>NC_053489.1:356684103-357884103 GCF_905171775.1 Rana temporaria | reverse complement strand
GACGATCAGGCATTTGTCCCCCTGACAGGACCGGGAGTTGTGTGTTTTCTGTAAAGAGAGATCGCTGGTGCACGGCAATGATCGCGCCCGCCGGGCACCCGCTTCGGGACCAGGGGCGAGCGGGGGAGGGAAACTCCACATAAAATAAAATAAAAAACGGCGTGGGTTCCCCTCTGGGGGCACATTAAGCCCTTCGGTTTGGTCTGGATCGTAAGGGGGAAAACCTACTCTGAAAAAAACAGCGTGGGGTTCCCCCAAGATCCATACCAAACCCTTATCCAAGCACGCAGTCTGGCCGGACAGGAATGGGGGTGGGGACGAGCGAGCGGCCCCTCTCCTGAGCCGTACCAGACCGTGTGCCCTCAACATGGGGGAGTGTGTGCTTTGGGGCAGGGGGGGCACTGCGCCCCCCACCCCAAAGCACTCTTGTCCCCATGTCGATGGGGACAAGGGCCTCTTCCCGACAACCCTGACCGTTGGTTGTCGGGGTATGCGGGCGGGAGGCTTATCAGAATCTGGGAGCCCCCTTTAATAAGGTGGCCCCCAGATGCTGGCCCCCCACCCTATGTGAATGAGTATGGGGTAAATCGTACCCCTACCCATTCACCTGTAAAGTGAAAAAAAAAACACACCACAGATTTTTTTAATAATTTATTAGTCAGCTGGGGGGTCTTCTGCCGGGGCCCCCCATCCCCTTTAAGCTCTTTTACATTTGGGGGGGCATCCGGGCTTCGCCATTTTCTGCCTGGGGGTGGGCCACCCCCTTGCTTCTCTCCGCTGTCTTCCGCCGGGGCCCCACCCCCTTTAAGCTCTTTTTGATTCGGAGGGGCACCCGGGCTTCGTTGTTTTCTGCCGGGGGGTGGGCTTCTCTCCGCTGCCTCTTGCCGGGGCTTCGCCGTTTTCTGCCGGGGGGGCTTCTCTCCGCTGTCTTTTTTGTTCCCTCTTCTGCCTAGCTCCTCCGCGGGGGCCAGGGCTTCTCTCCGCTGTCTTCTTCCTTCTTCTGTTCCAGCGACGTTGACACAACGAGCTCTCCCGCTGTAATGGCGTCTGAGCGGTGCGCATCGACTTATATAGGCATAGGGCGTGGTCACTGGATGATGCCACCCTGCGACCCCACCCTTTGTGACATCACATTCCCGGGACATGATGGGAATGTGATGTCACAAAGGTTGGGGTCGCAGGGTGGCATCACCCGGTGACCACGCCCTATGCCTATATAAGTCGATGCGCACCGCTCAGATGCCATTACAGCGGGAGAGCTTGTCGTGTCAACATCAAATGGAACAGAAGGAAGAAGACAACGGAGAGAAGCCCTGGCCCCCGCGGAGGAGCTAGGCAGAAGAGGGAACAGAGAAGACAACGGAGAGAAGCCCACCCCCGGCAGAAAACGGCAAAGCCCGGATGCCCCCCCGAATGTAAAAGGGCTTAAAGGGGGTGGGGGCCCCCCGGCGGAAGGCAGCGGAGAAGCCCGGGGCCCCCGGCGGAAGAGAGAAGACCGGGCCTACACCCCCCCTTGTAAAAGAGCTTAAAGAAGAAAGGGGGGGCCCGGAAGAAGACCCCCCAGCTGACAAATAAATTACTACAAAAATCTGTGTGGTGTTTTTTTTTACTTTTTTCCACCATGTGAATGGGTAGGGATACGATGTACCCCATACTCATTCACATAGGGTGGGGGGCCAGCATTCTGGGGGCCTCCTTATTGAAGGGGGCTCCCAGATTTCGATAAGCCCCCGCCAGGGTTGTCGGGAAGAGACCCTTGTCCCTATCGACATGGGGACAAGAGTGCTTTGGGGTGGGGACGCAGTGCCCCCCTGCCCCAAAGCACACACTCCCCCATGTTGAGGGCATGCGGTCTGGTACGGCTCAGGAGGGGGGGCGCTCGCTTGTCCCCACCCCCATTCCTGTCCGGCCAGACTGCGTGCTTGGATAAGGGTTTGGTATGGATTTTGGGGGAACCCCACGCTGTTTTTTTCAGCGTAGGTTTCCCCCTTATGATCCAGACCAAGCCGAAGGGTCTAATGTGCCACTGCAGGGGAACCCATGCCAGTTTTTTGTTTGAAATTTGGCGCGGAGTTCCCCTTCATGATCAGCGCAAGCTGAAAACGGTTTGGGCTTTCACGTGCACCGCCTCAAGTCGCGCAAATACAGCTACGCCGCTTGGGATTTACCAAGATTTTGCCGGCGTAGTAAGAGGGCATGCGTGAAACTCCCAAATTGCCAAGCACGCATGCGCAGTACACAAATAAACCTCCCGGAGGTTTATTCGTACTTGCGGCATACGGCGCTCCTCTTCACAAAAATCACTTTCACTTTCAATTCGGCCCGGGAAACTTAAACAAACACATGTCACAACACTTCCCCACATGAGCCCACATTCCCCCCCTAATAAACTCCCGCCCAAACCCCTTCTAATTACATTTCTAAATGCCGTGCGCCAGGTCTATACAGGCGCACCATGCACCCTCTCTTGGGCGCACTAGGCATTATAGTAAATAAAGAAATACGCTGCTCTGTCAGCGTATTTCTTTAGTAAATGACAAAACGGCTTTTACTCCTGCCTTTGCTCCATGAATCATGGAGCAAAGGCTTGGTAAATCAGCCCCACTGTGTTGTTCTTCTGGCACTTGGACACAAAATCCCCCAGAGCGGTGAGGAGTTCTGGCCCAATAATTGGTCAGAGGTGCTACTGGGGAGGCGGCTGCTTCTTTCACCGGTTCTCTCTTACCGGTGACCCCTTACCTGGAACCCTTGGGTGTACAATATCAAGCTTCGTCTTGTTTCCCTGTTGTACACTCTTTCCTCTGAAACCTTAGGGCACCCCCTCTCTCCATTCCAATAGTGCATGGGTGCGAGCGGTCCCTTGATCCATCCGAAGGGCAATCAACAAGGCTTTCCTATGGGGAGATAATGTTTTTATAATGGTCTTGACCTCCTCTTCATCCCAGTTCTCAACAGGGAGTTCAATCGCCACACTCGCTTCTGATCGTGCACCTTCTGCTTCGCACCACTGGACCACAGTGAAAGGGTCCATGCTGGCGACTCTAGGGTGGGGTTTGATTGCAGAGTAACAGATAATCCCGGACAGGCCCCAACGTGTAGCACTACCCCGAAGGAGCTGCTGGATATATTCAGGCGGCATGTTACCTCTATTTCCTCGCCGTCCAGGGTGCTGCATGAGAGCTGAAAAAGTTCAATGTCCACACTTTGCACTTCTTTTTCTAAGATTTATTTGCTGAACTTGGTAAAAGAATAAAAGAAGTGAATGAAGAAGTGGAAGGGTAACAGGTAGATAGGTTCAGGTGTGTAATTTTAATCCGCAAACACTCCTGTTTCCAGTGATACAGCTTTCGTCGCCACTCTAGCCAGAGTGGGTTTTGCGCACCCGGATAGGTTTCTCTCACTAGCCTAGCAGCCGGAATGACACAAGGAAAATGGTACAGTCTTTGCCACAGACCTTCCCACAGATGGAGACACTTTTCAGTCCGGAATCCTCGCAGTACAGGATTCAGCACCTGGATCTCTCCAAAGTAACTTCTTGTAGAACTTGAAACTGACAGGCGATCACCATCAAGCCTTTCAGTAAACGGTGCATCCTTCGATGAAGTTCAAGGTCTATCTTGAGACACCAGCCTCGTGCTCGGTCCTCTCCAAGATAGGTCCTTCATCAAGCGGCTTCCTCCCTCAGGACGGACAGCACAGGATCACCTTCCAGTGCGTAGACCCAATCTGCCTACTGGGCTTACTCAGAAGATCACAACCCCAGACCAACGTGGTCCCGGAGCCAGGATTACAAGAACACGCACCCCCGGCCAGGAGGGCCACACACGGGGGGGGGGGGGGGGTGGGACGAACAGACTCAGGATCGATGCCCCAGTCCAGTGACATCTGTCCCTTAGGTACCCCTCCCCAGCATGCACAGCGGGACTATCAACCACACTGATTGGTTGCCGAGGGGAAATACTCAAATCACCTTGACCTAGCTGCTGCCACCCTCTGCCTGGAGTAACAACTACACCCCAGGCGAACAATAGTGGTCACTCACAGCACAGCCATGGCTGGAACAGAAGCCAAATTTGCTCAAAATCACACATTTCTGAGTAAACTAACTCTCAAACTTCCCTCTAAATTTACAGCAGTGCCGGCTCAAAGAGGAGCAAGCCGCTACATACTCCCCCCGCTAAATTAGACACTGTCCCCAGTGTCAAGAACCATGGCGTCTCAAGCCTAAGCGCCCACACCTGAACCCATATGAACAATAATATGAGGGAGGGAGAAAGAGAAAGGATAGAAATATAACAAGTATTATCACATCACAGAATCTTGTACAAATTTACATTGTTATTCCTATCTATCTAGTCTGCCCCATTCTCTGACAGTCTTGATAGGAGATCAACTGGACCTGAAAGACAAACAGAAAAGAAAACACACACAATTCTGTACCTAAATTATGTACACATCTGAGGCAGAGTGAAACGGCACCTTCTGTAATGGTGGAGCTTCCCTTTTCCTCCTAAAGAGCATTCAAACTTAAAGTGGAGGTTCACCCAGAAATAACATTTTTTACCCTTAGGCCTCGTACACACGACCGAACATGTCTGCTGAAACTGGTCCGCTGACCAGTTTCAGCAGACATGTTCGGTCGTGTGTACGGCCGACCGGACAAATGTCCGGCGGATCGGACAGGTTTCCATCGGACAAATGTTTCTTAGCATGCTAAGAAACATGTCCGCTGGAAGCCTGTCCGTCGGACATGTTCGGTCGTCTGTACGACTTACCGGACATGTCCGCTGGGCCGCCATCCCTCGCATGCGTCAAAGGGATTCGACGCATGCGTGGAAGCATTGACCTTCCAGGGTCGCACACATCGCCACGACGGCGCGGCCACGTCACCGCGCTGTCTGTCCGCGCAGATTTCAGTTTGATGGTGTGTACAACCATCAGACCGAGATCTCCGAGCGGACATGTCCGCTGAAAACGGTCCAGCGGACTCTGCAACTTTTACAGGCAAGTGCCGTATTCTTAAAAGAAAGTTGCGGCGGCGTAGCGTAAATAGGCCGGTGTAAGCCCGCCTAATTCAAATTGTGAAGAGGTGGGCGTGTGTTATGTAAATCAGGCTTGACCCGACGTGATTGACGTTTTTCCCGAACGGCGCATGCGCTGTCCGTGGAATTTCCCAGTGTGCATTGCTCCAAAGTACGCCGCAAGGACGTCATTGGTTTCGACGTGAACGTAAATGACATCCAGCCCCATTCACGGACAAATTACGCAAACAACGTAAAAAATTCAAAATTCGATGCGGGAACGACGGCCATACTTAACATTGGTAAGCCGCACTTACGCCACCATATAGCAGGGGTAACTTTACGCCGGGAAAAGCCTAACGTAAATGGCGTAAATGTACTGCGTCGGCCGGGCGTACATTTGTGAATTTGCGTATCTAGCTGATTTACATATTCTAGGCGTAAATCAGCGTACACGCCCCTAGCGGCCAGCGTAAATATGCAGTTAAGATCCGACGGCGTAAGAGACGGTCGGATCTAATAGAAATCTATGCGTAACTGATTCTATGAATCAGGCGCATAGATACGACCGGCCGGACTCAGACATACAACGGCGTATCTGGAGATACGCCGTCGTATCTTGTCTGTGAATCTACCCCAAAGTCTCTCCCAAGCATAGCAGAACACTGCCCTCCTGTGGCAGAGTCCATTATCCTCAGTGCTGCACAAATTCTTTAGCAAAGGCATTTCTTGACCACGACGTCCTCGGAGGCCCTGTCCTAACTGACTAGGTTCATTCCCTCCCAAAGTCAAACACATTTTCAGCAGCACCAAGGAAAAAATTGTATAGTCCCTCTGGAACTTCTTGAAAGGGGGGGGGGAGCTCTGAGAGCAAGTTCTGCCAGTTCTCTTCTACAAATAGAACCGGGGGTCTGGCAAAGTAAGGGTTTTTCCCTGGTCATCAAGGGTAGTAATTGAATAGACCCGATCATCCTTTCCGGGCCTCTGGATAACCACCCGATTAACCACTTACCCCCCGGACCATATTGCTGGTCAAAGACCAGAGCACTTTTTGAGATTCGGGACTGCAACGCTTTAACTGACAATTGCGCGGTCGTGCGACGTGGCTCCCAAACAAAATTGGCGTCCTTTTTTTCCCACAAATAGAGCTTTCTTTTGGTGGTATTTGATCACCTCTGCGGTTTTTATTTTTTGCGCCATAAACAAAAATAGAGCGACAATTTTGAAAAAAAATAATATTTTTTACATTTTGCTGTAATAAATATCCCCCAAAAATATATAAAAAAAAATTTTTTTTCCTTAGTTTAGGCCGATACGTATTCTTCTACATATTTTTCGTAAAAAAAATCGCAATAAGCGTTTATTGATTGGTTTGCGCAAAAGTTATAGCGTTTACAAAATAGGGGGTATTTTTATGGCATTTTTATTAATATATTTTTTTTACTAGTAATGGCGGTGATCAGCGATTTTTTTTCGTTACTGCGACATTATGGCGGACACTTCGGACAAATTTTTGGGACCATTGGCATTTTTATAGCGATCAGTGCTATAAAAATGCATTAGATTACTATAAAAATGCCACTGGCAGTGAAGGGGTTAACACTAGGGGGCGGGGAAGGGGTTAAGTATGTCCCTTGTGTGTTCTTACTGTGGGGGGGGTGGCCTCACTAGGGGAAACACTGATCTTCTGTTCATACAGTGTATGAACAGAAAATCAGCATTTCCCCCGCTGACAGGACCGAGAGCAGTGTGTTTACACACACAGCTCCCGTTCCCCGCTCTGTACCGAGCGATCGCGTGTGCCCGGCGGCGATTGCGCCCGCCGGGCACACGCACGGGAGTCGGGGGCGAGCGGGGGGCCTAGTGGCGGCTATACGATAGGACGTATAGCTACGGGCTCTCGCCCAGGAGAGCCGACCTGCCGCCGTATAATGACGGTGGCTGGTCGGCTAGTGGTTAAAGTAAATATGCCGACCATAGCTCCAAGACTCCTGACATCCCTCAAAAAGATGAGCCACCATTATGAAAGACAAACTGAAATTCCGGGACGGCTTTGGCACTTTAAGGTAATCCCAAATGGCTTCCTGATACAATTTTTCACGATTGCCCTTGTGAAGGATGCTTCAGTTTAAATTCTCCCTGCTAAGTAATAATGCTGTGTTAGAAGGTGATTTCAGGTGTGACTCACTCCTCTAACAGACTATTGATATGTTAATGACCCTTCCTCAGCCAGCTCCCTATTTCAAAGGGTTAATTGATTTATTGTGTGTGTGAAGAAGCCCTGTGGTTACTGTTTACTGTGATTAGAAGGGGCTCATGTTAATTATTCTGATTGCTTCATTGTGGTAATTATCCCTTCTATCCACGGGGCCAAGCTGCCTAGATAATGTATTCTGTTTGAACTAGTAATTAACGTCACTGATGTCATTATCTAAAGAAATGTCGTCAGGGTCGGCTCCGTCGTGTCTGCCTAATCATCTGTATGGGAGCCCCCACTGTGTGAGGGGGCGGAGATTTGTCATTGTAACCGTTGTAAATTACATATAAGCTCTGTGTTATACCATTAAAATCTGTCTTGTTCCAGCAGTAAGCTTGGCATGTGTGGCTTATTGGGCGACTCCAGGAATATTCCCCATTGTGGAATATTGGGTGATTATCTTTATGGGAAGAAGGGAAGACTTTGACGGGGATATCATTCTAATACCGTCACAAATGGTTGGCAGCAGCGGGATTTTCCCTTCTACTCTCCTTTACACCCGGATTCCAAGCAGACACTGGGAACAGTGAATGGAAGCCTGGTACACCCTGCTTAAAAGAAATACACTGAAAGAACTACTGGAAGTTCGTGGAAGGATTGCTAGCAACAAAACCAAGCGGGTCATCATAGCAGAATTAATGGAGCTAGACCAGGAGAACGTGATTGCAGCAATGCCAGCAGTACAAGAGATGGAGACACCAGTGATTCAGGAGGAGGAATCGCCAGCCAACAAAGTAATGAGAGAGAAGCTAGCATGGTTCGGTCCGAACCCAACGGCGGATGTGGTGCTGAGAGTGATGGAGCTACAGGAGGCTAAAGAAATAAGAGACACAGAATTACAGTTAAAATTGGCAGCAGTCCAACAAGCAGCCGCACATTCTCCGAACAGTGAGTACAGCACAGCAGACACAAGAAAGATTCCGTTTAGCGCTTTTAAAGCTTTTGATGAAAAAGACTGTGAAATTGATAACTACCTGGCAGATTTTGAGCGACAATGTAACCTGCACCGAATAGCTAGAGGAGAGTGGGTTGCAATATTGTCAGGCAAACTGTCAGGCAAAGCTTCTGATGCTTTCCGGACCGTGCCAGATCAGGATATTCATAGCTACGCCCGGGTTAAAGAAGTGCTCCTGGCTCGTTATGCAGTAACCCCAGAGTCCCACCGACAGAAGTTCAGGGACTCACGCAAAACCACGAAAGACTCTTACGCGGAATGGGCATGCCAGTTATCCCTGTCGGCCTCTAACTGGGTTAACAGCAGCCAGGCCACCACCGCAGAGGACATTTTGCAACTAATGCTCCTGGAGCAATTTTACAATCACATCCAGACGGATGTCAAAGATTGGGTGAGAGATCGCAGGCCCATGACTCTACCAGAGGCCGCTAAGTTGGCGGATGAATATGCGGATACTCGCAAGACGAACCAGGTCACACCACAGGTACAACCTCCACGACCAATGGCGCCCTCACACCCACCAGCCGCTAGATACCCACCTCCTAACAGACCGGTGACATCTAGCCCTCGCTATCCACGCCAGGAGGACAACGAACAACGCTGCTTCCGGTGCAAACAGCTGGGTCACTTCAAGCAGAATTGCCCCATGAACGACAACACCAGGTCAAATTGGTCTCAACCTGGGTACCGCCCACCAGCAGCAGCCCATTGTGTAGACTCGGCTTGGGATCTCCAGGAGCTGGGTCAGGAAGAACCATTGGGCACCCCTTACGAAGCCCTCATGGTACAATCTGTTATTACGGACAACAGGGAACACCATTGTCAGCTGGTCATGGGCGACAGCCATGAGCCGGAGGGGCCCTGGAGGGAGCTGGGCAGAAAGAGGCACCGCCAGCTACCCCCCAAGACGAAGAGGTCCTGGAAGCCGTATAACAAGCTGACCTGGGAGGAGAAGAAGCGACTGGAGGAGAGGGAGTCGCAGCGGGCGTCCCAGATGCGGGCCGAGATGTTCGCCAAGGGCCCACCGGTGGCCCCTTACACCACCACCCAGTTCCTGATGATGAAGGACCACGTGGAGAGCCTGCAGGACATGAGCAAGCAGGAGCTGATCCGTGAGTACATAGAGCTGGAGGAGTGCCTAAGCCGCATGGAGGAGGAGAACAACCACCTGAAGTCACAGCAGGCTGACCCCCCCAGGCTCCATGAACTGGAGATGGAGCTGGAGAAGCTCAAAGAGGAGAACCGGTGGCTGCGGAGGGAGCAGGGGGTGGCTGACCCTATGGGGCACTGATCCCCCCCGGACTCTGAGCACCAGTGCTACAGCATTTCAACAAATATAACTTTTTCTTTTTTATGAATCTCCTGTGATTGTCGCTTCAGAGCCATAACCTGCCCCCTCCCATAGCGGGACACCTAGACGGCGGCGCACAGACCCATTCGCCGTCTTCACACTGACTTCTGGTGACTCTGCAGATCGCACAAAGACTTGGGGACTGGCGCACAGACCCATTCGCCGTCTTCACACTGACTTCTGGTGACTCTGCAGATCGCACAAAGACTTGGGGACTGGCCGGCGTGTGATCTGACGACCCGGTGACATACCTGAGTCGGAAGCAGTTGCCAAGGGAGGTCAGTCACGCCAAACGGAGTTAACCTCGGACTAAAAGCTCTGAACCCGTCAACCCTACTGGACCAGGGAAGGTCCAACCGGGTTGCCGGAGCAGGGAGAAAAAGGGGGGCCATTGTGAAGGATGCTTCAGTTTAAATTCTCCCTGCTAAGTAATAATGCTGTGTTAGAAGGTGATTTCAGGTGTGACTCACTCCTCTAACAGACTATTGATATGTTAATGACCCTTCCTCAGCCAGCTCCCTATTTCAAAGGGTTAATTGATCTATTGTGTGTGTGAAGAAGCCCTGTGGTTACTGTTTACTGTGATTAGAAGGGGCTCATGTTAATTATTCTGATTGCTTCATTGTGGTAATTATCCCTTTTATCCACGGGGCCAAGCTGTCTAGATAATGTATTCTGTTTGAACTAGTAATTAACGTCACTGATGTCATTATCTAAAGAAATGTCGTCAGGGTCGGCTCCGTCGTGTCTGCCTAATCATCTGTATGGGAGCCCCCACTGTGTGAGATTTGTCATTGTAACTGTTGTAAATTACATATAAGCTCTGTGTTATACCATTAAAATCTGTCTTGTTCCAGCAGTAAGCTTGGCATGTGTGGCTTATTGGGCGACTTCAGGAATATTCCCCCTTGTGGAATATTGGGTGATTATCTTTATGGGAAGAAGGGAAGACTTTGACGGGGATATCATTCTAATACCGTCACAGCCCTCAATCTCCTTCATAGTGGCCTCGGGCACATAAGGGAACTCCCACCCATAATCAAGAGTACCTAGTCTAGCAAGTTTTGGCAAAGTACGAGAGTGCCCCAGTCCTGGCATCACACAGGCCTCTGGAGATCTTTTTAGGATAGGTGTCATGGTTGGAGGCACATTCTTCCCCCCAGTAACGACACCTGCATCGAGGACAACTTCCCAACCCACGGCGTTGTATCCCCAGAATTCATGGGAGAACGGTTCCCTGAACTACGGGAAGTGGCAGGCTTGAATCTTTTATCCCATGTCAGTTCAGGTAACCCTGAATCAAACCAATGGTCATCTCCTGCACCAGATGACGAATCTATTTCAGAGTCTCCATACTCCTCTGCGGGCAAATAGGTACACACAACTTTAATCACATTGTCCCCAGCCTGCTTACCAGTTCCCGTCGCGGTCTCTACGAGGGCAACATCCTTCTCTGAGTCCGGTCCCGGTAGACACTGGGGTAGGCCTCGACCACGGCCGTAGGAAGCCTTGACGTAGCCCACCTTCTTTTTGGCAAGCATGGCAGGCACAATCGCTGTACAAATAGTCTCCGTAGCAGCATCCACAGGTGATTCGGGAACATTTACAGCAATTTTGTTAAAGTCACTCACCACGAAGGGTACAGCAGTTGTAGCGGTAGTAGTAGTAGCAGGCCAAGGAGTAGCTTCCTACAAAATCACGGCCCCTGTGACCCAGTCCACCCGATAGGCACAAGGTGATCCAGTAGGCTGGTCTACATCGAACAGGTATTCTCCACACCGTAGACAACGGCCGAAGGGTCGGAATTTAACTGCCAGCCCTTCACATCGTAGGCATGACACACCAAGGGCCTACACATTGCCGATCGTGTAGAGTACGAGACGCCCCCACGGCTTCACCCGGATCCCCGTATCTGTCAACGAGGCTCCCACTGATGCAGAACTTGTACTAACTTCAGCCAGGGACATAGTAGGCTTCAGTCTTTCCGATGGCGATGGATACGCCAATATAACTGCACACGATCTTCTCTCCGCGATCAGGCCAACCAGACTTTTTCCTGCGCCGGACACACTCATGTCTGACACAGGGGTGGGCAACACCTCCCACTTTAAGTTCTTTTCTGGGCACGTTGCCTCACGCACTTCTCCGTTGCATGTGCAGCCAACGCCCCAGCCAAGCAACATGACCTTAACCCCTTCTTTGTGAGCACAGTCCAACACCTCAACAAATTCAGAATCTCAATGGCGAAAAAAAATCTTGACACCGTTGCGAGAGGTAACAGCCTATCCCGGACGAGCCCCCACGTGTAGCAATACCCCCGAAGGAGCTTCTGGTTTGTTTGGGTCTGTACTCTGGCTATCAACCCCTGAAACTGGCTCGTACCCTCCCTTGGCACAACTGGTATTGGTAGAGATTGTGGAACCCATTGACTGTTGGGGAACACAATGATATCCTACCACAGTAAAACTTACAAATAAATTGTTACTTGGTATTGTCACTGGTCACACAGGATAATAGATAGACTGCACACAGGTTTACACTTAACCAAGGAAACTTTGCTTGGTAAGAAAAATAAAGGTAAATGGAACAGATTAATACAGTACAGTGGACTGCTTACAGGGCCCTGTAAGAGTCAATTAATAATAAATAGTAACAGGTTTGATTATTTTTGTTAACACAGACCTGTGTAAGCACACAGCAAGGGTAAATCCAGCACTGAAGCACCTCTTCACCAGGCCTCACCCAGCTCTCACAGACAGCAACACTGTGCAACTTAGTATAACTAAATACTTTAAATGTAAGAGTGTATTTTTAGATAACTCACTCCACCTAACAGGCAGTCCTTAGAACACGTGTCTCACTATAGTGCTTTGGTTGATCAGACCAAACCTTGATGCGATCGTTATGCAACAGTTCGTGGGTATCTTCGCTAGCATAAGTTGGTGCACAATAAGCTATTTATAATCCAAAGGGGACAGTTAAAACTGGTAAAGAACACCTGAATAGTCAAGGCGTATTAGCGACTCGCACGCCAATTCCCCTGCTGCACAGTCAATATTGTTGGGCAGGTGCCCATCTCACCCAACCAGGCCTGGCCTCTCCGGATTGCTCCGTCTGCGAAATTCCAATCCTCTGCCTTTCGTCACCGACAGTTCCCGGTCTTTCACACGGCCGTCAAACACTGCCGATCAAACAGGTCACCAGTTGCACTTGGACTCAGTCCGGTCACTCCGTCAGGAATCCCCCTCTCAGGATGGGCGATCCGCACAGGCGTGTGTAGGCCCAGGCTTCTTAGGCCTAGGCTTCCGGAGACAAACCTCAACACAGGTATCCTATTTTTTTGAATAGGTGGTCCAGAGAGAGCGAGCCAAAGACATCCTCCTCCTTAAATTTCTTCACCCAGCAGGCAGTGCGGGGTGCAAAGTACTTTGGGATCGCACAGTTGCACTCTGGACATTGTAGTCTGTCAATTGACCAGGGCAATGGAGTCTTTATCTCCCTGTACTTCAATTCCCATCATCCATTGCTGCACCAGGGTAAAACCAAACAGGAGGTGGCTATAACAACAATTGGCCACTGGAGGGAGCTGAGTTCCTTCTTTATCTGCAAACGGCAGTCTTTTATCCACATCAAAAGTGGCACCTTGCTACATATATGTACCTTTTTTATACACAGGATGAGGTCAGCCAGGATGAGGGTCTAGAAAGTGTCAGGCAGGAGGAGACAGGGCCTAGTGACAGCCAGGAGGAGGCAGGGCCAAGTGGCAGAACAAGATGTCAGGTGCCTCCCATCCGCCTTCCAACAAGAAGGACTAGGAGGGATAGGAGCGTGAGTGAGGAAGCAATAGCCCTGATTAGAGAGGCACATGTGTCAGGAATGCTGGTAGATCAGACTGTGTGACCGCACAGAGGAACCAAACAAGGTGAGTAGTGAAATAAAAGGTGTTTATTTACAAATGTGTGAACCACCAGTGCACAATAAAACGACAAACAGTATGTACAAATAAAGGGGAATACCGTATTCATAAACGAGCCAAGCCGAGGTCATACACATGGGAGGTCAGTAGATGGGTAAGGATGGGGACAGGAATCAGGACACAGGGAGGACAAGTCCAGGCAGGGATCAAGGATCGGGATCAGGATCAGGATCAGGTCCAGAAATCAGGGTCAAATACAAGCTCAAGATCAGGGTAAGTAGACCGATACCAGGGCGAGGACTGATTGCACACGCCGGGTATATATAAGCCTGTTAATTACGTTCAGGTTACACCTGAACGCAGGAAGGGCTGTGTGCTCCACACTGCTAAGAATCCCCCGCTGGTGGACGCCAGTACTGCAGCCCAAGGATAGCATAGCACCACCAGGGAAGAACTCCCCCGACAGTCCAAGACTGTCGGGAGACACCTGGTGGTGGGCCACAGTACTGCACGCCAAATACCAGGCAGTAACACCAGCAGGGGGAACCTTCCCTGACAACATGACACCCTCCAACAGCCAACCACCCCTGAAGAGGGCTATGCCGCCCTAGTTGGTGCCAAGATGAACCAGATGGTGATGGACCAACCCCTCCTATGTGAGCCCCTGCTTCTAAGCTTACTAAATTGATGGCATTGCTTCAATGTGGTCTGACAGAAGGCAGGCTGTTGTAGTACCACAGACTTGGGACATATATATCATCTGCTGCTGTTCCTGACCTCTAGGAGTCCAGGACCAGACTGTGCTCCCAACTGTATGTGCTTCTCATGGTCCCAATTTGGTCCCAGCGCTGCCTTCTATTTATTTTATTATATACCAGGATAAATGGAATACATTTTTACAGTTAATACTTGCCTATGTGTTTTTATTAAACTGAAAAATGTAGCTTGTGTGTAGGCAGGTAACTTTAAAATAAAAAAGGTCTAATAAAAAAGGGACAAATAACACCAACCAATCTCCTTGAAGGTAAAAAAAATACAAGATAATAATGTTTTAATTGTGGTAACTTGACACAACAAAATTAAAAATAAAATCATGGATATCACTAGAAATTAAATAATAATTTAAAATGCTGATCTGGATTCAAAATTTAGTTTAAAAAAAAAAAAACATTTTAAAGGAGATCTTGCTCTATAAAATATAAATAAATATAAAGGAAAAAATTTTTTTTTCTGAAATGACTGTTTACAGGGTATAGAGACATAATAGTTAACTGATTCCTTTTAAAAATGATTAAAAATAGATAAAAATCAATCATATAATGTACCTGTAGTTTCAGTTTTGTTTATGCATCTAGTGTCATGCTTCTGTGAAGTACAGAGACACAGAGCCAATAGAGGGCAGTGATGGTTTGTAAAACGAAAGTGATTGGTTCTGAGGGGTTTAAGACACACAGTAATCACACCTCCTTGATTAGTGCCACAGAGAGAAAGCTCCCATGACTTTTTTCATCAGGAAACAGACTGTTCAGAACAGAGAAGGATTACAGCAACATCATAGCAAAAACGAACAATGAGGACATGAAAACAGGACTGCAGTAAGGTAAAGGAAGCTATTTAGCTAAAAAAAAAAATCCTTTAGTGACCCTTTAAAAGTGTTGCAAAAAGTTAGTCAGAACTCTGTGTGAATATCAGCAGCAAAACAAGTTCATTATTGAACCATTATAAAGAAGATTTTAATGCGCAGCATTTAAACGATGCAATAATTTACAGTGTGACAAATGTGCTATCTCCATTACGAATGCTAGTTTTACCAGAAGGAGTACTCCCGTCTCACACTTGATTCTGAGCATGCGCGTTTTTTTTAAGACTCGGAAAAGCATACACAAGACCGGTTTTCTCGTCGAAAAACAGTCAGACGAAAATCCCGACAAGAAAATAGAGAGCAGGTTCTCTATTTTTCTCGTCAAGATTCCCATCAGTTTTCACGACGAGAAACCATACACACGATCGGTTTTCTCGGCAAAAAGCTCTCTCAGCAGTTTTCTTGCCGAGAAAACCGGTCGTGTGTACGAGGCTTTAGAGTTCTCATGGGACAAAGGTGTCTCCACTGAAGCTTTATCATCAATCCTTGTTTCCGTGACAACCCAACATTTTCAAAATTCAATTGTTATTGGGACAGAAAGTGAGGTGAAATCTTCTGAACAGGGACACAGACAGCAAAGCAAATGTTACAGGGGTGATAAACTTCCCTATGCTAGCTAAAAGGCTTACAAATTATATTTTGGTTGGAGTTACACTTAAAGGAGACGTATGGGTTTGTTTGTTTTTCCTAATCATACTTACCTAGGTGGATAGAGCATCTGTCCCCCGGCGCCTCTGCACTGAGAACTGAGCCATCGAACACCACTGATGGCTCGGTTCTCTAGGCTCCCGGAGAGGAGAGTTGCTGACTGTCAATCAGCATCTCTCCTCTCTGCTCCTCCCTGCTCATTGGAGCGCTGAGCTGTGGAGGGGCGGGGAGACTGCAATCAGTCTGCCATCAGTCCAGGCACCTGGCGGATCCAGATTTCCGATGTCGGGATGACGCTGTGCCTGGACTGATTCAAATGACATCAGCAGAGAGCGGACTTTAGATTGCTCTCTGCTTAAAATGGGTCACAGGAGTGCAAAACAAATTGCACTCCTGTGACCCATATGAGAAGCCCAGCCAAATGAGCACAGGCTGGACTTCTCCTTTAAAAAAAATTACTTGTTCCAACTTACATACAAATTTAAATTAAGAACAACCCTACATAACCTTATTTGTAACCCGGGGACCGCCTGTATATCAAAATACACATGTAGCGCTCACTGCCAAATGAGCCACTGGTTAATGAATGGGATGGCCTGTTACCTCTGTGACTCCGCCATCTAGGGTAGTTGATGAGAGGCGTAGTAATGGAATGTCCACACAGCAGGTGTCTTTCTCTTGCACTTTTATTTACCCAACAAGGTAAAACAATAAAACTTTCAGTAGAGGGTGAAGATGTAGAAGGAGGAGAAATAGCAGACTCAGGCATAACAATATGTAAACAGTCCTGCTTCCAACCACTTTGTTTCTTCGTCGCCACTCTCGCCAGAGTGGGTTTAGTGTACCTGAACAGGCCTTTCTCACCGACCTGGCAGCCAGAGTATCACTCGGAACCTTTAGGGAAGAAAGTCTCTGCCACAGACCCTCCCTTTAACCTAGATCACAGAGAATAATTCTCCTCAGTAGACTTTGCGCCTGTATATGCTTCAGGTAGTTTTGCAGTTAGGTACCGACTGACAGGTGATTAACGTCCAGCCTCTCAGTGTCCGGTTACTTCGATCCCCGATGGATTGTTGAGGCCTTATTGGATTGCCAGCCTCTCTTGGCTCTCCTCAGGCGAACTCCCTATTGAACAGCTTCCTCAGAAAGGAATAATGCTTGGGATCTTCTCAGGATTAGGGACCCAGTCGATTACAGCTTAAACGTTCCGAACCATCATGGTCATGGAACCAGGAGCACTGCGTGGCACGCGCACCCCGGCATGGCGGGCCATTTCGCCGGGAGCCGTGATGTGTGGACACCCTGAAGGTGGGTTCCACACCGGAAGAAGACCCCGCCTCCATGGCGTCTGTTCCACAAGTACCCTCTCCCAGCATGCCCCGCGAGAGAACACTCTCTCCTGATTGGCTGCTGGCAAGAGGCACCCAAACCTCGACTCCACTGGTGCCACCTGTTGTCTCGGGGTGCTATAACACCCCAGCAACAACAGAATGGGCCCACAGCACAGCCAAGCTGAAACAGAAGCCCCTTTTTCGAATTGAAATTTAAATCAGAGCCACTTATACTCTGATTATCCCTTAAATTTTGTCAGCACCGGTACTTGGAAGTAACCCGGCGCTACACACATTTGTGTGTGTGCCACTCCCATCTATCACTGATTGCTCTGTTGGCTATATGGCATCAATGGTTGCTATGATGCTGTCAGCTATATGACATCAGTGGTTGCTAGGATGCTATTGGCTGTGCAGTGTCATTGTCTACTAGGATGGTATTGGCTAAACAGCATCCCAAGTTGCCAGGATGCTGTCAGCTACATGGTGTTTCTGGTTGTTAGGATGCTGTTGGCATGACAGCATCACTGATTACTAGGATACTATTTGCTATGCAGTGTCACTGTCTACTAGGATGCTATTGGTTAAACAGCATCCCAGGTTGCCAGGATGCTTTCAGCTACACAGTATCTCTGGTTGTTAGGCATCACTTATTACTAGGACACCATCAGCTATGCAGTAAAATTGTCTCCTAGGACGCTGTTGGCTAAACGGCATCCCAGCTATGTGATGTTTCTGATTGTTAGGATGCTGTCGGCTTTACAGCATCACTGATTACTAGGAGGCTATCGGCTATGCGGTGCCACTGTCTGCTAGGACGCTGTTGGCTAAACGGCATCCCAGGTTGCCAGGATGCTGTCAGCTACATGGCGTCTCTGGTTGTTAGGATGCTGTTGGCTTTACAGCATCACTTATTACTAGGACACTATTGGCTATGCACTGAAACTGTTTTCTGTTGGCGAAAGGGCATCCCAGGTTGCTTTTAGCTGCGTGGTGTCTCTGGTTGTTAGGATGCTGTCAGCTTTACAGCATCACTGATTACTAGGACACTATCGGCTATGCGGTGTCACTGTCTGCTAGGATGCTGTTGGCTAAACAGCATCACAGGTTGCTAGGAAACTCTCAGTTACGTGGCGTCTATGGTTATTAGGATGCTGATGGCTACACATTATCACTGGTAGCTAGGAAGCTGTCAGCTATATGGCGTCCCAGGTTGTTAGGATGCTGTCGGCTACACATCACTAGTTGCTAGGAAGCTGTGCGCTGTACAGAATTACTGGGTGCCAGGACGCAGTCAGCTATACAACATTAACTAGTGCCAGAACACTGTCAGCTACAAAGCATCACTAGTTGCAATAAATGATGCTGGGTATCCAACAGCATTCTGGCAACCAGTAACACTGTATGGCTTGGGGGCCTAACATGCACTCATGACAGACTGTACATGCTATGGACACTCAGCATCTCCTGCAATCAGGGCTGGGATAAGAGGTGGGCAGAAGGGAAAGCTGCCCTGGGCATTGTGGTATCATGTGAGCTGGGGGGGAGCCACAAGGATATTTGTGTTAGAAGGGGTGATTTGGGGGACGGCAGGGGGTAAGTATTGTTCTGTGAGGGGACATTTGCAGAGGGGTGCTAAGAGTGGTGATTTAGGGGGATTTGTGTTGGGAGGGGGGAAGAAGATTTGTGTTAGAAGGGGAAATTTGGGGGGCAGCAGGGTTTAAAGTGGTAGTAAACTCTGTACTACCACTTTAACCTACAATTAAGCCTAAAAAAAGGCTTACCTGTAGGTATAAAGAATATCTCCTAAACCTGTAAGGTTTAGGAGATATTCCCCTCGCAATGCGCATGCGCAGCGGAGATCCTCGGCTAAAGGCCCAGCAGCCGCAGGACCTTGCCGGAGAGGTCTCCCGCGCATGTGCGGGAGTGACGACATCGCCGCTTCAGCCAATTACAGCGCTGGAGCGGCAATACCCGGAAGACATGCCGAGGCAAGATGACATCTCCCTCGACGTGGACCAGGTAAGTTCCTCACACCTCGTTTCAAGGTAAGTATTTCATAATAAGCTAGTATGCGGTGCATACTAGCTCATTATGCCTTTTGCTTTTCAGGTGTTAAAAAAAAAATGGCAGCAGGTTTACTACCGCTTTAAGTATTGTTCTAGGAGGGGAAATTTGCAGTGGGGGAAGTGGTAAGAGTGATGATTTAGGTGTATTTGTGTTGGGAGTGGGGATTGGAAGATTTGTGTTAGAAGGGGGAATTTGGGGGGCGGCAGGGGGTAAGTATTGTTCTAGGAGGGGAAATTTGCAGGGGGGATGCTAAGAGTAATGATTTAGGGGGATTTGTGTTGGGAGGGGGGGGGGAAGAAGATTTGTGTTAGAAGGGGGAATTCGGGCGGCGGCAGGGGGTAAGTATTGTTCTAGGAGGGGAAATTTGCAGGGGAGGGGGGGTGCTAAGAGTGGTGATTTAGGGGGATTTGTGTTGGGAGGTGTAAATAAAGAAGATTTGGGTTAGAAGGGGAAATTTGGGGGGCGGCAGGGGATAAGTATTGTTCTAGATGGGGAAATTTGCAGGGGGGATGCTAAGAGTGATGATTTAGGCCACGTACAGACGACCGAACATGTCTGCTGACACTGGTCCGCGGACCAGTTTCAGCAGACATGTTCGGTCGTCTGTACAGCCGAGCGGACAGGATTCCAGCATACATTTGCCCGCCGGGCCTTTTTCGAGCGGGCAAATATTTCTAAACATGTTTAGAAACATGCCCGCTGGAATCCTGTCCGTCGGACATGTTCGGTCGTCTGTACAGACCTACCGTACATGTCCGAGCGGCCACCATCCCTCGCATGCGTCAAATGACTTTGACGCATGCGTGGAAGCATTGAACTGCCAGGGCCGCGCACGTCGCCGCGGCCTCGTCGCCGCGTATCGAGTACGCGCGGATTTCTGTATGATGGTGTGTACAGCCATCATACAGAAATCTCCGGGCAGACATGTACGCTGAAAACGGTCCGGCGGACCGGTTTCATCGTACATGTTTGCCCGTCTGTACGGGGCCTTAGAGTGATTTGGGTTGGAAGGGGGGATGGGAAGAAGTTTTGTGTTAGAAGGGGGAATTTGGGCGGCGGCAGGGGGTAAGTATTGTTCTAGGAGGGGAAATTTGCAGGGGAGGGGGGGTGCTAAGAGTGGTGATTTAGGGGGATTTGTGTTGGGAGGTGTAAAGAAAGAAGATTTGGGTTAGAAGGGGAAATTTGGGGGGCGGCAGGGGATAAGTATTGTTCTAGATGGGGAAATTTGCAGGGGGGATGCTAAGAGTGATGATTTAGGCCCCGTACAGACGACCGAACATGTCTGCTGACACTGGTCCGCGGACCAGTTTCAGCAGACATGTTCGGTCGTCTGTACAGCCGAGCGGACAGGATTCCAGCATACATTTGCCCGCCGGGCCTTTTTCGAGCGGGCAAATATTTCTAAACATGTTTAGAAACATACATATAGGGGTTCTGCGCGAACCAACACAGTGATAAAAAGGTAAATAATCTAGATATATAAAACGACCGTATCAGAGCCAATATGACTATAATGCACAAAGGGCTTTTTTAGACCGGGAGAGGAGGGATTATTCTCCTCGAAGACAAGACCCGTACAACTCTCCAAGAAGACCTCAAGAAAACAGGCTAAGTCCCGAACAAAGAGAGGCAATAGAGCGGGAAAGAGAGTCCAAGCGCAAAAGAGAGTAGTTGGAGAAAATGTTGTAAACCTTAGTGGGAAATCCATTACTGCAGAAGAACTGTCAGTTTTGGATAAAGGTTTGAAACATGCCCCTACAAAAAACCTAAATAAATTTGAAACCTACATTGGAATACAGAAGTATGTGAGAAAACTCACTATCAAAAAAGCTATTCTGAATAATTCCTTCATCCCTCGGAATGCCCCATCCAATGAGGACAATGCACCCTTACATAGCACTTTGAGAAACAACTCAGTCTATAACCCACAACTTACCAAGAACCAACATATTGAAGTCTTCAAACGGCTAGTTTTACAAGACCTGGAGTCTCTGAAACTGAAAAAGAGGAACGACCCGATACATATAAAGAAGGGCATTAAACTGCTAACACAAAGGAAAGATATTGTCATCCGCCCCGCGGATAAGGGAGGAGCGGTTGTGATACAATCAAAAGAACAGTATCATAATGAACTGAATAGACAGCTGCAGGATGGAAACACCTATATTAAATTACTTGGTAACCCGACCGTGAAATATAAAAAAGAGTTGGGACTACTTGTACATCTGGGAAGTAAGAAAGGAATTCTTAACAAAAAAGAATCGAAATATTTAATACCAGAAGCATGTAGAATACCAGTAATATACACTATCCCAAAGATTCATAAATCAAAAGACAATCCCCCAGGGAGGCCCATAGTTAATGGGATAGACTCCCTGTCCTCAAGGATGGGACAGTATATTGATTATTTTATACAGCCTGTGGTTCAAACCACACCAGCCTACCTTAAAGATACCAAACACATTCTGCAACTCTTGGATACAGTGCCCGTATGCGAAGGGAGAACACTACTTGCAACGGCAGATGTATCTTCATTGTATACTATTGTGCAACATCACGATGCCTGTTTGGCCACAAAATGGCTTCTACGCAAATATAGTAACCTTATCTGTAAACAGAGGAAATTTCTCATCAAATGTCTTGACTTCTGCCTCAAGTGTAACTATTTCTGGTACGATCAGACATATTTTAAACAGGCTATCGGTATAGCCATGGGGGCAAAATTTGCACCCAGTGTGGCAAATGCCTTTATGGCACTATGGGAGGAAACCGCCATTTATGAAAATACCCCCACAGAATTATCACTCTATAAGAGATATATAGATGATATTATCATTCTGTGGACTGGCAGTCGAGAAAGCCTGGAAAACTTCCTAGAATCACTCAATAGGAATGATAAGAACATTACCCTGGTATGGAAGATTGATGAGAAATCTATTGACTTTTTAGATCTAACTATTAGTGTAGAAAAGGATAAGATAATAACCAAAACACATTTCAAGAATGTAGATACGAATAGCTATCTCTCGATGGACAGTTGCCATTTTAAACCATGGCTTTTTAACATCCCTAGGGGACAACTTGTAAGAATGAGGAGAAACTGTTCCAGAGAAAGTGACTATAGAGTGCAAGCAGAGATTATTGGTTCAAGGTTCAGAGAAAAAGGCTATGAGGAATCTTGGATAAAAAATCAAATAGATACTGTGGGAAGAATGGATAGAAAAACGATGTTAGAGAATAAAGAAAAATCCACCTATCAACAAGCAGCACCAGGTCTAATTTTGAATTACAACTCTCAACATAAGGATGTTGCCAAGCTGATAAAGAGACACTGGCACATCTTGAAAAATGATAAAGACCTGAAACAAATCCTCCCTGACAAACCAAGGATTCTGTATAAGAGAGCACCTACTCTGAGAAATCTAGTTGTGAAAACAGTAGTTGAACCCCCACCGAAACCTGGATATACCTTCTTTTCTGGGAAAGGTTTTTATCCATGCAAGGGGTGCTATGCATGCCGCAAGTCACATAGATTTCAAAAGAAAAAAACAGAATTTGTAGCAACAAATACGGGCGAGACTCATGTCATTAAAGACTTTATTGGGTGCCATACCGAGGGTGTTGTATATGTGCTACAATGTAGCTGCAACCTCCAATATGTGGGAAGGACAAAGAGAGCTCTGAAAGTCAGAATTAAAGAGCATGTCGAAAATATAATAAAAGGTTTCCCGAAGCACAATGTCTCAAGGCATTTCGATCAGATACATAATAGAGACCCGACCCAATTGCAATTTTGGGGGATCGAAAAATACAATCCATCTTGGAGGGGGAGCCATAAGATCAGAATGATTAGCCAAAGTGAATCAAAATGGATTCATTGTTTGCGTACACTTGTACCAGGAGGAATGAATGTTGAATTCGACCTCAACTGCTTCCTCAGCAATTTCTGATCCTGATATTTTACAGTCATTTTTAATTACCTTGGTCACATTATGAATTAGCTTTGTCTATTTTCATCTATATTTCTATTAATTATGGGATTGCATTGATTTACACCGTTAAGCTATGTAGCTATTGTTGTAATTACGTTAAACCAGGTGTTCGTTCACCATATTTTGGGGTCACCACCCTCTTATCTCTATATTTTAATATTTTATTCCTGTATTTTAACCTTTTATTCGTGCATTTTATCCTATGCATTTTTATGTATATGCTATATACATACCGTAATATGGATTTGTATATACACTTTTTATATATGTCATAATATATTTTATACATTATTTTGGATGTATGCGAGGAGTACTGGCTTGGAATAGATCTACCCACTATCTTTACATACTAGGGTGATGCCCTATATTATCCTATAGTCAGTTACTTATCGTCTAATGGTTTTATTATAACGTTCTTTATTCAGCAGTTTGCTCCGGTGAGCAATGTCATTTGGCTGGCATTCTTATTCATCTGTATTTGGATATATTAGCAGATATGCAGCCAATAGGAATGACATCTGACGCCACTTTGCTTACAATATTAGCCTGGCCCATAACATATAGCGGGCTACAATAAAATGGCCGCTCCGCTACTTCCGGTTTTGGATACATATAAACATTAGCCGTACTACCAATCAGGTTCCCCAGATGAAGACACGTGATCCCGTGTCGTAACGCGTAGGGATTGGTCAAGAGCGTACACCTGGAGTGACGTAAGCCGGCGCTGAAGACGCCGCTTGTATGTTTATTCACTGCACTCGTTTTTATGTTTTGATGTAAGCACAGGTTTTTTCCTTAATAAATTCCCCCTGAGTCTTACAATATTACACTATTGGAGCCCTTGTGTTCCTTTCTTTTCCCTGTACTGGAGCTGTATTAGGAAGTGGCCAAGGAGACGTTCCAGCTGATACTAACAAGAGAGAAGATCTCTATGGTGATTCAATATCTATTGGATGCACATTTATTTATGGTTTGAGGTAAGAGTTCTGGGAGCCTGGTGAGGGAGTGAACTATACATCTGTCAACAACCCGTTTAGTGGATATCCAGCTACACTGCGACCACCATTTGACAGCTTGGCACACCATTATTGGGACACTCTGTATTCACTTTTTTCACTTTTTTCACCTCATTTTTTTATATTCCATATGTTCTATTTTTATATTTTTCTATTTTTATATTTTTTGATCACTTCACTTTTTTGGACTGTTTGCTCAAATTATTTTAACCACTTAATTAATATAATTAATATATTTCATTATTTTATTCTTTTCGAGGTTACACTTACACATAATTGATTTTGGAAAGTGTGAGCACTCACTATCCCACTTTCTTTGTTCACATTCACTATATTTATATATTTATATATCTAGATTATTTACCTTTTTATCACTGTGTTGGTTCGCGCAGAACCCCTATATGTATGATTTTTGATTTGTGTATTGTAAACACTATTAGGTTTTGCAGCACCGTATCTGTTTTGGGTTATTACTGTTTAGGAGTCTACAGTAGCGCGGAGGCTCTTTTTTGATTTTGTCAATGTTTAGAAACATGCCCGCTGGAATCCTGTCCGTCGGACATGTTCGGTCGTCTGTACAGACCTACCGTACATGTCCGAGCGGCCACCATCCCTCGCATGCGTCGAATGACTTTGACGCATGCGTGGAAGCATTGAACTGCCAGGGCCGCGCACGTCGCCGCGGCCTCGTCGCCGCGTATCGAGTACGCACGGATTTCTGTATGATGGTGTGTACAGCCATCATACAGAAATCTCCGGGCAGACATGTACGCTGAAAACGGTCCGGCGGACCGGTTTCATCGTACATGTTTGCCCGTCTGTACGGGGCCTTAGAGTGATTTGGGTTGGAAGGGGGGATGGGAAGAAGTTTTGTGTTAGAAGGGGGAATTTGGGCGGCGGCAGGGGGTAAGTATTGTTCTAGGAGGGGAAATTTTTAGGGGGGGGGGTGCTAAGAGTGGTGATTTAGGGGGATTTGTGTTGGGAGGTGGGAAGGAAGAAGAGCTAAGCAGGGCCGCCATCATTGGGGTACAGGCAGTACACCTGTACGGGGCCCAGAGGTCCCCAGGGGCCCGGATGGCAACCCCCTTTTAAAAATATATATATATATATTTTTATATATTTTTTGATTTCTTTTATTTTTTAATATATATATATATATATATATATATATATATATATATATACTTATAAATGTTTATTTCTTTTTTTTATATATTTTTTTATCAAAGGGTCCAGAGGTTTCTTTTTTTATTATTATTAAAGGGCCCAGATGTACCCAGGGCCCCAGATGGCAACCCCCCTTTTAAAAAAAAAATATATATATTTTTCATATATATATATATATATATATATATATATATATATATATTTTTTTTTTTTTTTTTTTATTAAAGGGCCCAGAGGTCCCCAGGGCTCCGGATGGCTACCCCCCTTTTTTTTAATATATATTTTTCTTTATTTCTTATTTTTTTTGTAAAGGCCCCCCCCACTTCTCAATTCGCGGGAAGCCCCCCTCGCTTCTCAATTTTAGGCGGCAGCACCCCCATCCCCGGTTCTCTGCTCCAGGAGGGCCCATGCCTGAAGCTGTGTAAGGGGCCCCCATAATTCCTGATGGCGGCACTGTAGCTAAAAGGGGGGATGTGTGTTGGGAGGCTGGAAGGGAAGAAGATTTGTGCTAGGATGGGGGATTTGGGGGACATTTTTGCTGGGAGAGGGAAATTTGAAGTGGGGGGAGAGAAAATGTGTACTAGGAGGGGAAATTTTGGGATAGAGAATTTGTGCTAGGAGAACTGTTTTTTTTTTATTTTTACTCCCCCCCCCCCATTTGATCTGGGGGGTATTTGGGGCAAAGATTTGTTCTGGGGGGGGGGGGATTTCAGCAGGGGCAGATTTAAACTGGAAGGAGGGGGAATGTATGCTTAGGGGATAAGCATGTAGATTTATACTCAGTATTTTTGTGGGGGGATTTTTTGCAGACACGTAATTCTCATACATCTTGGGGGGCGCAGTTGGGCATGTTCGCCCTGGGCTCGTCTAGATGACCTTGTCCTGGCACTGCCTACAATAAATTCATGGACTTGTTTCTGAGACTTGTTATGAAATCTAGGGTATAATTTCCTGTCAACAGAGATGCAATATAAGAAGGAAATTGACATCCTCATGTATAAGCAAGGACACAGCATCGGGATATCACCTGAGTAACTCCAGGACCGTTATTATCATATTATTACCAAGTAGCTAGTACTTCGCACACACCTACACTGAAAAGAGCTCAGTGTGGCCAACAATGAGCCTGTAATGTATAGAGAAGTCTGGAAGCAGGAAGCTTCAATGCGGCTCCCAGGGTGACTTTTTTTTGTCCAGTACGTGCCGTAGCTGGAACATTCCCCGCCTCCCTTCACTGCAGTGCATAGAGGAGAATGAGCGGCGAGGAGACGGCAGGTAAGATGTACAGTTGTCACCTGTACTGGCTGATGGGCAGAGCGGCCATATAGCGCTCACATGAACCATAGCGAATGAGGAATGCAAGGCTTTCTCCTCATATCATTAGAAGCCAATGTGCTCTGTGTACCTTTCTGAACATATAACGGCTGCTATGTGATCTTCTGCAGCTCTGACAGCATTGTGACTACATGTGTCTGTGTGGTAGTATGCCCTTTAGTAACATGGCAGCTGAAGACCCCATAACATAAACACTGTTTATTCCATTCCTTTATTCTTACAGCTAGTTCTATGTTTTACACTGCCCAAGCTAGTCTTTTTTGTAAAGGAGAATTCAACCTTTTGTAAAAAATAATAAATATGCACATTTTTGCCTTAAACATTGTTTTGCATTTAATCCTGCAAAGCTTTGCAACCCAGATCAGTGGATTGTGGGCACAGGCTCCTGCAGACTATTCCTCCCAGCTCCAAGTCCGTATGAAGGTACAGAGCTGGAGGAAGAATCAATGGACTACACAGGTGGCCATGCTACCACTCTTGCGTTTATTGAGAATTACATTCCACCTGCCATGGTGGAAAATGACATTTGTAGTCTTTTCATTTAGATTCCTGTGAATGAATGATGCAGATGGAGCAGGACTGTCATTAGAAATTCAGGATAAGGATCTATAAAAAGAACAATTGGATGTGTAATAAAATGTCCCATATACCACTTCCTCTCAGTCTGAATATAGATATCAGATATTCCAAATGCTCACAAGCACACAACGAGACGATACTTGTTTGTCTGCTGAACATGGACTGTTTATTAGACCCAGAATACAAGTCTTATATACAGTAGAAGAGGAGGGAGTTCACCCCTCCCCTGCTCATATTGCTCTAACAATACCAGAAACATAAATTAACATGAGCTAATTAACTAATCCCTTATGCAGCCAATGTGACTCCCTAACTACAATACACATTATCATACATATCAACACATAACTCCTTCATACAATTGCAGGGTCAATTAGCTAGGGCTGCAACTAACGATTATTTTCATAATCGATTAGTTGGCCGATTATTGTTTCGATTAATCGACTAATCGGATAATCTTAAAAAAAAGTGTGGTGTACAATTTAGTTAATATGTAAATAAAAAAAAAAGAGCAATTTATTCTTAAATATCCATACACAGTGGTAATGCCTTCTATTACCTCCACTTTCCCTGGGTTCAGATGCTGATCTTCCCTAATAAGTGTTTTTATTTTGTTAACAAACGTGTTATACTTACCTGCTCTGTGTAATGGTTTTGCACAGAGCAGCCCAGATCCTCTACTTCTGGCTCCTCCTGCCTTCATAGTGCCTCAATAGCAAGCTGCAAAGTATAGTATAGAGCGCCCGCTATAGCAAGGTAAAAAAAACTTCAGCCTTTAGAACCACTCACTACTTGCCCAGGACTATATGTCCCATGAGGCATTGCTCCTCACACTTTCACATTCACAAATTCTCAGGCACTTAGTGACATGTATGGATGGTGTACTGAGCTGTATGTGTGCTGCACTGTATTTCCTGATATGTAAACAAATAATGCTTTCTTTATGCAGACCAACTAATCAACTGGCCGATTAATCGATTATGAAAATAGTTGACAACTATTTTCATAATCGATTAGTTGTCGATTAATCGATTAGTTGTTTCGGCCCTACAATTAGCACAAACAATCGGTGACAGAGAAGCCACACTAAACTCATTTACATTATCAAAGTCGACAGACAGACAGGTGGCTGGAGGTGATGACATTGGCATCTCCTTACAGTATATGTCCCAACAGTACGAATCGGTCACTCTTTGTAATATGGCATATACAGGGTTCCCAGAGTCTGTGTGTCTTGGGGGGGACATGGACCTGAATCCAAAGTAACTCTACCTCAAGGGTCCCCAGGCATACAGCTCACAAAGAGCACCGTTCCCCCCCAATTCCAGTGCCCATGATCGCAAGGCAAGAGGCTAGCATTCATTCCCTTCCAAAAGCCTCCGTCCTGGGTGAGTCTGTCACAGGATGGATTCCAGAGTGTGGGTTCTTTTAAATGTATCCTTATCCTGTGTTGGTGAAGAGTGGGAGGTCATCTGAACCTGAGCACCTGGTGTAGAGGTACCAGTAATCAACTACTATAAACAGATGTTATCACAGTTAGGCTGCTTTCACACTAAGGTCTCTTTCACACGGGCGGCCCGTTCAGGTCCGCCTGCCAGTTTTTTAGGTGGACCTGAACGGGCGCTCCGTGCTCCTCTATGGAGCCACGGATGTCAGCGGTGATATGTCCGCTGACATCCGACCCGCTCCGATCCGCTAAAGTGTGACGGAGGAAAAACCTACTTTTTCATCCGTCTGGCGGATCGGGTGAACACAGACAGACGGTCCGTGTTCATCCGATCCCCCCCCCCCCCATAGGGGAGAGCGGAGAAAAGACAGGTCATCCGCCGGCTCATCGGGGATCAACGGAGCGATCCCCGCTGAGCAAGCGGAGGTTCACGGGGTGGATCATTACTGATCCGCCCCGTGTGAAAGGGGCCTTAGACTGGGTTCACACTGGTACGACACGACAATCATACCACTTTGGATCTGACTTTGCCCTGCGACTTGAAGTCCAAAATGCATCTGACTTCGATCCCCGACAATACCAGACACTGTATCTGTTATGAATCTTTAGGGGGAACTCCACGCAAAATGTAAAGAAAAAAAAACAAAACGGCATGGGTTCCTCATCCAAGAGCATACCAGACCCTTTGGTCTAGTATGGATTTTAAGGGGAATCCCCTACACCGAAAAAACGGCGTTGAGGTCCCCATCCAAGAGCATACCAGGCCCTTTGGTCTGGTATGGATTTTAAGGGGAACCCCCTACACTGAAAAACGGCGTTGGAGTCCTCCCCAAGTCCATTAGAGCGAGCCCCCCCCTCCTGAACCATACCAGGCTGCATGCCCTCAACATGGGGGGGGGGGTTTGCTTTGGGGCCCCCACTCCAAAGCACCTTGTCCCCATGTTGATGAGTACAAGGGCCTCTTCCCGACAACCCTGGCCGTTGGTTGTCGGGGTCTGCGGGTGGGGGGGGGCTTATCAGAATCTGGAAACCCCCCTTTAATAAGGAGACCCCCAGATCTCAACCCCCACCCTATGTGAATGAGTATGGGGTACATTGTACTCCTACCCATTCACCTAAAAACAGTGTCAAAAATAAAACACACTACACAGGTTTTTAAAGTAATTTATTAAGCTGCTCCGGGGGTCTCTTCCGACTTCTTCTGCCGGGCCTCCTCTGCTGTCTTCTCGCTCTTTTGCCTGGACTTCTTCCTCTTCTGATGTTGACACGATACTCACTCTGTGCCACTACTTATATTGGTGGGCGGTGACATCATAAGGGGCTAGGCCTCCGTATGACGTTTAAGGTGACACCACCCCATGCCAATATAAGTATTGGCACACTGCGTATAAGAGCGGGAGAGAGCATTGTGTCAACATCGGAAGAAGAAGAAGACCGGGCAAAATAGCGAGAAGACAGAGGGATAAGAACTGGAGAGGGTAGAAGACATCAGCAGAAGAGGTAGAAGAGGGGAGAAGTCGGGACAGACCCCCGGAGCTGCTTAATAAATGACTTTAACCACTTGAGGACCGCCTAACGCTGATATACGTCGGCAGAATGGCGCGGCTGGGCACAAGCACGTACAGGTACGTTGCCCAGCCGTGGGTCGCTCGTGCGCGCGACCCGGTCCGAAGCTCCATTACCGCGGGACCCGATCACCGCCGGTGTCCCGCGGGTTCGGTCACAGGAGCTGAAGAACGTGGAGAGGTGAGTGTAAACAAACTTTCCCCGTTCTTTTCTGTGGCTTGTCACTGATCATCTGTTCCCTGTCATAGGGAACGACGATCGGTGATGTCAGACGTTCAGCCACGCCCTCCTACAGTAAGAAACACAAATCAGGGCACACTTAACCCCTTTAGTGGCCCCTAGTGGTTAACTCCTTCACTGCCATTGTCCTTTTCACAGTAAACAGTGCATTTTTATAGCACTTTTGGCTGTGAAAATGACAATGGTCCCAAAAATGTGTCAAAAAGGTCTGATGTGTCCGCCATGTCGCAGTCACGAAAAAAAGTCGCTGATCGCCGCCATTACTAGTAATAAAAAAAATTATTAATAAAAATGCCATAAAACTATCCAATATTTTGTAAACGCTATAACTAATCAAACGCTTATTGCGATTTTTATTTTTTTTAACCAAAAATATGTAGAAGAATACGTATCGGCCTAAACTGAGGGAAAAAAAAAATGTTTTATATATTTTTTGGGGATATTTATATAGCAAAAAGTAAAAAATATTGAATTTTTTTAAAAATTGTCGCTCTATTTTTGTTTATAGCGCAAAAAATAAAAACTGCAGAGGTGATCAAATACCACCAAAAGAAAGCTCTATTTGTGGAAAAAAAAGGACGCCAATTTTGCTTGGGAGCCACGTCGCAAGACCGCGCAATTGTCGGTTAAAGCGATGCAGTGCCGAATCGCAAAAAGGGGCCAGGTCCTTTACCTGCATAATGGTCCGGGTCATAAGTGGTTAAAAACCTGTGTAGTGTGTTTTGTTTTTGAAATTTAGTTTTTTTTAGGTGAATGGGTAAAGTTACAATGTACCCCATACTCATTCACATAGGGTGGTGGGCTGGGATAAGGGGGCTTCCAGATTATGATAAGCCTTCCGCTCGCAGACCCCGACAACCAGCGGCCAGGGTTGTCGGGAAGAGGCATTTGTTCCTCAACATGGGGACAAGGTGCTTTGGAATGGGAGGGGGCGCAGGGCCCCCCTGCCCCAAAGCACCCCCCATGTTGAGGGCGTGCGGCCTGGCACTGTTCAGCTATCCTGACCTACCAGGCTGTATACTCGGATAAGGGTCTGGTATGCTCTTAGAGGGGGAACCCATGCCGTTTTTTTTTTGGTGTGGAGTTCCCCTTCGAGATCATCGGAGCACAAGTCGCATGCCAAAGTCGGATCAGTCAAGACGGAGATCCATCTTTGATCCGACTTCAGTGATATTCAATGGGCTAAAGTAAGATCAAAGTTGGACCAAAGTAGTACAGGGAGCATTTTCAAAGTCGGACCAGTTAAGACGATTCTCATAGGGAAACATTGATTTTGAAACGTCATGCGACCTGAGCTTCCAATGTCATAGTGTTTGTCGGACCAGTGTGAACCCAGCCTAAAGGTGGTTTAAGGCAATTTAGCGCTAGAAATAGTGACTGATATCGACCTCTTATGCCTCCCTAGTGTGAAAGCCCAAGTGCTTTCACAATTGGGCGGTGCACTTGCTGGATGTTACAAAAAGTCCTGCAAGCAGCATCTTTGGGACGGTTTGAGAGCGCTGTATACAGTACTTGTAATGCTTCCCATTCCTGCAACACTGGTGGTTTTAAAAGAGAAGTATGTTTTTTTGGCCCATTTATACTCGCCTAGGTGGATGCAGCATTGGTCACCCGCTGCCTTTACACTGAGAGCCGAGCAATCAATCTCCCTCCCCCTCCCTACTCATTGGTCACTGCATGTGATTGACAGCAGCAGGAGCCAACAGTACCTGCTGCTGTTTCAGGCAATGAAGGGGGCGAGGCTCTTGTGCACATCGATCGCTGGACTGAGGTGGGGCTCGGGTAAGTATAGCGGGGGACACAGAAGGGTTTTATTTCTTATTGCATAGAACTACTTTTTAGGGCTAGTTCACGCTGTACATGCATGAAAACTGATGAAAAAATTGTGCAGATTCCCCTTGCAGAAACATTGGTTGTCATGCACAAGGACATTCCTTTTTATGCACGTTGACATAAATTTTCAGGCGCATCAGTTATGTGCTCTATTTACACCAATGTTAATGCCAAGTATTTTTTTTTCTGTAGCTTGGTGTAGTGTGAACAGGGCACATAGAGAACCATTGTTTATTTTGAGCCCTTGCAGAATGCATGCAGAAAAACTGACATCTGCACCATGGTGTCAACAAGGCCTAAAGAGTCCCTTTCTGTCCTGAGCTGATAGAGCCAGAGGCTTTGGGCATAACCTCCCTATTAGCAGCTCTAAGGGCACTTTCACTCTGAGAAGCAGGGGGCGTCGGCGGTAAATGTTTGCTATTTTTAGCGGCGCTTTACTGTCATTTTTGCACTGCTTTCCGGCCACTAGCGGGGCGCTTTTAACTCCCGTGAACGACCGATAAAGGGTTAAAAGCGCAGCTGCCCATTGATTTCAATGGGCAGGTTGCGCTGTAGGAGCGCTGTTGCTTGCATGACATTTTTGAGCGTAATGCCAGTGCACCGCTCCAGTGTGAAAACACTCGGGCTTTCACACTGGAGTAAGAGGAGAGGTGCTTTGCAGGCACTATTTTTAGCACTATAGCGCCTGTAAAGTACTTCAGTGTAAAAGCAGCCTAAATCGAAGACCCACCGCAGAACCAATTTCAAACATGACACGATCTGAAGGGAGAAGAATGCTGACGTGCTGCAAGTGAGGGGCTGTGCGGGTTGACCTTGTTTCATGTTACACCTTAAAGTGGAACTAAACACTCCTATCATTTTCAGCCAAGTAAGCTGCCATCTAGGTTTTTGTTTGATGTGCAACTGCCATGGTGCTGCACATGTGACAGTTATGACATCAGCAAATTCAATGGTTTTACAGTGTGGTTGAGAGCACCAATGTGAAAGTTGGCAATTCTGGCTTTTCAAGAATGTAACAGTTTTTTAAAGCGGAGTTCCTCCCAAAAGTGGAACTTCCACTCTCTGGTATTTGCACCACTTCTGGGTATTGACCCCTGCGGGAGTCACGCCCCCTCGCGTCAACCCCCGCTGTCTTCTGGGAAACACTGTGTTCCCAGGAGAGAGCGGGGACCAGTGACGGTGCGTCGCGCATGCGCATTTGGGAACCAGGCAGTGAAGCCGCAAGCCTTCACTTCCTGATTCCCTCACCGAGCATGGCGGCGGCAGCATCCGAGGACCGAGCATTTGCTCGTCCTCGTCTGCCGACTTTGCGGGCGTGCTGGACAGGTAAGTGTTAATTTTTTAAAAGTCAGCAGCTGTAGTATTTGTAGCTGTGGCTTTTCAAATAACTTTTTCGGGGGGTCCTCTGCTTTAACTGCTTGCTGACCAGTCGCTGTCTCTATAGTGTGGCAGGTTGGCATGGCTGCATGAATTGCCGTAGGTGTACGTCGGTCGCTTTAAAAGCAAAAGGGAGCCCGCAACGCGATGCACGTGGCCGGCGCCCACGATGTCTACTGGCCACCCGCGAAAGCTCCACAGAGAGCCAGAACAGGGATCTCTGTATGTAAACAAACAGATCTCTGTTTTGTCAGGGGAGTAAAGAAAGGGATCTGCTATTCCTAGTGATCAGGAACACCGATCTCTCCTCCTCCAGTCAGTACACTCCCCCCACAGTTAGATGCACCTCCCTAGGGAACACTTAACCCCTTGATCGCCCCCTAGTTCTAACCCTTTCCCTGCCAGTGACATTTATGCAGTAATCAGTGGCTATTTTTAGTTCTGATCACTGTATAAATGTCAATGGTCCCAAAAAAGTGTCAAGTGTCCAAACTGCCAGCCGCAATGTCGCAATCCTGCAAAAAATCGCTGATCACTGCTATTACTAGTAAAGAATAAATAAATAATTAAAATGCCTTAAATCTATCCCTATTTTGTAGACGCTATAACTTTTGCGCAAACCAATCAATATAAACTGTGACAGTATGCGAGGTGCGATACATGATCATAGGTACATTTCACCTCGCATACGTTCCATTATGAGAGACTGAACCGGAATCCATTCCGGGTTTTACAGCCTCTGGGCCTGGCTAGGATTCCGGTCCGGATGTTTGGGTCTACTGGAGTCCACAATCAGCTGGACTTTAAATGTCCAGGAAGAGAGCACAACAGGGCTCTGGCTTGAAACTCAGGAAGGGACCTGAGTGAGGGGAGCGCTGAGTGCTGGACTAAAAGGTTTGCTTTACTACATGTTTTGTGGGTGTCAGGGACTAGCCCCACACTGTATAGAGAGGAGATCCTGTTTGTTTAGTTTAGCGCCGGACGGCAAGGATTTAATTTATTGTTTTGTTTATTTTAATCTGCAAACCGTGTATAAATAAAATCTGGCATCCGCCAGACTTAAAAGAAAGTGCCTGCTTACAGACTGTGATTTCAGAAAAGGTGATCCCCACGAGCTAATCCCTCACACGTGGTGGATTCAGCGGGCACTTTTCTGAAAATGGAAGAAATATTAAAGGCCCTGCTACAGGCCAATGCAGCCCAGCGGGAAACCAACCGCCAAGTCGCAGAGGCCGCTGCAGCACAACAGGCTGCCCAGCAGGAGATAAACCGCCAAGTCGCAGAGGCCGCTGCAGCACAACACCGCCAAGTCGCAGAGGCCGTTGCAGCACAACACCGCCAAGTCGCAGAGGCCGTTGCAGCACAACACGCTGCCCAGCAGGAGATGAACCGACAGTTTGCCGAAGCTCTGGTGGAACTGAAAAAGGGGTCCGCACCTCCGGTGTTAGCGGAACCAAAGATTGTACGTGCTTCCTACCACCTGCAAAAGATGACACCGGCGGATGATGTTGAGGCGTACATGGCGACTTTTGAGAGAGTCGCTGACCGCGAAGGATGGCCAAAAGAGCAGTGGGCGGGACTATTGGCCCCATTCCTAACAGGAGAACCCCAAAAGGCCTATTTTGACCTAGAACCAGATAAGGCCCAGGACTATGAGACTCTAAAGACAGAAATACTCGCACGCTTGGGTGTCACCATGGCAGTCCGGGCCCAGCGCGTGCATCAGTGGTCCTATTCCAGCAACCAGCCACCCCGGTCACAAATGTTTGACCTGGTCCACCTCACCAGGAAGTGGTTGCAGCCAGAGACTCTGACCAGCCCTCAGATTGTGGAGCGTGTGGTAATGGACCGGTACCTGCGTGCGCTCCCTGCTACCCTGAGAAAGTGGGTCGGACAGGGGGACCCCAACACTGCAGCCCAAATGGTGGACCTAGTGGAGAGGTACAGTGCTACCGAGGACTTAATAAACCCACCCACGCCCCACTTCGGAGTGTCTCGGGGTGCAAGATCTCCCAACGGTTCGGGTAAGACTGTTCCGGGGTTCAAGAGTTTGGGGAGAGTGGATAAGACTGTTGTTACAGCAGATGAGACTGTAGGTCCTAGACCTGGAGACTGGCCAAAGAAGCCAGGAAGGTTTTTGGGACCGGTAAGAGGACTGGGGGTAGGGCAAATACGGTGTTTTCGTTGCCATGCATTAGGCCATATTGCTGCAAACTGCCCTCTAAATGATGAACCTATGCAATGTGATTATGTTGATAGGGTAAGACGCCTTTCTCTGTTTGCACAGGTCGCATGTGTTGCGACAGGTCAGCGTCGCCTGGAAAAACAAATGTGCGTTATTTCAGTAGATGGCAAGCCTCTTACAGCCCTGCTAGACTCTGGTAGTGTGGTGACCTTAGTCAGGAGTGTGTGTGTAGATCCCGCAAAACTACACCCCAGTTGTATTGGGGTAATATGCATCCATGGGGACACTCGGGACTACCAGACAGCGGTGGTTGAGGTTGATACCCCCTGGGGCTGTGTAACACATTCAGTGGGGGTGGTACCTTCACTGCTCCATGAAGCCTTAGTGGGAAGGGACTTTCCTCATTTTTGGAAGTTATGGGAGAGTGAAGGGAGGCCCGTAGATAGCGCTCCCCCTCCTGGGGAAACTCGAGAACTCTCACCAGACCCGTTTTGCCAAAGGGAAGGGCATGCTGTTGGTGGGATCGAGGAGGCCGGAGATCCTCCACCATTCCCTGCCATGGCTGGGGAACCGGAGGACTTAGAAGCTAGCACCCAGCCTGAGGGTAACGAACAGGAAACCTCGCCTGACATGGAGAGTAGCCAAAATGTGGTACCCGACTTGGAGGTCAGGAGGGAAGATTTCTGTACCGAGCAGCTGCGAGAGCCCACCCTCATGAATGCCAGGGAAATTGTTAAGGTGTTGGATGGGGAACCGGTGGATCCTAATTGGGTGGTGTCCTTTCCCTACATGGCAATTAAAAACCATTTGTTATATCGGGTGATAAAACATGGAGAGGAAGAGGTAGAACAGCTACTGGTTCCCAAACCCTTTCGCAGGGTGGTGCTAGACCTGGCTCATGGTCACGTAATGGGGGGACATCTCGGGGTCGAAAAAACCAGGGAGAGAATCACCCAAAGATTCTTCTGGCCCGGTTTGCATGCAGAGGTCAAGGAGTACTGTGAATCGTGCCCCGAGTGCCAAATGTCAGCACCATCGCCCCATTTTCGCAGCCCCCTTGTTCCTCTACCAATAATTGAGGTCCCCTTTGAAAGGATTGGCATGGACCTGGTGGGGCCGGTCGTGAAATCTGCCCGAGGTCACCAGCATATTCTGGTGATCCTGGACTATGCGACTCGCTATCCTGAGGCCATACCCTTGCGTAACACCTCCGCCAAGGTTATTGCCAAGGAATTAGTCCAGGTGTTTAGTCGAGTAGGGATCCCAAAAGAGATCTTGACCGATCAAGGCACCCCTTTTATGTCAAGGGTTACCAAGGAATTGTGTAGATTGTACAAAATCTCCCATCTCCGTACTTCTGTCTACCACCCCCAGACAGATGGTCTGGTCGAAAGGTTTAATAAAACCTTGAAGAGTATGTTGAAAAAGGTGGTTGACAAGGATGGGAGAGACTGGGATTTTTTGCTACCATATCTCATGTTTGCCATACGAGAGGTTCCACAGGCCTCCACAGGCTATTCCCCCTTTGAGCTCTTGTATGGTAGGCATCCCAGGGGCCTGCTAGATATTGCTAAAGAAACGTGGGAAGGAGAGGTCAGCCCATATAGGAGCATCATAGAGCACGTCTCCTTGATGCAGGACCGAATTGCAGCCGTTCTGCCCCTAGTACGGGAACATATGGAGCGAGCCCAGGAGGCCCAAAGGAGGGTCTATAACCGGGGTGCCAAGGTCCGTACTTTCAACCCGGGGGACAGAGTGTTGGTACTGGTTCCCACGGTAGAAAGCAAGTTTTTAGCCAAGTGGCAGGGTCCCTTTGAGCTTGTCCAAAGGGTGGGGGAGGTAAACTACAAAGTCTACCAGCCAGGGAAAAGGAAACCACACCAAATTTACCATGTAAATCTCTTAAAGCCCTGGAAGGACCGAGAGACTTTACTGGCCACGTCCCCACTTCCAACAGACCGGATACCCGTGATACCTGACGTTCCCATCACGGATTCCCTGTCTGTAGCACAGCAAAGTGACGTTAGGGCATTCGTGCAGAAAAATAGAGACTTTTTCTCCCCCTTACCCGGACTGACCAACACGATCCAACATGACATAGTGACGGAACCAGTGGTTCGGGTAAATGTAAAACCATATAGAATTCCAGAGGCCCGGCGAGAGGCAGTTGCGGAAGAAATAAAAAACATGTTAGAGTTGGATGTGATCGAGGAGTCTCACAGTGAGTGGTCAAGTCCCATAGTGCTGGTCCCAAAACCTGATGGCAGTATTAGGTTTTGTAATGATTTTAGAAAACTTAACAGTGTGTCCAAATTTGACGCCTACCTGATGCCCCGGGTCGACGAACTTGTGGACAGGTTGGGACAGGCTCGCTACATAACGACCCTAGACCTAACGAAAGGTTATTGGCAGATACCGCTTACTGAATCGGCCAAGGAGAAGACTGCCTTTTCCACTCCTGAGGGCTCGTTTCAGTATAAGCGGATGCCGTTTGGTCTGCACGGAGCCCCTGCATCATTCCAGCGAATGATGGACAAAATTTTGAGACCACATCGCTCGTATGCAGCGGCGTACTTGGACGATGTGGTCATCCACAGCCCAGATTGGGAATCGCACCTGCTCCGTGTACAAGCGGTCGTAGATTCCCTTAGGGAAGCACATCTCACGGCCAATCCAAAGAAATGTGCCATAGGCCTGGAGGAGGCCAAATACCTTGGGTACATTATTGGCCGGGGAATGGTCAAGCCGCAGACCAATAAGATTGAGGCAATTCAAAAATGGCCCCAACCAGTCAATAAAAAACAAGTGAGGGCCTTCCTGGGCATTACGGGGTATTACAGGCGTTTTATACCCAATTTTGCCACCATTGCCGCCCCCTTGACCGATCTAACGAAGGGTAAGGGGTCGGTCATGGTCAAATGGAACCCCGAAGCCGAGGGGGCATTTCAGAAGTTAAAACAGGCTCTTTGTATGGTACCCGTACTAGTAACCCCGGATTTTAGCCAGGAGTTTGTTATACAGACGGATGCCTCTGAGGTGGGACTAGGGGCCGTACTGTCACAGATCAGGGATGGTGAGGAGCACCCAGTGGTATACCTGAGCAGGAAGCTGAACAAGCACGAGAAAAATTATGCCATCGTAGAAAAGGAGTGTCTCGCCATTAAGTGGGCCTTAGACTCCCTGAGGTATTACCTACTGGGGAGGTCATTTAAGCTGGTCACAGACCATGCTCCCCTGAAGTGGATGTGTGATAACAGGGAGAAAAATGCTCGTGTGACAAGGTGGTTCCTGGCTCTACAGCCTTTTAAATTTACGGTGGAGCACAGGCCAGGGAAGCTCCAAAATAATGCAGATGCCCTCTCCCGTGTGCACTGTATGGTTGGGTCAAGTGCTCAGCCGCAGGGGCTTGAGCAGAGGGGGAGGATATGTGACAGTATGCGAGGTGCGATACATGATCATAGGTACATTTCACCTCGCATACGTTCCATTATGAGAGACTGAACCGGAATCCATTCCGGGTTTTACAGCCTCTGGGCCTGGCTAGGATTCCGGTCCGGATGTTTGGGTCTACTGGAGTCCACAATCAGCTGGACTTTAAATGTCCAGGAAGAGAGCACAACAGGGCTCTGGCTTGAAACTCAGGAAGGGACCTGAGTGAGGGGAGCGCTGAGTGCTGGACTAAAAGGTTTGCTTTACTACATGTTTTGTGGGTGTCAGGGACTAGCCCCACACTGTATAGAGAGGAGATCCTGTTTGTTTAGTTTAGCGCCGGACGGCAAGGATTTAATTTATTGTTTTGTTTATTTTAATCTGCAAACCGTGTATAAATAAAATCTGGCATCCGCCAGACTTAAAAGAAAGTGCCTGCTTACAGACTGTGATTTCAGAAAAGGTGATCCCCACGAGCTAATCCCTCACAAAACTTAATGTGATTTTTATTTTATTTTTTTAACAAAAATATGTAGAATACATATTGGCCTAAACTGATTTAAAACATTTTGGGGATATTTATTATAGCAAAAAGTAAAAAATATTATGATATATTTTTTTTTTTCAAAATTGTCGCTACAAAAAATAAAAACCACAGAGGTGATCAAATACCACCAAAAGAAAGCTCTATTTTTGGGAAAAGAAAGGAACATAAATTTTGTTTGGGTACAGTTTCGCACGCCCGCTCAATTGTCAGGTAATGTGACGCAGTGCCGTATCGCAAAAAATGGCTTGGTCCTTAAGGGGGCAAACCCTTCCGGGCCTTAAGTGATGAAACTGTTAAATCAATAGGTTTAGTTCCACTTTAAAAAAAGTGTAAAATGTGAAACATGGACTGTAAGGTGGAACATGGACTGTAAAGCCTCGTACACACAATTAGCACAATTAGATTATCTGACGAATGATTGTCCTTTTTTTTTTTTTGCATGCTAGTCTCATTGCAAAAATTAAGAGGTTACCAAAGTAATGAAAATTCTCATATGAAGGAATACAACTTCTTTAGTTTCCGAGGATGTGTGCTCTTGCTCCTCCGATGTTTTTTTTTGGACGAACACTGTATTGATTAAATGAAAATTGGATAATCTGGTATTGTATGAGAAAATGTTTGTTTGGACCCTTTGGATAATTTCGGATGAACTATCATGATCGGCTCTCGAAAGCTGTGTACTAGCAATCAGATTATTGTACAATCGGTTTGAAAGAGGTATTTTTTGTCCGATTTTCTCATCGTGTGTACTAGGCTTTATGTTGAGTTGGCTTTTAATTGAACATCAGAAATAACAACACATGCTCATCCTTATTAGAGGATCAGGTAATACATTTCACCAGCCTTTTTCAGCCAAGAAATCATGGAACCCAAAGGTTCCTCTTGAGGTTGCTAGTGGTTCCTTGACCACCTACTGTATGTAAGGGGACATCACAATTTTCACTGTCTGTGTCTATTTTCTATTTAACAATACTCATTTAATTTCAATATTATTACTGAAATCTATTTTATTTTGTAGCTTTTGCTGAGCACTTAATGCATATATGGGGTGGCAAGAAAGGTGGGCTTAAGGCAGTGGTTCTCAACCTTACTAGTGCCGTGATCCCTTGATAACATTTCCCAAGTTGTGGGGACCCTTTAGGCCTCGTACAGACGAGGGGTTGTCCGCTGGAAACGGTCCGCCTTACCGTTTCCAGCGGACATTCCTCCTCCGGATTTTGATCCGATGGCTTGTACACACCATCGGATCAAAATCCGCGCGGAAAACATCCGCGGTCACGTGTCGCCGCGACGTGCGCGACGCTGGAAGGTAAATACTTCCACGCATGCGTCGAATCATTACGACGCAAGCGAGGGATGGGAGCGGACAGACTGATCCGGTGAGTCTGTACAGACGACCGTATCAGTCCGCTGGACTGGATTCCAGCGGATAGATTTTGTAGCAAGCTACAAAATTTTTATCCGCTGGGAATCCGTCGGCTGGATTTTTATCCGCCGAAAATTGTCCGCTCAGGCCTACACACGACCGGATCTATCCGCTGGAACTAATCCGCGGATAAATCCCAGCGGATAGATCCGGTCGTGTGTACGGGGCCTAACAGTAAAATTTATTTTCGTAGGCACCTAAGGCAAGACAAGTGATTTGCGCGCCTAACCCATGGACATTTAGCGCTCCCTAAGTGCCTTCCACTTGTACAGTATTAAAACTCCTTATGGTACATTTTTAGGATGTACCACTCTTTCTCTTTGTACCACTCTTTCTTTGTTCTCCTTTCTTTCCCTTTTCCCTCTCTCTATCCTAATGTCTTGATTTTTCCCCTAATCGTCTTTCAGGACAGCCACCTGAGAGACCTTGGCTCCTTCCCTCTGTAGGAAACATCGCGCCAGCCTTCTATAAATTTCCTCCTCCCCTGCTGGCTCCTCAGTTATTTGTGTTTCCTCCAGGGGGAGACGCCACCAGGAAGACGGGGGCGTGCACTTCCGGGTTCACGGCTTCCAGTTCCAGCCGCAAATTATGAAACAGAGCCAGGCAGAGGCTGGAGGGAGCTGCCAATGCTGTAGAGACAGCAGATGCACCGCTGGTGACATGAAAAATGTCGGAGGCAGAGGGAAGAGAGACTGCTCCAGCAGAGACCAGCTCCAGCCAGACTAAGGTAAGAGGAACCTAGGGTGGACCTCCCCTATCCTAAACTCATGACCCCTCCCCCCAGGAAGAAAAAGGAGGGGGGGAGAGCCAAAAGCCCTCAGTGTCAGGGGGTGATTCATGGGGCCCCTAGCGAAGTAAGCCCACATGAAGGCACTGGGCACCTGCCATGGGCAGGAGGAAGGTTACGGTACTAAATGTGGGGTATCTTTTTTCCCTTATGTCTTTCAGAGAACTAACAAAGATAGGCCTCCTCACAGCTCAAAGAGGAAGTGTCCATCCTGCAAAGTCACACTTAGAGATTCATGGAGGAAAGCTATTTGTAGTGATTGTATTAGCAAGCTAGTACAGGAACATACTTCAGAACAGAATGAGGTAGCATCATCTGTTAAAGAGTTATCCAACACTTTTACTTTAAAACCTTTTTTGAAGGATTTCAGATCCCACAGCTTCAGTCGGCTTCTCCGCCAATACAGACAGCTGCAATACCGGAATTAATACCTTCCACCAGGCCCTTCAGTAACTCCTAGAGGGGAGGCAGAAGAGGAACCTGACAGCGCAGTGTCCGGTTCCCAAGAATCAGACGAGGAGGCTCAGGAAGGTGATTCCAGGAAGCCATCCCGTTATAAACTCTCATTAGAGGATGTCGATCACCTCTTGGGAGCCATATATACCACACTGGGTATACAAACAGAGAAAAGGCCCCTATCCCTGCATGACCAGATGTATGAGGGATTAGGAGAACAGGAAAAGAGGAATTTTCCAATTCACGAGGTGTTAATAGAAGCAATTAAAAAAGAATGTCAGGAACCAGAGAGAAAAACATTTTTTTCTAAAGCTTTAAAAAGACGATTTCCATTCTCAGATTACCCATCCTCAATATGGAACAAAACTCCAAAGCTAGATGCCACCTTTTCACAAGTATCAAGGCATACAGATTCAGCATTTGAGTATATGGGCATCTTATCCGAGGCAATGAATAAAAGGATGGACTCATTATTGAAAAAATCATGGGACTCCACACTGGGAAGTTTAAAGCCAGCGATCATTGCAGTCACGGTGGTGGCCAGAAATATGGAGTTCTGGTTAAACCAGATCCAGGCACACATTGAGGAAGGAACTGCGAAATCCTATCCTCCTTTCCCACACTGTTGCGAGGCATAGCCTATATCGCAGATGCCTCAGCTGAACTAGTACGGATGGCAGCTAGATCATCCGCTCTAGCCAACTCCACAAGACAGGCCCTATAGTTAAAGACATGGCAGGGGACCTGCGCATCTAAAACCAAATTATGTGGCATCCCATTTACAGGGGACTTGCTATTTGGGCCAGGGTTGGAGAAGGTGCTAGATTGTACAGCGTATAAAAAGAAAGCATTTCCGCTGAAACACAAAGCGCTCTGGAGTCAGCCGCAACAGAACAAAAGGAGGCAAAAAAGTACAACTTGGGCCCCAAAAGGTCCCCGTTATTCAACACCCAAGACAGATAACTAAAAAAAGGCCTTGGGTCCCGAAGGGGAAAGGCAAAGGAGGAGCGATCTTTCGTTCTGAACAAACCTACGACAAGAAATTACAAATTGGTCACAGTAGGAGGAAGACTGGGGGCCTTCCTCCCGCAATGGGAAAAGATAACCTCCAACCACTTTATTTTGAGAACAATAAGGGACGGATATCACCTGGAGTTCTCAAAACCACTCCCAAACAGATTGTACTTAACCAAACTTCCAAAAAACAAAGGAAAAGCCGATGGGGTTAATGAGAGCCATTGAGGATCTCGGGAAAGAGGAAGTAATCAGAGAGGTGCCAAAGGAAGCAAGAGGACAAGTGTTTTACTCCCACATATTCGGAGTACAAAAACCCACGGGGAAGGTCAATCCTAAACCTCAAACCCCTGAATGTGTCCATAACCTACAAAAGATTCAGGATGGACTCAATATATTCAGTCAAAGCCTTACTACCCCCAAACTTGTTTTCTAGTTTCCCTAGACTTGAAAGACGCATACCTACACGTCCCAATACACAAAAATTGTCAAAAATTCCTAAGGTTAGCAATAGAAACAAAAAACAAAGCCATGCACCTACAATTCCGAGCCTTACCCTTCGGCCTTTCCTCTTCACCCAGAATCTTCACAAAGATTCTGACGGAAGCCATGTCACCCTTGCGAGTCCAAGGCATATCCATCATCGCCTATTTAGACGATCTGCTTCTTTTTGCAAAATCTCCAGAAAGGTTACAAAAGAACCTCGAGATCACGCAGACGTTCCTGAAAAATCCAAACTACAACCCACTTAGCGGATAACATACTTGGGATATGTAATAGATTCGGTCCAACAAAGAATATTTCTACCCAAAGAAAAAATAGAAATAATCCAAAAAGAAGTAAGTGCAATACAGGCAAACTTACGATGCACCATCAGAAAGGTGATGTCAATGCTGGGGTTACTAACGTCTGCAATCCCAGAAGTACAATGGGCAGCCCTACATTTTCGGCCACTGCAAATGTTCCTATTAAGTATATGGTATCACAAGCAGGAGTCCTTGGACACGCGGGTTCTAATACCAGCAAAGGTAAAAAGAATCCTATGGTGGTGGAGGACATTAGAAAATGTAACCAAAGGTCGGCTGTGAACACTTCCCATTTCCCAGACCCTTACCACAGACACAAGTGGCGTAGGATGGGGAGCGCATCTAGGCTCCCGGATAACACAAGGGACGGGGGAAAAGGAAGAGAGGATGAGATCATCCAACTGGAAGGAATTGAAAGCAGTAGGGCTTGCACTTCAATCCTTCCAGAAAAAGTTGAAAGGACATGCACTTGCAAATCAGGTCCGACAACGCATCAGTCATCGCCTACATAAACAAACAGGGAGGAACAAGAAGTGGAACCCTGTGGGCACTAGCAGAGAAAATCCTGAAATGGGGAGAGAAAAACATACTCTCTCTATCAGCAGTCCACCTAAAAGGGGATTTAAACAGAGTAGCAGATTTTCTCAGCAGGAGGCAAGTGAAAGAAGGCGACTGGGCGTTTAAACCAAGAGGTGTTCAAACAAATTACACAAAAATAGGGAACACCTCAGGTGGATTTATTTGCTTCAAGAGAAAACAAAAAAGTCAGAGCGTTCTTTTCCCTGAAAAGGGAGGACGAAGCGCTAGGGGTGGATGCGCTGGCACAGAGGTGGACATTCAAAATATGTTATGCCTTTCCTCCACCAGTGCTAATACCAGTGATAAGAAAACGCTGCATAGAGAACACAACTTTGATTCTCATAGCACTTCACTGGCCCAGGACACCGTGGTTCTCTATGCTGAAAGAACTCACTATAGAGCCCCCTTGGTTACTTCCAGTCTGGGAAGATCTACTCTCCCAAGGCCCAATATACCGCCCCCAAGTGAAAAGGTGGAACTTGGCCTCTTGGTATCTGAGGAGCAGCTGCTGACAGCAAAGTGGTTTTTGAGCCTCTTAATTGCGATTTTGCTAAAGAACAGGAAAGTGGAGACACGTAATATCTATCAGAAAGTGTGGAAGTGCTTTAACAATTGGTGCACAGAAAACACCCTCAACACACAGAGTTCAGTGGCCGTCCTAGAGTTTCTGCAGAATGGTGTAGAGAAAGGGCTAAGCCATAGCACTGTAAAGATTCAAGTGTCAGCACTATCGTTTTTTCAAGAAAAAAGATTAGCATCCGATCCATGGATAATTAGGCTCTTCAGGTCCCTGAGCAGGCAGAATACAGTCTTTCCAAAGTATTGAACCACTAGAGAATTGCAGCCTAAAGACGCTGACGCTAAAAGCAGTCTTCCTGGTAGCAATCACCACAGCAAAGAGGGTTTGTGAGATAGAGGCTTTATCCATCAGACCTCCCTTTTTTTTTCAGATCTTTGCAGATCGCATAATTTTTAAGATGGACCCGGGATTCCTGTAATCTTGAGGTTCCATAGGGAACAAGAGGTCGTGTTACCTTTATTCTGTTCGAACCCTTCTAAAGAACAAGAAGTAAAGTTTCATAATTTAGACGTCAGGAGATGCGTCTTGCATTATTTAGAGGTAACAAAGACACTAAGGAAGACGGATTCCTTATTTATTTTACATTCTGGAGCTAGAAAAGGGCACAGAGCCACTAGACGCACCATAGTGAGATGGCTAAGAGAAGCCATTGAACAGGCTTACAAGTTAGGAGGCATACAGATTCCAGAGGGTTTTAGCGCGCACTCTACAAGATCTATGGCAGCCTCACAGGCAGAAAGAGCTGGAGCAACGCCGGAACAGATTTGTAAAGCGGCGACATGGTCCAGCTTTGCCACCTTCGTAAGAAACTATAGGTTGGATCTTTGGTCAGCTAAGGATCAGACCTTTGGACGCAAGGTCTTACAAGCTGTGGTCCCGCCCTAATGCCCGGTACACACGATCCGATTATTGTACGATCGTTTCGAAAGCGGCATTTTTCGTACGATTTTCGGATCGTGTGTACGGGGCTTAAGGGTAAGTGCTCGGTTATCCTCTCAGGTGGCTGTCCTGAAAGACGATTAGGGGAAAAACAAAGTTACTTACTGGTAACGTTCTTTCCTGGAGTCTTTCAGGACAGTCGGGTACCCACCCAAAGGTTTGTTGAAAAGGCATAACGTTTACTTGCAGGAAATGTGATATAGTTAACTATGTTGTATCATATATTCTTGTGTCTCCCCAGCAACTGGAGGTGCTCTTTAAAGAACTGAGGAGCCAGCAGGGGAGGAGGAAATTTATAGAAGGCTGGCGCGATGTTTCCTACAGAGGGGAGGAGCCAAGGTCTCTCAGGTGGCTGTCCTGAAAGACTCCGGGAAAGAACGTTACCAGTAAGTAACTTCGTTCCCCCATCCCTCTCTTTAGCCATTTTTTTCTCTTTCTCTTATTCTTTCTTTGCCTTTTTTCTTTGTTCCTCCCTCTCTTTTCGTGACCCCTGGCAAATCATAATTTGACCCCCGAGGGGCTCCTGACCCCAGGTTGAGAACCACTGGCTTAAGGTATAACTTTACTCATAACAACTTGATAAAACATTATGTTCTTTACCAGGAACATACATTCCACAGTAATTTTTTTGTTGTTGTTGTAAAAGTTTTTATTTATTCATTAGAATACAGAGATACAGAAATGAGAACATTTACACATGGAAGAGTGCGGACGCAGCCGCTAACAATAAAATAACAGCATGTCAAACACAAGCTATAGAAAAAACGGAAAGCATGCAATAAAATATTGCAGTTGTTAGGCGGGATGCATTGGTATATGTTAACCTCCAATTAACAGATAATTAATGAATTATCCAATCAATTCAATTGTTTGTTGGATGTAATCGAAAATAATAAGCAATATTGGCTGTAGAAAATAAAAAAAAAGGGGAGGGAGGAGGGAAAGGAAAGGAGCCTGCCACAGTTCTGTCATTTAATGTATACTAAGATAAATACCTCAAATTCAGGGTTGAGTATTTTTGTATTCGTCAGAGGAAACAAAGTTTAACCAGCAAGACCATGTAGTAGTAAATTTGGATGGGGTGTCTTTCGCCTGGTGGATTAATTCCTCCATTTCCATGGTTCTCTGTATACGATTAAACCATTCCTTAATGGAAGGGGGTTCAGTAGAGTGCCATTTGATAGGGATGCACATCCTGGCCGCGTTGACCAAATGCATGGTTAGAGAGCGGTGGTAGCCAATTAATGGTGAGGATGAATGATGGAGTAGGAATTGGGCAGGTGTGAAGTCTAAAGAATAAGTCGTTATTTGGAGAATAAGCCTGTGAATGGCTTTCCAAAAAGGTTGAATGAAAGGACAAGACCACCAGACATGGAGGAATGATCCTATCTCTTTTTTACATCTCCAGCAGGATTTGGGAAGTAAAGGATTAATGTGATGGAGTTTGAGGGGCGTTCTGTACCATCTAGATAGTATTTTAAATGCTTTTTCCTGAACCTTTATGTGTGAACATGTATATTTTTTCCCATTCAGAATCAGAAAGGTCAATTAATAGTTCCTGTTCCCATTTTTGATTGGCCCAGTGAATTTTAGGAGAGAAATTGGAGAATAATAAGGAGTATGTAGAGGTAATCGGGTGTCTCAGGGGTTCTTTGCTCAAGCACAGATCTTCAAATTTAGTGGTATGTCTAGACCAATCTGGTCGTGGCGTAGAACTATTAAAGAAGTGACGTAATTGAAATTAATTGAGTTAAAAGGCGACCATTTTCAAAAAACTGTTCCGCTCGAACGGAAGGATGAGGCCATCCGTCAGCCAAAAAGGAGGAGTGTGTTCCCGGTGTGAAATCTGGATTCAATCTGATTGGTGTCATTGGGCCTTTTATAGAAGAAACATGGTGTTTATTGCAAGCATCTCGAAAAGTAAGGAGGGTAGGATTGATGAGGGGATGAGTTTTACATTCGAGAGGGACATTGTGACGTAATCCATGGAAGATGAGCCAAAGGAAGAGGTGATGAGGAATGTTCCATCCAAACCCAATTCTTAAATTCAAAGTGTACATTCCAGTCAATAATTCTGGTTAGGCAGCATGCTTGGTGATATTTGCGTATATCAGGTAAGCTTATGCCCCCTTTGAGTTTGGGGGCTGTAAGCCTTTTAAACCCCAACCTTGGACAAAGTTTGTTCCAGATAAATACAGTGCAAGCTCTCTGATAGGAGGAAAAGAAGACCAGCGGGATCTTAATTGGCATAGTTTGTAAAATATTCAGAATCCAAGGCAAAATAATAATTTCAATAATAGCGGCTCTGCCAAACCAGGAGAACAAGCCAGAAGACCATTTTTTCAAGTCAGCCAATATGTTATGTAGTAGGGGAGTATAGTTTAGAGTATATACATTTGTCAGGGAAGCTGGCAGTTGGATACCTAAATAAGTAATCGTATGAGTATTCCAAGTAAAAGGGAAATTAGCTTGGCATAACTTGCAGATTTCAGTAGACAGGGAAATGTTTAGGGCAGTGGATTTCGAGAAGTTTATTTGAAAATTAGTCAGGTCTCGGAAGTCACTAAAGTCTTTAAGTAAGTTAGGTATCGTCGTAAGCGGTTCCCTAAGGAAGAGAAGTATGTCATCTGCAAAGGCAGCAATTTTGTGGGTGTGTCCTTTAATATCGATGCCTTTGACATCTGGATTATTTCTTAGACGGTTCAGCAGAGGTTCAAGGGTAAGGATAAAAATTAAAGGGGAGAGGGGACAACCCTGACGTGTACCATTCGAAACGGAGAAGGCATCCGACAGGCAGCCATTTACTTAAACTCTCGCTGTGGGACAAGAATAGAGAGTAGATATAAAGTTTATCATGGTAGCAGGAAGGCTACCCTGTCGAACGCCTTCTCCGCATCGAGCGACCGCAGAAATCCCGGATTTTTAGTGGACGTAAGCCAGTGGTGGATATTTATTGCTTTGAGGGTATTATCCCTTGCCTCTCTGCCCGATGGGGAAGAAAAGGGAGAAGTCTGTTAGCCAGAGTTTTAGCGTACCATTTTAAATCTACGTTGAGCAACGAGATGGGTCTGTAGCTAGTTACTATCGAGGGATCCTTATTAGGTTTCGGGATCACAACAATGTAAGCGGAGAGAAGATCACGAGGGGGCACAATAGGGTTAGCAAAAGTATTAAAGGCAGATAAAAAGAATAAAAAGAATGGTGTGAGAACCTCCTCGTAAGTTTTGTAGTAACCCGTTGTTAATCCGTCGGGACCTGGGCTTTTGCCTGTTTTCATTTGTTTCAATGCTATGTCTACTTCTGTTTTAGTCAGTGGGGCATCCAGGTCATGTTTGGCATCTTCCGATATGGGAGAGGGGCTATATTGATGCAATAAATCTGCAATCAATCATTGTCTCGTGAAATCTGGAGTGGCTGGGTCAGGCACAGGGAGGTTATAGAGTTTAGTATAGTATTTAACAAATTGGTTTGTTATGTCAATAGATATGTTTAGTCTATGACCCTTTTAGTCAGATATCGAGTGTATCGTCATGGCTTCTTGCTCCGCAGGGCACATGTGAGTATTTTACTAGCTTTATTGCCGTATTCATAAAATGTTTTCTTGCCAAGGATATAATTGCGTTTTACTTGTTTACCCAGTAAATCTAATAATTCGGAGCGGGCGCGAATTAGGTCATTCAAGGTTGTTAAAGCCTGAGTGTGTTTGTGGACATTTTTCAGTTTCCGAATTCGGTCAGTATATAATTTTTTCCTCTCTCTATTACGTTTGGCAGCCGCCGCTATAAGAGTGCCTCGAATCACGCATTTATGAGTTTCCCAGTTAATAATAGGAGACGTGTCCATCGGGTCATTTTCTTGGAAAAATTGTTTAAGACGAGTTTCCACTTCTATAGCAACAGAGGGATCTGTAAGCAAAGAGGGGTCAAGTCTCCAAGTTTGCGGGCGAGAAAACGTTTCTGGGAATGTCAACGTAATAGAAATGGGGTGTTGGTTCAATAGGAACATGGGTTCAATGGCTGCGTGTGTAAGCATGGGTAGATCGTCTTGCGTTATGAACATGTAGTCTATTCTAGAGTATCTGTTATGTGGGGCCGAAAAAAAAGTATAGTCTTTGCCGGCGGGATTTAATGTGCGCCAGGTGTCATGAAGCAATAGATTGCTAAGATGTAATTTTATTTTTCTTAGAGTTACATAAGGAAGAGAGGATGTTCCCGTGTAAGTGTCTTGAACTGGGTTAAGCGGGGCGTTAAAATTTCCTCCAAATATAAGAGTACCCACTGTGAAGCTAGTCAATTTGTCAAACAAGGTGTTGAAAAATGAAATTCGACAATTATTCGGGGCATATATGTTAGCTAATGTAATTTTACGATTCATGTAAGTACCTTTTAGAAACAAATATCTTCCTTCCTTGTCTATTATAGAGTCAGAAATTTGGAGAGGACAACGATTAGCTATTAGAATTGAAACCCCTTTCGATTTGATCGTAGGGTTAGTTGCGTGATAAACTGTTGGGAAATGATAATTATATAGTTTAAGCGTTGAGTCAGTTCGAAAGTCAGTTTCCTGTACGAATATGATATCTGCTTTATTACGATGCATTGTTAACAGAAGTTGGGAAAGTTTTTCCGGAATATTGAGTCCCTTAGCGTTGAGAGAAATGATCCTTACGGGGGTATCGAAACTCCAATTTTTGGAGTAGCCATTATATATGTAAAACCGTAAGCACTTTAAAGACTTAAGAAAGAGAAAACATCGAGAACTATGGCAGGCAAGGGTGAAATTAAAATAATGTAAAAGAGTGAAAAATTAGCGCAACCCACAAAAATATCTCAAAAAGAAAAAAAACTTTAGGTCAAAAAACCTCTATATAAAACAATCCAAAAAGTGTGTAATATGGGTATTGTGTGCCTGGAATGAAAAAGAGTCCACAAGGCAAGATCGCATTCCTGATTTTATCTGCAGCGGTGTTTCTTTTTCTTCAATGTGGAAATATATAAACATCCATATACGGCAATAAGATAAAAAGCGGGCAGATTAGCCCCTTACCAGATGAGAGATCATACAGGCATGTAGCAGAGGGTCTGGGAGCTGTAGTTCCTGCAAGTGGATGGGATCTGGCGTCCTGTGTTCTCCAGGTGCAGCAGCGCTTTCAATCAGCTTCTGTGTTGTAGAGTAATCAGCATACACAGCTCTCCCCCGGGTGTTTGAAAAGTAGAGAAAAAAGAAAAAAAGAGGGCTTCATAGTGTAGCAACTTTGAACAACACCTCTTTAATGGAAGAAGTTTATTTACAAGACATCACAGTTTTCACAACATTTGGATGAAAGTTGCAGAAACAAAAGAATTTAGCAGATAAAAGATGTATCAGATATTAAAAAATCCTTCTAACCTCGGTAACAACCGACAGGTTAGGTTAGATAGTGGCAACGTCTTAGTACAAAAAAGCTCCGCCCGACTCGGCGTTTCACCTAATGCAGGCTTCAATTGGGAAAGGAGGCAGTCTTCAAAACGTCACCTGCCACTTAATTTATAAGAGTGACACCGGAAGTACAGAAATTGCCCTACACATGAAATTAAAATAAAAGGGACGTAAAATAGGAGGGGTGTGTAGGGTAACCAAAGGTCTGAATAGGAAAACAGGGAGAGGGTAATCCGGTAATGGATCAAGCCCCACTCACTAACCAAGATGAGTGAGTACTACACAAGGGGGGGGGACCGAAAACAATCAGTGGTCTACTCTAAATGAAAGGGATCAATCTAGGAATTTGTCAAATTAAATAAAACCACTGAGTGGGGGTTGGCTTGTCAAGTGAAAGAATGAAATAATAAAAAAAAAAAGAATACAATATTACCGTCCGTCTTTACCAAAGCCCATTAATGAGACAACATTAGCGGGCAGGGTAGATGAGCATGCGATAACAAAAGAATCGACAAAAATGGGGTTTAAAATGGCGATAATCAATCAGCAATCAGCTAAAGTTAAATCATAGCTAGGCATGTGTGGGAACTGTAAATGTCCGTAAGAGTACAGCAAATTGAAATGTTAGGACAATCTGATCAATTAGGTTTGTATTGTGGCGATATATCACTCAGTAAATACGTAACTTAGAACAATGAGAGTGAAACATCGTCACTTCTCTGATAAAACATAAAACAATGTTAATGGAAACACTCGGAAAAATAGGTAACACTTTGTGGAGGTCTGGAGGAATGCATGAGTCTAAACAGAAGTACAAGAAATCGCCATAAAAGAAGAAAAAGTACGTCACCGGACTATAAAGGTTAGTGTAAAAGAAATGTAGGAGATCCCGAGAAGTTTCAGCCAGGGAGAGCATGTGAGGTGAGAATAACTATATCTCTCCGTGGTCGGGAACAGTAAATGAATAACAGCTGAGTGTAGAGGCAAAGGAGTGACATAGAAAAAAGCAGTCCGTGTACGGAAGCCACAAAGAGAAATCACTTGTAGGTGTCAGTATAGGGCAAGTGTACACAATCAGTGAAATAAACAGAGTAATGAAAAAATGGAGATCTAAAAGAACTAACGTTGACAAAGTTGCATAAATCCCCCCAAACCAGATTGTTGTCAGAACACGTTTTACTCAGCAACAGTATTAGATAAACAAATATACAGAAATATAACAATCCATAAATACCTGATAGACCCAGGGTTTTATTGATCTAAAGAAATGAAAAATAGACCACAGGGGCTGCCCAACAGAAAAAAAATAAAAATGGGCACACATCTCATCTATCCAGCACTGTCCGAGTGGTGAGAACCAGAAGGAATTATAAGCGTCTTGGATGTATCCAAATAGGTATATGAGTAGAACGTATAACTATGTAGTGGGTTCTGGAAAAACACATGTAGTCTCGGGTAAAAAGGCATACATCAGCATGCGAGTCTCTCAGCCAAAAGATGAGATTATCTTCGTAAAGTTGGTGAGGGATCCATGTAGATCTATATCTCAAGGCCCCACAATCTTAGAACATAACAATTTGAGTAATTGAAGAACGCAAGGGGGTAAGAAGATGAAACTTCTGAGAAGCACTGTTAGATCACGGGGGCCCTGGACAATCAAAAGGTAGTATAAATACAGGTTAAGGCAACCGGCCTCAGATAGCAATAAAAGAAAGTACGTCCTGAACTAAAGTATTTCCATAGAAGTTGAGCATTCGGGATGCAACAAGATTTTGCAGGCAGATTTAGCGAGGACCAGAATTTTGATCTCGGTGGGCTCTTCGAGGCAAAGGCGCCGCAGAAGGGCTATTCGGCATAGGTCGATTCTGCACGGCAGGATTGAGTCTTGAGGCGGAAGGCGAACGTGAGTATCCGGGATCATAAACTCTGCGTACCAATCTGGAATGCTAACATATGGAAAGTCCAAGTGTTTACAGAAGGCGTTCAATTTCTCAGGTACTCGTAAGAGAGCTGAACGACCCAGGTGAGAAGCAAAAAGACCGAATGGAAATTTCCAACGGTAACCAATTCCTCTAGCTCTTAAAACTTCCAGTAAAGGACGTAGGTCCCTTCGGTTTTTAAGTGTAATTGTCGAAAGGTCCTGATAGATCTGAATCTGATGACCCTCAAAATCCAGCAGGTCTTTTTAACGGGCCTTCTTAAGAACCGCTTCTTTAACTGCATAATCATTGACGTAGCAGATAACATCTCTCGTGGATCAGAATCCTTACCCCGAGGACGAAGAGCTCTGTGGATGCGTTCCATTGAGATCAGAGTGTGAAGGGGCCTGTCAAGGACACTTTTAAAGATGTCCGAGACCGCTTTAGGTATTTGGTCACCATCTACGGTTTCAGGCAGGCCTCTTGCTCTCAGGTTATTGCGTCTGCCTCTATTGTCGAGTTCCTCGACATGACGTTGTAAATCACGGAGTTGATGAGTATGTGAATTCACCCGGTAATGGATTTGTTTAATTGCCGTTTGGTGAATCGCCGTAGTATTCTCCACTTTCTGAACTCTTCCCGCCATAGCTTGTAATTCCAAGCGGAGATCAGAGATGGCTGCAGATAACGTATCCTTAATATCGGTCGCCACCGAACGGAGGTCCTGAATACTCAGTTGTGGCATCGGTGTCGGGTTATCTGCTCCGGGGGAAGGAGGGTGCTCCGTAGGAGAAAGTGTGATCTCGATGTGGCGCTGAGGAGAACTTGAGGCGGGAAGTGCGGCCGCCATGTTGTTCCTCCGTGATCTGAATAGCTCCGGGATGGTGTGATTAGAGCTGGTAATGTTTCTCAGAGACCGGGAACGGGATGCTGAGCTTCCACGGGATGAAGTCCCCATAATTTGAGGGAGAGTCACAGCGAAAAACCCCTATGACGTAGCAGAATAGGCTGAGGTAGGACAGAGCTCTCGATTCAAGCGGCCATCTTCCTCCAAGGCAAGCCATGCCCCCACATTCCACAGTAATAATTATGCTACCATAATTAGTGTGTGCTGTAAATTGCCTCCAGCATTGCTCCTGTTTCCTTTTGCTGGAGGCTGCCATTTTCCTGAAGCCCAGAGCCCATGAACAGCAGTAAATCATCAAGTGGACCAAAGAAAAACATTACATTTTTGGAATGCTGGGACTGCTAACTGTCACATTTACTTGTGCCCTCAACCAAACTCTCAAAGCATCAAATGGCTTGTTTTATAACTGATCACATGCAGTACCATGGCAGTTGCAGATCAAACAGAAGCAGCTTCATTGGCTGTAAAGGACAGGAGGGTTTCATTTTGCTTTAAGCCTGTCAGCAGATCGCCCTCTACAAACTTGGCAGTGCCTAAAAATAAAGAGCAACTGAGCATGTGCAGCGCAGGGTGGGACAGTGGGGGTTATTTACAAAAGGCAAATCCACTTTGCACTGCAAGTGCAAAGTACACTTGAGATTGCACTGAAAGTGAACTTGGAAGTGCAGTCGCTGTAAATCTGAGGGGTAGATCTGAAATGAGGGGGAAGCGCTGCTGATTTTTATCATCCAATCACGTGCAAGCTAAAATGCTGTTTTTTATTTTCCTTGCATGTCCCCCTCAGATCTACAGCGACTGCAATTCCAAGTGCACTTGTAGTTTGCACTTGTAGTGCAAAGTGGATTTGCCTTTAGTAAATAACCCCCATTGTATTACTGGATTGCAAGCAGTATAGACACTTTTTTTAAAAGTTTTACGTAGCTATACCTGCAGAAGTGGACAGCCTGAAGTGATCTAGCAGGACTTATTTTTCTAAGTATACAACAGTACTAATTGGTGGCCCTCTAATGATAGTACAACCCTGCGCTTTAGGAGTGAACAACAAAGTCCAAGCAAAAAAAATCTAACAAGATAAAACTCAATAAATAATGATAAAAGCAGCTGCTTAAAAATAAATGTCACTTGATAAAAGCAGAAAAATAAAAATAAAAACAGCCCGCACAGAGCATGTAAATAGTCCTGCAGCAGCGCTGCAAACCTCTAGTTTGAAAAAAGATAAAAGCTGTGTAGGATGACCCGATCAGATGTAGCTTAAGTATGTGCTCCAATCACCAAAAAGGCATGACAGTTCTATGGTGGCAACAGTGAGTGTCAGGGAGCGGAGTACAAAAAAGACCCAGCTATCTCCTCCTCTCCGGGGGGCGTGGCCGAGCGCGGCGCTCGGAGTGAGGATCGAACGATGCATAGATGGAGGGTCATCCCCATCTATAGCATCGTCACAGGTGGGCGTGTAGCACTATGCAATATAACTCCGGCGGGTGCAGAGGAATAGCACGCTCTTGGAAAAAGTCCGAACGGACGAAACGTCAGAGCGCTGCTATCCAGCATCCGACCGGAAGTGACATATGCGTTCCACTGAGTGAGGAACTAGGAAGTGACAGCTACAGGAAAGTCTCCAGAGCGGTCTTCAGGGGTCCACACTAAACAGTGAGAAATGCAAATGAAACATCCACATATATTTATGTGCCTGACTTAATTTATTTTCTGGTACGCATGTTTTTATGAGGGGACTAGTGTATATCTGTTTTTTGGGGTGACATTAAAAATTCAAAAACGATATTGCACTATATGGTTTTTTCATTCCCTCATACACCTGCGGACACTACACCCGGGAAGTGAATACAATAACGGTGATCAAGATAGGAGAGGGGTATGCAGTTTCCAAGCATCTGAGGTGACACGTGAGGCGATATATATGGAAATGCGAGTGTAAAGAAACCATCTGGTGAGTGTTTCCCCCGAAGGGGACCCTATATCCCCCCACGTGGTGAATGCCTTTTTGGTGATTGGAGCACATACTTAAGCTACATCTGATCGGGTCATCCTACACAGCTTTTATCTTTTTTCAAACTAGAGGTTTGCAGCGCTGCTGCAGGACTATTTACATACTCTGTGAGGACTTATTTTTCTGCCTAAAGTTCCACTTGAAATGTCCAGAGGCTGCACATATCTGTTCATGGAGACATGAGATTGTGTGCTGAAAGCATGCTCGCTGTATGCCCCAGAACACTGACTGAGTTGTCACGGACAGCTCCCAGTCACATGTCTGATCAGGAGCCAGATACTCTAGGAATGCCAATTCTTTATTCTTTTATTTAAAGTGGTACTAAATGATAGGCTTTTGTTATCTTAACCACTTGGGATCCGCCTGCCGTCAATTGACGGCTACAGCGCGGATCCCAAAAGCCAACAGGACGTCAATTGACGTCCGCCCCTTTGGGCGGTCCCCGCGCGCGCTCCAGAGCGCGCAGCGGGGAAAATCTGTGTTGGCTGTGTCCCTTGGACACAGCCAATTACAGATCGCCGCGAACGGCCAATCAGAGTGGCCGTTTGCGATGCGATCTGTGCGGCCAATGAGAGATGATCTCATATGTAAACATATGAGATCATCTGTCATTGCCGGCTCACACAGAGACAGCGGTGCTGTCTCTGGAGAGGAGATCGATCTGTGTCTCTTGTACATAGAGACACAGATCGGTCACCCCCCCCCCCCAGTCACCCCCCCACCTACAGTTAGAACACTTTATAGGAAACATATTTAACCCCTTCCTCACCCCCTAGTGTTAACCCCTTCAATGCCAGTCACATTTATACTGTAATTAGTGCATATTTATAGCACTGATCGCAGTATAAATGTGAATGGCGCCAAAAATGTGTCCGATGTGTCCGATGTGTCCACCATAACGTCGCAGTCCCAATAAAAATCGCAGATCGCCGCCATTTCTATTAAAAAAAAAAAAAAAAAAAAAATTAATTCTGTCCCCTATTTTGTAAGCGCTATAACTTTTGCGCAAACCAGTCGCTTATTGCGATTTTTTTTTTTTTACCAAAAATTTGTAGAAGAATACGTATCGGCCTAAACTGAGAAAAAAAAAATATTATTTTTTTTTTAATTGGGATATTTATTATAGCAAGAAGTAAAAAATATTGTATTTTTTTCAAAATTGTCGCACTTTTTTGTTTATAGCGCAAAAAATAAAAACCGCACAGGCGATCAAATACCACCAAAAGAAAGCTCTACTTGTGGGGAAAAAAGGACGTCAATTTTGTTTGGGAGCCACGTCGCACGACCGCGCAATTGTTAGTTAAAGCGACGCAGTGCCGAAAGCTGAAATTTCACCTGGGCAGGAGGGGGGTATATGTGCCCAGTAAGCAAGTGGTTAATGCATTCCTGCATTAAAGCGGAACAAAAGTTCCACTGTCGCCAACCGCAAGCAGCCAGCCTCGTAGTCTTCTCCAGTATGTAAACTGAGCACAGCTCAGCTTACATTGCTGGTATAGTCCCTGTATGCCGGGATGATTGAGTCCTGCTTGTGACATCATCCCGCACTGGCCAATGAAGATAGCCAGGGAGGGAAATGGACCATTGAAGGAAAGGCAGGCCTAGCTCCACTTGAAGGTAGAAATCACCCCAGTAGTTTTCTTTCCCTCCTTCCTGCCACCCTTAAACACCCATGTTTACCACTGCCAGCTCCATAGTTGCCTGCTACCTGTTCTTTCAGGTTGCAACTGAGAGTACTGAGGACAGCAGAGAAATAGGCTCCTGCTGCCAACAGTCAGAATTCTTAGGAGGCATTGGGAGCAGGGGAGTGACCAGCTGGGTGCTGTGTGTGTGTTTGTGGATACAAAAATGACTCTTCCCCTATCATTAGAAAAGCAGGGAGCAGTTGAAAGAGGCAACGGTTTGTAAGGTCGAGATACGTGACACTCAGAAAAATGCATAAAGTGTTCATCTTGCCGTGGTGCCTGGACCAAATGCTGCCACATGCTTATCATTACAACACAGCAGGGAGCAGCTGGCAGCTTGCTCAATCATACAGGGGATGCAAAGTGTAACAGCTCACAGGTTCAGGATGAGGGGGCATTCAGCAGGATGCATAAGATACATGGTTAGTTTGCCCTAGACCATAAAATGCCACTCTCCCAGTATTTCAACACAGCAGGAAGCAGCTGGCAGCTTTCCCAGTCAAGTAGGGGGTGGAAGGGGTAACTGCTTACAGGTTCAGGATAAAGGGCATTCACCAGGGAAATGGCCAGGTGCCTGCACTAAAAATACTGCTTTGCCATCATTACAACAACACATCTGGGAGAAACTTTCCCAAACATACAGGGTGTGCAGGGGGTATTTTGTTTGCAGGTGCGAGATAAGGGGCATTCAACACGGATGCCTGGACCAATACATGCCTCTTTCCCTTTATTGCAACACAGCAGTCATACAGGGTAAAGGTTCAGAATGTGGGGCATGCTACAGGATTTGGGTTCCTGGGCTTAATTGTGCCATTAATAAGAATGTTGCTTTCTGTTGGCATGGAGGATACTGCTTTTGTAACAAGTAGTATTGTTTGTGGACAAGCTTGTATTCATAATGCATGCAGATGGCCATATGATGTTGTATCAGTTTTCAGTGGAGTTGAATGTGTCTGGTATGTTATCTAATGATATGCACTTAGCCATGTGACTTGCACAGCAGTCACAGTGTAGGCAGCCTCCCCCTCACCATCCATAGCACAAGCACACAGAAGACAGATTCACATTCTCAGGTAAGAACATTTTTGTTGTTTTGTTAAATATCAATACGGTATGAAGAATAGAAAGGATGCAGCGTGTGTATGGTGGTCTCCTGTGTGATATATTGTGGATCTGACCTGTCACATGCAAAGCAAATTATACACAGTATAGAGGAAGGATTTATAATTCAGATGATGTCTTGAGGGTTATATAGTAATTAAGTAAAACCAGAAACTGCACAATTTACTGTTTCAGTTATTTATTGTAACTTATTTAAGGTACAGGACTACTAGATAGAAGTATGATTGTAAGGACAGTCACTCATGCATATTACCATGACAGATGTCTCATCAAGTATGACTGCTTCTCCCTAAACCTTCAGAGGCTCAATGTGATCATATGTTTTTCAGTCGATGATCTGTGTTGGTGCAGGCTTTTTTTTTCATTTTTTTTTAAACAGAAAGTTGATGGATGATTAATGCCTTACTTTCGTTTGCGCTAACCAGTACTTCCAACTGTTGGATGCGCTTTTTAGCTTTTCCTAAGAAGTGCTAGACAGCCAGATTCTTACCCCATCATTTACCCAGTGATGGTTAAATTGGTCAAGAAACAGGATTTATATGTCCACCCTAAGGGGACATAGAATAATTGGTGTTAATACTTACAAGCCTAGACTTGGTGTTGAGCTTTTTAAAAGTCAGTCTGCATACCTAGTTACTTTCTATGTCTGTATATGTATGCTGATGAAAATGTTGGAATTTTTTTTTATTAAAAGATGCAAACGTGCTAATTTAGAAAAAAAAATAAAAATCGAGCTGCCTTGGGAAATACAGAAACTGAACAGAAATAGAACTCGTCAAGATGGCTGTCACAGCCAAGGTTCCTACTCAGTGTTGTTGTTTTGGCTTCTAGAAGTGGTACTTGTTCCGAGGCAGAGCACAGGAGCGAATTGTCCTCAGAAATGGCAATGCTTGTGCAAGTCGGACAGATGAAGTTCCCAGTGTCGAGTGGGAGAGCTGGCTGTAACAATTAACAGACCACCTTGACTGCAATGGATAGTACTGCTGTTACCACTTTATTTTATTTATGAATGAATAGAAACATGATGTTCTAGCATTTGAGTTGTATGCTAAATTGTGTTTTAAAGGTACCTTCTATATGTTTGTATATTTAATCATTGTTATTGAGACTGACCTTGCAGTTTTTGGTAGACACCAGTGAGTTGAATAACCTTTAGTCTAACGCTCAGGGGGAATTTCTGTCTCTGCTTTCCCCCTGAGGTCATTTTGAGGTCCAAGCATTGGCTCCAGTTAGTTAGGCTGGCCATAAATGGAGTGATATTTTTATTTGCCATTGGGGGTTCTTAACGTACAGCTATGGTGTTTTCCCAGTGTGGGGGAGGGGGTAGCCTGGAAAACACAGTTATTATCGCTACCAGCCATAGCCACTGGCAACAATCGCATGAGAAATCAGGCTGGCTGTACCCAAGTTAATCAATCAACTTTGGTACATTCAGCCTGTCCATACACTGTTTAAATCTCTGCCGGTCCTTGGTTAACTGGCCAAGATTCAAACTGTCTATGGCCCGCTTCAGTGTGTGGCCACAGAAGCACTGCCCCATGGCACATCCAGGGTTAGTCAAAGGCTCCAACTGTACAGAGATCAATTATGATAACATACACATTATAGTTTTAACACAGAGTTTAGTGTGAATTTAATAACGTGTATCTGTATTGCAAGGTACATTTAGAAGAACAAGTATACAGGCGGTCCCTTACTCACAAACACCTGACTTACAAACTGAGGGAGACAACAGTAAGTGAGAGGAAATCTACCCCTAGGAAGGGAAATTCTCTCCTGTAAGAGTTAATATGGGGGAAAAGGTGTCTCCTCTCCTCTGATGCTTTATCACCAATCCTTGTTTCACTAAAAACCCCAAATTTTCTAAATCCAATTGTCATTGGGACAGAAAGTGAGGTGAAATCTTCTGAACAGGGGCACAGAAAGCAAAACAAATGTTACAGGGGTGATAACCCTTCCCTATGTTTCCCAAAAAGTTTTAAAATAGATTTTCTCTTATCGTCCATGGACAGACACAGCTCCTTAAATCTTGACAAGTGGGTTATGTTCCTGTTCACAGGAGAAGACTAGGCAGAAACATGTTAGATAATTAAATACATGTTGCTTTAACAGAGTTGAACAGCCCCGCCCTCCTCCCTGCAGTATGCAGCCTCAGTTTCGTTCTGCCTAGCAAAGGAGAAGGATGTTTGGCTCCCTTTGGGCCCAGCACCCTGAGGAAAAGTTTTATTTTATTTTCATTTATTTTTTCTTGAAGAATCTTCTATCAACTGTCGGCTGAGAGACAGGCTGGATATATAGATCCTTGTAGTCTTCTCAGTCCGGCCAGCGAGTGTGAGCACACCTTTGCAAAGAGGCTGGGTCTGCCACGACATACCCCATGACTCCTGGGGTGGCCGGTGAGCTTTCCGCTCCGAGGTCCACGTATGACTGAGCTGTGGTGTTGTCTCACTCACAGTGGACCGGGCCGACAGCTACCTCCATTGCGGTTGTAGGCCTGTCAGGGATGCGTCGGTGAGTCCTCGCTTGGACGGGTAAGTACAGTTCCTCCCGCTTAGGCGGGTTGGTACGGCTGGGCATTCCTCGCGTTTTTTTTCTCCTCTCCACGCGCTGTGTACTGAGGGTGGGCAGCGGCGCTGTGCAGTCTCTTCCTGTGGTGAGTCCCCTGGGTAACCCCCTGATCAGCGCAGCAAGAGGGTGGGTTTTTATTCTAACACTGAATAGGGCCCTGGGAGCTTCTGTTTTGGAGTCAGTATCTGGGCTCTTCTTCCCCCCAAACAGCTGGTGCTCCTGCACCTGGGATTCCCACAGACACTTTGTTATTAGTCCTGGAAACTTTGGTTGCCAGGGTGGGAGCGGAGTGCGGATGTAAGGGGGGTAAAAAGCGCCCCCTTCCCCCGCTATCCCCTGGGGAATGCTCTGTATCAGACCAGGACCTGGCTGCTGCTCAGGTCCCCGGTTCTGTTTTATCTGGAGCCGTGGACCAGGTACTTGTGAGGATGACCCCTCACTTGGGTCGGTGCAAGACAAGGCACTTGTTGGTACGCTTTTCATTGCTGTAAGGGACTTCCTTAACCTGGATAGTGCAGCTGGGCTTCCGCTGAGGGCTCAGTCTTTTTTGGGTCACACAAATCTGTGCAGGTTTTTCCTTCTGTGCCCTTCTTTGATAATTTCATAGATGCGGAATGGGAAAAGCCGCCGAAGGCTTTTGTAGTCCCTCACCGCCTGGCGGTTCAGTACCCCTTTGAGGTGAGCTTTTTTTAAAAAAAAAATGTGCTTCTCCTCCGGTGTGGTACCCACTCTCCCTATTGCGGGAACCCCTGCTTGTATAGATCCGAAGCACTGACCCGTTCCATGTTTACCATGCTGGGGTCTGCCTTGCGGCCTATTGGAGCCACTACTCTGGGGTCTCAGTCACTCACTGAGTGAGCATTTTGCAGCAGACTGTGGAGGAGCACCGGCTCTCTCCCGAAGTTATTAGGCTAGCGGACCAGCTGGTCCAGGGCCTTGTATATTTCTGTGATGCTTCACTGGATGCCGCGCCCTTGATATCTAGGGCTTCTGTTTCAGAGATGGTTTTATGCCGCTTCCTCTGGTTGGAATGCTGGTCTGCTGACCAGGCCTCTAACATATGCACTTCCACGAAATTCTTAAAATGTTGCCTTTTAATGGTAAAAAATGGAAGCAGCACTACAAGTCACAGCAGACAGTGGGGTGGATAGCTGACGCGTTTCGCACTGGGGTATCAGTGCTTAGTCATAGCTAAAACAAAAATGGTACACAACTCAAATATATACACACTTAAACCAGTCACGTGATCCACCTTCACCTGTGGCCAACCATCGCTAATGATGTAGACCGTCTAGCAATTTATCTATTTGCTTATTTTAGTTTTGGGATTATTTTTAAATACATGTGTATTACACTTCACCACTGATGTGATCCAGCTTCCCAGGTGATCACCATTGATTGTTTTTTCCATCCCCTCTACATCATTAGCGATGGTTGGCCACAGGTGAAGGTGGATCATGTGACTGGTTTAGGTTTGTATATATTTCGAGTTGTGTACCATTTTGTTTTAGCTATGACTAAGCGCTGATACCCCAGTGCGAAACGCGTCAGCTATCCACCCCACTGTCTGCTGTGACTTGTAGTGCTGTTTAAATTTTTTACCATTAAAGGCAACATTTTAAGAATTTCGTGGAAGTGCGGCTGTCCAATCTTTTTCTCCAGTCTTTGCTCCATGCATTGCCTGCACCCACGCTTCTGAGAGAACACTGATTGCTGAGTGCACTCACCTGGAGCGGCAGTTTCCCTTTTCTCTACCCTCTAACATATGCCCTGGCGGATTTACCCTTCAAGGGTGGGAGGCCTTTTGGGTCCTCGCTGGACGACATTATCAAGGATGTCACTAGAGGGATGAGCACTCCTCCCTCAACCCTCCAGGGGGAAGGAGCCCGCTGTCAGCCGGGTCCTTCCTTTCCCACACCGAAGCGGTATTTTCGTCAGTCAGGGTCCGCGGGCAAACCCTCCCAGGCCGACAAAGGCTCAGCTGGGGGACTAAAACATCCCTGGGTGCGTAAGCCGATCATGCCGGCACCCAAACCCGCCAATATATGTAGCCTTTCCCCGCCCGTCTCTGGTGTGGGTGGTCGGCTTTGCATGTTCACAGCTCGGTGAACCTCCCTGCTCTCCGACCAGTGGGTCTACGAGGGGGTCTCTTCGGAGTACTATATAGGGTACCTTTCTATCCACCAAACAGATTTTTTCCCTCGTGTCTCCCTCTCCTTCCGGCTTGTCGGTCTGCCCTGGGGCAGTGTGGGACTTGCTAGGCTGCCGGGTAAGTTTACCTGTCCTGCAGGACGAGAGGTTTGAGTGTTTCTATTCGAATCTGTTCTCGGTCCGGAAGATGGACGGGGTCCGTCCGATTTTGGGCCTCAAGCCCTAAATGCCTTTGTGAACGTTGGGTAGTTTCGCATGGAATACATTCGTTCGGTGGTAGCTGCGCTCCATCTGGGGGACTTTCTGGCATCCTTGGACATCAAGGACACATACATGCATGTCCCATTTTGCGCAAGTCACAGAGGTTTCTGTGCTTTGCGATGGGGGAGGACCACTGTCAGTTTGTGGCCTTTGCTTTTGATCTGGTGTCGGCAACAAGAGTTTTCACCAGGGAGCTCGCACTTATCCTAGCTTTGCTGGGACTGCGAGACTTTGCCATTGTGGGCTACTTAGTCGACTTTCTTGTGGATGTATCTGTAGCCATTCAGACCCTCCGAGAATTTGGGTGGGTGTTAAACATTTTGTAGTCGGTCCTGGTCCCGACTCAGCGTTTTGGAGTACCTAGGGTTTACCCGGACTCCTCACTGGCGAAGGTCTTTTTTCCCCTGGGGGAATTGCATCTCCTTTTTGCATGCGAGTCCTGGGCCTGTTGGTAGCCTCCTTCGAGGCGGTACCGTATGCCCAGTTCCACACTCGTGTCTTCCTGAGGGAAATACTGTCTGAGTGGTACAAATCTCTCTGGATCATCAGATTCAGGTGCGCCACCTGGTCAGAGTCTTTCTGAATTGGTGGCTGAGATCCCAGACTCCTCAGTCCGGGAATTCACTTCTTCACTTCCAGTGGTCGGTAATTTCGATGGACGCCAGACTCACGGGTTGAGGGGGGCGCCTGGGGGGTCCAGTCGGCTCCGAGTCGCTGGACTCTAGGGGGCCTACGGCCACAACACCCTGAATGCGCCTGCTCTCATCTGATCTTGGTAGCTAACCAGGGTCGGGCCTGGTTAGTACTTGGATGGGAGACCGCCTGGGAATACCAGGTGCTGTAAATCGTGTTTACCGATCATTGTCCTAGTACTTTGGGTAATCAGGCTATGCCTCTCCTCGTGGTCGAAGAGGTTGCAAGGTCGTCCGATCTGGATTCAGCCGGGCAATGCCACGGCTGTGGCTTTGGTCTACCATCGGGTATACTGGCAGGCGGACTACCGGAGTCACCAGATGCTGGACCAGGGCGACTGGTCTTTGTACTTGGAGGTGTTTCAGCTCCCTTGCAGGAGGTAAGACTCACAGGGCATGGATCTCCTGGCCGCCCGCTTCAACCGCAAGGTGTCGAAGTTCATGGCCAGGTCTAGTGATCCTGTACAGACGCGTCAGTCATGTTGGTGGCCCTGTAAGGTCAGTATCGGTTACTTTACACCTTTCTTCCATTGTAGTTGCTTCCTCAGTTGCTCCACAGAGTGGAGGCTGAGGGGATCTCATTGCTTCTAATCGCTCCAGATTGGCCTTGGCGTCCTTGGTACACCGATCTCGGACGCCTGGTGGCAGGGGTACCCTGGCGGTTGCCAGGACGGGAGGACCTTCTGTCTCAGGGTCCCATACTTTCTCCTGTTGTACAGTCGCTGGCTTGCACGACATGGCTATTGGAAGCCAGGTTTTAAGAGACCGGGGTCTGTCCGACTCTGTCATCTCACCATGCTGAGGGCACGGTAGTGTTCTTCCTGGAGGATCTACCATCGCACCTGGAAGGCCTACATCTCTTGGTGCGAAGAGATGGGGTGACGTCAGGGCTCAACAAAATCCGGGCGCCAGGTCGCAATCGCGACAAATTGTGACCTGGCACCCGCCGGTAATTGAGGCCGCGGTGTAGGCTGCAAAGCCGCGGCCTCAATTACCGGCCATCGCGGGCCCGCCGCGATCGCATGGCGGGGGTGCACGGAGGCACAGGATACTGTGTCTCCGTGCACCCCCACCTCCGCGCGATGGCGGCAGGCCCACGACGGCCGGTAATTGAGGCCGCGGCTTTGCAGGCTTGTGAAGGCCCAAGCTTCCTTCTGTGACCTGGCGCCATCTGGTGGGGGCCGTTGGCATTACAAGTAAAACAGCAGTTCTTAAAGTGTTTTCTTACTGTTTTCACTGCCATCAGCTTCCCTCTAATTAGAACCCCCAAACATTATATATATATTTTTTTATTCTAACACCCTAGAGAATAAAATGGCGATCGTTGCAATACTTTCTGTCACACCGTATTTGGGCAGCGGTCTTACAAGCGCATTTTTTTGGGGAAAAAATATACTTTTTTTTATTAAAAAATAAGACAACAGTAAAGTCATCCCAATTTTTTTTATATTGTGAAAGATAATGTTACGCCGAGTAAATTGATACTCAACATGTCACGCTTCAAAATTGCGTCCGCTCGTGGAATGCCGACAAACTTTTACCCTTTAAAATCTCCATAGGCGATGTTTAAAAAATTCTACAGGTTGCATGTTTTGAGTTACAGAGGAGGTCTAGGACTAGAATTATTGCTCTCGCTCTAACGATCGCGGCGATACCTCACATGTGTGGTTTAAATACTGTTTACATATGCGGGCGCTACTCAGGTATGTGTTCGATTCTGCACGCGAGCTTGATGGGACGGGGCGCGTTTTCTGGCTCCTAACTTTTTTTAGCTGGCTCCTAGATTCCAAGCAAATTTGTCAAACCCTGGGTGACATCCACGGACGTACTCTGTGTCCAGGGTCCTGCTGTTTTTACAGCTTGGAGTGGATCTAAAAATTGCCTTAAGCACCGTTTGGGGGCAGATTTCAGCCTTGGCTGTGTTTTTTCGGTTGCCTTTTGCGAAACATTCCCTGGTGGGTACCTTTTTGTGCAGGGGGTTTGTCCTATACTTCCCCCTCTTGGCCCACCTCTTCCCCCATGAGTTTTGACTCTGGTGCTCTCGGTTCTTCAGGAACCTTCTTTTTTGAAACATCAGAGAGATTCTTCCCTTGACACTATCTCGGAAGGTGGTAGTTTTTAGTGGCCATTACTTCTGTCGGAAGGGTTTCTGAGTTGGCGGTCTTGTCTTTCAAGTCGCCATGCTTGATCCTTCATAAGGATCCGAAGGTGGTTTCGGCCTTTCACCTGAATGAGGACTTTTGTTCTTCCATCCTTATGTCCTCGGCCGGCGCATCCTACAGAAGCTGCGTTTCATACTTTAGGCGTGGTACGCGCTTTGCGGGTGTACCTGCCTGCTACGGCTCAGTTTTGGAGATCTGACGCTGTTTTTGTGTCGTGTCTGGTGACTGGATGGACTTGTGTCTTTTTTTCAACCTGACTATGTAACAATAGGGGCATGATGGTCTCGTCGACCACCATTTCTCGATGGATCAGGCAGACCGTCATACAGGCATATGCTTTTAGGGGACGGGCGCCTCCTTTCCAGTCACGGCACAGGGCAATGGGTGCTTCCTGGGTTTTTAGACATCATGCGTCGGTCACACAGGTGTGCGAGGTGGCGACTTGGTCGTCCGTTGACACTTTTTCTAAATTTTACAAGGTTGTTGTGAGTGCATCTTCTGATGCTTGGTTTTGAAGGCGGCTGTTTAAGGTTGCAACTCCTCCTTTGAGGAGCTCTGCTTGTTTTGGGATGAACTTAAATTGGTTTTACTGATACTGTTCCCACCCCTTGTTTTTGACACTGCTTGGGGACGTCCCATTTGTCAAGATTTAAGCCTTGTCCGTCCATGGGCAATAAGAGAAAATAGGATTTTTTGTACTCGCCGTAAAAAAATCCTTTTCTCTGACGTCCATGGACGGACACAGCAGCCTTCCCTCCTTTTTAGGTTTTAACTGCTTGTTACGAACTGAGGCTGCATACTGCAGGAAGGAGGGTTATGTCTGGAGGGACCGCCTCCCTGGGCGGGGCTTTTCAACTCTGTTAAAGTAACATTTATTTAATTATCTAACATGTTTCTGCCTAGTCCTCTCCTGTGAACAGGAACATAACCCGCTTGTCAATATTTAAGGAGCTGTGTCCGTCCATGGACGTCAGAGAAACGGATTTTAAGGTGAGTACAAAAAATTATATTTTTTGGCTGGAGCTACATTTAAAAAATGTACCTGTTCCAAATTACGAACAGATTCAACTCGAGAACAAACCTACAGAGTCCCTATCTTGTTTGTAACCCGGGGACCGCCTGTAGCAACCGCTGTGTGCAGCAAATTGTGTTTTCAGTCATTTTGGAAACCACAAGAAAGGTTATTTTTTTGAATCGTGTGAAAAAATGAATGTCATATCGATGATAAACTGATACGTCATATGGCAGCTAAATAGTAAATGAAATAACACTGACTTCCACATCTAGTGAATGAAATTCAAACCTGTGGTATCTCCTTGCAGTGATAACCCTTTCTACCCTGTCAGTAGAGGATGTTGAAGAGGGAGCAACAGAACCTGGGTGCTGTGAGTACTAGTCAGTTTGCAACTTTCTTTATGGTAGAATTTATATGCAGTCATATTTCCATCTTCTCTTAAAGTGATGAGGGTTTCAGTAGTCGCTGTTCCACATTGTCTTTACAGGGTTGGTCCTCTTTATTCAAAAGGATATTCTAACACCCACATTAATAAGCCTGCCTTGATTATCAGCAAAATGTTCCTCCTTCTGCTGTCCTCTCATATTATAAACATCACTATTGCTATAGAATTGGAATGGGTGAGCTGCAACATATGTATAACCGGCAATGGCTTTACTGATGAACTCCGAGACCACCAGTGCTGGCACAAGTATGGATTTTTAGAAGGGGAAGACTTGTGAATGTCTTTTCACAGAGAGGTCTTAACCACTTGAGCTCTGGAAGATTTTACCTGCTTCATTAACATTCTATTTTTTGCTATTTAGCGCTGCACTACTTTAACTGGTAATTGTGCAGTCGTGCAACGCTGTACCCGAATTAAGTTGATATAATTTTCCTTTATCATACAAATGGAGCTTTCTATTGGTGGTATTTGATCACCACTGGGTTTTTCAATTTTTTGCGATTATAAACTAATGGCGGTGAACAATGATTTTTTAATGGGACTGCGATTAGTGATTAGCTGACACGGGGGATGGGAGAGAGTTGGGGCAGGCTAACTGCCACTGACATCACTAGTGACATTAATACAGTGATCAGTGCTAGTACTATACACTCCCACTGTACTAATGACACTGGCTGGGAAGGGGTTAACATCTACGGTGCTTTGCCTACAACCGCCCCTTAAACCACTTGCCGACCATCCGTGCTCAATGTACTAAGAGCAGGTGGTCGGCAAATGGCTAAAGTGACTATTGCCATTCCTCTTGCTATCCAATCTAGCAGTTCACATGCATAGAGGCCATTGTAAAAATATGTACTGTATATAACAAAATATGATCTGTTTGTAGTGCTTCAATCAGGACAGTTAGCCCAGCCCAGGGTCCCAAGTATATGCCCAAGATGCTTTTACTCATCGTGAGATGTTTCTTGTGTGACACCTTGGTAGAGCTGCACGATTCTGGATAAAATGAGAATCACAATTTCTTTGCTTGGAATAAAGATCATGATTCTTTCATGATTATTGGCGTAACATCATATAGTAAATTATACAAAAAAATTGTGCTAACTTTGTAATTTTTTTTTTTTTTATTAAATAATTTTTTTAATTCTTTTATTATTAAACATACATACAAATGTCAAATGAATCCATGAAGTTTCAAAAATAGGAAAACGCACAAAACAGATGGACCTTGCACCTCTCGGACTAATGCCTCGTACACACGACCAGATTTTCCAACGGGAATTGTGTGATGGCAGGATGTTGGATAATCCGACAGTTTTGTACGCTCCATCGGACAATTGTTGTCGGAATTTCGACAACAAATGTGGGATAGCATTCTTTAAAATTTTCCGACAACAAATGTGTCTTGTCAGATTTTCCGATCGTGTGTACACAAGTCCGTCGGAAAAAAATCCAAAGGTACAAACACGCATGCTCAGAAGCAATGCAAACCATAACACTTTAGCAGAAGTTGCCCAAAGGGTGGCGCTAAAGAGCAGAAAAAACACGTAGTTTGTTTGTTAGCCGACAAATTTTTGCTGTTCGGCTAGTTACGGAATCTCGTGACGCGCCTTATCCGCCGAGGGGGAAGTTTTTCTCAAGACATCAATCATCTGGGCGAAGTCCTAGAGGACATTACGCCACTGCATAGAAACGCCTACTCCCGCGGGAGCTAGGACCCGGGAGCCAGGTGAAACATAGCGATAATACCGTACAGGCCCGGACTGGGACAAATAATAGGCCCGGGCATTTTAGATTGAGCAGCCCATACAGTCATGGACTGACAACTCATGGGGCCCTGGGGCAATAGGAGATCATGGGGCCCCCTTTGTCCCCGCCCACACTCAAGCCACAGCTACAGAAATCTCCAACTACATATTGCAGCTAAGCTGCATAGAGCGGACATTTAAATATTAACTGCAGCATAGCCTAAATGTAATTTAACAGCCCATATCTTTACTAAAAGAACACAGTGAGTGATCGGTACGGAGGGGTGTGGAGTGTATGGAGGTGGGTGGTTTGTACATGAGAGGGGTGCGGAGTGTATGGCGTTGGGTGGTATGTACACGAGAGGGGTGCGGAGTGTCTGGCGATGGGTGGTATGTACATGAGAGGGGTGCAGAGTGTATGGCGGTGGGTGGTATGTACATGAGAGGGGTGCGGAGTGTATGGCTTTGGGTGGTATGTGCATGAGAGGGGTGCGGAGTGTATGGCGTTGGGTGGTATGTACATGAGAGGGGTGCGGAGTGTATTGCGATGGGTGGTATGTACATGAGGGGTGCGGAGTGTATGGCGATGGGTGGTATGTACATGAGGGGTGCGGAGTGTATGGCGATGGGTGGTATGTACATGAGGGGTGCGGAGTGTATGGCGATGGGTGGTATGTACATGAGAGGGGTGCGGAGTGTATGGCGATGGGTGGTATGTACATGAGAGGGGTGCGGAGTGTATGGTGGTGGGTGGTATGTACATGAGAGGGGTGCGGAGTGTATGGCTTTGGGTGGTATGTGCATGAGAGGGGTACGGAGTGTATGGCGTTGGGTGGTATGTACATGAGAGGGGTGCGGAGTGTATGGCGTTGGGTGGTATGTACATGAGAGGGGTGCGGAGTGTATTGCGATGGGTGGTATGTACATGAGGGGTGCGGAGTGTATGGCGATGGGTGGTATGTACATGAGAGGGGTGCGGAGTGAATAGTGGGGGTGGTATGTACATGAGATGGGTGCGGAGTGTATGGCGTTGGGTGGTATGTACATGAGAGGGGTGCGGAGTGTATGGCGTTGGGTGGTATGTACATGAGATGGGTGCGGAGTGTATGGCGTTGGGTGGTATGTACATGAGAGGGGTGCGGAGTGTATGGCGTTGGGTGGTATGTACATGAGAGGGGTGCGGAGTGTATTGCGATGGGTGGTATGTACATGAGGGGTGCGGAGTGTATGGCGATGGGTGGTATGTACATGAGAGGGGTGCGGAGTGAATGGTGGGGGTGGTATGTACATGAGATGGGTGCGGAGTGTATGGTGGGGGTGGTATGTACATGAGAGGGGTGTGGAGTGTATGGAGGTAGGAGGTATGTACATGAGAAGGGTGTGGAGTGAATGGTGGGGGTGGTATGTATATGAGGGGTGCGGAGTGTATGGTGTTGGGTGGTATGTACATGAGAGGGGTGCGGAGTGAATGGTGGGGGTGGTATGTACATGAGAGGGGTGCGGAGTGTATTGTGGGGGTGGTATGTACATAAGAGGGGTGCGGAATGTATGGAGGTATGTACATGAGAGGGGTGCGGAGTGTATGGCGTTGGGTGGTATGTACATGAGAGGGGTGTGGAGTGTATGGAGGTAGGAGGTATGTACATGAGAAGGGTGTGGAGTGTATGGTGTTGGGTGGTATGTACATGAGAGGGGTGCGGAGTGAATGGTGGGGGTGGTATGTACATGAGAAGGGTGCGGAGTGTATTGTGGGGGTGGTATGTACATAAGAGGGGTGCGGAATGTATGGAGGTATGTACATGAGAGGGGTGCGGAGTGTATGGCGTTGGGTGGTATGTACATGAGAGGGATGTGGAGTGTATGGAGGTAGGAGGTATGTACATGAGAGGGGTGCGGAGTGTATGGTGTTGGGTGGTATGTACATAAGAGGAGTGCGGAGTGTATGGCGATGGGTGGTATGTACATGAGAGGGGTGCGGAGTGTATGGCGATGGGTGGTATGTACATGAGAGGGGTGCGGAGTGTATGGCGATGGGTGGTATGTACATGAGGGGTGCGGAGTGTATGGCGATGGGTGGTATGTACATGAGGGGTGCGGAGTGTATGGCGATGGGTGGTATGTACATGAGGGGTGCGGAGTGTATGGCGATGGGTGGTATGTACATGAGAGGGGTGCGGAGTGTATGGCGATGGGTGGTATGTACATGAGAGGGGTGCGGAGTGTATGGAGGTAGGAGGTATGTACATGAGAGGGGTGCGGAGTGTATGGTGCTGGGTGGTATGTACATGAGAGGGGTGCGGAGTGTATGGCGTTGGGTGGTATGTACATGAGAGGGATGCGGAGTGTATTGCGATGGGTGGTATGTACATGAGAGGGGTGCGGAGTGAATGGAGGGGGTAGTATGTACATGAGAGGGGTGCGGAGTGAATGGCGTTGGGTGGTATGTACATGAAAGGGGTGCGGAGTGTATAGCGATGGGTGGTTTGTACATGAGAGGGGTGCGGAGTGTATAGCGATGGGTGGTATGTACATGAGGGGGGTGCGGAGTGTATGGAGGTGGGAGGTATGTACATGAGAGGGGTGTGGAGTGTATGTTGGGGGGTAGTATGTACATGAGAGGGGTGCGGAGTGTATGGTGGGGGTAGTATGTACATGAGAGGGGTGCGGAGTGTATGGTGGGGGGTAGTATGTACATGAGAGGGGTGCGGAGTGTATGGTGGGGGGTAGTATGTACATGAGAGGGGTGCGGAGTGTATGTTGGGGGGTAGTATGTACATGAGAGGGATGCGGAGTGTATGGAGGGGGTAGTATGTACATGAGAGGTGTGCGGAGTGTATGTTGGGGGGTAGTATGTACATGAGAGGGGTGCGGAGTGTATGTTGGGGGGTAGTATGTACATGAGAGGGATGCGGAGTGTATGGAGGGGTAGTATGTACATGAGAGGGGTGCGGAGTGTATGGAGGTGGGAGGTATTTACATGAGAGGGGTGCGGAGTGTATGTTGGGGGGTAGTATGTACATGAGAGGGGTGCGGAGTGTATGTTGGGGGGTAGTATGTACATGAGAGGGATGCGGAGTGTATGGAGGGGTGGTATGTACATGAGAGGGGTGCGGAGTGTATGGAGGGAGGTATGTACATGAGAGGGGTGCGGAGTGTATGGTGGGGGGTAGTATGTACATGAGAGGGGTGCGGATTATAAGGTGGGAGGTATGTACATGAGAGGGGTGCGGAGTGTATGTTGGGGGGTAGTATGTACATGAGAGGGGTGCGGAGTGTATGTTGGGGGGTAGTATGTACATGAGAGGGATGCGGAGTGTATGGAGGGGGTAGTATGTACATGAGAGGGGTGCGGAGTGTATGTTGGGGGGTAGTATGTACATGAGAGGGGTGCGGAGTGTATGTTGGGGGGTATTATGTACATGAGAGGGATGCGGAGTGTATGGAGGGGTAGTATGTACATGAGAGGGGTGCGGAGTGTATGGAGGTGGGAGGTATTTACATGAGAGGGGTGCGGAGTGTATGTTGGGGGGTAGTATGTACATGAGAGGGGTGCGGAGTGTATGTTGGGGGGTAGTATGTACATGAGAGGGATGCGGAGTGTATGGAGGGGTGGTATGTACATGAGAGGGGTGCGGAGTGTATGGAGGGGGTAGTATGTACATGAGAGGGGTGCGGAGTGTATGGAGGGGGTGGTATGTACATGAGAGGGGTGCGGAGTGTATGGAGGTGGGAGGTATTTACATGAGAGGGGTGTGGGGTGCATGACGTTGGGTGGTATGTACATGAGAGGGGTGCGAAGTGTATGGGGGTGGGTGGTATGTACATGAGAGGGTTGTGGGGTGTATGGGGTGGGTAGTATCAAATACACCACTGGCCACTGATGCATTGGTGGTCAGTGGCAATTAATTAACCCCTTTGTGCTGCATTGGTGACACCAGTGTCAGTGTTTATTAACCCTTTCATGCTGCACAACATAGGGGTTAATAAACACTGACACTGGTGTCACTAATGCAGCACAAAGGGGTTAATTAACTGCCACTGGTCACCAATGCATCAGTGACCAGTGGCAGTACATTAACCCCCTCCATGCTGCATATTAAAAATCCTATTGTAAATTAACCCCCCCCCCCCAAAAAAGTTTTATCAAAAATCACTTTTTAACCTCTGCTAACTTACTTGCACAGGCACGACGCTTCACTGGCTCTTCGAGGGTCTTTGCAGCAGCCTCTCCTCGGCTCATCCAGCCCCCCAGCCTGTGAATGACATCACGCCGGCCGGGACTAGGAAGCTCCTGTCGGGCGGAGATCGCTACGCCTGACAGGGAAGACAGACAGCAAGTAACACTTCAGTCCAGGAAGTGTCCTCCTCCTTCCCGGGCTCTCTCGGTCCCTCTCTCTCTCCTCACAGCCCGTTCACGCCATCCATCCCACGGCTGGAGCCTCTCTGCTTGCCTCGGCCCACAGGTACTCAGCCAAAGAGCCTGAATGGTCAGTCCACCCCTGGGGGCGGGCCTGTCACTGAGCAACCACGGCCGGCCGGCGCTGCTCGCTCACGATTGACTCGTCCCCCCAGGAGTTGGAAGAAGACGATAGAAGGCCGGGAGATCGAATTTAGAACAATCGGCCTGACAGCCAGGCGGCCTACCGGGCAAATGCCCGGTATGCCCTATGGCCAGTCCGGGCCTGATACCGTATGTACACCCCGGAAAAAAACCGCATACTGTACATGTTTGAGGTATACAGAATGTAATGTTATATACTTGTTCTTTGGGTGAACCTCCGCTTTAAGCCATAACACCTGCAAAAGGGTTCCTGAGCCTTTAAATGGTCTCTCAGTCTGGTTCAGTAGGAATCACAATCATGGGAAACACTGCTCACCTGACAGTTGTGCAGAAAACCATCATTGACACCCTCCATAAGGAGGGAAAGCCTCAAAAGGTATTTGCAAAATATGTTGGATGTTCCCAAAGTGCTGTATCAAACCACATTAATAGAAAGTTATGTGGAAGGCAAAAGTGTGGAAGAAAAAGGGGCACAAGCAGCAGGGATGACTGCAGCCTGGAGAGGATTGTCAGCAAAAGACCACTCAAAAGTGTTGGGGACTTTCACAAGGAATGGACTGAGGCTGGAGTCAGGGCATCAAGAGCCACCACACACAGACGGATCCTGGACATGGGCTTCAAATGTCATATTCCTCTTGTCAAGCCACTCCTGAACAACAAACGTCAGAAGCGTCTTACCTGGGCTAAAGAAAAACAGACCTGGTCTGTTTCTCAGTGGTCCAAAGTCTTCTTTTCTGATGAGAGCAAATATTGCATCTCATTTGGAAACCAAGGACCCAGAGTATGGAGGAAGAATGAAGAGGCACACACTGCAATATGCTTGAAGTCCAGTGTGAAGTTTCCACAGTCTGTGTTGATTTGGGGAGCCATGTCATCTGCTGGTGTTGGTCCACTGTGCTTCATTAAGTTCAGGGTCAACGCAGCCATCTACCAGGGTATTTTGGAGCATTTCATGCTTCCTTCTGCAGATGAGCTCTATGGGGATGCTGACTTCATTTTCCAGCAGGACTTGGCACCTGCCCACACTGCCAAAAGCACCAAAACCTGGTTCAATGACCATGGGATTACTGTGCTTGATTGGCCAGCAAACTCGCCTGACCTGAATCCCATAGAGAATCTATGGGGCATTGCCAAGAGAAAGATGAGAGACATGAGACCAAACAATGCAGAAGAGCTGAAGGCCGCTTTTGAAGCATCCTGGTCTTCCATAACACCTCAGCAGTGCCACAGGTTGATAGCTTCCATGCCACGCCGCATTGAGGCAGTAATTGCTGCAAAAGGAGCCCAAACCAAGTACTGAGTACTGAGTACAAATGCATGCTTATACTTTTCAGAGGTCCGATATTGTTCTATGTACAATCCTTGTTTTATCGATTGCATGTAATATTCTAATTTTCTGAGATTATGGATTTGGGGTTTTCATTAAATGTAATTATGACAAATCACGACTTGAACTATCTTGCTTTGCATGTAATGAGTCTATCTCATATATTAGTTTCACCTTTTAAGTTGCATTAGTGAAATAAATAAACTTTTGCACCATATTCAAATTTTTCGAGTTTGGCCTGTATTTTGGCCATTTGAGGCTGCTCATCATAGTGAGGGGTGATTAGGAGCGTGTGCGTGCAGGACTTGGCAGCAAGCTTTGATACTACTTAAAAGTGTTTGGAGCTCTGTCTGTTAGAACAACCCATAATTCAGTCTTCAATGAAGAAAAAAAGAATCCAAAAGGCGCTGGGACTTTGATGTGAGTCATGCAAGTAGTGAGACAGTAAAAATATTTGAAGAGCTCACTGGCTTAGGTTAGGGTGCTCTCAACAGACAAGTCTACCCTCCAGTGGGTACTGCAGCAGGTTACCAGAAAACAAAAATGCTCATATGAAAGGAGTGCCAGACCAAAGGATAACAGTGTTCAAATTCCTTTATTAGTTTTTACTAAAACAGCCAATGTGGCCAAAGAAACTCCCCCTTCATCAGGCATACAGCATAACACAGTATAATGTATGACTCATTAAGTCATGAGTCTAACAATCATAGAATATTATATAGGGCTGCAACTAACAATTATTTTCATAATCGATTAGTTGGCCGATTATAGTTTCGATTAATCGGATAATAGCCTTAAAAAAAAAAATTGCATTTTTTAATTTTTTTGGGGCCAATTTGTTGTTGGACAGACTATAAAATAAAAATTGCTGCAAAAACACATTACATGCTTTTCTGCAGCTTCTCCATTAAAGTACATTGAACCCCCCAAAAAAATTGCACCGTTTTGCGTTAAGTCCTCACCCTTTCCAAATACGCAGCAGCCGAAAAAAAATCATGGATGTGAACGTGTCCCATAGGAAAACATGTAAATGAACTGTAGTGTGTTTCTGCAAAAAGCACCAAAAAACAGAGGTGTGAACCCAGGCCTGAGATGTTTAGTAACATAATGGGGTTAAAAAAACAAAAATAAGTACAGAATAAAATAATCGCTACTGTAAGGGGTTCATTTTTTACTGTGGGACAGTGAAAGTAATATTTACAGTAGCAATTTGCTTTTTTGTATTATAAAAGGCTAATTTTTGTTTTTTTAACCCCATTATGTTACTGGCCGATTAATCGGTTATGAAAATTGTAATCGATTAATTTCATAATCGATTAGTTGTTTCGGCCCTAATATTATAGATAACCTACATATACACATGCATAGAAATTAAAGTGGATGTCAACCTGTTTTTTTTTATGTCACAATGTACAGTAAGATTTCCTACGATCTGTGCCCAGTCTTGCCACACAGAGTTAATCCAGCTCTGAGCAATCCTCTTTTATTGTTCAGTGAAATAAAATGGACTTGCAGAGAAAAACCTTAGTCCGTTCCGCCCCCTTGCTGTGAGTGACAGGTTATTTACATATCTCATGCACTAGCCTGGAGACAGGCATTTTTTTTATAATTACCACCCCCACTCCTTTTCTGAAGTCATGTGGTTACTTTTCTGGATTTTGACTGGGTGTTCGTGATTTATTGCAGAATTTAGTGTAAGGAATACACAGGAAAAAATGCATGTTGACAAGGAAGGTGTAGAGGAGGGCGGGAGTCTACTGACATCACAACTCCACCACAACTCCACCCACAGAGCTCCAGACAAAAGATCCACCCACAGAATCTTCAGTTTTTCAGTTCTTATAACAGACAGAGGGGAGACATTTGACAGGTAAGGATACATGCAGGAGGCATGTATATCCTTATATATCAGCACTATGGCAGTAGTTTAGAGAGGATGAGAGTGAGTTTACATCCACTTTAAGATATCAGATGGTAAGTGGTGATGTGTAAAAGGTTCATTTGTGGAGTAAACATTATACATATAACTGAAATAATACACATGCGAAAAACAATTAAATATAAAATTACATTTTACATTAATGCACAGATGTCTAAAAAGAAAATAGAACTTGCAGGTTAACCACTTAACCACTTAAGGACCACCCCATGTACATGTACGTCCACAATATGGCACGTACAGGCACATGGGCGTATAGGTACGTCCTCGCCTATTAGCGGGTGGGGGGTCCGATCGGGACCCCCCCCGCTACATGCGGAGGTCGGGTCCGCTCGGGGAGCGATCCGGGACCACGGCGCGGCTATTTGTTTATAGCCGCTCCGTCGCGATCGCTCCCCGGAGCTGAAGAACGAGGAGAGCCGTGTGTAAACACGGCTTCCCCGTCCTTCACTATGGCGGCGCATCGATCGCGTCATTCCCTTTATAGGGAAGACACGATCGATGACGTCATTCCTACAGCCACACCCCCAAACAGTTGTAAACACATACTAGGTGCACCCTAACTCCTACAGCGCCACCTGTGGTTAACTCCCAAACTGCAACTGTCATTTTCACAATAAAGAATGCAATTTAAATGCATTTTTTGCTGTGAAAATGACAATGGTCCCAAAAATGTGTCAAAATTGTCCGAAGTGTCCGCCATAATGTCGCAGTCACGAAAAAAATTGCTGATCGCCGCCATTAGTAGTAAAAAAAAAATAAAAAATAAAAATGCAATAAAACTATCCCCTATTTTGTAAACACTATAAATTTTGCGCAAACCAATCGATAAACGCTTATTGCGATTTTTTTTACTAAAAATAGGTAGAAGAATACGTATCGGCCTAAACTGAGGAAAAAAAATGTTTTTATATATGTTTTTGGGGGATATTTATTACAGCAAAAAGTAAAAAATATTGCTTTTTTTCAAAATTGTCGCTCTATTTTTGTTTATAGCGCAAAAACTAAAAACCGCAGATGTGATCAAATACCACCAAAAGAAAGCTCTATTTGTGGGGAAAAAAGGACGCCAATTTTGTTTGGGAGCCACTTCGCACGACCGCGCAATTGTCTGTTAAAGCGACGCAGTCCCGAACTGTAAAAACACCTTGGGTCTTTAGGCTGCATATTGGTCCGGGGCTTAAGTGGTTAAGGACCGCCTCCTACACATTTACGTCGGCAGAATGGCACAGCTGGGCACAAGCACGTACAGGTACGTCCTCTTTAAGTGCCCAGCCGCGGGCACGCGCCCGTGACCCGGTCCGAAGCTCCGTGACCGCAGGACCCGCGGACCCGATCGCCGCTGGAGTCCCGTGATCAGTCTCCGGAGCTGACGAACGGGGAGAGCTGTGTGTAAACACAGCTTCGCCGTTCTTTACTGCAGCGCCGTGATCGATCGTGTGTTCCCTTTTATAGGGAAGCACAATCGGTGACGTCACACCTACAGCCACACCCCCCTACAGTTAGAAACACAAATGAGGTCACACATAACCCCTTCAGTGCCCCCTTGTGGTTAACTCCAAAACTGCAATTGTCATTTTCACAGTAAACAATGCATTTTTAATGCATTTTTTGCTGTGAAAATGACAATGGTCCCAAAAATGTGTAAAAATTGTCCGAAGTGTCCGCCATAATGTCGCAGTCACAAACAAAATCGCTGATTGCCGCCATTAGTAGTAAAAAAAAAAAAAAATAATAATAAAAATGCAATAAAACTATCCCCTATTTTGTAAATGCTACAAACCAACCGATAAACGCTTATTGCGATTTTTTTTTTTTTTTTTTTTTTTACCAAAAATAGGTAGAATACGTATCGGCCTAAACTGAGGAAAAAAATGTTTTATATATTTTTGGGGGATATTTATTATAGCAAAAAGTAAAAAATATTGATTTTTTTTCAAAATTGTCGCTCTATTTTTGTTTATAGCACAAAAAATAAAAACCACAGAGGTGATCAAATACCACCAAAAGAAAGCTCTATTTGTGGGGAAAAAAGGACGCCAATTTTGTTTGAGAGCCACGTCGCACGACCACGCAATTGTCAGTTAAAGCGACGCAGTGCTGAATCGCAAAAACTGGCCGGGTCCTTTAGCTGCCTAAAGGTCCGGGTCTTAAGTGGTTAAAAGAACTATTAAAAGCAACGCAAATGGAGGCCTTGAATGGCACCCCTCCTCCGGCGTGAACCCTGGGTGGGGTCGCCCCTGGTACCGCCTAGGGTGGTTCTCCACTCGCGGCAATACCAGAGCCCGAAACGCGCTGTGCTTAGATAACTGAGGAGGGTAGGCGAGCCGTCCACCCTACTCTCAAGAATAACCTTCTTATGCTTTACTTGTTTTGGCTACCTTCGGATATTTCTTTGTGTTTTCTTTGTTGTTTTGTTGTAATGGAAAAATGTACGTCACTGTTACTAACGAGTATTGCTGAACTGTAAGATGTGACTGAACTCAATAAAATACGTTTTACAAAAAAAAAAGCAACGCAAATAGTACAACAAAACCCTAATCTAACAACTATGAATTCTTTAAAATTTTAACAAATTGTGTGTCTAAAACTGAATTTGTACATACTAGAAATTCTGCACTGATCTAATAATAAAACTGCATATGGAAGCTATATAAAAAATGCATATGGAAACTATTTTAGGACAAAATCATACTGCAAGCTCAGGGGAGAAGAAAGCTGCTAACTTTTTTTGTAGACTCTCAAAGACACCCCATGTGAACAGGCACAATTAACACTCCCCTTATTCAAACCTGCTACTATAGAAGAAGTTGCCAAACTCATTTCTAAAGCCCACCTAACCACCTCTCTTCTGGACCCTATTCCCTCTTAAATACTACGGTCACCTTCGGGCTCTATCCTACACTTTAACTCACATCTTCAATCTCTTCTGGCATCTTCCACAACACTCTAAAGCAGGGGTGTCCAAACTTTTTTCAAAGAGGGCCAGATTTGATGAAGTGAACATGCGTAAGGGCCGACCATTTTGCCTGACATTCTTTGAACCATTAAAATTTGGTCTAAGTGTGTTCGTTCGAGCACTAATACACTGCCCAACAAGAATTCTCTTGCCTTTGTCGCTGTGTGTGGTGAAGAAATGAGCTTGGGCGTGTTATTTGGATATACCATTTTTTTCAGCGTATAACACGCTCCTTCATTTTAGGAGGGAAGTTTCAGGGAAGAAAAACTTAAATAAAAAAACGTGAAGCAAAATAAGGGTCATTGCCCATCAATGCAGCCTAATCCGTGCCCATCTGCAGCCTCGCCATTGCCATAAATGCAGCCTGATCGATGTCCATCTGCTGCCTCGGAGGAAAGGGGGGGGGGGGCGAGATGAGCACCAACAGATTACATACAGGAGAATTTACAGAGCAGCCTCTTTAACACAATTTCTCCCGCCTCCTATGATAGACAGAGGAGTTGTCCAATGGCAGCCCAGGAGACGGAACTTCCTATTACAGATGTCGCTGAGTAAACAGGAGATTCTCCTGTATGTAATTTGACAGCACTCGTTCCCCCTCTCCCAGTCCCCTCCGAGGCAGCGCCGACAAATACAGTATATATCCAAATTACCAGGGGGGCCACATTAAACTGGAACGGGGGCCGCAATTGGCCCCCCGGGCCGGACTTTGGACATGCCTGCTCTAAAGCATGCACTGGGCACCCCCATACCTAAAAAGCCATACTTGGGCCCTACCAATCTCAACAATCTTCACCCTCGCTACCCTTTTTCCTCTAAACTCCAGCACCTGGTCTACAACCAACTGAGTGACCACCTCATTAGGAGTAACCTTCATGATCCCCTTCAGTCTGGATTCCGCCCTCAACACGCCACAGAAACTGCTCTTGAAACTCACAAAAGACTCGCTAACAGCAAAAATCAATGGAGATTATTCTGTACTTTTATTTCTGGACCTTTCTGTTGCCTTTGATACAGTAACCACCCCCTCCTCCTCCAAAAATTATTTCTTTGGTCTCTGTGACTGTGCTCTTAAATGGCTTTTATCCTACCTATCCCACCGCACCTTCAGTGTCACTTATAATTGTACTTCCTCCTCTCCTCTTCCTTTCTCTGTCGGGGTCCCCCAAGGTTCTGTTCTTGGACCTCTCCTTTTCTCAATCTACCCCCCTTCCCTGGGTCAGCTGATAGCTGTCACATCCCTGTGGTGAACGGAAGTGAACTACAACTGGGGCTAGCAAGGATTTTGATGCACGTCTCTGTGAGATTTCAGTAGTAGGCCCCAGGCGTCACTCCAATCAGAGAACAGGAGTTTGGGGGGGTCACTATATCATCTCTCTCACATATATGAATGCATGGAGCTTCTAAGGGCGGAGGTATTACAACATGTGTCCAACCCCTAGCGTTAAAAGATTATAATGCACGTGTAGATTTCAATGCACTTCTGTATGCAAGTGATGATCAGTATGGACCCCAGACGTCACTGCAATTAGGGAACAGGAGTTTAGGGGTTCTCTACATCATATCACTTTAACATAAAGAATGCATTAGGTCACTAAGGGAGCAGGTATGAAATACCTTCAAACCCTAGCATAGAAAAGTTAAGGCGAACATGTACAGTAACATAGGGCATGGGCCCATAAACAAGTAACAACTTATGTCAAGCGCGTAGTAATTAGGCAAGGTGTAGGCAACTGGTAGTTGCGTAAGAAAGGCAAAGATAGCTCAGGTAATTTGAGTGTATGTCCATTTTAAGATACTCCCCAGCAAGTAGTCGAGAACACAACAGACTGTCTCAAGCAGTATGTTAGTACTTGGTAAGCCAGAGTTCAATACAGCAACTGAATAGAAGCAATATATGTAGTAGATGATTCTAAAGGCACAAGTGGAACAATGGATACTTATCCATTTGCAGAGGATGAGTCTTGTTGTAGTTTAGCAGCAATGGGATTCCGTAGTGTAGGAATTCAAGATGGAAGATATCTTTAGGGTGTCCCCAGTAGTGCCAGTACAGATGGCAGCGTGGATCCAGTTAGGTGATTAGCAATAAATCCAGCCTGGCATGCTCTTCAGCTTTAGGGACAGATGGTACCTGTAGCTTGGTAGCCAAGCTGGCTACGGCCGACAATAATAGAACAGTGTGCAGTCTGCACACTGTTCTCTTTATAGGTATGATGCAGGTGTAGTGCATAAGCACTAATTCAAGCCGCACTTCTGCATTCCAAGCTGGAACGAACGCGGCGCCGGGCGATGACGTCATCGCGCGGTCGCCGTATGCGCTCTAGCATGGAACGTATTACGGTGCTGAGAGCGCCTGTTGCAATAGCCTCCCATGGCTTTCAATATCATTTCTACGCTGATGACACACAAATTATCTCTCACCCCTCAGCTTACTCCATCAGTCCCCTCACGCATCACTACATTACTAACAGACATTTCTGTCTGGATGTCACACCACTTCCTCAAACTCAACTTCTCCAAAACAGAGCTTATAGTATTTCCTCCCCCCACGTGCTTCTTTCCCTGACTTCTATGTCAAGAGCAACAGCACAACCACCCACCCATGCTCCACATGCCATGGTGCTAGGTGTTGTCCTGGACTCTGAACTCTCATTTTGGCTCACATACAATCACTTTCCAAAGCTTGCTGCCTCAACCTCCAACATCCCCAAACTATGTCCTTTCCTAACCAATGAAACCACAAAGCTTCCTGATTCACTCCCTGGTTCTCTCGCCTCGACTACTGCAACTCCCTCCTCATTGGCTTACCTTTTAACTCTTCAGTCCATCATGAATGCCACTGCCGGGCTCCTCCACCTTACAAACCGCTCAGTGTATGCTACCCCTCTCAGCCAATCCCTCCATTAGCTGCCACTTAATACACTGACCTTCTTTTCCTCTTGCAGCTGCTATTGGCATCGCTCTCCAGGCTGCTAGAAAGGATCAGAGGCGGTGTGCTCTTGGTATCACTCTGCCTGGGACTGGAGTCAGCACAACAGAGGAAGCATCGGCTTATGTGGCTCCTGCTCCCTCCGCTACCGACACTAGTTTGCTGCACTCTGATGCTCTGGGATTGCTGTCAACGGGTTGCTGACCCCAGGCATGCGCCTCCCTGGTTTGAGGTTGGGGGCCACATCAGAGGGCGCATGTGGCCTGTTGAACACAGGATGAGCATCCCTGCACTAGAATGTTTGTTTTTCTTCATTCAACCCATTGAGCTGAGAGATTACCATACTAACACAGGCAATTTTAGTGCAGCGATCTTCCCTGCTGTGCCTCTGTGTTCTAAAAGAACAGACAGCTGTACACACAAGCTGATTTTTGGCCTATATGTTCCTATATTGCATGAGCAATCATGATAAGCCATATAAAATGTTAGCAGCTTTCTTCTCCCTGAACTTGCAGCATTGTTTTGTTCAAGTATAGTTTTCAAGTGCATTTCTTTGCATAGCCTCCATATGCATTTTATTTTTTTTGGTATAGCTTCCATATGCATTTTTATTATTATTATTAGGGTTGTCCCGATACCGATACTAGTATCGGTATCAATACCGAGCATTTGCCCGAGTAATTGTACTCGGTGCAAATGCTCCGATGCTTCACCCGATACCTGGACAGTCAGGATGATCAGTGCGGTGGGGAGTTACAATCACTGATCACCGCTGACTGTCCTTGTATCCTCCTCCATTCCCCCTCCATTCTGCTGCTGTCCCCCTCCATTCTGCTGCTGTCCCCCTCCATGCTGCCAACTTTTTCCATGCTGCCGCCGTCATGCCCCCCTCCTTGCTGCCGCCGCCATGCCCCCCTCCGTCCTGCTGTCGTGTCCCCCCATGCTGCCATCATACCCCCTCCGTGCTGCCGCAGTGTCCCCACTCCTTTCTGCCGCCGTCATGCCCCCCTCCGTGCTGCCGCCGTGTCCCCACTCCTTTCTGCTGCTGTCATGCCCCCTCCTTGCTGCCGCCGTGTCCCCCCTCGATCTGTCAGGATGGAGAGTGGCGGAATGTACAGAGTCAGTGATCACTGACTCTGTCCATTCACATAACTGAAACATTGTAACCTCCTGTGATTACGATGTTTCAGTTTATGAATGAAAAGAAGCCGCTGGCTTCTCTCCTTTCATTTTCAGCGCAGCTGAGGCTGTAGAGAAAGGGACTGGGGAATTTGTGTCCCTAGTCCCTTTCTCTGTCTCAGAGGAGAGATGTCAGAGGTCTGTTAAGACCCCTGATATCTCACCAAAGACCCCCCCCCAACAGGGCGGTTAAAAGGATAATAGGAATTGCAATAAAAAAATGAATTGTAAAAAATAAAAATTTAAATAAAAAATAAAGCATTGTAAAAAAAAAAAAATTGTAAAAAAAAATGACAACCCTAATTATTATTATTATTATTATTATTATTATTATTGTTGTTATACAACCTTGTATCAGCAGAGCATTTTGAGCACCGTATTTTCCGGCATATAAGACGACTCGGCGTATAAGACGACCCCCTAATTTTCCAGGAAAGATTTTGATTTTGGGATATACTCACTGTATAAGACTACCCCCTTCCTTCTAGTCTTTCTGGAAGCTGAGGGGGAGCCAGAACCGCTGACAGAAACAGGCTTTTTCAAATCTCACTGTGCCATTACATTCCTCACTGTGCCATTACATTACATGCCCAGACTGTGCCATTACATTACATGCCCAGACTGTGCCATTACATTACATGTCCAGACTGAGCCATTACATTACATGCCCCCACATTGCCACTGTGCCATTACATGCCCCCACATTGCCACTGTGCCATTACATGCCCCCACATTGCCACTGTGCCATTACATGCCCCCACATTGCCACTGTGCCATTACATGCCCCCACATTGCCACTGTGCCATTACATGCCCCCACATTGCCACTGTGCCATTACATGCCTGAACGTGTTGCCCCCCCAGTGCAATAACACTCACTTTTTTTTTTCCAGCGGTGACAGTCCCCCATGCTGCGAGCGTAAATGATTTCAAAGCCGCGCCTTCACTTCAGAGTGTTCTGTGATAGGCGGCACACAAATCTTCCCAGCAGCGCCTCTGTTCTGTTTCCGCCTATAACGGACGTCTTCTCATCTCGTCCGAGGATGAGAAGGCATCTGTGATAGGAGGAACACAGAACAGAGGCGCTGCTGGGAAGATTTTTGTTCCTCCTATCACAGAACACTGAAGAGAAGGCGCGGCTTTGAAATCATTCACGCTCGCGCTCGCCGTATGGAGACTGTCACCGCTGGGAAAAAAAAAGTGAGTACTGAGACCGTACCCGGCGTATAAGACGACCCCCGACTTTGGATGCATGTTTTTGCATCCAGAAAGTCGTCTTATACGCCGGAAAATACGGTATGTATCTATTCAGTTTTAGACACACCATTTTGTTATATTTTTAATTCGAGTTTTGTTGTACCATTTATGACAGTTTTAACAGTTTTCTTAACCTGAGTCCCATTTTCTTTTATGTATATTATTTCAGGTTTAATGTATAATGGCATCTACTAACCATGTACTGTAGCAACAGATATTGCATCCAAAAAGTTAACCTATTACACATCACTTACCGTTTAATATTTTGTTATCTTCATTTCTATGCATGTCTGTACATGCATGTGTTACTGTGTGTATTTTTGGATGCACGTATATTTTCACAACCAATAAAAGGGGGGGGAATCATACAATTTTATATACACAATTCTATACCCACAGTTGATCCAGAGAAAGGCAAAAACCCCAGCAAAGCATGATCCAATTTGCTACAACAGGTGAAAAATTCCTATCTGATCCCCGGAGAGGCAATTGGATATTACCTGTATAATTTTTACCTTTAAATGTTAGTACCCAGATATATTATGTACATTTAAGGAAAGAATCCAGGTCTTTTAAAACAATCCTGAGCTGGCCAGAATTGGCTCTTGGGGGAGTCTATTCCACATTTTCACAGCTCTTTCAGCCTTTCCGTATTTGGAGATTAAATCTCTTCCTCCAGATGTGCCTCCTTGTCCTCTGTGATGACCTTAAAGTGAATAACTCGACACTAGGTTTACTATATGGACCCCTTTATTATTTCTACATGTTAATTATAACCCCCCTTAAAGGGGTTGTAAAGGTACAATTTTTTTTCCCTAAATAGCTTCCTTTACCTTAGTGCAGTCCTCCTTCATTTACCTCGTCCTTCCATTTTGCTTTTAAATGTCCTTATTTCTTCTGAGAAATCCTCACTTCCTGTTCTTCTGTCTGTAACTCCACACAGTAATGCAAGGCTTTTTCCCTGGTGTGGAGTGTCGTGCTTGCCCCCTCCCTTGGACTGCAGGAGAGTCAGGACGCTCTCTACGTTGCAGATAGAGAAAGGAGATGTGTGTTAGTGGGCGTCCTGACTCTCCTGTAGTCCAAGGGAGGGGGTGAGCACGACACTCCACACCAGGGAGAAGGCCTTGCATTACTGTGTGTAGTTACAGACAGAGGAACAGGAAGTGAGGATTTCTCAGGAGAAATAAGGACATTTAAAAGCAAAATGGAAGGATGAGGTAAGTGAAGGAGGACTGCACTAAGGTAAAGGAAGCTATTTAGGAGAAATGTTTTTTTCTGCTTTTTAGCGCTACCCTTTGGGCAACTTCTGCTAATGTTGTCTTTTATGGTTAGCATTTCTTCTGATCATGTATGTTTGTACTTTGGATTTTTTTCTGGCGGACTTGTGTACACACGATCAGAAAATCCCACAAGACACATTTGTTGTCGGAAATTCCGACAACAATTGTCCGATGGAGCGTACAACAGTCGTATTATCTGACAAAACCCTGCCATCACACAATTCCTGTTGGAAAATCCGATTGTGTGTACGAGGCATTACCCTTTTGGTCTGGTGCTCCTTTCGTTTGTGCATGTTCTTGGCGCCGCTGAGATCCTGAGCCAGCTGTTCCGACCACTGCACAGCCTGAAGCTCCAGTGAGCACTAAAGGGGCAGAGAGCCAGTGACTGAGAGTCACTGCACTCTGCTCAGTGGAGACAGGGAACTGAGCAATTGGTGGTCATCTGCTCTCTCGGTTCTTGGGACATCTGCAGCGACAGGAATATAATTGCTTGTTTTTTAAAATCATACCTGCAGAAGTCTTCCAGCAGATGTGTGTGTTTTTTTTGTTTTATATATGAAGATATTTAGTCAGTCCTGGTGAGCCTAAGGCCCCTTTCACACTGGGGTGGAATGGCGCTATGCCGTCTGAATTGCCGCGGAATTGCAGCGGTATTCGGCCACTAGCCGGGTGATATTATCCCCCGCTAACGGCGAAAAAGGGTTAATACCGCCGGCAATGCGCCTCTGCAGAGGCGCATTGCCGGCGGTATTACCGCGGTTTCCCATTATTTTTAATGAGAAGGAGCGGTGAAGGAGCGGTAAATGCACCGATCCTCTCACTGCTCCAAAGATGCTGCTGGCAGGACTTTTGGAGCGGTCCCGCCAGCGCATCGCCTCAGTGTGCAAGCCCTCGGGCTTTCACATTGAGAATACTGTGAAGGAGTTTTTCAGGCGGTTTTTAGGCGCTATTTTTAGCGCTAAACCGCCTGAAAAACTTCTCGGTGTGAAAGGGGCCTAAGGTTTAACGTGTTTAACAACTAAGGCGATGTACTCCACTTCTTTTTTGCATTGAGCTGTTTGGATATTGTCTCCTTTAGTGTATAAACAACAAATATAATCGGAGTATGATGGTATTTTGGCAATCTGGACATGGTATTGAGCTAGACTATCTGAACTAGTGGTGTGTTTTTTTTTTTTTTTCCTCCCAGCAAAGGTGTTTGCAAGGAGCTGCAACATTTATTCATTGCCAATATAATCCAGCTGTCATACAGCAAATTTGATCTACTGTATAAGTATATAAGTTTCTGGGGGAGAAATTGAGAAAAACAGGCTGACAATAAGTAACGCCCAATACATGCTCTGTACATGTGATCACAGATGGGAAGTGTACTGATGGTCAAATGAGCTGCTCCACAGACATTCCCTTATTGCCGTGCATGAGCTGGCAAAAGGGAAAATTGCAGCTCTTCCCCCTCAGTGCATTGCATTCAGTTCTGCATTGTGCTTTTTTGCTGTGTTGATTTTCATTTGACTACCCAAGTCAATATTTTAAATGCAAGTTCTTGGAATTCATAATGTATTCATAGTATATTTTACAACCATTTCTACTGTGGGGTGGGTGGCCATCTCTCAGGCATATATTTTTAAGGCTGTTGTATTTCTGAATGGTAAATACATACCCTAAAATAAATATGTAGGTTTCAATTTCTGATATCCTTTTGAAAATGCTTGTTGTCTGGTAGTGATGAAGACTCGCTGGTTTTTATACTTCAGTTTCAGAGGCATTGAAGTCATTGGTTTTGCATCACAGCTAGGCACCTAATATTTTTATGTGTGTCTTTCTCTAAGACCTTCTTTTTTTTCTTTTATCTTGAGGTGGAAGGAAAATTAGATAACTCCGCTCCAAATCCTGTTCCTAATTGTGCCAGTTCTGGCTATAATATACTGTATAAGGGAAAGCCAAAATAAATCTCTATGGCTGGAGTCAGCATGAATATAGTATTGTGAATGCTGTTGAGTACAAAGAGAAGGAAGAAGACATCTGGTTAAGAACTTTCAGGATATTGCCTTGAGGTCTTTGAATCATGTATATGAATGTTATACGTAAGAACCGAGAAGGAAGTAATTTGAACCTGTCTTGAATTTAAACTGTCCTTTAGTCTGAGGGATAGATGGGGTAGACTGATGAAATTGATCGAATATCTCCAAATCTGGGTTTGTCTGCCTTAAATTTCCATTTAGTAGGTAGAGCTTACTTTACAGACTTTATCTTGCTTTAGAACAGAGTCCAGCAAAGAAGAAGGTGTTCTTATTCTGTAATTCACCGCAGTGACTAATCTGTACATTAAGTGACTGCTTACTGTGGTTTTGCTGATATTTGCCCGAATGGAGTAGATTGATAAGTTTTACCACATCTATGGTTATGCTAAAAGAGCACTAAGTAAAGAACAGTTATTTGTTTTGCTTTTTGTTCTAGGTAGTCTAAATGTTGCTAATCCATATGACTTCATCAAATTTAGAAGTTCTTGTGTGGCAGATTAGGTTTACTTAAAGCGGTGTTCCGCTTGGGGATTTTTTTTTTAAATCCGCAGCTACAAATACTGTAGCTGCTGACTTTTAATATATAGACACTTACCTGTCTAGGGAGCCCAGCCTATTTTCGGGTTGGGTGCTGCCGCCGCAATTCTTTGTAAGGGAAACTGTCAGTGAAGCCTTTTGGCTTCACAGCCGATACCCTACTGCGCATTCGTGAAGTGCACTAGACTTTCTAATTGGCCCCGCAGCGGGGAAAGGAGGAGGGGGGCCGAACTTCCATGGGACGGAGCCGTCTCCCGGAAGTGGGAAGGGTACCTGTCAGAAATGGGTACCCATTCCCTCCTCCTCTCCCCTGAAAGGTGCCAAATGTGGCACCAGGGGTGGGAGGGGGAGCAGATCAGAGGAAGTTACACTTTTGGGCGGAACTTCGCTTTAATATTTACAGGATTTTTACTTGATAAAGGAGCTTCTTTTACTTTATATCCAACTATTCTTGTAAGTGAAAAGCCTTGGTATGGATTTTGACATAGTTAAAACTAACTAGTCCAAAAGTGAGCAGCCAGTGCAGCACAGTGTGATTTTTCAACAACATTTTATATATGGCTCCTTTTTATTAAAAGTTTAGTTTTGACAAAAAAAAAAATGCACGCTGATTTGTTTCTATGCAGAGCTGCACCAGATTTTGTACTTTCCAGCTTTAATAAATAGCCTCATGGTGTCACTGGTTTTAAGTGGTGCCAAGCAGGCACCAAAAATATTATTCCTTAGTGTGATGGCTTTAGGAAGGATGGAGAGAGATACTAGTCTCTCGGACAAGACTTGTGCAAAATGGATTGTTACTGCACCACATAATGAAAACATTTAGTATAGCAACAACAACATGAAATAAATGATCATTTTATAGCTTAGAAACAGTGGCCTAAAGTAGAAATTCATCCAAAACCTAATTAACTCTAAACCTACACCCACATTCAGTCACATTGTTAAACTAATCTATCTAGTCATGTAAAGGAGAAATCGCTAACATACCTTTTCTGAAGCCGATCCCGTCTCCAGCAGTGGATGCTGTGTGCAGAAGAGAACCGACAATGGCTGGTATGTGACGTCACCCAAAGGGCTCGTTCACACTGGCTTCAAAACATGGCTTCGAACACACTTTTTAAAGCTCTCTGAACACCAGTCAAAGCACTTGTCACTAAATAAAATGGTTAGCTTAAGTCCTGTTTACACCTTGCTTTTGCTTTGCTTAAAAAATTATACTTTAGTGATCCTTCAAAGCCTCCACAGAAGTTTAAAAAAAAAAAAGAAAAGTGCAGCGCCAAATGAAACCGGTTTGCCCTGCTGAGCAATACCATGTAGTGTGTCCGTAGGTGAATCTAGATAACACACCCAATCATAGTGTGTACACAATGTAATAAAAATATGAAGTGAATCAAACCGAAGGTCAAACACATGAAAGGTATCTAATATACCCTCACAAACCTCTACGGTCAATGTAGTATAAACTATTCACAGTGCATAAAAATTATAAAGTGAATATATAGGTGCATCAACCCAGCAGTGAAATGTACCTGAAAAGACCTTGACGGTCCAACAGGATGTGCAAATATAATAACAGATGTAAAAAAAACATGATAATCATTCAGTGAAAAATAAAAATCTGTAATTCTATATTGGAATAAAGTGCATAGTCCCATTAGATACACAAGGATGTTCCTATATTCTCATAGATGAAAAACGCTCTCCTCTCTGATATATGGTGTTTCATCCTCAGGTGATCCTTACAGTAAGAGTAAATGCGCTTACCAGATGCTGTAGACCCACAGCTCACCGTACGGTGGGGGGTCCTCAAGGCTTGTGTAGGCCGATAGCCCTACCAGGTTATCCTCCCGGACAATCCAGATGGTGTTCCAAACAAGACCTTCTGCAGCGGCCAGACCAGGAATATCTGATGGTGATAATCTTATTGATAAATAAAATCCTCAGAGGATCCAGCACAGAAAAGAAAAGGAGAGAGGACACCTCCTCATAGCGTAAAAAAGTATTTATTTTAAAAGTCAAAAAGCATGCTCATAAAAAAATCCACCTGCATTTCAAAAGATAAGAAAAGAAAAGAAAAAGTAAATGTCCATATGGATAAAGCGCCAATGCACAGCAACCACAGCAAACACAGCAAAGGTCCTCAAAAAAGGGTGGTGAAGCAGTCAAATGCGCAGTAAAGGTGGATATATTCAATAGGGATATTGAATATATCCACCTTTACTGCGCATTTGACTGCTTCACCACCCTTTTTTGAGGACCTTTGCTGTGGTTGCTGTGCATTGGCGCTTTATCCATATGGACATTTACTTGTGTGATCTTTTGAGATGCAGTTGGATTTTTTTATGAGCATGGTTTTTGACTTTTAAAATAAATACTTTTTTACGCTATGAGGAGGTGTCCTCTCTCCTTTTCTTTTCTGTGCTGGATCCTCTGAGGATTTTATTCATCAATAAGATTATCACCATCGGATATTCCTGGTCTGGCCGCTGAAGAAGGTCTTGTTTGGAACACCATCTGGATTGTCCGGGAGGATAACCTGGTAGGGCAATCGGCCTACACAAGCCTTGAGGACCCCCCACCGTACGGTGAGCTGTGGGTCTACAGCATCTGGTAAGCGCATTTACTCTTACTGTAAGATTCACCTATCTGAGGATGAAACACCATATATCAGAGAGGAGAGCGTTTTTCATCTATGAGAATATAGGAACATCCTTGTGTATCTAATGGGACTATGCACTTTATTCCAATATAGAATTACAGATTTTTATTTTTCACTGAATGATTATCATGTTTTTTTGACATTTGTTATTATATTTGCACATCCTGTTGGACCATCAAGGTCTTTTCAGGTCCATTTCACTGCTGGGTTGATGCACCTATATATTCACTTTATAATTGTTATGCACTGTGAATAGTTTATACTACATTGACCGTAGAGGTTTGTGAGGGTATATTAGATACCTTTCATGTGTTTGACCTTCGGTTTGATTCACTTCATATTTTTATTACATTGTGTAAACACTATGATTTTAGTGTGTTTATCTAGATTCACCTACGGACACACTACATGGTATTGCTCAGCAGGGCAAACCGGTTTCATTTGGCGCTGCACTTTTCTTCTTTTTTCTTCTTTTTACAATTTTCCATTGTTGTGTTGGCTGCCTTACACTTTGTAGTTTTACTTCTTTATCACGAACGTTTTGTAGTTTAGCGCAATATATTTGTACTCCACAGAAGTTTGACAACCCTCACTTAAAGCACCTGAAGCTTTTGAGAGGCTTTAATTCAGCTTTAGCTTTGCCTTGTTTTGGCGATATTGCAGGTATGAGATATTGAAACACGCACAGGGTGTATACCAATCTTCATTAAAGCTTCAAAAAAGCACCACTGAAGGTAGCATTGCAGAAGCATTATCAAAGCATTGAAAACGCACAAAAAATAAAGTGAAGCGGTAGGCGTTTTAATTTGCTTTGAAGTCGAAGCAAGTGTAAATGAGCCCATAGTGTTACTTTTGGTCTTCCGTTGTCAGCTGCCTCTCCTGCCGTTGCTAATAGCTCAGTGTGGGACCAGACCTGAGTGGCTTGCTTTTAGTAGCCTTTTTTCATTGGCATTAAAGCACGTTTAGACGCGCTAGCTTTTAGCGGTGTTTCTCTGCCTCTATTCAAAATCAGTGGTTCCCTATGAGAGCCCATTGATTTGAATATAAGTCACATCCAAGTCGGATCATGTGTGGGGTCCCTCCAAGATCCACACCAGACCTTTCGATCTGGTATGATTTCTGAGGGGAACCCCATGGAAAAAAAAAATCTGAAAGCCCCCTTTAAGGAGGGGGCCCCCTAAACACAAAAGGGTGTCAAAAATAAATAAAAACAGTACACAGGTTTTTGACCTAGTCCTTTTATTAAAGCAACTCCAACGTGTCTTTTTCCTTCAGTTCTCCTCCCCTCTCCGGTTCTCTTACCTCCGCTCTCTTCTTCCGCTGGTTCTTCTGCAGCCTCCTAGTTCTACTTCCTCTGATGTCTTCTCCTGACGCTAGCTCCCACTGTTGTTAGGTCCAGTGTGTGTCATTACTTATGTAGCCATGGGGCGTGGCCTTCCGGTAATATCACAGGGAGAAGACAGCGGAGGCAGAAGAACGGAAGAGGGGAGAAGACACGTTGCAGCTGCTTTAAGGACCATGTCACGGTTTTTATTTTTGACACCTTTTTGGGTGAATGAGTAGGGGTACAATATATCCCTTACTCATTCACATAGGGTGGGGTATTGGGATCTGTGGGCCCCACTCCTTTTATGTTTCAATAGTGTTTATTAAATTTCTTGCACAAACAAAAAGATGTACATATCAGCGTAACTTCTTTCTATAAGTAAGAATTTGACAATCTATTTAACATCATTAAATGCCATTGACTATTTGGGGTTACGACCCCCCCATATCATATGGAAAACCACATCATACAATTGGCAAATTAGACGCTATTAACCAACACTTCGGATATGTAAAAAGGAGGTAGTAAAGCAGAAAAAAGGGGATTCAGTCCCGTTGGGGAATGACAAGAAAGGAAACAGTGAGATAAGAAAGAAGAGGGGGGAAGGGGGGGAGTTGGGGCTCCGCGCTCCTTAAAAATAATCCCCAAGATAAACCTAAGAACCACTCGACCCAGAGTCACCAGTTAAGTAGTAGATCCATGGATCCCAGACTTTATGGAACAGCTTCATCTTGTCCTGTGTGATTGCCGTTAGCCGCTCATTCAGCATAAGCCAGGACAATTTGTGTTTAAGTTGATCAAATGGCAAGGCTGCGGACTTCCAGTTCCTTGCTATGGTTATTTTCGCTGAGGTGAATATGAATGCCACCAGCCTTCTCTGGGATCTTGAAGCGTCAGGTATCTTACCCCCCAGGAGCGCATGTTTAGCAGCTTTAACTAAATTGATCTGAGTCAGGGAGTAGATGAAATTGTACACCCTGATCCAGAACCTCCGGACCCTAGGACAGGTCCACCACATATGGTAGGTGGACCCCGTCTGTCCGCATCCTCTAAAGCACTCCCGAGAGGCACCCAGCACAAAAGCGGCCAGTCTAGCCGGGACCATATACCATCTTAGTAATACCTTGTAATTAGCTTCTATAATGGAAGTATTCATGATCGATCGAAACGCTGAGTCCGACAGCCTGTGCCATTCATCAATCGCGAATGTCTCCTGCAGATCCTGTTCCCACTGGAGCATATAGCTCAGCTTTTTCGAGGAGTATGATAGGATAGAATAAATAGCAGAAATATGGCCCCTGACTTTATCATATTGCCTACATACATACTCCATATAAGTCATAGTAGTTAGATCACTGTTACGAGCGACAGTTTGTAAAAAGTGGTGCAGTTGCGTGTATCTAAAACGTTCAGTCACTGGCATTTTATATTTTTCTCTCCGACAATATCCCTTTATGATCGCAAAGATTGGCTATTCGTAAAAGACCTTTATTTGTCCACCAATGAAACCCTACTGGAGAGAGGCCCGGGGTGAAATCCCTGTTTTTTAACAAGGGGGCTAACGGGTTGTGTGGGGATTTAAACTTCCTAGTCCTTGAGAGCCTGTCCCAAATTTCCAACGAAAAGGACAGAGTAGGACACAATATGATCGGTCTGTCCTTCATAGGAAGCCACATAATATGAGAAATCAAATCGGGCGACAGGAATAGGATTCCATAGTCATCCATATTGCGTTCAGATTTTGGGAATGGTACCTCGTGAGTTGGGCCAACTGGGCCGCATAAAAGTATTTCATAAGGTCAGGTAGTCCCAAGCCTCCCTTTTGTTTTGGTGTGTACATGGTTCCCCTATTCACCCTAGGCCTCTTATCACCCCAGATGAATTGTAAAATCTTCTTTTGGAATATGTGAAGGTCAGATCGAACTAGTGACACAGGCAAGGTACGAAACAGATATAAAACCCTAGGTAGTACATTCATTTTTATTGAGTGCAATCTGCCGAACCACGAAGGGGGGTGAATCTGCCATCTGGCCAAGTCGTCTGATAGGCGTTTGAATAGGGCAGGGTAATTCTGTCTATACAACGTTTGAATAGATGAGGTCAAATGTATACCGAGGTAAGGAAGAGCATCCGGTTCCCACTTGAACCTGTGCGATCGCTCAAGAGTCTCCTGAGTAGATTTCGGTAAAGATATATTAAGTGCTCTTGATTTATCATGATTAATTCGGAGTTCTGAAATTTCCAAAAATGGTTGCAAAATCGCGTATAGGTTACGGAGGGAAGTAATAGGTGACGACAATGTCAATAAAAGGTCGTCTGCAAGCACTTATGCTCGTCATCTCCACACACGATACCCTTGACATCTGGACTTGAACGGATCTTAATAGCCAACGGCTCAATTGCTAAAACAAATAGCAGCGGCGATAACGGGCAGCCCTGCCTTGTTCCCCTTTTAATATCGAATGGTGGGGATGAATAACCCCTTAATCTCAATAATGGGGAGAATGATACAGCGTTCGCAAGAGGACCAGAAAGCGCTCACCGAAATGACGCAATACATCAAATGGGTATTCCCACGAGATAGTCGAACGCATTTTGGATGTCCAACGAAAGCAGCATTCCCCGCCGGGGACCCCTACAGTCCCAATCCGACTGGATTGCCGAGATTAGGTTTATAACTCTGCGAGTCTGGTCAGATGCCTGACGGTTGGGGACAAAACCTGCCTGGTCAGGGTGGACGTATTTTGAAAGAAATGTGTTTAGTCTGAATGCTAGCACCTTCGTCAATATCTTTAGATCCGTATTGATCAAGGAGATTGAGCGATAGTTTGCGCAATCTCCATGATCCCGGCCCGGTTTTGGGATAACATGTAGATACGCTACGTTTTCGTGGTCTGGAATAGTATTTCCCCTCCTTAAGTCATTAAAATAGGAACACAAATGTGGAACAAGGATCTCGTTATATTTCCTATAGTAATGGCCAGTGAAGCCATCCGGTCCCGGTGCTTTAGATGGATGAATGGTTTTTATGGCCAATTTAATTTCGGACTCCGTAAATTCCCCATCCATTAGCTCCATGTGAGCCTGGGTGAGTCGGGGCAATTGCACATCGCGGAAAAACTGTTCCGCCCTGGAGGGCTCATAGCTAGCGGGAGAGCTATAAAGTGTTGCATAAAATTTTTGAAATTCCCAAAGAATGGATTCCGGGTTCTGGGTGGGGTGACCTGAGGGTAGTCGTAGTTTAGGTAGAGTTGCAGCGTGTTGTCAGGGTACTAGCTTCCTAGCTAACATGGTGGTGGGTTTATCCCCCATTGTGTAGAATCTATGCTTGGACCAGCTGATATGCTTTTCTGCTTGGGTGGTCAGGCTAAGATTAAGAGCCAACCGTGCGTCATCTATCTTACGCCTAATGTCAGTCTGGGGGTTTCCTCGCTGTTCCTCCAACAGGCGGTCCAGATCATCCTCCAATTGCCTTATCGTTTGCTCCCGGTTCCTCTTTTCCCTAGCAGCCAATTGGATCAATTTACCCCTCACCGTGACCTTGTGAGCACCCCAATTAATGGTAGGGGAAGTATCCGATGCCTTATTATTACTAAAGTACTCTTGTAGTGCCTTTTCGATTTCGGCGTATAGTAAGGGGTCATTCAGTAGGCTAGCATTAAGTCTCCAAAGAGGAGGGCTAGGTTTAGACCACAGTCCTTTCACTGACAATTTAACTGGAGAATGATCCGACCATGGGGTCGACAGTATCTTAACCAACGTCATGTACGGCAGCAAAGGGGTACACACCAAGATGTGATCTATCCGGGAATATGTGTGGTGCACCTGTGAAAAGTGCGTGTAGTCTCTAACCGTGGGATTACCCTCCCTCCAGGCATCTATCAAATCGTATAGATGTAACAGGCGCGCAACCCAGTTACTACCAGTCGGTGGCCTTCTAAGGATCGGTCTAGCTGGATCCGATTTGTCCATTATTCTATCTAGCGGGATATTACTATCTCCCCCCATTATCACCTGTCCCAGTACCTTAGGTATTAATATTCTAAGCATTTTACTAAAGAATTCGGTCTGTCCCGTGTTTGGGGCGTAATAAGATATAAAGGTGACCAACTGGTCATGGAGGCGACCAGCTGCCATGACATATGTGCCTTCCTTATCTTTCACCACTGTGAGGGGAGTGAAGGAAGTCCGCCTAGATAGGCAGATCGCCACCCCACCCCGCTTAGCGGGTCCTCTGGCCAGATAAAATTGTGGATATTTCACATTTAGGTACCTAGGAGCCGACAATTTAGAAAAGTGAGTCTCCTGTAATAAAAGGACATCAGCCTTCTGTTTGTGATAGAATTGAAAGGCCTTAGTTCTTTTAGTGGGGGAATTAAAACCATGTACATTATGGGTGACTATTGAATAGTCCGTGGGAAAACTACCGGCCATCGTGGTAGGGCAGAGCACTCTTACCTTGTGTCAACCAACACGAGTCCGAAGCCTCACAAAGACAGGACTTCGGCACAACCTGGGGCCAGGGCCAAGTGGATACTGTGGAGCACGGAGCCGGAACTTGGGGGAGAAGGGTAGGTCCATAGGGGAAAGAGAAAAAGAGATATAGGTAAAAGAGCAAAAAACATACATTCGACCATAGGCCTGTAAAACTATTCACAGGCAACCTGAGATATTTAACAACATTATGGGAAATAGCCCCAGCCGGATACAACATCCGGATTTGTATGAGCAAGAGTACCTTCCTCCGTAGAGGAGAAGTAGTCTCGCAACTGGGTGGCATGGATGGCCTCCCCGATCAACCTGCTAAAACCATAAATGCAGGTCAAAAGCAAAAAACATATAAAAACATGGAACATATTTCTACTTCAGTAGTACCAGCAAAGAGTCAATATAAAAAATGGTAGGGGACACATTTTTTTTCTTCAATGAAACCGTTCTGGGTATAACAGGAACCATACGCTTCACGCGCAACCAGGGCTACTAGGTTCAGGCCACGGCCCCCAGTGGACTATAATTCAGTCAACAAGAAAAGACTTCAGCTCACCCCATCCCAGGGGGTAGTATAGTCCATGTTCAGGTCGTCTGAGGAGATCTGGAGGACTGCGAGTGTCGTCGGTTCTGCCACAGCGGGCAGATGGGTCGATGGTCCTGGCGTGAGACAGAGGCTTCCGAATCCCGAGCGATGATTCCAAGGCTCAATAAAAGATCTTCGCCAGACTCTGCATTGCTGTTTTCTCCGTGATCGTTAAGCTGCACTTGGACAAGATCTCATCATGTCTTCATCTGACGAAGGAAAGCTTTTTGTTGGAGGTCTGAGCTTTGATACCAATGAGCAGAGTATGGAAGATGTATTTGGTAAATACGGACAAATCTCTGAAGTGGTTGTGGTGAAGGATCGGGAGACAAAAAGATTGCGTGGTTTTGGCTTTGTCACATTTGATAATGCTGATGATGCAAAAGATGCCATGGCGGGTATGAATGGGAAGACTGTGGATGGTCGTCAGATTCGGGTTGATCAGGCTGGGAAGTCCTCAAATGACAGAAGAGGAGGCTACAGAGGCGGTTCATCTGGAGGAGGAAGAGGGTTCTTCCGTGGAGGTAGAGGCCGTGGTGGTGGTGGAGGATATGATGGAAGCAGCCGGTTTGAAGGCGGCAGCCGAAGTGGAGGCTATGGTGGTGGCGGTGGATCCCGGGATTATTATGGCAGCAGTGGCAGGAGTCAAAGTTACGGTGATCGCTCAGGAGGAAGCTCATACAGAGACGGTTATGACAGCTACACCTCACACAACGATTAAAATGCCTTCCTGACTCAAGATCGTCCTTCCAATGGCTATTTATAAAGATTTTTGGAGCTTCGCTGAATCAATATGTACTATTTTGTTCTATTTGTCTTCACCTTTCTATAAACATATTTGATAACTGCCTCAAACCGTGGAACGGCTGTCCTATCTGATTATTTTTTTTTTTTTTTATTTGGCCCTGTTTTATAATTGTAATGACAAGAACATTTCTTGTCATTTTGCTGTTTTCCTTGAGGCTCATTCCATATGTTTCCCTTTAGGTTATGTGGAGTGCATTGGAGAGATCCATTCCATCAGCAACAGATTTTGGTATATGGTGCTTCTTGAGGCATTAGTTTGCTGTTGGACTTGATCTTTGATGCAACATGGGCTTTTGAGTTTCCTGTTGCTGTACATACTGCAAGGGTTTATGGGCCCCAAATGCTTATAATTTTTTTATATTACCCTGAGGACACATTCCTTTAGTGGAACAAGGTAACTCAGAGCCAGAGTGCGCTGTAAATAGTGGCTTAACCTCCTTGATATACCTAAAGAGAACCTCCTTCCCAATCTCTCCAGTAACATTTGCTTAGAAGTTTGAAACCATTTGTTTATACCTGTTTGTTTTTTGCCCAAAATTGTATCGGTGGTTATAAATTTCCTGTACTTTTGGCTTGACAAAGCCCATTATCTCCATCTGTCCAGTAACACTTGCAAAAAGTTTGTGAAACAATTTGTTCATATTTGTTTTTTGTTTTTTTTACTGGAAGAAATTTGTATCAAGTGGTTATGAATTTCTTGTACTCTTCATTTTGGCTTCACGAAGCCTATTAAAAGACCATCTGAAAAAAAAAAAAAAAAATCTTCGCCATCAGAGAACTTTGTGAAGTAATGGGATCGGCCTTGATAGGAGAACGACAGCCGAAATGGGAAAGCCCAGCACTATTTTATCTGCTTATGCACAAGTTGTTGCAGCAAAGGTTTGAGATTCCTGCGTTTTTGCACCGTGGAAGGGGCTAGGTCAGTGAAAAGTTGAATCTGTGCTCCATACAGTACCAGATCCTGTCTATTGCGTGCAGCTAACATCAGCCTCTCCTTGATTCTGTAATAGTGCGGTTTGACTATAATGTCACAGGGGAGGCCATCCTTCCTTGGGGCCGTTAGGGCCCGATGGATGCGGTCAATCTCCATATGATGTGCCTTAATGTCAGGAATCGGTTCTTTCATCAGATCTTTCATGGCCCCTTCCAGGTCAGTGTGGCTTTCCGGAAGACCACGTATGCGCACGTTCTCTCTGCGAGAGCGGTTCTCCAAATCTTCTCCATGAATGTCTCTCTTAAGGTCTGTGGTTATCAAAGAGCAGGCTTTAGATAGCTCCTGTTGTAGCATTGCTGAGAAGCGAGCTAGCAGGACTGCATCCCCTGAATATGCTGGTGGTTGGGGTGTTAAAGCATGTAAGCTAGATTAGCTAAACACTGCCTCTGTCAGCTCGGCCATATTCCTGTCCATGGAGGACATAGGGGAATCAACCATGTCCAGGGGATGAGGGCTGTGATGAAGACTCACCCTGCAGCTCTGTCTCCTGCTCTCCTGAAGACTGAGAGGAGAAGGGATCCCTGGGATGGCCAGCCTGGATCTCCCCTTCGTCCAGCTGCGGTCTCTGAGTCCTGGAGGCCTGGCTGCCTCGTGTGTCGACGCGGCCCGGCGCCATCTTGCAATGCGGCCTGTGTCCTGGGGAGGGTCCCGCTCCTCCGTGAGGCTTAGCCTGATAGTTATGGCTTTTTTTTGGCTGTCCCCTCTCCCTTCTGTTCATCGCCGCCACGGGTCACCGATCGCGCTATTCCCGATTACTGGGAGCCGCTGCCTGCGCTTGTATTAGCTATTGTTGGCCGGGGGGGGTGCGGAGCTCCTTCAGCACACGTCCGTCCTCGGGAACCCGTGCATGTGCACCCCCCCCCCACTCCTTTTAAAGAGGGCTTCCAGATTCAGATAAGCTGCCCGCCCGTAGACCTCCACAAGCGCCAGCAAGGGTTGTGGGTAAGAGGCCCTTCAACATGGACATGGTGCTTTGAGGTGGGGGGCGCAGAGCCCCTCCCCGACCCAAAGCACCCACCCCTCCCATGTTGAGGGCGCGGGGGCCTACAGTCCAGGAGGGTGGGGGGGCGCCCTCAATCACTTTTAGCAGTGTCAGGCATTTTTACAGCTGTAATGCCGGTCCTCAGAACGTGCTGGCCCTGGGGGTTTTTTTTTGCAGCTTGAGAACGCCTATGTCACTTTTAGCTGCAAAAACATCTGGCGCTGGTAAAAGCAGCTGTAAAAACGCCCCGTGTGCATGAGGCCTTATAGTTAGGTTTTGGGTGAACTTCTAATTTAATGGCTTAGCACTTATGCCTAGCAGTAATGGGTTGGTCCATTGTTTGAATCTCAACCAGGACACCATTTGCTTGGAGTTTGCATGTTCTACTTGTGTTAGGAAGAAAAGTGTTACTGCGCTGATCTAATTATCCAGAGGTATTAAATCTCTGGGAGTATGGACATAAGTGAAATATCAGGGCCACAATGTACCCAATCTTAAATGTGAATAACCTGGATACAAACAATATATAAAAAAATATAAGAAATATATAAGTCATACAAATGTGACACAGTGATTTCAAACTTGAATCGTATATCTAGATCAGTGTGTCAGCATACAATCCATATGCCACAGTGCTTCTATGAGAAAAATGGCTGTTGCTGCTACTGACCAACCAAATAGTGAAAACAATACGAAAGATATTACAAAAAATATTGTGTATATATGTGTATAAAACCACAATATGCAGTATGCCAACTGCACCGTGAGTTGTCCAATAACCGATATTGGAACAAAATAAATATCAAAAAAGTGAAATAATTATCAAACAACCATACAAATGTGCAATGTGCTGACTGCACTTAAAAATAGTCCAAATGGCAGGCAATCTTGCTCTTATACAATAGGTTCCAGCAAACACAAGGTTCAATGTTGGTAGTACTGTGTAGAGGAAAGTGCCGCTATCTCTTCCACCCGACAAAGATGTGCCACCATCACCAATGGTTAGAATCAACACTCACCAGACCCCAGATATTATTAGGCTCCAAAGTGGTGTCTTTTCTTTGTCCGTCAGTGGGTGTTGCCTCCTTTTCTCTTTTACAAGGTGTCATCAATTCCTCAAAAACAAGGGGCTCATCATGGTGTAGTATATTAAAATATGTATTTATTTAAAAAAGGTAAAAAAATAACACTTACAATATAAAGTGCCTCTGACCGGCACTGAGTGTCTTTGGCAGTGTCAACCGTTAAAAGCCGCTGACCAGCATTTAAATGGCGTCCTAAGAGGTGTGCTTGCCCCGCTGTGCTCCGCATGTATTGCTACAAGGGGTCCGGGCGCGCTAGTGTGCTGCACCCTCTATGTGCGTGTCCAAACAGCCTCTACGCGTTTCGCTAATTGCGTCGTCAGGAGAGCTCCTACTTGTGCGGGTTTTCTCCCACACTCCAAAGACACGTTGGTCAGTTAATTGGCCGTTGTCTACCCTGGCCCTAGTACATGTGTGCTGGTGTAGAAATTTCAACTACAGACCCTGGTAACACTTATATTAACCTCTTGCCGACCGCCCACCGTAGTTTTACGGCGGCAGGTCGGCTCGGCTGCGCAAAATCACGTAATATAACGTGATTTTGCATTGCAGCCACTAGGGGCGCGCCGCCGGAGGAGCGTGTGCTCAACCCCCTGGTGCCAATGCGAATGCCCGGCGGGCGCGATCACCGCCGGGCACCCGCGATCGCTCGTTACAGAGTGAGAATCGGGAGATTTTTGGTCCTAAAAATGTGTCAAAAGTGTTCGAAGTGTCCGCCATAAGGTCGCAGTACCGATAAAAATTGCAGATCGCCGCCATTACTAGTAAAAAAAATATTAATAAAAATGCCATAAATCTATCCCCTATTTTGTAGACGCTATAACTTTTGCGTAAACCAATCAATATACGCTTATTGCGATTTTTTTCATTTATTTTTTTTTTTACCAAAAGTATGTAGAAGAATACGTATCGGCCTAAACTGAGGAAAAACTTTTTTTATATATTTTTGGGGGATATTTATTACAGCAAAATGTAAAAAATATTCATTTTTTTTCAAAATTGTCGCTCTATTTTTGTTTATAGCGCAAAAAATAAAAACCGCAGAGGTGATCAAATACCACCAAAAGAAAGCTTTATTTGTGGGGGAAAAAAAGGACGCCAATTTTGTTTGGGAGCTTTGTCGCACGACCGCTCAATTGTCAGTTAAAGCGACGCAGTGCCGAATTGCAAAAAGTGGCCCGCTCATTGACCAGCAAAATGGTCCGGGGCTGAAATGGTTAAGTGGCTACTCATTTCAGGCAGGAGCCACAGAAATATAAGTTTCCAAAATTAGATGTACACCAAAGATCACAATGGTCATGGGAGTAGGGTTGGGCGTGCTTGCTGAAGTTGCTGTTCTTCATGTTAGCTAGCCAAGATTATAAAAACCCAAGGGCCAGATTCACAGAAGAAGTACGCCGGCGTATCTACTGATACACCGGCGTACTTTCAAATTTGCCGCGTCGTATCTTTAGTTTGAATCCTTAAACCAAGATACGACGGCTTCTGGCTTCGATCCGACAGGCGTATGGCTTCGTACGCCTTCGGATCGTAGGTGCAATACTTCGGCGCCCGCTGGGTGGAGTTTGCGTAGTTTTCCGCGTCGGGTATGCTAATTAGCTTTTTCCGTCGATCCGCGGCCGGCGCATTCTCTTACGTCGTCGCTAGTCGGCTTTTCCCGGCATATAGTTAAACCTGCTATTCTGTGGCGTATAGATAGACTTGCCATGTTAAAGTATGGCTGTCATTGCCGCGTCGAATTTTAATTTTTTATTTTTTTTTGCGCAAGTCGTCCGTGAATAGGAAAGGACGTAACTCATGTCGAAGTTCAAAAAATGACGTCGGTGCGACGTCATTTCGCGCAAAGCACGGCAGGAAATGTCAAAACGGAGCATGCGCAGTTCAATCGGCGCGGGGATGCGCTTCATTTAAATGAATCACGCCCCCTACCCGCCCAATTTGAAATAAGCGCAGAGAAATACACTACGCCGCCGTAACTTACGGCGCAAAATCTTCCTGGATTCGAAATTCCGCCAGGTAAGATACGGCGGCGTAGCGTATCTCTGATACGCTGCGTCTCGGCAATTCTCTGAGAATCTGGCCCCAAGTGTTTAGTGCCCAGTATAGGCACATAGATTTGGTGTGTTTTGAGAGCAATAACTTTTTTTAAAATGGCAGCTTGTACAAGGAGATTTTTTTTTACCATAATAAATCTGAATAACCGCTTGCAAAGTGGCAAGCCTTCTTTACATTTGTAATATGCCTGTAACCTTGTTAAGAGTGATGTCTTACCTTTTTTATTTTAAATTGCACTTTATAAAGTCCTGATATGGCTATGGCCAGATATGGCTATGAATTAAACGAAAGAAATCGATTTTGTGGTAAAGCACTGCAGGAGGAGGTAGAGTAAAGCCGCCTTATGACAGCATATATATGTAAAGGCTTTGTCATTATGCTACACCATCTACTGTCCTGGCTAATCAGATTATTGATCATTTTTGGAAGCCATTATTGGCATGTTCATGGAACAGTTATCTGCATGCAGGAGGCTACATACATACATACATGCAGTATATTTTATTGACATGTGATCCGCATTCTCTCAATTGTTTCCTTAAACTTTGTCTGCTGCATCGGATGAAAGCTCCCACATGTTTCTAGTCATTTGGTCATCGAAGTGCACATTGCAGTTTAATGGTGTCCTTACATAACATGATATGTGAATGGTGTGTCTCTACGTTCTTTCCCTTGTGCTAGCAGTTCCCAGAACTTGTTAATGTGTTTTTAGGGGTGATATCTTCCTCTGTGTTATTGTATAGAGGTGCTTCAGTTACAGAGCTAATTTTCGTTTGAATTGGAAAACCTCTTTAACCAAAAACATATTCTGCGGGGGCTAAGTGTTCATTGTAGTTTCACTTCCCTTTAGTGAAATGTTAGTAGTGTTAGCAGAACTTTTAAATGACTGTTTTTGTATTATGTCACCTAACCCATTTCCTGTTCACTTGCTGCTGCTGTTCTGCCCTGAAACATGCACCTGTTTGTGCTCTCTTCTGTAAGGTATGTGAAAATCTGTGCCTTCAGCAACCTGCTCTCCACCATCACCTGGACATGTTTTGCTAGATTTCAGCATCTCTTGCTGACCTGACTCCAGGTTAGACTTTGTTTTCCTGTCTTCTGTCTGCCCTGACCTTATTCGGTGCTTGTATGCTTCTGTTGCCGTGCCTTTCTTTATTCACTTGGGTTTGTGCAGCGCTTGCTCCTGCTTTTTATCTTTTCAGTTCTAAATTTAAACTCTGGCAAGGGAAAGGCACACATATATAGAAAGAAGTAGGTAGACACATTTTGTATTAGTGTTGTGTCAAGTACTGTAAGTGGTGAACAAATATAGTACTGGCAAAAATAAATAATTCTGGGCAAGTGATTGCACGTTCCTCTCCCATATGTGTGCTGTTCCTTTTTCTGCAGAATGTATTATTTCTTGCGTTCTTTCTACACTAACATACATGTCATCCTTTGTTGTTTTTTTTTTTTTAAATAAGCATTTGTTTATAACTCGCATGACCACCAGTATCTTGCTATGGCTTCTTCTTTTAGGTTAGGTGGCTGGTCACCATCCTTCTAATACTCACTTATTTACTTTATATAGCTGATACTGTCTCGAGTGGACACAGTGACAAATCAGAGGGCAGACAATGCTGAAAATTTGGAAGGGGTAGCCTACTAGTGTTGGCCCTTGACAGGAAATAGGTTAATGGCAGCACTGGCAGGATCAACTTGTAAACAATGCCACTGTTAATAATACAGGCTTTGTTGTGTAAATAAAAAAAGCATAATCCTTATTTCACTCAATTTTCCATATTGCCTAGAGTTGCACTTTATTTATTTTTTATTAGTTTTATTATCATAGTAGCACTTTAATTTGCCACCTTGTCTACCTACTGTTTAGTACTGCTTGACCAAGTTTTTAGATATTTGTAATGCAAATTCTAGTGTTTTTACCTGGTTTAAACTGGCAGAATATACACAGTAAGGCCTCATTCACACTGGCAGTGTCAAACCAAAGTTTTATTATGTATTTAGAGGACATTTGTAAACACATATACAGTAAATACATGTAATGGTTTTCAATGGTACCATGCCGGAATCTGATTAGAAACATTAAAACCCACATGAAAGCAGGAACATCTAAACCTGTGTTGCCCGACCTACAGCCATTTGCCACTTACTGTGCGTCCCTTAGAGCCCCTGCTGACCGATGGTCTTTTTAGGTGCTAATGCAAGCCAATTAAGGAAAGATATTCTTTAGAGCAGTTTTGGTTATTTTTGCACACTGTCTTACCGGTTTTCTGTGATGCCCATCCCTTTTTCTCTTTTTATGTCCCCCCCCCCCCCTCATCCTTTATATTGAGTCTCGCTGAGAAACATGTCAAATGTGGCACAAGTGATTTATTTAGGAGGGTTGTAGGATGCCCAAATAAAGGGGCTGTATTGGCTATAAACTCTAGCAGTCTTTTGTGGTTTCTCCTTAAAGAGGAGTTCCACCCAAATTTGGAACTTCCTCTTAACCCACTCCTCTCCCCCTTACATGCCACATTTGGCATGTAATTTTTTTGGGGGGGGAGTGGGGGCTTCAGCACGAGTGGGACTTCCTGTCCCACTTCCTCCTTCCTGTAGGCGACTAAGCTTAATCGCCTTCAGGAAGTGGCTGCTGTAGGCGATCGCCTAGGACACGTCACAGGTCCTAGGCGATCTCCTGGCCAATTACACGGCGCCGGGCCGCGCAAATCGCGCATGCGCAGTGCCGCTTGCGCATGCGCAGTGGGTGCCCGGCCGTGAAGCCGAAAGCTGTCACGGCCGGGTGCCCACACTGAAAATGAAGACGCCGGCAAGGGAGGGGGGGAGAGGAGCGGAGCCCCGGCCGGCGCGTCGCTGGAGCGCTGGAGCAGGTAAGTGCCTGTTTATTAAAAGCCAGCAGCTACACTTTTTGTTGCTGCTGACTTTTAATAAACATACAAATGGCTGGAACTCCCCTTTAAGTATCTCTCCCCCCCCCCTTTTATTTTTTATATATCCATTTTTATTAATGGCTAAAATAAAGTACAAAAATGTGAACAAAATTGTAGTCGATCACAGCCAATAGCATTACTATAAGGCATAACGAACAAGTCAATGTTACAGATTTTCAACTTATTTAAATGGACAAAGAAATATAACTGAATGTAAAACCGATCAGTATGACTGAAAAATAAAAGTTTACAATAAAACAACTCAAAACAAAAGCATCAAAATTTACAAACCCAGGGGTAGATCCACAGTCAGCGGCGCATTATTCTGCCGGGCGTAGCGTATCTAAGATACACTACGCCGCCGTAACTTACTTTTTTTCAAATCCACAAAGAATCCGCGCCGTAAGTTATGGCGGCGTAGTGTATCTTTGGCGGCGTAATGGCACAGCATTCAAATCTCTGTGATGGGGGCGTGTTTTATGTAAATACGTCGTTTTTTTTAACTGCGCATGCGCCATCCGTGGGGGTATCCCAGTGCGCATCCTCGAAATTAACCCGGAACAAGCCAATGCTTCCGACGGTGACGTCATTCTACGCAAATCCCTATTCGCGAACGACTTACGCAAACAACGTAAAAATTTCAAATTTCTATGCGGGAACGACGGCCATACTTAAAGCGGGTTTTTTTTTCTTGGTACATACCTTTATATCCTGATGTTGTCCAGGGCTTCCGGGTTCCCGATGACTGCTTGACTGGGCGTTCCTATCCTTCCGTACGATGATTGACGTCTTGTGAAACAGGTGACCTGTCGCACAACGCGCGTCACCAGACGTCGGGAAAGAGTCTGCACTATACGGCGCCTGCGCAGTCAGCTCTACACGGCGGGCGCAGGCGCCGTATAGTGCCGACTCTTAGCTTGGGTATTTCCGGAAATCTGGTGACGCGCGTTGTGCGACAGGTCACCTGTTTCACAAGCCGTTAATCATCGAACGGAATGATAGGAACGCCCAGTCCCGCAGTCATCGGAACTCTGAGGCTGGGATAGGAACGCCCAGTCCCGGAGTCGTCAGAACGCGGAAGCCCTGGACAAAATCCGGATATAAAGGTAAGTACAGAGCAAAAAAAAAAAAAAAAACTGCCGAAATGAAATGTACTTACTATTGTACTTTTTAATGTAAAAAAATTGTTTTTAGGGTGAACTTCCACTTTAACATTGAGTACGCCTCATATCAGTAGCTTTAACTATACGCCGGAAAAAGCCGAACGCAAACGATTTAAAAAAATGCCCCGGACGTACGTTCGTTCGTGGATCGCTGTAACTAGCCAATTTGCATACTTGACGCGGAATTCGACGGAAACGCCACCTATCGGCCGCCGAAAAATTGCATCTTAGATCCGATGGCGTACTAAGACGTACGCCTGTCGGATCGACCCGAGATGCTGTCGTAACTTGTTTTGAAGATACAAAACAAACATACGACGCGGGAAATTAAAAATTACGCCGGCGTATCAATAGATACGCCAAGCGTAATTCTTTTGTGGATCTGCCCCCCAGATTTTGGCAATGGCTTATCGCTCTGTGATTTTGAAACATAGACTGAGTATTGCTATTCGGCAAACCCTATCTAGCCAAAATAATAGGTTAATCTGGACTTGTCATAAAGTATGTACTTGAAGGATTTGGAAAGTATGGTAGCGAAAACTATCTTCTGGTCCCAGTTCAAGCGCAGGGAGGACAGTAACGCTCTATTTCATGTCTTTTTTTTCTTTTTTTTCCCCAACAACTCGAATAGCATTTTCAGTCTGTCCATCTCCTGTTGCATGTCTGCAGTCTCTGACAGTTTTCTGTAGCATTTCATTTACTGAATATAATGTTCGGCCCTTTGGCATTGTCAGGAGCCACACTTGAGACCCCCTATATCAAGTACATTTACCATCACTGATATAAACGCAGGAAAAAGTGAACTGGGAAATGCAAAAGTTGTTATTCTTACCAGGTATCTCTTGCTGTGTTCAGCAAAACTAAACGCAGGAGTGCTAGTGTCCATGAGGCCTAAACCACTGTCTTCCTTTATACTTTCAGGACTAACTGTTTGTTTTAGCGTTTAATTGATATCCATTTGTGCTATTCTGAAATGATGTTCTAATTTTTCCTCTCTTCCTGTCTCCCCCTCCTTTCTCTAGTATATGAATACCCATACAGTTCTGTTGTCACTGGTAAACTCTGGTGTCCTTTTAGTGCTGTGACTGCTGACTGACCTGCTGTCATCACAGAATCTCCTTGTTTACCTCGGTCACTAGGCTACAAGATGTCGTATTTTGGGGACCATTTTTGGGTAAGAATAAATGCATCTTTACATTATGCAAACTCTCTCATCCATTCTTTTCTCCTCCTTTCCTCAAAAGTATTATCTTCATGTATATTTTTACTTACTATATTTTGCTTTGTGTAAACTGTTTTATATGCTTCAGCTGTTATGCCTTGTCTTTCTTATTTTATCAGGTACCTATTACCTGTAGTAATATTCTATAGGCGGTAGTATTATTGTATAAATCTTTTGCTATAAAGCATGTTATATGTTTTGTGCACATCTGTTAGCCTATTTTAAAAGATAGTATGTTTTTAGCGTTGGAAATGGTTTTAAAACAAAGAAATTGCCTTTACAAGGTGGCAAAAAATGATACTATAATGGATTTGCAAAGGAGTTTCATAATTTGTGATATATCCTTTAAGGTGTTAGTGGACGAGCCCCTTAGATTATAAACATTAAACATATTTTGGAGATGTACCAGTTAGGTAAATTAAAATATTTCTGAAGTTACTGTTTTAGGTCTTTTTAATTACTCCCCTGTAAGTATTTTTCTTTTTGTATTTTATGCAGTTTACATACAAATATCAATATGTATTCTCTCCCACACGCTTACTAAGAGATGTATGTCTGTTATTTATATACCGCCCTCAAACGCCTTAGCAATCTCTTCTTTTTAAGTGTTGAAACTGGAGGGGGTGAGCCGTGTGAGGGAGGAGGCAGCAAGCTGTTTCTTTTTTCTATCAAACATTTCAGTAATCGTGGTGTTTATAGCATGTCAGTAATGTAAGAACTTTAAATACTTACAATAGGCTCGCTTCTCATTTTTATCATTGGTTTTGGGAAGGGAGGATATATTAAAAAAATTATAGGAAACCATGTAACTTTTTAATGGTAGGGGAGGGGGGAAAAATAAAAGAATACAGTATAGTTTTCTGAAGGACCTGATAAGTGCCTTCAGAAAAGCTTTGATCCTTTTGTGAAAATGTTCTCACAAATCTTAAACTGTGTGCATCTTTCATTCAGTAAAGGCCTCTAGTTATTTGAGGGATAAAGGAGATGAAAATTTACTTGTTACCTTACATTCCATGAAATCTGGTGACTGGTGAGGCCATGGAAGTTCCTTGACTTTATTATGGTTATAATGAAACAAATTTCAAATCTTTGTTTTTCGCTGCTGTCATGATTACAAATGTGTTTACCTTGCCCTCTAGAATAGCCTCATAGTCCTTGACTATTCTGTGATCACGCAAAGGAGTCATTAGACTCAATTACTCAGCTCATGGATGTTTTCTGTCATTTAATATGTCTAGTGTAAAATTCCTGGCGTTTTTCTGCGACCGGGAACCACAGCTGGTGCAGACAGCCTGCCATACAAGTTGATGGCTGTAGTCCTAAACCTTGATGAATCTGTGACTCCAGCCTCTACTAAGAGCTGCAGGGAGAACCACAGAGGAAAACCTGATTATGTCTTTTCTTTTAATCCACAGCATCTGGGGGGCAGTTCTGTTAAGAATCTATTAAAACGGAGCTCCACCCAAAAGGGTTTAATACATCATCCCCCCTCCCCACCCCTGTCAAAACTAGGTACCCGCTCCCCCCCCCTTTCCAGAATTACATGACAAGTTAGGAAGAGAAGGGCAGGTTTTGACAGGTACCTGCTCCCATTTCCGCTCAGATTGCCTAGGCGATCCAAACCACCCCCACCCTCTCCGCTGTCTTCTGAAACATGTCACAGGTCCAAGAAGACTATGGGGACCATTGACAAAGCGCAGCGCAACTTGCACTTGTGCAGTGGGCAGCTGGCTGGTAGGCCGAATGTTGGACAGTCAGCTGCCCACAGTTAGGATGCCGGGGTTGAGAACCTGGAGGCTAGTAAGAAAAGCATTTCTACAACATTAATTCCAGAGGCTGTAAATGATTTCTAACATGCACAGCACTCATTTATTCCTCCGGGAAACTGCTGGGGAAGACACCCCCTGCATAAGTTTGCACTGTCCATCTTTCAATCCATTCTGATTCCTGACAACCACCTATCATAGGTGTACGCCTCAAAGTTCAAACATATATACTGTATGTGTGTGCATGTGTATATATATACCAACAACGTCAGTAGGGCAGAGATTGGTGTCAGTAGTTTTAATTTTTATTATTTTTATTTTTAGACTTTGGTGAATATCAGAGGTTTAAACAGGAAAAATCTATGCTACACAGGGTGATTAGGGTGTGCCACCTATGGAAAGCAAAATGCACATCTTGAGGCATCCCTTTTACCTGGCCAAGTAACATGCATACATGCAAACTAGGGGTGCAACAGATCATCATTGATCCGTGATCTGAACGGGTTGCCGCTTTCGGATCGGCACACCACGCGATCCGCGGATTGCAGCCATAGGAAAGGCAGCGGCTTTGGCCTAGCTCCGGAGCGGCGGCCATCTTAGTACACCCGGCGGCGGCGGCAGCCTAGGTGAGATGTGGGGAGATGCGGACATTACAGTGGGGGAGATGCGGACATTACAGTGGGGGAGATGCGGACATTACAGTGGGGGAGATGCGGACATTACAGTGGGGGAGATGCGGACATTACAGTGGGGGAGATGCGGACATTACAGTGGGGGAGATGCGGACATTACAGTGGGGGAGATGCGGACATTACAGTGGGGGAGATGTGGACATTACAGTGGGGGAGATGCGGTGGACGTTACAGTGGGGGAGATGCGGTGGACGTTACAGTGGGGGAGATGCGGTGGACATTGCAGTGGGGGAGATGCGGACATTACAGTGGGGGAGATGCGGACATTACAGTGGGGGAGATGTGGACATTACAGTGGGGGAGATGTGGACATTACAGTGGGGGAGATGCGGACATTACAGTGGGGGAGATGCGGACATTACAGTGGGGGAGATGCGGACATTACAGTGGGGGAGATGCGGACATTACAGTGGGGGAGATGTGGACATTACAGTGGGGGAGATGCGGTGGACGTTACAGTGGGGGAGATGCGGTGGACATTGCAGTGGGGGAGATGCGGACATTACAGTGGGGTCTATATATGGTGGTGATCCGAAAAATTATGCGATCCGTGACTCTGATCCGAGGAACGATCCAAACCGTGAGTTTTTTGATCCGTTGCACCCCTAATGCAAACTGCAGCGCATACTTGCCTTGCCTTCACTCCTGCACTTTTTTTTTTTTTTAAGCTGCGGAGGGCAAAGAAAGATACCCAGTTCTTCTGGGCATGGGAAAGCATGTGACTTACACTCTTTTCTCCCACATGGCAGCACTTTTGTGCGGCAATTGATGTTATAATTAACAAACCTATTATCTTGCAGCCACTGGTACTTGCCTTAGTATATGCTTATTAAAGCTGGTCTTTATGCTACATTTAACTTTAAGTAGTTAATTTGGACCAAGCCGGTCTAAACTAACTGTTTACTTTACTAATTATTGCAGTGCCTGTGAGCACTGTATAGGCTGTATGAATCCTCAGCTACATACAGTATACAATGCTGTTTTTTGATAGTGGGACATGAACTTCCCATCCCACTCCCACTTCCTCCTATTGGCTGAGGCAGAGTTCATGACATCCTCAATCCACCTCTGCCCCAGCCAATAGAAGGAAACGTATTCATTCGTAGAATACAAAGTCCCCTGTGAAAGACAGAGCGCCTCTTAGCCCCATTCAATTTTGTTCCAAGAGTGGGACAGAAGTTTTCATCCCTTTGTCGGGACACAGTGCAGTATACTCTATGTAACTGATTCTACATACAATCCATACAGGTAATTTGGACCAGCTAACAAACTATTTAAAGTTAAATGAAACATGTATCTTAGCTGTAAGGTTGCTGCTAAGTGTTGTGTTCTATCAAAAGCCGACTTCTTCCTTTTGTGGTGGCTATAATCACTCGCAGGGTCCCCATATAGTCCCATCATAGCCACCTCAACATGTGCACTCCCCCCACCTGGGACTACAGATAAATGCTCTAAATGCTGGCAGGCACAGGTAGCAAAGTGTGGCTTCTTAAGAAAGACATGTGACCTGTGCACACACTTTTAGAACATATAGTCCTGGTGGCAAGGATCAAGGAAAAAAGTGCCCGTTCCCCAAAGTTGAGAGAAATGCTACACCCAAAAGGATGGAGCTAAGTAAATTTGAGTAAGCAAAGTCATACATTCAGGCTTGATTCAGACTTGTGCGGATTGGATGTGGTCTTCCCCCCTGCATCCAGTTCACATGACAGGAGATTGTGGCTGACTCTCAATGGAGACGGTTCACAAATTTCCTTTGCGGCTGCGGAGCAAATTGCACAAAGGTCATGTGGGTCTTTGGCTCCCTTTCAGGTTCGAATTTAGGCAAAAATTTCGGGCCTGATTCGTCTCTGAAATGGAGAACAGGGACTCATCGGACACCTGCTGTCAGCCGCATCGCTATTCGATGTGAACCCAGCCTTAAGGATTACTTGCATATTAATGGTTTTACTTACATTACTGTATGTAATGCTTTTAAATAGAGGGGCATTTTTTTAAAAGAAGGGTCTTATACTACTTTAATACTTTTTTATCATTGTGTCTTTTTTCATTTGGGTAGAGCAATATTATTATTATCACCTAGCCAAGGGGTGAGGCACATTTTTAATCATACAATACAGTTTTTGCCAATGGCAGTTTTTATCAACTCATACTTGAAGCATGCTAAAGGCCATCCATGTAGAGGTCTGAGGGAGGCAATGTGATCAGTTTACCCTACTAATGGAAGTGGTGTGATTGGATCCTTGCTTTCTCTCCTTGTAATCTATTATACCTCTAGAAAATGTTTCAAGATTCTTTAGAACCCTTTCAAATTGAGGCATTTTTCGGGCGCTTTTGGGCTAAAAATGGCGCCTGAAAAACGCCTCCTCTGCAGTTCTGCAAGCAGCATCTTTGGGGCGGTGGAGGAGCGGTGTATACACTGCTCCTCCATCGCTCCTGCCCATTGAAATGAATGGGCACCGCTGCCGAAGTGCCTGCAAATTGCTTCAGCAGAGGCGCTACACAGATGCATTTAACCCTTTATTTGGCAGCTAGTGGGGGTTAAAAGCGACCCCGATATCGGCCGAATAGCGCCGCTAAAACGATTGTAAATCGCTGCTAAAATTAGCAGCGTTTTTCCATCAACGCCAGCCCCAGTGTGAAAGCAGCCTTACTTTTTTTCACTGGATATGGACACCAGGCATTTGGGCATCTATGCAAAAACAGCTGCCCCAATGCCTAGTACAGACAATCAGAAAATCTGTTTACAAAAATTGCTTTTCAGAGTGATTGTACAATAATCTGATCGTTCATACACAGCTTTCGAGAGCTGATCACTACAGTTCATCCAACAATATCCGAAGGGACAAGCGCGAAAAATTGTTCTCGTACGATACCAGATTGGATGATTTTCATTGATCAGTACGGTATTAGTCCAAAATCAAGAGCAAGACCTTGAATGCTCGGAAATCAAACGATTCATTACAATACAATACAATACAATACAACACCTGACATCCCTTCCAAAGTTGTATTCTGCCGTATGAGAATTTTCGTAACATTAGTAACCTCTTCATTTTCGGTATGAGACTAGCATACAACAAAAACTGGACGATCATTCATCCGATACTCTCATCGTGTGTGTACGAGGCATAAGGCTGTAGGTGGCTTTAGGTTCCATATTTTGTATAAATAGTCATAGTTGGTCCTTGTAAGCTTACAATTAAATATTTCCTGGCATTTTTTATTTATTTCATTTATTTATACATTTATACAGGGAGTGCAGAATTATTAGGCAAGTTGTATTTTTGAGGATTAATTTTATTATTGAACAACAACCATGTTCTCAATGAACCCAAAAAACTCATTAATATCAAAGCTGAATATTTTTGGAAGTAGTTTTTAGTTTGTTTTTAGTTTTAGCTATTTTAGGGGGATATGTGTGTGTGCAGGTGACTATTACTGTGCATAATTATTAGGCAACTTAACAAAAAAAAAATATATACCCATTTCAATTATTTATTTTTACCAGTGAAACCAATATAACATCTCAACATTCACAAATATACATTTCTGACATTCCAAAACAAAACAAAAACAAATCGGTGACCAATATAGCCACCTTTCTTTGCAAGGACACTCAAAAGCCTGCCATCCATGGATTCTGTCAGTGTTTTGATCTGTTCACCATCAACATTGCGTTCAGCAGCAACCGCAGCCTCCCAGACACTGTTCAGAGAGGTGTACTGTTTTCCCTCCTTGTAAATCTCACATTTGATGATGGACCACAGGTTCTCAATGGGGTTCAGATCAGGTGAACAAGGAGGCCATGTCATTAGTTTTTCTTCTTTTATACCCTTTCTTGCCAGCCACGCTGTGGAGTACTTGGACGCGTGTGCTGGAGCATTGTCCTGCATGAAAATCATGTTTTTCTTGAAGGATGGTGACTTCTTCCTGTACCACTGCTTGGAGAAGGTGTCTTCCAGAAACTGGCAGTAGGACTGGGAGTTGAGCTTGACTCCATCCTCAACCCGAAAAGGCCCCACAAGCTCATCTTTGATGATACCAGCCCAAACCAGTACTCCACCTCCACCTTGCTGGCGTCTGAGTCGGACTGGAGCTCTCTGCCCTTTACCAATCCAGCCACGGGCCCATCCATCTGGCCCATCAAGACTCCCTCTCATTTCAGCAGTCCATAAAACCTTAGAAAAATCATTCTTGAGATATTTCTTGGCCCAGTCTTGACGTTTCAGCTTGTGTGTCTTGTTCAGTGGTCGTCGTCTTTCAGCCTTTCTTACCTTGGCCATGTCTCTGAGTATTGCACACCTTGTGCTTGTGGGCACTCCAGTGATGTTGCAGCTCTGATATATGGCCAAACTGGTGGCAAGTGGCATCTTGGCAGCTGCACGCTTGACTTTTCTCAGTTCATGGGCAGTTATTTTGCGCCTTGGTTTTTCCACACGCTTCTTGCGACCCTGTTGACTATTTTGAATGAAACGCTTGATTGTTCGATGATCACGCTTCAGAAGCTTTGCAATTTTAAGAGTGCTGCATCCCTCTGCAAGATATCTCACTATTTTTGACTTTTCAGAGCCTGTCAAGTCCTTCTTTTGACCCATTTTGCCAAAGGAAAGGAAGTTGACTAATAATTATGCACACCTGATATAGGGTGTTGATGTCATTAGACCACACACCTTCTCATTACAGAGATGCACATCACCTAATATGCTTAATTGGTAGTAGGCTTTCGAGCCTATACAGCTTGGAGTAAGACAACATGCATAAAGAGGATGATGTGGTCAAAATACTCATTTGCCTAATAATTCTGCACTCCCTGTAGTTATGTGGGGCTTTTATTATATGCACATTTTTCTACACAGTCATTGGTATTTGTAATGGAATTTGATGGGGCAAAAGACAGTGGATATAAAAGGTCCACACGCCTTTTGGACTGAGTGGGCAAAGATTTCCAAGGCAAGATGTGCCATGCTGATGGACTCCAAAAGACTAAGGGCCGGTTCACACTAGAGGATCACAGCCTGGATGTGTTCCTGCATGTGCATTTTCATGCGTTTTTGTTGTGTTTGCTGTTTTCATGCATTTTTTTTTTTTTGCTGTAATGTGTTTTGATGTGCTCTGGTGCATTTTTCTACGTTCCAGTACAGTTCTGCGCAGAAAAAAACACATTGGACTGCATCTGATGTGAATTGGCTTTGGGATGCTGTCATAAAATCAAAAAGTGCTTCAACAAAGTATTTAAGGGTGTGCATTTTTATGCAAATGCATTATCCACTTGCCATCCAGCGACTTTCTTGGGCTCTCCTGTCCCACCAGCTGAGCAAAGCCTGGAACATTTTGGCTATGGTAACTCAGAAGTTTTACCCGTATGTCAATGATGCCATTTAAAAAAAAAAATCAAAAGCATTTGAAAACAGCGATCTTGGTGTGTTTGAATGTCTTTTCAGGGGAGAGGAGGAATTTGGGGTCTTACTAGACCCCATCTCTCTCCATAAAGAGTACCTGTCACATGCCTATTGCTGTCACAAGTATGTTTACAAAAATTAAAGCAATAGTGTAAAAAAAAATAATAATAATAAAAAAAAAATGAAAGCGCCCCTGTTCCCCCTGTGTTTGCGCACAAAGACAGTCACGCGGCTATTCGTTTATAGCCGCCCCATCGCGATCGCTCCCCGGAGCTGAAGAACGGGGAGAGCCGTCCAAAAATGTGTCAAAATTGTCCGAAGTGTCTGCCATAATGTCGCAGTCACGAAAAAAATCGCTGATCGCCGCCAATAGTAGTAAAAAAAAAAAAAAATAATAAAAATGCAATAAAACTATCCCCTATTTTGTAAACGCTATAAATTTTGCGCAAACCAATCGATAAACACTTATTGCGATTTTTTTTTTTACCAAAAATAGGTAGAAGAATACGTATCGGCCTAAACTGAGGGAAACATTTTTTTTTATATATGTTTTTGGGGGATATTTATTATAGCAAAAAGTAAAAAATATAGAATTTTTTTCAAAATTGTCGCTCTATTTTTGTTTATAGCGCAAAAAATAAAAACCGCAGAGGTGATCAAATACCACCAAAAGAAAGCTCTATTTGTGGGGAAAAAAGGACGCCAATTTTGTTTGGGAGCCACGTCGCACGACTGCGCAATTGTCTGTTAAAGCGACGCAGTGCCTAATCGCAAAACCTGGCCTGGGTATTTAGCAACAAAATGGTCTGGGGCTTAAGTGGTTAATGAACTCCAAAAATGGCTGGAACTCCACTTTAAAGCATGAAATGTTTAGTATCTATTTACTCGGAATAACATTGTATATATTACAAAAATTGGGTTATGTATTGTTTTTTGCATTAAAAACCGCTGCACAAATACAGTGCGACATAAAAAAAGTTTTACGTTTTATTCCCACCCCCCCCCCCCCTTTAGGCTCCTTTCACACTTGTGCAACTTGTCCTGCGACTTGGGACTGCAAAGTTGCATGACAAGTCGTACCCCATGATTTTCACTCCTGTGACCCAGAGTAGAAGCCAAGCCTAAAAAGCTCAATCTGGACTTCTCCTTTTAAAGCTGAGCTCCAGAAAAAGCTCTTCTGTGTACAAAGGAACTTCTAGTGGGAGAGAAAAAAGTAGCGCAAGGAACCTGACCAGTCAGTCACTTTTCTGACAAGGAAAATGCTGAAAGGAGAAAGCAGGGTGACCTCGCTGTGATGCTTCTCCTTCACAGTCTATTCACAGGCTGGTGCAGGTCCATGACCGCTTGGGCTAAGGCCTGATTCACACTTGTGCAGGTTGCAGTTTGCATATTGCAGGTGTATTTTGTGTTTTTTCAATATACATCTTTAAACTATTGAAATCTATGGAACCAAAAAAAAAAAGAAACCCTGGCCCTTTCCAAAAAAAGGCACAGATGGTGAACTACATTCATAGGAATCCATGTTTTAATAGACTGTATCGTGTTTCTGCAAAACGGAAAATGCACTAAAAAATGCATAGGTGTGAATCAGGCCTTAAAGGAAATGGGTTGATTGATACTGACCATAATTCAGTGCATGAGATGGAAACCATCTAGATGTGGAAAGAAGTGTATCAAAAGCTGCTCTTCCTTTTTTACGTTATGAGTGTGTGTGTGTGTGTGTGTTTGTTTTTCTTTTTAACATGCTTTAAAGATAATCGGTCATAAAAGAAATGCAAGACCTCTCCAGATTAGCTGCCTGGCTGTTATGCAAACCCTACTTCTTCAAAAATATAAAACCCTGACCCAGGACAGGTATGCAGATACAGAATTTCTGACTTTTCAGCTCTCCATACTTGTAGAAAACTGTTATGCCGCGTACACACCATCACTTTATGTGATGAAAAAAAATGACGTTTTTAAAAACGTCACTTTAATTGACCGTGTGTGGGGGAAAACGTCGTTTTATGTCTTCTAAAAAACAACCAAAAAAATTTGAAGCATGCTTCAATTTTATGTGTCGTTTTTCAAAACGTCAACTTTTACTTCACAGAAATTGACCGTGTGTAGTAAAAAACGTTGTTTAAAACTATGTTTTTTCACCCGCGCATGCCCAGAAGCTACTTATGAAGCGAGCTTCAATGGAAAAAGTGGTGAGAACGTAACCTCGCTTTGCTAGAACATTGTGAGAAAAACGATGGTGTGTAGGCAACTTCGTCTTTTTACTTCACAGAAAATGTCGTTTTTTTTCATCACATAAAGTGATGGTGTGTACCCGGCATTAAAGTGCAAGTTCACCTTTTCAGAAAAAATTAAAAGGTGAATGACCATCTTACAAATTACCCTAAGCCTATTAATTGTGGTTAGAATGGATGGATTGGCAGATGGACTTAATGGGCACAACACGACTAGATACAAATTCTTTAGCTTTATTACAAATTACAATTTTTAATAATACAATGAATAGCATGACATAACTATTCATGACAAGAACACTGAATAACAAATAACAACACACCACCTAACAACCCATATATAAGGTAATGTACTGAATTAAATGACACAGGGTCACCTCCTACAGTATAGTGGTAGATAGTGATATGGCAGTTATTGATGAGGTGGTGTGTCGTATGTTGCTCAATTGAATAGTTATGTCATGCTATTCATTGTATTATTAAATTATAAATTGTATTGTTAATTTGTAATAAAGCTAAATAATTTTTATCTAGTCGTGTTGTGCCCATAAAGCCCATATGCCAATCCATCCATTCTAAACATGTATTCCAAAAATGGATTCCTCCCCCCCCCTCTGGTGTCACATTTGGCACCTTTTAGGGGGGAGGGAGGAGCAGATACTTGTCTAAGACAGGTATTTGCACCCACTTCTGGGCACAGAAAGCCGCACTATCTGCGGGTATCTATGCTACGCCGCCCCGGCTGTCTTCTGGGAAACGCGCAGGTCCCAGAAGACAGCAGGGATTATTTCGATCGCGCAGCGCGACTCGCACGTACGCAGTAGGGAACCAGGAAGTGAAGCCGCAACGCTTCATTTCCTGAGCCTGATTCCCTTACTGAAGATGGTAGCGGCAGTATCTGAGAGCCGAGCGGTAGAACGGCTTCAGGTGCCGACAGTGCGGGCGCACTGGACAGGTAAGTGTCCTTATTTTAAAAGTCAACAGCTGCAGTATTTGTGCTGACTTAAAAAAAAAAAAATCGTATTTGTTTCAAACACTGCCGATATTGATACCATCGGCCTTCCTACGGCAAATTAGTGCCCTCCTGATGAAATTCATCTGGACAGGGAAAAAGGCAAGAATTAAGAAAGAGGTGATGAGGTTACCCAAGTGTTTTGGGGGGATGGCAGTCCCGGATATTGCCAAATATTATCAAGCGCCACATTTGACGAGATTGATAGACTGGTGTAGAAACGGACACTATAAAAGGTGGGTTGAGGTAGAACAGCAGACCTGTCCAATAACACTAAGTAGAGCCCCTTGGTGTTATAAGTTATTGCCAAGTAAGATGAAGAAACATCCCATAATTGGCCCAACGTTGTCAATCGCAGCTAAAATATGTAAAAATCCAAAATTCTCATCGAAGTGTTCTCCCCTGTTCCCTATATTAGGGAACCCAGGCTTCATACCAGGTACAGCAGGAGCAGTTTTTAATAAATTAAAACAATGGGGTAAAGTACAGGTATCACATTTTCTGCAAACTGGTATGTGGCCATCATTGGAGGCCCTAACAAGGAGAGGAGGGAATTATGAGTTATCCTTTTGGCAAGCATTTCAAATAAGCAACTTTTTAAGATCCCTGGGACAACCATCTAATTTTCGGCGACAACTAACAAAATTTGAACAATACTGCGACGAGGAGGAACCAATACAAAGAGTGAGTTCAAAGATGTATAGACTATTGAATTCCCCTCAGGAGGATTTTGAGTTGCCGGGACTGGGGAAATGGGAAAGAGATCTGGGGAGAAATTTCTCACAGACTCAACGTAAACACATAATTCACTTAGCACTAAACTCCTCAATATCTACGCGAATACAGGAATCCAATTATAAACTATTGTTCCAATGGTATTATACACCAGTAAGGTTACATAAATTTTCTAAAGGCTACTCAGAGTATTATTGGAGATGTGGTGTGGAGCAGGGAACCTTGCTGCATATATTTTGGTCCTGTGCAAAAGTAAGAGATTACTGGAAGGAAGTCCAGAGAATTGTTCAAAAATTTACGGAGTACCAGATTCAGGAGGATCCAGCTTTTTTTCTGCTCCATTGCTCACAAATCCCAGTGCGAGAGTACAAAAAGATGGTGATATGTCACATGATAAATACTGCCAGAAATGGAATAACATTACAATGGAGAGACAGTAGATCACCCTCTATTGCGAGATGGCTCAATAGAGTGAGAGAGACTGGAGCTATAGAAGACCTGATCCTCTCAGCCCGGAACAAAAGGGAACAGTATGTAGAAACTTGGACAGGTTGGAATCAGTTTATGAGTACGGAAGAGGGGAAGAGATTACTGGTGGAATAGATAGGGGAGAGAAGAATCCTTTTTGGGTAGAAGTGATATGGGAGAGGCCGAAGGGTTGAAGTAAGGGAGGATCCGTCCGTCTCCGGCGAGGTAGGGGAGGGAGAGGAGGGGAGGGGGTTGGCGGGGTTTTCTCTTTTTTTTTTTTTGGTTGTTGTTTTGTTTTGTTGAGGATTATGTTGATTCTAGGTTTAAGGGGGGGTTAGGTGGGGTATAGGAATGGACAAGGGAACAGAGGGGAGGAAGAAGTGTGAGGTCAATACAGTGGTATTAGGAAACGGGAAAAGAAGTTACTGATAAAAGGCAGGCGGGCATGGGAACAGAGCAAGAGGACCGGGGAGGTACTGCTTTTGGTTTATTCTTCTTAAGTTTCTGAATCCCCACCTGTTTATTTGCTAGCCCATCATAAGTGTGTAGTGATAAGAACTATATGATTATGTATCCATTGTATAAGATATGTTAACCTTCTGTGAACCTTACCATAAAAGAAAAATAAAAGAAAAGATTTAAATATGAAAAAAAAAAAAAAAAAAAAAATCAGCGGCCCTCCACTTTAACATTATACAAGTATACACTTTCCATAGTATTGCTAGAGCACCATTCTTAATGTCTGTGCAATGTCCTTTCAGTGCAAGTTCTGCAATGTCCTTTCAGTGCAAGTTCTTTGACACTATTCACTTATCATTGCTTCCATTCTTTTACATAAAATGCCAGACCATTGCTAATTTGATTTCCTACTTCCTGTGTATCCAGATGTCTGCGGAACTTAATGATATCAATGCACAGAACTTATTTCCAGAATCCTCTTACACCAATCTCCATACTTCAGCTGTTTGCTGCAGACTTAACCCCTGTACAACACATAATAGCCACTTGTTCCACCTAGTTTAATTTGCATTATTTTGGTTTGGTGTTACTGTATCGCTCTTCTGGTTTAGGAGGCAAAGGAATTTAACAATTTAAATGAATTTTATGCTTTTCTTAATTTTACCATTTTCTTAAATGATTTTGGTGATTTTTCCACTTACAGTTGATGGTTTAATTTATTACCAGCAAACCATTGGCAGTGTACATGTCTGTATTTTCACCTTGATAAATACATACGAGTACCTACTGTATATTGTACATGTTGGACACGAGTATTTATTAAACATTTGTATTCAAAATAAACTACTTTATAGATTTTTGTAAATCCTGGGCCAGATTCACGTAGGACTTACGCCGACGTATCTCGAGATACGCCGCGTAAGTCTAAATGTGCACCGTCGTATCTTTGCGCCGTACCCACAGAACTAGATACGCCTGAAAATAGGCTTCTCCCGACCGACGTAACTTTCCTCCGCCGGCGCATCGTGGGCGCATATTTACGCTGAACGCATCTGGCGCACCCATTGATTTCCTATGCAAATGAGGGAGATACGCCGATTCCCGAACGTACTCGCGTCCGGCGCAGGCTACGCGCGGTGCACGTAAGTTGTACGCCCGGCCTAAAGTTACCCCTCATAAAGCAGGGGTAACTTTGCACCAGACTTGCACAAGTCAGCTGGAGACTAGCTGCATCAGTACCGTTACGGACGAGCTGAGCAACCACACTTGCAGGACAACACATCTGTATGCCAACATGCCTGGGGCAGCCGTGGTCCTAGCACTACTACTACGTCAACAGGCACGTAGGAGGGCACGGGAGAGGATATACCGCACGCGCATGAACGTCTTTGGCATGGGGGATTCGGAGGTGTATCACATCTTCAGATTCAGCCCTGCTGTCATCAGCCCTGCAGGATGACATCACCAGCAAGACAAAACGCTCACATGCAGTGCAGCCACTGGTCAAGGTACTGGCAACACTGCATTTCCTTGCAAGTGTATCTTTTCAAAGAACAAGTGGAGTCGTGGCTGGCATGTCACAATCCACCATGAGCAGATGCGTGCACCAGGTTGTCCCCGCAATCCTCACACGCATGTCCCACCACATCATCAAACCCACCCATGAGCATCTGCGGCAGAAGGCAAGGCAGGATTTCTACACAATTGTAGGATTCCCACGCACCGTGGGGGCCATTGATTGCACACATGTGGCACTACGGCCCCCCTGTGCCACAGAGCACATGTACCGCAATTGTAAGCGTTGGCATTCCATCAATGTACAGGTGATAGCCGATGCCCAATGCCTCATATGACACGGCCGTGCCAAACACCCAGGGTCCAGCCACGACAGCTACATAAACCGTCAAAGCAACATCCCAACAGAATTCGAACAGAACGTGTATGGGGACAGTTGGTTGGTTGGTGAGTGACATGGGAGTCAGGCATGACTGTCCGACCCCATGATGCAGACATCACGAGGGGCACATGCACGGCTAACATCCTCCTGTCTTTTCCCTTCCAGGTGACTCTGCATATGCACTTGGGCCCCATCTCATGACTCCATACCGGGATACCCAAAGCAGAGGAGAGAGAAGATACAATGATGCACACATACGTACCCGTGCAGTGGTGGAACGCACATTTGGCCTCCTGAAGTCCTGTTTCTGATGCCTGGATAATTCTGGGGGGACCCTGTTGTATTCCTTAAACTTTGTGTGCCAGATCATCGGTGCATGTTGCATGCTACACAACTACGCCATGAACAAGGGTCTGGAGATTGACATACGTGAAGACCTGACCCCCGAACCAGACAGTCCCTCCCTGTTTGAGGCTACCCCGTCTGCTGAGGGAACAGCAGTCAGGAGTTGCCTCGTGGAACGCATCTTTGCACGTTAAACACACACATTCATCATGTCACACGGACAATGCACGCATGCACATCACTGTGGTCCCCAGCTCACACACACCACATCCACCTCACATTGGATTAGCCCAAGTCCACCATGCAGGACTTGGGAGCAGCAACGCCGCGCCACAGCCCCAATGGTGTCACTGTCCATTCATACCACATTCACACGGTCGTGGGGATAACTTATCCCCGACGACCCAGGGGGACACCCCTTACTGGCAGGTATGTCACCCCCACATTCACACACCAGTCACACTGTATGTAGCCTGCACTACTGACCGTGTGCAGTCATAAAACAAAAAAAACTCTTTACCAAAGCATAAATACAAAAAAAAAGGCTTTTCACCAGAGCATAAATACAAAAAAAAGGGAATCAATTGCCCTGGCGTGGGTTACGCCTGGTGCCCCGGCTCCTAAGTTGCCTGGGGGGGAGCCTCAGGTGAGGGGGTGGGGCATCCAGAGCAGGCTCATCCTCAGGTCTGCCAGGTGCTGGCTGCCTGCCCTCCAACGCCATTACGTCACTGCGTATGCTCCGTTCATGATACGCCGGGCGTAAAACACTGCTCCACGCTCGGACCATCATTTGCATAAGGTCACACCCACTTACACTTACGCTGGCTTATGCCTACGAAATTAAGTTACGCTGTGCATTTCTGCTCTTCCTATTTATTCTTCCTTGCCTTTAGATGGTGGAGCAGGTGGAAAAGTGGATGTTATCAAGCTGGAGAAGCTTGTCTTTTTATACTTTGATGTCATTCAAAGGTTACTAAATGTGTAAATGGGCACCAATACCTTCATCCACCATATGAATTTATTAGCATATTAGCACAAAGTTTCCCTATGACCTCTATTACACTAACAGTTGGGGGTAGGTAAAACCACATGGCTGAGCTGCATTTTACTTCCCCCAAGCCACTTCCCCTGATGCTGCAAAGGCAGTGGCCGGCTGTGATTCTTTGCATTGTGCAATAGCAAAAATTATCCCAGCCATCTACTGAAATGAGTTGTAAGAGATCAGCAGCACTGAGATGAAACAAAGAATGTAAAGTATTTCATTTAAAAAAAAAAAAAAAATTACGGTTATGATACACAATGCTTTAGCAAACCAAATGTCAGTCAACTAGGGTTATACCTACTTTAAACCCCTACCTTCCCAAATACTCCCCGATTAATATATTATAGGGAAAGCACCAAGGCAAAAACAATGACAGGAATGCAGCACTGCAGTAAAAAAAGAACATAAAGAAAAAAACGTACAACAGTAATAACTTTATATTATCATTCATTCTTTTAGACCCCCGATCCCTCCATAAAGAGTACCTGTCACCACAGTTTTTTTTATAAAAAATCGGCATGCTCAATTTCTTTGAAAACCTGGAAGGAAAATAATCCAGAAATTAATGTCTGTTGCCGGTTAAGCTCCTGTGAAGTCACATCAAAAGCATTGAGCCGACGTTTTTTAGGGAGTATTTGCGACGTGATTCTGAGCATGCGCGCACATGCGCCGTAAGAACGGCCATTCATTTACATGGGGTCATGGCTAATTTAAATGAGGCACGCCCCCTACCTGCCTATTTTGAATTAGGCGGGCTTACGCCGGCCTATTTACACTACGCCGGCGCAACGTACGGCGCCAGATCTTTCTGAATACTGGTCTGGGCTCCCTATTTTACGTCGGCGTAGCGCATATGAGATGCGCTACGCCGGCCAAAATATACGCCGAGCTACGTGAATCTAGCTCCAAATGTCATAAATCGGCTTAGGCATGAAAGGGATAAACACCCAAATCTCCGTGCTATCAAAGGAGAGAAGACAGATTGTGTGTTTCTACAAAGTAGTGAGTCCCCTTTCCCCCCACAGTTAGAACACACAATAGGGAAGACAGTTGACCCCTTGATAGCCCCTAGTGTTAACCCCTTCCCTCCCAGTGACGTTTACACAGTAATCAGTGCATATTTATATTTATAGCACTGATCGCTCTGTAAATGTGAATGGTCCGACCTGTCCATCGCAATACCGCCAAAAATTGCAGATCACCGCCATTACTAGTAAATAATAATAAAAAAAAAACGCCATTTAAATGCAAAAAAAATCTTTCACAAAGTTTGTAGACGCTATAACTTTTTTTTACCAAAAATAGAATACATATCGGCCTTAAAGGGGTTGTAAAGGTAAACGTTTTTTTACCTTAATGCATCCTATGCATTAAGGTAAAAAAACATCGTACAGCACCGCCCCCCCCCGAGCCCCCATTTTACTTACCTCACCGTTCGAAAGTCCCGGGCGCGTGCTTGTCATTCTGTTCGGTTCCCAGCCTGGCCGTTGATTGGCTAGGCTGGGCGGATTGATAGCAGCGCAGCCATTGGCTGGCGCTGCTGTCAATCACAGCAGATGACGCGGCGTGCCGGGGGCGTGGCCGAGTGATACAGTCCGCGGCTATGGCCGCCGCTGTATAACGGGAGCGCGCTTTCAAAAGCTTTCCACCATGTGAGGGAGCTCGCATGAACGTGGAAAGCTTTTGCGAGGAGGAGCCGAGACAGCCGCCGAGGGACCCCAGAAGACAGGATTCGGGGACACTCTGTGCAAAACGAGCTGCACAGTGGAGGCAAGTATAACATATTTGTTATTTAAAAAAAATAAAAATTCTGCCTTTAGTGTCCCTTTAACTGAGGATTTTTTTTTTCTTTAAATAAATGGGATATTTACTATAGCAAAAAGTAAAAGATATGATGATCAAATACCACCAAAAAAAAGCTGTATTTGTGGGAAAAAAAGGACGTCCATTTTGTTTGGGTACAACATCGCACGACCGCGCAATTGTCAGTTAAAGGAGTTGTAAGTAAAAAATTATTTTTTGCTGAAATGACTGTTTACAGGGTATAGAGAGATAATAGTTAACTGATTCCTTTTTAAAAACAATTAAAAATAGATAAAAATCAATCATATAATGTACCTGTAGTTTCTAGTTTCGTTTTTGCATGTTTCCTGCTTCTCTGCTGTACAGAGCCACAGAGCCAATACAGGGCAGTGATGGTTTGGAAACGAAACTGATTGGTGCTGTGGGGTTTTAGACACACAGTAATCACACCTCCTTGATTAGTGACCACAGAGAGAAAGCTCCCAGTACTGTGGTTATTAGGAAACAGACGACCAGGAAGTGTGGAGATCAGAGAAGAATTACAGCAACTTGAGAGCAAAAACTAACAATGAGGACATGAAAACAGCACTGCATTAAGGTAAAGGAAGCTATTAAGATAAAAAAAAATTCCTTTACAAACCCTTTAAAGTGACGAAGTGCCGTATCGCAAAAAATGGCCCAGTGATTGAGCAGTCAAATCTTCTGGGGCTGAAGTGGTTAATCTCTGTGTATCAACTGAAGTTAATTACTTCACTGGGTGTATGTTAGGGTTTTAGCCCTTTAACCCTTTCGCTGCCAGGCCTGGCGCTCAATTTTTGTACACTTAGGTGGCCAGACGATTTTTTGCAATTTTTTTTTTTTTATTTCTTTTTTTTTTTTCACTTATAGCTTTCAGAATTTGTGAAAGACCCCTCAAACCATATATTTTCTGAAAGCACATAAGTAGAATAAAAAAAAGGTTCTACTATTTTTTAGACCCTTGTAGTATTTGCGAAAATGTTTATCAAACCAATATATTTGCAAGAAATACACTAAAACCATTATTAGCAGATAAAAACACAGCTAATTTTACAAAATTCCTACTAAATCTAAAAGCTTAACCTGTATTGAGTGAATAAATAACAAAAAAATTTGTAACTTTTAAATTGTGCCTTTTTGCGAAATGGAGAAAATTGAACAGACGCAAACGTGTAAATATCCAATGTTCTCAAAAAAATCTGAAGGTTTTAATTTTTCACTTTCAGAATTTGTGAAAGACCCCCAAAATAAAATATTTTCTGAAAGCATATGACCTCTAGAATAAAAAGGTACTACTGATTTTTTTAGACCCTGCGGTATTTGTGCAAATGTTTATCAAACCAATATATTGGCAAAAAATGCACTAAAACCATTATTAGCAGATAAAAACACAGCTAATTTTACAAAATTCCTGCTAAATCCATACTAAATATAAAAGCTTAACCTGTATGGAGTTAATAAATAACAAATATTTATACATTTTAAATTGCACCTTTTTGCAAAATGGTAAAAATCGAACGTACCCAAAAATTTCTCACAATCTGGAGTTTTTCATTTTTCACTTAAAGCTTTCAGAATTTGAAAAGACCCCTCAAACTAAACATTTTCTAAAAGCACATGGCCAGTAGAATAAAATGGTGCTACTGATTTTTTTTTGGGCCCCGCAATAATTGCGCAAATGTTCATATCACCATTTTCACTAAAAATACACGAAAATAATTAATATGGGGGGGGGGGGCGTGGCCTAGCGTAGGATGTGAACGGACGTGTTTGTGTAGCTCCGGTCTTTCCCTATACAACTCTGCTCCATCCTGATCGACCATTGCCAGCAGTCGACTCTTTCTTTGCTTTATCCCTCCTGAAGCGTCTCCTGCATCTCCGGGGGGCGTTTTCCCTGCCTCCCAGCTCACCATGTCCATGACTGGCTGCACTCTGACCCCCAAACTCCCGGATTTTTTTAAAGACAGTGCTTGTATTGCGAAATGCTCGTTAACCGCGTTACTCGCAATCCAAGGTTCCACTGTATGAGAGTAGGGCATGCCCTAAGAAGTTCACCAAAATATGGCAACCATGGCTAGATGTCTCGGAGGACTTCTGGGGGGGTGTCCTCTCTTCACAGCTCTCCACTCTCCACTCACAGCTCACAGTGAGTGTTATGCTAATGTGATTCAGTAATCACTGCTTGATAAATGTTTAGAGATTGTCTTATATGAAACTTCCATTGCCTTTGGGGTTTCTGGAGTTATACTGCTGACGTGTCATATGTGCTGTGAGCTTGAATGTGTGTGCGTGTGAATGGTGATATGTTTGTTTGTTGGGGTATTTATGTTTTGTGCAGACTGCTCAAATGTCCATTTTTTACACTATCTGTACTATGCTGCTACATGCACGTTTCATACAAGTAATGGCAGTCTGTAATGTTTTGTTTCTTTTTTTGTTGAAAATAAACACCTTTAACCACTTAAGGACCGCCTCCTGCACATATACGTCGGCAGAATGGCACGGCTGGGCACAAGCACGTACAGGTACGTCCTCTTTAAATGCCCAGCCGGCGATCGGGTCCCGCGGTCACGGAGCTTCGGAACGGGTCCCGTGGTTACGGAGCTTCGGAACGGGTCGCGCGCCCCGTTCCGAAGAGCACTGTGCTCGCATTACTCGCAGACTTTGGGGGCGCTTTAGGACCACTAGTGTGGGTGTAAAAACTAGCGGTACTTTACCGCCGACGCCCGGGTGCTGCCTGTATGAAAGGGCTTTTTGTGTGTTTTTTTTTATTTATTATTATTATTTACTTTTTTGGGGGGGGGGGGGTCTGATATCAAAGGTCTAAACAGACCCCCATATCTAATCCCTCTTCTGAACAATGAGGTCCATACGCCGTACTGACCTGGCCACCTGCGGACCTGGCAGTGAAAGGTTTAAAGGATAAATTCACCTTAAAAAAAAAAAAACACTCTCTCTTATCGTCCATGGATGGACACAGCGTTGTCAAGTCTTGACAAGTGGGTTATGTTCCTGTTCACAGGAGAGGACTAGGCAGAAACATGTTAGATATTTAAATACATGTTACTTTAACAGAGTTGAACAGCCCCTCCCAGGGGGCGGTCCCTGCGGACATAACCCTCCTCCCTGCAGCATCATTTTTTTTTTCTGCCTAGCAAATGAGAAGGACGTATGGCTCCCTTTGGGCTCAGCGCCATGAGGAAACTTTTATTTTTTATTTTATTTTATTTATTTTATTTCTTTAAGAATCTTCTATCAACTGCTGGCTGAGAGACAGGCTGGATATATAGATCCTTGTAGTCTCCTCAGTCCAGCCTGCGAGCGTGAGCACACCATTGCTAAGGGCTGGGTCTGCCACGACATACCCCATGACCATGGCCTCCTGGGGTGGCCGGTGATCTTTTGCTCCAGGGTCCACACATGACTGGGCTGTCTCACTCACAGTGGACCGGGCCTACTCCAACGCTGTTGTATGCCTGTCGGGAATGCGTCAGCGGATCCTCGCATGGACGGGTAAGTACAGTCCTCCCCGCCTCGGCGGGTCGGTACAGCTGGGCATTCCTGGAGTTAGGGGGTCCTCCTGTCCTCCCTTCCCTGCTCTCTGTCATGTTTCCCTCTGCTGCTCTACTACTGCTACCGGGGTGGACCTGTGGGGGGGCTCCTTTTCCCACCAGGGGACTGTGGGGTGTCTGGGCCTGCGTTTTTTTCTGTGGGGGTGTTTTTTTTGCCTCAGCAAGGCCCCATAGGCCTTCTCATCCACGATCGCGGCGTTTCGAGATTTTTTTGTAGTCTGCTGTTTACACTGGGAAATCTCATTGGCGGACATTTTGTTGTGGTCGTGCTATGGCGCAGCTTGCTATTGCGGTCGGCCCTGCTCTCTCTGAGGCGTCCGGCGGCTGTTTTGGATGTGTTTTGGCCTCTAGTGCTGGCTTCTACAGCGCGCAGCACAGGTCTCCTCATAGTTTACCTCACAGCTTTACCTCATAGCTTTTCATCACAGCTTTTTCCTCACACACGCTGTGTACTGAGGGCGGGCAGCAACGCTGAACAGTCTCTTCCTGGGTTGGTGAGTCCCCTGGGTAACCCCCCCGGTCAGCGGAGCAGGAGGGTGGGCTTTTATTCAGGTCTGAATAGGTCCCTGAGGGCTGTCTGGTTATGGAGTCAGTATCTAGTTCTTTTCCCCGAACATGCCAGAGGTGGCAGCTGGTGCTCCTGCACCTGCGGTTCCCATGGACACTTTGTCGGCAGTCCTGGAAACATTTGTTGCCAGGGTGGAAGCGGCGTGCGGGCGTAAGGGGGGTAAAAAGCGCCCTTCCCCCGCCATCCCCTGGGGAATGCTCTGACTCAGACCAGGACCTGGCTGTGGCTCAGGTTCCCGGTTCTGTGCTGTCTGAAGATGTGGACCAGGACCTTCCTTGTTAGGAAGACTCCTCACTTGGGTCAGTACAGGACAGGGCACTTGTCAGTGCCCTTATTAGTGCTGTGAGGGACTCACTTAAGCTGGATAGTGCAGCTGAGGCATCCTCTAAGGCAGTGGTCATCAACCCTGTCCTGCAGGGCCCACTAACAGGCCAGGTTTTATGTATTACCTTGGGGAGATGCAGTCTAGAATACTGCAATCACTGAGGAGCAAATGATATCACCTGTGATGTATTTCAGTTATCTTGCAAACCTGGCCTGTTAGTGGGCCCTGCAGGACAAGGTTGATGACCACTGCTCTAAGGGTCCCACAAATTAGACCGCTCTGTGAAGGTTTTTCCTTATGTGCCCTTCTTTGACAAGTTCATTGATAAGGAATGGGAAAAGCCGCAGAAGTCCTTTGTAGTTCCTTAGCGCCTTGCGGTTTGATACCCCTTTGAGAAGAGCCTCTTGAAAAAATGGGCTTCTCCTCCGGTAGTGGACCCCCCGGGTTGCCCAACTAAATAAGGTGACCACTCTCCCTATAGAAGGGACCCCTGCCTTCAAGGACCATATTGATAGGAGGTCCGAGGCACTGACCCGCTCCATGTTTACCATGTTGGGGTCTGCATTGTGGCCTATCTTGGCCGCAACCCTGGTGTCTCAGACACTGAATGGACAAAGGTTTTGCACCAGACTGTGGAGGAGCACCAACTTCCTCCTGAATTTATTAGACTGGCTGACCAGTTGGTTCAGGACCTTGTATATGTCTGTGATGTTTCACTGGATGCAGCCCCCTTGATATCCAGAGCTTCTGTTTTGCGCCGCCTAATTTGGCTGAAATGCTGGTCTGCTGACTAAGTATCCAAAAAAGCTTTGGCAGATTTATCCCTTAAAGGGTGGGAGGCTTTTTGGTACCTCGCTGGATGATATTATCAAGGATGTCACTGGGGGTAAGAGCACTCTCCTCCCTCAGTCCACCAAGGGGAAGGAGCCGCGCTGTAAGCCAGGTCCTTCGTTCCCCACTTTGAAGCTGTATTTTCGTCAGTCAGGGCCCGTGGGTAAACCCTCCCAGGCCGACAAGGGCTCAGCTGGAGGACAGATATGTCCCTGGGTGCGTAAGCCGAACAAGCCGGTAACCAAACCCGCCAATGCATAAAACGTTGCCCCTGTCCGACTCATGGGTGGGGGGACGGCTTTGCAGGTTCACAGCTCGGTGAACCTCCCTGCTCTCCGACCATTGGGTCTGCGAGGTGGTCTCTTCGGGGTACAAGATAGTTTCTTTCCTATCCATCGAACAGATTCTTTCCCTCAAGTCTCCCTCTCCTTCCAGCTCATCGGTCTGCCCTGCTAGGGTCAGAGCGGGACTTGCTAAGTTGCAGGGTAATTTTACCCGTTCCGCAGGACGAGAGGTTTCAGGGATTTTATTCGAATCTGTTTGTGGTCCCGAAGAAGAAAGAGGTCCGTCCAATTTTGGACCTCAAAGCCCTAAATACCTTTGTGAGAGTAAGGAATTTCCGCATGGAATCCATTCGCTCGGTGGTAGCTGCGCTCCATCCGGGGGACTTTCTGGCGTCCTTGGACGTCAAGGACGCTTACTTGCATGTCCCGATTTGCGCAAGTCACCAGAGGTTTCTGCGCTTTGCGATAGGGGAGGACCACTATCAGTTTGTGGCCCTTCCTTTTGGACTAGCGTCCGCACCACGAGTTTTCACCAAGGTGCTCGCACCGATCCTAGCTTTGCTGAGACAGCGAGGCATTGCCATTGTGGGCTACCTAGACGACCTTCTAAAAGCAGCTTCTGGCTCAGAATTAGAGGAGGATGTGTCTATAGCCAGCCAGACTCTCCAAGAATTTGGGTGGGTGATAAAAATTCAGAAGTCGGTCCTGGTTCCGACTCGGCGTTTGGAGTACCTGGGGTTGATTGTGGACTCCTGGAAGCAAAGATCTTTCTTCCCCTGGAGAAATTGCACTCTTCAGTCTGCAGTGAAGGTGTTGGCATCCCGCAAATGGTCGTCTCTCTGTTTTTGCATGCAAGCCCTGGGCCTAATCATAGCCTCCTTGGTCGCTGGACTCTAGCGGAATCTCGTCTGCCGATCAATGTCCTAGAACTCAGGGGTGATCAGACTATGCCTCTCCACGTGGTCGAGGAGGTTGCAAGGTCGCCCAATCAGGATTCAGTCGGACAACACCACGGAGGTGGCTTATGTCAACCATCAGGGGGGAACACGGAGCTTGGCTGCAGCGTCTGAGGTCGCTCACATCGGATGGAAAGAAGCGACCGTCTGTCGGCCGTCTACATCCTGGTCGTAGATAACTGGCAGGCGGACTACCTGAGTCGCCAGATGATGGTCCAGGGGGAATGGTCATTGCATCCGGAGGTATTTCAGCTCCTTAGCAGGAGGTGGGGCACACCGGACGTGGATCTCCTGGCCTCTAGCCTCAACCGAAAGGTGTCGAGGTTTGTGGCCAGGTCCAGAGATCCCTGGGCAGACGCGTCAGACGCGTTGGTGGCCCTGTTGGGCCAGCATCAGCTACTTTATGCCTTTCCCCCACTGAAATTGCTTCCTCGTCTGCTCCGCAGAGTGGAGGCCGAGGGGATCCTGATGATTGTAATCGCTCCAGATTGGCCTTGGCGTCCTTGGTACACCGATCTCGTTCGCCTGGTGGCAGGGTGTACCCCGGCGGCTGCCAATGCAGGAGGACCTACTGTTTCAAGATCCTATACTTCATCCTGCTTTACAGTCGCTGGCTTTAACGGCATGGCTATTAAAAGCCAGGTATTGAGAGACCGAGGTCTTTCCGACTCGGTCATCTCAACCATGCTGAGGGCAAAAAGTCTTCTTCCAGGTAAATCTACCATTGCACCTGGAAGGCCTACATCTCTTTGTGCGAAAAGATTGGGTGGCGTCCACGGACGTATTCGGTTTCCAGGGTCCTGCTGTTTTTACAGCGTGGAGTGGATAAGAAACTTGCCTTAAGCCCATTGTTCTTCCAGCGCCCTTTGGCGGCCCATTCTCTGGTTGGTACCTTTGTGCTGGGGGTTTGTCATATACTCCCCCCTCGCCATACTTGGTCCTCCATAAGGATAAGGCGGTGTTGCGCCCGCAACCTTCCTTTCTTCCGAAGGTGATTTCGGCCTTTCACCTTAACGAGGACATTGTACTTCCATCCTTGTGTCCTCGGCCGACTCATCCTAAGGAGGTTGCGCTACATACTTTGGACGGACACAGCACCCACCCCTCCCTTTTAGGTTTGTACTGCTTGTTACGAATTGAGGCTGCATGCTGCAGGGAGGAGGGTTATGTCCGGAGGGACCGCCCCATGGGCGGGGCTGTTCAACTCTGTTAAAGTAACATGTATTTAAATATCTAACATGTTTCTGCCTAGTCCTCTCCTGTGAACAGGAACATAACCCACTTGTCAAGACTTGAGAAGGTTGTGTCTGTCCATGGACGACAGAGAAAAGGATTTTACGGTGAGTAAAAAAATATTGGGAGCCTGGAAAGCATTGCAGCAATGATCAGCAGATCATAGGTGCAATGCAGGGGTCTTGCAGGCTCTGTGTGTAAGCTGTTTGGCTTTCCATTGTATGGCCAAGCAGTTACACACTAGCAGAAAGCATCAATGAACTACCACAGCACCCAACAGCGCCATGGTAGTTCATTGAGAACTACAAGCCGACAGCTGCTAAGGCTGCTGGACCTTGTAGTCTTCAAATTGCAGATCTGTGACGCGTTGGGTGGGCGGAACCATGCACGGCCATGTTCTTTGCAGGGGGGAAAGATCGCCTGCTACATCTGGGAGCTGGGGGGGGGGGGGGGGGGGGGGCCGGTCAATTTGGAACATGTTACACCCTGAATAATTACAAAGGTACACTTATCCTTTAAGCTTTGGCAATAAAACCTGGAAGCTGATTTCTATGCAGAAGTGAGGCATGAGTTTGTACTCCCCAGCTTTAGTAAATGAGCCCCCATATGTCTGGTTATAGAATCGGGGAACATTTTTGCATAAGAAACAATGTTTCACTTATCGTCCATGGACGGACACAGCTCCTTAAAGTGGAGTTCCACCCATAAATATAACATTACATTAGTAGTTTTAAAAAAATGTCATTAGTCCTTTAAGAAAAACATTTTTTTTTTAGATGCCTTCAAAGTGTTGTTGCTAGGCAGAATAGTTAATCTTCCCTCTTCCTGCACCTAGGTGCTTAAGCTTCCTAACCTACACCGCACAGACTCCTGGGAATGTAGTGGGTGTAACTTTCCAGGAGTCTGTGCACTCCCCAGTCTCGAAGAATCATGTGACTTGGACAGTACAGGTGCTGAAACCTGATCTGAAACCTATTACACTGCTTGTGCAGCACTGAGCATGTGCGAGACCTGCAAGGCTGAAATCCAGGAAGTCATACAGTCTGGCTTCATGATGCCCACACTTAAGATGGCCCCAGTCAATTTCTATTTTATAAAGTGTCTAAATGCTGTAACAACCTAACAAAACGGACCTTAGTTTACAGACTAACTTTACTAGAATACATTAAGCTTGTGTATTACAGGGGTATTTATATTTAAAAAGTGAAATTGTGGCCGGAACTCCGCTTTAAATCTTGACAAGTGGGTTATGTTCCCTGTTTACAGGAGAGGACTAGGCAGAAACATTTTGGATAATTAAATACATGTTACATTAACAGAGTTGAACAGCCTCGCCCAGGGGGCGGTCCCTCCAGACATAACCCTCCTCACTGCAGCATGCAGCCTCAGTTTCGTTCTGCCTAGCAAAGGAGATGGACGTATGGCTCCCTTTGGGCCCAGCACCCTGAGGAGAAATTGTATTTTATTTTTATTTTACCTTTTCTTGAAGAATCTTCTTTCAACTGTCGGCTGAGAGACAGGCTGGATAATATAGATCCTTGTAGTCTACTCAGTCCGACCAGCGAGCGTGGGCACACCTTTGAAAAGAGGCTGGGTCTGCCACCCTATACCCTATGGCTCCTGGGGTGGCCGGCGAGCTTTGCTCCGAGGTCCACATATGACTGGGCTGTGGTGTTGTCTCACTCACAGTGGACTGGGCTGACAGCTACCTTCATTGCGGTTGTAGCTCTGTCAGGAATGCGTCAGCGAGTCCTCGCTCGGACGGGTAAGTACAGTCCCTCCCGCTTCGGTGGGTTGGTACGGCTGGGCATTCCTGGGGTTTCGGGGGCTTTTTCTCCTTCCTTCCCTGCTCCTTTCCCTCTGCTGCATTGCTAAAGCCGCTGTCCAGAGGGGGGGGGTTGGGAGCCTTCCTGAGGAGGCTGTGTTATCTGGCGTTTTTTTTTTTGTTGTACTGGGTACTTTCCTGTGAGGAGTTTTCACTGTAAATGCCCTAGGAGGCTTTTCCTGTTTAAATGCGGCGTTTTGCCACCATTTGGCCGGCGCTGGTGCCATTTTTTGGGAGGTTTTCAATTACATTGAAAACTCCCATTGGCGGCCATTTTGTTGTAGCAGCGCTATTGCGCAGCTTACATTGCGGTCGGTCATTTTCCTGTGGCCGCATTCTGAACGCTCGGCGGCCATCTTTGTGCCGTCCTGACCCCTGGTGCTGTATCCTACGGTGCACACAGGTCCCTTCAGACGTCGCACAGTCCTTCACCGTTCTTTTCCTCTCCACATGCCGTGTGCTGAGAGCGGTCGGCAGCGCTGGGGAAATGATCAACATGTACAAATATATAAGGGGTCCATATAGTGAACTTGGTGTTGAGTTATTCACTTTACGGTCAACACTGAGGACAAAGGGGCACTCTTTACGACTAGAGGAAAAGAGATTTCATCTCCAAATACGGAAAGGTTTCTTCACAGTAAGAGCTGTGAAAATGTGGAACAGACTCCCTCCAGACGTGGTTCTGGCCAGCTCAGTAGATTGCTTTAAGAAAGGCCTGGATTCTTTCCTAAATGTACATAATATAACTGAGTACTAAGATTTGTAGGTAAAGTTGATCCAGGGTAAATCCGATTGCCTCTCGGGGGATCAGGAAGGAATTTTTTCCCCTGCTGTAGCAAATTGGATCATGCTCTGCTGGAGTTTTTTGCCTTCCTCTGGATCAACTGTGGGTATGGAGTTGGGTGTATGGGATTGTATTGTGTTTTTTATTTTGTTTGTTTATTTTTTTTGTGGTTGAACTGGATGAACTTGTGTCTTTTTTCAACCTGACTAACTATGTAACTATGTGAGTCCCCTGGGTACCCCTGGTCAGTGCAGAAAGTGGGTGAGAGGCCCTAAATAGGGCCCTAGGAGCTTCAGTTTATTTGTAAGGACAGGTGGAGGCTGCATGCTGATGCACCTACATGTCATACATACACACTATGTAAATGTTTTAATATTTGGAGTCAGTATCTGGATCCTTCCCCACCTGGTAGCAGCAGCAGGTGTTGGCACCTGGGATTCCCACAGACGCTTTATTTTTAGCCTTGGACACTTTTTTACCCGGGTGGGGGCAGACTGCGGACGGGTGGGGGTTTAAAATGTGCCCCCTCCCCCCGTTATCCCCTGGGGAATGGGTAATAAAAAAAAAAAAAAAGAGCAGGATAAGGCATTTATGGGTGCGCTTCTCACTGCTGTAAGGGACTCTCTTAAGCTGGATAGTGCAGCTGGGTTTCCGCCGAGGGCTCTGTCTTTTTTTGGATCACACAAATCAGACCGCTCTGTGTAGGTTTTGTCCTTCTGTGCCCTACTTTGCTACTTTCTTAGATGTGGAATGAGAAAAGTCGCTGAGGGCTTTTGTAGTCCCTCACCGCCGGGTGGTTCAGCTCCCCTTTGAGGAGAGCCCTTTCAAGAGGGCTGGGCTTCTTCTCCGGTGGTGGACCCTCTGGGTGTCATGTATAGGTGACCATTCTCCCTATTGCCCCGCTTGTATGGATCTGACTGATAGAAGATCCGAAGTACTGATCCTTTCCATGTTTACCATGCTGGGTCTGTCTTGCGGCCTATTGTGGCCACTACTCTGGGGTCTTAGTCACTCACAGAGTGAGCATTTTGCACCAGACAGTGTAGGAGCACCGACTCTCTCCCGAAGTTATTAGGCTAGCGGACCAGCTGGTCCAGGGCCTCATATAGGTCTGTGATGCTTCATTGAATTCTGCGCCCTTGTTATCCAGGGCTTCTGTTTCAAAATGGTTTTATGCACACGGTGGTGTAGTGGTGAACTCCATTACTTGGCAGCAAGAGAGTCATTGGTTCGAATCCGGACACTGACACCAATCTGCCTGGAGCTTGCATTGTCGCTCCCTGTGTCTCCGGTTTCCTCCAAAGGCATGTGTGCATACACCTACATAATATACATACACACTATGTGTGTGTATTATTTATGGGTAACCCTCCCAGGCCGTCCCTGGGTGCATAAGCCGATCACGCCAGCACCCAAATCCTGCCAATGTATGCAGACTTCCCTCCCTGTATCTAGGTGGGGGGCGGCTTGCAGGTTCACAATTCAGTGAAACCTCCCTGCTCTCCGACCAGTGGGTCTGCAAGGTGGTCTCTTCGGAGTACTAGATAGGGTTTCCTCCTATCCACAGAACAAAGTTCTTTCCTCGTGTCTTCCTCTCCCGGCCCGTCGGTCTGCCTTGAGCAGTGTGGGTCTTGCTAAGCTGCAGGGTAATTTTACCTTTCCTGCGGCACGAGAGGTTTGGTGTTTTCTATGGGCCTCAGGCCCTGAATACCTTTTGTGAACGTCGGGTAGTTCCGCATGGAATCCATTCGTTCTGGGGTAGCTGCGCTCCCTCCGGGGGACGTCCTGGCGTCCTCGGACATCAGGGACGCATACATGCATGTCCCGTTTTGCGCATGTCGGTGTTTTTTTGTGTGCTTCGTGATGAGAGAGGGTCTCTGTCAGCCTGTGGCTCTACCTTTTAATCTGGCGTCAGCACCATGGGTTTTCAGCTAGGAGTTCGCACTTATCCTAACTTTGTTGGGACAGCGAGGCTTTGCCTCGTGGCTACTTGGACGACTTTCTTCTGAGAGCAGCTTCTGTCTCAGACCTAGTGGATGTGTTATTCCCATTCAGACCCTCCAAAGATTGGGTGGGTGTTAAACATTTAGGCCAGAAGGTGTAGCTCAGTGGCAGCAAGCCTGCCTTCTATGTGTGCGACCCAGGGTTCAAATCCTGGGCATGCCGACTCAGCGTTGGAGTATCTAGGGTTGATCCGGACTCCTCGTAGCGAAGGTCCTTCTTCCCCCTGGAGAAATTGCAGACTCTTCAGTCTGCTGTGAAGGTATTGGCACCACGCAATCGGTCTTCTCCCTGGGCACCTGCTTGTCCTGCTTGTCCTTTGAGACGGTAATGTATGCCCAGTTCCACACTCGGGTTTTCCAGGGGAAATACTGTCCAGGTGGTAAAAATCTCTTGTCTCTGAAATCATCAGATTCCGGTGCGCCATCTAGTCAGAGTCTCTCTGAGTTGGTGACGGAGATCCCAGACTCTTCAGTCTGGGAAGTTGTTTCTTCCTTTCAGTGGTCGGTGTTTACGACGGATGCCAGCCTCACGGGTTGTGGGGGCACCTGGGGGGTCCAGTCGGCCCTGAGTCGCTGGACTTACGTAGACCTATGGCCACACCTCCCTGAATGTGCCCGCTCTCGTCTGGTCTTGGTAGCTACCCAGGGTCGGGCCTGGCTAGTGCCTGGGTGGGAGACCGCCTGGGAATACCAGGTGCTGTGGACCCTGTCTACCGTTCATTGTCCTACTATTTTAGGCGATCAGGCTATGCTTCTCCTCGTGGTTGATCTGATCTGGTTTCAGCCAGAAAACGCCATCAGGTATACCGGCAGGCGGAATACTGGAGTCTTTGTGCTTGGGTGTTTCGGCTCCCTTGCAGGAGGGGCGAGCCTTTACAGGGAATGGATCTCCTGGCCCTCGTCTCCACTGCAAGAGTGTCGAAGTTAGTGGCCAGGTCTAGTGATCTGGTACAGACGCGTCAGTCGCACTGGTGGCCCTGTGGGGTCTGTACCGGCGACCTTTTGCCGTTCCTTCATTGTATGTTTTTAATCTCTCTAGATTGGCCTCGGCGTCCTTGGTACGCCGATATCGGGCGCCTGGTAGCGGAGGTACCCTGGCGGTTGCCAGGGCGGGAGGTCCCTCTGTCTCGAGGTCCCATACTTCCTCCTGTTGTACAGTCACTGACTTGCTCAACATGGCTATTGAAAGCTAGACTTTAAGAGACCGGGGTCTGTTCCCACTCGGTCACCTCAACAATGCTGTGGGCACGGTAGTCCCACCCCTCGTTTTTTGACACTGCTTGGGGACATCCCACTTGTCAAGATTTAAGGAGCTGTGTCTGTCCATGGACGATAAGAGAAAATAGGATTTTTTGTACTCACCCTAAAATCCTTTTCTCTGAGTCCATGGACGGACACAGCACCCACCCCTCCTTTTTAGGTTTGTACTGCTTGTTACGAACTGAGGCTGCATGCTACAGTGAGGAGGGTTATGTCTGGAGGGACCGCCCCCTGGGCGGGGCTGTTCAACTCTGTTAATGTAACATGAATTTAATTATCCAACATGTTTCTTTCTGCCTAGTCCTCTCCTGTAAACAGGGAACATAACCCACTTGTCAAGATTTAAGGAGCTGTGTCCGTCCATGGACTCGGAGAAAAGGATTTTACGGTGAGTACAAAAAATCCAATTTTCCTTTCCTTCTCAGTTTATCTTCTATCTAATAACCTGTTTATAATAAACCAGTCAGAATAATCAGTGATATTCTCTTTGGACAAGGTGTGTTATCTAACGTCTCTATTATAAAGCAATTGTCAGCTTTCAGGTCCATTATTCTGATTTAGAGGTTTTTAAATCCAGATAAGCAGAACTGCGTTTTAATATGCCTTTATTGCACTATTCTGCTAATCTCTATCTAATCAATCAGACATAATCATAACTACAGTAATCTTGTTTGGAGAGGACATGATGCAATTCATTTCCTTTCCTAGTATCGTCTATGTTGAAGTAAGGTCATTTGAACTTTCCTGTTCATTAATTTGATTTACTTAAAGAAAAAAAAAATACATACAGTATACTAAGTAAATACTAATGACTCATATTATAAGATGAAAATATCTGATCCTATTCTAAAACTAAATTGTATTTTTCTTGTAAATGGCTCTTGATTTTAGACAAGTTATTTTGGGGAAATGTGGGCGTTAGCTGCGGCCTTGTTGGCATTCAGAGAGCTGATCTAGTAACTATGGGCGACTGGTTTCCCTGGGCAACAAGGAGTGCCGCCTCAGCCCAGCACACAGGCTCCTTCTGTGCCATTTAGCTGCACACAGGCTGGCTTTGTCACCAGCCAAAGGCTAGCTCTGTCATCTGACATCCTTGCATATTGTCTGCGTTTGCAGGTGTCCTGTGCAGGCTTACACATCCGTGATTCACACTGTCTTATAAGATCATACCACAGCTCACTCTCCCTCTCTTTTCTACTTCCCCTGTAAGGAGCCAGGCAGATTTGATAATGGATGTACAGTACAGATTCTTACACATAGTTATTTTGGCTTTCTTTCATTTGTGTCCCTATTTGCCATTCTGCTTCTGTTTTTCTATCTATTTTTTTTTTCTTTTTGTGTGTGTGAGTGTGACATCTCCCTGCCTTTTTGTCTTTATCTCTGTTTCTGTATCTCTTTTTCTGGAATGCTGGATTCATCCCCATGATTGTACACTTTTCACCATTCTTCTTTATGAGGCTAATGTGTTTGCCTTTGCTTGTAGACTGGTTTTCTTGTTTTAAGGTTAATTTCCATGTTGGGATTGATGGATGCATTTTCATTATATTTCAGGGTGATAAGAACGCTGGGTTTCCTGTCTTGTACCACAACATGAAACATGGCCAGCTGTCCATCAAAGAACTGGCAGAATTTGTGCGAGAAAGGTAAGATTCCCATTTCTGTGGAGTACACCACTGTCCTGTATGTATATAGAAGACAAACACAGGTTTATGAGGTTTATTTGCCATGACTCTATTGTCTGTTTTATATTCTAATAATTAACCCATAATTTTCTTAGTGTATCAGGTAAAATGATTTTGTCATTTTAAAAGCTTACATCCTCTACCTTTAGCTTGGCTGCAGACTATTTACTCATAGCATGGTGCAAAAAGCAGTTTATTTTTATTTTTTTACCCTGCTTCTTAAAATATCATGTCAGATTGCTGCTTGGGTTTAATACTGCTTTAAAACCCAAAGACAAAAACTGAATATACTGCAGTTTAAAAATTCCTTTAATGTGGTGGCTACATTTGTTTTCTTTTTTTATTATAGTTTTAGTTTTTTTGTGTATTCTTACCTGGTGATTCAGCCAGTAACCTGTCTTAAGGTGTCTTTTCTCTGAATGAAGGAGTAATGAAGCCAACCCTTGAACAGCAGCAATGTCTGGGGAGAAGGTAGTGTTATGCCCCATACACACACGATCGGATTTTCCATTGGAAAAACCTTGGATGGTTTTTCTGACGGAATTCCGCTTAAGCTTGGTTTGCATACACACAGTCACACAAAAGTTCTCTGAACTTTCGACCGTCAAGAACATGGTGATGTACAACACTACGACGAGCTGAGAAAATGAAGTTCAATGCTTCTGAGCATGCATCCAATTGTTTCCGAGCATGCGCCTGAATTTTGCGTGTCGGAATTGCTACAGACGATCGAATTTTCCTATAGGAATTTTTTTCTTCCGAAAATTTGAGAACCAGCTCTCAATCTTTTGCTGGCGAAAATTCCGACAGCAAAAGTCCGATGGAGCATATACACGGTCGGAATTTTCGTTCAAAAGCTCACATTGGACTTTTGCTGTCGGAATTTCCGATCGTGTGTACGGGGCATTAGAGGTAGTAGCAGATGGACTTGACTAACAAATTAAAGTTGAGTGCCAGCTAATGCTTTTTTTCTTTTCCTTTTGAGATAAAGGCTTTACTTATTGCTGACCATTGTAAGCACCTATGTCAATGGTAAATCATTTGTCACAGCCCTCTGTCACTTTTGCTGGACAGCTTGGTCTGTTAACGGAAGTTTAAAAATAACAGGCTCACTGGCAGGATGACCAGATGAAACATACAAAACGAATGCAGCCATCGCACCTAAGCATTGGAAAGTTGCATTATAATAAATTTTTGTTTTGGGGTATCACTACTGTAAAATACTGTTTTCTTATAGATGTATAGCAGTGTAAATCCACACAACATCTGTTGTAACCAGATTTCACTTTTCATCAGATCCAGGACCAGTCACATACATAGTGGCAATATACCTGCTCTATGTGCAGGTTAGGTGTTTTTTTTTTTTTTTTGTAATGGCACCCCAGCAGATTGTACAGTAGAGCCCAATGCACGACATAATGCACCACAACTCTTATACATTGTAGTGGTCTGTGTTGCAAAAAAATAAAAATGTATACATTTAAGTGATCATGTTTTTTTCCCTTTGTGGTGTGTTGTTAGGCTATTCATAATGCTAGCACATAATGCTGTGCGTTAACGTGTGCATTAATGTACCGCAAAAGAGTGCTTATGTGTGAATAGGTCACAAAACAGTCATGTAAAATTGCCATTTTATTGCTAGCATAGCCTCATTTTACACTGAGCTTTTTTCCCCCGGGAATAAAGCCGATCAGTGTTCACAAGTTGGTTGAGAGTGCAAAGACAAATTTCAGCTTAATTTTAGATTGAAGCAAAGATTTGAATAGCTGAATTTTTTTTGGAACATTTTGCCAATGCATATGTAGTCTGGTATGATGGTTCAGCCCCATCTGAGTTAGGTCTTTGTGTGTTTTGAGGAGACAGCTGCTTCTTTCCATTGCAGGGTATTAAACTTTCCAGGATAAAACAGTAGCAGAGAAAGAAGCATATGTTCATATTTAGCTGTGATTAACACATCTACTAAGCCCTGTATTGCAGTTTGGAAGCTGGAGCCATGGGAAATTATGTTTTAGCAGTGATTAAGCTTAACAATCTTGGCCCATGCAGGCTTGGAGCAGGTGATCAAATGTTCCCAATTTTGCTAAAATATGGTTAGTATTGCAAATATATAAGTCCCCATTTAGATAACAAATGTCACATTTTACAGCAAACATATTTATAACTGGGTGAGGGTTATTTCTTTTTTTTAATGGGTTAGGTTTTCACAGATGGCCACATCTAAAAAGAAAGCAGGTAAAATGTTATAGCATGTAAACTATCAGTACTTGGGCAGAGCAGCCAGAAAATATTAGCAGAGATATCAGTACTCGGGCAGACAAGCCAAAGACTGCGATAACAGGAAGTTTCGAAACTAGTCTGATAGGAAGCTAGTGCTGCTGCACCTTTTTCCTCAGTGCATTTAAATTGTAATGTGAGCATCTATGCCACCTTGTGGTTATGAAGCGCCACAGTCTTTACTGAAGGCAGTCTTCAAGAGCCAACACTTGAATTAATAAGGTATGGTTTTGTGCAATTTTTGCAGGTAACGCTATCAGTAGTCTTGTAAGCTTTATTTCTTTTTTCGTCCATGGACGGACACAGCCTTCACAAGTCTTGACATATGGGTTATGTTCCTGTTCATAGGAGAGGACTAGGCAGAACATGTTGGATATTTAAATACATGTTACTTTAACAGAGTTGAACAACCCCACCCAGGGGGCGGTCCCTCTGGACATAACCCGCCTCCCTGCAGCATGCAGCTCCCTTTTGGGCCCAGCGCCCTGAAGACATTTTATTTTATTTGAGATTCTTCTATCAACCGCCGACAGGTTTAATATATAGATCCTTGTAGTCTCCTCAGTCTGGCCAGCAAGCGTGAGTACACCTTTGCTAAGTGCTGGGTCTGCCACGACATGACTCCTGAGGTGGCCGGTGGGCTTGTTGCTCCAGGGTCCACACATGACTGAGCTGTTGTGTTGTCTCACTCACAGTGGACTTGGCCAACAGCTACTTCAACGTGGTTGTATGCCTGTCAGGGATGCGCCAGCAGGTCCTCGCATTGGACGGTAAGTACAGTCCTTCCTGCCTCGGCGGGTCGGAACGGCTGGGCATTCCTGGGGTTTGGGGGTTTTCCTAGCCTCCCTTTCCCTGCTCTCTGTCACATTTCCCTCTGCTGCTCTACTCGCTGCTACCGGGGTGGACCTGTGGGGGGGGGGGGTGGGGCTCCGTTTCCCACCAGGGGACTGTGGGGTGTCTGGGCCCATGTTTATCTGTGTTGGTGTGCTTTGCCTCAGGGAAGCCCCATTCGGCCTTATCCACATCGCTGCGTTTTACTGCCATTTTGGTGGCGCTGGCAGTCTGCAGTTTACAATAGGATTTCCCATTGGTGGCCATTTTGTTGTGGTCACGCTATGGCGCAGCTTGTTATTTCGGTCGGCCATTTTATTGTGGTCGCTCCCTGTTGTCTCTGAGGCGTCTGGAGCTCATTTTGTGTGGGGTTTTGGCCTCTAGTGCTGGCTTCTGAACGGCGCGCAGCACAATTCTCCTCACAGATCTATTCCTCACAGTTTTTCTTCACAGCTTTTGCCTCACAACACATGCTGTGTACAGAGGACGGGCAGCGGCGCTGAGCAGTCTCTTGCTGGGTTGGTGGGTCCCCTGGGTAACCCCCCGATCAGCACAGCAAGGAGGGTGGACTTTCAGGTCTTGTATAGGTCCCTGAGAGCTGTCTATGTATGCTGTCAGTATCTGGTCCTTCTTCCTCAAATAAAACAGAGGTGGCAACCGGTGCCCCTGCAACTGCGGTTTGCATGGACACTTTGTCGGCAGTTCTGGAAGCATTTCTTGCCAGAGTGGAAGTGGCATGCGGGCGTAAGGGGGTTACAAAGCGCCCCCTCCGCCATCTCCTGGAGAATGCTCTGATTCAGACCCGGGTTCGGCTTTGGCGCAGGACCCCACTTCTGGGTTGTCAGAGGATGTGGATCAGGACCTTCCTTGTGAGGAAGATCCCTCGCCTGGGTCAGTGCAGGACAGGGCACGTGTTGGTGGGCTTATCAGTGCTGTAATGGACTCCCTTAAGCTGGATGGTGCAGCTGAGGCATCCACTGAGGGCTCAGTCTTTTTTTGGTCCCACAAGTCGGACTGCTCTGTAAAGGTTTTTCCTTATGTGTCCTTTTTTGACAAGGTTATTGTTAAGGAAAGGGAAAAGCTGCAGAAGTCCTTTGTGGTTCCTCAGCACCTGGCGGTCCGTTACCCTTTTGAGGACAGCCTTTTGAAAAAATGGGCTTCTCCTCTGATAGTTGACTCCCCGGTTGCTCGGTTAAACAAGGTAACCACTCTCCCTATAGAAGGGACCCCTGCTTTCAAGGACCATACTGATAGGAGGTCCGAGGCGCTGACCCGCTCCATGTTTACCATGCTGGGGTCTGCATTGTGGCCTATTTTGGCTGCAACCTTGGTGTCTCAGACACTTACTGAATGGGCAAAGGTTTTGCACCAGACTGTGAAGGAGCACCAGCTCCCTCCTGAATTTATTAGACTGGCCGACCAGTTGGTCCAGGGCTTTGTATATGTCTGTGATGCTACCCTGGAAGCGGCCCCCATTATATCCAGAGCCTCTGTTTCGGTGGTCGTGTTGCACCGCCTGATTTGGCTGAAATGTTGGTCTGCTGACCAAGCATCCAAAAAAGCCCTGGCAGATTTACCCTTCAAGGGTGGGAGACTTTTTGGTACTTTGCTGGACGACATTGTTAAATATGTCACTGGAGGTAAGAGCACTCTCCTCCCTCAGTCCACCAAGGGGAAGGAGCTGCGCCGTAAGCCGGGTCCTTCTTTTCCCACGCAGAAGCAGTATTTTCGTCAGTCAGGGCCCGCGGCTATACCCTCCCAGAGTTCCGCATGGAATCCATTTGCTCTGTGGTGGCTGCCCTCCATCCGGGGGACTTTCTGGCGTCCTTGGGCATCAAGGACGCATACTTGCATGTCCCAATTTGCACAGGACACCAGAGGTTTTTGCGCTTTGCAATAGGAGAAGACCACTACCAGTTTGTGGCTTTTCCCTTTGGCCTAGCGTTGGCACCAAGAGTTTTCACCAAGGTACTCGCACCGATTCTAGCTTTGCTGAGACAGCAAGGCATTGCCATTGTGGGCTACTTAGACGATCTTCTTCTGAGAGCAGCTTCTGGCTCAGAATTAGAGGTGGATGTGTCTATAGCCAGCCAGACCCTCTGAGAATTTGGGTGGGTGTTAAACATCCATAAGTCGGTCCTGGTACCGACTCAGCGCTTGGAATACCTGGGGTTGATTCTGATTCTTCCCCTGAAAAAATTGCAGTCTGCGGTTAAGCTCTTGGCATCCCGCAAATGGTCGTCTCTTCGTTTTTGCATGGGCGTCCTGGGTCTGATGGTAGCCTCCTTCGAGGCAGTACCGTATGCCCAGTTCCACATTTGAGTGTTACTGAAGGAGATCCTGTCCAAATGGAACAAATCTCCGTCATCTCTGGATTGCCAGATTCAGGTAAGCCACTTAGTCAGAGTCTCTCTGAATTGGTGGCTGAGATCCCTGGCTCTTCGGCCTGGGAAGTCTCTTGACTTTACCATGTTTGTAACCACACCAGTAAATGTCTAGAAGGAGCAGAGTATCACAGTCATTTTAAAGCTGCCTAATTGGTGCTTATTAGGCTTTATTGCTGCTCCCTGACATCCACAGGTGTTTTCAATACCTGATTGAAAACACTTCAATGAACCTCTGTTCTTCAGAGTGGTAGTCTTTAAGGGGTTAAATAATTGTGTAAATGAAGAATTCACAAAATAAACATTTACTACTGTATTACAAAACCAATTGATGTCATTTTAGTTGCATATGGTTCTTTAAGAAGTCCTTGTAGGATTTCATTCTGAATACAATTACAAATGTACACTAAATTCCCTAAAACCCTTTACAGCATTGGGGGGTTAAATAATTTTGAACAAAACTGTATTTCTTAATAACATTGGCTGTATGTTTGAGGTTGTGGTTCTGCTGCAGAATACATTTGGGGCCAATTTCATTCCTTCCTAATGGTATGGCATGATGAAGTATTTGCCTGTATTGCATTGAGGACACCATTTATCCTGACCAACATTTCACTGTTGCCTGCAGACCCTCATTTTTATACCTCTCTCCAACCCTTCGGTAAACAAACTGTCTCCTGCTACAGCCAAATATTAAAAATTTTGACTCCTCAGTCCAGAGCACCCACTGCCATTTTCTGTACTCCAGATCCTGTGTTTTTGTGCATAGTTGAATTGCTTAGCTTTGTTTCCACGTTGGACGTGTGGCTTTCTGGCCTCAGTTCTTCCATGAACGCCACTTCTGGTCAGACTTCTCCAGACAGTAGATGGGTGTACCTGGGCCCACTGGGTTCCACCAGTTCTGTGCTGATGGCACCATCTTGTAATGTTGAAAAGGAAGTAAATGTTATCTTCATCTTCTGCATTAAGTTTTCTTGGCTGACTACTGCATCTACGGTACTCAACACTGCCCATTTCTTTGCGATTCTTCAAATGAGCTTGAATGGCACATCTTAAATATTTTACATCAAAAGGAAAATTAGAGTCTAAAGAGCAACTTAAAAAATTTCAAGAGATGCAAACACTAGCATGCATCCGGTGTTAAAATTGCAAAAAGTTGCCCCCTGATTTATTAACCCTCTCTAACAACAACAATCGTACACAAAATATGTGAATTGAACCAGTTGAAAAAATTATTCCCATGTCCCATTATTTTGTGCCAATAAACTCAAGCATTGAAGTGTGTTGAGGTCCCTTTCAGAATAATGACACTGCATGTCACTGCACTGCCTATTGTTTTTTACCACAACACGGCCTCAGGGCTTTCTGAATTGGTTGCTTATTTACAGTGTGGCATTCCTTTTTGCAAAAAGGCACAATTTTTCAAATATGTATTACCTCATTACAGTTTTATATTTTATATTTAATAAGCATTTGCTAAGTTTTTCTGTTGTGTGTTAATGATTAGCAGGAATTTTTCATTGTTATGAAATATAGCTTTGATAAGCAATTGTGCAACTATCATGAGTCTTGCAAATTTTAAAAACACCAAATTTTAATTCTACAGGTCCTGTGCATTCCTAAAGTATAAGTTTGGGGTATAATAATAACTTTCAAAGCTGGAAAAATCACAAAAAGGGTCCAGTTTCCTAGGGTGAAAATTGGGAGGCAGGACCTAGCAGTGAAATGGTTAACTATAAAATACCCGACCCAGCCTTTGCTGAAACTACCTTCAATCTATAGATTTATACCATAGTACTTTTTTCTTTCACCAGATATTCGCAGTCTTATGGTCCCATCATTTAACCCACTTCCCCTGAGCCCAGGTCATCCTGGACCTACCTGTGACTGGACAGTGAAAGGAGAATCAGCACAGTGATAAGCTTATCCTTTGTAAATCTGCTGTATCCTCATATTTATCACTATGTAATTGGCTCCTCTACTGTTTTTTTCTCTCACACTCCAACCTTGGTGCAAAGGTACCTCAGAAGGCTGATACTGGGTCCAGCTGAGGTACTTGCACTGCATTTAAAGAATATTTTTAATGTTTTAGAAAAGATTACAGAGCTGCATTAATTCAAATCTGCCTAGGGTTCAGCTTTAAAGGTTATTAACATGATAGAGTGCTTTCATTGCAAATACAATATAGAGTTCCTTGAAAAAGTATTCATACCCCTTGAAATGTTCTACATTTTGTCATGTTACAACCAAAAACATAAATGTATTTTATTAGTTTTTTTTTTGCAATAGACCAACACAGAGACCCTTAAACAACTAGAGCTACAATGGAATGGTTTAGATCAAAGCATATTCATGTGTTAGTATGGCCCAGTCATAGTCCAGACCTAAATTTAACTGAGAATCTGTGGCAAGACTAGAAAATTTCTGTTCAGACTCTCTCCATCCAATCTGACAGAACTCTAGCTATTTTGCAAAGAAGAATGGGCATAAATGTCACTCTCTAGATGTGGAAAGCTGGTAGAGACATACCCGAAAAGACTTGCAGAGAAAGATGGTTCTACAAAGTATTGACTCAGGGGGGCTGAATACAAATGCACGCTACACTTTTCAGATATTTATTTGTAAAATATTTTGAAAGTCATTTATAATTTTCCTTCCACTTCAGAATTATGTGCCACTTTGTGTTGGTCTATCACATAAAATCCAAACAAAATACATTTGTTTTTGGTTGTAACATGACAAAATTTAGAAAATGTTAAGGGGTATGGATACTTTTTCAAGGCACTGTAGTTATTGTTTTAGTATGTAATGTCTTAGAAACTAGACAATGTTTCATGTACAGTGCCTTGCAAAAGTATTCGGCCCCCTTGAACTTTGCAACCTTTTGCCACATTTCAGGCTTCAAACATAAAGATATAAAACTGTAATTTTTTTTTGAAGAATCAACAACAAGTGGGACACAATCATGAAGTGGAACGAAATTTATTGGATATTTCAAACCTTTTTAACAAATAAAAAACTGAAAAATTGGGCGTGCAAAATTATTCAGCCCCTTTACTTTCAGTGCAGCAAACTCTCTCTAGAAGTTCAGTGAGGATCTCTGAATGATCCAATGTTGACCTAAATGACTAATGATGATAAATAGAATCCACCTGTGTGTAATCCACTCTCCGTATAAATGCACCTGCACTGTGATAGTCTCAGAGGTCCGTTTAAAGCGCAGAAAGCATCATGAATAACAAGGAACACACCAGGCAGGTCCGAGATACTGTTGTGGAGCAGTTTAAAGCCGGATTTGGATAAAAAAAAATTCCCAAGCTTTAAACATCCCAAGGAGCACTGTGCAAGCGATAATATTGAAATGGAAGGAGTATCAGACCACTGCAAATCTACGAAGACCTGGCCGTCCCTCTAAACTTTCAGCTCATACAAGGAGAAGACTCATCAGAGATGCAGCCAAGAGGCCCATGATCACTCGATGAACTGCAGAGATCTACAGCTGAGGTGGGAGACTCTGTCCATAGGACAACAATCAGTCGTATACTGCACAAATCTGGCCTTTATGGAAGAGTGGCAAAAAGAAAGCCATTTCTTAAAGATATCCATAAAATGTGTTGTTTAAAGTTTGCCACAAGCCACCTGGGAGACACACCAAACATGTGGAAGAAGGTGCTCTGGTCAGATGAAACCAAAATCAAACTTTTTGGCAACAATGCAAAACGTTATGTTTGGCGTAAAAGCAACACAGCTCATCACCCTGAACACACCATCCCCACTGTCAAACATGGTGGTGGCAGCATCATGGTTTGGGCCTGCTTTTCTTCAGCAGGGACAGGGAAGATGGTTAAAATTGATGGGAAGATGGATGGAGCCAAATACAGGACCATTCTGGAAGAAAACCTGATGGAGTCTGCAAAAGACCTGAGACTGGGACGGACATTTGTCTTCCAACAAGACAATGATCCAAAACATAAAGCAAAATCTACAATGGAATGGTTCACAAATAAACATATCCAGGTGTTCGAATGGCCAAGTCAAAGTCCAGACCCAAATCCAATCGAGAATCTGTGGAAAGAACTGAAAACTGCTGTTCACAAACGCTCTCCAGCCAACCTCACTGAGCTCGAGCTGTTTTGCAAGGAGGAATGGACAAAAACATACGCCAAGCGACTTACAGCTGTAATCGCAGCAAAAGGTGGTGCTACAAAGTATTAACTTAAGGGGGCTGAATAATTTTGCACGCCCAATTTTTCAGTTTTTTATTTGTTAAAAAAGTTTGAAATATCCAATAAATTTCATTCCACTTCATGATTTTGTCCCACTTGTTGATTCTTCAAAAAAAATTACAGTTTTATATCTTTATGTTTGAAGCCTAAAATGTGGCAAAAGGTCGCAAAGTTCAAGGGGGCCGAATACTTTCGCAAGGCACTGTATAGTTAAAGGGTCACTAAAGGAAAAAAATGTTTTTGCTGAAATGACTGTTTACAGGGTAAAGAGACATAAAAGTTAACTGATTCCTTTTAAAAATTTATAAAAATAGATAAAAATCATTCATATAATGTGCCTCTAGTTTCACTTTCGTTTTTAAACTGGTTTCATGTTTCTGTGAAGTAGAGAAAGACACAAAACAAAAACAAACAAATCCAGGGCAGTGTTTTGTTTTTAAAATGAATCTGATTGGTTCTGAGGAGTTTTAGACACACAGCTTGGACCACAGTGAAAAGTTGTCATGAGATTTTTCATAAGGAGCCAGACAACCAGGAAGTGTGGAGATCAGAGCAGAATTACAGCAACTTCAAAGCAAAAACGAACAATGAGGATATGAAACCAGTACTGCAGTAAGGTAAAGGAAGCTATTTAGCTAAAAAAATATTTTCCTTTAGTGATCCTTTAAGTACTGTATACGTGTTTGTACAGAAATGAGAACTATACGTCCATATTTGTGCATGCTATAGGTAGTTCTTAACGTTCTCTTCCTTCTGGAAAAATGGCTGATCAACTCATAAATTGTCTTGCACATTCATTGGCACAATTTGTTGACGTCAGATATTTTTCTTCTGCTTCTGCAACCAATCTTTAAAAATTGAAATGTTTGTGAATAGTTTATTGTTTCATTATTAGGCTGTTATTGCTTAGCCAGATTTGCCGCAGTAGACATGTCCTCATTGTAGTAGAAAGTGAAAAGGTTGTTGTTATTGCTTAGCCAGATTTGCCGCAGTAGACCTGTCCTCATTGTAGTAGAAAGTGAAAAGGTTGTTTGTTTTTCAATTTCTAGGGCCACTGTGGAGGAAGCTTACTCAAAGTCTATGCAGAAATTGTCCAAGATGGTCAGTAGTGGAAGCCACCTGGGGTAAGTGAGGCATTTATACATGTCTAACACACTGCGGTACATGGATATGTACAAATAAGTAGATAAAACCACCACCCCCACCCCCCCCCTTTTTTTTTAATAGAACCTTTGCCCCAATGTGGGAGATGTTTCGGGTATCTTCAGACAAGCTGGCTCTGTGTCATCTAGAACTAAGCAAGAAGCTGCATGATTTAATAAAGGAGATCAATCGATATGGGGAAGAGCAGGTCAAGGTGCATAAAAAGGTAGGCTTTGGCATTCAAAAATGTTGTCATCTCTAGATGGATTTTATAGAGGTTTTATTAAAGTGGAACTGAACTCAAAAAGTGAAAAACATTGTACATCATTTTTTTTTTTATCTTGAATTTTTCTTAAATAACAGCAATGCACTTCCTGGCATGCGAGTGTGGCTACAGCCTTTTAGCTGTGTATCTGAAGTCTGAGCTCTATGGCATTGCTGCCTCTTACTACTTGTGTCTGGGGATGTGGAGTGAGATTTGGAGATATCAGTACTGTGATCCTTTCTTCCTTCCTATTCTCCTTACTGGAGGCTGTGACATAAGGAAGCAAAACTCTGCCCCTTAATTATGGTATTAACTGCACTCGGCCACATGGTTCAATGCACCACATCTCCAGATCATTAGTACATTACAGTAGAAATATTGATTAGACTCGAACTTCACCAGTACTGTTCAGATTGATCACACATGCACAGGTTTTTCCATTTGTTAAAAATATATATATATATTTTTTTTAAAGATATTTTCATTACATTTTTTCAACACACAAGAAAAAAAAACAGACTTTGGTTATTCACTGCATCCGAGCATTACATACATGCATTGGAACATACATCAACCACTTCCCGCCCGGTCAATAGACAATTGACGTCCGGGAAGTGGTTGTGAAATCCTGACTGGACTATTGAGGAGGTCCTGCAGGATAACATTTCGGCGCGCGGCGTTTGGTTCTGCAGGGTGTCAGTCTCACACCCTGCATCTCCGATCTCGGTAAAGAGCCTCCGGCGGAGACTCTTTACCACGTGATCAGCCGTGTCCAATCACGGCTGATCACAATGTAAATAAAAACAGCCGTTGAAAAAAAAAAAAAACCCCGTTGATCTGCTCTTCCTCACTCGTGTCTGACAGACGCGAGTAGACGAGAGCCGATCGGCGGCTCCCCTGACAGGGGGGGTTTGCGCTGATTGTTTATGAGCGCAGCCCCCCCCCCCACGGATGCCCACACTGGACCAGCAGGGAAGCCGCTAGTACCACCAGGGAAGTCCCAAGCATGTGGATGGCCAGGTACATCCCACATGGCCACCCACATATGATAATTGATGCCAAATATGTGCCAATCAGTGCCCACAAATGGGCACTGATTGACACCATTGTGAAAGACCGCAAATCAATGATGCCCATCAATGCCATACAGTGTCTATCTGTGCCCACCTATCAGTGACCATCAGTGCCCATCCATGCCACCTATCAGTGCCACAATATGTGCCCATCAGTGCCGCCTATTGGTGCCCATCAGTGCCACATACCAGTGCCACGTAGCAGTGCCCATCAGTGCCCATTAGTGTCGCCAATCAGTGTCCGTCATCAGTGCCACCTAATCGGTGCCCATCGGTGTCGCCTTATCAGTGCCTGTCAGTGCAGCCGCCATATCAGTGCCCATCATTGAAGTAGAAAATGTACTTATTTACAAAAAAAATTACAGAAACAAAGAAATCTTTATTTTTTTCAAAATTTTCAGTATTTTTTTATTTTTTGCGCAAAAAATAAAAAACGCAGAGGTGATCAAATACCACCAAAAGAAAGCTCTATTTGTGGGAACAAAAGTATAGAAAATTTGTTTGGGTGCAGAGTAGCAAGACTGCGCAATTGTCATTCAAATGACAACAGCACTGAACACTGAAAATTGGCTTGGGCAGGAAGGTACCTAGTGGTATGGAAGTGGTTAAACAGTGTTCATGTCAGGAGTCCTGTAGTTATTTAGCATTGTAATTGCAGTACTTGGTAATACACATGCACTAATATGAAGTCACCAGGAGGGTGTGCATGACATAGGTCCAGTGCATCAAAAGGGCTCATTATCCAACATGTGGTCTGCCTGATGTAAGGGTTAGAGGACTGGCCAGCCATCTGCCCCATATTTTCTGAAAGCCTTTGGTTTGTTTCCGAACCTCAAAAGAGTTTATACAGAGGTATCGAGTCATTAACCAGAGACTTTAACCACTTGGGATCCGCGCTATGGACGAAAGACGTCCACAGCGCGGCTCTCAAGTGCCGAGTGGACGTCTTTGGACGTCCTATTGTTGTCATTCCCCATGCGCGCTGGGGGCGCGCAGCGGGGAAACAACGTGCCCGGCGCATCGCTCGGGAGCCAATGCGTGTGCCTGGTGGCCGTGATGTCCGCCAGACACCCGCGATCGACGGTGACAGCAGGGACGTGGAGCTCTGTGTGTAAACACAGAGCTCCACGTCCTGTCAGGGAGAGAGGAGACCGATCTGTGTCCCTTTACATAGGGACACAGCATCGGTCACCTCCCCCAGTCAGTCCCCTCCCCCCACACAGTAAGAACACACCCAGGGAGTACATTTAACCCCTTCCTCACCCCCTAGTGTTAACCCCTTCACTGCCAGTCACATTTATACAGTAATTAGTGCATTTTTATAGCACTGATCGCTGTATAAATGTGAATGGTCCCAAAATTGTGTCAAAAGTGTCCGATACGTCCGCCGCAATATCGCAGGCCTGACAAAAAAATCGCAAATCGCTGCCATTTCTAGTAAAACAAATAAAAAAAAATCATAAATCTATCCCCTATTTTGTAGGCGCTATAACTTTTGCGCAAACCAATCAATATACGCTTATTGCGATTTATTTTTTAACACAAATATGTAGAAGAATACGTATCGGCCTAAACCGAGGGAAATTTTTTATTTTTTTTAAAAAAAATGGGATATTATTATAACAAAAAGTAAAAAAATATTGTGTTTTTTTTTCAAAATTTTCAGTTTAAAAAAATATCGCAGAGGTGATCAAATACCACCAAAAGAAAGCTCTATTTGTGGGAAGAAAATTATAAAAATATAATTTGGGTACAGTGTTGTATGACCGCGCAATTGTCATTCAAAATGCGTCAGCGCTGAAAGCTGAAAATTTGGTCTGGGCACGAAGGGGGTTTAAGTGCCCAGTAAGACTTTAATGGTATAACACACAGCTTATATGCAATTTACAAAACTGTTACAATGACAAATCTCCGCCCCCTCACACTGGGGCTTCCATACAGATCATAGCAGACATTTCGGAGCCGACCCAGAAAACACATTTTCTTTAGATAATGATATCAGTGAAGGTAATTACTAGTTGTACAGAATACATTATCTAGGCAGCCTGGCCCTGCATATAGAAGGGATAATTGCCACAATGAAGAAATCAGAATAATTAACATGAGCCACTTCTAATCACAGTAAACAGTAACCACAGGGCTCCTTCACACAACACAATAGACCATTTACCCTTTGAAATAGGACTGGCTGAGGAAGGGTCATTAACATTTCAAAAGCCTGTTAGGAGAGGAGTGAGTCCCACCTGAAATCACCTGTTATGGGCCGTACAGACGACCGAACATGTCTGCTGAAACTGGTCCGCGGACCAGTTTCAGCAGACATGTTCGGTCGTGTGTAGGCCCGAGCGTGCAGGATTCCAGCAAACATTTGCCCGCCGGGCCTTTTCCCAGCGGGCAAATATTTCTGGACTTGTTTTAAAGCAGTCCGCTGGAATCCTGCCCGCTCGGACATGTTCGGTCGTCTGTACAGACCTACCGTACATGTCCCAGCGCCCGCCATCCCTCGCATGCGTCGAATGACTTTGACACATGCGTGGAAGCATTTAACTGGTTGGCCCGCCCACGTCGCCGCGTCATCGTGAAGGCGACGGCGCGGACATGCCCCCGTGTATTGTTTACGCGCGGATTTCTGTACGATGGTTAGTACAGCCATCGTACAGAAATCCCCGGGCAGACATGTACGGTGAAAACGGTCCAGCGGACCGGTTTCATCGTACATGTTTGCCCGTGTGTACGCGGCCTTACACTTAACACACACACAATTTTATTTAGCAGGGAGAATTTAAACTGAAGCATCCTTCACAATGGCCCCCCTTTTTCTCCCTGCTCCGGCAACCCGGTTGGACCTTCCCTGGTCCAGTAGGGTTGACGGGTTCAGAGCTTTTAGTCCGAGGTTAACTCCGTTTGGCGTGACTGACCTCCCTTGGCAACTGCTTCCGACTCAGGTATGTCACCGGGTCGTCAGATCACACGCCGGTCAGTCCCCAAGTCTTTGTGCGATCTGCAGAGTCACCAGAAGTCAGTGTGAAGACGGCGAATGGGTCTGTGCGCCGCCGTCTAGGTGTCCCGCTATGGGAGGGGGCAGGTTATGGCTCTGAAGTGACAATCACAGGAGATTCATAAAAAAGAAAAAGTTATATTTGTTGAAATGCTGTAGCACTGGTGCTCAGAGTTCGGGGGGGGGGGATCAGTGCCCCATAGGGTCAGCCACCCCCTGCTCCCTCCGCAGCCGCCGGTTCTCCTCTTTGAGCTTCTCCAGCTCCAGTTCGTGGAGCCTGGGGGGGTCAGCCTGCTGTGACCTCAGGTGGTTGTTCTCCTCCAGGCGGCTTATGCACTCCTCCAGCTCCATGTACTCACGGATCAGCTCCTGCTTGCTCATGTCCTGCAGGCTCTCCACGTGGTCCTTCATCATCAGGAACTGGGTGGTGGTGTAAGGGGCCACCGGTGGGCCCTTGGCGAACATCTCGGCCCGCATCTGGGACGCCCGCTGCGACTCCCTCTCCTCCAGTCGCTTCTTCTCCTCCCAGGTCAGCTTGTTATACGGCTTCCAGGACCTCTTCTTCTTGGAGGGTAGCCGGCGGTGCCTCTTTCTGCCCAGCTCCCTCCAGGGCCCCTCCGGCTCATGGCTGTCGCCCATGACCAGCTGACAATGGTGTTCCCTGTTGTCCGTAATAACAGATTGTACCATGAGGGCTTCATAAGGGGTGCCCAATGGTTCTTCCCGACCCAGCCCCTGGGGATCCCAAGCCGAGTCTACACAATGGGCTGCTGCTGGTGGGCGGTACCCAGGTTAAGACCAATTTGACCTGGTGTTGTCATTCAGGGGGCAATTCTGCTTGAAGTGACCCAGCTGTTTGCACCGGAAGCAGCGTTGTTCGTTGTCCTCCTGGCGTGGATAGCGAGGGCTAGATGTCACCGGTCTGTTAGGAGGTTGGTATCTAGCGGCTGGTGGGTGTAAGGGCACCGTTGGTCGTGGAGGTTGTACCCGTGGTGTGACCTGGTTCATCTTGCGAGTATCCGCATATTCATCCGCCAACTTCGCGGCCTCTGGTAGAGTCATGGGCCTGCGATCTCTCACCCAGTCTTTGACGTCCGTCTGGATGTGATTGTAAAATTGCCTGACAATATTGCAGCACACTCTCCTCTAGCTATTCGGTGCAGGTTACATTGTCGCTCAAAATCTGCCAGGTAGTTATCAATCTCACAGTCCTTTTCATCAAAAGCTTTAAAAGCGCTAAACGGAATCTTCCTTGCGTCTGCTGTGCTGTACTCACTGTTTGGAGAATGTGCGGCTGCTTGTTGGACTGCTGCCAGTTTTAACTGTAGTTCTGCGTCTCTTATTTGTTTATCCTTCTGTAGTTCTGCGTCTCTTATTTGTTTATCCTTCTGTAGTTCTGCGTCTCTTATTTGTTTATCCTTCTGTAGTTCTGCCTTTGCTAACAGGTCCATCACTTTCAGCACCACATCCGCCATTGGGTTCGGACCAAACCATGCTAGCTTCTCTCTCATTAGCTTGTTGGCTGGCGATTCCTCTTCCTGAATCACTGGTGTCTCCATCTCTTGTACTGCTAGCGTTGCTGCAACCAAGTTCTCCTGGTCTAGCTCCATTAATTCTGCTATGATGACCCGCTTGGTTTTGTTGCTAGCAATCCTTCCACGAACTTACAGTAGTTCTTCCAGTGTCTGCTTGGAATCCGGGTGTAAAGGAGAGTAGAAGGGAAAATCCCGCTGCTGCCAACCAATTGTGACGGAATTAGAATGATATCCCCGCCAAAGTCTTCCCTTCTCCCCATAAAAGCAAATTACCCCAATATTCCATGAGGAGGGATATTCCTGGGGTCGCCCAATAAGCCGCACATAAGCCCAAGCTTACTGCTGGAACAAGACAGACTTTAATGGTATAACACACAGCTTATATGTAATTTACAAAACTGTTACAATGACAAATCTCCGCCCCCTCACACTGGGGCTTCCATACAGATCATAGGCAGACATTTCGGAGCCGACCCAGAAAACACATTTTCTTTAGATAATGACATCAGTGAAGGTAATTACTAGTTGTACAGAATACATTATCTAGGCAGCCTGGCCTGCATATAGAAGGGATAATTACCACAATGAAGCAATCAGAATAATTAACATGAGCCACTTCTAATCACAGTAAACAGTAACCACAGGGCTCCTTCACACAACACAATAGACCATTTACCCTTTGAAATAGGACTGGCTGAGGAAGGGTCATTAACATTTCAAAAGCCTGTTAGGAGAGGAGTGAGTCCCACCTGAAATCACCTGTTACACTTAACACACACACAATTTTACTTAGCAGGGAGAATTTAAACTGAAGCATCCTTCACAGGGAGGAACCACTGAATGCAGTGGGGAATCAAGCATTCAACACACCCAGAAGTGTGATGGATGCGAAGAAAGCCATTGTTAAAAGAAAGCCACAAGAAGTCGGGTTTGCAGTTTGCAAGAAGCCATGTCGTGTGACATAAAAATATGCAATGCCCACCATTTTATTCTCTAGGGCAGGGGTATCAAACTGGCAGCCCTCTAGCTGTTGCAAAACTACAAGTCCCATCATGCCTCTCCTGGTGGAAACTATCCTTGTAACTGTCAGCCTTGCAATGCCTCATGGGTCTTCACGGCTGGAGGTGCGTCAGTTTAAGCCCCCCTGCTCTAGGGCCTCTGCTAAAAAACAAAAAATCATGTTTTGGGGGTTCCAAGTTATTTTTTTAGCAAATAAATATGCCTGAATTGGCCCAGACTGGAAGTGGTTAAAATAATAAACGTGATACTTGCCTGCTTACCTTCTGTTCTAGATTTCCGACTGCTGAGGGGGCACTTGTGAATGCGTGCTCCAGAGTCCAAGATGTGTACATCTATAGACATGCACAGCACGACTCAGCCACACCCCCTGCTCCCTCCGTCTTAAGCAAGATCTGCAATTGCTTCTCCCAGATTGGGAATTTATACCATCAGAAGCCATGCAAGAGCCCTTTCTACATATCCCAATTGTCCCTCCACACCGGCGTTTTCTACGCTTTGCTGTTGGGGGCCGGATTCAGAAAGAATCGCGTATCTTTCTGCGGGCGTAGCGCATCTCATATGCGATACGCCGCCGTAACTAAGTCAGGCGAGTACCGTATTCAGAAACAATTTGCGTCCTTAGTTACGGCGGCGTAGCGTATATGGGGCGGCGTAAGCCCGCCTAATTCAAACTAGGCTGGTAGTGGGCGTGTTGTATGTAAATGATTCGTGACCCCACATAAATGACACGCTTTACGAACGGTGCATGCGCACGCATGCTCCGTATCACGTTGAATTTTCTCCCTAAGATACATCGGCTCAATGTTTAGGCAACGTGAACGTAACCTACGCCCATCCCCATTAACGGACGACTTACGCAAACAACGTAAAATACGACTCTGACTTACTCCTTGCTTTATGAGGGGTAAAGTTACGCCAGACCGACGCCTCACGTAAACGGCGTATATAGATGCGCCGGACGGAACTACGTTTTGTGAATCGGCGTATCTAGGTCAATTAGCATATTCAACGCAGAAATCAACGGAAGCGCCACCTAGTGGCCAGCGTAAATATGCACCCCAAGATACGACGGCGTACCGTGAGGCGTATCTGATTCTTTGAATCAGGCGCCACGATACGATGGCACACACTCAGACTTACGACAGCGTATCTGGAAATACGCCGTCGTAAGTTGTTTTTGCATTTGGCCCCTTGACTTTTTTTTTTTTTTTAGCACTTTCATTCAAACTGTTTTATTCCAGCAATCTGAGTGTTCACAAAAGTGTTTGCTGAACTTTTTGCTTTTTTCCAGCACCATAGCACCCATGTCACTGGATTCTAGAACGACCTCTACGTAACGACTCCCCTGCCACAACATTGTGAGCCAGAATCCAAAGGACTATTCAGTTGCCTCAAACTTTTGACTGGTTAATCAGTTGAAGTCTGCCCTTCTTTCTTGGGTAATCTTAGGCATAGCTCAAGCCAGAATATTCCTTCCTCCTGAAAAGATTGCCACTTTAGGATCCCGTATGTGGACCCTTAGATCCAAAAGGCACCCTTCAGTTTGCTTCTGTGTGATCGTTTCTGGCTAAATATTGGTCTCCCTTTAGGCAGTCTTCATTGCCCAGTTTTACTCAGGACTCTTCAGCTCAACATCCTCATCTTGTGGAACAAGCAAATCCACTCTCTGGACCATCCTATGGGCCAGATTCAAATAGATAAGCGTATCTACGAGCGGGGCGTAGCGTAAGCCATTAACACTACGCCGCCGTAACTTACTGGAGCAAGTGCCGTATTCTCCAAGCACTTGCTCCGTAATTTGCGGCGGCGTAGTCTAAATGGCCCGGCGTATCCCCACGTAAATCAAAGGGGGCGGCTTGTATTTAAATTAAGCGCGCCCCCGTGCCAAACGAACTGCGCATGCGCCGGCCTTAAACGTAGGCCACTGCGCATGCTCCGTAGTATGCCGCAAATACATTGGTTGCGACGTGAACGTAATTAACGCACAGCCCTATTCGCGACGAGTTACGTAAACGACAGAAAAACCAGACGCTGTCCCGACGGCCATACTTAACATGGCATACGGCGGACCGACGTAAGGTTACCCCTCATATAGCAGGGGTAACCTTACGCTTACGGAAACGACGTAAACTACGGCGAAACGGCGCCAAAATGTTCGGGAATCAGCGTATTCGGCTCATTTGCATATGCAACGCTGAAATCGACGTAAAAGCCACCTAGCGGCCAGCGTAGTATTGCATTTAGGATCCGACGGTGTAAGTGACTTACACCAGTCGGATCCTAGCCTAATTCTGGCGTATCTTGTTTTGAGAATACAAAACAATGATACGCCGGCGGGATTTTTGAATTACGCTGGTGTATCTGTAGATACACCGGCGTAATTCTTTTGAGAATCTGGCCCTATGTGTCTATGTAGCCTAACAATTCTATCCCTGGCATGGTGAAGCTCCAGCCCTGCACTGGAGTGAGGAGAGATATTCCTTCCCATGCCCTGGAAGGTGGGGAGAACAGATGCTAGCCTAATGCCGTGTACACACGGTCGGAATTTCCGATGAAAAAATCAGACTTTTTCCATCTGAATTTCTGACAGACTTAGAGAGCAGGTTCTCAATTTTTCAGACAGAAAAAATTCCTATTGGAAAATCCGTTAGTCTGTATGGAATTCCAACGGGAAAAAAACATGCATGCTCGGAAACATTGAACTTCTTTTTCTTGCCTCGTTGTAGTGTTGTACTTCACTGCTTTCTTAACGCTTGAAAATTCAGAGAACTTTTGTGTGACTGTGTGTATGCACGCCAAGCTTGAGCGGAATTCCATCGGAAAAACCATCCAACTTTTTCTGACGGAAATTCCGCTCGTGTGTACAGGGCATTACTGGTTGGAGAATTTACAACCCCCCTAACTGTCTGGTGCACCTGATATTCCCCATCAATAGTCTGGAAGTTAATGCCATCAGTTTAACTCTACAGCACTGGGCTCAAACTTGGGCTGAAGAGTAACATGACAAGAAATGAGGAGTTGCTTCTCTTTTACTGTCAAATCTGATGCCGCGTACACACCATCACTTTCTGCGATGGAAAAAAACGTCATTTTCAAAAACGTCAATTTAATTGACCGTGTGTGGGCAAAAACGTTGTTTTATGTCTTCTAAAAAACGACAGAAAAAAATTGAAGCATGCTTCAATTTTATGTGTCGTTTTTCAAAAGTGCACTTTTTACCTCACAGAAATTGACCGTGTGTAGCAAAAAACGTCGTTTTCTAAGACGTTTTTTCATCTACGCATGCCCAGAAGCTAGCTTCAATGGTAAAACGTGGTGGAACGTAACCTGACTTTGCAAGATCATTGTGAGAAAACGATGGTGTGTATGCAACTTCGTCTTTGAAAATTGAAGTTTCAAAAACGTCATTTTTTACTTCACAGAAAGTGTCGTTTTTTTTCATCACATAAAGTGATGGTGTGTACGGGGCATGAGGTTTGGAGCAGGCAGCTGTATTGCTTAGCTGTACCGGTCTAGCAGGGCTGTGTTGATTTCAGTACTGCAAGGGTAGAACAGCAACTAATTTGTCAGGTAAAACCGTTTAATTATATTTCAAACATGTATTTAGGGGTTTGGTTGGCGCTCCGCTATAAATGTCTTTTTATTTGCATTTTAAATGTGATTTACATTTAGTGTTTCTTCAGGTATGCTATATTATAGATATGTCTATGATTGGCAATCACAATGAAACTTTTAAAGAGAGCTTCATGTTGTGCTCCCCCCTACTTGCTTTACTTGCTTTTGTGTCCTAATCAGAGACATTGTAAGGACTGAATAGCTAAAAATGGTAAACAGTTAAGGTTTTTGTCATAAGTGGAAATGAGAAAAAGCTCTATAGATTTTGGGCTTAAAGTATAGTTTCACCTTCAGGAATATTTTCCAAAAATCTCCCTGTGCAATCCTTTATTCAATGAATAGTACATACCATAGTTCCTCCTGTTGGAAATGGTGAAGATCCTCCCATTATAGATGCAGCTGTTCTCTTCAGAAAATGTGCTGGCCCCTCATTCCTCCCGATGTTTGCAAGACAGGCTGTATATCATATTTTGTGGTCACTCTGGGCCCATCAAACTGCATGTGTGCACAGTGCATCCCAGCTTCTGCTTAACTTGGTAATGCTCACTCCAGGCTTTTCAAACTGCATGTTTGCACAGGGAATAGTCTTTCTCTAGCTAAGCTCAGCACCTGTGCAGTTTGATCGGCCTGGAGCAGCCACTTTATTATGAATTTTGAGACTGTCCTGTAAATGGCAGGATGGAGGGGAATAAGGAGGCAGTGCTTTTCTTGGGGGGATCCCCAACAGATGCATTTGAAATAGGAGGGCATTCACCAACAAGAGAAGCTATCTTATGTACTATTCAGTGTATTTAGAATTGCATAGGGGATAGAGCTAGCAATCCTCTGCCTGTCCCTGTTAGCAGATCCTATGTTTGCAACTTCCCTAATTGACCAGGGAGAAATTAAATTGATCCCCCCCCTTTAGGACACGGGGTCATCCAGCCTATGCAGTAGATGCCCTGATGATTCCTTGGTCTGCATAAAGGCTGAGCTATATACTTCCTCAACTGCTGCACAAGATAGAGGTGGAAAGGGCTCCAGTGTTTCTCGACACTGAATTGGCCCAAAAGGATGTGGTACACAGTCATACTCCTGGTTGACAAGCATTGGCCTCTTCCAAACATACCAGATATATTGGCACAAGTTCTCCTGTTCCACCCAGTTTTTTCAGCTAGATACACATGGGCCAAATATTGGTTTGTTTCAGCAGTTACTGGCCAACTTTTAGACCATGTATACTGCTCCCTGTTCGACAGAACCAGCTTCTGTCAAATGAGCATGCTGGAAAACCAGCGTTTGATCAGCACTCGCAGCCAACGACTGCAAGCGCTGATTGGTATGTTCTGGTGGGGGATGGGTGGCAGACTCCTGTTATAAAGCAATAGCTCAACAGGGAGATTGCCACACTGACTGACATCAGATGTGTCCCATGTATTCCCAGAATTAGCCACTGGTCTTATTGGCATGGCTGTTAAAACCCTTGGCCATGAAGGATAGACCCACCTACTGGGCTGATTGTAAGTAACAGACATGATAAAGCAGGATGGATCTCTGTCATGTCACTGCTATATGATTTATTGGCAAATAACTAAACCTAGTGGAATACCCACTTGGGTACATGCACCACAATTTCTAGGTATTCCAGTTACGACAGGTAAACTCCAGGCAGACATAAAAAAGTAACACTTATTACAATCATTTTTTCATTAGAAAAACAGTTCATGTATATTGTTGCCCAGTGTACTTAAATTTGTCTTCCACTCTCTTGTAATCCCCCTGTAAGACAGGACTTGGATGGGGAGAGAAGCTAATCAGGCTCTGAGGTACTATTAATTTTGTTGTAACCATTTGTGTTATATTTGTTTTTATTTATTTATTACCGCAGGCCAAAGAGGAGATGTCTGGCACTTTGGAGGTCATTCAGCTTCTGCAGTGTAGTTCACAGCTCCTTCAAAAATCCCGTGACAACTACTGCAGCAGATTTGCTGAGCAGGAGCGTTTGCGTAGGGAGGGTTCTCCACAGAAAGAGATGGATAAGGTGAGGTTAATGGTCAAAATGTTTGTTTCTCGGTATGTGTTTAGCAAAGTGTTTTTGCCTTTGTACTAACAAATGTTCAAGGAATACCCTTTATTGGCTAAAGACGGATTAATGTCTAATGAACATCCATAATGGGACGAATTCACAATTTCCTCACCATAATAAGGATGTTTATTTTCAGACTTGGGCCCCTTTCACACCGTTGTGATTTCTCTTCCGTTCATGGACGGACACAGCAGCATTGACCTTAGGGTTATATACCTTTCCTTTCAGGAGAGACTAGGCAGAAAAAACAGCACTTTAAGTGTTAAAAACACTTCTTTCAGTACAGCACCTCCCAGGGGTTGTGTCCCCCGGGTACATCCCACTCTCTGGAACATCCAGCCTCAGTTTTTTTCTGCCTAGCGATAGGAGAAGACATGGCCCTTCTGGAGCCCATGTGCTCTGGAGATCTTTTGCGATTTTTCGCCTTTTTTTGTTTTTTTTCCTGTATTTTTGGATCCTGGGATCTACTATCAACTGCCAACTGGGTGACAGGCTGCATCTTGATCCTTGTAGTCCCCCCATGTTCGGCCATCGAGCGTGTGCCGGCCTTTAGCTAGGCTGTCCACGACATGCCCCGTTGCTCCAGGGGCGGCCGGTGAGCTACATGCTACAGGGCACACATATGACCGGTCTCTATGGTAGTGTCACAATTTCCCGGGCCGACAGCCATGCCGTATCTACCTGCAGACATTGGGTCTGTCTGGAATGCCTCCAGCCGGTGGTCGCAGGATGGGTAAGTAGTATCCCCTTGCCTCGGCAGGGTGGTTCGGCTGGTGCATTCCTGAGGACGTCGACTGAGGGTCCGCCCTGCTTTCCTCTCTCCCTCCTTCCCCGTTCTGGGTGGCAGCTGTGAGGTGGGGGGTCCACCTGGGGGGGCTCTGTTACTGCCGGGGGGCTGTGCTGCTGTGGGGTGCTGGTGTTTTTTACTTGTGCTGTGTGTGCTGGACAGTGTTTGCTGTATGTTACTGAGTGTTTTAAACACGTGTACGGCCGCCATTTTAGCGGTGACGCGGTTCTTTATGTCGGGGGCCATTTTCTTGTAGCCCACATGCTGTTTTTTCTGCATGTCGGCAGCCATCTTGGAAAAGTCTTGGCCTCTAGTGTCTGGAATAATGGCGCAAAGCCACAGCATTCTTCCTGAGGGACGGCACAGCATGGACAGCGCTCTCAGCTCTGCACAGTAGTAAAGCCTGTTTCTGGGTGGTGAGTCCCCTGGGGGGTCCCTTGCTCTCTGTAACGACCGGGAGGGTGGCCTGTGGGTCCCGTTTTTCTTCAGTACTAAGGCGGCATATATAGGTGGGTCAGCATGGAGTCTGAACCAGAAGCTTCTACCCCAACCATGCCAGATGCTATGGCAGCAGTCCTTGAGGCGTTTGTTGCCAGGATTGAAGCAGCAAGTGGCCAGAAGGGGGGTAAAAAGCGCCCCCTCGCTGCGCCTGCTTCTGGGGATGTCTCTGATATGGAATCAGGCATTGCTATTGCATCTGGCTCTGGTTCCGTTATGTCGGATGATGCAGACTTGGCCCACACAGGAGAGTGAGGATGACTCTGCTTCGGGGAATTTGTTGGAGCTCTTAGACATGCCGGTTCCTTTTGGGTTCCTCAAGCCCCCCCACACCGCGAAAGTGTTTCCTTGTGTTCCATATCTGGACAAACTGTTATACAAGGAATGGGAACGGCCCGCAGAAAGTTTTTGCAGTACCAAAATACTTTGCAGTCCGTTACCCACTTTTTTAGGAAATCCTCCTCAAAAGGGTATCTCCTCCATCAGTGGACCCTCCGGTGTCCAGGCTGAACAAGGCTACCACGTTACCTGTGGAAGGGGCTCCCGCATTTAAGGACCCCGCAGATAGGAGAGCTGAGGCTGTGGCCCGCTCCATATTCACAGTGGTGAGGTCGGCGGTGAGACCGGTTTTGGCCGGGGCTTTGGTGTTGCAGACGCTTACCGAACGGTGCTGGTGCAGGAGCTGGAGGCGCAGAATGCTTCTGAGCTCTGTGTAGACCTGGCCGACCAGTTGGTGCAAGGCCTAAAATTTGTCTGTGAGTCGGCCCTGGATACGCTCCCCTTGCTCTCCAGGGCCTCTGCCTACACGGTGGTACTACGCCGCCTTGTGTGGCTAAAGTGTTGGTCTGCAGGCCAGTCCTCTTAATAAGGCCCTGGTGGACTTACCCTTTAAGTGTGAACGGCTTTTTGGGGCGTCCCTAGATGACGACATAAAGGATGCCACAGGCGGTAAGAGCACTCTGCTCCCGCAATCTGGGAAGGGTAAGGAGCCTCGCTGTAAGCAAGGGCCCTCATTTACTACCCCCAAGCGTTTTTTTTCGCCTGCCAAGTGCGGCAGGAAAACGTTTCCAGGGTGCTAAGGCGTCCACTGAAGGGCAAAAGCGCCCCTGGTTCCGCAAGCCGAACAAGCCTGCGGATAAGCCTGCCTCCGCATGAAGGTCTGCCTCCGCCCGCATCTCGGGTGGGGGGCCGACTTCGCGGCTTGGTGGAGGTCTCTTCTTTCCGACTGTTGGGTTTGCAAAGTAGTTTCCTCGGAGTACAAGTTAGAGTTTCTCTCTTGTCCACCAAACAGATTTTTTCCCTCCAACCTCCGGCTTCCTCCGGATCGCTTGAAGGATCTGTCAGGAGCTGTCCAGGATCTGCTGGTCAGGGGAGTGATTGTGCCGGTTCCTTCGATGGAACGGTTTCAAGGGTTTTACTCCAATCTGTTTGTAGTCCCCAAGAAGGATGGGGTCTGTCCAATCCTGGACCTCAAGGCCCTCAATTGCTTTGTCAAAGTGCAAAAATTCAGGATGGAGTCGATTCGCTCAGTAATAGCAGCGCTCCATCAGGGGGATTTCCTAGCATCCTTGGATATCAAGGACGCGTACCTGCATATCCCAATATGCGCAAAACACCAGAGGTTTCTGCGCTTTGCGGTCGGGGAGCACCAATTTCAATTTGTGGCCCACCCGTTTGGCCTGGCCTCAGCACCGCGGGTTTTCACCAAGGTGCTCGCCCCGATTCTAGCCCTGCTGCGGGAGCGCTATCGTGGGATACCTGGACGACCTTCTGAGAGCTTCCTCAAGCTGAGAGTTAGAAGAGGACGTGTCTATCACCTGTCAGACCCTCTGAGAATTTGGTTGGCTGCTGAATATCCAGAAGTCAGTACTGGTACCGTCTCAGAGGCTGGAATATCTGGGGTTGGTCCTGGATTCCTCAGAGGCGAGAGTTTTTCTCCCAACGGAAAAACTACAGACACTGCAATCTGCGGTGCAGCGGTTGGCGACCCAGAAATGGGCGTCGCTTTGCTTTTGCATGAGAGTGCTGGGTCTGATGGTGGCCTCGTTCGAGGCAGTTCCGTATGTCCAATTCCACACTCGAGTGTTGCAGAAAGAGATTCTGTTACGTTGGAACAAGCTTCCTTCGTCTCTGGATTACCAGATTCGGGTGAGTTGACTGGTCAAGTCCTCCCTAGTGTGGTGGCTGACACCTCCGGTACTTCGGACTGGAAAATTGTTTCTGCCGTGTCATTGGACAGTGATCATGACTGATACCAGCCTCTCTGGCTGGGGGGGTGTCTGGGGTGTCCAGTCAGCCCAGGGGCACTGGACTCAGGAGGAGTCCCGTCTTCCAATCAATGACCTGGAGCTCCGAGCGATCAAGTTGTGTCTCTCCAAGTGGTCTCTGGGTCTGCAAGGCCGACCGGTCAGAATCCAGTCCAACAACGCCACGGCCGTGGCGTACGTCAATCATCAGGGGGGCACATGAAGCTCGGCTACAGCGACGGTAGTCGCGCACATTCCCCGGTGGGCCGAAAGTTACGTTCCGGCTCTGTCGGCGGTGTACATTCCGGGGGTGCTGAACTGGCAAGCCGACTACCTAAGTCGCCAAAAGCTAGACCAAGGAGAATGGTCACTACACCCGGAGGTGTTTCAGAGTCTGTGCCAAAAATGTGGCACTTCAGACGTGGACCTTCTAGCGTCCTGTCTCAATCGAAAGGTGTCACGGTTCGTGATCAGGTCGAGGGACCTGTGGGCGGATGCGTCAGATGCATTGGTGGCGCCATGGGGTCACTATTGCCTAATATACGCCTTCCCTCCCCTGAAGCTTCTTCCTCGCCTGCTGCGCAGAGTGGAAGCCGAGGGGATACCGACAATCCTGATCGCTCTGGATTGGCCGCGCCGTCCCTGGTACACGGACCTGGTGCGTCTGGTGGCAGACGTCCCTTGGCGTCTACCCCTGAGAGAAGACCTTCTGTCGCAGGTTCCTATCTTTCACCCTGCTTTACAGTCGCTGGCTTTAACGGCGTGGTTGTTGAGTGCCAGGTGTTGAAGGACCGAGGTCTGTCGGGCTCGGTGATCTCTACCATGCTACGAGCACAGAAGTCCACTTCACGAAAGATTTACCATCGTACGTGGAAGGCCTACATCTCTGTGTGAGGAGATGAAATGGCACCCCCGTACATACGTGATGTCCCGGATTCTGCTGTTCTTACAGCGTGGAGTGGTTCAGGCTCTCTTGAGTACGGTTAAGATTTAGGCTCTAGCTGTCTACTTTCAGTGACCCTTGGCGGCGCACTCCTTGGTGCGCACCTTTGTGCAGGGGGTCCGGCATGTGGCCCCTCCTGTGCGTCCTCCACTGCCTCCATGGGACTTGAATTTAGTTCTTTCCGTGCTTCAAGAAGCTCCGTTTGAGGACATTCGGAAGATTCTTTTGTTGACTCTGTCCCAGAAGGTGGTCTTTCTGGTAGCAATTACCTCGGTCAGACGAGTTGTCCTGCAAGGCTCCTTACCTGCTCATCCACAAGGATAAGGTGGTGCTGCGGCCGCAGCCATCATTCCTTCCAAAGGTTGTCTCGACTTTTCACATTGAGGACATCATTTTGCCATCCTTATGTCCTCGGCCGAAAAACCCTAAGGAGGCCACTTTGCATTCCTTGGACGTGGTTCGGGCCCTACGGGTGTACTTGTCTGCTACGGATCCGTTTCGGAGGTCGGACTCACTGTTCGTGTCGGTGACTGGTCCTAAAAAAGGTCTGGCGGTCTCGTCGGCCACCATTTCTAGGTGGATCAGACAGGTCGTGCTCCAGGCCTATGCCCTAAAGGGGCGGGCGCCTCCCTTTCAGGTTACGGCGCATTCAACCAGGGCGATTGGTGCCTCCGCCATCAAGCGTCTGTCTTACAGGTATGTAAGGCAGCGACCTGGTCGTCAATCCACACCTTCTCAAAATTTTACAAGGTGGATGTGAGTGCATCTTCGGATGCCTCCTTTTGGCAGCAAGGTTTTACAAGCGGCAGTTTAAGGTTGAAGTTCCTCCGTTGAGGAACTCTGGTTTGTTTGGGGTGAAACCTGGTTTGCTGTGTTTTTTTCCCACCCCTCGAAAAAAAATTGACACTGCTTGGGTACGTCCCTAAGGTCAATGCTGCTGTGTCCGTCCATGAACGGAAGAGAAAATAGGATTTTTGTACTCACCGTAAAATCCATTTCTCTGAGTTAACGGACACAGCACTCACCCCTCCTTTGTTTGTACTGCTTGTCTACGAACTGAGGCTGGATGTTCCAGAGAGTGGGATGTACCCGGGGGACACGCCCCCTGGGAGGTGCTGTACTGAGAGAAGTGTTTTTAACACTTAAAGTGCTGTTTTTTCTGCCTAGTCTCTCCTGAAAGGAAAGGTATATAACCCTAAGGTCAATGCTGCTGTGTCCGTCCATGAACTCAGAGAAATGGATTTTACGATGAGTACAAAAATCCTATTTTTGCGGGCACGATTTTTTGCAGCAATTTCAGAGAATGCCTGTGTAAATTTGAGGTCTATGGACCTCAACTTGCATGAAAGTCAGACCAAAGTAGTACGTAGCACAGTGACTACTGTGAAGTCGGCACGACTTGAAGTCGCACATATATGAATAGTTATCATTGGAAATTATGAAGAACGACTTGTAATGCGACTTTGCAGTCCCAAGTCGCAGAACAAGTCGCACACATGTGATTGGGCCCAACGGTACAAAATAACTAATTAAAAAAAAAAATATGGATGTATTTAACATGAATATGTTGTGAATTGAGGCTAATATGTTTCAAAAACTTTCATGTTCACAATTTTTATGCAATCACTTTAGCTTTCATACCTGTACAGCCCCTTTGGACCAGCACATTTTTTACACAGATATTGGTTACCATCAGCCTGCGAGGGTGGTTTACATAAAAGTGGTGACCTTTGTATTGGGGTTCATATCCATAAGGAGAAGTGTGCCCAAAGGGGGAACAAAGGTGAAAGATTCTACTCCATTTACATTCGAACGCCAATGCATCCTCCGCTGGGCAATCCCGCTCCATGTGGAAGCGGCCTAAATAAAAAAAGATTTATGTTTCCATGTACATGTGATGTTAAAGCAACCTGACAAGTAAAAATTGTTTTTATTATTTTATATTTTGTTTTCTCCTTTTTAAACTAAATTTGAAAATCCTGTAGCTGCGGACTTTTAATATTAGGACACTTACCTGTTCAGGGAACCTGCGATTTTCAGCACCCCAGCCTATTTTCCAATCAGCTCTCGGGTGCTGCTGCCGCCTTTCGTGGTAAGGGAAACTGGCAGTGACGTTTTTTAGCTTCACGGCCAGTTCCCTACTCGTGCACTGTGCTTTCTAACTGGCCTGGCGGTGGAGGTAGGAGGAGGGAGCAGCAAACTCCAGTGCAATATTCCCAATGCACACGTTCCTGCAAAGATGGCTGTATTTTCAATTGGGTGCTGAAGAGACCATTGGCTGGAACTGTATACAGTCTTAAGGCCCGTACACACGATCAGATATTCCAACAACATTTGTGTGATGGACGTCTTTTGTTGCATAATCCAAACGTCTGTATGCCCCATTGGACAATTGTAGGAATTTCCGACAATAAATGTTGTATAGCCATGCTTTCAAATGGTCCGACAACAAATGTTTTCCAGTCGGATTATCCGTTCGTATGTACACAAGTCCGTAAGACTAAAATCCAAAGTACAAACACGCATGCTCCGAACCAATGCTAACTATCAGACAACATTGGCAGAAGTTGCCCAAAGGGTGGCGCTAAAGAGCTGAAAAACAACATAGTTTTGTGTATGTTGAGCCACACAGGACCCCTTTATCAGGCATTTGATCATTGATTAAAGTTTTGGACCCATTTATGGAGATCCTGGTGACATTTTCTCTTGTTGCAGCAAGGTCTCCCAGAAATTAGGACATGTTCCTGTTAAAACATTTTTTTTTTTTTTTTTTACAATGCAATGTTGATACATACCATTAAATGAGTATAGATTGTTCAAATCAAAGAAATGCTTACCCTTTTTATTTATTTATTTATTTTTTAGTTCATCCCTTTGCTCTGCAAATAAAATTAAACTATAAGTGCCGGTTCACACTGTGGCGGCATGACTTCGGGGGCGACTCGTCCTGAAGACGCCTTCAGAGGCGATTAGCAAAATTACTTCTGTATAGAAGTCAATGCAAATCGCCACGAGCCGCCCCCGAAGTTGTACAAGAACCTTTTTCTAAGTCAGAGCGACTTGCATCGCTCCTATTAGAACAGTTCTATTGCATAGAATGGGACGCGACTCCTCAGGCGGCTCAGCCGCCTGACCAGTCGCCCCAGTGTGAACCGGCTCTAAAGAGAAAGTAACAGTGATACTCTGTGCCTGAACAGTGTTTATAAACACTTCCAGGTCTGTTTTTTTAAACACAGCAGCTAAAAAAACTGCCTTATATTTACAGCAGAATTGCAGGTAAATGCGTTTGGGAGTGAACAGATATATAGAACATACAGCACATGCTCTGTTTACTTCAATTAAGTGTTTCTTGGCGGGGTGTGAAGCACGCCTGGTGCTCACAAATGGTTATATATCAAACTGTTAAAATGAATTGAAACGCTAATGCTCATAGTGGACAGATATAAAAAGTGTTTGTTTCTCTTCCAATTACTTTTAATGTACCAGGCAGAGCTGAAGACTAGAAAAGCAGCAAAGTCTCTGCGAGGCTCAGTGGAAAAATACAATGCTGTACGAAAAGAATTTGAGGAGAAGATGCTGCAGTCTGCACAGGTCAGTAATTTATTTTTTATAATAAAGTGCAGTAAGGCCCTTTTCACACAGGCGTTCTGTTTGTCTGTTTTTCATCCATCTGTTGACAGATGAAAAACGGACACCAATGTATTCCTATGGGCAAGCACCTCCGTTAACATCTGTTTTTTGAAATGGAAATAATTTTTCTTCCGTTTAAAAAACTGAACTGGCGAAAAACGGATGTAAACAGACAAATGGTCTGTTTTTACATTGGTAATGGATGTAAAAAAACTTATGTAAACTGAATCCATTTTTCTTTAAAAAAAACATGACTGAGCTGATGGGGGAAAAAAAAACAGAACACCCTTGTGAAAGGACCCTAAGGGTAATTTTGAATAGTAAGCATACTAAGGAATCTTTAACTTGTCTTCTTGGCACCTGCAGATACCTGCTGGAGCCACCCTGCAGACCTTAGATTTAGGAAGAATGTGCACGCCACCTTCCATAAAGCAATGTTTCAGTTGCAAATAAAGGGTGAAGTGAGAGTACCTGAATATACCAACGTTGATGATTTTTTTTGCAAGAGGTTCTTTAGGTGGTCTACTGATTAAAGGGCATGTCTGCTCAAAACCAATCTCTTATGGGTGAGGCCCTGTTATATGCCATGTAGGTTATTTTTAAAACTGTGAATAGATCCTTATTACTGAATGAGGCTGCAGTGGCCCATGTACCTATAGTATACCGGAATACACTATAAAACACATAATACTTCTCCAGGTCAGTCCAGGTATGCCCACAATATGCCTAGGTGCACATAATCTCATCACTGAAAATCAATGAAAATAAGGTAATGGGTGATTGCAGTAGTAGTAAAAATCCTTTATTGTAAAATTATAAAAAATACAGCAGGAGGGGTGAGACTTCTAAAAAAAAAATTAAGCTTAAAGCGAAGTTTCACCCAAAAGTGGAACTTCCGCTCATTGCATTCCTCCCCCCCCCCCCTCAGGTGCCACAATTGACACCTTTCGGGGGGAGGGGGGGACAGGATTCCTTTCCCACTTCTGGGAAGCCGGGCCGCGGCCCATGATGACACTGTGGGGCTCCCTCCTCCGCCGGGCCAATAGGAGAGAGGAGCGGGCCTCGCGCATGCACAGTAGGGTTCCTAGCGTGAAGCCGAAAGGCTATACAGCTGCTGGTGCTGACATCGCTGGACTCCAGGACTGGTAAGTGTCCTATTATTAAAAGCCAGCAGCTGCAGTATGTGTAGCTGCTGGCTTTTAATTTTATTTTTTTCAGGCGGAACACCGCTTTAATGGTGTTTACTCAAAGAGAATACAGCTACATACAGATTGGAGTCATTTTCTTTTTGTGTAGGGATTGTAAATGTAATATATGAAGAGTATAACCTGTAGGTTGTGCTGTGTACTAAGGCACTTATGCCCTTAACTTTTGACTTACAAACCTTCTTTAGGGATACAGAAGCATACGGAGATACTGAAAAGTAACACATTTTACACCCTTAAAGTCATATTAACCACTTAAGGACCGCCTCCTGCACATATACGTCGGCAGAATGGCACGGCTGGGCACAAGCACGTACAGGTACATCCTCTTTAAGTGCCCAGCCGTGGGTCACGGGCGCGCGCCCGCGACCCAGTCCGAAGCTCCGTGACCGTCACCGCGGGACCCGATCGCCGCTGGAGTCCCGCGATCGGTCCCCGGAGCTGAAGAACGGGGAGAGCTGTGTATAAACACAGCTTCCCCGTTCTTCACTGTGGCGCCGTCATTGATCGTGTGTTCCCTTTTATAGGGAAACACAATCAATGACGTCACACCTACAGCCACACCCCCCTACAGTTAGAAACACAAATGAGGTCACACTTAACCCCTTCAGCGCCCCCTTGTGGTTAACTCCCAAACTGCAATTGTCATTGTCAATAGTTAGAAGAATACGTATCGGCCTAAACTGAGGAAAAAAAAAGTTTTTTTATATATTTTTGGGGGATATTTATTATAGCAAAAAGTAAAAAATATTGCATTTTTTTCAAAATTGGCGCTCTATTTTTGATTATAGCGAAAAAAATAAAAACCGCAGAGGTGATCAAATACCACCAAAAGAAAGCTCTATTTGTGGGGAAAAAAGACGCCAATTTTGTTTGGGAGCCACGTCGCACGACCGCACAATTGTCAGTTAAAGCGACGCAGTGCCGATTCTCAAAAACTGGCCTTTAGCTGCCTAAGGCTGCATTCACACCTGAGCGTCAGTCGTTCGGTCGTTTTTTCCGGCGTTTTTTTCCAGCGTTTTGTTGCACGTATTCATGCTTATTTGCGTGTTTGCATACAGCGTCATCTGACGTTTTTGTACTTCAACGTTTTTTATTTTAGCCAATAGGAAAAATTATCATCTTTTCATCACTTGTTGCTATGTTGGTAGATTTTTTTAATCTTCTGCCTGGGTGAACTGTTCTATTGATTAAAGCGACGAAACGCCCATAGAAAACGCTCGTTGTCGCGCAAGTCGCTTGAATTGAGCTTTTCCATTACTTTCTATGGGAAATGGAAAAGCTCAAAAACGACCAAACCGCCCGATACGCGTATTGGCGTGCAGATGTGAACCATCTCCATAGGGAATAATGTATTTTTTCCCCTCTAGTGTATTTGAGCGTCGCGCTTCAGGTGACAAAACACTCAGGTGTGAATGCAGCCTAAAGGTCCGTGTCTTAAGTGGTTAAAGGCAAAAGTATGGACTTAGAAAAAAAACATACATACTCACCTCCATGGTGTTGCATCAGTCTGATGATGCAGCTGTCCTCCACCAGCTCTAAGACTAATGCCGCGTACACATGATCATTTTTCTTGTTGTAAAAAACAACGTTTTTCAGGCTCTAGAAAAAACAATGTTTTTTTCAACTTGATCATTAAAACGGTCTTGCCTACACACGATCGTGGAAAAAAAAATGCTCTAGCAAATGCGGTGATGTACAACACGTACAACGGCACTATAAAGGGGAAGTTACATTAGGATGACGCCACCCTTTGGGTTGCTTTTGCTGATTTCGTGTTGGTAAAAGACGATTCGTGCTTTTCTGTCTGTTACAGTGTGATGAATGTGCTTACTCCATTACGAACGCTAGTTTTACCAGAACAAGCGCTCCCATCTCATAACTTGCTTCTGAGCATGTGTGGATTTTTCATGTCGTTAAAGCCCACACACGATCATTTTTTACAACCCGAAAAACGACAACGTTAAAAACGGCGTGAAAAAATAGAGCATGTTCGAAAAAAAATGAGCCCGTTTTTCAGAACCCGAAAAATGCTCTGAAACCCACACACGATCGTTTTTAGTGACATTAAAAAAAAAAAAATTTTTTAGAACCCGAAAAACGGTCGTCTGTACGAAGCCAAGTGCAGTGACCTTTCAGTCACCACTCTCTGATCTGCCCCTCCTCAATGCTCACTGGCTCCGGCTCTTGGCCATGCTCAGGCATTTAGGTGGATCCCAACAATATGGTTGGGGTCCTTCCAGAGCTGTCAGCTGATTCTGGGTCACAGGAGAGCAAAAGTAGGTGCACTCCTGTGACCCACAAGAGAAGTATGACCAAAAAAATCTTTGTCCATAATTTGTGTAAACAATCATTTTTTTTTAAAGCACATTCAGCAACTAATTTAATCAGAGTATGCAACTTCTTTATTTTTTAATTCTTAGGTATGTACCAGTTTAAGCTGGTGCCATGGCTGCTAACCCATGCTATTGGCTTCAGTATGACTCCTTTCTCTTGCAGCTTTCTATGTAGTAATTCTTGAAAGCATGAACTAGAATTGTCTCCCTACACAATAGAAACTCACAGCCTCCAGAGCCTATGATGGCAAGGCATGTCCCTTCTTCCTCCATCCTTCTCCATCCTCCCTTTTTTAAACTAACAGACTGAGTGGAGACTGCACTGTGTCCACTTATAACTCTTTCCTGTGAAGTCCAAAAGTTTACGGAAGCAGCACTGAGCGAGCAGGAGTCGGCAGCTGTGAAAGTTGTAAACTGGAATTCTATCAAATGGTTTACTGGAGAATGTTTGTTTATTTTATGGTTTTCAAAGTGTTGGGCTAAAAAACGCTAAGGGCTTAATACTACTTTATGCTTCAAAAATTTAACATAAAAGTTGATTGGTTGCCATGCACAGCTGCTTCAGATTCTGGCTGCTTCAGTTTTGATAAATTACCATCCTTGGCTTTACATCATATTGATAGTTTCTATTATTTCCAACATTCTGCTTCCCCTCTTGTGTTGCTTTTTGCCAACTTTATTGACCGTCTTTTATAGTTTTGTAGTTAGTTTTTTTTTTCTTTTTTGTGGTTGCATAGTTTGAAGAAAATACATAAGTTTGAGATCAAAACAAAAATATTTTTCCACTTTTGCAGTCACATTTGAGAGAACCCCTCTACGTGTGCCAGAACTATGCTGCCAGAACTCATCGCTGTATACTGTATAAAGCTGAAGCTACATAAGGTTTAGACAGTTCCGACACAAGCTCCATTTCCTCGTAATAGAAATAGTTAATTTAAGCCAGCGTAGTCCAAATGGACTTTTAAAGTAACAAAACCTGGAGTTAGACTGTGGCAAAATATGTAGGCTACTTGGCATTAAATTACATCTGAAATACATCTGCAGTTTCTGGCTGTTAAGTTCTGGCTTTTAGCCTTATTGCTTTCTAAATCTTTTGACCTGAAAGAAGTATGAAAGTCATGCATTTCTGACCCTTTTCTTAGACATTTGTGCCAGGTCTGTGACTAAGATTAGTTAATACCAGAGACAGCCAGGAAGTAGACTTTTCTGAAAAATACCAGCCTACATATTTCTCTCCTTAAGCCGCATACACAAGACCGTTTTTTCTGTCTGAATACCGCTCAAGCTGTCTTGCATACACACGGACATACCAAATTCCGACCGTAAAAAAACGCGTTGATGTATAACACTACGACAAGCCTAGAAAAATTAAGTTCAATGCTTCCGAGCATGCATGTTTTTTTTCTCCGTCGGAATTCCATACAGACGAACAGAATTTCTGATTTCTGAATTTTTTTCCTTTGAAAAAAAAGGAAAAAGTCCGATGGGACATACACACGGTCTGAATATCCGATGAAAAAATTCCATGTGACTTTTTCATCGGAAATTCCGACCGTGTGTACGCGGCATTAGAGTTGTACTTCAAACTTTTACATATTTCTGGAACTATATATCCATGTTTTTTTTTTTTTTAATGATAAACATATCATACTTACCAGCTATGTGGAATGGTTTTGCACAAAGAGGCTCCGAACCTCCCATTTTAGGGTCTTCCTCTGGTGCTCCAGACTCCTCTCTTTCAAGTTCCATCATAGCAAGCTGACTATCGGGGCACTCATGCATGCTTGATTCTGAGTCTGTCTGTGTGCATCTTCCATGGTAGGGAAACGACTCCAGAGTAGGGGTGCCATGCTGTGGAATGCCCTCTCCTTGGAACTTAAGATGACACCTAACCTGCTCCTCTTCAGAAAAAAACTAAAAACGGAGCTGTTCATCCAGGCCTATGGATACATTTATACAGGGCTTTTTTTCAGGGGGAACTTGGGGGAACTCAGTTCCACCACCTCTGGCTCAGACCCTTTGGTGCCTGCTCACCACAATCACTTGTAAACACAGAAGTCTGGTTTCTGTGTTTATAAGTGACAGCTCTGCACTCTGTGTGTAACCCCCCTGAACTCTGCATTCTGTATGTAATGCAATCCTGGTATCTAATTCCCCTTTAAGACCCTTCTACTGTTTGTGAAATCTGAACAGGGTCGTGATTGAGTTCCTGCACCTATTTTCTGAGAAAAAAAGCTCTGCATTTATATTCTTTTCCCTCTCACAGTCCGCCCCCTCATTGAAGGGGCCACTTGCCTCTCTAATAACTATGATGTCTTCTACCCCTCCTGTAGTATCCCCACTGTTCCTTTTTTCTTTTATATTTTTTTCTCATACACTTCACGGCTCTTTCCTCTTGCTCCCCTAAGGGCTGGATACCCTTTCCTTTCACCGCCCTCTCTTCTCTTTTCTCTCTCTTCTTCACCACGGATTGATTCAAAGTTACATCTCACCAGCGGCGCTTAGGCGCTCACTTCACAGTGGGCATTTGGCGCCTAATTAAGCTCAAAAATCAATCAATCAATCTATTAACAAACACAGTGTGGCTTGGCGTCACACCCTTCTTCCTTCTCACAGGATTTGATTGAAAGCACCAGGAGCCAGTGGCTCCCGCTAGAGCTGCACGATTATTCGTCAAGAATCGTTATCGCAATCTTTTTCCTGTTGCAATTCTTGACACAGGGTTTCACGATCTTTGACATGAAAAACATTTTCTCTCTGCACTTTGGTATGCAAAGAATTTCCTGTCTGCTCTCAGCCAAAAGTCAAAGTCTGGGCAATCTGCCAAGTCTGGGCAGCCTGCCAAGTTTTGAAAACAGCGATTCTCCTTTTGGCCAGAATCGTGCAGCTCTAAGGAAGTGGAAGCTATCCTACATACATCAAGAAAACAAAAAAGAAAAGGCGTAATGAAATTTATATAAAACTTTACCAAATTGTACATGATTTTACTATTTCCATATGACATGACATTTTAAAGCAACCGACAAGTAATGGCTCAGTGGTGCAGACCACACGGGTGTTAGCTTAACCCCCACACCTCAAGCCCCACAGAAGATCAATGGCTGTCAAGCAGAAGGCAATAGAGGTGGCTTGCTCACATTCACTGAATCAAAGCATAGGGACACTCTTTAGCTGATCCATAAAACATTTTTTTAAAAGGTGTTATGATTTATAGATTCTTATAGACTTGCTTATTAATTATATAAGAATCAGGATGAATGTACAGGGAGTGCAGAATTATTAGGCAAGTTGTATTTTTGAGGATTAATTTTATTATTGAACAACAACCATGTTCTCAATGAACCCAAAAAACTCATTAATATCAAAGCTGAATATTTTTGGAAGTAGTTTTTAGTTTGTTTTTAGTTTTAGCTATTTTAGGGGATATCTGTGTGTGCAGGTGACTATTACTGTGCATAATTATTAGGCAACTTAACAAAAAAAAAATATATACCCATTTCAATTATTTAATTTTACCAGTGAAACCAATATAACATCTCAACATTCACAAATATACATTTCTGATATTCAAAAACAAAACAAAAACAAATCAGTGACCAATATAGCCACCTTTCTTTGCAAGGACACTCAAAAGCCTGCCATCCATGGATTCTGTCAGTGTTTTGATCTGTTCACCATCAACATTGCGTGCAGCAGCAACCGCAGCCTCCCAGACACTGTTCAGAGAGGTGTACTGTTTTCCCTCCTTGTAAATCTCACATTTGATGATGGACCACAGGTTCTCAATGGGGTTCAGATCAGGTGAACAAGGAGGCCATGTCATTAGTTTTTCTTCTTTTATACCCTTTCTTGCCAGCCACGCTGTGGAGTACTTGGACGCGTGTGATGGAGCATTGTCCTGCATGAAAATCATGTTTTTCTTGAAGGATGCAGACTTCTTCCTGTACCACTGCTTGAAGAAGGTGTCTTCCAGAAACTGGCAGTAGGACTGGGAGTTGAGCTTGACTCCATCTTCAACCCGAAAAGGCCCCACAAGCTCATCTTTGATGATACCAGCCCAAACCAGTACTCCACCTTGCTGGCGTCTGAGTCGGACTGGAGCTCTCTGCCCTTTACCAATCCAGCCACAGGCCCATCCATCTGGCCCATCAAGACTCACTCTCATTTCATCAGTCCATAAAACCTTAGAAAAATCAGTCTTGAGATATTTCTTGGCCCAGTCTTGACGTTTCAGCTTGTGTGTCTTGTTCAGTGGTGGTCTCTTTCAGCCTTTCTTACCTTGGCCATGTCTCTGAGTATTGCACACCTTGTGCTTTTGGGCACTCCAGTGATGTTGCAGCTCTGAAATATGGCCAAACTGGTGGCAAGTGGCATCTTGGCAGCTGCACGCTTGACTTTTCTCAGTTCATGGGCAGTTATTTTGCGCCTTGGTTTTTCCACACGCTTCTTGCGACCCTGTTGACTATTTTGAATGAAACGCTTGATAGTTCGATGATCACGCTTCAGAAGCTTTGCAATTTTAAGAGTGCTGCATCCCTCTGCAAGATATCTCACTATTTTTGACTTTTCTGAGCCTGTCAAGTCCTTCTTTTGACCCATTTTGCCAAAGGAAAGGAAGTTGACTAATGCACACCTGATATAGGGTGTTGATGTCATTAGACCACACACCTTCTCATTACAGAGATGCACATCACCTAATATGCTTAATTGGTAGTAGGCTTTCGAGCCTATACAGCTTGGAGTAAGACAACATGCATAAAGAGGATGATGTGGTCAAAATACTCATTTGCCTAATAATTCTGCACTCCCTGTAGTATTGTATAAATTTGAAACAAACATCCAATAAAGTGTATCAAGTCTAACAATACACAAATGAAACATTCCTAATGAAAGAGCAAGAGGCCACCAAAAAGTATGTATAGAGCTGAATGGTAGATAACTACAGCAAAAGGAGAGCAATCTCCTGTAAAGCCCTATAGCAAAACAAGAAAAAGAAGAGCTGTAGAGGGACATTCAAAGTTTAAATTTGTTGAGAGAAAAAATAGGATTTTTTAATACAGCTTACCTGTAAAATCATTTTCTTGGGAATACATCACGGGACACAGAGCTTTAATTTCTTAATGGGTTATGTAGTCACCACAGGTGATTGGACACTGGCAAACCCAAAATTGAGTTCCTCCCCTATATAACCCCTCCCAAATGGAGAGTACCTCAGTTTTGTAGCAAAGCAATAAGTGTTCCACGTTAACTCCGAAGAGGGGGGAGGGGGGCTCTGTGTCTCGTGTATTGATAGTGCTCAAGGCCAACTTCATATTTAAGCCCAACTGAAGAAAGGCAAGAATCCTATTAATGGCAAACTTCCCGGGAAAACAAATGCCTTCCAGATTCTGTAGTAGAGCCTGGAGGCCGGCTTCCTAGCATTAACCAGGGTGGATAGGACTGGCCCTGAGAGCCCACATTTCCTCAGAATGTGGGTCTCAACAACCAAACCGTCAAATTTAGACTTTGTAAGGCAGGATGGAATATTGGACCCTGCAATATGTCTGGGCGTAATGGAAGAATCCAAGGTCTTCCTACTGCCATCCTTACGACTTCTGGGGGGTACCAGGGTCTCCTGGGCCAAGCTGGGGCGACCAAAATCACTGACTTTCCTTTCTTCTTGACTCTCTGAAGGAATCGTGGGAGAAGCGGTACTGGAGGGAACGCATAAATCAGGGAATATCGATCCCATGAGATTGTCGGGGCATCTGAGCCTTGAGCATAGGGATCTCTTGTTCTTGACACAAAGCTGTCCAGTTTTGCATTGAACCTGGAAGCTAACAGGTACACATCTGGGGTTCCCCATTTCTGACATATGATTTGAAACATGTCGGGGTGTAGAGACCATTCTCCTGGACTCAGTTGCTGGCGGCTTAAAAAATCTGCCTGACAATTTTTCTACCACTGGAATGAAGACTGCAGATAGGCAAGGAATATGCCCTTCTGTCCAGGCCAAGATGTGATTCACCTCTTTTTGGGCATCCAGACTTCTGGTTCCTCCTTGGTGATTGATATAGGCTACGGCCGTAGCATTGTCGGACTGAACCTAAACAGGCCAGCCTTGCAGTCTGAAAGACCAAATTTGAGGGCCAAATGAATTGCCCGAATCTCCAGAATGTTGATGGGTAGGAGCTTTTCGGCCCCGGACCAGTTCCCCTGGGCAGATGCTTCTTCTAGCACCACCCCCCCCAGCCCAGGAGGCTGGCGTCTGTGGTCACCACTTTCCAGGTAACTGGAGTGAAGTTATTTTCCTTCTGACAGATTTTGGGGAGGAAAAACCAATTGAGGCTCTGGCGAACCCCTGGAGATGAGATCTTCCCCAACAATCTCATCTCTGCATAATATTGCACCTGCATCTTTAGCGACTGAGAAGTTGCAAGAAACCTATCATTATCTGAGTCCTCAGACTGCACATGATCATCATCTCCAGAGAGGGATTTCTCTTTCGTTCATGGACGGACACATCTTGATCTTGACAAAGTGGGTATTAGCCTTCATTCAGGAGTGACCTGGCAGAAACTTATAGAAAGTGTTAAACACATCACACACCATACAGCGGTCCCTCTGGGTATAACCCCTCTCTCTGCATCTCGCAGATAAATTTTTTTTTCTGCCTAGCAAAGGAGAAGACATAGCTCCCTTCGGGCCCATAGGCTTGGAGATTTATTCCAAATTAAATTTTATAATTTTATTTTTTTGGTTGTTCCTGTGATCAACTGCCGACTGGGTGACAGGCTGGATCCCAGATCCTTGTAGTCCCCCCCCCGTTTCGGCCATCGAGCGTGTGCCGACCGTAGCTATGCGCTGGGTCATCCGACATGCCAGTGGCTCTATGGGTGGCCAATGAGCTTCACGCTCCAGGGCACGCATATGACCGGTCTACAGGGCCGAGTGGCAGTGGCCGGGCTGGCAGTCGCCTCCAAAACCATGCAGAAGATGGTCTGTCTGGGATGCTTCCAGCAGAATCCACACAGGAAGGGTAAGTAGTAATCCCCTGCTTCTGCAAGAGGACATAGCTGGACTTTCCCGGGGAGGTCGAGTAGGGGTTTCATCCTTCCTTTTCTCCCTTCCTCCCTTCCCTCCTCCCTGGGCTCTCTGAGCTAGGCTGGCTGCTGGGGCTGGGGGTTCACCTGGGGGGGCTCCACCTATGGGAGAACTGTGCTGTACGTCCGCTTACAATGCTAGTGAGCTGCCATGAAAAGTTTGCTTACCCGTGTATTCCCCCTCAATGCTGTCGGCGGCCACTTTAGAGGCGCACAGCGCCTGCTTGCACCTATCTACTGCTCGGCTGCCATGTTTTTGTGGTCTAAGCTGTATTTGGCCTCTATCTGTCGCTTGGCGGCCAAGTTTTTGTAGTCCCTGCCACTCGGCGGCCATTTTCTTGTGGTCCACGATGATTTGCCTCTATTTCCTGCTCGGCAGCCATGTTCTTGTGGCCGCAGCGTTTTTTGGCCTCTATCTGCCGCTTGGCGGCCATTTTCTTACAGTCCACGATGTATCACATTTAAACAGTGCAAGCTTGCAGATACACGCTGCAGAGTGGTCAGACTGACACAGACAGCTGACAAGGAGAAGCAGCTCAAGTAGCAAGCAGACGGCAGCCATACGGTACTGTTCAAGGGTGGTGATCCTCTGGGGGGGAACCCCTTGTCTCTGTCGCAGCTAGGAGGTTGGGTTGTTTTACCTTACCTTGGAGTCCCTGTGGGTGTCAGGCGCGTGGGTCAGCATGCCGTCAGAAGCAGACGCTTTTTTCCCTGAAACACCTGAGCTAGCAATTGATACTCACTGCACCCAATGTATCGGACGCTATGTCGGCGATCCTAGATGCCTTTGTTGCCAAGGTGGAAGTGGCGCGTGGAAAAACGGGGGAGTAAAAAGTGGCCCCTCCCCCCGCCATCTTCTTGGGACAACTCGGATGCGGAGCCAGGTCCAGCTATGGCTCATGACCCTGGCTCTGAAGTATCTGAGGATGCTGACCAAGATCGACTGGACAGTGAGGATGAATCTGGATCAGCATGCAAAAAGGTTCTGGTAGGTGATCTTATCACTGCAGTGCGAGATACTCTGAAAATAGGAGTCTGCGGAAGCAACAGAGGCTTCAGTCCCTTTCGGGTTCCATAAGCCGACCCGCACTGCTAGGGTGTTTCCTTGTGTGTCTTATCTAGAGAAACTTTTATACAAGGAGTGGGACAAACCACAAAAGGTTTTTCCAGTCCCTAAACATTTAGCGGTGCGTTACCCTTTGAAGGTAACCACGATTCCGGTAGAAGGGGCTCCTGCTTTCAAGGACCCTCCGGACAAGAAGGCTGAGGCGGTCACCTGCAACCTATACACAGTGGTGGGCTCGGCTGTGCGCCCAAAGATGGTTGGGCCATAGTGTCTCAGACACTCACGAAATGGGCAAAGATGCTGCACAATGGGTTAAAGGCACGTCAGGCTCCCTCGGACGAGGTAGCTCTGGCCGACCAGTTCGTACAAGGCCTAAAATTAGTTTGCGAGTCAGCCCTGGACACTATTCCTCTGCTGGCCAGAACCTCAAGCTATGCGGTGGTGTTACGCTGTCTACTTTGGCTGAAGTGTTGGTCGGCAGCCCAATCTTCCAAGAAGGCCCTGATGGATTTGCCCTTTGAGGGCGACAGACTTTTTGGAGCATCCCTGGATGACATTAAACATGCCACAGGGGGTAAGAGTACGCTTCTCCCACAATCCAAAAAGGGTAAGGAGCCACAGGCAAGGGCCCTCTTTCACCGCGCACAAGCGTTTTTTCGTCCGCCTAGCACGGCAAGTAAACCATCCGAGTCCAAAAAAAGAACCTGCTGAGGAACAGAAGCGTCCCTGGTTTCGTAAGCCCAACAAACCTGCAAACAAATCCATGTCCGCATGAAGGTTTGCCCCCACCCATCTCTCGGGTGGGGGGACGTCTTCGCGAATTTGCGACCCGGTGGACATCGCAGATCTACGACCGGTGGGTTTGCAAAGTAGTTTCTGTAGGGTACAAGATAGTTTCCCTCCACCAAACCGATTTTTTTACCTCCAGCTTCAGCCGACCCGTCGAGAAGCCCTGTATGGGGTGGTTCAGGACCTGCTGAGAAGCAGAGTAATCATTCCTGTCCCAGCACAGGAACGATTTCAGGGGTTTTACTCAAACCTGTTCGTAGTGCCAAAGAAGGAGGGCGTTCGTCCAATCCTGGATCTCAGGGCCCTCAATTGCTTTGTGAAGGTACAAGGATTCCAGAGTCGGTTCGCTCTGTTGTTGCTGCCCTCCATCCGGGGGATTTTCTGGCATCCTTGGACATCAGGGACACATACTTGCATGTCCCCATATGCACCAAGCATCAGATGTCTGCGCTTTGCCAATGGAGTTTCCCCAAGGTGCTCGCCCCGATTTTGGCCCTACTAAGACAGCGTGGCATCGCTATCGTGGGCTACTTGGACAATCTTGTTCTGAGGGCCACTTCAAGCTCAGAATTAGAGGTGAGCGTGTCTATAACCCTCCGAGAATTTGGTTGGGTGCTGAACACCCAATAGTCAGTATTGGTGCCGACTTAACGCCTAGTGTATCTGGGGTTGATTCTGGACTCCTCAGACGGGAACGTTTTTCTCCCTATGGAAAGGTTGCAGACTCTTCGGGCTGCGGTGCGGCAGTTGATATCCCAAAGATGGTCGTCACTCCACTTTTGCATGCGAGTCCTGGGCCTCATGGTAGCTTCCTTCAAGGCAGTACCGTATGCTCAATTTCACACTCGAGTGTTGCAGAAGGAAATTCTGTCCAGATGGGACAAGTGCCCATCGTCCCTCGATTGTCAAATCCGGATGAGCCACCTAGTCAGGACCTCCCTAGTTTGGTGACTGACATCACCGGCACTTCTGTCCGGGAAGTTGATCCTTCCTTTTCACTGGATGGTGGTCATGACGGATGCCAGCCTTACCGGTTGGGGGGGGGGGAATCTGTGGAGTTTAGTCGACCCAGGGTCGCTGGACTCCAGAGGCTGGACCAAGGAGAATGATCTCTGCACCCGGATGTGTTTCAGCTCCTTTGCCAAAGATGGGGCATGCCAGATGTAGATCTCCTGGCGTCTCAACTCAATCGGAAGGTATTGAGGTTTGTGGCCAGGTCAAGAGACCCAGGGGCAGACGCGACGGATGCGTTGGTGGCACCATGGAGTCAGTATTGGCTAATCTATGCCTTGCCTTCCTAGAAGCTCTTTCTCATCTGCTTTTCAGATTAGAGGCAGAAGGGATCCCAATGATCCTAATTGCTCGGGACTTGCCTCGGCGCCTTTGGTACGTCGATCTAGTGTGTATAGTAGCAGATGTCCCGTGGCGTCTACCACTGAGAGAGGACCTGCTGTCGCAAGGTCCCATATTTCATCCTGCTTTACAGTCGCTGTCTTTAACGGCATGGCTATTGAAAGCCAGGTGCGAAGAGACAGGGGCCTGTCGGATTCAGTGATTTCTACAATGAGGAGGGCTCGGAAGCTATCCTCTAGGAAGATTTACCATCGCACTTGGAAGGCCTACATATCCATTTCTGAGGAAATGAGGTGGAATCCGCGTACTTATTTGGTTTCCAGAGTCCTGCTGTAACTACAGTGGGGGGTAGACCAAAAGCTTGCCTTTACGATTAAGGGGCAGAAATTTCTGCCCTGACTATCTTTTTCCAACAACCCCTGGCGGCTCACTCGCTGGTGAGTACGTTTGTACAGGGGGTTCGGCATTTGGCCCCCACCAGTCCGTGCTCCACTACCTCTGTGGGACTTAAACCTGGTCATCTTGGTACTTCAGAAGCCACCGTTTGAGAACATTAGGGAAATTCCCTTGTTGACACTTTCTCAGAAAGTGGTATTTTTGGTGGCTGTTATGTTAGACTGGTTTCTGAGCTGGCGGCCTTGTCATGCAAAGCTCCTGATCTGATCTTACACAAGGATAAGGTGGTGCTGCGTCCGCAGCCTTCCTTTCTTCCTAATGTCGTTTTGGCCTTCCATCTCAATGAGGACATTGTACTTCCACCTTTCTGTCCTCGTCCGTCACATCCTAAGGAGGCGGTGTTGCATTCCTTGGACGTTGTCCGAGCTCTGAGAGTATACTTGTCCGCTACTGCTCCGTTCCGGAGGTCAGACTCGCTGTTCGTTTTTGGTGGCTAGCCCTGAGAAGGGCCTGGCGGTCTCGTCGGCCACCATCTCGAGGTGGATCCAATGGATAGTGATTCAGGCTTACACCATAAAGAATCAGACGCCCCCCTTTCCTGTCATGGCGCATTCGACCAGGGCAATGGGTGCCTCTTGGGCTTTCCGACATCAAGCGTCTGTTTCCCAGGTGTGTAAGGCGGCGACCTGGTCGTCCGTTCACACTTTCACTAAATTCTATAAGGTTGATGTGAGTGCATCTTCTGATGCTGCTTTTCGGCCACAAAGTTTTGCAGGCTGTTTAGAGTTTCAACTCCTCAAGTCGAGGAGCTCTGTTTTGGGGTGAGGTTTATTTTTATGCTGTTCCCACCCCTCGTTTTTTGACACTGCTTTGGGGAGTCCCACTTTGTTAAGACTAAGGCTGTGTTCATCCCTGAACGAAAGAGAAAATAGGATTTTTGTACTCACCGTGAAATCCTTTTCTCTGAGTTCATGGACGGACACAGCATCCACCCCTCCATTTTATGTTTGTACTGCTTTTTGGCAAACTGATCTGCGAGATGCAGAGAGAGGGATTATACCCAGAGGGACCACCCCCCCTGGGCGATACTGTATGGTGTGTGATGTGTTTAACACTTTCTATAAGTATCTGCCTAGTCACTCCTGAATGAAGGCTAATAACCACTTCGTCAAGATTAAGGCTGTGTCCGTCCATGAACTCAGAGAAAAGGATTTTATGGTGGGTACAAAAATCCTATTTTCTCACCCTCAGAAGGCTCGTCTGAAAAGAGAGCCAGAGCAGATGAAGGGGATCTACCCCCTTTTCTGCTATCTTTCAAGGAGGTTGCGACAATATTCGCAATCCTTCCTTCCTGGCCATCCAAAGCAACTTTTGAAGTGTCCTCGGTGACGTATACAGGAGCTGCCATAGGAGAAGCTGCAAAACCAGACAGGGGGTTCATCCTGTGAGGCTGACAGAGGGGGATTGTAAACTGCAGGCAATCCTTAGCCGTACGCAGGGATTTTCTGGTGCCTCTTTTACTCGCCCTAGACCCTCTTCTCGGGACATAGTCCTTACTGATAACCAAAGGTACTTTCCACAAATATAAATGCAATCACTGTTGTGCAACAATACACAAAAATATCAGCTCACTGCACATCCTGATGCCAAGTAGGAGTCTTAGGTTTGCCTGGTACAATCCACAGGGATGCTTACAGCCCACAGCTCTGTGTCCATGCCGCTTACAGAAGGCTCTGTCGTGCTGGGCTTTTGAACCAGATTCTTGGTGAGGAAGCGGGGGAAGAGATTACTGGGGGGCATCTTGTATGCGTATCGTGGCAGAGCCTGCAGCGGAAGTAGGTGAGTGGTGTTATGTTTGACCGACTTCACTGAGCATGTTATCCTGAAAGGCTATGTAAGAAAATACCAGGTTGCACTTATTCCCTCCAGTGGTGAGAACCAGGAAAGACATCCTACTCCAAAGAAGATAATACATAAATAAAAATTATCATCTTCTTACCTGATCCACGCCGCAGGAAAGCTACTAAAAGTAGTTCCAGCTCTCACCCATCACGGCGGGGAAGTTGTGCCAATCTTCAGGTTTACCATGGGTTTTATTAGAGAAAACCTCATACCTGGACCTGTAGAAGACTCTGCCAGAAACTTTTCTTGCCACATATGTATTAGTACACCAAAGTCTGGATCCCAGAGCCCAGACCTCCGCAGAGAGACATTACAGGCAAACCTTGTTTCTTCTTACACAAGGCCAGGGTACCAACCATCTTAGGCCTTTGATATCAGCCTGAGGAATGGATCCGGTTATAGCTCCTAGATCTCCGCAGCCAGACCATCAAAAGAGCATTTTTCTTCTTGGCACATGTTGATCGTGACCAACCACCTTAACACTGGCGTAAAAACTGAGGTACTCTCAATTTGGGAGGGGTTATATAGGGGAGGAACTCAATTTTAATTGGGTTTGCCAGTGTCCAATCACCTGTGGTAACTACATAACCCATTAAGTAATTAAGGCTCTGTGTCCCATGATGTATGATCAAGAAAGGGGCTTTTTCAAACTCCCATCCAGCATGGGCTGACAGCATGTACTCCACTGGCTGAATGTGGGGAGGGGGGAGGAATAGAGCTATATATAGCGTATTTATCGGGGTATTGCGCGCTCCGGCATATAGCGCGCACCCCTAAAGTGGACCCGACATTCCTGTAAAAAAAACATTTTAGTACTTACAGTTTTGGTGTCTTGCGCGGCGGCCTCGTCGGGTCCGGCGTCCGTTTGCGGCTTCGGGTGTCCTCTTCATCGGGTCCAGCGTCCTTCTGCGGTGTCCTCCCCGCTCGATCCCTGCTCCGAGTTTGAACACTGCGCCAGCATATTCCGAGCGCAGTACACTCGGGTATGGTCGGGCAGGCTCGGCTACTCTCGCGCTCACGTCCTGTACGTCCAGGACGTAAGCGCAAGAGGAGCCGAGCCTGCCCGACTATACACGAGTGTACTGCGCTCGGTATATGCCGGCGCAGTGTTCAAACTCGGCGCGGGTATCGGCGTATATCGTGCACCCACGATTTTGCCCTGATTTTCAGGGCAAAAAAGTGCGCGTATACGCCGATAAATACGATATATATTTTGATGCAAGTCTGCTTGATTTCCCCCAGCTGAAGCCATTGGCATTGATTTCGCCTGGTGACCAATTGCCTCCCCGCTGCCCCTGGGAAGTGTGGATGGCTGCTTCTGCTGACATCATACACTCCAAGCAGTGTGGCCAAAATAGGTGGTGACCACACATGGGGAAATCGGCAGGGACACAATGGGCACACCAACAGCGTGGACGTGTATCTCCAATTTGTATTTCCATCTCTGTTCTGTTTGTAAAAGTTTTTCTTATTCCAATACCCCTTTCTTTGGGGTATGTGTATCCTATCCCGTGCTTTTTGAATTTTTGGAAATTTACCCCCATGGATCTTCGTAACGTGCCTTCCCAATGGTAAATCCAGGTTGCAGGTTTGCATGCAATGGCTATTGCCATAGTTCTTGTTTGCGATTCAGTGTTGGTAAAACCAATCGCATGTGATAATATATACTACTCCCTGCATGCAACAATTTTCAAAATGTTTTAAATCAAAGCATTCACCATTGGGAAGAATTTAAATAACTTTTCCCCAACATGTAAGTACAGTAAGTTTGTCCCACAATGAAAACAGCCCTTCTAAAAGTAACAGCTGGTCTTTCATTGATGAACTGCTTAATTACAATGTCTTCAGCTAGAATAGGCCAATGCATATTCAAAATAATTTACATTTCTGATTGTTGATTAGTATGTGTAGATTGAAGACCACTAGGGACTTTTGTTTTATGTTTTGAAGAGTAGCTCCTCAGGAGGGAGTCTACTCACTTTGTTGAAGGCAAGTTTTACTATAGCCTCTTTCTAAAAACCTATTCTTTAATTTATCAGCTTCTAGTTTGAAGGTTGAGTCCATAGAACAATTTCCTCTCAGTATTCTCAGGTATTGACAAGACCGGTAGGGTGGAGCCTGTGAGCGTGGAGTATGGTATTGCCATCGGTACTCTTGCGATAGAGACTGCTAGCAAGATGTCCATCTGGCATTTTAGTGATACTAGTGTCCAAAAAGGTCACAGTGGTCAAGTTATGTTAAATTTTAAGTTAATTTAATTGCTATTTATAGCTTCAAGACATTGGCATAGGATGTCCACTGGGCCATCCCAGACAAGGAATATGTAGTCTATGTACCATTGTCATGTAGAAACAGGGCAAATGTACACGGACAGCCCCTTGTCTGAAAGTTTCTCTCCCACTGCCCCAGGTACAGATTGGCGTAGGATGGGGCACAGAATGTCCCCATCGCTATGTCCTGCACCTGGAGGTAGTAGGAGCCTTCAAACAGAAAAAAAATTGTGATGCAGGATGAGTTCAAGTCCTGCAAGTATTAACTCGTTTAGAGACCAATCATGCATGCTCATCTGAGACAGGATCTTTTTTACAGCTGCTAAGCCAAGATTGTGCGGTATTGAACTATACAATGCCTTCACATCAATTGTGACGGTAGGCATTGGCTGAAATTGAAAGATTGTCAATAACCTGAAGGAAATTATTTGTGTCTTTTGTGAGAAAGGTTAAGGCAATAATATGTGGCTGAAGATATGCATCAACGACCTGATTCAGATTCTCAGGCCCCGTACACATGAGAGGATCTATCCGCTGGAATTGATCTGCGGATCAGTTCCAGCGGATAGATCCGCTGGTGTGTACAACCCAGCGGATCTGTTTCCGCGGATTTTTATCCCCTGGGATGGATTTCAAGCGGATAAAAATTTGAAGACATGCTTTCAAATCTATCCGCTTGAATCCATCCCAACGGATTGATCCGCTGGTCTGTACAGACTCACCGGATCAATCCATCCGAATGGATCCCCCGCATGCATCGTAATGATTCGACGCATGCGTGGAATTCATTATATGACCGCGTCGCGCACGTCGCCGCGTCATCATCGTGGCGACGGCGCAACACGTCATCGCAATGGGATTTCGGCGCAGATTTCGATCCTATGGTGAGTACACTCCATCGGATCCAAATCTGCATAAATCCTCGAGTGTGTACTAGGCCTCAGTCATTCACTCGTTGCCAGAAACTATGAATCTATACCTGTTGGGTTTGTAGAGTTTTTATGCAATTTCCAGAGGCTATAAAAAATCTGAATCTTGTGATATGGTGTACGTATGTATTCCCAAAGATCTTTAGCAGTAACTGCAGCCTCCAAAAAAAAACCCCCACCAATGTATAGAATCTTTTATTACATTTCTCCACTGTAGAGGGATTAATTTGGCGATGCCGTGCTTTGTTGGAAAGAATGCACATGCACATATTCTTGTATTGAGAAATATTCATTATTTTTTTTGCAAAGAGGCTAGAGCCTGTTTCTGGTCTTTCGAAAGATTAGTATCAGAAGGATTCCTGACTGAGAGCTTATCGCTATCCTGAGTTGCCCGTTTAAAAAAAGAGGCATTAGAATTTGTACTGGGGGAGGAAATTTAGGTGAAGGTTTTTTGAAATGATACATTAATAGAATTATCAACATCTCGAAGGATGGACTCAATATTTCATCAATTAGATTTGTGGCAGACTGATTGATGGAAGAAGGTGAAATGTGAGTATTGGACAGTGAAGCCTCTCTAGAAGATTGATATGACATATCAGATGTCTGGAATATCCAAGGAGTTAGAGTAGTAAAGTGGGCCTAAACCTCTTGCCCCAGTCATCTAAGGCTCTGTGCACTGCGACCTTCCTCCACAGTATAAATTAGTTTTGTTTTTGTTTTTTTTACCTTATACCTTACCCTGCCCCCATGCCGGGGCAGGAGACTGTAGAAGTAGGGGTTCACCGCAGCTGAAGGGCAGAGCTGCATTTAGAGGCATTCAGCTTCCAATGACTGACTGAGCAGGACACCGCTAGATCTGCCAGGCAGATACAGTATCTGAATCCAAGACAATGCTGCACAAACAAGTAAAAATTATCAGAGGCCGACTGAATTTCCTCTTTAATGACTTGCAAGTATATATTGCAGTCACATGGTTGTTTAAAACATTTAACGCTGTATATCCCAATCTGTTTTCCAGTTATTTCAAGATACAGAGGCAGCTCATCTTAAACAAATGAAGAGACTTGTTACAGCATATTCACATTCTGTGGAGGATACTCATGTACAAATTGGACAGGTAAGTGTGGGTTGTTGGTAATATTATCTGTCTAAACCAGTGTTAATTTTGATGTCCGATTTAGATTTGGTTTTAGTCATAGTCTTTTGACTAAAATTACATTTTAATTTTAGTCCTATTTTAGTCACCCTGAATTATTTTAGTTTTAGTCGACTAAAATCTCCAGTACATTTAGTTGATCTAAATCTTGTGGGTTTAGTTAAATTGTAATGCATTATTTAAGCATTTCTCTAGCATTACCAAGCTCATTATATACTCTTGGAGTAAAAATCGAATAACATCTGGGTGTGGCCAGAATGCGATACAGACCACAGGCGCATGGTCCTGGAGCTCCGACCTCGTCTTATCTCCTACAACTCATACCCCAATCTCCTTTGATCTTCCAGCTCTGCAACAGAGCTCTTCTATTTGTGTGAGCCGGCTCTTTTTGGTATCCTCCATGGCCTTGGTCAAGTCACGCTCCACTCGCTCTTAGTCCGGCACTCCCTGCCCTTCCTCTTCCGTGGCCATCTTGACCATGAAGTCTTCTGCCGGTACCATGTCTGTCAGCACACAGGCGAATGCCGATGGCAGCATAGAGTCCTTCCCATTCACGCTGACATCTTGGAGGTGATTACAGCTTGCAAGGAATCCCTGACAGCAAAGATTGTTTTTCTTGCCACTGACATCAGCTTTATTAAAGGGGTTGTAAAGGTTTGGATTAAAAATAAAAATAAAAAAACATGTTATACTTCCCCCCGCTATGCAGTTAGTTTTGCACAGAGTGGCCTTGATCCTCCTACTTCTGGGTTCCCTCAGCAGCGCTTCTGGCTCCTCTTCTCGAGTGCCCTTTCGGAGAAGCACTCTCCTTCATGGACACCCGCGTCTTGCTTCTGTGTCTATTCACTCCCTGGCGCCCGCAACATTGGATTTGATTGACAGCAGCGGGAGCCAATGGCTGCACTGCTACCAATCCATTCAATCAGGGACCGAGACACCGTCTTTTGCTGGTGTGCTCGTCCCCAGGTACAGTTAAGTAAAACAGGGGCTTGGGGGGGGGGGGGGGGGATGGAAAACCTCAATCCCTTTAAGCATGACTTGGACAGGTTTTACTCCTGGGTTACTTAGGTAGAGGATCTGAGATGGACAACACAGTATGTTCCAATTCCAAAGACCTTCATGCAGGGCCGGATTTGCTCTCCCTGCCGCCCCAAGGCCAGGTTCCGCAATGCACCCCCTCCCCGCCAACCGAACCACCACCCCTCCAACTTTTTTTTTTGTATAATTTTCTTATTATTTTTAAAATAATTTTTCTTATTCTTTACTTTTTAATCATTTATTTTTATTTTATTAATTTAATTATTATTTCTTATTATTTTTTAATTTAGTTTTTTTATATATTTTTTTTACTTAACTTTATTGCTATCACACAGGATAAAACAATTCCCTGTGTGATAGCAATTGAAGGTGACAGGTTCTCTTTATTGACCCTGTCACCTCCAAAACAGTGTTAGAACTCCTCTCACAGCTGAGATGGGAAGAGCACAGCTCACCCCTCTCACTGTGTAACGAGCGAGCGGATTCCCTCACACTACATTTAGTCCTGCTAGAAAGCAACTTGCTGCCATTAACTGTATGTTCCGTGCGTCAGGGGGAACCCATGCCGCTGCCGCCCTTCCGCCCCCCCCCCCCCCCCCCCCCCCCCGAGGCCTGGCCCCGGTGGCCTTGTGGGAAATCCGGGCCTGCCTTCATGCTCTCCAGCTCCAAGTTATAGCTTTGCAGGAGAAAGCCATTGACACAGAGAACTGACTGAATGGCAGATTTTGCGGAGCAACTGCTCACAAAGCACTTCTACCTTACTGACATTCCATCGATGTTTGTGGTTGAAAGGGCTCATAGGATCTCCCCCACACCACCCATCTCAGGGGTGCTGCCACATCCATTTCTACTTTTGCCTGCTCATTTACCAGAACAGGGGCTGCTTCCTGGCTGCAGCTCACACTAAAGGTGACCTGATTTTTCCAGATTACTCTCTCCGGAGGTCCAGCAACACCGGCGGTCCTTTTACAGAGATTCACAAATGTCTGTGACAAAAGTGTCAATTATAGTCTACTTTTCCCCGGCAAACTTTGGGTGGTGGATGGAGATCGTGTACTCCCTACTGGGTTTCCAATAATCGCACTACCTGACAGGGCACTCTCCCTGACACTAAGCCATGCCCATTTTGTCCTAATTTACAAGTCTACCAAGGATCCTTGTTCATGTGCCTCGTATAGACCCATTGCTTTGCTTAACCACTTGCTTACTGGGCACTTAAACCCCCTCCTGCCCAGACCAATTTTCAGCTTTCAGCGCTCTCTCTTTGAATGACACTGTAACCAAATGAAATTTTTATAATTTTTTTCCCACAAATAGAGCTTTATTTTCGTGGTATTTGATCACCTCTGCGATTTAAATTTTTGGCAAAAATAAAATAAAAAAGACCAATTAAAAACAAAAAACAAACCAAAACCATTTTTATATTTTGTTTTAAAATTTTGCAAACAGGTAGTTTTTGCCTTCATTGATTTACGCTGATGAGGCTGCACTGATGGGCACCGATGGGCTGCACTGAAATGTGGCACTGAAGGGCACTGATGGGTGACAGTGATGGGCACTGATAGGCAGCACAGCTAGGTGGCACTGATAGGCAGAACAGCTAGGTGGCACTAATAGGCAGCACTGATAGGTGGCACTGATAGGCAGCACTGCTAGGTGGCACTGATTGGCATCACTGGTGGGCATTGATACAGTAGGTGACCGCGACATTGTGTTTCTAGCATGACAGCATCGCGCTGATTCTCGGCGACATGGTGCCGACATCTCGCACTCGCTGGAATAGACAAAGCACATTCCAGCGAGCGCGTCATAGAAGCGACGGGGATCCGACTTGGATTCCCGCCAATTCTAGGTGCGGCATTTGGTATGCATTCCTGAGAGGGAGAACTCCACGCCAATTTTTAAATAAAAAACCGACATGGGTTCCCCCCCCCCCAGGAGCATACCAGGCCATTAGGTCTGGTATGGGTTGTAAGGAGACCCCCCCTACGCCGAAAAACCGACATAGGGGGTCCCCCTACAATCCATACTAGACCCGTATCCAAAGCACGCTACCCGGCCGGCCAGGAAAGGAGTGGGGACGAGCGAGCGCCCCCCCCCCCCTCCTTAGCCGTACCAAGCTGCATGCCCTCAACATGGGGGGGTTGGGTGCTCTGGGGCAGGGGGGCGCACTGCGGGCCTCCCCCACCCCAGAGCACCCTGTCCCCATGTTGATCAGGACAGGGCCTCTTCCCGACAACCCTGGCCGTTGGTTGTCGGGGTCTGCGGGCGGGGGGCTTATCGGAATCTGGGAGCCCCCTCAAATAAGGGGGCCCCCAGATACCGGCCCCCCACCCTAAGTGAATGGATATGGGGTACATCGTACCCCTACCCATTCACCTGGAGGCAAAGTGTTAAAGTTAATAAACACACGACACAGGGTTTTTAAAATAATTTATTTATGACATCTATAATAATTTATTTTATTAGATGCCCCCCCCCTGCTAAAAGAGCTAAAGAAGACAGGGGGGGCCCCGGAGCAGACTAATAAATTATTTTAAAAACCCTGTGTCGTGTGTTTATTAAAGCGGTTGTAAACCCTCGGCTACTTTTTCTATGTTTTAGTTATTCTATTAGCCAAGGTCATTGCAATGCTTATAACATTTATTATTTAAAAAAACGAGGCCCGCAAATACCTGTTGGCTTGCGTTCTTTTTTTCAATGTTTCCTGGTATAGAAAGCGCCATTCTAGCTCCTGTTCATTGCTTCTTTCTGATGTCACTTCCGCCCTTACTTGTTCTCTGTTAGAAATCTTCCGCATGCATCGTACCGCCGTAACCAAGCCTCGATCTGGATTGCCGTTACCACGGCAACCAATATACTCGTACCTATGTCTGAGGCTGCAGTGTTGTTCAGTCACACGGGGGGGGGGGGGGGAGTTATCAGAAACAGGAGGACTGTAACATCGCAAGACTTCTCTTCTGAGGACAGAGGGGAAGCTCGCTCATGGAGCTCGTTCACATTTACTGCCGGAAATGTAGATGAAAACTCGCCAAGCTTCAAATGGCCGGATTTGCAGGGCTACAATGCGCAAGCGCGGTGACGTCATCAAAACGAAAAAAAATAATTTACAGCTAATGACGGCGGTGAGTAAACTTTCACATGCAGCGATCAGCTGCTTGTGTTATGTGCTAATTTTTTCAATAATGTTATATCCGAGGGTTTACAACCACTTTAACTTTAACACTTTGCCTCCAAGTGAATGGGTAGAGGTACGATGTACCCCATATCCGTTCACTTAGGGTGGGGGGCCGGTATCTGGGGGCCCCCTTATTTGAGGGGGCTCCCAGATTCCGATTAGCCCCCCCGCCCGCAGACCCCGACAACAAACGGCCAAGGTTGTCGGGAAGAGGCCCTGTCCTTATCAACATGGGGACAGGGTGCTCTGGGGTGGGGGGGCCCGCAGTGCGCCCCCCCTGCCCCAGAGCACCCAACCCCCCCATGTTGAGGGCATGCGGCCTAGTACGGCTCAGGAGGGGGGGCGCTCGCTCGTCCCCACTCCTTTCCTGGACGGCCGGGTAGCGTGCTTTGAAAAAAGGGTCTGGTATGGATTGTAGGGGGACCCCCTACGTCGGTTTTTCGGCGTAGGGGGGGTCTCCTTACAACCCATACCAGACCTAAGGGCCTGGTATGCTCCTGGGGGGGGACCCATGTCTGTTTTTTATTTAAAAATTGGCGTGGAGTTCTCCCTCTCAGGAATGCATACCAAACGCCACACCTAGAATTGTCGGGAATCCAAATCGGATCTCCCGTCGCTTCTATGACGGCTTTGTCGCCATCGCGGCAAGCCAGCTCGGCGCTGGCTCCCGCGATGGGGCTCGTAGGTGGTCAATCTCGCCGGGAAAGGGAGCGAGATTGACACAATATCGCAGTCACCCACTGTAGGTGGCACTCGGCATTGATAGGTGGCACTTTTTTGCACTGGTGGTCACTGGCAAGCGGTACTGGTGGGCACAGATGAGGTGCTTGTGTTCCTTCCCCTTCGGGACCGATGTCCCTTGCACAAGAGCCAGTGATCGACTTTTTTTTTTCTCCTCACGCTCAGGAGAAAAAAAAACTATTACTGAGCTTTTGTTTACATCACGTGATCAGCTGTCAGCTGATCACGTGGTAAAGGGCCGGGATCGGCCCCTTACTCTGATCTGTGATCACCCGAGTCTCAGTGACCGGTGGCCGAATCGCTTCGTACTTCTTACAGACATTAAAGGCCTCCACGCTGGCTGGCTGGAGGAGAGGGTAGCCCTATCCACTAATGTCTTGTTTTTTATCATACATCACAGGACACAGAGCAGCCATAGTAATTACTATCCGAGTTATACGCCACCTATAGGTTAATGAACACTGGCAAACCAAAACTACAGTAAGTCGTCACCCCTCTATATATCCCCTCCCATACAGGATGTACATCAGTTTTTTCACAAGAAAAAAAACTGAATGGGGTATATGTTCACTTTAAATGTTTGTGCAATAGACCAGGTGTCTTGTCTGTATTTTCCTTTTTAGATAGCAGTGGTGTCATACAGTGTTGCATAGGTTCATACCTCACATACCTGTGACTTCCAGCCCGTTCAGGGAGTTCTCTTCTGTCTCGCCCGCGGCCCCCCATTTTAAAGACAGTGCCTATCCACTCGGGAGCAATCCTCTACCTGGCTGGCGCATCGCCAGGTCTCTCGCCCGGTGCCTCCTAAAGGGATGGCAGTTTTACTCCTCACGAGGGTGAGTAGGGAAGCAGAGAAGTGCTGGGGGCATGCTCTAGAACATAGCTGGCATGCATGTGGATGATCAAGCGTGCACATAGGATGCTGCACAGGCACAGTTTAAGAAGCCATAAAGGAAGTTTCTGCTGGGATTTCTGTGAGACTGCAGGATGGGACACAGAGCAGGCTGCTGCTGGGGCATGTGAGTCACTGTGGGGAATGGATGCAGGCATGCAAGATATGGCTACTGGATGTTGGCCTGAGCTGTAATAGCTGCTATAAGCTAAATTATAGCTTAGCATTATATTTGAGTACACAACTGGTTTTGATACCTCAATATTTTGCTTGGAGCAATGTCTTCCCGAAAGAGGAGTGGGGGAAACACAGCAGGAAGTTGCACAAATGCGCTGCCGTCAGGATTAGAGGATCTTAGTTGTGCTTCCAATGTTCTATCCTCCACTGAAAGGCCAGAGGCGACTGGCCAATCTGAGTTATTACGGTTATCAGGCATAGTAGCCAATTCTAGTGCTTCAGCCTCATCATACGTCACAAAGGACGATTTGGCATCGGTTTTGGCTGGTCTGAAGAGCAAAATAGCCGACATGATTGCCTCAGTCTCAAGGAGGGAAAAAGCGTGAAAGATCTCCTGATCCTACGGTATTGCAGCAGGAATGGGCAGAGGATGTAAAAGGGCTTTGAATGACCGGGAGGATTGGTCAGGCTGATGACTCCTCTTCTGAAGAGTCTGTCTCTGAAGAACCATTCTCAGCCTCTCAATCCCAGAGATTGTTGGTTCAGTCACTTACAGAGTTGGTCTGTTCTGGGTTAAAATTATATCCAGTAGAGGTTTCTGAAGCCTCCTATTCCTCGTTAGGTTTTGTATCCAATGGAGGAAAAATTCACAAAGAAATTGAGTATGCCAGGGGTTGATGCGGCTACTTTTGCTGTGAATAAGAGCTTAACCTGTCCTGTAGACAATGCCCAGGTTTTTAAAGATCCGATGGATAACAAGTTGGAATCCTTACTTGGCAATTCTTTTGCTATTGCTGGATCAGCAGCACAATCAGCCGTGGCAGCTATAGGAATTTGTCAGTCCTTGAAGGACTGGTTCAAGCGTATTCCCGCTCAAGGACAATCTGCTCACGAATTGACAGATTTACTGCGTCCCTTATGCTTCACAGTGGATGCTCTTAAGGATTCTATACAGCAGGTTTCACGATTTGCCCTTTTGTCTGTGCATATGCGCAGAATTTTATGGTTGCAAAATTGGTCAGCGGAATTGCCTTGCAAAAAGCTTTTGCCGGGTTTTCCCTTTCATGGGGAACATTTATTTGGAGACGATCTGGATATGATCCAAATAATTTCAGGGGAAAATAGTGCGCCCTTACAGGTTAAGCGAAGGAATAAGAGTCCTTAAAGTATCTTGGGGTTTGGATTTCCCTTCACCTACAGTGGGGATCGAAAGTTTGGGCACCCCAGGTAAAAATTTGTATTAACGTGCATAACGAAGCCAAGGAAAGATGGAAAAATCTCCAAAAGGCATCAAATTACAGATTAGACATTCTTATAATATGTAAAAAAAAAGTTAGATTTTATTTCCATCATTTACACTTTCAAAATTTCAGCAAACAAAAAAAATGGCGTCTGCAAAAGTTTGGGCACCCTGCAGAATTTATAGCATGCACTGCCCCCTTTGCAAAGCTGAGACCTGCCAGTGTCATGGATTGTTCTGAATAATCGTCTGGGAAGATCAGGTGATGTCAATCTCAAAGGTTTTAAATGCCCAGACTCATCTGACCTTGCCCCAAAAAATCAGCACCATGGGTTCTTCTAAGCAGTTGTCTAGAAAACTGAAACTGAAAATAGTTGACACTCGCAAAGCTGGAGAAGGCTATAAGAAGATAGCAAAGCGTTTTCAGATGTCAATATCCTCTGTTCGGAATGTAATTAATGTAATTAAGAAATGGCAGTAATCAGGAACAGTGGAAGTTGAAGCAAGATCTGGAAGACCAAGAAAAATATCAGACAGGACAGCTCGCAGGATTGTGAGAAAAGCAATTCAAAACCCACGTTTCACTGCACGATCCCTCCAGGAAGATCTGTCAGACACTATTCCACTATAAAGAGATACTTGTACAAATATGGTCTTCATGGAAGAGTCATCAGAAGAAAACCTCTTCTACGTCCTCACCACAAAAATCAGCGTTTGAACTTTGCAAATGAACATATAGACAAGCCTGATGCATTTTGGAAACAAGTTCTGTGGACCGATGAGGTTAAAATAGAACTTTTTGGCCGGATTGAGCAAAGGTACGTTTGGAGAAGAAAGGGCACAGAATTTAATGAAAAGAACCTCTGTCCAACTGTTTGGCATGGGGGTGGATCAATCATGCTTTGGGGTTGTATTGCAGCCAGTGGCACAGGGAACATTTCATGGGTAGAAGAAAAAATTGATTCAATAAAATTTCCGCAAATTTTGGATGGTAACTTGATGCCATCTGTGAAAAAGCTGAAGTTAAAGAGAGGATGGCTTCTACAAATGGATAATGATCCTAAACACACCTCAAAATCCACGGGGGATTACATCAAGAAGCGTAAACTGAAGGTTTTGCCATGGCCTTCACAATCTCCTGACCTCAACATAATTGAAAATCTTGGGATAGTGAGTGAGTGAGTGAGTGAAAAACTTATATAGCGCAACACATGCAAACTGAATCGCCTCTGGGCGCTTGGTATCCATTCCCTGGGCCCTCAGAAGAGGTGGGTTTTGATCTTTCTCCTGAAGGCCAAGTGGTTTGCCTCCAGCCTGATGCTGGTTGGTAGAGCGTTCCATAACCTAGGTCCTTGGACTGCAAATCTCCGTTCTCCTTTGCACTTGTATCTGGCTTTGGGTATCTGGAGTAGATTTTGGTTGGTGGATCGCAGAACGCGATTGGAGTTGTGCGCTTTTAGTTTTTCGCATAGATATTGGGGGGCATTTCCTTGAACACACTTATGTGTTAGACAGAGTGCCTTGAAAGTAATTCTGTCTTTTACTGGCAACCAATGAAGGGATCTCAGTGAAGGTGAGATTGGTTCCCATGTTTTTTTCCCAGTCACAAGTCTAGCGGCCGTATATTGAACGACTTGCAGACGAGTGATTTGGTATTTGGGGGGAGTCTGAGATAGAGGGCATGGATAGACCTTAAAAGAGCAGTGTGTGACAGACAGCCCAAAAATCTCAAAGAACTGGAAGACTTTTGTAAGGAAGAATGGGCAAAGATACCTCAAACAAGAATTGAAAGACTCTTGGCTGGCTACAAAAAGCGTTTACAAGCTGTGATACTTGCCAAAGGGGGCAGTACAAGATATTAACTCTGCAGGGTGCCCAAACTTTTGCAGACGCCATTTTTTTGTTTTCTGTAATTTTAAAAGTGTAAATGATGGAAATAAAATCTAACTTTTTTTGACATATTATAAGAATGTCTAATCTGTAATTTGATGCCTTTTGGAGATTTTTCCATCTTTCCTTGGCTTTGTTATGCGCAATAATACAAATTTTTACCTGGGGTGCCCAAACTTTCGATCCCCACTGTAGAGCTCTTTAAGGCAGGGTTCCACTCATGGGAATGCTTTGTCATCCAGAATCTCTGGATGGGAATACATATGAGCCATTTGGGGTGGTTGCATGGTAAAGATTCCGATTGAAGAGGAAGAAGCTCTATAATGAGGAAAAGTTGGAAGCCCTTCCCTTGGGTGTAGCAGGACTACCTCTTCTGGGGACAGAGAGGGTGAAGGGTCAAATTTTGCCTCTGAATTAGGGAGCTAAGGGATAATGCTAGAGACTGTGCAAGCATTATTTTTCACACAAAAAAACACTATTACTGATCAAGGATTAAAATCTCTGTTCACTTTAAAACATGTTTCTCAGTAAATGTTTCATTATAGTGAGTAAGTTGTATAGCGCTACAAATGTGCACTAAATCGCCTTAAATCGCTTTGCATCCAGTCTAGTTAATAATCTTATTCCTAGTAGGGCAGAAAAAAACTTGGTCAGTCTCCTTTTTATGCTTAAAAGGCCATCACCTAACTTTGGAAGAAGCAGGCTCCCCCCTTCCATTTCCTTCTAGAAACAATTAATAAACAATATTCTTCAACTACATAAAGATACTTATACTAATCGTTGTTGTCCTGCCAAGTATGACAGTGTGGTCCAAATGATTAGCGGACCCTACTACCATAGTAATTAATAGGTTAATGGTCAATGCTTTCTGGGATGTATAGCTATCCACTGGGCCAGCTATGGTAATATGAGTTATGTTTTCCCCTAAGTCATGTATTGACACTTGAAAGTTGCGTGTTGTGAAGTCACAACACATTTAATTTTGTGTTGCTCATGTTTCTGGGGAAGATTTTAGTTGTACTCATTTACAGGCAGTCCCCGGGTTACAAACCAGATAAGGACTTTAGGTTTGTTCTTAAGTTCGAATTTGTTTGTAAGTCGAAAAAGGTAAAAAAAATTAGGTGTAGCTTCAGCAAAAAATATGTTTTTAAGCTTTTTGGATAGTATAGGGAAGGGTTATCACCCCTGTAACATTTGTTTTGATGTTTGTGCCCATGTTCAAAAGATTTCACCTCACTTTCTGTCCCAATGACATTTGGATTTTGAAAATTTTGGGTTGTTAGGGATACACAGACTTGTGATAAAGCTCCAGTGGGAGGTACCTTCTCTTCGTTAGTGGTAGATTTCCTCTCACTTCCTGTTGTCTCCCTCCGTTTGTAAGTAGGAGTCGTTTGTAAGTCAGATGTTTGTAACTAGGGGACCGCCTGTATTTGCCCCTGCATGGGTAACACACCAACTGCTACTGTCTTGTTTTTTGTTTTCTTTTTTTCTGTTCTATGTTGTACTTGTTTTATAGATGAAAACCTTAATGAAAGTTTTTTTTTTTCAATAAAAAATCAGATGTTATTTATGGTAGGTGTCCCCAACCCTCGGGCCGCTGACTGGTACCGGTCAGTGCCCTGTTGAGCAGGCCGTAGTCGCAGCAGGAGATGAGTCCTGTCAGGGACTGCAGATCATTTAGCAACCTTTGTGTATTCTCTTATGTCTCCTGCAGATCGGGACAGAGAGATGGAGACTTTTCATAATGACAAGCTAGTAATCACCCGTATGTTAATATAAGTTTGGCAGCCCTCGCTCTCTGTCCCTCCCCTGCTAATAGGCTGAAATTGCTGGCTGGTCGGGAGACATGAGAGAATACACACAGGCTAACTGCCTCTGCCCTGCCAAAGGAAAGACACTGCAGGGGAGGCAGAGATTAAAGCGGATGTCCAGCGAAAAAAATATATTAAAAGCCAGCAGCTACAAATACTGCAGCTACTGACTTTTAATATTAGCACACTTAACTGTCCTGGAGTCCAGCGCCGTCGGCAGCAGAGGACAAGCGATCGCTCGTCACTCTGCTGCCCCCACCGCCATCCTTGGTGAGGGAACCAGGAAGTGAAGCGCTCCGGCTTCACTGCCCGGTTCCCTACGGCGCATGAGCGAGTCGCGATATGCCGTGCTGACTGGTTCCAGCTGTGTTCTAAGAGCCATGTGTTTCCCAGAACACAACGGGGGGGGGGGGTCTGAAGTCCTACCCGCAGACTGTGTGGCCGGAAGTTGGTGAAAATACCTGTCTTTAGACAGGTATCTGCATCCCCCTCCCCCTCAAAGGTGTCAAATGTGACACCGGAGGGGGGAGGGTTCCGATGAGCGGAAATTCCACTTTAGGGTGGAGCTCCGCTTTAAAATGGACACTGTGTTGGGAGGACTGTGATGATGAGGGAGGGAGAAAGGGACATGACTGCAGGGAGAACTGTGATGGGGGGGGGGGGGCAATGACTGCAAGGGGGGCACTGTGATATAAAGGGGACTGCACTGTAAAGGGGGACTGTAATCATTACAATGTAGTCCTCTTTATATCACACTGCAAGGGGGGTTGTAAGACTCTGAACCTCCTTCCCCATTGGACACCCTTCCCCTGGTCTCTGAAAAAATTGGCTACACCAAAAGCAGTCCCTGGTACCAAAAGAGTTGGGGACCAGTGATTTATGGTATTAAGGTTTGAACATGCACTACAGACACAGATTTAGCCATTGTGATATACAATATAAAGTCTTGATAAATAAAACCAAGTTTCATGAAGAAACAAAACTTTAAAATGTATATAAAAAACAAACAAAAAACAAACAAACTGTAAACTCTTGGCTGTAATACCATTGCGCATATTACCTGCATACACTACCAACATTTAAATATTAAGGAAGAAGAGAAAGCTTTTTTCTTTTCTTTTTTTTTTTCTTTTCAGCAGCTTAGTAAAGGTCCTCTACTTATTCTTATGTGGTCTTGCAGTGTTAATTTTAACATCAAATTTAGATTTAGTTTTAGTCAGTCTTTTGACTAAAATGCCATTTTAGTTTGTTATAATTTAGTCTTTTTACTAAAATGCCATTTTAGTCATCTGAATTGTTTAAGTTGACTAAAGTTGTGTACATTTCGTCAACTAAAATATTTTCGTTGACTAAATTAACACTGGTCTAAACTTTTGGTTATGTTACTCCTACATACTTGGAGGTCATTTTTTTTATATCAAGCTAAATGAGGCAATACTAACTATCGGTGCTTTAATACTAAAAGGGGTTTTAAAGGCTCAAGATTTTTTTTACCTGCATGCATCCCCCGCCATTGGCTGCAGCTGCCATCATTTACAGCCAGTTAGGCAATGAGGAGAGAGAGGGGGGGCTGAGCCATGGCTCTGTGTGTAAATGGACACACAGAGCAGTGGCTCAGGGTCATGCCTGCTTGGGTGCGCCCATTGCAATCTGCTTGCTTTGGGGGCAGTTGGCAGGAGGGAGGGGCCAGGAGCATCGGTGGGGGACCAGACAAGAGGAGGATCAATGCAAAACCACTGCACAGTGCAAGTATAACATAGTTGCTATTTTTTTATTGCTTTAACTCTTTCACTGCCAGATCCATACGTTGTACCGACCCGACAGTGGGGTGTTTCACACACATATAACGGTGGCTGCAGCTACCAGGATTTTGTAAAACTGATAGGCAGATGCTTTTGGGTGGGCAAGCCGATATACTGACAGTGTGGAGATCTGTATGGCATCAGCGATCTGTTAATCTCTGGTGCAATGCTTTACATGCTCCTACTACAAAATAAATGCACATTTTTTTTTTTTCAAAGTGAACTTATTGACGTCCTGGAAGTGGCTCTGTTATCCTGACTGGGCGTCATATGACATCCAGCAGAATAAAATGCCGGCACGCCCGTGGGGGCACGCAGCTCGGCGATCACGGCATGTCAGTCTGACACGCCGCATCTCCGATCGTGGTAAGGAGCTTCTGTCAGAGGCTTCTTACCACGTGATCAGCTGTGACCAATCACAACTGACCATCGCGTGAACCAGGAAGTGCTGGTAAACGTCATTCTTTGGTTCACGCTGACAGGGAGAGCCGATCGGCAGGTCTCCCTGTCAGAGGAAAATAATAAAATGGCAGTCGTTGCAATAGTTTATGTCACACTGTATTTGCGTAGTGGTCCTTTTAAACATATTTTCTTTATCGTACATCACGGGACACAGAGCGGCATTCATTACTATATGGGTTATATGGAGTACCTTCAGGTGTAGACACTGGCAATCTCAAACAGGAAATGCCCCTCCCTATATAACCCCCTCCCATAGGAGGAGTACCTCAGTTTTTCCGCCAGTGTCTTAGGTGTTAGTCATGGTTTAGCTTGCCTCCACATCCTTGGGATTAGGTGAGCTAACCGGTTCTGTCCAAAAAAGCCTCAGCGCTAAAGTGGTCAGTAACCGGACCCCAAACCCTTGGGGTATAGCCCATAATGCTTTTCTTTTTAGAGAGCTGGACCCTGGGCCCAGAACTTAGAAACCTTTGGGTGCCTAATGTTTCTGTTGCCAGAGTGCTATATGGGCCCAGGACAGTGGATCCTTCATAGGAACCCAGGGCCTGAAGGTCTAGACATCCCCACCGAGATGGGGGAAGATTGGGCCTCTTGCTTGGCAAAGTCCTGCGGCATGGAGCAGGTAAGTGAGGGGAAAACTTGCGGAACTTGGTTCTTAGCAGGTTTTTTCTGGGGGGTCACAGGGGACATGCCTAAAGTTATGCGCTGCATCTGGCAAACTAGTCACATATATCATAAAGATAGGATGGCTCTATATGTATTATTCCCCATAAGATGTGACCTCCCTTGTAGTGTTGGAAAAGCATTGAGTGGGGCCTGTGTGATATAAAAGTATATGTGTGTGTCAGAGAGCTGTGCTTACCTGCAAGCCTCCAGGCGATGCTCCATTCAGTCTTCCTCCTCACAGCCTGCAAAGCAGGCAAAACGCTGACCTCCTCATGGTTCCAGGCTGCAGGCTGCAGTTTGCTGGAGCAGAGAGGTCCCTTCCTCCCAACCCCACCCCCCCCCCTGTCGGGAGGGGCATTTCCTGTTTGAGATTGCTGGGGGGGAAGGGCGGGTCAGTGGCTTAAGGAAGGGGCGGCCCTTCCTTGTTTGTTCCATATAGCTCATTCAATACTTTGGAACTGAGGAAAGACCAGAACGGCAAGCACGGGGCGCCGAGGACACACAGTGGCCAGAAAGAATATTGCAGTCTTCAGAAAGACTGTTTTCAAGCCTAGGAATAGGCTGTTTCTTTTCCATCTCATAGTTTTTCTTGCAATACTACTCAGGGGGACAGAATGTTTTTTCTTTCCTAGATTTGAAAAAAAAAAAAAAAAAAAGATTTTTTTTGAAAAAAAAAAAAAAAAAAAAAAAAAAGTGTCATCTAGGGGAGAGGAAGCATTTTTTATCCCCCAAACAGGTGTTTGGGCATTTAACTATTTATAAGTCCCAGGTACCAATAAGTAGCAGGTGTACCTCGGTATTGTACCATGGCATCAAAAAAACAAGGGTACAAGAGGTGGGGATTCCCCCAGAGAGTCTGAGGTCTCGGACAAAGCTATGCCGCTGCTTTCCCCACAGGGAGCCTTGGGGCCATCGGGATCTGGGGCTGGAGCTGACGCGGGTCAGTCCAACCCTAAGATGGTCACGGAGGAGGTATTACTCACCTCTTTAAAAGAGATGCAGAAAAGCATGGGTAAAATGATAGCCGCAGCTATGCGGGGCAGTAAGCGGAATAGATCTCCGTCGCCCGAGCGCGGACCCTCAGAAGAGGAGGTCCTTTCCTCAGGGGAATTGGACGACCTCTTGGACAAGGACCAAGTAGGTTCAGGGATCGAAGATCCGGATACAGAGGAGTCTGGGGCAGTCTCCCTGAGGGAGAGCTGGTGGATTCAAGGATTGTCGGACTTGGTCCATAGGGCATTCAACTTGCCAGTACCAGATCTCCAGGTATCGACGGTTTCAGCTTTGGGCTCACTGAGGGCGCCTCAAAGCAATGCTGTGTTTCCGATCCATCCTCTATTAGAGGGAGTTTTGTTCCAAGATTGGAACAAGCCAGATAAGATCTTCTTACCACCTAAGAAGTTCTCTGTCCTATATCCTATGGAAGAAAAATTTTCCAAAAGATGGGCTACTCCTGCAGTGGACGCAGCCATCTCATGTGTTAACAAATCGTTAACATGCCCTGTAGAAAACATACAGGTGTTCAAGGATCCAGTTGATAAGCGCTTGGAAGCACTACTTAAGAACTCCTTCACTACTGCAGGGGCAGTAGTACAGCCAGCTGTGGCTGCGATTGGGGTCGCTCAAGCATTATCGGATCAATTTAAGCAGATGCTTAAACTTATTCCTGCCCAGCAGGCAGAAGAATTTTCGGATGTCCCTAAGGCCATATGTTTTACGGTAGACGCAATCAAGGATTCTATCCAGCAAGCGTCACGTTTATCGTTATCCCTTATCCATATGAGAAGACTCTTATGGTTAAAAGGCTGGGAGGCTGAGCCCCCATGCAAGAAGCTCCTGGTAGGGTTCCCCTTCCATGGAGGACGACTCTTCGGAGAAGACCTAGATAAATACATTCAGACCATTTCAAACGGCAAGAGTACTCTCTTGCCAACTAAGAAGAAGGTTCAGGGGCCTGCGTTTAAACGACAGTATTCCCCTGGGCAGGGGCCCTCTAATGCCAAGCAGTATCGACGGCCTCCTGCAAAAGCAAACTTCGGCTTCAACAGCAAATCACAAGGACAGGCTGTTAGAGGCAAAAGGCAGTGGTTTCGCAAACCAGCAAAACCAGCCCCCAAGCCAACCTTATGAAGGGGCGCCCCCACCCACGAAGGTGGGGGGAAGGCTGCGACTCTTTTCAGAGATTTGGGAAGCCAGCATTCCCGACGAGTGGGTACGGTCTTCCGTGGCCACAGGCTACAAATTAGATTTCCTAAGGTTTCCTCCTCCTCATTTCCAGGAGTCGAGGATTCCAAACGATCCGCCTCGGATTCCGGCCAGTCCTGGAACAGGGGCTGGGTTTCTACTCCAACCTATTCATCATCCCAAAATCCAATGGAGATGTCAGGCCAATTTTGGACCTAAAAATGGTAAATGCATATCTAAAGATCCGCTCATTTCGGATGGAATCCGTGCGGTCAGCAGCTGCCACACTCCAGAAGGACGACTTCATGGCGTCCATAGACATAAAGGATGCCTACCTTCATGTTCCAATTTATCAGCCACATCAAAGATATCTACGCTTCATGGTGGCTTCGCGTCACTTCCAATTCGTGGCGCTTCCCTTCGGGTTGGCTACGGCCCCCCGGGTGTTCACGAAGGTCCTAGCTCCGATCCTAGCCAAGCTAAGGATCCAAGGGGTCACGATCCTAGCATACCTGGACGACCTCCTAGTCATAGACCACTCGTCTCCCGGCTTGGAGCGAGCAGTGGCCCTCACGGTCCAATACCTCGAGAGGTTCGGCTGGGTCCTAAATCGAGAAAAGTCAGCTTTCCAGCCCACAAGGCAGTTGGAATATCTCGGCATGAGATTAGACACAGAACAACAAGGAGTGTTCCTACCTCTGAGGAAGGTAAAAGCCATCAAGGAATTAATCCTACTGGTTCTAAGCAAGAAAGAACCGACTATTCGCCTATGTATGAGGTTACTAGGCAAGATGGTGGCCACATTCGAGGCGGTACCATACGCCCAGAGCCACACTCGCATCCTGCAGGCAGCCATCCTGTCAGCATGGAGCAGAAGGCCACAGGCCTTGGATATCCCGTTGCCGCTCTTATCAAGAGTCCGACAAAGTCTGTGTTGGTGGTTAGACCCTCAGAATCTACTGAAGGGGAAGTCTTTCAGCCCAGTGGCTTGGAAGATAGTGACCACAGACGCCAGCCTGACGGGCTGGGGAGCAATTTTGGATGGTTGCACTCGCCAAGGTACTTGGGCAAAGCCAGAGAAGCAGTTGCCCATCAACATCTTGGAGCTCAGAGCTGCTCGACTAGCCCTCAGGGCTTGGACGTCAAAATTGCAGGGGTTCCCGGTGAGAATTCAATCAGACAATGCCACGGTCGTGGCATACATAAATCACCAAGGGGGAACCAGGAGTCAAGCCGCTCAGAGAGAGGTGAGCTTGATTCTCCTATGGGCAGAGGCGCATGTGCCCTGCATATCGGCAATATTCATTCCAGGAGTGGACAACTTTCAGGCGGACTTCTTAAGCCGCCAGACTCTATGGCCGGGGGAATGGTCTCTGCATCCACAAGTCTTTCAAGCACTCTGCCAAAGATGGGGAGTGCCGGACGTGGATATCATGGCATCGAGACTCAACAAGAAACTAGACAGGTTCATATCCCGCTCAAGGGATCCGATGGCCTGCGGAACCGATGCGTTGGTTTGCCCTTGGCATCAGTTCAAACTTCTTTATGCGTTTCCCCCGCTCCAGTTACTACCCCGCCTGCTGCGCAGGATCCGGGTGGAACACATACCAGTCATCCTGGTAGCTCCAGCATGGCCCAGAAGGGCATGGTACTCACTCATCCTAAAGATGGTAGTGGGAGACCCTTGGACTCTTCCTCTACGGCCAGACCTGCTATCGCAAGGTCCGATCCTCCACCCTGCCTTACGGCATCTAAATTTGACGGCCTGGAAGCTGAATCCCTGATTCTCAGGGGTAGAGGTCTGTCTCAGAAAGTAGTCTCTACCCTAATCAGAGCCAGGAAACCGGTCTCTAGGGTGATTTATTACAGGGTCTGGAAGGCCTATGTAGGCTGGTGTGAGTCCAAGCGATGGCTTTCTCGCAAATTTACCATCGATAGAGTATTAAGTTTTCTCCAGCTAGGAGTGGATAAAGGATTGGCATTAAGCACAATCAAAGGACAGATTTCTGCTCTGTCAGTGTGGTTTCAGCGGCCGCTGGCCACCCACTCGCTGGTTAAGACCTTCCTTCAAGGGGTCTTACGTATTAGACCTCCAGTTAAATCCCCGCTTTGTCCGTGGGATTTAAATCTTGTTCTGTCAAGTTTACAGAAACAACCGTTTGAGCCGTTGGCTGAAATTCCTTTGGTTCTACTGACAAGGAAGTTAGTATTTTTGGTTGCCATAGTTTCCGCAAGAAGAGTTTCGGAGCTAGCGGCCTTATCCTGTAAGGAACCATATCTTGTTTTTCATAAGGACAGGGTCGTTCTCCGCCCTCATCCTTCCTTCCTACCGAAGGTCATATCCAGTTTTCATTTGAACCAGGATTTGGTATTACCATCCTTCTTCCCTAAACCTACTTCCAGAAAGGAAGGGTTGCTGCATACCTTGGATATTGTCAGGGCCATGAAGGCCTATCTTAAAGCTACAAAGAAGATCCGGAAAACAGATGTGCTGTTCATTCTACCGGATGGGCCCAAGAAGGGGCAGGCAGCTGCAAAGTCCACCATTTCTAGGTGGATTAAGCAATTAATCACTCAGGCCTACGGCTTGAAAGGGTTGCCTCCTCCAGTATCATTAAAGGCTCATTCTACTAGAGCCATGGGCGCCTCCTGGGCAGCACACCACCAGATCTCTATGGCTCAAGTTTGCAAGGCGGCAACCTGGTCTTCTGTCCACACGTTTACAAAATTCTACAAGTTGGACGTAAGAAGGAATACTGATACTGCCTTCGGGCAGGCAGTGCTGCAGGCTGCAGTTTGAGACCCTCGGATTCCGGGGGCTCCTCTTTTTTGAGTTAAATTTAAAATTTAAAATTATTTTTCTCAACTAAGTTGGATTTATTATGATTTGAGTATATCTCTAAATTAAATCCTTTTGTCTTGGAGATGTTCTCCCTCCCCTCATTGTAAGCATTGCTTTGGGACATCCCATATAGTAATGAATGCCGCTCTGTGTCCCGTGATGTACGATAAAGAAAAAGAGATTTTTAATACAGCTTACCTGTAAAATCTTTTTCTTGGAGTACATCACGGGACACAGAGCTCCCACCCCTCTTTTTTGAGGACCATTTTGGGAGGCATACTGCTTGCTACAAAACTGAGGTACTCCTCCTATGGGAGGGGGTTATATAGGGAGGGGCATTTCCTGTTTGAGATTGCCAGTGTCTACACCTGAAGGTACTCCATATAACCCATATAGTAATGAATGCCGCTCTGTGTCCCGTGATGTACTCCAAGAAAAAGATTTTACAGGTAAGCTGTATTAAAAATCTCTTTTTTTTTGTTATATACACTTTAATGAATTGGAAAAAAATAAATAAACAGTAACGTTAGCCCAATATGTTTGTATAAAGTGAAAAAGGATGTTACACCACGAGAATCGTGATCTTTATTCTAAGCAAAAAAATTGTGATTCTCATTTTAGCCAGAATCGTGCAGCTCTAGTGTGTGCTGTGAGGTGGAGTAGGTGAGATGAGGCAGGTGGATATGCTTTAGAAGAGTCTATGTCCTCTGATAAAGCTCTGTGTACAATCAACAAGTAGATTTGCAGTCCAGGGGGCCACAGCTGTGAAACGCGCTACCAACCATCATCCGCATGGAAGATAACCATCGCACCTTCAGGAAAAAACTGAAGACCCACCTCTTCTGAAGGACAAGGACGACTCCGGATACAAGCGCCTTGAGGCGATTTAGTTCGCATTTGTTAGCGCTATATAAGTTACTCACTCACACTCACTCTTTATGTGCAGCTGGGCTCCTGTATTTCATGGTGACCTGAAAACCCACCAGAGCAATGAATAGAGTTACTATGGGGAAACACACACACACACACACACAGACACGTAGGCAGGAAGTAGCTGCAAAGAGGCAACAGAAGATCCGCACTGGGATACTTCTTTCATCCTTTTTTGTATTTTATTTAAAGTGTCACTGAGGCTTAATTTAGATGTGCAGTTGGGTGGTATAAATGTGCAGTGAGACATGTTTTTGCCACCCGCCAATGCTTAAGCTGCATTAGGCAGCAGATTTGGGCGTTTTTACATACCGCAGTCAGGAGGCATTAAGCATAATAAGGAGTTTCCCCCTATAACAGGTTTTTAGTGTCAATCTTTCGGGCCAGCCTATAACCCTGGAGTTATTGACTGGCTGCTCTGCTGTGAGTAAGTTAGGGTAAGGGTGTGCAAATTACTTGCCTTACACCGGGCGCTGACAACCCACACTACGCTAACAAATAACTGGTGCCTAACTTTACTTGGCTCCTAGATTCAAAGCAAATTTGTCAAGCACTGGTATTGGACTTTTCTAAAGTGGTAGTTATTTAAAACTAGTATGGTTACTCTTTTCTGTGTTATTTCTTTGTTTCCTTAGGTTCAAGAAGAGTTTAAGCACAACATGGAAAATGTAGCCATAGACAAGCTGATCAGGAAGTTTGCAGAAAGCAATGGAACAGGCACAGAGCGTCCTGGTGAGAAAACTGTATGCTTCCTGCTGCAGTGTAAAATGCATTGTCTGAAAGTTTGTAAATGGATGAAAGTGATTTATGACAATCTCTCCATATCTTAGTCTTTTTTCTTTTCTTTTCTTTCAGAGGCTGTGGAGTTTGAAGGCTTCCGTTTTCCCACATCTTTAGAAGGTCTGTAAAATATTAACATACAATCAGGTCCATAAATATAGGGACATCGACACAATTCTAATCTTTTTGGCTCTATACACCACCACAATTGATTTGAAATGAAAAAGATGTGCTTTAACTGCAGACTTTCAGCTTTAATTTGAGTGTATTTACATCCAAATCAGGTGAATGGTGTAGGAATTCCAACAGCTTGTATATGTGCCTCCCACTTTTTAAGGGACCAAAAGTGGGACAATTGGCTGCTCAGCTGTTCCATGGCCAAGCGTGTGTTATTCCCTCATTATGCCATTTACAAGGAGCAGATAAAAGGTCCAGAGTTCATTTTAAGTGTGCTATTTGCATTTGGAATCTGTTGCTGTCTACTCTCAATATGAGATCCAAAGAGTTGTCACTGTCAGTGAAGCAAGCCATCATTAGGCTGAAAAAACAAAACAAACCCATCAGAGAGATAGCAAAAACATTAGGTGTGACCAAATCAACTGTTTGGAACATCCTTAAAAAAGAACGCAACTGTGAGCTCAGCAACACCAAAAGACCCGGAAGACTACGGAAAACAACTGTGGTGGATGACCGAAGAATTCTTTCCCTGGTGAAAAAAACGCCCTTCACAACAGTTGGCCAGATCAAGAACACTCTCCAGGAGGTAGGTGTATGTGTGTCAAAGTCAACAATCAAGAGAAGACTTCACCAGAGTGAATACAGAGGGTTCACCACAAGATGTAAACCATTGGTGAGCCTCAAAAACTGAAAGGCCAGATTAGAGTTTGCCAAACAACATCTAAAAAAGCCTTTGCAGTTCTGGAACAATATCCTATGGACAGATAAGACCAAGATCAACTTGTACCAGAGTGATGGGAAGAGAAGAGTATAGAGAAGGAAAGGAACTGCTCATGGTCCAAAGCATGCCACCTCATCAGTGAAGCATGGTGGTGGTAGTGTCATGGCATGGGCATGTACGGCTGCCAATGGAACTGGTTCTCTTGTATTTGATGATGCGAGTGCTGACAATAGCAGCAGGATGAATTATGAAGTGTTTTGGGCAATATTATCTGCTCATATTCAGCCAAATGCTTCGGAACTCATTGGACAGCACTTCACAGTGCAGATGGACAATGACCCGAAGCATACTGCGAAAGCAACCAAAGAGTTTAAGGGAAAGAAGTGGAATGTTATGAAATGGCCAAGTCAATCACCTGACCTGAATCCGATTGAGCATGCATTTTACTTGCTGAAGACAAAATTCCCCAAGAACAAGCAGGAACTGAAGACAGTTGCAGTAGAAGCCTGGCAGAGCATCACCAGGGATGAAACCCAGCGTCTGGTGATGTCTATGCATTCCAGACTTCAGGCTGTAATTGACTGCAAAGGATTTGCAACCAAGTATTAAAAAGTGAAAGTTTGATTTATGATTGTTAATCTGTCCCATTACTTTTGGTCCCTTAAAAAGTGGGAGGCACATATATAAACTGTTGTAATTCCTACACCGTTCACCTGATTTGGATGTAAATACCTCAAATTAAAGTTAAAAGTCTGCAGTTAAAGCACATTGTGTTCCTTTCATTTCAAATCCATTGTGGTGTATAGAGCCAAAAAGATTAGAATTGTGTCGATGTCCCAATATTTATGGACCTGACTGTATGTAGGCAACAAATAATGCAAACTGGAGGTATTTAGTTTTGCTAATAAAGGAAAGAAGATGGGCATATGATAAAGCGGTTGTATGCCCTAACCAATAAAAAATACCTGTAAGGCAAAGTATGAAATGCTTACCTTAAAACAAAGCACCCGCACCACACCTCTGGGTCACTGCCAAGGGAGCTGATATGTTGCCTCAGTGTTTCTTCCGTGTTCGCTGTGAGTGGCTGCAGCTGCGATAACGTTACTCCTGTGCATGCGTAGGAGTTCTCCGTTATGGCAAGGAGCTCTGATTTTCAGGCAGCATCCGACAGACCTTCAGAGCGCATGCATCGCTGACGTCAGCGGCTACATGCAAGGTGAATATTCATTTTATCTACAGGTAAGCCTTATTATAGGCTTACCTGTAGATAAAAATGTGCAAGAGGAGGATACAAGCGCTTTAAAGGCAATGGCATCAGTATTCCATGGTTTTTATTTTCACTGAAACAAGATACAATCGATTTTTACTCCAAAAATAGCAATAGAAATAGCAGCCTAACCCTGCTAATTACACTGGGAGTTTGAATGACTTGCAGCAGAAATGCAAAACTCCACTGTCAGCTTGACAACCACCACAACCTTAAAGGGGTTGTAAAGGTAAAAAATGTTTTCCCTAAATATCTTCCTTTACCTTAGTGCAGTCCTCCTTCACTTACCTCATCTGTCAGGGGATGCCTACAGAGACATCTGAGTACTGGGTAACAGGTCAATGGGCTGCACAAACAGAAATAGGCACCAAGATAGTGAAAAAATATATGTTTATTAAAGGTTAAGCACACGTGTAAAACAATCATAGAAAACCCCCAAGACGAGCTAGCATGACACAGCAAACCACAAACCACCAGAACTAGTGAACGAATATATACAAGAAAACAGAGCGTATCTAACAGGTAATGCAGGGATGAGACACGAGCAAGTCCAAGGTTCAAGCCGGGGGTCAAGGATAGGAGAGAGCAGCAAAGTCCAAAGGTACAAGCCGGGGTCAATAAGCGACAAGGGGGAAACAGAGTCCAGGGCAGGGAGCGAATCAGGAACAGGTTGGCTACAGCTATCAGATCAGGCAGGGAACAGGCTGACAAGGAAAATACTGAAGCCCTGAACTCCAGTTTAGGGCGGGCTTAAATACCTGTGCAAATACAAATTGGGAGACACCTGCTGGTGGCCACCAGAACTGCACCCCTGTTACTGGAGGGAACAGTGCCACCAGCAGGTGACCAAAGTCATGACACAGATCATAACATCATCCTTCGATTTTGCTTTTAAATGTCCTTATTTCTTCTGAGAAATCCTCACTTCCTGTTCTTCTGTCTGTAACTCCACACAGTAATGAAAGGCTTTCTCCCTGGTGTGGAGTGTCGTGCTCGCCCCCTCCCTTGCACTACAGGAGAGTCAGGACGCTCACTAACACACAGCTCCTTTCTCTATCTGCAACATAGAGAGCATCCTGAATCTCCTGCTCGCCCCCCCCCCCCTCAACGGAGGGGGCGAGCACGACACTCCACACCAGGGAGAAAGCCTTGCATTACTGTGTGGAGTTACAGGCAGAAGAACAGGAAGTGAGGATTTCTCAGAAGAAATAAGGACATTTAAAAGCAAAATCAAAGGAAGGGGTGGCCTCTGGACACCCCATTCTGCCCTTGCCCTGGTAGTGCATGTGGATGCAGAAAAGTCCCAAAAAGTCTTTCGGTCACAGTCTTTTAACCCATTGGGAGACCAGCCCCCCAAGTCCGGAAACGGAACCTGCATCCTACCACCACCAGGGTCTGGAAGTTGGTATCTAGAGGTGAAAACAGGCAGGGCAGCGAACCAGGACACCAGGGTGGACAGCAGGAACCAGGACACCAGGGTGGACAGCAGGAACCAGGCCGCCAGACTTGGCCGCAGATGGTGGCAGATCAGCAGACGGTGGCAAATCAGGCTGGGCAGCAGGCTCTAGGTCGTCAAGCTGGGCAGCAGGCTCTGGGTCATCGAGCTGGGCGGCGGACAGGAACCCCTCAGGCTGGGCAGCAGACAGGAACCCCTCCGGCTGGGCAGCGGACAGGAACCCCTCCGGCTGGGCAGCGGACAGGAACCCCTCCGGCTGGGCAGCAGACAGGAACCCCTCCGGCTGGGCAGCAGACAGGAACCCCTCCGGCTGGGCAGCAGACAGGAACACCTCCGGCTGGGCAGCTGACAGGGGCTCAACAAGTTGGGCGGTTGGCATTGCAACGTCAGGCTGGGCAACTGGCACGTCAGGCTGGGAAACTGGCACGTCAGGCTGGGAAACTGGCACGTCAGGCTGGGCAACTGGCACAACAGGCCGGGCAGTTGGCACAGGAACGGACTGGACCGCTGGCACTGGAACAGGCTGGACCGCTGGCACTTGGACAACAGGCTGGGCAGTCGGCACTGGAACAGGTTGGGCGACTAGCACTGGAACAGGCTGGGCGGCTGGCACTGGAACAGGCTGGGCAGCTGGCACTGGAACAGACTGGACAGCTGGCACTGGAACAGACTGGACAGCTGGCAATGGAACAGACTGGGCAGCTGGAACAATGGGCTGGGTAGCTGGCACTGGAACAGACTGGGCAGCTGGCACTGAAACAGACTGGGCAGCTGGAACAGACTGGGCAGCTGGCACTGGAACAGACTGGGCAGCTGGAACAATGGGCTGGGTAGCTGGCACTGGAACAGACTGGGCAGCTGGCACTGGAACAGACTGGGCAGCTGGCACTGGAACAGACTGGGCAGCTGGAACAATAGGCTGGGTAGCTGGCACTGGAACAGACTGGGCAGCTGGAACAATGGGATGGATGGATGGCTGGCACTGGAACAGACTGGGCAGCTGGCACTGGAACAGACTGAAGCAGGTTGGCTGAAGTGGATGCAGATTGGGTTAGTGGCAGGATCGAGTGGGTTGGAAAAAAAAACGTTTCTTCTTCTTTGGTTTCACCACTGAGGATTTGTATATGGGTATAGGGTTGGAGGTAATGGATACAGCTGGTAGGGGTGAAGAGCGGAGGGGTGGTGAAACAGAGGGTTCCGACCTTGAAGAGGGTTTTGGTGGAACAGACGGAGGCAGTTGAGAAGCAGCAGAAGGGTTAAAGGCAGGGTAAGTGCAGCAGGAGGAAACAGGGGACTGGTACTTTGTTGTTAGCAGGGTGTATTGTTCAGCAAAAGTGGGAATTGGGGGTAAAGAAAAAGACATCCCAGCAGGTTGGTAACTAGACAAAGAAATGGATGGTTGGGAGCTGACAGGGGCTGAGTACAACAAACTAGACCAAGCTTGTAATAATGGTTGCACAAAATCAGATTTGCACACGGCTTGTCTGACCAGAGACTGCACAGAATTAATGCATGCTGCAAGCACCTGTTGGAGGACAAGCTGAGTACTGCTCATGAAAAAAGGCTGAATCATCTTCCAACAGCCACACCAGAGACTCTACCTGAGCTGCACTAAAAGGAGGTGTATAATCATCACGTCCACTAGCAGCATCAGACTGAGCCAACTCTGTGCAGATCCGAATCAATGGCTGCACATCCTAAAACAAAACACTGCCATGATCAACAAAAACATGAGCCATACGGATACATTCCGATAACTGCTCTTTAGTGTATTCACTTAATTCCTGGTAGCAGAAATCTCTGTCATCTGTTGCCAGGAGTGACAGGTACAAAATATCTTCCAAATGCATTTTTATAATAGCAAATGCCCAGAGCCAATTTCCCAAGTGCAGCCGACCTGTTTATATGGCTTCAGTATTATGTCAGGGGATGCCTACGCAGGCATCTGAGTACTGGGTAACAGGTCAATGGGCTGCACAAACGGAAATAGGCACCAAGATAGTGAAAAAATATATGTTTATTAAAGGTTAAGCACACGTGTAAAATAATCATAGAAAACCCCCAAGACGAGCTAGCATGACACAGCAAACCACAAACCACCAGAACTAGTGAACGAATATATACAAGAAAACAAAGCGTATCTAGCAGGTAATGCAGGGATGAGACACGAGCAAGTCCAAGGTTCAAGCCGGGGGTCAAGGATAGGAGAGAGCAGCAAAGTCCAAAGGTACAAGCCGGGGTCAATAAGCGACAAGGGGGAAACAGAGTCCAGGGCAGGGAGCGAATCAGGAACAGGTTGGCTACAGCTATCAGATCAGGCAGGGAACAGGCTGACAAGGAAAATACTGAAGCCCTGAACTCCAGTTTAGGGCGGGCTTAAATACCTGTGCAAATACAAATTGGGAGACACCTGCTGGTGGCCACCAGAACTGCACCCCTGTTACTGGAGGGAACAGTGCCACCAGCAGGTGACCAAAGTCATGACACAGATCATAACATCATCCTTCGATTTTGCTTTTAAATGTCCTTATTTCTTCTGATAAATCCTCACTTCCTGTTCTTCTGTCTGTAACTCCACACAGTAATGCAAGGCTTTCTCCCTGGTGTGGAGTGTCGTGCTCGCCCCCTCCCTTGCACTACAGGAGAGTCAGGACGCTCACTAACACACAGCTCCTTTCTCTATCTGCAACATAGAGAGCATCCTGAATCTCCTGCTCGCCCCCTCCCCCCTCAACGGAGGGGGCGAGCACGACACTCCACACCAGGGAGAAAGCCTTGCATTACTGTGTGGAGTTACAGGCAGAAGAACAGGAAGTGAGGATTTCTCAGAAGAAATAAGGACATTTAAAAGCAAAATCGAAGGATGAGGTAAGTGAAGGAGGACTAAGGTAAAGGAAGCTATTTTTTTTTACCTTTACAACCCCTTTAATCAAGAGAACTAAACCTCTCCTGATACACAAAGCATAATGGACAGACTGTCAAAGCGACAGTGGAGCTTTGCTGGTTGAGCTGCACTTATGAAATATGCATGGTTGATGCAGGTTTACAGTCTCTTTCACACTAGTCAGTGTAGCCTCCTTACCATCTATCCAGATGTACACCTGAATGTATCTCTCTCGCTCTCACAGGCGTAAAGCGCACATGGTCCAAACCATTTCGTATCCGTGGTTTGAGCAAGAAGGAGAAGGACACGCATCCTGTGTAAGACCAAGACATGTCATCACAATATAAATATGGCCGTATGCCACAGGCTGACAAGTAATATTTGTCCTTTTTATTTTCATCTGCAGAGAGTCTAATGAACCAGACTGTGCGGTAAGAAAAGGGTGTATATTAATTTTTGGTGCGTTTTTGTGGCTTGTGGTTGCTGCATCTTTGTTACCAGTATTCAATCATATATACAGCTATTAGAAATGCTAACTAGACTAGTGAGATGAATTTCACAATAGTCAAAATTAGTTTTTCTTGGTTGGTTTCAAGGCTTAATAATAGCTGCTTTTAATTTTATTTTTGTTAATTTATTATTTTTGTGAAAAAATGTTTTCTTATATGTATATATATATGCATATAATACTGCGCTAATCCTGTGCAAATAAATATATATGTGTCTAATACACCTACAGCTTTTACATAAATAAATCAATAAATCAAATGGGTAAGTGAATAACCAATGTGCTTAAACAAAAGTGATCAAAACCCAAAAACGTGAAATCAACCAAAGAAAAAAATACATATATGTGTAAACTAAAAATATATATTTATGCCAAAACAAAAGTAGTCCCAAAAAATGTCCCAAGAAATTCAATATTCCAAAAATAAATGCAGATTCCAATAGGGATGCCAAAAGAAGCGATCAAATATTTGTGACTTTTCACCCTTAGTGTCACCACCACCTTCTTAAATACTATGGGCCAGATTCACCAAAGAGATACGACGGCGTTTCTCCTGATACGCCGTCGTATCTCTGTTTCTATCTATGCGACTGATTCACAGAATCAGTTACGCATAGATAGCCAGAAGATCCGACAGGTGTAATTGTTTTACACTGTTGGATCTTAGGATGCAGTACCGCGGCCGCCGCTGGGGGGGGAGTTCGCGTCGTAAACCAGCGTCGGGTATGCAAATTAGGAGTTACGGCGATCCACGAAGATTTTTCCCGTCGTTACGGCGTCGCAAGTGTTAGATTTTCGTCGCAAAGATAGTGCACCTTTAACATGGTGTAAAAGTACTCCACCATGTTAAAGTATGCCTGTCTTTCCCGCGTCGCTTTTGATTTTTTTTAAAATCTTTTATTTTTCCCGGCGTAAATCTTTTTTCACGTCGCGATTCACAAAACGTCGGCGCGTCGTAATTTCGCGCAAAGCACGTCGGGAAATTTGCGACGGGAGCATGCGCAGTACGTCCGGGGCGGGAGCGCGCCTAATTTAAATGGTACCCGCCCCATTTGAATTGGACCGCCTTGCGCCGGACCTGTTTACGATACACCGCCCCAAATTTCCAGGTAAGTGCTTTGTGGATCGGGCACTAAATCGGAAAAATTGCGGCGGTGTAACGTTAACCGGTTATGTTGCGCTGCGCGCGCTGTACGTGAATCTGGCCCTATGCGCTCACCAGATCAAGGTGTAATTAATGCCTTTAATACAACCAGGGATATGTCTCATCAATTCACAGCAATCCTGCTGTTTTTCCAAATGATATAGTAGATGCCTTATGCCGCTGCCAGCTTACTGCTGCTTTCCCTTCTCCAAGAAATAAAACCTGATATGGTGTAGTACGTTCGATTAAAAAAGTATCACATTTATTTAAAAAAGCATATAAAATTTGCACTCACATTTGCTAGTGCCTATTCCGACCGGCACTAGTCTGTCCAGCGTAACTGCTCGAGTTCCCCCACCGACGTGCGTTCCACGCCTCAGTGTTTGAGCTGTTTACTATGCGGAAGTGCCGCAGAGGTGTCACGTGACGTAGATCCTCTCTAAGTCATTAAAGAGGAGTGGGACAAAATCCCTCCTGAGATGTGTACAAATTTGGTAGCCAACAAGAAACGTTTGACCTCTGTCATTGCCACCAAGGGTTTTTCCACCAAGTAATGTTTTGTGGAGGGGTCAAATACTTATTTCGCTCATTAAAATGCAAATCAATGTTCCCTCCCTAAATCTATAGATGGAGATTTTTTTTTTTTTTTTCTGAACTAATTTTATAGCAGGGAAATATGCTTTAAAAAGTGTACATCCTAGGAATTCTAATAGTATATTGATTATTTAGTGTTGGATAGGTCGGTATTAATATAGTGAGATACAAATTTACAGAGGGCAATTGTGCATTAAGTGAGAACGCATTAATATGGTTTCAGATGTAATTTGTTTATTTCAATTTTTTTACTTTTTTATCCGTTCTAATTTAGGATCTTCCAGACATTGATGATGAAGGTTTTACAATTCGTCCTGATGAAAACATAACCAGTATCCTTTGTAACCTATGAGTTCCTGTGTAATAACAGTATGCAAAACTATTGCTCCCCCTGTCTTTGGAAAGAACTCTAAAGGCCCATTTAAACCCATGGGTGAGCATAATGCGTATGTGTGAATGGGCTTTTCTGGCACTTTTTGTTTACAAGTTTAAACCAGTATTTATTGCTAGAAGTTCACTTGACACCTGAAAAAAAACAAAAACAAAATATATATATATATATATATATATATATATTATATTATACTTTTTATTTATTTTTTGCAGATACACTAGGGAATAAAATGGCGATTGTTAATTTTTTTTTTATGTCACACGGTATTTGCGCAGCAGTTTTTCAAACGCAATTTTTGGGGACAAAATACACTTTTATTAAACAAAAAAAATCTGATACCCCAATTACCTGAGTATATATATATATATATGCGTAACTTGTGATCCTTTAAAATTGAGCACTCTTGGAATGGCGACAAACTATGGTACTTGAAAATCTTCTTCATACATTTTAATTTTGTTTTTATAGTTTTTCTGTTTGAAGTTAGAGGAGGTCTAGCACTAGTTATTGCTCTCGTTCTTATGTTTGTGGGGATTCCTCACATGTGTGGTGGGGACACTGTTTACATATGCGCTCGCTTCTGTGTGTTTAAAAAAAAAAGTTTAATTCCAACCTAGACCGGAAGTGACATCCTGACATCACTCCAGTCCTCCAAGGCCCTAGAGGCGATAAAAGACTATCTAGTTTTTTATCGCCTTTGGAACCAGTTGGCCGAACCTTCTTTTTTTTTTTTTTTTTTCTCCTGCCATTTCGGACAGTGTTCCAGCAGTCCATGTATTGCTTGGAGCACTTTCATGAGAGAGCCAGCCGCAGGCTGAAGAAAAAGATACCGGGGTTATGGCTGATGGCTTCAGCCATAATCCCAGCAAACCACTGGGATACAGTAAAACCTTGGTTTGCGAGTAACTTGGTTTGAGAGCGTTTTGCAAGACAAGCAAAATGTTTTAATAAATGTTGCCTTGATATACAAGCGATGTCTTCATATATAAGAGTAGCGTCATGTCACAACTGAGTATAAAAAAAGAAGAGATGAGCCTCTAAGTGTAGCAATATGGTTACATTTAATGAAAGTACAACATTTAACAACTTATTGCTACACTTAGGCTGGACATACGTTATACAATTTTCTTGCACAATTTTCCTTTAGATTTACCAAAAACATATAATATAAGGTCAAACCTGAACACCTTTAATTTGTATGCAATCAGGCAGACCCTTGCACTACATAGTTGAAGGTAAATCTAAGGGAAATTGAATAAGAAAATTGTATAGTGTATGACCAGCCTTAGAGGTGCCTCTCTTCTCTCTTATACCCTGTAAAAAAAATGCTTTGATATACAAGTGCTTTGGATTACAAGCATGTTTCTGGAATGAATTATGCTCGCAAACCAAGGTTTTACTGTATATATATATATATATATATATATGTATGTATATGTGTGTGTGTGTGTGTGTGTGTTTATGTATATATGTATATATGTATATATATATATATATATATATATATATATTGTATTGCGGTCGACAAGTTTTGGTTAAACCAGAGCAAATAGATGAGAACCAATCACATAGGAAATAATGCGATTTCTATTTGAAATGCAATTTGTGCATGCATTTTACTGCAGGGGTACGGGGAAGTGCGAATAGACTAAAAACGATTAAAGTCAAGAAATTTTGGAAAAAAATCCCTACTAGTTAACGTGCAGTCAACATGTTTACCTCTGTTTATTGCAATAACAGTCGATAATATTGGAACTGCATTCCGCAGCATGCAATAATTCCAAGAAAATGTGCACATGATTTGCTTGTTCAAGGTGTTGTATACATTCAAACACCTCCTTCCATATTTAGAACAAAAGATTGCTGGTGTACACAAATTATTTTTCCTTTTGTTCCAAACCTTAAGCCCTGCTTCACACCTGTCACGTCGCACGACCGCCCAATTGTCAGTTAAAGTGACGCAGTGTCGAATCACAAAAAGTGGCCCGTTCATTGACCAGCAAAATGGTCCGGGGTTGAAGTGGTTAAATAGGAACCCATACCCCTGAAGGTTGGCACACAAAACCCGCTGAGATGGGAGGAAGATTGGTACTGTCTGTAAAATCATCAGTTAAGCCTGCGGAGGGGATAAAGGTAAGGGAAAAAGGAGCCTAAGATTTTTCTTAAGGACCTTTTCCAATAATTTTTAGAGAGGTGTCTTCTCAAATTTGGCCACTAGCTCTGCACGGCACCGCTCTTCCCCTCCTGGAAACAGGATAAAAACGACAGTAAAGGCATGGAGAAAGTTCTCCATGTTTCCAGGCAGCCGCCCCAATAATTTAGGTCACGCACTGGGGCGCGCTTTATCGAAAAAGGCGGAAGTAGCGGGAGCGCACACACCAAATTTTGAAAAATGGCGCCCAGATAGGGGCAAGAAAGCCAGCAGCTCTCCCTCAGGACACAGCAGCAGTTTCTTGGGGACACGTAAGCTCTATGTGGTTGGTGGGCATTACCAAAGAGAGACACCTACTCTTTGCATGAAACTGTGTGTTTAAGTTGCATACGTGATGTAAATTGCTAAACTGAGCACAGTAGTATATGCATCTTGGTACCTTGGCTTGTTGCTTTGGAAAATGTCTTCCCTTAGAAAGGGTTCAGGGGCTAAGAACAAAAAGGCAACACCGCCGGAGACAGGGGGTTCTACCCGTGCCTGCTCGGTACCTTCGTCTCCAGTAAGCCTTGATTTGCCTATACTGGAGGAGCCATTGCCACTATCAGGAGTTTCTCCAGTGGCACCTGGGCCTGCATATGTCACTGAGGACACTTTTGCGGCAGCTATGGAGAGATTAGAAGAAAAGATTGCGACTCGAATCGATAAGTCCTCGCAAAAGGACAAAAAGCGAAGCAGATCTCCTTCGTCAGCTTTAGATCCTCTTTCAGAAAGATCTGAGGAGGAGGAGGATGAAGCAATATCTGCAGAGCACAGGGATGAGGAGTCAAAAAAGCTCAGGGGTATCAGAAGAGCCCTTTTATGCTTCCCAGATTCTAAGATCGCAGGTGCAATGTTATGCTGAAGCAGTACGAACTGCATTCAGACTGCCCTCCTCTGAGCTATCTGAATCACCTGTCTCCTCCCTAGGCTCATTAAAATCCCTGCAGAGTTCATGCTCTTTCCCAGTTCATCCGTTGCTAAAGAAGCTAATTTACGCAGACTGGTTACATCCAGACAAGTGCTTCTCTCCTCCAAAGAAGTTTGAAATTCTTTATCCCATGGAGAACTAATTTACTAAGTGGAGTTTACCTTGCGGTAGATGCAGCCATATCTTGTGTGAACAAAAACCCCTCAGAAAAGAGGTTGGAATCCTTATTGAAATCTTCCTTCCCTCTGGCAGGTGCAGTTACACAACACGCTGTAGCTGCAGTGGGTATGTGTCAGGTCCTCAAGGACCAGGTAAAAGAGGGACTTAAAGAGTTGTCGTCAGAGCAGGCCAAGTTGTGGGAAAATTTGCCCAAGGCCTTGTGTTTTACAATAGATGCTATGAGAGATTCGATCCAGCAAGCGTCTCGTCTTACACTCCAGTTGGTGCATATGAGTCTTTTAGTTAAAACAATGGTCTGCAAAAGCTTCTAGCGAGTTTTCCTTTTCATGGCGAACGCCTCTTTGGGGAAGACTTGGAGAAATATATCCAAAAGATTTCCAGCGGAAATTCTACGTTGTTACCAGAGAAGAAGAAAAACAAGCGACCTTGTTTTAAAAGTTTTCTGTTCCCGGCTCCTGGTAAATCTACCTCCAGCCAGTGGCGACGGCATTTTCAGCCAGCCACAAAAGCCAAGGAAGACCAGCCCCAGAGAAGTAAGAAACAGTGGGGTTCTAAGGCCAATAAACAAAACCCCAAGACCTCTGCATGAAGAGGCGCCCCGCTCTGCCGAGTGGAGGGACGGCTTTGTCAGTTTTCCGCGGTATGGCAGACAGAGATCCAGGACAGATGAGTGGTATCCACTGTATCTCTAGAGTACAAGCTGGAATTTCGAGAGATTCCATCTTAGTTCCGAAGCTCAAGGCTCTCCAAAGATCATCTAAAAAAAGCACCCTTTTTCAAGGGATTGGATCACTAACTGTCCCAGGGGGTGATCACAGAAGTACCTTTAAGGGAGCAAGGTTCAGGTTTTTATTCGAACCTCTTTGTGATTCCAAAACCAAACGGAGACGTCAGACCCATTCTGGATCTGAGATCACTAAATCTAATGTTTCTAAACATTAGCCATTTCCGAATGGAAACTATTCATTCAGTAGTCGCAACCCTACTAGGTGGAGAATTCATGGCGTTGATAGACGTCAGGGATGCCTATTTAAATTTGCCTATTCATCCCGCTCACCAAAGGTTCTTAAGGTTTGCAGTGGAGCATTGCCACTTCCAGTTTGTGGCTCTGCCCTTCGGGGTAGCCACCGCACCCCAAGTATTTACAAAAGTACTAGCCCCTCTGCTAGCGAATCTCAGAGCACAGGGCATAGTGACAAATGCCTATCTGCACATCTACTTGTGATAGATCAACCAGTGGCAGGGTTAGATCATGCTGTATCCGCTACGATAGGATACCTGAAGAAGTTACGATGGATGGTAAACCTACAAAGATCTTCACTAAAAGCCCAAAAAAGGTATCTGGGCATGACCATAGATACAGTCCAAAGCTGAGTATTTCTACCAGAGTCAAAGATCAAATCACTAAGGGATCTGATCCACAAGGTCAAAGCAAAGAAGAGACCATCCATTCGCTTTTGCATGAGGCTTTTGGGGAAGATGGTAGCCTCCTTCGAGGCTGTCCCTTACGTCCAGTTTCATTCCAGACTGCTTCAAGGTGGTATTTTAGCTGCCTGGAACAGGAAGATCCAAGCTCTGGATTTACCCATGCTCCTGTCTTCACAGGTGCGCCATGACTTCAGTTGGTTAAGGACCAAGAACTTACAGAAGGGAAGATCCTTTCTCCCAATCACCTGGAAGGTGGTGTCTACAGATGCCAGCCTAACGGGCTGGGGAGCTGTATTGGAAAAAGCTTCAGCCCAGGGAACCTGGACCAAAGCCGAGAGAGACCTACCCATCAACCTACTGGAGTTACGGGCAGTATACTTGGCCCTCAGAACCTGGACAAGCAGGTTACAGGGCCACCCGGTTCATACTCAGTCCGACAATGCTACAGCAGTGGCTTACATCAATCACCAAGGAGGCACCCGCAGCCAGGGCGCCCAGAAGGAGGTGAATCGCATCTTGAGATGGGCAGAAAAACATATTCCTTGCCTTTCTGCAATTTCCATTCCAGGGGTAGAGAACTGGCAAGCAGACTATTTGAGTCGCCAGCAGCTATCACCAGTAGAGTGGTCTCTCCACCACAAAATCTTTCAGGCCATTTGCCAGAGATGGGGGACCCCGGATGTAGATCTACTAGCTTCCAAGTTCAACTGGAAGATGGATAACTTTGTGTCCAGGACAAGAGATCCTCTGGCCTACGGATCAGATGCACTGGTAGTGCAGTGGAATCAGTTGCCTTTCCACCAATCTCCCTTCTACAGAGACTGATTTGCAGGATCAAGAGGGAAGGAATTCCGGTAATCTTGGTGGCCTCAGATTGGCCCAGAAGATCTTGGTACGCCCAGATCATAAAGATGACAGGGGGAACATGATCTGTTGTCACAAGGTCCAGTGTTCCATCCTTCCTTACAAGGGCTAAATTTGACAATTTGGCTGCCGAGACCCACATCCTGAAGAAGAGAGGGCTCTCAGGCCCGGTACTTTCTACGATTATTTATGCCAGAAAGCCAGCTTCCAGACGTATCTACTACAGAGTATGGAAGACATATGTTTCATGGTGTGAAACTAATAGATGGAATCCTCAGAGATATGATATAAGTAGGATTCTTGCTTTTTGCCAGCTAGGAGTGGATATGAAATTAGCCCTTAGTACCATTAAGGGTTAAATATCAGCTCTATCAGTCTTTCAATCTTTCAAAGACCACTGGCCTCTCATTCCCTAGTGCAGGCTTTTATTCAGGGAGCATTGCGGATCAACCCGCCAGTCAAGCCTCCCTTATGCCCATGGGATCTGAATTTAGTTTTGTCAGTGTTGCAGGAGCAACCTTTTGAACTGATTCGCCATATTCTGTTGATCCTTTTAAGCAGGAAGTTGGCGTTCTTGATTGCTATCTCTTCGGCTAGAAGAGTATCTGAATTGGCAGCTCTTTCCTGTAAAGAGCCTTAGGCCCCATGTATACGAGACGCAAATGCAAACTCATCTAAACACAAGTTTTCAAACGCAAAAACCGGCGTTTAAAACACCCATTTTGCCGCAAATTTTGCGGCGTTTTACCGTGTTTGCGTTTATAAGCGTTTGGTTAAGAAACATCATAAGACCCTCCCTAAGCTCAAAAAACAGTGTTATTTAACCATTTCAGCCATTTTGTGAGACCAGAGCAGCTGAGAGAGCAGCAGTGTACGTGTATTTGGCATGTCACTTGCCACGTCACCTGCCTCAAGTTGTGAATTGTCCACTTGCCACGTCATCTGCCACGTCACGTGGGCACGCCACCTGCCACAAGTTGTGGATTGTCCACTGGCCACGTCACCTGCCATGTCACCTGGCCACGTCACCTGCCACAAGTTGTGGATTGTCCACTTGCCATGTCACCTGGCCACGTCACCTGCCACAAGTTGTGGATTGTCCACTGGCCACTTCACCTGCCACAAGTTGTGGATTGTCCACTTGCCAGGTAACCTGACCACGACACCTGCCACAAGTTGTGGATTGTCCACTTGCCACGTCACCTGCCACAAGTGGATAATGCACTTGCCAAATCACCTGGCCATGTCACCTGCCACAAGTTGTTGATTGTCCACTGGCCACGTCACCTGGCCACGTCACCTGCCATGTCACCTGGCCACGTTACCTGCCACAAGTTGTGGATTGTCCACTTGCCATGTCACCTGGCCACGTCACCTGGCCACATCACCTGCCACGTCACCTGCCACAAGTTGTGGATTGTCCACTTGCCACGTCAACTGGCCACGTCACCTGCCACAAGTTGTGGATTGTCCACTGGCCACGTCACCTGGCCACGTCACCTGCCACATCACCTGGCCACGTCACCTACCACAAGTTGTGGATTGTCCACTTGCCACGTCATCTGCCATGTCACCTGGCCATGCCACCTGCCACAAGTTGTGGATTGTCCACTGGCCACGTCACCCGGCCACAAGTTGTGGATTGTCCACTTGCCATGTCACCTGGCCACGTCACCTGCCACAAGTTGTGGATTGTCCACTTGCCACGTCACCTGACCACAACACCTGCCACAAGTTGTGGATTGTTTACTTGCCATGTCACCTGCCACAAGTGGATTATCCACTTGCCAAATCACCTGGCCACCTCACCTGCCACAAGTTGTAGATTGTCCACTGGCCACATCACCTGCCATGTCACCTGGCCACGTCACCTGCCACAAGTTGTGGATTGTCCACTGGCCACGTCACCTGCCACATCACCTGGCCACGTCACCTGCCACAAGTTGTGGAATGTCCACTGGCCACGTCACCTGCCACAAGTTGTGGATTGTCCACTTGCCACGTCACCTGACCACGACACCTGCCACAAGTTGTGGATTGTCCACTGGCCACATCACCTGCCATGTCACCTGGCCACGTCACCTGCCACAAGTTGTGGATTGTCCACTTGCCACATCACCTGCCACATCAGCGGACACAAGTTGTGGATTGTCCACTGGCCACGTCACCTGCCACGTCAACTGGCCACGTCACCTGCCACAAGTTGTGCATTGTCCACTTGCCACATCACCTGACCACGACACCTGCCACAAGTTGTGGATTGTCCACTTGCCACGTCACCTGGCCACGTCACCTGCCACAAGTTGTGGATTATCCACTTGCCAAATCACCTGGCCATGTCACCTGCCACAAATTGTGGATTGTCCACTTGCCACGTCACCTGCCACAAGATGCGGATTGTCCAATTGCCACGTCACCTGGCCACATCACCTGGCACGTCACCTGCCACAAGTTGTGGATTGTTCACTTGCCACATCACCTGGCACGTCACTTGCCACGTCACCTGCCACAAGTTGTGGATTATCCACTTGCCACATCACCAGGCCACGTCACCTGGCCACGTCACCTGGCCACATCACCTGCCATGTCACCTGGCCACATCCCCTGCCACAAGTTGTGGATTGTCCACTTGCCACATGACCTGGCCACGTCACCTGCCACGTTACCTGGCCATATCACCTGCCACAAGTTGTGGATTGTCCAATGGCCACGTGACCTGGCCACGTCATCTGCCACATCACCTGGCCACGTCACCTACCACAAGTTGTGGATTGTACACTTGCCATGTTACCTGCCACAAGTTTTGGATTGTCCACTAGCCACGTGACCTGGCCACGTCACCTGCCATATCACCTGGCCACATCACCTACCACAAGTTGTGGATTGTACACTTGCCACGTCACCTGGCCATGTTACCTGCCACAAGTTGTGGATTGTCCACTGGCCACGTCACCTGGCCACGTCACCTGCCACATCACCTGGCCACGTCACCTACCACAAGTTGTGGATTGTCCACTTGCCACGTCACCTGGCCATGTCACCTGCCACAAGTTGTGGATTGTCCACTGGCCACATGACCTGGCCACAAGTTGTGGATTGTCCACAATGCAATGCAAGCAATTACATTTTTTATGGTTTTTCATCATTTGTCATCATTTTTGAGATTTCTAATGTAAAAAAATAGGTCACCTTTAAAAACGCCTATAAACGAAATCGCAGCAAAACGCCAGTACCGCGTTTTGCCGCGATTTGCGTCTGAAATGCGAAAACTTTTGCGTCTGAACCCAAAATTTTGCTTCTGAAAAAACTAGCCTAAACCCAACTGCTTTAAAACGCAAAAAAACGTGAATGTGTGCATGGACACATAGGATAACATTAAATGCCCAAATGCCTCTGAACTCGAGTTTACCAGCGTCTTGTGTGCATGGGGCCTTAGTTTGTCATAAAGATTTCCACTGGGTTGGTATATACATCTTAGCTGTGTTTAACACCTTCCTGACCATCCATCGCAGTTTTACTGTAGCTGTATGTCGGTTCGCCTTTTGACCACTTGGGGCGCGCACACCAGACTGAAAAGGGCGCGCCCGCGATGACGGAGCCAATGCGCGAGCGACCGCCGGGCACCTGCGATCGCTCCACATGGAGATCTGTCAATGTAAACAAACAGATCTCTGTGCTGTCAGGGGTGAAGAGACCGATCTGTGGTTCATATTAAGTATGAAATATGAATGGTCTCTTCACCCAGGCAGTCCCATCTCCCCACAGTTAGAATCCCTCCCCACGACACACAATTAAATCCTTGATCACCCTACCCTGTTAGTGACATTTACTAGTGACTAGGGTTGTCCCGATGCCACTTTAAGACCGAGTACAAGTCCCGTTCTTTTTTTCCAAGTACTCGCCGATACCGAATACCGATACTTTTTTTTCAATGTCATGTGGCAGTTTGGCAGATGGGGACTGATAGGTGGCACTGACAGGTGGCTGGCACTGATAGGCGGCACTTATGGGCACTGACTGGTGACTGGCGCTGATGGGCACTAATAGGTGGCTGGCACTGATAGATGGCACTAATTGCACTGATAGGTGGTACTTGTGGGCACTGATAGATGGCACTAATTGCACTGATAGGTGGCACTTGTGGGCACTGATTGCACTGACAGGTGGCTGGCACTGAAATGCTGCGAAAAATGACACTGAATTTATAAAAAAAATATAAAAATGCTGCAACGCCCATCTTGGTACACCCTGCACTCCGCTGCAGTAAGCAGCAGCAGACATCTTGTTACACCCAGCCCATATAGCTCAGGCTGGGTGTAACAAGATGTCTGCTGCTGCTTACTGCAGCGGAGTGCAGGGTGTACCAAGATGAGTGTAGGGACGTTCAGCCGCTGACATGTTACACAGACCCCTCCCCCTACAGTGCAGATCCCCCTCCCCTACAATACAGACCTCCCCGTTACAATATAGACCCCCCCCCTACAATACAGATCCCCCCTACAATAGAAACCCCCCTACAATAAAGACACCCCCCCTCCTACAATACAGACCCCCCCACCACTTCAGACCCATAATGCTGTGCACCTTGTAAGTAAAGATCAAGTGTCCAGACACCAATTCAGTTTTTCAATGCTTTATTCCAAGGCCCAACCTGTCCAACATCAACATGACACACGACAGAGAAGGTTGATGAGTGTAGAGGAACTTTTTGTATCAGGCCTTGGATGTTCAGAGAGAGCAAGCCTGCTCTCAGCAATGGTGTAGCTCAATACGTCGCCGCCCCAATCAGGGTGGGTAAAGTGCCCCCGGACAGGCAGTTATCTCAAGCCTGGCAGCCGGAGCGTCACTTACAAATCACTGGGAGGAAACAGACCTCTGTCACAGGCCTGACTCAAGGCCTCTGCCACAGGCTGGACAATTTAGGATTTTTTGTGATAAAACAGTTTAAGCAAATCCTCCCAGTCAGTTCAATCTATGTCACCCACTGACAGCTTGAGCATACCTGTCATACGGTGTGGTGACTGGATCCCCGATGGTTCGTCTGGGCCTCCTGGACAACTTCTAGTTCTAGGTTCTCCCAGGCCAATCCTCCATCGCACAGCTCCTAGCCTAGGATCCTCTCAGCAGAAGGCAGGGACCCAGCAAGTCGCTGGGGCCCCTTTCAATAGTAGGAGGAGGCTCCGCATGGTACACGGCCTTGGCATGGCAGGACACGGTGGCGAGTCCCATGGATGCGCATACCCTGAAGGTGGGTACCACACCTGGAACTTGGGCCCCGCAAGCAGAACCCGCCAAAAGCGGCTGCCACAGATATACCCCCCAGCATGCCCAACGAGGGAAGGACTCCTCTGATTGGCTGCTGGGAGCAAGTGGGTCTGCCAGAATCCCTCTAGCGCTAGCTGCCGCCCAGGGGTGTCAACGTACCCCTGGAGCGCAGACTGACCTACAGTTCAAATTCTGGAATTGACAGCAGCCTAAATGTCCATGATTTGTGAATGGGAGTAAAACTAAGCCTCCCATTCCCCACTAACTTTTGTGTAGCGCCCGTACTGAAAGTAGGGGGGCGCTACATACACATTACGCTGTGTAATTGCCAATGGTCCCCAAAATGTGGCAAAAGTGTCTGATCTGTCCGCCATAATGTTGCAGTCCCGATAAAAATTGCTGATTACCGCCATTTACTGGTGAAAAAATAAAAAAAATGCCATAAATCTTTCCCCTATTTTGCACTATAACTTTTGCTCAAACCAATCAATATACGCTTATTGCGATATTTATTGCCAAAAATATGTGGAGGAATATATATCGGTCTAAACTGAGGAGAAAAGTGCCTTTTTTGTCAAATATGGGGATATTTATTATAGCAAAAAGTACAAAACATTGTGTGTTTTTATTTTTTTTAAATTGTCGGTAATTTTTTTGTTTATAGCACAAAAAATAAAAACCACAGAGATGATCAAATACCACCAAAAGAAAGCTCTATTTGTGGGGAAAAAAAGGATGTCAAATTTGTTTGGGTACAACGTCACACAATCGTGCAGTTGTCAGTTAAAGCGACGCAGTGCCGCATCGCAAAAATGGGAAACGGTGATGGTAATTTTGAGGGGTGAAGGAGTAAAGTAATGTCTCTAATCTCGGGAGAATATTCATTTTGACAATGGACCCCTGCCAAACCATGAAAAGAGACCCGAGACCAAGACTTTAAGTCACGTTGAATGTTTTGAAGGATCGAGAGGTAGTTTTTGGTGTATAGGTCGGCTAGTTTGGAAGGCAGTTACATCCCGAGGTATGTGATCGAATCACGGCTCCAGCTAAACGGGAAGTTTGCTGGGCAATGTGCAAGTGTATAATTCTGTAGGGAGATAGCCAGTGTTTGTGATTTCGAGAAGTTTTTTTTGTAAATTGGTCAAGCTTTTGAATGTGGCGAAATCTCTCAACAAGTTGGGCATTGTAATATGTGGCTCCGTTAGAAATAATGCAAAAGCGTATAGTTGTAACATACGTTCTCGGATGCTAAGCGCTTTGACGATTCAGACATATAGTCCCAGGCAACTCTATCGAATACCATCAAGGGACAGAGAGAATCTGCAATGGTAAGTCAATGTCAAACACTTGTGTATATTAATTGCTTTTATGATGTTGTCTCTTGCCTCTCTGCCATGTATGAAGCCCACCTGGTCTATTGAGATGAGTTTAGACAGGTAAGGGTAGTAGACGGTTGCCTTGCACAGAGTTTGAGATCTATGTTTAATAGGAAGGTTGGACTATAGTGACAAGTGAGGGGTCTTTGGTTTTGGGATCACAGTTATGTGTGCTGTCAGGAGATCTCAGGGTGGAGGAGGGGGGGGGGTTACTGGATGAAAGGGCATTAAAAGCTCCTAGGAAATGTGGCTTGAGAGAATCTGTGAAGGTTTTATAATATCCTGCCATCAAGCTGCCAGGGCTCTTTTCAGCCTTCAATTGTTTTGAGTGCTGAATCGACTTCCTCAGAAGAGAGATGGCGGTTCAGGGGAAAAAATACTTTTTGCATTTATTAGTTTACTAAAGGAAAACATTTTTTTTTTTTTTTAAATAACAAACATGTTATACTTGCCTCTACTGTGCAGTTAGTTTTGCACAGAGTGCCCCCGATCCATGTCTTCTGGGGTCCCTCGGCGACTGTCTCTTGTCCTCCCCGCAATTAGTCTCCACAGTCATGCGAGAGTTTGCATGGTGGTCAGTAATTGCGAGCACGCTCCCCTGATACAGCGAGCGGCCATAGCCGCTCACTGTATCACTCGGCCCCGCCCCTCGGCACGCCGTGTCAATGGATGTTATTGACAGCAGCGCCAGCCACTGGCTGCGCTGCTCTCAATACATCCGCTCTAGCCAATCAGCGGCCAGGCTGAGCGGCGAAGAGGATATCAGGACCGTGCGCGGGACTTTCAAGGGGTCGGGTAAGTATAACGGGGGCTCGGGGGGGGCGGGGGGGCTGCAGCATCAAATGTTTTTTCACCTTAATGCATAGATTGCATTAAGGTGAAAAAACATTTTCCTTTACAACTCCTTTAATTAACACTATTATTTTAGCAGCACAAGACTAAAATAAACATAACAATGTAGGTGGTTTGATTGCCTTAGTATAATGCAGTTAGGCGTAACTGATTGTTAACACAGCTGCTGTTCAATGATTCTTAACAACAAAACAGGAGAACCTGCAACTACCTGTTGCTCTTCAAGTGACTCTGATTTTGATGATGATGATGAAGAACCACGGCGTTTCCATATTCAGATAAAACCTGCACAGCCTGGGGAAAGACTGGAAGATGAAGAAACTGAACTTAAAAGATTTCGAGAAACAGTGGGCTGTATGATTCAGCCTCCTGCAGCAGTAGTAAGTTTTGATATCTACTTGGGCATCATGGGCAGGTAGGTGGGTTATCAGTCTCTCCTTTTTTTGACCCCCCTGACCCTAGTACTAAAGGCCCATGTGGGCTGGTATCATAGCAGAAGCTGTAATAACAGAAATTACATGCTGCCAACATTTGCTATGCACAGTGTTGAAATAGTTTATGCATATTTTAGCATCTTGGATAGCAAGTATCAGCGTATAAAATAATGGGCTTCTGTTATTTAACAAGATTTGGGCAAAATATTAGCACACATTTTTGTTACATTAAAAAAAAATGGCTGCCACTGTACTATCAATGTTCTCTGACAAGATTTGAACTTACAAATGTGTGTCCTGTGAGTGTCATATAATACATATGAGGAATCCAATAAAACCTTATGAGAATGCACATATTTTTTTTCACTGGGCGAATTTTCGCCAGTGAATCGATGATGACTATACCCCTTTAATTCTTCTTTTTTTAATTTTTTTTTATGCCCAATTTATTTTGTATATTTCATACTATTTTATAAATATTTTCAATATATTTTTACCTATTTACAGTACAGCTGTATGTTGATACATATGTCCGCACCTTATGGTCGATTAAAATAAAAAGTGTATAGGTTTCCTAAATATTATGCATTTTTAAGTACAATAGATGTACAGCAACTGTAATTCATCACCCTGCCTGCGACAAGTAAAAGTACAGCAGGGCTATTGTAAACGGGTTAAAGAAAAAAGTGTCAGCTAAAGAAATAAGTCATATTTTGTGACTCTTGTTTGTATTTGTGAAATGGTGAGAAATAATTCTCTGACCTCCACTGACTTGGCCACCCTGAAAGCTTTGCATCTTTTAAGGCTTACACATGAGCCCCGAGACCAGGTGGCAGGCCACTGTTCCACCACCAAATCGCTGATATGTAGAAGTGATTGGGTGGCTAAACTGCTGCCTTGATCACTTTTGCTATGGATCATAAGCCTGCTGATTTAGTGAAAAACATTACTTCACTCGTGTTTATCTGGAATGGGTTAAACAGCACTTCTGTAATGATCCACAGTGCTAATTAAAGGGGTTGTAAAGGTTTCATTTTTATTTATTTTTTTAAATGACAAACATACCATACTTGCCTCCACTGTGCAGTTTGTTTTGCACAGAGTGGCCCCGATCCTCATCTTCTGGGGTCCCTCGGCGGCCGTCTTGGCTCCTCCCGGCAAAAGCTAACCCCCCCCTCTGGGAAGCGCTCTCCCAGGGAGGTTAGCTTGCGGGCACGCTCCCATGTGATACAGTCGGTGGCCAAAACCACTGACTGTATCACTCGGCCCCACCCTCCGGCGCACGTGTCATTGATTTGATTGACAGCAGCGGGAGCCAATGGCTGCGTTGCTATCAATCATCTAATGAAGAGTCCACAAGAGCTGGGGGCAAGCAGCCCAGGATCGCGGCCACTGAGATTCAGGGCTCAGGTAAGTAAAACGGGGGCTTGGTGGGGCCAGAGAATGCAAGGTGTTTTTTCACCTTAACAAAATCCTGAACTATGCTGCATTCGCGTAAGTGTGAGGCACACCCAGGCATGTGCAGATATGCCGAAGGTCTCTGCCATCATGGACCGAAAAATCAGGTGCAAAGAAAGAAGTTCTATCCTGCAGCACAAAAAAGTAACAAATAAATGAAAAAAAAATATGTTTTGGGGTAAAAGTATGCTTTAATGCAATTTGTTGAGGCTAACTGAGGTATAATCCTGGGAAAAAAGGCTTTACTAACTTCTAATTACCAGTTTTGCAGTGTTTTATATATACCGGTACCACTAGTAGAGGCTGAATTCACATGTGTATGTGAAAAATGGATGCATAGTTCCGTAATCTAGTTTCAACTCTGTTTTGTGTTGCAGGTATCTGTAAGGCGTCAGACTATGCGTAAGTAAGCCTATAGTCTTTATATATCATTTGACTCTTCTCTTCTTCAAAGTGTATCTGTATGCAAACTTTTTTTTTTTTTTGTTTTAGTTTTGGATGAACTGGAGACATGTTAGACTTTGTATCAAGTTTTTATTCCTGTTTGTGTTTGCGTTGGGAAATTCCCCTAACTTTAAGGCCCCGTACACACCATAGAATCCATCCGCAGATAAATCCCAGCAAATGGGTTTTAGCGGATAGATCCTATGGTGTGTACACGCCAGCGGATCTTTTTCCGCGGATATATCTCCCCTGGGATGGATTCCAGCAGATCGGATATTTGCTGACATGCAGAACATATCCATCTGCTGGAGTCCATCCCAACAGATGGATCCGCTGGTCTGTACAGACTCACCGGATCCATCCGTCCGAAGGGATCCCCCGCATGCGTCGTAATGATTCGACGCATGCGTGGAATTCCTTATATGACAGCGTCGCGGAACGTCGCCGCGTCATAATCGCGGCGACGGCGCGACACGTCATCGCCAGAGGATTTCGGCGCGGATTTCAATGCGATGGTGAGTACACTCCATCGCAGAGAGATCTGCTGAAATCCTCGAGAGGATTTATCCGCGGAAACGGTCCGCTGGACCGTATCCGCGGATAAATCCTCCCGTGTGTATGGGGCCTGAGACATATTTTCTAATCTGGTTGTGTCTCTGGGACAGGAAGTGAAGGGGTTCTGTAGTAGATGTGCAGGCACAGCCCGCCCTAAGTTCTCTACAAGTTATGTGTCCTTTCAGAATAAAAAGAAAGCTTGGCTGTGTTACTGATTTGTGTTGTGGTGTAAAAACATGTAGGTATTGGCACATACACTCTTTGTCAAAATGTTGTACTTCAGATGTCTCATCAGATAAAAGTAGTAAAACAATATATCAATTGGGGCACAGATTGTCCTCTACCGGATTCATTGCACTACTTTTAGTATGTTGGATGTACTATTTGTCTCCTTTTGCTCCCGTATTGCCGAACATGTACCCAAATGAAATTTGTCATTTATTTATCGTACATCATGGGACACAGAGCTCTAAGTAGCTTTATGGGTTATAGGCCACCTTCAGGTGTTCAAACTGGTAAACCCAATTAAAGGAAGTTCACTCCTTATATAACCCCTCCTCCTTTCAGGAGCACATCAGATTTTTTCTGAGGAGCTCCAGGAGGGATCCAGGTTGGATTTAAATTCCTCAACAAAAAGAAGCCAGATCAATCCAAGAGTGCCATGAGGCCTAAGTGGATGGTACCTCGGACCTCGTATTCGAAGCACAAGGTTTTTGCCTGTAACGCCTCTTTGTAGGGCTGGACTCCAGGAACCCAGGGCTTAGGTCTTGTTACATTACCTAAAGCTTCCTGATGGGGTGCTTATACATGGCCCCGTTGTAAGGGACCCAGTCCTTGAAGGTTTGCTAAATGCAGCCCGCGATGATGGGTGAAGGTTGGATTGTCTGTTAATTCAGCAAAATCCAGCAGCAAGGATAAGGTAACGGAAGAAACTTGTTTATTAAAATTATCTATGTATTTCTTCCATTATTGGAAAAAAATGTTGTCATGCCTTAAAAATCTCCACTAAATGGAGTCTATGCACATACCTTACTCTGTTGTCTTCACTGATGGCTCAGTCCGTGTCTGGCTACAGCGTGTGGATGAAAGATTTTTGCAAGGTAAAAAGGATCTGCATAAAAAAAAATCTCCCCCTGAAGGGACGAGGGAGTTAAGGGGACAGCAGCACTGCACCCCTCTTACATACCCCCGCCCGCTGTGGGGGACGCGGAGGTCCCGCTAAAAGTTTGATACTGGGCCTCACTGCAGGAGTCTCTGCTCCCCCCCCCTCATGTTGGGTCTGGGACCACACCCAGGCTAAAGCAGATAAATACAGCTGTGTCAGTCTCTTCTCTGCTGACGAGGAAGTCACAAACTGCCTGCACACAGGGACACACGAGCTGTGGGACACGTATGGGTTACAAAACTGCCATTCCTGACTCTAAGCACTAAGCTGAACTTTATAGCGGCTTTAAAAGTCATGACTATTTTCAGTGATTTAGTGCAATGTGTATAGCGCCTCTGTTTTTGTACTTGGGACTATGCCTGCCAAAAGAGACACCACAAAAGCCAAAAAAGAAAAGGTTTCACCCCCAGGCATTGGGATCTCAAGCTGTATTTCCACGCTGTCATCCTCGCCTGAATTACCAATTATGGCAACTCAGGGTGAGCCATTGGAACAAATTGATGGTGCAGCTGCCCCTCACATCTCAGCACCTGTATATGTGACTGAAGATTTCCCGAGGCGTCTTTCAGGACAGCACCTTGAGATATCATGATCCTCCCACTCCATCAGGAAACACCTTCTTTTCAACCTTTTAAAAGGAGGCCCCTCCTTGCACTCCTCAGTTTTTGTGTTTCCTCCTCCGGAGGGAACATCTTCTTGGGAAGGGTCTGATATCTCAGGAGCTTCCTGAAAGACGGACTCTTCCCTCTTACCTTTTTTACTTCAGAGACTGTCCGCTCTCCCGTACCACCCGCGCGGCGGTGATGGTAGTCGGGCTCCCCTCTCTCCAAGTGCTCAGTGGAGCCAGCCTTCGGCGACCGAGAGGTGCCTTGTGTAATGCGGGGCGCCGCCATCTTGGCGTAGCCTGGTCGCCGGAGAGGCGCGTCATTTCCGGCGCGCCAGGAGGAGGGGTAGGGCGGACGCTGGGCCTACTTCCGCTTCCTGGTCCGGCGCAGCGGCGCTATTGGAGTCCGGGAAGCGCCGTGGATGCCACAGAGAGCGCTGACATTCTGCGATGGAGACTGCAGAGGCATCAGCGGTGGAGACAGGCACGGGCACCAGCAGGACCTCGGCGGGAAGCAGTAGTGTAAGTCTGCTTTTTTCCCTAGGGGTGAGGGTTCTCTCCTTTTTGGGGTTCTCTCTCGGTCTCTTTATTTATTTATTTTTCCCTCCAGTGGCATGAGGGCCTGTCAGGGCACGGGTTGTCACCTTTCCTTCCTAGTGCACCTAGGTGAGGGGGGGTCCTGTTTGTTTGAGACCGGGTCTAATTCCGGATTCCCTGTTTTTTGTTTCTTCTCTCCCCGTTCCTTCTTTAGGTCAAACCTGAGAAAAAGAGATGCCCTTCTTGTAGGGAGAAAATGGGGGAAAGTTGGAAGAAGCCATGGTGTAAGGCGTGTATTGCGGCCTTAGTACAGAAGGAGTCAGCCTCAGTCAGAGAGGAATTGATCGCTTCTGTTAAAGATGAGCTTTTGGCCACCTTTCAGTCCATGAGAGATTCGCTAGCTCCTGTCACCATTTCTCAGCCCTCCACCTCAGTCTTCCCAGGAGGCAGGGTGGGCTCCTAGGCCCTCGGATAACGAGGGGTCCAGGGATAGCCAACCTCAGGCCCTCTCTAGTGAGGACTCAGAAAATGAGGAGGAGATGGAGCCTCCCTCAAAATTTAAATTATCCCTGGATGATGTGGATGGCCTCCTCAGGGCTATTTATGCCACTTTAGGTCTCAGCGAAGAAAAGAAGGACCTAAGCCTGTACGACCGGATGTATGCCGGTCTCTGTGAGCCCAAGGGGCGTACATTCCCAGTTCATTCGGTTATTTCCGAAACAATTTTGCGGGAATGGCAGGATCCGGAAAAGAAACCCTTTTTTTCTAAATCCCACAAGAGGCGGTTTCCCTTCGGAGAAGATCCATCGGTCGTGTGGAACAAGGTTCCTAAACTCGACGCAGCTTTTTCCCAGGTGTCAAGGTCCACAGATTTATCCTTTGAGGATATGGGTATCCTGGATAAGCGTATGGATCTTCCCCTTAAGAAAGCCTGGCAGTCAATTATGGTTAACCTTAAACCCGCCATGGCTACCACTTGTGTGGCACGCAACTTAGAGTTCTGGTTAGATAAACTCAAAGCTCATATTGAGGCAGACTCCCCAAAACAGGACATTTTGGATTCTTTCTCTACCATGGCTGCAGCTGTAGCCTATATGGCAGATGCCTCGGCCGAGGCGATCAAAATGTCCGCCAGATCTGCTGCCTTAGCCAATTCAGCCAGAAGGGCTTTATGGCTCAAGACCTGGCCTGGCGACACGGCTTCTAAAAACAAGCTGTGTGGAATCCCGTTTTCGGGTGATCTTCTCTTCGGTACTGAACTGGATAGCATCCTGGACAGGACGGCAGACAAGAAGAAGGCCTTCCCGGTCAAGAATAAGAACCCCCCTCCCAAACGTTTTTTTCGGGCCTTTAAGCAGCAGGATAAGGGGAAAAGGCCGCAGGGGAAGAGAAATTGGGCAGCGCAGAAGGGTAAAGGAAAGGGAGTCCTTTTCCATCCTCCTGCGCCGGCCAGTAAGCTGCAATGACTCGACCCTGATGCCGCATACACACCATCACTTTATGTGATGAAAAAAAACGACACTTTCTGTGAAGTAAAAAATGACGTTTTTGAAACTTCAATTTTCAAAGACGAAGTTGCCTACACACCATCGTTTTTCTCACAATGTTCTTGCAAAGTGAGGTTACGTTCCACCACGTTTTTCCATTGAAGCTTGCTATATAAGTAGCTTCTGGGCATGCGTGGATGAAAAAACGTCTTAGAAAACGACGTTTTTTGCTACACACGGTCAATTTCTGTGAAGTAAAAAGTGCACTTTTGAAAAACGACACATAAAATTGAAGCATGCTTCAATTTTTTTGGGTCGTTTTTTACAAGACATAAAACGACGTTTTCCCCCACACACAGTCAATTAAAGTGACGTTTTTAAAAACGTAATTTTTTTTCATCACATAAAGTGATGGTGTGTACGCGGCATGAGGGTAGGCTGGAGGTTGCAAAAGTTCTTTCCGCAGTGGTCAGTGGTATCAAACAACCAGTACATACTGACCACTCTAGCTCAGGGGTACGCTATAGAATTCTCAGAAACCCCGCCAAGGAGATTTCTGGTCACTCAGGCCCCAAGGGATCCAGTGAAGTCCGTAGCGTTAAAATCCTCGTTATTGGAACTTCAACAGCAGGGAGTGTTGGTCCGGGTTCCCCTAGCAGAGCAGGGCAGAGGGTTCTATTCCCATGTCTTCCTAGTAAGGAAGCCTACGGGGAAGTTCAGGCTGATCTTAAACTTAAAACCTTTAAACAAGTGTGTCATGTACAGGAAATTCAAAATGGACTCAATATTCTCAATCAGGAATCTTCTGACGCCAGATTGCTTCATGGCGTCGATAGACCTGAGGAACGCGTACCTACACATACCTATCTCCCCTCAGTCCCAGACGTTTCTCAGACTAGCAGTAGAGATGGGGGGTTTGATTCAGCATTTCCAGTACAGGGCCCTCCCCTTCGGGCTGTCATCATCACCTCGGATTTTTACGAAGGTGCTGGCCGAGGCCTTAGCCCCGTTGCGTCTACAGGGAATAGCAGTCATCCCTTACCTGGACGACCTCCTCTTCTTTGCTCCCTCAGAGGAAAAGTTGTTGGAGGATCTTTCTCGAGCACAAACCCACTTGGAATCCCTAGGATGGATTTTAAACCTTCAGAAATCCGCCCTAGTTCCTTCTCAGAAAATTTGTTTTCTGGGATACCAGGTGGATTCGGGGAGCCAGAGAATTTTTCTCCCCCCAGAAAAAGCATCCAAGGTCTTGGACACTGTTCGGTTGCTACAGTCCCATCAGTCTTTGACGGTCAGACAGGTAATGGCATCCCTAGGAGTTTTGACCTCCACCATGCCGGCGGTCCAATGGGCGAGGTTGCATTTCAGGCCCCTGCAGGCTTTTCTTTTGAGAACGTGGGATCACAAAACCAGTTCGCTGGACGCCCGGGTAAAAATTCCAGCCCGGGTAGTAAGATCCCTTTACTGGTGGAAAAACCAGCGAGTGCTTGCAGAGGGCCTGGAATGGTCCTTCCCAGTAGGACTAAGGCTCACCACGGATGCCAGCGCCTGGGGGTGGGGAGCCCACCTAGAGAAGAAATTTGCTCAAGGAAGGTGGTCAAAGGAGGAGGCCCTGCGTTCCTCAAATTGGAGGGAGTTGAGGACTGTGGCCCTGGCACTGGTGGAGTTTGCTCCATTTCTCAGGGGCCACCATGTTCAAGTCCTGACGGACAATGCTACGATGGTAGCATACTTAAACAGGCAGGGGATTACAAGAAGCAGTTCACTCCTGTCCCTTGCCACAGAGATTCTCTCCTGGGTAGAGAGCAACTTGCTCTCCTTGACGGCCCTACATCTAAAGGGGTCCCTGAATACGGTGGCAGACTTTTTAAGCAGACAACAGATTCGGGAGTCAGAATGGTCCCTGAATGCAGAGGTCTTTTCAGAAATCTCCAGCAGGTGGGGTCACTCAGGGGTTGACTTGTTTGCCTCGAGGGAGAACTCCCAGGTAGGAAGATACTTTTCTTTGAGCCGGGGGGATGGGTCCTTAGGGGTAGACGCTCTGTCGCATCCCTGGGATTTTCGCCTCTGCTTTGCCTTCCCCCCGTTTCAGTTAATTCCCCTAGTTCTGAGGAAGGTTCAGAGAGAAAGAGTTCCGGTCATTCTCATCGCCCCGTTTTGGCCCAGGAGAGCATGGTTTGCAACGCTTCTAGCCTTGTCAACCAGGCCCTGTTGGCACCTGCCCCTCAGACAGGATCTTCTAGTTCAGGGTCCGATTTCTCATCCAGACGTGGCCCGGCTGTCCTTGGCCGCGTGACTTCTGAAAGGGAAATCCTGAAAGGAAAGGGGTTCTCCGACCGCTTGGTTTCCACCTTGCTTAACCACTTAAGCCCCGGACCATATTGCTGCCTAAAGACCCAAGGGGTTTTTACAGTTCGGGACTGTGTCGCTTTAACAGACAATTGCGCGGTCGTGCGACGTGGCTCCCAAACAAAATTGGCGTCCTTTTTTCCCCACAAATAGAGCTTTCTTTTGGTGGTATTTGATCACCTCTGCGGTTTTTATTTTTTGCGCTATAAACAAAAATAGAGCGACAATTTTGAAAAAAATGCAATATTTTTTACTTTTTGCTGTAATAAATATCCCCCAAAAACATATATAAAAACATTTTTTTTCCTCAGTTTAGGCCGATACGTATTCTTCTACCTATTTTTAGTAAAAAAAATCGCAATAAGCGTTTATCGATTGGTTTGCGCAAAATTTATAGCGTTTACAAAATAGGGGATAGTTTTATTGCATTTTTATTAATTTTTTTTTTTTTTACTACTAATGGCGGCGATCAGCGATTTTTTTCGTGACTGCGACATTATGGCGGACACTTCGGACAATTTTGACACATTTTTGGGACCATTGTCATTTTCACAGCAAAAAATGCATTTAAATTGCATTCTTTATTGTGAAAATGACAGTTGCAGTTTGGGAGTTAACCACAGGGGGCGCTGTAGGAGTTAGGGTGCACCTAGTATGTGTTTACAACTGTTGGGGGGTGTGGCTGTAGGAATGACGTCATCGATCGTGTCTTCCCTATAAAGGGAATGACGCGATCGATGCGCCGACACAGTGAAGCACGGGGAAGCCGTGTTTACACACGGCTCTCTCTGTTCTTCAGCTCCGGGGAGCGATCGCGACGGAGCGGCTATAAACAAATAGCCGCGCCGTGGTCCCGGATCGCTCCCCGAGCGGACCCGACCTCCGCATGTAGCGGGGGGGTCCCGATCGGACCCCCCACCCGCTAATAGGCGAGGACGTACCTGTACGCCCATGTGCCTGTACGTGCCATATTGTGGACGTATATGTACATGCGGGGGTCGGGAACTGGTTAACAGCAGGAAGAAGGTAACCCGAGCCATTTACACCAAGGTTTGGAAGGTTTTTTCCTCTTGGTGTAGTTCATCGGGCCAGGACCCTAGGGAATTGAAGTCTATCCTGGAATTTTTACAGGAGGGGGCTGATAAGGGCTTAGCTGTTAGCACCCTTAAGGTGCAGGCATCTGCACTTTCAGTTTTTTTGGAAAGGTCTGTAGCCACAGAACCATTGGTGGTGAGGTTTTTTAGGTCTCTCTTGAGATCTAGACCACCAAGGTTAAAGTGTTTCCCGAAGTGGGAACTCTCTGTGGTTCTGAGATCCTTGGCAAGCAAACCTTTTGAACCCTTAGGGGAAGCTTCAATTAGGAATCTTACCTTCAAAACTTTATTTTTAATCGCTATAACCTCAGCACGTAGGATCAGCGAGTTGCAGGCCCTGTCAGTGAAGGAGCCTTATTTATGTTTATTTTCAGATAGGGTAGTGCTTAAAACTGACCCAAAATTTCTGCCCAAGGTGGCTTCTAATACTAATCGTGTGCAGGACATTGTACTTCCCACTTTTTGTTCTAACCCTTCGGGGGAAAAATAATTATTTTTTCATAGGTTGGATGTCAGACGGTTCTTGTTATGTTATTTAGAAATAACAAGCCCGTTTAGGCATTCAGATTCTTTGTTTGTCCTTTTTGGGGGTAACAAAAGGGGTCAGCAGGCATCTAGGGAGACACTAGCTAGGTGGTTGAACCTGGCTATCAGGGAGGCTTATTTGCAGGCAGGCCTGACTCCGCCAGAGGGTATCCGTGCCCATTCGCTCAGAGCTCTCGCAACCTCCTGGGCAGAAAGAGCTGGTGCCACGCCGGAGCAAATCTGCAGGGCAGCGACGTGGTCAAGTTTTCACACGTTCGTGCAACATTATAGGTTGGACCTCGCCTCGGCCAGTGATCAGGCTTTTGGCAGAAAGGTCCTACAAGCTGTCGTCCCGCCCTAAGGTAGTAAGTCTCTGTTGTCCTCTCAAGGTGCTGTCCTGAAAGACGCCTCGGGAAAATTCAAGTTAGGCTTACCGGTAACTTGTTTTCCAGAAGTCTTTCAGGACAGCAACGACCCGCCCTGTTTTGTTTGTGATGTACTATGCTGTGACTAACATATATGCTTGTGTGTTCCAGCCGGGGCCGGAGGTTTCTCTATAACAACTGAGGAGTGCAAGGAGGGGCCTCCTTTTAAAAGGTTGAAAAGAAGGTGTTTCCTGATGGAGTGGGAGGATCATGACATCTCAAGGTGCTGTCCTGAAAGACTTCTGGAAAACAAGTTACCGATAAGCCTAACTTGAATTTTCCTTTCCTCCTCCCTCCAGGATCTGGAAGAAAGATTAGCGGCTTTAATCACATCCTCCATTCAGATGGATAGGAAGCGTACTAGGTCCCCTTCCCCCACTTCAGCTTTGCAAGGGGAACAGTGGGCTCAGGATGAGGTGTTGCCCTCAATCAATCAGGAAGAAAAGCAAACCGATGATTATTCTGCAGAGGAGACACCGGTAGACCTTTTTCAGCATCTCAATCTGAAAAATTGCTGATACAATCTCTTACAGAAATGGTTTGTTCCAATTTCATGCTGCCTCTAACAGAGTGTCATGAAAACTCGGCCTCTTCCTTAGGTTCTTAAAAACCTTCCCATCCTTTGCATGCGTTTCCAGCACATGCATTACTAGAACAGCTTATATTTGCTGAATGGGATCACCCGGATAAGCATTTTCTCCCTCCTAAGGGTTTTCAATTCGCTATTCCCTGCAGGAGATATTCTCCAAAAAATGGAAAGTACCAGCAATTGACGCTGCAATTTCCAACGTGAATAATAACCTAACTTGTCCTGTAGACAATGCACAGATGCTTAGGGATCCAACAGATAAGAAGTTGGAATCCCTGCTAAAATCTGCCTTTTCGATAGCAGGTGCCGTCACTCAGCCTGCAGTCCACCGCAATAGGCGTCTGCCAATCCCTAAAGGACCAATTTAAGCTGGCCCTTATGCCTAGTACACACGAGAGGATTTATCCGCGGAAACGGTCCTCCGGACCGTTTCCGCGGATAAATCCTCTGGCGGATTTTGATCTCCTGGTTGTACTAACCAGGAGATCAAAATCCCCGCGGAATTCCGTCTGCGGTGACGCGCCGTTGCCGCGATGATGACGCGGCGACGTACGCGACGCAGTGATATAAGGACTTCCACGCATGTGTTGAATCATTACGACACATGCGGGGGATGGATTCGGACGGATTGATCCAGTGACTCTGTACAGACCAGCGGATCAATCCGTTGGAATGGATTCCAGCGGATAGATTTCTTAGCATGTTAGGAAATTTTTATCCGCTGGAAATCCATCCCCGGGGACAAAAATCAGCGGAAACAGATCCGCTGGATTGTACACACCAGGGGATCTATCCGCTGAAACCGGTCAGCGGATCAATTTCAGCGGATCGATCCTCTCGTGTGTACGGGGCCTTAGAGAGCTTCCTACGCAACAAGCTTGGGATTTGGCTAAGCTACCTAGGGCATTATGTTTTTGCCATCGATACCATTAAAGATTCTATTCACCAGGCATCCCACCTTACGCTTATGCTTGTACATATGCGCACGATCCTGTGGTTGAAAAATTGGTCAGCTGAAGAACCATGTAAAAACCTCCTAACTGGGTTTCCCTTTCATGGGGAGCGACTATTTGGAGAAGACTTGGATAAATATATCAAACAATTTCCAGTGGGAAAAATACTCTTTTACCAGTCAAAAGAAAATATAAACGCCCTTCATTTAAACTGCTCTTTCCTCTGCGCCAGGGACTTCTGCCTCTAAGCAGTGGCGACGGCCTCCGCCGTCAGACTCTAGAGAAAAACCTCAGGGTCAGACCCAGGCTCAAATGAAGCCCTGGGGTAGGAAATCTAGAAAACAGAATCCTAAAGCCTCATCATGAAGAGGCAACCCCCCTCACCAAGGTGGGGGGGGAAGACTTCTGCAATTTTCAGAAGTCTGTAAAAAGGAAATTCAGGACAGATGGGTCATCCCCACGGTAACGCTGGGATACAAGCTGGAATTTTGGGACTTTCCACCTTTCTTGTTTCCTGAGATCAAGCGTTCCCAAAGATCCAGAGAGGAAACAATCTCTGGTTCAGGCACAAGACCGATTATTATCTCAAAGGGTGATCATACAGATCCCCACAAAAGAGCAAGGTCTGGGGTTTTATTCAAATCTTTTCATGGTACCAAAACCATTCTTGAAGTTTTGCTCCTTTTGCATGGAGACAATCGGGTCAGTAGTTTCTATCCTTCTAGGAAGAGAACTTCTGGCGTCAATCGACATCAGGAATGCATATCTGCATGTCCCTATATTTCCTGCTCATCAAAAGTTTCTGCGGTTCGTGTTAGAACAGCAGCATTTCCAGTTTGTAACCTTGCCCTTCGGGCTAGCCACAGCACCCCGGGTGTTCACCAAAGTGCTGTCCCCACCTCTAGCCAGGTTAAGGGCACAGGGCATAACAGTCGTAGCGTACCTAGAAGATCTATTGCTTATAGATCAATCAGTGACTTGTTTGGAACAAAACATATGCACTACAACCAACCATCTGAAAAGTTTGGGTTGAATTCTCAACCTAGAGAAATCTTTCTTAATACCGCTAAAAAGGCTGGAGCACTTGCGTTTGATCATTGACTAGAGATGTAAAATTTCCGAAAATTTTAAAGCTCGGAAAAAAAAAATGTTTTTTTGGGGGGAAACAAACTGAAATTTTCCTCTTCACTTCGATCCATGAAGGATTTTTGAATATCTACAGGACACTTGTTACATACAAGAATGTGTTTTGTCATCCTGGTAGCACTTGGAAATGCATATTTCATCTGACAATATTTGCAAATCACATTTTTCTTTTTAGAAGAACTTGTAATGTGAAAATGCCTCCATATGCTAGATTTTGGTCTCACCATTTTTCTGAGGGGAGAAGGAAATAAAAACAAGAAAAAAATACTACTTTGCAAGAAGACACTAATCTATGGTTGTGTGTGGGGTTGGGGGAAGAACCAGATTACTGGTAATTAAATTATTATTTACACAAAAGTTTATAAAGATAAACTAATGTAGCTAAATGATTCAGTTTTCTGGATTCAGTTAACTGTTACCCTTTTTAACTCTCTTACCTTTTTTAATTAAGTATATGCTTTTAGGTCCTTTTTGTTGCTCTGTATTTTCTTCCAATGCTTCTGATGCCTAGTGAAGAGGACAGAACAAACCAAACACAACCTGCAAAAGCAAAACTGAAACCGTTTTCTTGTTAGAATAGCAGCTTAGCACCTCCTAAATGAAGAAATGCATACTGTTCTTGCATTGGAGGGTTCAGTTTGTTACCTAGGACTTGCTTGTCCTCACTCAGTGCACAGAAATTAGAATAATCTGATATCGTACACTTTTTTTTGGAAAATATTTGAACACCCTGTCTTAAAATATTTTATTCATCATGTTAAAATATTCCACAATTTTGTTTTCTTTTTTCAATTTTTCCAATTTTTGAAAAAACAAACAAAAAAGCCTTCAGGAAAAAAATGGGAAAAAAATGTTCTTTTTCCCTGAATTTTTCCGTTTGTTTTTTTTCTGGGCCTTCACATCTTGATCATAGACACAGCCCAGGAAAGGGTTTTCTTGCCTCAAGCAAAGATCAACTCCATAAGAGAGTTGGTGCAGAGGGTCAGGTCAAATGGCAATCCCTCCATTCGCCTCTGCATGAGGTTGCTAGGAACCATGGTGGCTTCATTCGAAGCAGTTCCCTATGCCCAGTTCCATTCAAGACTGTTGCAAAACAGTATCCTGTCTGCTTGGAACAAAACAATTCAAGCTTTAGACTTGCCAATGTGGCTGTCCCCAAGAGTGGGCCAAAGCCTCACTTGGTGGTCACTAACTCAGAATCTGCTGAAAGGAAAATCCTTCTTACCAGTCATCTATAAAGTGGTAACGACTGATGCCAACCTTTCAGGCTGGGGAGCAGTACTAGAAAAGGCAACTGTCCAAGGACAGTGGTCAAGAACCGAAAGGAGCTTGCCCATCAATATCCTAGAGATTCGGGCAGTACGTCTGGCTCTAATGGCCTGGACTTTCAGGTTACGGAATTGTCCTGTCAGGATTTAATCCGACAATGCCACAGCTGTGGCCTATATTAATCACCAGGAGGTCCTTGGCCCCTCCCACTACGGCCAGATCTGCTCTATCAGGGACCAATATTCCATCCTTCCTTACGGTCTCTAAATTTAACGGCTTGGTTATTGTTACCCACATTCTAAAAAAAAGTGGGCTTTCTGGATCAGTTATCTCCACTTTAATCAATGCCAGGAAGCCAGCTTCCAGAACTTTATATTATAGAGTCTGGAAGGTTTATGTTTCCTGGTGTGAATCCAAGGGTTGGCACCCTCTGAGATATATCATAGGCAGAATTCTTGCATTTCTACAATTAGGGATAGAAATTAAATTGACCTCAAGTACTATTAAAGGCCAAGTCTCAGCTTTATCGATCTTATTTCAAAGACCACTTGCTACTCATTCTTTTGTCCGGGGCTTTATACAATGGGTGACCCGGCTTAATCCGCCCATCAAACCTCCCTTGAATCCTTGGGACTTAAACTTGGTTTTGTCTGTGTTACAAAGACAGCCATTTGAACCGACAACATATCCCCCTAGTCCTTCTGACAAGGAAGTTGGTATTTTTGGTTGCTATATCCTCAGCAAGGAGGGTTTCAGAATTGGCTTCCCTTTCTTGTAAGGAGCCATATTTGATTTTTCATGAGGATAGAGTGGTATTACACCCTCGTCCAGGCTTTTTGCCAAAAGTAATTTCAGGTTTTCACTTGAACCAAGATATTGTCCTGCCATTGTTTTTTTCAAAACAATGTTCCAGAGAAGAAAAGTCACTACATTGTCTGGATGTGGTGAGAGCAGTGAAGAAAACTGCTCAGATTCGTAAGACTGATGTCTTATTTATTCTGAGAGATGATACCGCTCTTAAAACTGCTGATCCCTTGGCTTTGCTTCTGTCCCACTAAACCGAAAGGGTGCTGGCTATTGATCGCTGCATTGGATAGAAGAAGATCCTGGACTGCCGCACTGCTTAAAACGTTGTCTTTATTGTACAAATAAATTCCAAAATACAACCAAAGCGATGCAGTCAAAATAAAGTGAACAACAGGAAAAAGGTAGCTGACATGTTTCACATCATGTGATGCTTACTTGTAGCTCATGTGATGCTACGAGTAAGCATCACATGATGTGAAACATGTCAGCCACCTTTTACCTGTTGTTCACTTTATTTTGACTGTATCGCTTTGGTTGGTTGTTCGATTTTATTTGTACAATAAAGACATCGTTTTAAGCAGTGCGGCAGTCCAGGATCTTCTTCTATCCATTGTCTTATTTATTCTGCCGGAGGGTCCTAAGAAAGGACAGGCAGCGTCGAAATCCACTGTCGCCAAGAGATAATTCAAACTTATGATTAAATGGGTAAGATTCCCCCTTTTTAAGTTGAGGTGCATTCTACCAGGTCGGTTAGTGCTTCTTGGGCAGTGCGTCATCAGGTCTCCATGGCTCAGATCTGTAAGGCTGCAACTTGGTCTTCAGTGAATACATTCACAAAATGTTATCAGGTGGATGTAAGGAGGCACGAGGATATCGTCTTCGGGCGCAGTATGCTGCAAGCTGCAGTATAGATCCTCAAGTCTGGGTGTACCCTGCGGGTTGTTTCTCCCACCTCTCAAGTGGCATTGCTATGGGACGTCCCATTTAGTAATTACTTAGGGCTCTGTGTCCCATGATGTACGATAAAAAAAAAATAGGATTTTTATTACAGCCTACCTGTAAAATCCTTTTTTTGGAGTAAATCATGGGACACGGAGGTCTCTCCCCTCTTTTTTGGGATTTGGGTATATTGTTTTGCTACAAAAACTGATGTGCTCTTGGAAGGAGGAGGGGTTATATAGGGTCTGCACTTCCTTTAATTAGGTTTACCAGTGTCAACACCTGAAGGTGACCTATAACCCATTAAGTAATTACTTAGGGCTCTGTGTCCCATGATGTACTCCAAGAAAAGGATTTTACAGGTAAGCTACTGTAAAAATTATATATTTTTTTCACCACAAATAGAGCTTTCTTTTGGTGATCTTTAATCACCACTGAGTTTTTTATATTTTTTTTGTGCTATAAGCCAAAAAAAGACAGACATTTTGGGGAAAACATTTTACTTTCTGCTATAAAACCTATCCAATAAAAAATAGTAAAAATCGAATTTCTCTTTTGTTCATGGATAGACACAGCATCTTAAATCCTTTTTTTTTTTTTTTTTTTATTCTTTATTTTAAAGTTTTTTTTTTCACAAAGATACACATACATCTTTACAAATAAACCAATTTATGTATATATTCTGCTTATTTTACTCTTAATCATATTTAATTTCTCCTATCTCCTGTTTCTACTTTATCTATGAACTTATATTATTTTAACTCTATCCTTAGTTATATCCTTGTGATTTAGCTATCCTTCCAACCCTTCCACTACGTACTTCCCTCCCCCCCCAAGAAAGAAATAAACCAAGAGTATCAGTTTAATCTTTAGATTGGAAAACATAATGAAGAAGAAAAAAAAAAAAGGAGCCAAAAAACAAAGCAAAGCATCTTAAATCTTGACATTAGGGTATTAGCCTTCTATAAGGAGAGGACTAGGCAGAAATATGTTAAACAACATCAAAATTGTACAGTTCCGCCCAGGTGGGCGGCCCCTCTGGGTACAATCCCTCTCCCTGCATGCAGCAGCTCAGTTTTTTTCTGCCTAGCATATGAGAAGGACCTGGCTCCCGTGGATTTTTCTTGCTTTTTGTACCTTTTTTTCTTTTTTTTTTTATCCTGAGATCTACTATCAACTGCTGACAGGTTGGACATCAGGTCCTTGTAGTCTCCCAGTTAGGCCATCGAGCGTGTGCAGGGCTTTCGCTACGCGCTGGGTCGGACACGACATGCCTCGTTGCTTCAGGGGTGGCCGGTGAGCTACATCCCCCGGGACTCACATATGACCAGGTTATAAGTCCGTGTCACAGTGTGCCAGGGCCGATGGCCACACCGTAACCGCTCGGGTGATGGGTCTGTCAGGAATGCATCCAGCAGCCTTCGCCGGACGGGTAAGTACAGTTACCCCTGTATCGGCAGGATGGAACGGCTGGGCATTCCTGGGGAGGTCAATTAGGGGGGGTCTCTCATCTCTCCTTTCCTCTCTCCCTGTCCTTTTCCCTCCTCCCCATATGCTGTGGTGGCTGGGCATGCTGTGCACCGACCTGTGGGTTCTCTGCTTGGCTGTGGGCTGTGCTGTGTTTGGGGTCCACTCTCTATTGGGGTGTGCTGCCCTGTGTGTGTGGGGACCTCAGTTTGGGTGCCCGGGTGTTCGCTGCCATGTTTTGTGCCTGGGTGTTATTTTTTTTTTTTACTTCAGCTTGGTTGGCGGCCATTTTGGCGGTGGCCAGCGCCGTTTCTATTGGATGTAACGGCGGCCATTTTCTTATAGTCCGCACGCTTTCTATATACAGAGACGACCGGCAGCCATTTTCTTGTGCACCACGTGCCTTTACAGGGCTGGTGGACATTTTCTTGTGGTTTTCAACCCTTTTTTGCCTCTAGTGGTTACAAATAGACCTCTCAACGGCGAAATGACCTCAGAAGAGAAAGTGACATGGGGGGCACCTCAGTCACAGGGAGAGCGGACGGTGGCTGTGTGTTGCCCAGGTCAGGTGGTGAGTCCTCCGAGGGGGTCCCCTCGGTCTCTGTGGCAGCTAGGTGGGTGAACTGTGTACTTGCCTTGGGTCCCTAGGGTCAGGCGAGTGGGTCAGCATGGCTTCATACTGACATTTTTTCCCCAGACATACCTGTGCTGCGAGCCTGTGCCCCTGCACCTGCTGTGCCTGTTTGCACTATGACAGTGCTAAAGGCTCCTGTTGCCAGGGTGGAAGCGGTGTGCAGGTGCAAGGGGGGTAAAAACGCCCCCACCGTCTTCTGGGAGAAGTTCTGATTCAGACTTGGGTCTTGCTGTGGAAAATGTCCCCTGCTCTTACAGGTCAGAAGATGCGGACCAGGACCTTTTCGGACAGTGCGTAACAGCTCACTTGCTTCTTCCATGTCCGGGTCAGCGAAAAAGGCGCTTGTGGAGCACTAATCACTGGGTGCGGGATCCCAATAAGATAGAGTATGCGGCCAAGGGCATCTATTAAGGCAGGGATCCTCAAACTACGGCCCTCCAGCTGTTGTAGAACTACACATCCCATGAGGCATTGTGACACACTGACATTCACAGACATGACTAGGCATGATGGGAATTGTAGTTCCTGAACAACTGGAGGGCCGTAGTTTGAAGACCCATGTATTAAGGTATTGGTCCCTTCTGGGTCCCACAGGCCCGCCCGCACCGCTAGGATGTTTTCAATACCTAGCTAATTTGGTAAGTTATATGCTAAGAATTGGAACGGCCGCAGCATTTTAGAAAAATCGCATGGCTGTCCTTTAACCCTTTGAGGTGTGTTCCTGGAAAAGGACATCGCCGCCGATGGGGCCCTCCGGTATCCAGGGAATTATCACGATTCCGGTGGAAGGGACCCCTCTTTTAAGGGCCCTGCAGACAGGACCTTGTTCATGGTATTGTGGTAGGCGTTTGCGGCCACTGTTGGCCACGACCCTGGTGTCACTGACACTCCCTTGGGCATAGATTTGCTGCTCCGTGATTGCATTGCAACAGGCTTCCCTGGTCTGCATGATAGTGGACCAGTTGGTGCATGACCTTAAGTATGTCTGCAATGCGGCCTTGGATACAGCTCCCTGGCTATCCAGTACCATTAGTATCTGCAGGGGAGCTACGCTGCATGATTTGACTGAACTGCTGGTCTGCGGACCAGACGTCCAAGGAGGCTCTGGTGGATTTACTCTGCCAGGGTTAGAGGCTTTTGGAGCCTCGCAAGATGACATTATTGAAAATGTTGTTTGGGGTAAGAGCATGGTGCTCCCACAAACTCAAAAAAAGGTAAGGAGCCACACCGTAGGCCAGAATCCTCATTTTTTCCGCTCACAAGCTTGTTTTTTTTCCTTCCACCGGGCCCGCAGGTAAGTGTTCCCAGGCCGACAGGGCGCCCGTTAAGGGGCTACGGCATCCCTGTTCTCGCAAGCAAAACATGCCTGCGAGCAAGTCTGCGGCGACATGGAGGTTTTGCCCCCGCCCGACCATGGGGTGGGGTGTCGCCCTCATGAGTTTTTCTCTTGTCCACCAAAACTGTTTTTTTTTCCCTCCAACCTTCATCCCTTTCTGGCTTGCCGGGCCACCTTGTCTGGGGCAGTACAGGACCTGCTGATGCGCAGGGTGATAGTCCCTGTGGCGGCACCAGAATAGTTTTTCAAGGAATTTACAATCTGTAGTCCCAAAGAAGGAAGGGGTCGGTTCAGGCCTGGATTTCAAGGCCCTCAACAGCTTTGTGAAAGCACAAAGGTTCAGGCTAGCAGCTTTTCGTGCTGTGGTCTCTGCACTCCATCCAGGGTTTTTTTTTCTACAATCCTTGGACATCAAGGACGCATTTTATTGCAGTCCCCATATGTGTCAGGCATCTGAGTTTTTCTGCGGTTTGCAGTCTGGGATGAGCACTATTATATGGTCACTCTCCCTTTTTGGCCTGGCGTCGGCACCAGGAGTTTCTTCAAGGTGCTCGCCCCGATCCTGACTTTGCTGAGACAGCAAGGGATCGCAATCACAATCACTTGTTTCCTAGGTGAGTTGGCATCGACCGGGTCGCCTGTTTTCCTTTTTCACCAAATATTACATAGTGGATCAGAGTGCATCGGTGGATGCTTACTTCAGCCGCAAGGTTCTGCAGGCGGCTGTTAATGTTCCAACTCCTCCATTAAGGAGCTCTGTTTGTTTTGGGTGGTAGTATGTTTACTTGTTGTGCCCACCCCTCGTTATTTGACACTGCTTGGGGAGGTCCCTAATGTCAAGATTTAAGATGCTGTGCCTGTTCATGAATGAAAGCGAAAATAGGATTTTTGTACTCACCATAAAATCCCTTTCTCTGAGGTTCATGGCCGAACACAGCACCCACCCCTCCTTTTTTATGTTTGTACCGCTTTTTGACTAACTGAGCTACTGCATGCAGTGAGAGGGGTTGTACCCAAAAGAACCGCCCACCTGGGCGGTACTGTACAGTTTTGATGTTGTTTAACATATTAACATGTTTCTGCCTAGTCCTCTCCTGATAGAAGACTAATACCCTAATTTCAAGATTTAAGATGCTGTGTCCGTCCATGAACTCGGAGAAAAGGATTTTACCGTGAGTACAAAAATCCTATTTTCTCATAAATATAGGCTACATATAATTGGTAAAAAAAACAATCCCAAAAAGCGTATATTGATTGGTTTGTGCAAAAGTTATAGCGTCTACAAACTATGGTATATCTACTGGAATTAACATTTTTTTATGGTAGTAATTGCATCGATCAGCGACTTGTAGTGGGACTCCAATATTGCGGCGGACATTCTGACATGGACAGTTTTGACACTTTGTGAGAACCAGTGACACTAATACAGTGATCATTTCTAAAAATATGCACTGTCACTGGAATCATGTCAAAGGCTGGGAAGAGGTTAAACATCTAGAGCGATTCAAGGGTTATATGTGTGCCTAACCAGTGTTTTTGTGTACTGTGTGAGGTGTGTTCGCTAAGGGATGTGATTAATTTTATTCCCTGCTTTGGAGGAAAAGAAAATCCATCACATCTCCATGGTCAGGACGAAGCTCTGCATTGTTTACATAAGCAGAGCTCCATCCAGCCTTTCTCCTTGACGATCAACAGGAGCGGGCGGACATCGATTGGCAGGCTGATTGGCTGATGCTGTGACTAATTACAGCAGAAGCAGTGCGCCCCCTAGCCAGAAGTGAAGAATCGCAAAGTGTGTGTGTATGTGTATATATATTGTAAGGGGTTAACTCAGTAGCGGGGTGTGTGACCCCTGGATGGGTTCACTACACACTGAATTTATACAGAAAGGGAGTCGAAGACGGTTGAAAAGAAAGATTTTGGTTTATTCTTCCATCTTGCTGGAAACAAGTGCAAGCATCCAAACAGCATAAACAAAATCAGACATAAAATAAACCCTGGCCACTTGGGGCGTCTACCTTCACCACACAGGAACCTATCTATAGAGTCTGGCACAGCCTAGTGCTGGGCAGACACTGCTGGTCCTACAGCAGAAAACAATAGTTTCTTTTTGATCTTTATCACACAGAAAAATCAACAGCACCTCACCTCTTCAGAAGTATTTCTGCTACTGCTCTCCTTCACTCAGAAAGCCTCAGGATGCAGCAATCAGTAGTACTCCTCTGGATTACTTATAGAGGTCTTAATTGCCTCATTCTGAACAGCTGAAGTTTTCCAACGCCCTTAAACCTTTCTGGCTACTTCTGCAGCCAACACCCGATAATAATTGGTGTATTGTCTAAACAAGGCAGAAATGTATCTCCCATCTGTGACAACACCCACAGATTTACCTGACTTCCTGTCACAATATATATATATATATATATATATATATATATATATATATATATATATATATATATATATTTATATCACACACACACACACACACACTTGATTTTGCACAGAACGGCCACCCTGTAGCAGTAAATCTGGTATAGGTTGGTCGGCAAGGGGTTAAGGCCTAAGGGCCCTTTCACACGTACGGACCGTATGTCCGCATTTCCATCCGTCCGTTTGCGGATGAAAACGGGACATACATGGGTCCCTATGTTATTACGGGTGTCAGCGGATGAACATCCGCTGACACCCGTAATTTGTCCTCCTCCGCAAAGATCCGCATTTGGGGACAGAAGAAATCCTATTTTTCTTCCGTCTGCCGGATCGGATGAACACGGACATACGGTCTGTGTTCATCCGATCCCCCATATGGGAGAGCGGAGGAAAGACAGGGGGGTCCCTGCACAGTGTGCGGGGACCGCCCTGTCAGCTGCCAGCTCAGCAGGCATTTTACGGAGGATCCCCGCTGAGCTTTGCGGACACACGGAGCGGATCATTACTGATCCGCCCCGTGTGAAAGGGCCCTTACAGCTTAAACGCATTGGCATCTCTTGGCTATTTTTCGGGAAGTGAAGGGAAATTTCCTCAACAGTACACAGACAAAGAAAAAACCTGCTATGGGTTTTAACTCTACTCTGCCTAAAACAAAATACAATAATTGGCTATAACATACACTTTAACTTTTTTATTTACCTCTTTGGTAGCAATGACCTCTCAAGGGTAGCATTTTTATTTCGATATGTTCTTTGTCGTAATGCTGTTTAGGCACTGCAGTGGGCACAGGTTCTGTTTCAGGAGAAACACAAATAACGTGTCAGACAGGTGAGCCAACTCTTTAAATGAATTGTTAAAATTGAATTAAGGACACAATTCTCAGTGTGTTACAGTAAATGTGTATTGTTTCTATACAGATAAATCAGTGGTTGCTCTCCCCAGCACGCCTCCATCAACTGTCACAAACAGGTATTTCATTGAAATTTCTGCATGTGTTTGACCTTTTTGTTTTAAATCTGAACTCCAGGCAAGTGTGTATGTATATATTCTATACATACTGTATATATTTATTTGAGCCATTTTCAAAGGATTTGCATTTGGTAATTCAGTCCTGAGATTTACACAACATGACACCGCCTAGGTAAAGCAGACCTTCAACAAAAAGTGAATTTCCTCTCATTTGCTTCCTCCACCCACTTCCTGTTCCACAATTACATGCAATAGATTTGATGCAATTTTTTTTAGTAAAACGAGTACCTTTTTTCATGGTACTCTCCCCCATTATTTCTTTCCTCACTTAGGTGAGGATTACATCGCCCTTGGTGCTCTCAGCCACCTGGGATATATTACACATCCCAGGAGGCTTCAAGACCATCTCCCCACAGGCTGCCACTCTCGCACGTGTGCAGTGGTGTCTCAGCAGGTGGCCAGCTGTGAGAGACCAGGAAGCGACGGATAGCTTTCAAATCCAAGATGGAGGTGCAGAAGAGAGAAAATAGGAATTGGGTGTGAGGAAGACAGTGCTGGACTTTATGGGTTGGTAAGTGTTTCTTAAAAATTCGACCGTTGCAGTACGTGTAGCCGATGACTTTTAACTTTGTGTAACCAGCTGAAGTAAGGAATAGAGTGATGTCCTCTTATCACCCTCAGCAACAGACTGATAACCTAGTCTCTGTAACTTCTCTGTCCTTATATGTTGGCCATTTGCTGTCTGAATTTCAGCCAATTGAAGCTGGCTTGGCTGGAATTTGATCAGTGTATGTACTTGCTGTCGCTGGTCTGTTCAACAAAAGGCTAATGTTCATTCGAAAGAGTCTTTTAGACAATTGTTGTACAAACAGCACCTGCATTCATGCAGTTGCAGGCAGTGTACGGGTAGTCTGACACAATATATTAACCTGAGAGGGGGATTCGCCCGTTTGCACGATTAGCCCGCAGGCTGAACATAAGAAAGCCGCATGTGCTTGAACAGCTTAATAAGGGCCCTTTCACACGGAGCGGATCCGTATTGATCCGCCCCGCGTGTGTCCGTCGGCTCAGGGGGGATCCTCCGTAAATCCCCGCTGAGCTGTCGGCAGACAGGGCGGTCCCCGCACACTGTGCAGAGACCGCCCTGTCTTTGCTCTGCTCTCCCCTATGGGGAATCGGATGAATACGGACCGTGTGTCCGTATTCATCCGATCCGTTCCGCCAGACGGAAGAAAAATAGGGGTTTCTTCCGTCTGAAAAAGCGGAACTTTGCGCACGCGGATCGTTACGGACGTTAGCGGATGCATCATCCGCTAACGTCTGCAATCCCATAGGGATACATTACAAGTCCGTAAACGGACTTGTAATAAACGGTCCGTTCGTCCGCCCGTGTGAAAGGGCCGTAAGTACGTTCCTTGCCAACAAATTTGCATACAGCACATCGGATTGGTTCCCCGGTCTCGCAACCATTCCTCGCTCAGTATTGATGTTGCTATGTAGGGGCTTGCAAGACACTAATATCAAAATAAAAACCAAGTACTAACACTAGTTGTATTTATAAAATAAAAAAAACACTTGGTTAATAATACAGAGCTGTATTTGTGCTTTATACAGGTATCTGCTTTTTATTTTGCCTGGAGTTCAGCTTTTAATCTATCACTTTTTCTTCTGTCCTACTGAAAGTAGCAAACTGAAAAGATGTGTGCTCTGCAGACATTCAATAAAAGTTATAACACAAATATTGGATACATTAAGTGATTCAAAAGTGTTCTATCAAAATTCTGCAACTAGAAATACTTTGAAAAGTAATTAGCTATAATAATGGACATACAGAAGCTTGTGCCAATGAGAAAATAATTGTCTCTAAAACAATTATGCATATGTACTGTCATCATCTTCTACAGGAAAAAATGGATTCTGTGGGCTACATCTTCTGCATTACTTTTTGCTACCTTTTATATGCAAGTCCTTGAGTATTCCTATTCCACTGTACAGTTGGCCATAAATGTCCAAGGAACAGGGGGATAGGGAGATGCCTTTCCATAATTAAACAATCAAATTTTGAGGTGGGATCACATTATTGTGATGTGGATGAGGGTTTCCCCACATCCAATTCACCTGTTAGGAAATTATGACCGACTCTCTATGGAGCCGGTTCACATATCTCCGGATCGTCTCCGGTGTGAATTGCAGAGGAGTCCTGTGCATCTTCTAATCTGTTTCAGGTCGAAATTTAGCCAATAATTCGGGCTAAAATCGGATCTGAAATAGGGATGCACCGGACCCCTGCTGTGAGCCGCTCCATGCTGCGGTGTGAACTCGGCCTTAAAGGAAAGCCAAGAGCTGCCACAATCCTTATCTAATGTTCACATTTGATTTTGCCGGAACTACTAGTTATGCCTCGTACACACAGCCGGTTTTCCCAGCAGGAAAACTGCCATGAGTGCTTTTGGCCGGGAATCCCGGCCGTGTGCATGCTCCATCGCAGTTTTTCCGACAGGAAAACTGTGGGCTTAAAATAAGAGAACATGTTTTCTTTTTTCCCAGCGGACTTTTTACCATCGGTAAAACCAGTCGTGTGTATACTTTTCTGAAGGGGAAAAAAAACGGCGCATGCTCGGAATCAAGTATGAGACGGGAGCGTTCATTCTGGTAAAACTAGCGTTCGAAATGGAGATCGCACATTCGTCACGCTGTAACAGACTGAAAAGCGTGAATCGTCTCTCACCAAACTTTTACTAACACAATGATCAACTAAAGCAGCCCAAAGGTTGGCGCGGTTTGAATGGAACTTTCCCTTTATAGTTCCGACGTACATGGTGTATGTCACCGCGCTTTGGATGGGCGGTATTTGGCCTGAACGTGTGTATGCAAGGCAAGCTTGAGAGGAATCCCGTCAGGAAAAGCATCTGTTTTTTTTTTTCTGCTGAGAAAAACGGTCGTGTGTACAAGGCACCATTTACATTTTTGCTAATAGAGATGGATTGGAAGTCATTAGTTGGAACATCTCCCTATGCTCTTATTATTGGGGGAAACTAACCAGATACTGATGCTTGATATTAGGAGCAATGTTTTTGTGTTTGCCTGTTTCTTTGGTCAGTGAAAGTGCGAGTAGCTAAGCATTCTATTGAAGGAACTTTGGCACAGAAAGGCTAGTTTCCATTTCAGAGGATCCGAACTCGGTTACAGGGGGAATATGCATATAAGGTGTAAACTTAGTTGAAGCTGAAGCGTAATTTGCTTATACTACTTGTTCCCTGGTTCCTCTTCTCTGTCATCAATATGCTCAATAAATATTTAAATAAAACCGGTTCTTAATACATATCTTCTTTTAGACTCTTTGATGTCATCACTGGGTCTCTGCTTCTCTGTACATAGATTCCTGAAATCACAGCACTCTGTCTCAGTACGCTTCTCAAGAACTTTCGGTCCTGATTCAAGCAGTGGGCTGGTTCTTGTGGGGAGTTATGAAAATATCAAAATCCCTTGATGGGTGGATGTCAGTCCGAAGGAGTGTGCATTCCCTAGCAGGCTGTATTTTCATGCAGATTGCCCTAGGTAACGCCTACATGAAATTAAATCCAATGCATGAAAGGGGCTGGTCAGGGTCAGCCAGGCTGAGGAGGAAAGGAATAGGTGATGTTGGACATCCCCCAGCCAGGACATGAGGCATCTAACTAGTTGCATCCTCTAATGCATGTTTTATCTCTGTGTGCAGTGAAATCAGAGTGAGAACTTTCAGTACAGGTGAGGGACCTGTACAATTGTGCAGGGAAGGTAGGTCATCTTTAAAGCAAAATTTGTATTAGGCTTAGGCCCCGTACACACGAGAGGATCCATCCGCTGGAATTGATCCGCGGACCGGCTCCAGCGGATAGATCCCCTGGTGTGTACAATCCAGCGGATCTGTTTCCGCGGATTTTTATCCCCTGGGATGGATTTCAAGCGGATAAAAATTTGAAGACATGCTTTAAAATCTATCCGCTTGAATCCATCCCAACGGATTGATCCGCTGGTCTGTACAGACTCACCGGATCAATCCGTCCGAATGGATCCCCCGCATGCATCGTAATGATTCGACGCATGCGTGGAATTCCTTATATGACAGCGTCGCGCACGTCGCCGCGTCATCATCGCGGCGACGGCGCGACACGTCATCGCGATGGGATTTCGGCGCGGATTTCGATCCTATGGTGAGTACACTCCATCGGATCCAAATCCGCGGAAATCCTCGAGAGGATTTATCCGCGGAAACGGTCCGTTGGACCGTATCCGCGGATAAATCCTCTCGTGTGTACGAGGCCTCACAAGGAGGGTTGAGGGGCCCTGAGGTTAAGGCATTGATCTCTGGGGCATGAGATTGAATGCACGTAAAAGCAAAATGGCTCACACGATATCAAAAAGAAACGAGATATAAATAAGATTCATTGCTAATTACCCATTTTTTCTATTTCTACCAGTGATTCAAACTTGGTGTGCCGCACTCACCCTGCTCATTCCTTATTTGGACCTTTGCAGGAAACGGTTTTTGAGGCTGATGATTTTCCAGGTAACGTTTTCTTCCATGGACTTTCTGTAAACTGTATATCCACCTCAATACAGCTTTCAGCGCTGTCACACTTTGAATGACAATTGCGCAGTCATTCAATACTGCAACCGTGTGATTTTTTTTTTATAATTTTTTTCACAAAAATAGAGCTTTCTTTTGGTGGTATTTAAAGTGGATTTTTTTATTTTTTTTTGTCACAATGTAGAGTATAAGATTTCCTATCATCTGTGCCCAGTTTTGCCACAAAGAGTTAATCCAGCTCTGAGAAATCCTCTTATCTTTTTTCAGTCAGATAAAATGGACAAATGGAGAAAACTTTGTCCATTCTTCCCCCCTGCTGTGCGTGACAGGTTATTTACATATCTCATACACAAGCCTAAGGCCCCTTTCACACGGCCGGATAGAATGGTGCTTTTAGCTGTGGATTTTAACGCAGCTAGAAGCACACAATGCTTTCCTATGACATTCACACACTACGGTTACCTGTGGTTTTGTTACCCACGGTTTTGTGCGGATGTAAAAAATAGATCTCAATGCGTCCAGCTGCGAAATTCCGCAGCTATCGGCACATAACCGCAGGTAATCACAGTGCAGTGTCAGCTGCGTTTGGTATGAATCTTGAGGTGGAACTCCACGCCAAATTTCAAATAAAAAACTGGCATGAGTTCCCCCTATAGGAGCATACCAGGCCCTTGAGTCTGCTATGGATTTTAGGGGGAAACACTGTACGCGGAAAAAACAACGTGGGGTTCCCCCAAATTCCATACCAGACCCTTATCCGAGCAGCAGCCCGGTCAGGAAAGGGGGTGGGGACAAGCGAGCGCCCCCTCCTTTACCGTACCAGGCCGCATGCCCTCAACATGAGGGGTAGGTGCTTTGGGGCAGGGGGGCGCCCTGTGGCCCTCCCCACCCCAAAGAACCTGTCCCCATGTTGACGAGGACAGGGCCTCTTCCCGACAACCCTGGCCGTTGGTTGTCGGGGTATGCGGGAGGGGAGCTTATCGGAATCTGGGAGCCCCTTTTAATAAGGGGGCCCCCAGGTCCCGGCCCCCCCACCCTAGGTGAATGAGTATGGGGTACATAGTACCCCTACCCATTCACCTGGCGGAATTTTTTTTTAAAAAAAACACACTACACACAGTTTTTAAAGTAATTTATTAGTCCGCTCCGGAGCCCCCCCCTCTCTTCTTTAGCTCTTTTACGAGGGAGGGCTTCTTCAATGTCTTCTGTGGGAGTCCCGGTCTTCACCGCCATCTGGTTCTCTTCCGCCGGGGGGGGGGGGGGGCGCTTTCTTCATTAGCTCTTTTTCAGCGGCCCCCCTCCTGGGCTTCTTCGATGTCTTCTGCAGGGGGGGGGGGGGGGTTTCGCCAGGTGAATTGGTAGGGGTACGATGTACTCCATACTCATTCACCTAGGGTGGGGGGGACCGGGATCTGGGGGCTCCCAGATTTCGATAAGCTCCCCTCCCGCATACCCCGACAACCAACGGCCAGGGTTGTCGGAAAGAGGCCCTGTCCTCATCAACATGGGGACAGGTGCTTTGGGGTGGGGGTGACTACAGGGCACCCCCCTGCCCCAAAGCACCTACCCCCCATGTTGAGGGCATGCGACCTGGCACGGTTAAGGAGGGGGGGGGTGCTCACTCGTCCCCACCCCCTTTCCTGACCGGCCGGGCTGCTGCTCGGATACGTGTCTGGTATGGAATTTGGGGGAACCGCACGCCGTTTTTTCGGTGTACGGTGTTCCCCTTAAAATCCATAGTAGACTCAAGGGCCTGGTATGCTCCTGTAGAGGGAACCCATGGCGTTTTTTTTGGCGTGGAGTTCCCCCTCAAGATTCATACCAGACACAGTGCTTGGTATTGGCAGGGATCCAAGTCGGATCCCCGTTCAATATCGTGCCGCGGCTAAACGCACTGTACAAATGCAGCTGACCGCTGTGCCTGGAGTCTTGAATTCCAGCAAAACATAAATATGGTTTTATCTGCGGCAAAACAGCCGCCTGTGTGAAAGGCGCCTAAGACAGGCATTATTTCTTAATTCCCACCCTCACTCCTTTTCTGAAGTCATGTGGTTACTTTTCTGTGTTTTGACTGGATGTTAGTGATTGTAGCAGAATTTAGTATAAGAAATACTCAGGAGAAAACGCATGCTGACAAGGGGAGTGTAGAGGTGGGCAGGAAGTCTACTTACAGTGGAGACATTTGACTGGTAAGGATACATGCAGAAGGCATGTATATCCTTATATATCCGCACTACGGCAGTAGTTTAGAAAGGATAAAAGTGGGTTTACATCCACTTTTTTTTTTTTTTTAACAGAGATGTAGTTTACATCCACTTTAATCACTGCTGTATTTTTTATTTTTTGCTAACAAAACAAAAAAGACACATTTTGGAAAAAAAAAAAACGGTTTTCTTATTTTTTTTTCTCCTGCACTGGTGTGCGCTGATGAGGCTGCACTGATGAGGTGGCACTTGAATGCCACACTTATGGGTACTGATAGGTGGCACTGATGGCTGGCCCGCACTGATAGCCAGCACTGACTGGCATTACTAATGGGCACTGATTGCTGGCACTGATGGCGCTTTAGTGTAATCAGGGCACATTAGTGCCCTGATTACATGTCTTGTTGACCCCTGCGAGGAGATGCCGCTGATCGGCACTCCTCGCCACACTCTGCCAGTGTGAGACAATGAGAGTCAATTACCAGCACTTCCTGTATTTACATGTGACCAGCTGTGGTTGGACACAGACGATTGCATGGTTATAGAGCCACACTGCGTGCCCCCGGGTGCGCGTGGATGCAGCCGTTTGGGTGCGCATCATATGATGTCCACCCAGAACAAGAGCCACACCTTCCATCCCATCATGTTATGGTGGGTGGGCAGCAACTGGATACTCATAGGTATAGGAAAGTAATTTAAAGTTGACCTTCAGACTTTTTTTCAACTTTCCACCTATTAAAAAAAAAAAAAATCTGCCAGTAAATAACGTATACAGCCCACTTTCTGTTTCTTGTCTGGTCATTAGCCTAAGCTTATGACATCATGCACAGCTCTCGCTCTAGCTCTCGGTAAGAGTTTGCCAGGAAGGGAGGGGGTGAGTCATAAGAGGGCAAATGAGAGCTGCAGGGCTGCATAGCTGGAGGTGTGCCTTTGTAAATCAAAGAAATAGAACAGACGGCAGCTTCAGCTGCCCACAGTTAAAATGGATGCCTCCTTGGTGGAGGGAGATTTCTGCAGCATATTTGGCAAGTACAGAATCGCAGTGTATGTATGTATGTGTGTGTGTGTGTGTGTGTATATATAATATACAAATATGCAAAGTGGTTGGAGGGAAGCTTCAGAATGACAGGTGTTTTTACTACAAATGATGTGAGCAAGACTGCAGTTCCTCTTAGCTTTTATATGAATACTTTTGTTTGGTCATTTATCACTATGAATGGGAAGATGTTTGCATAGTTCAAAGTTATATCCTAAACTCTTTTCTTTCTGCCCTGTCAGGTTGCAGGACATGCACTCTCACCTCTAGTCCATCTCCATTCTCTTCCTCTTCCCCTGAAAACGTTGAAGACTCTGGTTTGGATTCCCCTTTCCATCCGTTTTCTGGGCCTTCTCCGGACTCTAGGCCATGGACACCACGAGATGACTCTTCCACCGCTGACTCTTGTTTAGTGACCTCCTTTGCTGAGCTGCAAATAGATTTAACATCCGCAAATTCCACTGAACTGCGTCCAAGTGAAAAACGAGACCACTGGGAACAAAACGAGACAGCACCCAGCCCTACAGTGTTTAGCTGCACAAAGATTGGAGTGACAGAGCTGTTTTCTACCAGTCAAGGTGTGTTATTAAACAAGTATGCTGGCCTTTCTGTCTGGAAATGTCAATTTTCTTCATGCTTTTTCTGGTTCTTTTACTGCATTGATGCATGACGCTAGTATACAACTTGTAGAAGGTTTCTGCTGTGCTGCTGCTGTTACTTTTTCAAATTCAGTGGTGCATTTAAACCACTTCATGTGATCTCAGGGCTGTGTGGAGGGGGGGGGGGGGGTGTGAGTCGTCATGGTGCACCCACAGTACTGAGGTCATTACATCAGTGCAGCACTCTTAACCCCCTTCCTGACCAGAGCACTTTTTTCGATACGTCACTGTGTCGCTTTAACTGACAATTGCGCGGTCGAGCAACATTGAACCCAAACAAAATTGACGTCCTTTTTTTCCCCATAAATAGAGCTTTCTTTTGGTGGTATTTGATCACCTCTGTGGTTTTTATTTGTTGCGCTATAAACAAAAAGAGAGTGACAGTTTTGAAAAAAAGCTATATTTTCTACTTTTTGCTAAAGTAAATATCCCCAAAAACATTTAAAAAAAAAATAATTATTCCTCAGTTTAGTTTTCTTCTACATATTTTTGGTAAAAATAAATCGCAATAAGTGTATTTTGATTGGTTTGCCCAAAAGTTATATCGTCTACAAAATAGGGAATAGATTTATGGTCTAAGGTCTGCACTAAGCTGCATGTCACATTTCAGGCAATTTCATTTTTGGTGAGATACTCCCAATAGGAAATCAATGCAATGGAACCATTCTAATCGGTGCGACTTGAGCCGCTTTGACTTTGAAAACGGTTCCTGCACTACTTTTGACCTGACTTTGGTACGACTTGCATTGATTTCTGTTAAAGAAGTCGCATGCAAATCGTGCCAAAGTCGTGCTGGGGTCCAACTTTGAAGTTGGGGGCCGTGTAATCCCAGGTTCAAGGGATTCAGACACTGCAGTTTTCCTCATTAAAGTTCTGCAGGGTCAGCAGCTGATTGATAATTATGAAACCACTCCCATTAGATTCACTTACCACATGGACACAGATGAACAGAGAATAACAAAACATAGGACTCTGCAACAAAGTTTTTTAAAATCCTTGAACTGTACATTGAACTTCCAGTGTATTTTACATTCCTGTGACACATTTTTAGCAGACTGCGGGCTAAAGCCCACATGCCTGGACCGGATTTAACTTACATTGTGCATCATTGTACCCAAACAAAATTGATGTCCTTTTTTTCCCCACAAATAAAGCTTTCTTGTGGTGGTATTTGATCACCTCTGCGGTTTTTATTTTTTGCGCTATAAACAAAACAAAAACGCCAATTTTGGAAAAAGAGCAATATTTTTTACTATAATAAATAATCTTTAAAATATATATAAAAAAAAAAATCTTCCTCAGTTTAGATATTCTTCTACATATTGTTGGTAAAAAAAATTGCACTAAGTGTATATTGTTTGGTTTCCGCAAAAGTTACAGGGTCTACAAAATAGGGGACAGATTTATGGCATTTTTTTATTTTTTACTAGTAATGGCAGCGATCTGCGATTTTTATCAGGACTGCAACATTGCGGCAGACAGACCCGAAATTTTTTACACTATTTTGTGACCATTGACATTTATACAGCGATCAGTGCTAAAAATAGATTCACGCAGGAGTGCCATTGTGCTGCCGTATTTCGACGGAGGGCAGTCGGGAAGTGGTTAAAGGATGAATAGGGGCAAAGCTTTTTTGCCCATCTTCTCCTGTAGGTGACAGGAGTGCACTTTATTCTGCGCTCCTATAACCTGTATTCAGCTGCCAGTGGGATAAAGCCTGCTGTCAGCTGATGTTACTCAGCTCGTCCATATACTGACATATAATCGGACACATAGGTTGGACTTGTGTCTTTTTTCAACCTCACCTACTATGTAACTATGTCCAGACTCTGGAGGGATCCAGACTTTAATGTCAGAATCTCCCCAGGCTCCTGAGCAGCAGCTGGCTCTGCCTCTGAGAGTATAAGCAGGCTGCTCCCAGCACTCCAGTAAGCTCATGGGCAGAGCACAGAGACGGTGACTGACCGTCACCGGATCTTTGCTCACTGAAGACAGAGAACTGAGCAAACCGTGAATTTAATCGCTCAGTTCTCTGTCTTAGAGGTAGTAAGGGACACATAAAGAAAAAAAAGTTTGGGAACAACTGCGCTAGGGTGAAAGATTGGGATTAATAAGCAGCAATTAGATTGTGTATAAACAAAGAAAATAACGGATAAAAGGAATAATTGCGCTAAACCCAGATGTGCACTTGTGTTTAAACTTGTGACCAAGTGCATGTGCTAAACCACTGTATTTATATTTGATATATAAATAATTCAATGGAGTCAGGGGGCCATGATTGCCTCTCTGCTAGCAATAATGTATATGAACCCAGTGATCAGTAACATAAATGATTATAAACCATAACTACAATGATTGTTAAAAGAAAAATAACAAAACATATAGTGATATAAAGTCCATAGAGTCCAAAAATAAAATTTAGAAAGTAAGTGGTAAGTCCATATGGCAAATGAAGACACCCGTGAAGATTCCAGGAATGTTGTAATTAAGCACCAAACGTGAATCCTCTACCAATCATGCAGCTGCTTACCAGAAATCAGGGTCCTGCCGGACCACTATCAACATATCTCTCAACCAAAGATTTTTAAGGCAGTAGTGAGTCCTCCACTTGCACTAGAACCAATCCGTACTCAACGATGGATATAGAAGACAACAAGACAGAGATCCACATGGCATAAAATCCGGGTGATTTATTTAAAAACAGCAGTAAACATATGTACATACAACTCACAATTTAGTTGATAAAACCAGCAATTGGCCTGTAACGCCGGCCGGACGTATCAGGAACAAAGAGCCACTCGTTGGAGAAATGAAGGGGATGGCGTCCACACGTCACTCACTCCACCCGACGCGTTTCGTGACAAGAAGTGATCTTGTCACGAAACGCGTCGGGTGGAGTGAGTGACGTGTGGACGCCATCCCCTTCATTACTCCAACGAGTGGCTCTTTGTTCCTGATACGTCCGGCCGGCGTTACAGGCCAATTGCTGGTTTTATCAACTAAATTGTGAGTTGTATGTACATATGTTTACTGCTGTTTTTAAATAAATCACCCGGATTTTATGCCATGTGGAGCTCTGTCTTGTTGTCTTCTATATCCATCGTTGAGTACGGATTGGTTCTAGTGCAAGTGGAGGACTCACTACTGCCTTAAAAATCTTTGGTTGAGAGATATGTTGATAGTGGTCCGGCAGGACCCTGATTTCTGGTAAGCAGCTGCATGTTTGGTGCTTAATTACAACATTCCTGGAATCTTCACGGGTGTCTTCATTTGCCATATGGACTTACCACTTACTTTCTAAATTTTATTTTTGGACTCTATGGACTTTATATCACTATATGTTTTGTTATTTTTCTTTTAACAATCATTGTAGTTATGGTTTATAATCATTTATGTTACTGATCACTGGGTTCATATACATTATTGCTAGCAGAGAGGCAATCATGGCCCCCTGACTCCATTGAATTATTTATATATCAAATATAAATACAGTGGTTTAGCACATGCACTTGGTCACAAGTTTAAACACAAGTGCACATCTGGGTTTAGCGCAATTATTCCTTTTATCCAGTAAGGGACACATGCAACATCAGATCAATGCTGCATCCACTTATTTTGAGGTGCAGCACCTGGGTTTACAATCACTTTTAAGACTCCGCCATTAAAGTGGAGGTTCCCCTAAAAATAAACTTTTAACATTGCATTTATGAGATTAATGACAATTAGAATCGGCTGTTTTTTTTTAAAAAATACGTCCGTACATACCGTTTCCTATATGTGTTCTCACCGCCGCTTCCGGGTATGATGGTCGGGGCTGGGCGTTCCTAATTGATTGACAGGCATCCGACCGACGCATACAGCGCGTCACGAGATGCCGAAAGAAGCCGAACGTCGGTGCGCCGGCGCCGTATAGAGCGGCACCGACGTTCGGCTTCTTTCGGCATCTCGTGACGCGATGTATGCGTCGGTCGGATGCCTGTCAATCAATTAGGAATGCCCAGCCCCGCCCATCATACCCGGAAGCGGCGGTGAGAACACATATACAGTAGGAAACTGTATGTACGGACGTATTTTTTTTAAAAAAACAGCCGATTCTAATTGTCATTAATCTCATAAATGCAATGTTAAAAGTTTATTTTTAAGGGAACCTCCACTTTAAGGATTTGGAAGCCCTTTCTGGAGAGCTGTTTTAACTGGTAGGTCCTGCCATTCGTTCGTTTTTGGCCATGACCTTACTAACAAACTGGTCAAAATCCCATAAAAGAGATCATCCAACTGTTGCTGTGTTTCACCCATCGCTTATAAAATGCTTGGAGAGGATAGCTGTAGTGTTAAATTTCAGCGGTCGTGGCTTGGTGGAAACCTCAATGCTTATTCTTTACATGGTCTTATGTAAGTGCATGCACATAGGGCACTTTGGCTAAAGTGCTAGACTGCTAAACCCTTGCGTAAAAAGCACTTGATTCACGTGGTCTTAGAGAGACCGCATTTCTTTGAACTGGCTTTTGACATCATCAAGGATGCTACAGGTGGCAGGAGTACCCTTCTTCCACAGAGGAAGCCTAAGGAACAGACCTCCACTTTTAGACCCCCACTTTTAGACCCCTGCGCCTCAGAACGGCCTCCTTTTTCATGATGGCTCAGCCCTACTTTTCAGAGTACAGAGACATTTGTTAACCTTTACAGATGCTTGAACAGTGTGCATCTTAGGCACTTTCATGCAGAAGGGGGTTATCTGAGAGCTACAAACTGGAGATTTGCTCCCTGCCGCCTCCTCATTTTATTACCCCCAACCTTCCTGTGATGCCACACAAATTGGCAGATCTCCAGTGAACCCTATCGGATCTTCTGGATCAAGGTGTCATTGCCCCAGTTCCTATGGCAGATCCATTCCAGGGGCTTTGCTCCAATCTGTTTACAGATCCTAAGCCCAAAAGGGGTCTCGCCTCATTCTTAAAAAGAAATGTCTTAATTTAAAGCCTAAAATTGCAGTGCAAATCACATGCGATGTCTGACGTCCGTGCAATGCGAATTCAGCCATACAGATAGTATTGCTGATATCACATTCGGACCAAACGCGCACAGGACCCTTTTTTTGGTCTGCACCAGAATTGGATCGCATGGGTGTTCACACCTATGCGATCCAATTCATATCTGAACTGTCAGTTCGCAGTGCGATATGCAAACTGAAATGGGGGTGTCATTAATGTTGTATGATATTCCCCAGCAGTTCATATATGGCAGTGTGAACTGCCATGCAAGTCGGGTGCGATGCGGAAACTTGCAGTGGATTTGCAGGGTTCTCGCATGGCACTAGTGTGAACCTGGCCTTAATCTGTTTATTCCTGGTCTTCCCCAGGGAGACTTTCTGGCTACCTACAGTACATGTCCCTGTTTTTCCAGCACATTAGCAATTCCATAATTCATACTACTGTACTGGGGGGGGGGGGGGAGGAGAATTGCGGCAAGATTGTTTGCGCTCATGTTAAATTGTATAGGCTCTTATAAAACAGAATTTAATCCATTTATTGGTATGTTTTTAAGAAGTGGAAAGGTTTTGTTGTTCCTGTTGCTTGCATGGAGAGATTGCATTTCTTGATTAATGACAGCCCTTTGCTGAGAAGGTGGTGTTTAACGATGTTACATTTTGTGGTAGGGAATGAAGGAGGTATTCTCTAACTAAGCACTTGTGTTCGTGAAACATGTTAGTTACTTCTCAACTCCTGTGCAATTTTTTTTCAATCAGTAAAGAAGCTGCTTTAAAATATGTCAGTGCTGCTATCCATTTTTCCTGTAACAGTGAATGCCAGTGATGAGCTGTCCAAACACTTGACTGTAGCAGGTAAGTGTAGACTGACCTGGAGCAACATCATGGTTCATCAATCAACAATTCCTACTGTTTACTATGGGAACACTGTGTATCCAATTCATGACCTTACCCTTCGGTCAATTATCTGCATCTATGATATTCATCAAGTTGTTGGCCCCAGTACTAGTCTGCTGTGTTATGGCATACATGGATGACCTGCTGTTGAGGGAACAGTTGGAACAGGCTAGGTTTGACAATGTGACGTTGAGCTTTGAGACACCGCAGTAATTCCGATAGATCCTGAACCTTCAGAAACCATCACTGGATCTGGCTCTGGTGTCCCAGACATTTTTCAGGCCAGAGTGTTCTTCCACAGGAAAAACTTCAGACACTCTAGTTTCAGATTTGAGCTCTCTAGTGCAAAAACTGTCCGAGTGTCCAAGGTCTGATGGTAGCCTTTTCGGAGACCGTTCCATTTGCTCAATTTCATTCTAGTACTGTGTAACACAACGTTTTTTTTTCATTGTGGGACAAATTTATCCGGTCTCTGGACAGACTGATTCTCTGATAACTTAGGACCAGGTTTTCATTGGGGGGGTGGGACTGGCTCTGGAGTCTTCCTATCTTTTGGTGAATCCCCACGATGGATACTAGCCTGTTAGGGTGGGGAGGAGTCCTTGAAATCCTGCTGATGGTGGGGACTTAATCATCATTGTCAGTCCCTTTCCAGTCTGTTTTAGAGGGCTTTGGCCTCTAACGCTTTGTGCAGGGGATCTCCTATGTATCTCCCCCTACATCTCTTTGTGAGTGTGGTATCAGAAATTCAATTGACTCCAAGCAATGGATTTTATGGCAAGTAAAAATAGCCCCCTTTTTTTTTTGCTTATTTGATATATTTTATTAGTGATTGGTAATCCTCTTATATTTTCAATGTTAAGCTTACAAATCTTTGTATTGCAGATTCTTGGGACACCTCTTCAGAATCTCATATTAATCTGTCTGCCCGTACTCAAGCCCCATATACAACCCCCTGTACGCAAAGGGGCAGTAACCTGGTGAGCAAAATGCATATTATAGAGAACTGCTTAATGGCAATGGGTTCTAGATGTTTTGTAAATTGAAATAATAATATTTATTGTTTTATAGACAGCACCTATCAATCCTTCCCTTTTAAATCCTGGTTCTATATCTACATCTTGTGATCGAGGTCTATTCTCCCCTCCAGCTTTAAATTTTGGTAAGGAATGGTAGAAGCTGACTTAAACTGTACGTACTGTATACCCTAACGATGAACTTTTCATATTTAACTTGTTAAAGGTGACCTAAAGTCACAGCATACACATACATCGTATAACTGCAGCATTGGAATAGCAATACAAACTATAGTTATTTTTGACAATCCAATATACAGCAAGCAAATCCTTGTTGTGAGGGCTGTTTGCTGGTCGTTTTTTTCAACAACTTTCTGCATGCTTTGCTGCTTCCTCTTTCCTTTGGTTTACATTCGATTCCTAAGGGCTAGATAGCCCATGGTACCTTGCTGCCTGCAAGCATTGATGATGAGTGTTTTCTGTACTGACTGTTCTCCCTGAAACTCAGTACCTCTGTAATTCAGATAGCAGCCTCTGTGAAATGTGTGACACAGCAGTGCATATTCACAGGGCATAGTGAATGTGTGGTGTTCAAGGAAGTAAATTCTTCAAAAAGTATGTTTTTAGACTTCAAGATCATATGTTAATATGGGTAGGCTAGACCTAATTGAAATTCAGTGTGGGGAAAAAATCTGATTTTACATTTTAACCATAGATACACTTTAAATATACAATTATATGTGTGTTGTTCTATCTATGTTTTGTGTGTCCTCTGCCCAGTTCTCAATACACTACTGATCACCTCCCCCTATGCTATGAACGTTGGGGGAGGGGGAGCTGTTCTATTCACATTTCCTGTCCTAAGATAACAAATATTGCTGCTCACTGATACATCGGATTGGCTTTGGCACACTGGGTAAAGAAGTGTGTTACTGGCAGGATTACCAGGTAACATTTAAAAAAGAGCCTGAAAGAAGAAGAATAATGTGTAAAACTAATTCAGCTTTCACTGCATTCAGAAACAAAATAAATGTGCATTATCCTAACAGTGAGCAGCTACAAAACAATCCAGTGAGCAAAGGAAAGCAACAAAACAAAAAAAAACAAAATTGTAGCGCTAAATACTATGATCATAAAATATAACAGACACTGATTGTCTGTGTGAAAACACCAAGTGACAAGTGTTTAAAATGATATGCAGCAAAGAAAGTCCAAATAATTGTATTGATGAATAAGGAACTTGATTGGTGTGTAGGACTGGGTGAGTGATTCCAGATCAACAATGGTTCATCCTAGACGAGATGTACAATTGTGAGATGCCCACCACCAATGTGAAAGAGGCTTACCAGATCAATTGAACCCTAATGAGCCTACGCCCAAAGAGTCAATAAAGCTGAGGATGTATATGAAGGTTATAACAGCGTGGGACCGGATATCCAACCAGCAAGGTGCAGCAATGCAGCAAAGCTGTCAATCAAGCGATGGTATATAGTACTTGGAGATGACTCCCAAAACCAAAACCAGATATGCAGAAAAAAATGGAAAGGCACATAGCATAATACCGTAGATGGATTCACGTTTTAATAACGGTTAGAAACACTTACAGATATATGGACGAGAAAGGCATTTTTGAAAGGGTTCAATTGATCTGGTAAGCCTCTTTCACATTGGTGGTGGGCATCTCACAATTGTACATCATGTCTAGGATGAACCATTGTTGATCTGGAATCACTCACGCAGTGCTACACACCTATCAAGTTCCTTATTCATCAATACAATTATTTGGACTTTCTTTGCTGCTTATAATTTTAAACACTTGTCACTTGGTGTTTTCACACAGACAATCAGTGTCTGTTATATTTTATGATCATAGTATTTAGCGCTACAATTTTGTTTGTTTTAGCTTTCACTGCATTGAAGGATTGGTAAGCTGCAATATATTACGTTTCGTTTTATATATATTTTACGTTTAATACTAACCTGCCAACTACTCAAGAGGGAAAAAAAAAAGGTACCATTAGAGGTACGGTTATTTGACTTAAGGCATTTTATTGTAGTTGGGACCTCCACGTTAGTGATATGTTGATCAGGTGTTTTTTTTTTTAAATGGTTTGGCATATTTGGTCTTTTGATATTGTAGAATGTTCTGCTAGTTCCCAAGAAAAAACTCAGTTACTTGGTGTGTAAAGTTTGGCTAATTGATGGTGAAATGTATGTACAAAACCTGTGCCTGGTTGTTGGTGTAACACGCTGTGGCCTGTGCTGAGTCAAAGTGTTGTGTTTTTTTTTTTTTTTTGCTTTGACTCTGTTGTGTATAGGGCAAGTTGCTGTGACAGAATTTTGCATGTTTGTCTAATTTTGAAAAAAAGAAAAACGTTTTTTTTTACTATTTCTTAGCAGGGATAGGGGGAAGCCTGTCTTGCAAAGTGCATTTTAGTTGACAAAGTTAAAGGGGTTGTAAAGGTTCGTCTTTTATTTTATAAATAGGTTCCTTTAAGCAAGTTATTGGTTCACTTACCTTTTCCTTCGATTTTCCTTCTAAATGTTGTTTTTCTTTGTTTGAATTTCTCACTTCCTGTTTCTCCTCAGTAAGCTTTCCACCATCATCTGAGCGGTAAAAAGTCATTTAGAACAGCTTACTGATCACCTTACTGAGGAAGAACAGGAAGTGAGAAATTCAGACAAAGAAAACAAAGAAAAAATTTTTTTTGAAGGGGAATGGAAGGAAAAGGTAAGTGAACCAACAATGCACTAGCTTAAAGTAACCTATTTAAAAAATAAAAATCGAACCTTTACAACCCCTTTAAGTCTGTCCTGTTTGAGACAAGCAATATATAATGTTCCCATATCAGTTTTTTTGGGGGTTTTACATAGTGTGAGGGTAGGTCATCTGTGATAGCGAACTTAATACAGTATCTTGGTTTTTTAATTAAAGTGGAACTTTACCTATAACATAATGATGTTTAGCAAGGAATATACATTCCACATTAATAATTATGCTACCAAAATGAGTGTGTGCTGTAAATTGGCTCCAGAGTTGCTCCTGTTTCTTCTTGCTGGAGGCTGCCATTTTGCTGAAGCCCAGAGCCCCATCAGTAAATCATAAAGCAGATCTAAACCCATCAATTTACCTGTTTCAATAAAGTTACATTCCTGGAATGCTGGAAATTTAAACTGTTTCATTTGATTGTGTCCTCAATCAAAATGTCAAACCATCAAATGGTTGGTGTCATAACTGATCACATGTGCAGCACCATGGCAGTTGCAGTTCAAACAGAGGCAGCTTCCTTGGCTATAAAGGCTAGGACTAGGAGGGTTTAATTCCGCTGTTTCGTCAGATTAGGCAACCCTTCAGAATTTGTAACAGAAGTGACATTCAGTCGTCGCTATCTTTCTACACCCAACACTCCTCCACAGTAACAATGAAGTCAGAAGGCGGCAAGCGGACATCTTGTTATACCCACTGGAGTACACTTATTTTTAACAGTAAACGGAGCTTATATGGTGAAATACAGTATTTAGAAATACGACGGACTGTTTAGACGTTGAATTTTAAAAGCAGCGGCAAGTATGCTGATCTCATAGGTTTGCAAATCTGACAGAACACCGCTGCTTTTATAATTTAACATGTAAACTGTTTGACGGATTTCTAAATACTGTACTTTCACCATATAAGCTCTATTTACTGTTAAAAATAAGTGTGAAATGCAAGACTCCGGTGGGTGTAACAAGATGTCCGCTTGCCGCCTTCTGACTGTATCGTTACTGTGGAAGAGTGTGGGGTGTAGCAAGATGGTGGTGACGGAACGTCACTTCCTGTTACCAATGCTGATGGGTCGCCTAATCTGACGAAACACCACTTTAAGGCTGTCAGCAGATCGGCCTCTACAAACTCAGGAGTGCCTAAAAATATTAATAAAAAAATAAAAAGGGAGAGCAACTAAGCATGTGCAGAGCAGGTTGAGACTTTGTATTACTGGATTTTAAACAGTGCAAGCACTTATTTTTAATGTTTTACAGCTATACCTGCAAAAAGGGCCTGCCAGAAGTGATCTAGCAGGACTTAATTGTTTGACCAGAGTTCCACTTTAAAGGAATGCAGTTATTGTCATAGAGCGAAAAAGAAGTGGTTAAGATAATTCCTAGATATGGCATTTTACTAGGGGATCACATGAAATTGGCTTTCAGTAACTTGCAGGTGGGATGTTAATAGAGATGCTGGTAGAATTGGGGAAATTATATTCAAGCCATAGGCTACACCGGGCATCACTAAATAGCGGTCCAAGTCCGGCCCGAGCTGCTGCTCTTCACGGACCGCGGCGATCGCGCCATTTAGTTGGCGCTTTTGTCCCAGCCGAGTGCGCTATCATTAGCAGAGGAGCGGACGGCGGGAGGCGGGACAATTCTGGACTGGGGGCGAGACCAGAGAGGTAGCTGCCTGTCACGTTAATCAGGATATGATTGGCTGCTAGGAGGCGGTCCTAGCAGCCAATCACCAGTTCACTGAAAATTCAACCCGGCAGCTCCCGTGCCCCTCCCAGTGCTGCTGTGCCTTCAGTTCACGATTGTCCCGCCTCCTGCTCTCCGCTCTGTGAAAGGTAGGAGTGGAGAGGGAAGGGAGGAAAATATATGGAAATGTGATGGATGGGGTGTGGGGGACAGTGCTGTGTGTGGGGGGCAGTGCTGTGTGTGTGGGGGGCAGTGCTGTGTGTGTGGGGGGCAGTGCTGTGTGTGGGGGGGCAGTGCTGTGTGTGTGGGGGGGCAGTGCTGTGTGTGTGGGGGGGCAGTGCTGTGTGTGTGGGGGGGCAGTGCTGTGTGTGTGGGGGGGCAGTGCTGTGTGTGGGGGGGGGGCAGTGCTGTGTGTGGGGGGGGGCAGTGCTGTGTGTGTGTGTGTAGGGGGCAGTTCTGTGTGTGGGGGGGGCAGTTCTGTGTGTGGGGGGATGTGTGATAGGGCAATACTGTGTGGGGGGGATATGTGAAGGGGGGGCATTACTGTGTGGGGTGATATGTTAAAGGGGGCAATACTGTGTGGGGGGATATGTGAAGGGGGGCATTACTGTGTGGGGTGATATGTTAAAGGGGGCAATACTGTGTGGGGGATATGTGAAGGGGGGCATTACTGTGTGGGGTGATATGTGAAGGGGGTAATACTGTGTGGGGGGATATGTGAAGTCGGGTAATACTGTGTGGGGGGATATGTGAAGGAGGTAATACTGTGTGGGGGGATATGTAAAGGGGGGGGATATGTGAAGGGGGGTAATACTGTGTGGTGGGATATGTGAAGGGGGATAATACTGTGTGGGGGGATATGTGAAGGGGGGTAATACTGTGTGGGGGGATATGTGAAGGGGGTAATACTGTGTGGGGGGATATGTGAAGGGGGGTAATACTGTGTGGGGGGGTTTGTGAAGGGGGGTAATACTGTGTGGGGGGATATGTGAAGGGGGGTAATACTGTGTGGGGGGATATGTGAAGGGGGTAATACTGTGTGGGGGGATATGTGAAGAGGGGCAATACTGTGTGGGGGGATATGTGAAGGGGGGCAATACTGTGTGGGGGGATATGTGAAGGGGGACAATACTGTGTGGGGGGATATGTGAAGGGGGGTAATACTGTGTGGGGGGATATGTGAAGGGGGGCAGGGCTGTGGTGGGAAAGATGTGAAGGGGACAAGCAGCTGCGCACAAAATGAGGTGCTGCACAGAAAACGTGTAGGGGTACCATTGACTCTTAAATGCAAGGTGCAAATTCCCGCACATGTAAATTGCATGGTACAAACGCATCATGCAGATTCCATGCGGCTGCATTTTTAAAAAGATGCCAGGACCTTTTCCCAGCAGAAAACTCAGGCACAGCAACCCATTCAAACGAATTGTGTGTCGCGCCTGCACCCCTGGGCTGTGATGTAAAGAATCAAAGTAATTGCACAAAACTGCGATTCGGACCTCGGCTGGAAGAAAATGTTACTAATCGGACCTCCGTGAATTTTAATTCAATACCCCTGGGCTACACCAAAGGCTTTGAATATAGTTGACAGATTGGGGAGAAAAGTAGCCAGTTGGCATATAAAACATGAGCATATCATTAGCATCTGGGACATGTGGTGAGGTCAGTGGCTGGTAAGGCATTGGCTAGTATCAGAGCCAGATACACACTGGTTGCATACATCGTGATTGTTAGAGTGAGATCGATAATTCTAGCACTAGACCTCCTCTGTAACTCTAAACATGTAACCTGTAAAAGATTTTAAAGCATCACCTATGGAGACTAAGTAGTACTGAAGTTTGGCACCATTCCACAAGTGTGCCCAATTTTAAAATGTGACATGTTAGGTATATATTTTCTCAGTGTAACATCATCTTTCACATTAAACAAAAAAAACGGGCTAACGTTAGTGTTTTTTTTTTTTTAATCCCCCCCCCCCCCCCCCCCCAATAAATTGTTTAAAAAAGGATTGCTGTTCAAATACCATGTGACATTAAAAGTTGCAACGACCACCATTTTATTCCCTAGGGTGCCTGTTAAAACAATATATATAATATTTGGGGGTTCTGACAAATTTTATAGCAAAAAAAAATTATGATTTTTACATGTAGGAGTGAAGTGTCAGAATTGGCCTGGGTGGCAAGGGGTTAATTACCGTAAGTAATGTACACATAATTATTATATATTGTTTTTAAGGTAATTTACTATATTTTTGAAAAAATGGACTTAAAGCGGGGGTTCACCCTATAAAAAAAAAAAAATATATATTTTTTTCTTCTAGCATAAAATTAGGCATAGTAGCGCGAGCTACAGTATGCCTGTCTTAATTTTTTTATCCCCGTACTCACTGTGTAATCATACATAGAAGATTCCGACTGCCCACTGGGAATGGGTGTTCCAATCCAGACGGAAGGTGATTGACGGCCGGCTCTGGCGCGTCACGTTTCTCCGGAAATAGCCGAAATAGGCTTGGCTCTTCACGGCGCCTGCGCATAGTCTGTGCGCAGGCGCCGTGAAGAGCCGAGACCTACTCTGGCTGTCTTCGGGGAGCGTGACGTGCCAGAGCCGGCCGTCAATCACCCTCCCTCTTGAAAGGAACGCCCATTCCCCGCGGGCAGTCGGAATCTTCTATGTACGATTACACAGCGAGTACGGGGATAACAAAATTAAGACAGGCATACTGTAGCTCGCGCTACTATGCCTAATTTTATGCTAAAAAGTTGTTCTGCAGGGTGAACCACCGCTTTAAAGGAACACTAAAGGTTCGTTGTTTATTAGATCAATTGATTGCTGTAAGCTAGAGCATTTAAATATCACTTACCTCGTTTTTTCCTTTTGACCTCCAAAATACAGTAATCTAGGTTTGAAAATGCCATTTCCTCTCTCTCCTTCTTGCTTTCCACCAGCATCTGAGCCGTTTTGCATGGTGGAAAGCAGAATGTGCTCACCCCCTCCCTATGACTACAGCCCTGCGTGAAGATGCTCTCTTATCCCTCACAGGCATGGAGGCTAAGCCTAATGGGAACTGTAGTTCCCATTAGGCCGTGATGTAGCAAGAATGAATGCGCACCGCAAACCAGGAAGTCAGTGAGAATAACGATTCAGGAGTGCTGGAGGTGAATAAAACAGTTCGATCTCAACAGGTATCAAACTAGTTATAATGCAAAACATTACTTTTTACTTTATCAGCTACTGTCAGACTTTAATTTAAGAGGAAAATATTTTTGTCTTTACAGCCCCTTTAAGCAGGTGGCTTAACGTACAAATGACTGAAGTTTGAAGTTATAACTTCCAACCAGTAATTTCACAGTAAATAGATAAATAATAAGTTATGTTATAACATATAGCATATAAATACCGTATTTATCGGCGTATATCGCGCACTTTTTTGCCCTGAAAATCCGGGCAAAATCGTGGGTGCACGATATATACGCTGATACCCGCTTTCCCGCGCCGAGTTTTGAATACTGCGCCGACATATACCGAGCGCAGTACGCTCGGGTATAGTCGGCCAGTCTCGGCTTCTTCCGCGGTCACGTCCTGGACGTACAGGACTTGAGCGTGACAGTTGCCGAGCCTGCCCGAGTGTACTGCGCTCGGTATATGCTGGCGCAGTATTCAAAACTCGGCGCGGGAAATGATCGGGGAGGACGCCGGACCCACGAAGAGGACGCCGGACCCACGAAGAGGACGCCGGACCCGCCGAAGAGGACGCCGGACCCGCCGAAGAGGACACCGGACCCGCCGCAGAAGGACACCCGAAGCCGCAGAAGGACGCCGGACCCGCCGAAGAGGACACCCGAAGCCGCAGAAGGACGCTGGACCCGACGAGGCCGCCGATGGACGCCGAGCAAGACACCAAAACTGTAAGTACAAAAATAACTTTTTTTCCACAGGATTGGGGGTCACTTTGGGGGTGCGCGGTATACGCGGGAGCGCGTTATACCGCGATAAATACGGTATATGATTTAGCTTGAATATAAAAAAAAAATCAGCAGAATCAGTTTCTCCCTTTTAACTGTGTGAGAAATGGATTGGATTGTGGGTAAATCTTATACCCATAAACACATGTGTTTTTTCCTTGTAGATAAGAGGGCTGGACTGGAAGAGAGTGTCTTTTGGACACACCCGGTTGTCTATGACACTGCAATGTGAGTCGAGCCTCCACTGCAGAATTTTTATTGCACAGCTGGGACCAATGGGACCAAGACTCCAAGCTATTTATTGAGCTCCGTGCTTCTGGCGAGAAGTGAGAGGCACTGTGAGCTCAACCTCAGTCTGCTGCAAACAGAGTGTGGCAGTTTGTATTTAAAGTGGCCGCTCTGTACTTAGCCTCTGACAGGCTGCTCAAGGAGCTCTGCATCTCTGGAACCATAGGTTGTAGGAGCCCCACATTTTTACCAGTGGTGGGGTAGAACTTAGTTTACATACCCCCCATTTGAGGTCTCTGTGACCCCAGGTCGCTGAGCTACAACCCTCGTAGCTTGATTTTTATTTTTTTAATGTTCATGGCAGAGGAGGCCCTGCCTCCTCTGACTGCATGTCCCTGATTGGCATACATGCATGCTTTCGGACCCTGCAAATATTGCCTTGATATTAAAATTGTTTCTGATGGTGTTCGCCAAGGTCTCCACGGCTAGATTAAAGAGTAATAAGGACATAGAGCAGCCCTGAAAGTCTGAGATTACAGCCTGGAATGAGTGGTAAGGCATGGCCATGTCACAAAAGCTTAGTGAATTCACATAAGGAATCTTTTGCAGTATTTTTTCGGTATAGATTGGCAGCTTGCTAAGTATTTATGGATATTGAATGTTAAATCTATTCTGATGGATATAAACCCTGCTTGATGTGGAAAAATTATTGTAGCTATAATGGGGACTAGTCTATTGTAAAATGTTTTACAAAAATAGTTTGAGATCATTCTTAATGGCTGGAATAGCATGATAATTATTGATAACTATGTGGGAGGGTATTGCCATATATTGAAGTATATAGTAATAGTCTGGTGGCCCAGAGCTGTAGTATTTTGTAAGAGATTTGAGGGATAATCATGCTTTCTCTTTTGTACAGGCAATATTTAGAGTTTCACATTGTTGGGCTGCTTAAGGTAGAAAGTGGGATGTACCATTTGGGGAGAAAGAGAGGCGTATGTGATACAAAATTTTAAAGGATAAGATCACCTTTTAAAAAATGTTACACCCATATTTAGTATTGTTACTGCTGCAGCTGCCCATCCCTAACCCCCCCACCCTGGAGTCCCTATTGTGGCAGCAGGCTGGAGATCTTCTCCCCACTCCTGCTGTCACAATAAAAAAAAAAAAAAAAAGATGTGGCCGTGTGGGGCTCATCCTACCCAGCCGTGTCATTATACACAGAGTTCTGTAAAATGGAAACGACAAGTACCAACCTTTGCGGCTGTCGACTTGAGGTTCTCTCTACCAGGGTGCTGTTGTGCACTCTAGTTGGTTCATTGAGTCTTCCTGTCGCTGAGTAACTGCCTATGCATATGTGGTATGAGCAGACAGCTCACACAGACAGTCTGCAAGAGCCCTGCATTGCACCCACAATCTGCTGATAGCGGGTTCAATGCTTTACAGGCTCCTAGTAAAAAAAAAAATGAATGCACATTGTTTTTTGCACAAAGATGTGCATTTATTTATTTTTTGAGAAGGTGAACTTATCCTTTTAAAGATCTTGCAGATTACCCTAAAGTAGAAGTTCAGCCAAAATATAACTGAGGCTGGGTTCACATATAAAAATGTAATGCGTGTTAAACCGCATCCAATACGCATGATACGGAGACGCTTCACACAAGTTTCAATACATGTCCTGTGCATTTTTTGGGGTCTGGCTCAGATGTGAATTCAGGCACAAATTTGCACCTGAATTGCACCTGAACCAGTGAACAAAAACGCACCAGATCCTGGACTGCAAAGCACAGCTGCACATACGGTATGTGAACCTGTCTTAAATCTACTCGCAAACACATTCTAAAGTAATCTATCTAACCCTGTAAAATCGCTGTAATAACTTTTCTGAAGTCGATCTGGTATGGGCTCCAGCAGCGGATTGCTGTGTGCAGGAGACAACTGACAATGGCTGAGAAGTAAGTGTGACATAGTTACTATGGGGCTTCTGTTGTCGGCTGCCTTTCCTGCACATGGTTACACACAGAATGTTGTGAATGTTTTGTGTAAAGAATTAGAGGAAGCATGGGGAGTAATCCTGTCCTGTACTAGAAAGTCTCCTTTAGCCTAGGTTCACACTGCTGCGAATTCAAAATCGCGGTAAAATGCGCGATTTTACCGCGATTTCGCGGCCGCGATTTCGGCCGCAATTTAATGTAAATCGCGGCCCGAAATCGCAAAAAGTAGTACAGGAACTACTTTTTGAAATCGCAGATGCGGCGTCGCACTGATTAGGACAGTGCCATTGCCGACAATTGCCGCCGATTTGAGATGCGATTTGACATGTCAAATCGCATTCCAAATCGTACCCAGTGTGAACCAGGGCTTAGTGATCATGTGGGGTGAGTGAGGTCTCAGAAGGGTAAGAAAGAACCTTCTAAAGAAATCTAAAGACATGGTGACAATGCGTGATGTATTTCCCAGCCATTGAGCCTTTAAAGGGGTTGTAAAGGAAACATTTTTTTTTCATAAAAAGCATCCTTTAACTGCAGACATTCCTCTTTTCACTTCCTCATTGTTCGTTTTTGCTCAGAAGTTGCTCTATTTCTTCTCTGTTTTGTTCACTTCCTGCTTTTCTGATTGTTACTCACCACCGTGATGGGAGGCTTTACTGGGGTGGTCAGTGACGTGCTCGCCCCCTCCTGGGAACTACATCTGTGCGGCAGGACGCTCTCTACGTGTTAGAGACTTCAAGGAGGTGTGAATTACTGGGCGTGCCACAATGCATACTGGGAAATTTAGTTCTTACATGAACGAGAGCCGAAAACCAGGAAGTGAATGAGAGAACAGAAACTAGAATGCCGGAGGTGATATAGATGAAGGAATTTAATAGGTATTTACTCGTTTTTTAACAGAATCATTACACTATTCTGTCTGTCTACCTTGCAGACAATAATTTTAGGATTTTTTTTTTTTCCTTTACAACTCCTTTAACAATAATATACCTGCTTTTAAGGTTTTTGCAAATAGATTTAGTTGAAACCTTGGGTTACTACATATGAGATTGCAACTGCCTTAGTTTTAAACAGATCATATACATTTCGATCGGCATCAGGAGTGTTAAAATGTGGAACAGGCAATATATTACTGTTTTGTGGTTTCTAGCCAGCAGGTCACAATAACAATAAAAAAAATGTTCCCTTCTTTTTTGTGTACTTTCTTTGGTGAGCCTCTTGCATTTTCTAGTCTATGAAGACTGATATACCTTGCTCTATTCTAGGGATTTCTCGTGGACCTAGTCCTGTCATATTGGGCTCTCAGGAATCTCTTCCTGTAGCTGCTGCCTTTACAGAATATGTGCATGCTGTGTTTGAAGATGATGAATTGGAAGGGTGAGTCTAGATCCAGCCTTTTATTTTGCATTGTTCTTAAACTTATCTGAGAGAGATTTATATTTATCGTGAATAATGCTTATATTTGGAATGGGTAATTTTTACCAGTGTTGCCAACATATGATTGCATACAAGAGACAATCACTATAGTGGTATTAAAGGATCGTAGAAGCAGGTAGGTAAGGGATTGGCGGACAGATCCCCCACTGAGCAAGCGGATCGCAGCCCGAGTCCGCCCGTGTGCCAAGGGCTTTACAGTAATCTCTTTAGTCAGACTGAACAGGGCTTCTACGAAGCATGTATCTAGCCAGTCATGCTTACAGTAGACAGCAGGGGAACTGATTTGAGTGTTCCAATGTAGAGATGGGTTCAATTAGACTGGCATGCATAATTATAATTGATAATGAATATTATTATACATGCCTCACCTTATTATTTTCAGATGGGCAGAGTTAAGACTTGGGACTTTGTGCACTGCACAGTTACAGACTGGCAGTTTCAATAGAGTAAGTTTGCAGGGCTGTGTTTGCTGGCACACAGTTGAAAGAGACTCCTTACTGTTCTGTATCTTGTAATCAATAGTAGAATGCGGTTAAAGTGTACTTGCAAATCAGTGAGGCCTAGTTAAATATACTCGTATCTAGAAAAAACATGCCTTTTGGTGATCAATCGGGAAGCCCAGGGTCTTAATTGGTTACTACGGCCAAAACTTTCCTGTTTGTTCCTATATTTTTTTTAAAGTAGGTCCAACAGACGTGTAACTGAAATTGTGCTGCAGCTTTCCTGCCAAATCCTTTCTATAAATGAAAAACAGCAATATAGCATCCCTTAAAACAGCTAGACGCCAGCAATGGCAAATGTGAGATCCATGTCATAAAAACAAGAATTAACTAGGTGTTAACTAGTAATACAGAAATTAGCATTTTATTCTTGCTGTGATAAATACTGTACTCTGTTCCAGGTCAGGAATGCGCATCTCTGGAGAACTTACAATGTCCTTTCCAGGAGGTATACTTCGTGTATTTGGAGGATCAACACCTCCTCCTGTTCTAAGTTTTCGCTTAGTCCATACCTCAGATGTTGAGCATTTTATTCCCAATTCCGACCTTTTGTATAGGTAAGATAATAGTGATCAAGTCTACCATACATTTTATTTCTGCAGTTGTTTTTCAGCCTTCACTGTAACTGTGAACCATCCTGTTTTCCATAGTGACTTATCTCAAAGTGACCACAGCTGCAAGGACTTCTGGTTAAACATGCCAAGGTTAACATGCCACTTACAAAATCTGGCTGAACAGCATACTGCTCCTTACTACAATGTCGTTCTGCTTAAATATCAGGTGCGTCATTCCTCTTGTTCAGTGACCTTGGGCAGCTCTTAGGGCTGGTTTCTTTATTAATAAACTTTTTTTTTTTTAGGTTTTCTCTTATAGGCAATATAAAACAGAACTTCTGTGTTTAATGGCCTGTTTTTGAATACTGTTGAGCTTTTTTTTTCTGGTTTGGGAGATTAATAGGAATAAGCAAAATTAAATTGAAAACCCTTTCATATAACCAGTAAGTGGCCTCAGGTGGTACACAGAGATAAAAATCACCCTACATAAGTTTGACTTGTTTATCTGCAGCCATCTGTATTGTACAGCCTCCTAGCACACACAGAATTTACGTAAAATTCATCAACAGCACAAAGCATCAACAGGTGGGGATCGCAATTCTTATACTGTACAGCTAGGGGGGAAAAGGTCTGAGCCTGATTGATGGGAAGGGACACCCCCCGCCTCCTTACACTTCACCAGCGGTCGTGCGATGTAGCTCCCAAACAAAATTGGTGTCCTTTTTTTCCCACAAATAGAGCTTTCTTTTGGTGGTATTTGATCACCTCTGCCGTTTTTATTTTTTGCGCTATAAACAAAAATAGAGCGTCAATTTTGAAAAAAATTAAAAAATTTTTACTTTTTGCTATAATAAATATCCCCCAAAAATATATAAAAAAACGTTTTTTTTCTCAGTTTAGGCCGATACGTATTCTTCTACCTATTTTTGGTATAAAAAAATAATCGCAATAAGCGTTTATCGATTGGTTTGCGCAAAGTTTAGAGCGTTTGCAAAATAGGGGATAGTTTTATTGCATTTTTATAAAAAAAAATTTTTACTACTAATGGTGGCGATCAGCGTTTTTTTCCATGACTGCGACATTATGGCGGACAGATCGGACAATTTTGACACATTTTTGGGACCATTGTCATTTTCACAGCAAAAAATGCTATAAAAATGCATTGTTTACTGTGAAAATGACAATTGCAGTTTGGGAGTTAACCACTAGTGGCCGCTGGTGGGGTTAAGTGTGACCTCATATGTGTTTTTCTAACTGTAGGGGGGCGGGGCTGGACGTGTGACGTCATTGATCGTCTTTCCCTATATCAGGGAACAGACGATCAATGACGGCACCACAGTGAAGAACGGGGAAGCTGTGTTTACACACACCTCTCCCCAGGGCTGGACTGGGACAAAAATTTGGCCCTGGACTTCATCCAGACTGGCCCACTTTGACAGGTCTCTCCCATGGCGGCCGGACAACTCCTGCACCCCCCCCGGCCACCCAAGCCCCCTCTCCCCCTTCACTAGCCACTAGCCGTTCTACTTTATTAGAGTAGAACGTCTGGTACTGGTACTTTTATAGGCAGTACCAGTGGGGAAGCTAGACATTATTTCCCCTGGGGAAAAGGATCAGTTTGGTGCCCCCCCTTATGGAACAAGATTAGGTAGAAGTGAGAAACTCCCAGACCATAGCTGTTGAGTCGGCTGTCTGTCCCCTCCCCCATGCTCCTCTGTCATTCCCCCTGCTCCTCTGGTCCTTCCCCTGCTTCTCTGTTCCCCCTAGGTGAGCGCTGCATGGAGGTAGAGGAGGTGAGCGCTGCGGGGAGGGAGAGGAGGTGAGCGCTGCGGGAAGGGAGAGACAGAGAAGCGGAGGGGGGCGGCGTTCCGCTGTCACTGAAGCCGGCCCACTGAGCCATCGGCCCACCGGGAAACTCCCTGTAGTCCCAATTGCCAGTCCATCCTTGCCTCTCCCTGTTCTTCAGCTCAGGGGACCAATCGTGGGACTCCGGCAGCGATCGGGGGCCGCGGTCACGGAGCTTCGGACCGGGTCGCTGGCGCGCGCCCGCGACCAATGGCTGGGCACTTAAAGAAGACGTACAGGTACGTGCTTGTGCCCAGCCGTGCCATTTTACCGACGTATATGTGCAGGAGGAGGTCCTTAAGTGGTTAAAGTAACCTATTTGGAAAATAAAAAAATGAACCTTTACAACCCCTTTAAGCACACTCTGAGCTTTTGGATAGAGACAAGTACACAGTATAGAAGGACAGGATAAGTCCTGTTCAAGTTTCTTGAGGTTTACAAACACTTAAGGAGTTTTCATTTTTCAGAAATTTGGGTGAAATGCCTTGAGGCATGGGGAAATTAAAGTGGATTTTAAGAGGGAAATTGCCCTGCACGCCACATTTAAACTTGTGTGGCCAGACCGTTTCCATTGCTTTTTTGCGAAATGGTAAAAATCGAACATATGCCAAACTGTAAATATCCAAATTTCTCAAATAATCTAGAGATTATAATTTTTCAGTTACAGCTTTCAGAGTTTGTAAAAAAAAAAACAAACCTTACATTTTCAGAAAGCACATGACCTGTAGAGAAAAAAAAAAGTGCTACAGATTTATTTAGGCCCAGCAATAGTTGCACAATAATTCATCATATCGCTATTTTTACTGCAAATACACTAAAACCTATATTGGCGCACACAACATAACTTACAAAATCCCTACTAAATTTCCTTGCTAAGGCCTCGTTCACATGGGGCGTACTAAAGTGTATGCCTGTGGAGGGCTGTGTTTACCCTCCTGGGAATGCACAAGTGTCCCGTGTAGGCAGTCCTATTGAGGTCAGTTGGGATGCAGCAACTGCAGAGGCACAGCCGCTGCTCCCATTCTGACATCAGTGTGGGTGTACGACCCCGAACACAGACAATGTGAGCTCGGGGTCATTCCCCCCTGACCCACATTGATGTGTTTGTGCCATTGCTACATCCCAAATGCCAGGTATGCACGGAAAAACCTTTGCATCCCTGTGCGAGTAACCACAGCCTTGCTGGGGAATACGCTGTAGTATGTTATGTAGGAAAATTTTATTTTTTACCGTTTTTGTTTTTAATATTTATGGGGGAGGGGTGAGCTTGCTCACTTTTTGGTGAGCTATCAGGGTTTTACTATTCTTCAGTAATGAATGAACACTTTTACCAGCACCGCCCGGTGTTGATAAAATATTTTATTACTGTACAAGGGATTACTTGTAAAGTATATTTAAAATAAAGGTGTGCTTACTGTAATAATAGTATGGATGTTGTATCTTTGTCTCAACTGATCCCAATCCCAATTTTCTTTCCACGCAAGGTATTTAAACCTGGCAAGTCTGCAGTTCCCTTGCACCTGGCATCATCCTGGAACTGTAGTCCCACCTCCACAGAGTTTAGCCTGGAGTATATGGAGAACACGACCTCCTTGTGTGATATTCACATACTACTTCCACTGGATGAAACTGTATCCAACCTGCAGTTTGATCCTCCCGCCAGATGGTAAGATTGTACTTGGTATATTCATCTAATACACAATAACTCTATAGCATATCATTCTTTTGGGCTTGCTTTCTCAACGCATGACCACAATGTATAAAGAATAAAATGAATAAAAAAAAAGGTTAAAAAATGGGCAATTTCCATGGTAGATTTGGTCATTTCCTACTGTCCTTGTGAGGGGTGTTCCGGTCTTAAGGATCCTGTGGCTAAGAGGTTTGAAGCCTTTTATGAGCACTTATTCTTCTCTGCAGGTTCAGCCCTGTTCTGTAGCCTGTAATGGTTATAAGGTCCAGCTACCAGACCCTGGGGATTTGGTCCAAACATAGGATGAATCCAGAGGGCCAGATTCACAGTGAGAGTACGCCGGCGTATCTACTGATACGCCGGCGTACTTTAAAATTTGCCGCGTCATATCTTTATTTTGAATTCTTAAACAAAGATACGACGGCATTTGGCTAAGATCCGACAGGCGTACAGGTTCGTTCGCCTTCGGATCTTAGGATGCAATACTTCGGCGCCCGCTGGGTGGAGTTCGCGTTGTTTTCCGCGTCGGGTATGCTAATTAGCTGTTTACGGCGATCCACGAAGGTACGCGCGGTCGTCGCATTCTCTTACGTCGCCGCTAGTCGGCTTTTCCCGTCGTAAAAGTTGCGACTGCTATTTCAATGGCTTATATTTAGACTAGCCATGTTAAAGTATGGCCGTCGTTCCCGCGTCAAATTTGAATTTTTTTTTTTTTTTTGCGTAAGTCGTCCGTGAATAGGAAAGGACGTAACGCACGTCGCCGTTCAAAAAATTACGTCGGTGCGACGTCATTTCGTGCAAAGCATGGCGGGAAATTTCAAAACGGAGCATGCGCAGTACGTTCGGCGCGGGAACGCGCCTAATTTAAATGATACACGCCCCATTTGAATTAGGCGGGCTTGCGCCGGACGGCTTTACACTACGCCGCCGCAAGTTTACAGGCAAGTGCTTTGTGAATCAAGCACTTGCGCGGAAAACTTGAGGCGGTGTAACGTAAATGTAATACGTTACGCCGACGCAGATGTACCTCAATCTGGCCCAGAATGTCTAAACCAGGGGTGTCAAACTGGCGGCCCTTCAGCTGTTGTGGAACTACAAGTCCCATCATGCATCCATCTGTGGGAGTCATACTTGTAACTGTCAGCCTTGCAATGCCTCATGAGACTTGTAGTTCTGTAACAGCTGAGGGCCGTCAGTTTGACACCTGTGTGACAGCTGAAGCTCATTCCTAATTTTCCATTTTAGTGGATAGGTCTAATATCCAGACAGGGTCCTCCTATGTATACACATCTGGAGAACCCATTTACTAAAATGTTAGTCTGTTTAACATTAAGACAAGGAACACTACTTGCAAATGCCCTTTAATGAGAAATGCCTCTTGTCACCAGCAAAGATGAATTGGCTTCCGTCTGTTTTTTACTTTGGGCAAAAACGACAAGTTAATTGCCCTTCCCTGTGATCTCTCTACTGCATCTTTGGTTTTCACCTAGCCCTGTGTTTGCTCTGTTTCAGCTAAAAGGAATTCAAATAGGGGTATACCTGGACTCATTTTTACTCAAAGAATCGTCATTGCAGGCACTTTGAGTTAACATTCAACAGTTATTTGTTTTGTAGCAATTTGAATGGCTCTTGAACCTTCAGAAGTCTGCTCTAAAATCATCTCATTGCTTGGAGTATCTGGGCCTTCTTCTGGATACTGTCTTGTAGAGTTATTTTTTTTTTTTTTTAAGGTTCTTTCAACGGATGTCAGGTTTCTTTTAGGGCAAACATCTTGGCCGTCAGAGGAAGCTTTACTCCTGATCAGCATTCTGAGACTATATGGTTTTGTTATGCCTTCAAGTGCTAGGTCTTCTGACCAAGATTCAGTCAGACAATGCTACGGCAGTGGCTCGCATCAATTATCAAGATGGAACCCAGATATCTTGTATCTCTAAGAGATGCCCATTTGCCATGTATGAAACATTACGTTCTAGCCCTGTCAGCTGAACATATTCAAAGGAGAAAACTGGCATGTGGGTTTCCTCAGTTGATAATGTCTGTACTCAGGTCTACTGTCTCATCATCTGAGGTGTTTTAATACTGAAGGTGAGGGACATTGGACAATTACACCTCCTGGCTTCTAGGTTCAACAACAAACTGAGCAGGCTTGTATTTTTGGACCAGGGATCCTCCAGCCTTTTCCTGTAAAGAACCCTGTCTTGTGCTACACAAAGACAGGGTTGTCTTCAGGCCAAGGACTCTCTTTTTCAAAGGTCTTTTTTTTTCTTTCACCTTAACCAAGACATTGTTCTCTCTTCTCAATGTCCTGCTCCACAATATCAAAGGAGATTTCCCTCCATTGTCTGGATGTAATATGCACTGTTCGAGCCAGACTCTCAGCTGCAGCTCCCTTTAGATGGTCTTACTCTGTTTGTCATTCCTATAGGGTCCCCATAGGGGAAGAACTGATTCTTCTTCCACTTTTGCTAGGTGGATTCGCCAGCTCATCATTCAAGCCTATAGACTTTAGAACAAGGTACCACCTTTCCCTGTCAAGTACATTCCACATTACAGTTAGTGCTTCATGGGATGTTCAGCATTCAGTATTTTTTTACCAGATGAACAATCAAGCCTTAGCTGATGTTGGCTTTGGTTGCCAGGTATTTCAGATAGCTCTAGGAGCACGGTCAAGCTGCCTTTTGTTAAAGCGAAAACCCAAAAATGGAACTTCCACTTTTTGGAATTCCCTCCCTGTCCGGTGTCATATTTTCACCTTTCAGGGGGGAGAAGGGAGCAGATACCTTTTGTAATCCAGGTATTTGCTCCCACTTTCGGGCATAGATCCCCACGGCGACCTATGCCAAGTCCGGTGCCTACTCCTCCTCTCCTCATCCCGCCCCCCCTCCTGCTGTCTTCTGGGAGACACACAGGTCCCAAAAGACAGCAGGGACCAGTGGGATCACGCAGCACCCGAGAGCCGAGGGAGAGATTGGCTTTGGGTGCCGACATCGCGGATGCCCAGGACAGGCAAGTGCCCATATATTAAAAGTCAGCAGCTGCAGTATTTGTAGCTGCTGACTTTTAATTTTTTTTTTTTTCGGCGGAACATCGCTTTAACCTGTTGTTTTATGTTGGCTGTTAACTTTACATTTTCTGTGGTACCCACTCCTTAGTTGGACTGCTTTTGGATGTCTCAATGTCCCTGAATTGCTTCATCCTGTGTCTCTTAATATATGCTTTAGAAAATAGGATATTGGTTCAGGTCTCTTCCCTCTTTTCTTATAATCCACATCTACCATTGGTTTGCTACAAAACTGAGGCATGATGGGAGTAGAAGAGGGGTTACGTGAGGCTGTCCTTACAACTCTTGTTTGCCAGTGTTCAATCTTCTAAATTACTTTATCCAGCTTCTCCTAATGTACTCCGAGAAAAGGATTTTATGCTAAGTGAGAAATACTATTTTTCATCTGTTTAAAAGAAAAAAAGGGGGGGGCATTTTGTTCTTGCCATTTATTATTGCGGAGTCCGCATATTACCTTTTTGTGCAAAGTTTTTTTGCTTTTGTTGATTTTACTGATCCGACTGAATTCTTCCCTTAGTTCCGAGAGAAGATTGCTGTGGCAGATCCCCAGCACATCATCTGGTAAGGAAATAGAAGATACTTTTTGATAATGGAGAGGGTGATGGACTGTGTATTTAAAATGGTAAAAAAAAAAGTGTAATTAAGGAATGGGCCTACTAATTTAAAATTAAAGTGGATGTAAACCCTCACATATACCCAGTGAAATGAACAGCCTCAGATTATAAATTACATTACATTACATTTGATAAAAGATGTGCATTATATATATATATATTTTTTTGCAATGATATATTTAGTTGAGGCACCAGGGAAATATTCAAAACGGGCAAATGGCAGTCCATTAGAAATATGGGCTAATCATTTACAAGAGTATTATAGTGTCTGAAGCATTCTCCTATGCAAAGGCCAGGTTGGGAGGGACATTGGGGACAATGGAAACTGGTGTTTTTACTAACTCCTCTTTTGGTGCACACCCGACATTTTTTTTGCCGTTGTCTTCCGGATCCTGATGGTGGAACATAGTCAGGAAAATGGCGCTCATGTAGTTTTCTGACACAATCGGAGTGAATGCTTTCTGGGGGGGATACTTGTTGTTATATCAGGGCAGTGACAATGTCTTCAATAAACTTTAGGAAGGTGTTGGGTGTTCCCGTTGATTTTTGATAGACAATGAAAGAATTATACATGGCCAATTGGAAAAAGTAAACGGCAACTTTTCATGTTGATAAATAGGGCTGCAACATTTCATTATTTAAATACACCCCCCCCCCCCCCCCATGATTTTATTGTACTCATGGATACAGGAAGGCTTTCGAACGGGACCGTGACTTCTGAAGTTCCACCAAGGTGTCATCATGGTGTCATCACAGCCAACACTTCCTCAAGCTTGTCGATTCCCCCCATTTGTAGTGTTGTGGTGACTAGGCTCTGTGGGAAGCCCTTTCTGTTTTTCCTTGCTGTACCGCAGGCCAAAGTATTTTTCAAGTATAGGTAGCGGAAAAGGGGAAAACTGGTATAGTAATTGTCCATGTAAATGTGATACCCTTTTGGAGGAGTGGGAATGCCAACTCCCAGACAATTTTTTTGCTTTTTCCCAAGTACGGTGGATACTCAAGGAGCTGGAGCTGGGAGTCTTTGCCTTCGTACACGTGGAATGACTGCACATATCCAGTGGAGCTTTCACAGAGCTTGTTAAGCTTCAACCCTTACCTTTCCCTCTTACTGGGGATATACTGCTCGATTCTCAGCCGGCCTGTGAAATGGACTAGATATTCGCCCACAAAAAAAAAAATGATGGGGCAAATTTTATATAATTGATCAAAGTCTGGGTGATTTCGAGGGGGGGGGGGGGTTGGGGGAGGAATGTGAGTTATCACTGAAATGCAGGAAGTGCATTATACATGACCTCTAGAATAAAAAGAAGGTGCTACTGATTTTTTAGACCCTGCTAAATCCCTACTAAATATAAAAGCTTAACCTGTATGGCGTTAATAAATAACAAATATGTGTAAATTTTAAATTGCGCCTTTTTACAAAATGGTGAAAATCGAACGTACCCAAAAATGTATCTAACAATCTGGAGGTTTTCATTTTTCACTTACAGCTTTCAGAATTTGTAAAGGACCCCCAAACCATAAATTTTATGAAAACACATGGCCAGTACAATAAAAAGAAGGTGCTACTGATTTTAAGGCAGCGCGATATTTGCGCACATGTTTATCAAATCAATATTTTCCCTAAAAATACACTAAAATCATTAATGGTGTACATAAACACAACATAACATTCCTGCTAAATTGCTACTAAAGCCTCGTTCACATATGGCATACTAAAGTGTAGGCCCATGGAGGGCCATGTTTACACGCACAGGGAGGCAGTCCCATTTATGTCAATTGGGATGCAACAGCTGCACAGGCATAGCTGCTGTTCCCAATCTGACATCCATGTGGGTGTGGGTACATGACCTAGAACACAGACAGTGTGAGCTCAGGGATATGCATGCAGACCCACATGGATGTAAAATAAGGAGCAACGGCTCTATTCGTGCCAGTGCTACATCCCAAATTGCACCAATAGGACTGGCTGCACAGAGGTGCAGGGAACACCTGTGCATCCCCGTAAAGGTAGACTGTGTATGCCCTGTGTGAACACGGCCTTAGGCCCCTTTGACACAAGAAGACCGATTGGGTCTGCCTGTCTGGGGGGGGGGGGGCTGTCACCATGGAGGGGTGAGTGTGGGCAGACCTTGGGGGTCTTACTATGTTTTTTTTTTGTTTTGTTTTTTTATCAGAGGTCTAACCAGACCCCCATATCTCTTTTATTGAGATGGTCACATTAGGGGTTAATAACTCTGATCAACGAGGTGTAATCCGTAAGTCTGCTGAACAATTCTGATATAAGCTTATGGTCGTTAACGTGACCCTAAGCTTATAGGAGAGGGAGATATGAGGTCTTGGCCACCTGTGGGCACTTTTTAGGTCCGTACAGACCTGGCAGTGAAAGGGTTAAATGATATCCCAGTTGTAGTAAAATATATTTCTCTTTTCGTCCATGGACGGACACAGCTCCTCAAATCTTGACATTTGGGTTATGTTATTTTACTTTTGTGATCAACTGCCGGCTGGGTGACAGGCTGGATATTATAGATCCTTATAGTCTCCCCAGTCGGGCCATCGAGCGTGTGCAGTCCTTAGCTACGGGCTGGGTCGGCCACGACATACCCCATGGCTCCAGGGGTGGCCGGTGAGCATATGCTCCGGGGTCCACATATGACTGGGCTGCTGTTGTCTCACTCACAGTGGACCGTGCGGACAGCTACTTCGTTCCATCGGTTGTGGGTCTGTCAGGTACGTGCAGCAAGTCCTCGTAAGGGCGGGTAAATACGGTTCCTCCTGCCTCGGCGGGATGGAGCGACTGGGCATTCGCGGGATTAAGGTGTTCTCATGTCCTCCCTTTCCCTGCTCTCTGTTACCCTTTCTCCTCCTGCCCTACGGCCCACTGCGACTGTTGTGTACCTGTGGGGGGCTCTGGGTCCCTGTGGGGCGCCTGAGTTCGCTTTCTGTGAGGGGGGTCTGTCTCCTGGGAAGGTCCCTGCCACGGCCTTCTCATCCACATTGCGGTGCTCAAGCGCCATTTTTACAGCGCCGACGCCATTTCTCTTCCGTTCATTGACGGACAAAGCAGCCTTTGACCTTAGGGTTATATCCGCTTCTTTCCAGGAGAGTTAGGCAGAAACAAAGCACTTTAAGTGTTAACAACACTTTCCTCAGTGCAGCTCCTCCCAGGGGCGTGATTCCCCGGGTATAACCCACACCCTGCTCTAGCAGCTCCAGTTTTTTTCTGCCTAACGACAGGAGAGGACAGGCACTCTGGAGTCCTTTACTCTGGAGATTTTTTTCTTGCGATTTTCTCGCTTTTTATTATTTTGTTCCTGCATTTTTGAATCCTGTGATTCTTCTATCAACAGCCGACTGGGTGACTGGCTGGGTCTTGACTCTTGTAGTCCCCCCATGTTCGGCCTTTGAGCGTGTGCCGGCCCTCAGCTCAGCTCTGGGTCGTCCACGACAGGCCCCATTGCTCCAGGGGCGGCCGGGGAACTACATGTTCCAGGACACACATATGACCGGTCTCTATGGCCTTGTCACAGTGTGTCTGGCCGACAGCCATGCCGTTAGTGGACTTTGGTTCTGTCCAGGATACCTCCAGCCGGTAGTCGCAGGATGGGTAAGTAGTGGCCCCTTGCCCTGGCAAGGTGGTTTGGCTGGTGTTTTCCCTGGGGAGATCGACTGAGGACCCGCCCTGCTTTCCTCTCTCCCTTTCCTCTCCCTCCTTCCCCTGACTGGGTAGCGGCTGTGAAGGGGGGCCTCCTGGGTTTTCGTTATTACCACCGGGGCCCGTGTGTTGTTGGGGGACTGTTGTTACTCTGGGGGGTGCTGCTGTGTGCTGCTGGGTTGTATGAGGTGTTTGGTGCATCACTGGAGATTTTAAACTGCGCCACGGCCGCTATTTTGCCGTGGTCGCGATTTGCATAGCTCGGCGGCCATTTTCCTGTAGCCCGCTGGTGATTTTTTACCTCACACGGCGGCCGCCATCTTGGAAATCTCTTGGCCTCTTGTGACAGTTTTAGCGCTGTGAAACGCCGTGATTCTTCCCTGAGGTGACAGACACAGCACAGCCAGCACATCAGAGCACACCTCAGGTTTTCTGCTCTCTCTGCAGCTGGGTGGGGTGTTGTGTCCCTGGGAGGCCTCTGCTTCTATTTTTGCAGCCAGGAGGTGTCCGGTGGGGTGTTCTGTCTTGCAGTACACAGCGGTGGGGCAATATGGAACCTGCACCTGGTGTTTCTGCCCCAGCAATGCCTGAGTTATACTTTAATCCCCCTGCTCCTGCCACATCTGTTGAGGCGTTTCTCGCCAGGTTTGAAGCAGCTAGTGCCCAGTAGGGGGGTATAAAGCGCCCCCTCCCTGAGCCTGCTTCTGGGGATGTCTCTGACACAGACTCATTGCCTGCTGTTGCTTCTGGTTCTGTAATGTCAGATGATGCAGGCTTAACCCACACGGACTGTGAGGATGACTCAGCCTCAGGGTCAGTAAATGATAGGGAATTTGTTGGAGCTCTTATTTCTGCGGTGCATGATACTCATAAACTTGAGGATTTGGCGGGAGCACCTGTTGTGCCGGTCCCTTTTGTGTTACGCAAGCCGCCCAGCACCGCAAAAGTATTTCCCTGTATTCCTTATTTGGAGCATTTGCTATGTAAGGAATGGGACACGCCACAAAAAGTTTTTGCTGTTCCTAAAAACTTTGCGGTCCATTATCCCTTTGAGGAGGACTTTTTAAAAAGAGTGGGTCTCTCCTCCGTCAGTGGACCCTCCTGTGTCCAGACTGAGTAAAGCCACCACATTGCCTGTGGTAGGGGCTCCTGCTTTTACTGACCCCAATGATAGTAGAGTGGAGTCTGTGGCCCGCTCTATGTTCACAGCTGTGGGTTCGGCTGTGAGACCGGTCGTGGCCGGGTCTCTGGTGTCGCAGACACTGACTGAACAGGCAAAGTTGTTGCTGCAGAAGCTGGAGGAGCAGGATGCTTCCGAGACCTGCAAGGACCTGGCTGAACAATTGGTTCAGGGTCTAAAATTTGTCTGTGAGTCGGCCATGGATACGCTTTCCTTGCTTTCCAGAGCCTCCGCCTATGCAGTGGTACTACGCCGCCTTGTGTGGCTGAAATGCTGGTCTGCGGACCAATCCTCCAAGGAGGCCTTGGTGGATTTGCCCTTTATGGGTGAACGGCTTTTTGGGGCGTCCCTGGATGACATCATTAATGATGCCACAGGTGGTAAGAGCACACTGCTCCCACAGTCTGGGAAGGGCAAGGAGCCTCGCCATAGGCAAGGGCCCTCTTTTACTACCCCAATGCGTTTTTTTCATGCGCCCTGTGCAGCAGGAAAAAGTTTGCAAGGTGCTAAGGCGCCCGCTGCAGGGCAGAAGCGCCCCTGGTTCCACAAGCCTGCAGACAAACCTGCTTCCGCATGAAGGTCTGCCCCCGCCCGGATCTCTGGTGGGGGGCCGGCTTCGCAAATTCGCGGCTCGGTGGAGGTCTCTCCTCTCCGACTGTTGAGTTTGCGAGGTAGTTTCCTCGGGATACAAGATAGAATTTCTCTCTTGTCCACCAAACAGATTTTTTCCTTACAACCTCCTGCTTCCTCCGGTTCGCCGGCAGGCTCTGTCAGGGGCTGTCCAGGATCTTCTGGTCAGGGGAGTGATTGTGCCAATTCTCTTCCTTCCCTCCTCTGAAGCTTCTTCCTCGCCTGCTGTGCAGAGTGGAAGCCGAAGGGATTCCAACAATCCTGATCTCCCCAGACTAGCCGCGCCGCTCCTGATACGCGGACCTGGTGCGTCTGGTGGCAGACGCCCCCTGGCGTCTACCTCTGAGAAAAGATCTTCTGTCGCAGGGTCCGATCTTCCACCCTGCTTTACAGTCGCTGGCTTTAACGGCGTGGCTGTTGAGAGCCAGGTACTGAAGGACCGAGGCCTGTCCGGCTCGGTAGTCTCTACCATGCTGCGTGCACGGAAGTCTACCTCACGTAGTATTTACCATCGTACGTGGAAGGCCTACATCTCTGTGTGAGGAGATGAAGTGGCACCCTCGTTCATACGTGGTGTCTAGGATTCTGCTGTTTTTTTTTTTTAACAGCGGGGAGTGGATCAGGCTCTCGCCTTGAGTGCGGTTATGAGTCAGATTTCGGCTCTGGCCGTTTACTTTCCGTGAGCTTTGGCAGCGCACTCCTTGGTGCGTACGTTTGTACAGGGGGTCCGACATATGGCTCCTCCGGTGCGCCATCCACTACCCCCATGGGACTTGAATTTAGTCCTTTCGGTGCTTCAGGATGCTCCCTTTGAGGACATCTGAAAGATCCCTTTGTTGACTCTGTCACAAAAGGTGTTTTTTCTGGTAGCAATTACCTCGATCAGACGAGTGTCTGAACTGGCGGCCTTGTCTTGCAAAGCTCCCTATTTGGTCATCCATAAGGATAAGATGGTGCTGCGGCCGCAGCCGTCTTTTCTCCCGAAAGTGGTTTTGGCTGTCCACATTAATGAGGACATTGTTCTTCCATCCTTATGTCCTCAGCCGAATAACCAGAAGGAGGCCACTTTACATTCCCTGGATGTGGTTCGGGCCCTACGAGTGTACTTATCTGCTACGGCTCCGTTCCGGAAGTCGGACTCACTGTTCGTGTCGGTGGCTGGTCCCAGAAAAGGTCTGGCAGTCTCATTGGCCACCATTTCTAGGTGTATACGACAAGTTGTGCTTCAGGCCTATGCCCTAAAGGGGCGGGCGCCTCCCTTTCGGGTTACGGCGCATTCGACCAGGGCGATCGGTGCCTCTTGGGCTTTCCAGTATCAAGCCTCTGTGTTACAGGTGTGTAAGGCAGCGACCTGGTCGTCGGTCCACACTTTTTCAAAGTTTTACGAGGTGGATGTGAGTGCATCTTCTGATGCCTCCTTCGGCCGCAAGGTGTTACAGGCGGCAGTTTAAAGTTGGAGTTCCTCCATTGAGTAACTCCGGTTTTGTTTGGGGTGTAGCTTGGTTTGCTGTGTTGTTTTTCCCACCCCTCGAATTTTTTGACACTGCTTGGGGACGTCCCTAAGGTCAAAGGCTGCTGTGTCCGTCCATGAACGGAAGAGAAAATAGGATTTTTGTACTCACCGTAAAATCCATTTCTCTGAGTTCATGGACGGACACAGCACCCACCCCTCCTTTTGTTTGTACTGCTTGTTACGAACTGGAGCTGCTAGAGCAGGGTGTGGGTTATACCCGGGGAACCACACCCCCTGGGAGGAGCTGCACTGAGGAAAGTGTTGTTAACACTTAAAGTGCTTTGTTTCTGCCTAACTCTCCTGGAAGGAAGCGGATATAACCCTAAGGTCAAAGGCTGCTGTGTCCGTCCATGAACTGCCTTTCTCCATTAAAAATTCCATTGGCGGCCATTTTGCCCTGGCCGCGCTGTGGCGCAGGACGGTATTGCAGGCATTTATTTTCTTGTGGTCTGCGCCCTTTTTATCTGAGGCGTCTGGTGGCCATTTTGGTGTGGGTTTTGGCCTCTAGCGCTGGTTTTCTGAACGGCGCACAGCTCATTCTCCTCATAGTGTTTCCTCACAGCTTTTTCCTCGCACACGCTATGGATACAAGGAAGACGGGCAGCGGTGCTCTGGGTTGTGAGTCCCCTCCCCAGGCGGTGCAGCAAGGAGGGTGGACTTCTTAAGTGTTTTTTTTTTTTCACTTAGTCCCTGAGGGTTGTCAGTGGGTGACAATGGAGTCAGTATCTGACCTTTCTTCCCCTAAATTGCCAGAGGCAGCAAACGGTGCCCCTGCGGTTCCCATGGATATGCTGTCGGCAGTCCTGGAATCATTTGTTGCCAGAATAGAAGTAGCATAATAGAATGCTCTGACTCAGATTCGCATGGCTGCGGCTCAGGACCCCGGTTTTGGTTTGTCAGAGGATGCAGACCAGGACCTCCCTGGTGAGGAGGACCCCTTGTCCGGGTCAGTGCAGGACAGAGCACTTGTGAGTGCACTTATTGATGCTGTGAGGGAATCTCAAGCTGGAAGATGCAGCTGGGACTTCCACAGAGGGGTCTGTCTCTTTTGTGTCACACAAATCTAACCACTCTGTGAAGATCTTTCCTTATGCTACTTTCTTTGATAAGTTTATTGATGAGGAAGGGGAACAGCCGCAGAAGTCTTTTGTGGTCCCTTAGGGCATGGCGGTCCGTTATCCTTTTGAGGAGAGCCTTTTGAAAAAATGGACCTCAATCTTGGACCTCAAGGCACTCAATGCCTTTGTGAGGGTGCGAAAGTTCAGGATGGAATCCATTCGTTCAGTGGTTGCTGTGCTCCATCCAGGGGACTTTCTGGCGTCCCTGGACATCAAAGACGCATACTTGTCTGTCCCCATCTGCACCAGACATCAGAGGTTTCTGTGCTTTGCAATCGGCAAAGACCACTATCAGTTTGTGGCTCTTCCTTTTGGCCTAGTGTCAGCACCGAGAGTGTTCACCAAGGTGCTCGCCCCGATTCTGTCTTTGCTGAGACAGCGAGGCATTGCTATCGTGGGCTACCTCGACGATCTTCTTCTGAGAGCTGCTTCTGGCTCAGAATTAGAGGAGGACGTGTCTATAGCCAGTCAGACCCTCCGGGAATTTGGTTGGGTACTGAACATTCAGAAGTCGGTGTTGGTACCGACTCAGCGTCTGCAGTACCTAGGGTTGATCCTGAACTCCTCGGAGGCGAAGGTCTTCCTTCCTGTGGAGAAGTTGCAGACACTCCAGTCGGCAGTGAAATTGTTAACATCCCGCAAATGGTCGTCTCTCCGTTTTTGCATGCAAGTTCTGGGACTCATGGTGGCCTCCTTTAAGGCAGTACCATATGCCCAATTCCACACTCCAGTTTTGCAGAAAGAGATCCTGTCCACATGGAACAGATCTCCATTGTCTCTGGATGGTTAAATTCAGGTAAGTCACCTGGTCAGGGCTTCCCTGAGTTGGTGGCTAAGATCCCCGGCTCCTCAGTCTGGGAAGTTGTACCTTTCTTTCCATTAGACTGTGATCACGACGAACGCCAGCCTCACAGGTTGGGGGGGAGTCTGGGGGGTCCAGTCGGCCCAGGATCGCTGGACTCCGGACAAATCTCGCCTGTAGATCAATGTTCTAGAACTTCGAGTGATCAGGCTGTGCCTCTCCTCGTGGATCCAGTCAGGGGGGAACACTGAGCTTGGCTGTGGCGTCGGAGGTCGCTCACATCCTAAGGTGGACGGAAAGAAGCATGCCAGCTCTGTCAGCCGTTTACATTCCGGGCGTAGAAAACTGGCAGGCGGACTATCTAAGTTGCCAGATGCTAGCCCAAGGGGAATGGTCATTACATCCGGAGGTGTTTCAACTCATTTGCTGGAGGTGGGGCACGCCGCACTTGTATCTCCTGGCTTCTCGACTCAATCGCAGGGTCTCTAGATTTCTGGCCAAGTCCAGAGATCCCTAGGCAGACGCGTTGGAGGCCCCGTGGGCTCAGTATCGGCTAATTTATGCCTTTCCCCCACTAAAGTTGCTTCCTTGTCTGCTCCGCAAAATGGACTCATAGGGGGTCCCGGTGATTCTAAACAGTCCAGATTGGCCCCTGCGTCCGTGGTACGCCGACCTTGTGCGCCTGGCGGTGGATGTGCACCCTGGCAGTTGCCAATGATGGAGGACCTTCTGTCTCAAGGTCCCATACTTCATCCTGCTTTAGTTGCTGGCTTTAACGGCATGGGTATTGAAAGCCAGGTGCTAAGAGACCAAGGTCTATCGGATTCGGTCATTTCAACCATGCTGAGGGCACGGAAGTCTTCTTCGCAGAAGATCTACCATCGCACTTGAAAGGCCTACATCTCCATGTGCGAGGAGATAGAGTGGCGTTCACGGACGTATTCGGTTTCCAGGGTCCTGCTGTTTTTACAGCGTGGAATGGATTTGAAACTTGATTTAAGCACCATTAAGGGTCAGATTTCAGCCTTGGCTGTTTTCTTTCACCGTCCCTTGGCGACCTACTCGCTGGTAGGTACTTTTGTGCAGGGGATCCGACATGTGCTTCCCCCGATTTAGACCACCGCTTCCTCTGTGGGATTTGAATCTGGTGCTCTCGGCTCTTCAGGAGCCTCCCTTTGAGAACATCGGAGAAATTCCTCTCAACGCTATCTTGGACAGTGACTTTTCTAGTAGCCATTACATCTGTGAGACGTGTTTCGGAGTTGGCGGCCTTGTCTTGCAAGTCTCCATACTTGGTCCTCCACAAGGATAAAGTGGTGCTACGCCCGCAACCTCCTTTTCTTCCAAAGGTGGTTTCAGTTTTTCACCTGAATGTGGACATTGTACTTCTGTCCTTGTGTCCTAGACCATCGCATTCCAAGGAGGTTGCGCTACATACTTTGGACGTGGTACCATTTGGGTATACCTGTTTGCTACGGCTCCGTTCCGGAGATCTGACTCACTGTTTGTGGCAGTATCTGGTCCGCAGAAGGGCCTGGCGGTCTCGCCGGCCACCATTTCTTGGTGGCTCAGGCAGACCGTCATCCAGGCCTACGCCCTTAAGGGGCGGGCGCCTCCTTTAGCTGTCACGCACATTTGACCAGGGCAATTGGTGCTTCCTGGGCTTTCCAACATCAAGCGTCTGTTTCACAGGTGTGTAAGGCAGCTACTTGGTCGTCTGTTCACACCTTTTCCAAATTTTACAAGGTAGATGTGAGTGAATCTTCAGATGCTTCCTTAGGCCTCAAGGTTTTGCAGGCGGGTGTTTGAGTTTGCACCTCCTCCGTTGAGGAGCTCTGCTTATTTGGGGTGAAGTTGGTCTTTTTGATTGCTGTTCCCACCCCTCGTTTTTCTGACACTGCTTGGGGACGTCCCAAATGTCAAGATATAAGGAGCTGTGTCCGTCCATGGATGAAAAGAGAAAATAGGATTTTTTGTACTTACTGTAAAATCCTTTTCTCTGTCGTCCATGGACAGCACCCTCACCTCCTTTTTAAGTTTGTACTGCTTTTTGACAAACTGAGCTGCATACTGGGTTATGACCAGAGGGACCGCCCTCTGGGCGGGGCTGTTCAACTCTGTTAAAGTTACATGTTTTAAGATAACTAACATGTTCTGCCTAGTCCTCTCCTATGAACAGGAACATAACCCAAATGTCAAGATTTAAGGAGCCGTGTCCGTCCATGAACGTTGAGTACAAAAATTTATATTTTTGTGTAAATGTCATGAAAGGGATATCTTTTTAACTGCACATTTTCCTTTGAGTTTGCTCTGTGTTATGTGCTCTGCTTATGATGCCTGACGAAGGGCTCTTGCGTGGCTCCGAATCGTTGCCAGATGTCTACTATGTGACCACGAAAATAAAGCTTTGGACTCTTTTGAGGAATCCTTGGTGTGCTATAACATTTCTTCACTCTGATTGTCTACAGTCTGTTGTCATTACAGCACCCAGCATTACTGAACAGTTATTTTTAGAAAGGTGTGCGTGGGGAATATTGCGTTTGGACTGCTTATGATCCTAACTCTTTTGTGACCAGAATTTTTTGAACCTTAGATGCCATGACCAAGTTTAGTATCGTCGCTTAACAGTAACTGTATAAGTAATTTGTCTGACACAGGGTTTGAGAACTAGCAATACACATTTGTACATTCCTAGCTCTCTACTGCAAGGTTAGTTAACATTCTCACAGCAAGAGGCATTTTACATTTGATTTATTGCGCTCACAAAAGGGTTAATTTGATTGTGTCAAGAGATGCCGTTGATCATATGGTATATGCTTATTTTGTTGGTTGCTTATCGGGTTTATGATTATTTCTATTCTATTTTACTTGTTACAGGTGGTGGAAGGCTATATGCTCGCTGGCAGCCACTTCGTGGTTGTAGTACTCCCTCCCCAGCTGCAGCCCAGTTTACATGTGAAGGTCGTACATTATCTGGGGTGGACATAGAGCTGGTGGGCTCTGGTTATAGGATGTCACTGGTCAAGAAGAGGTTTGCCGCAGGTAACAATACAATACATTATTCAATTTTTAAATTAAAGTGTATTTGAACCTTAAAAATAAAGTTCTATATTGCAGGTACCAGTCCTTGGATGGGTTTAATAATTTTCATTGGGCAAAACTGCCCACGTTTTCAAAACGTTCTTTTAAAATGTCAAATCGCACATCAGTGTATTCAGGTGCCATTCATTTCAATGGCACCTAAAACACAGTGCAATTGTCGCGTGACCAATCACACAAACCAAATCGCGGGTCACCCAAAAAAAGTTCCCGGAACTTCGCACGACAATTGCAGCAGAATCACACTGGGTTTTTTAGTGGCATTGAGATAATTGCCACCTGAACACACTGATGTGCGATTTGACATTTTAACAGCGACTATGTGTGAACGGAGCCCTAGACTTTTTCCTTTATTTTCAGATAATGATCCAGCCAGTATCACACTTCCTGTCCTAGGGGGACAACACTCTACCTGTGGGGGAGAGGCATTGTCGCACTAGGTTCCTCTATTGATTTGGCTCATAGACATCTCATCTCCATTACCTAGGGGAGAGACATTTTAAATTTTAGTTTTGTGCAGAGGTGTGAATGCCTCTGGATTTTTGGCAGCATCTGGAGAAATTTTCCTAACTTGCTGAAATTTCTCTTAACCACTTCAGTCCTGGAGGATTTGGCTGCCCAATGACCGGGCCATTTTTTGCGATTCGGCACTGCGTCGCTTTAACTGACAATTGCGCGGTTGTGCGACATTGCACCCAAACAAAATTGACATCCTATTTTCTCCAGAAGCTTTCTTTTGGTGGTATTTGATCACCTCTGTGGTTTTTATTTTTTGCGCTATAAACAAAAAAAAAAACGACAGTTTTGGGGGAAAAAAAGCAATCATTTTTGCTATAATAAATATCCCCCCAAAAAAAAAAAATATATATATATATATATATATATATATATATATATATATATTTAAAGTAATTTCTCTTATCGTCCATGGATGGACACAGCTCCTTAAGTCTTGACAAGTGGGTTATGTTCCCTGTTTACAGGAGAAGACTAGGCAGAAACATGTTAGATCATTAAATACATTAACAGAGTTGAACAGCCCCGCCCAGGGGGCGGTCCCTCCAGACATAACCCTCTTCATTGCAGCTGCAGCCTCAGTTTCGTTCTGCCTAGCAAAGGAGAAGGACGTATGGCTCCCTTTGGGGGCCTTGAGGAGAAATTTTCTTTTATTTTAATTTTTTCTTAAAGAATCTTTTTCAACTGTCGGCTGAGAGACAGGCTGGATATTATAGATCCTTGTAGTCTTCTCAGTCCGACCAGCAAGCATGGGCACACCTTTGCAAAGAGGCTTGGTCTGCCACGCCATACCCCATGACTCCTGGGGTGGCCGGTGAGCTTTGCTCTGAGGTCCACATATGACTAGGCTGTGGTGTTGTCTCACTCAGTGGACCGGGCCAACAGCTACCTCCATTGCAGTTGTAGGTCTGTCTGTCGGGAATGCGTCAGCGAGTCCTCGCTCGGAGGTAAGTACAGTCCAGGGGTTTGGGGGTCCTCTTCTCCTTCCTTCCCTGCTCCTTTCCCTCTGCTGCATTGCTTTTTTGGTGGGAGACCTTTGGGTCCTCGCTGGACGACATTATCAAGGATGTCACTGGAGGGAAGAGCGCTCTCCTCCCTCAGGCCTCCAGGGGGAAGGAGCCCCGCCGTGGGCTGGGTCCTTCTTTTTCCACACCAAAGCGGTCTTTTTTAGTCAGTCAGGGTCCGCGGGCGAACCTCCCGGGCTGACAAGGGCTCAGCTGGGGGGGCTGATCCGTCCCTGGGTGCGTAAGCCAATCGCGCCGGCACCCGAACCCGCCAATGTATGTAGCTTCCCCTGCTCGTCTCTGAGGTGGGGGGTCGCCTTTGCTGTTAACAGCTCGGTGAACCTCCCTGCTCTCCGACAGTGGGTCTGCGAGGTGGTATCTTCTAGAGTACTAGATAGGGTTCCTTCCAATCCACCGAACAGTGTCTGCCTTTGGGCAGTGTGGGACTTGCTAAGCTGCGGTGTGATTTTATCTTTTCCGCAGGACTAGTGGTTTGAGGGATTCTATCCAAATCTGCTCTCGGTCCCAAGGATGGGCATGGTCTGTCCGATTTTGGGCTTCAAGGGCCTAAAAGGCCTTTGTGAATGATGGGTAGGTCCGCTCGGAATCCATTCTTTCGGTGGGGTAGCCACTTGCACTTCGGTGCAGAAGGTCATAGGTACGACCCACCATGGGGCTGCTACCTGTATAGCTTTTAGCTGCGCTCCATCCGGGGGACTTTCTGGCATCCTTGGACATTAAGGACGCATACATGCATGTTCCACTTTGCGCAAGTCACAGAGGTTTTCTGTGCCTAGCGATGGGGATGCCCACGGTCAGTTGTGGTCCTTTGTTTTGAACTGGCGCCAGCACCAACGGTTTTTACCAAGGAGTTTTGGACTTATCCTAACCTTGTTGGGACAGCGAGACTTTGCCATTGTGGCTACTTAGACGACTTCCTGACTCAGAGGTTGTGTCTGTGGCTTTTCGTACCCTCTGTGAATTCGGGTGGGTGTTAAACATTTGAAGTCGGTCCTGGTTCCGACTCAGTTTGGAGTGCCTACGACTGCCGGACTCCTCGGTTGGCGAAGGTCTTTTTTTCCCCCTGGAGAACTTGCAGACTCTTCAGTCGGTGGTGATTATTGACATCACGCAATCGGTCTCTCCGGTTGCAAGCAAATCCTAGGTCTGTGGGTAGCCTCCTCCGAGGCGGTACTGTATGCCCAGTTCCACGCTCGTGTTTTTTTCCAGAGGGAAATGCTGTCCGAGTGGTACGAATCTCTCGTCTCTGAATCATCAGATTCAGGTGCGTCACCTTGTCAGTGTCTCTCTGAATTGGTGGCTGAGATCCCTGACTTTTCGGTCCGGGAGGTGGTTTCTTCCTTTCTGTGGAGATTACAACGGACGCAAACCTCTAGGGTTGTGAGGGCGCCTGGGGGGTCCAGTCGGCCCAGAGTCGCTGGACTTGAGTGGACCTACGGCCACACAGCCCTATATGCGCCCGTTCTCGTCGGATCTCGGTAACTACCCAAGCTCGGGCCTGGTTAGTACCTGGGTGGGAGTCCGCCTGGAAATACCAGGTGCCGTAGACCTTGGCCCAGATTCAAAGAGCAGTTGCGCAGTGCAATTGCTTACTTGCCCCGGCGTAACGAGTTCTCCTGATTCAGAGAGCTCGTTACGCCGACTACAGCCTAAGATATGCGTGGCTTAAGGCTCTTATGCCCTCATATCTTAGGCTGCATTCTTACGTTGGCCGCTAGGTGGCGTTCCCGTTGTGGTCAGCGTATAGTATGCAAATTGCATACTAACGCAGATTCACAACGTTACGCGAGCCCTGCGTAAGCAGTTTACATCGTTTGCGTACGTAGTTTTTTTGCGTAAGGCTGCCCCTTCTATAGCAGGGGCAGCCAATGCTAAAGTATACCCGTCGTTCCCGCGTCGCGAAATTTGAAATTTACGTTGTTTGCGTAAGTGAATCGTGAATGGCGCTGGACGCCATTCACGTTCACTTTGAAGCAAATGACGTCCTTGCGACGTCATTTACCGCAATGCACGTCGGGAAAGTTTCGCGCGCCTAATTTAAATGATTCCCGCCCCCTACGGGATCATTTAAATTGCGCGCGCTTACGCCGGGCATTTTGCCGGAGCGCCCACGCAATTTACTGCTCCGTGAATCGCGGGTAGCGCAGAAAATTTGCGGAGGCGCAGGGCAAAAACGGTGCCCTGCGCCTACGTAAAAAAAGGGCAAATGTACCTGAATCTACCCCCTTGTCTACCGTTACTTGCCCTAGTACTGTGGGCGGTCAGGCTATGCCTCTCCTCGTGGCCGAGGGGGTTGCAAGGTCGTCTGATCATGATTCAACCTAAAACGCCACGCCGGTGGCTCCGGGCTACCATCAGGTATAACGGCAAACGGGCTACTGGAGTCGCCTGATGTTGAACCAGGACAACTGGTCTTGGCACTTGGAGTCAACTCCCTTGCAGGAGGTGAGCCTCGCAGAGCATGGATCTCCTAGCCACTCGTCTCAGACGCAGGGGTATCAAGGTTCGTGGCCAGATCTAGCGATCTGGTACAGACGCGCAACTTGCGCTGGTGGCCCTGTGGGGTCTGTCTCGGCGACTTTATGCCTTTCCCCCATTGTAGTGGCTTCCCCGGCTGAGGAATCCCGATGATTTTAATAGCTCCAGATCCTTGGTGCGCCGATTTCTGGCGCCTGGTAGCGTCGGTACCCTGGCGGTTGCCAGGGCATGAGGTCCTTTTGTCTCGAGGTCCCATACTTCCTCCTGTTGTACAGTCACTGACTTGCTCAACAGGGCTATTGGAAGCCAGACTTTAAGGGACCGGGGTCTGTCCGACTCAGTCACCTCAACAATGCTGAGGGCACGGTAGTCTTCTTCCGGTGGACCTACCTTCGCGTCTGGCGGACCTACATCTCTTGGTGCGAAGAGATGGAGTGACGTCCACAGATCAAAAAATAGCTTAGAGCACCGTTTGGGGGTAGATTTTAGCCTTGGCTGTGTTCTTTCAGTGGCCTTTTTGTGGCCGTTCCCTGGTGGGTACCTTTTTTGTGGAGGGGGCTTGTCCTATACCTTCCCCCCTTGGCCCATCTCTTCCCCCATGATTTTTGACTCTGGCGTTCTCGGTTCTTCAGGAATCTTCCTTTTGGAAACATCAGAGAGATTTTTTCTTGACACTATCTCAGAAGTGGCCCCTTTAAGTGGCCTTTACCTCTGTTAGAGGGGTTTCTGAGTTGGCGCTCTTGTCTTGCAAGCCGCCATGTTTGATCCTTCATAGCCTTAGGTGGCAGTGCATCTGCGACCTTCCCTTCTTCCGAAGGTGGTTTCGGCTTTTTCGCTAGGATAAGGACATCGTTTCTCACATCCCTCTTTTCTCGGCTGCCGCATCCTACGGAGGTTGTCTTTCATACTTTAGGCGTGGTACGCGCTTTGCGGGTGTACCAGCCTGCTACGGCTCCGTTTCGGAAGATCTGACTCTTTTGTGTCGGTGTCTGGTCCACAAAAGGGACTGGCAATCTCGTTGCCCACCATTTCTCGGTGGATCAGGTAGGCTGTCATACAGGCCTATGTTCTTAAGGGGCGGGTATCAGGTGTGCGAGGCGGCGACTTGGTCGTCCATTGACATTCTTTCCAGAATTTACATGGTTGCTGTAAATGCATCTTCTGATGCTTCTTTCGGCCGCTAGGTTTTTGCAGGCGGCTGTTTAAAGTTGCACCTCCTCTTTTTTGAGGAGCTCTGCTTGTTTTGGGGTGAAGTTAAGATTGGTTTTATTGATATATTTCCCACCCCTCGTTTTGACACTGCTTGGGATTGTCCCACTTGTCAAGACTTAAGGAGCTGTGTCCGTCCTTGGACGATAAGAGAAAATTGGATTTTTTGTACTCATCGTAAAATCCTTTTCTCTGACGTCCATGGACGGGCTCAGCTCCCACCCCTCCTATTTAGGTTTGTACTGCTTGTTTTACGAACTGAGGCTGCAGCTGCAGTGAGGAGGGTTATGTCTGGAGGGACCGCCCCCCTGGGCGGGGCTGTTCAACTCTGTTAATGTAACATGTATTTAAATATCTAAAATGTTTCTGCCTAGTCCTCTCCTGTAAACAGGGAACATAACCCACTTGTCAAGACTTAAGGAGCTGCGTCCGTCCATGGACGTCAGAGAAAAGGATTTTACGGTGAGTACAAAAAATCCTATTTTTTCCTCAGTTTAGGCCAATACGTATTCTTCTACATATTTTTGGCAAAAGAAATCGCAACCATGTATTGATTGGTTTGCACAAAAGTTATAGTGTCTACAAAATAGGGGATAGTTTTATGGCATTTTTATTATTATAATTTTTTTATTAGTAATGGCGGCGATCAGCGATTTTTATCGTGACTGCGACATTATGGCGAACACATCCGACACTTTTGACGCTATTTTGTGACCATTGTCCTTTTATACAGCGATCAGTGCTATAAAAATTCACTGATTACTGTGTAAATGACACTGGCAGGGAAGGGGTTAACACTAGGGGGCGATGAAGGGGTTAAGTGTGTCCTAGGGAGTGATACTTAATGTGTGGGGGCTGGGCTACCAGTGACACGACTAGAGGTAGACCGATATATTGGCCAGCCGATATTTGGCCATTTTTAGTAAATTGGCATCGCCTGATTATTATCAAAATTAGGCCGATATTTTACACTGGCCGCCGTTCCTCCTCCTTTCTCCACACTCAGCGGCTCTGGCAGCATCAAGTGCCGCGCTGAGTGTGAAACTGACAAGTAACAGAGAGGAGCTGTCAGCTCGATGTCAGGGGTGGGCGGGACCCAGCAGCTATATTACACCATTAGGGGTGGGCAGGACCCGGGCGGGACCCAGCAGCTATTATACACCAGCCAATGGGATGGTATCTGGGCGGGCCGCCCACCCCCGACATTGAGCTGACAGCTCCTCTCTCTCTCCTCTGTTAGTTTCACACAGTTACAGTTACACTCGGCTTAGTGTGAAACCTGCCAGTGCCACCAGCCAGTGCCAATCAGTGCCATCTGTCAGTGCCACCGCCAATCAGTGCTACCAGCCAGTGCCAATCAGTGCCAGTGTCAACCAGTGTCACCCGCCAGTGCCTATGAGTGCCACTGCCAATCAGTGCCACCTGCCAGTGCCAACCAGTTCCAATTGCCAGTGCCACTGCCAATCAGTGCCACCTGCCAGTGCCATTTGTCCCAAACTAGTGGCATCTGTCAGTTCCAAACCAGTGCCACCTGCTAGTGCCACCTGCCAGTGCCAATAGTGGCATCTTTCAGTTCCAAACCAGTGCCACCTGCTAGTGCCATCTGTCAGTGCCACCTGCCAGTGCCAATAGTGGCATCTGTCAGTTCCAAACCAGTGCCACCTGCCAGTGCCAATCATTTCCCATCTGCCAGTGCCATCTGTCGGTTCCAAACCAGTGCCATCTGTCAGTTCCAAACCAGTGCCACCTGCTAGTGTCAATCAGTGCCACCTGCCAGTGCCAATAGTGCCATCTGTCAGTTCCAAAGCAGTGCCATCTGTACTGAGGACATCAAGTGTGTTCTAGGTTGACAGGAGTAAGCAGGAAGGAGTTGAGTGGGTGAGGTTGGGTTGTTTTTTTTGTTTTGTTTTTTAAATCGGCCTAAAATATCAGCCAGAAAAATCGGCATCATATATCGGCCGTCGGTCGCCCCAATTTCTAAATATCGGCATCGGCCAGAGAAGAACCCCATATCGGTCTACCTCTAGACACGACACTGATCACTGCTTCCGAGGACAGGGAGCAGTAGATCAGTGTCCTGTCACAAGGCAGAACGGGGAAATGCCTTGTTAACACAGGCATCCCCCTGTTCTGCAGCTCTGTGACACGATCGCGGGACACCTGCGGACATCAAATCCCCGGGCACGGTCACGGAGCTCGCGGCAGGGGGGCGCGCGCCTGCATAATGCGAAATTCAGAGCAATGTATGCCATTGCCGTGCCATTTCTTCCGACATATATCGGCATGACATGGTCGGCAAGTGGTTAATAATCTGAAAAAAAGGAAGCAAATACAGCTGCAACATCTAAGGACTGGTAAGCTGCAATATATTACAGTTTGGGTCTTGTGGTTAGTTAACTTTTGAGTACTTTTGCCTTTTCGTGCTTAGGTAAGTGTATACTCCGTGCTGCCCCGTGCCTTAGAAAATCAGGCAATATGTTTACACCCCACGTTTAAAACGCCACTCCTATTCTGAGTTATGAATTCTATGTTTTTATCAAGCTTGAGCATGAAAAACAAGCTGTAAACAAAAGCGTGTGGAATTATAAGTCATTGATTAGTGTAAGGTATCATTAAAGCCCCATTCCGTGATAAATCTACATTTTTATTACCCTGATCTTTCCCCTCTAACCAATGATGATGGTCGTTTACAATGATCTCAGGGTGGGATGTACCCTTTTATTCGCCATTGGCCTGCAACAGATTTTTTTTCTGAACAGGCTGGGTTCACTCTTGTGCGATTCGCACCACATTGCTTGTGATGGAGAAAATGAATACAAAAAAGTTACCTTTTTAATGAAAACCATATGTCAAAATGATCCGTAGATCCAAACGGAGAAGTTTATAGTAAGAAATGTGTCACTAGATTTGATTGACAGTAGCAGGAGCCTATGGTTTCCTCAGCTCTCACTGAGTCCAGTCCAGTGCGGAGGGAGAGGAGAGAAGAGAAGTACCACTGCTCTCTGGCACAGCGCTGTATCGATATCGGGCTCAAGTAAGTATTTAAGAGAGCTGGGAGGAAGGAAGGTGAGCTGACAGTAGTAGTTTTTTTTTTTTACCTTTAAAAACATTCATCCTTTACAACCCTTTAACAGCTTTGAAAGTTAATACCAGAACCTGTAGAATTAAATGATTATTCTACTGATTTTGTTCATTCCATGATACTCATGAGGTTGTTTATCAAAACTATATTTTTAATAAAGAACACAAAAATATTTATTGGCACACTCAAACCCAGCACAACATAAAAATGTTTTATTAAATGTAAACGTTAAAACTGGGTCGAGTTAGCAAATGACAGATATTTGTAGATTTTACATTGTGCCTTTTGTAAAACAGTGAAAATTGAAGAAATTCAGGGGCAAAGTATCAGGCACCATTTGGGTATAAGTTTGACTGCAAAGGGACCAGGAGTTTTACAGCTTTTGAAAATGCAGCAGTTGTATTGGGTTATTGAGATGGCCTATTGAAAGCAGTTCTCTTCAGCTCTAAGGCTACTTTTACACTGAGGCGTTTTTCAGGCGCTAAATTGCTAAAAATAGCATCTGTAATGCGCCTGAAAAACGCCTCCCCTGCAGCCCCAGTGTGAGAGCCCGAGTGCTTTCACACTGGAGCGGTGCACTTGCAGGACATGAGAAAAAGTTCTGCAAAAGCAGCATCTTTCGGGCGGTGTGGTGAATACACATGATCAATGGGCACCGCTGCCAAAGCGATTCGGCAGCAGCGCTTTGCGGGCGCTTATTAACCCTTTGTTCGGCTAAATCTAGCATTAACCAAGAACTCATCAGTGTCATCCTCCTGGTCCACATTTCCTTCCTCCCATAAAATAATGAGATTTCTGAGCGTTCGATATTCACATCTGCTCAGACTTGACCAATCTCCAAGCGAGCACAGCAGAACAGCATTTCATTTCCTATCATGTAACGCCTGTAGTACCATTTTTCTAGAAAACAGGCAGATACCCATAACAATTTCAAAAACATTACACCTCAAAGTGGGACAGAAGGACAGATCTATTAGTATAAGATCTGAGCAACTGAAAGTTCAAAACTGAATAAATTGAGAACTCCCTTACTCATCCTTTCCCCCCATTTAGACATTATGATCCATTTTTTTTTCTTTTTTTGCAATATATTTCACTAGTGACTCCCAAATCCCCCTATTATTTATACTTAATAAGTGATTCAGTGTTTTGGTTTTTTTTGGACCTTGAGGGATTTTTTTAGTGGTGATAAAGGAATAACACTGCATGTAAGCATTTAAAATACTTGATTTTTCTGTACTGTAACCTTCCGTTTTTCAAGTTGATGACAGAGATTCTATATTCTTCCTACAGGAACCACTGTACTTGGGCGCATTGTTGCACCCACCCATATTTTCATAAAATGTGTTTTCTTATCCTAGGTAAATACCTTGTTTGCTGAGAACAGGTGGCCATTCTATGCACCACTCCTTTCCTATTGATCTCTGCTCCCTGACACCAGGGCCACGTTTGGGAACAGCCTGAACCTTGGACTCAGAGGCTGGAAGTTCACCTACATTCTGAAATGCCTCCCATGCTCAGTGATGACATAGAGGAGTGATGCAGGAAATTTCCTTTTTTCTCTGTGAAGCTGATCTGGATTACAAGCACTTTAAACATTTTAAGAAGATTGCTAGTCAGCATTTTTTCTGACTAAAATACAGCACTGGTATTCTATATAGTGCCCATACAATTGTAAAATGACTGGAGACTTCAGGGCATGTCTGTTTTTTAAAGTTTATTATATCTGTCTAGTTTTGTAGTTGGACCAAGTTTTGAGATTGTTTCAGCTGAAGAGGAGAAAAATTGTCAGTTTACATTCAGGAGTTTCCCATGTTAGTTCTAAAATACAAATTGAGAACTCTCGCACTTTAGAGCCTGCTTTTGGTGTATGTAAGAATGCAAGTGTAGAGAAGGTGTTTGTATATAACTTGTTTAGTATACATGCACACTGTACATAGTTTTGCAATGTTTTTCCTGTTGACAATTTTGGTTCTGTTTTGTTTGTCGAAGAGGCTCTATATTAGACCTAAAGTGCAAAATTATCATATATATTCTAAATATATCTATATATATATATATATTGTGTGTACATAAAATAAAGTTTGATGCAGTCATGTTTGCGTGCGCTGTTATTTTTTTAACTTTGGGTGTGCTATTTACAAAAAAAAAAAACACGTCAGTCTCCCTGCTACTGCACCCCACACTTTTCAATATAGCAGCTGGTTGCAGTCACTGCTCTAAAATTCAGATTTTATGTTTCAATGTTTTTTATTAGTGTTTTAACATAAGATATATTAATAGCAAAACATGTAGACATTATAACAGTTGCAGGGTGTCATACAGAGTACAAGTGGGATACTGGGTACCTCTTTCTGGGCATTCAGATAGTACACGTCAGACTCCTTATGATTCCAAGAAGATATAAAATGGAAAGGAAAGAAAAAGGGGGGGGGGGAGAACCCACGCTCTGGTCCTGCCACTCCAATGCTCCTCAACTTGGAGCCGTGCGGGGATCTTCAGTTAAGTATCTGTAAATTTGAGATTGTAAACTGTTTCTCTCTAGTCCATTGAGGGACACCGAAATTCAGAGATAGGTGGGATATACTGCTGCCTACATGGGGATTGGACCATGACAAACAAAAACAAAATTGCCTGGAATGTGATCTATGAGCGCTAGGCTCTGCATTGTGGCACTTTCCAGAACTGCATGTACTGTTAAAGGTTATACATAAGTGCTCCATATAACACACTATGGGATATGTGTTTTTTTTTCTGTGTGCTATTAACCTATGAGGAGAAAACAAGGGGACCATTGAAGTGGGTGGTGCTAATTGTCCCCAATAGAGGGGAAAATGTGGTTACCAGCGAAAAAAACATGAAACTTGTAGAGCAAAACCGAATACAAGGATGGTGGAGCCACCTTACACATTACTATGCTACTTGAGTGTGTAAACTTTAACTGCTTTCCGACCAGCCGCTGTCTTTACACGGCGGCAGGTTGAGTCTCCTACGCAAATCGCCATAGGTGAACATTGGCTGCCGCAGTTGCGGGCGTGTACCACCGCTGCGGGACCTTCCCCATGGGTTGAGCAGACTCTATGTCTGCTGGGGACCCACCATCCCATAGTACAGAGAAGGAAACAAGGCAAATTCCCGTTCTGACAGGGGACATGACAGAGATCTACTGTTCCGAGTGATCGGAAACAGTGATCTGTCATGGTAACCTATCTCCCCCCCCCCCCCTACAGTTAGAACATGCTAAGGTAACACACTTAACTCCTTGATCTCATTTTCCTGCCAGTGTCATTTTTACATTGATGAGTGCATTTTTATAGCACTAATCAATGTAGTAATATCACTGATCCCCAAAAAGTGTCATTTGGGGTCAGATTTGCCTGCCACAGTCCCGCTAAGATCACTGCCATTATAAGAACAATAAAAAAAAGTCCCTAAATCCCATAGTTTGGTAGACGCGACAACTTTTGTGCAAACCGATCAATATACGCCTATTGAGATTTTGTTGACCAAAAATATGTAGAAGAATATATATCGGTCTTAACTGAAGAATATTTATATATATTTATATATATATATATATATATATATATATATATATTTATTTATTTATTTATTTATTTATTTTGGATATGTAATATAGCAAAAAGTAAAACATATTTTTTTTTTTTCTTTCAAAATTGTCGCTCTTTGTTAATAACGCAAAAATAATAACCGCAGAGGTTATCAAATACTACCAAAAGAAATCTCTATTTGTGGGGAAAAAAGGGACATCAATTTTGTTTGGGTGCAACGTTGCACGACTGCGCAATTGTCAGTTAAAGCGACGCAGTGCCGTATTGCAAAAAATAGCCTGGTCATTAAGGGGGAAAATCCTTCTGGGGCTGAAGTGGTTACGTTTATATGTTCGAATGGGAGGGGAGAATATTGCGCTGGTCTAAAAAATAAACCAAAAGGTGAAAAATAAGTGGAAATGCAAAACAAATAAGAGCAGCTATATAGAATGTCACTAAAATTCAAATGTGACTATAATTAAGATGTAGTGCTGAAATTAAGAGACCAAATCGCATATGGTGAGATATGCCTCAATGTGCAACAAAAGGGAAAATAAATAAAGTCCACATAAAAACCTACGTTAGACTTACCGGTAACGGTATTTCTACGAACCTTCCAGGACGGCACCTGAGAGATGATGGCTCCTCCCTGCAGGAAACAATCACATGACAGATTAAAAGGCCCCACCCATCCCCTTGTTCCCCAGTATGTATTAGAGTAATCCTAAACTGGTTCACATGGGACGTAGTTCCTTATAGGTACTTACCTTTTCCCTCCACTTAGGGCGGGAAGTAGGCCTGCCGTCCTGAAAGGTTTGTAGAAATACCGTTACCGGTAAGTCTAACGTAGGTTTTCTCCCATCACCTTCCAGGACAGCACCTGAGAGGATGATCAAGGAAACACAGGCCTACCTTCAGGGTGGGACCACAGCTTGTAGAACCTTTCGACCAAAGGCTAAGTCTTGCTGTGACAACATTTCCACACGATAGTGCTTCAGGAATGTATGATGGCTGGACCAGGTGGCTGCGCTGCGGATTTGTTCCCAGGAGGCCCCTGCTTTCTCAGCCCAGGAAGTTGCTAAGGATCTAGTAGAATGAGCCTTGATATTAGTAGGGATGCCACTCCCGTGCATACATAAGCCCCTGCTATAGCTTCTCTTATCCACCTGGAGACTGAGGTTTTTGATGCCCGCAGTCCCTTCCTGGGCCCAGCATGTAGAACTAATAGATGATTAGACCTCCTAAAGCTCTTAGTTCTCTCCAGATAAGTGAGAAGACACCTTCTAACGTCTAGACAGTGAAACTTTCTTTCTTTTTCGTTCTTTGGTTCAGAACAAAAGGACGTCAATATTATGTCTTGCGTCCTATGAAATAAGGATGCCACTTTTGGTAGGTACAGGGGGTCTGCTCTAAGAGTGATCCTATCTGCCTGTACCCTCAGGAAGGGTTCTTTCATGGACAGCGCCTGCAAGTCCCCTACCCTCCTGGCCGAAGTAATGGCTAACAAAAAAGACAACTTTAGGGTTAGAAATTTAAGTGAAACCTCTTCAATGGGTTCAAATGGGTGAATAGATAACGCCTCTAACACCCTTGTTAAGTCCCAAGGCGGACAATTACATTTTTGGACTGGAGAGACTCTCTCTCTAGCTAACAAAAAATGTTTAATGAGGTCCTCTTTAGCCAATCTTCGATTGAGATAGACTGAGAGGGCCGCTACCTGGACCCGCAGGGTACTAACTTTCAACCGCAGGTCTACCCCCTCCTGGAGGAAGTCCAGGATAACTGGGATAGAAGTTGAAGTGACCTGTCTATCCTTAACCCAGGAATAGAAGGTCTTCCAAATTTTTGAATACATTTTTCTAGTTACTGGTTTTCTGCTCAGGAGAAGCGTACTAATGACCTTCTCTGAGCAGCCTTTACGTTTCAGGATCTGGCGCTCACTAACCAAGCTGCCAGCTGAAAGAATTCCGGCTTTGGATGAAGTACTGGGCCCTGCCTGAGGAGATCTGCCCTGTACGGAAGTTTTTGCGGTTCTACCGCCATGGATCTTAGGTTTGCAAACCAAGTTCTTCTTGGCCACCATGGGGCTATCAGAAGAATTTTTCCGGGAGACCTGCTGAGCTTCTGCAGGACCCGCGGAATGAGCGTCACAGGTGGGAAGGCGTAAGCCAGCCTAAAATGCCAGGTCTGGGATAGCGCATCCAGACCCTCCGACTGAAGTTCCTGGGAAATCGAGAAATACCTCTTTACCTTCCTGTTTTGCCGGTTGGCCAATAAGTCTATTTCTGGATTTCCGAAGCACTGTACCAGGGTTTGAAATACCTCCTGGTTCAGTTCCCATTCTTCCTGCCTCAGCCGCTGACGGCTGAGGAAGTCTGCTTCTATATTGCTTGTCCCTTTTATGTGTATGGCTGAGATGGAGTGGACTCTCCGTTCTGCCCATTCCAAGATTTCCTTGGATAATTCTAGTAGAGGGCTGGACTTGGTTCCTCCCTGATGACCCAAGTATGCTACCGTGGTAGCATTGTCGGAGCATACTAGGACTTCTCTGCCCTTGATATCTTCCTGGAAGGCTATTAAGGCTTCCCCCATTGCTCTGAGCTCCCTGTAATTGGATGACCTGCGAGCTAGTGAGCTGTCCCATTGACCCTGTGCTTTTTTCTTTTCTAGGTGGGCACCCCACCCCCAAGAGCTGGCATCCGTGGTAATCTTTACTGGATTCCACTGAGCCCATGGTCGCCCTTCTTTCAGATTTTGGTGACAAGTCCACCATTCCAGGGAAACCAGGACCTGGGGGGTGAGTAGAATTTTTTGGTCCAAGGACTCTCTCTGTCTGTCCCAAGAGGATAGGAAGAAGAAATGAAGTGTCCTGGCATGAAGTTGGGCCCAGATTACCTGTCAGGTCACCTGTGGCCAGGTGACAAGTGCACCCCGTAGGGGTCAGGGATGCACCACAGGGTGGTGAATCCTATGGCCGACTGCTGCTAGCAGAGACGAAGCGTGAACCTAAGATCACCCAGGGCGCGGAGTCTAAGACCCAGTTTTGTATTCACCAGGGCCCTTGATGGTAGGGATGGTCTTGGCCGCAACTGGGTCCAGGTCGCATCCCCGAGATTCCTCAAGTCACACTCCGCAGGGAGAAGCAGTCAGCAGGACAAACAGTGGTGATGGACAGGCCGAGGTCAGGGCAACAGGCAGACAAGGATAACCGTGGAACATGCAAATAGTCAGGGGCACAGGCAGACAAGGAAGTCGGGGACAAGCCAAAACGGTACACGGAAGATGATCGTAGCACTCTGCAAACAGGAACTAGCGATTACACTGCAGACAGGAACTAAGCATAGGAACACTGTTGAACAGCACTGCAGACCTGTAGAGCAAAGGTTAATATAGGCTTCCTGGGATGGACTAGGGTGGAGCCATACAGGAAGAGGAAGTGATAAAAAGGGAAACCAGAACAGGATCTGCCTCTAAACAACACATGGAGATCAGGTAAGCGGACAGACTTGATGCATATTCATGACAGTACCCTCCCTCTTAAGGCCCCTCCCCCTCCCCAGCCTGGAGCCAGGGCTAAAGGGGAATCCCAGAAGAAACCTCCTCGACAAATGGGGCGCAAAGATCTCAGATGCAGAAATCCAAGACGCCTCCTCAGGACCAAATCCTCTCCAAAGCACAAGGTACTGAATAATGCCTCCGCAGAGACGAGAATCCAGAACTTGAGTATCCTCATTGACCAAAACCGAAGTAGGGACAGGAGGAGAGGATTTATTGAGGACCAAAGGCCTTTTAGGAATAAGTAAGGGCATGAGAGGGTCAACAGGAATCCGAGGAGGATCAAGCAGACCCTTAAAGATGAACTGGGGATTAAGCACAAGACCATCAGACTGGGCAGAGATCAGAGGAACCCTGAAGTCAGGTTGGTTAGAAGGTGACAGGGCACAGGAGTCAAGCTGGATAGCAGGGAAATCAGCAGAATGCAGAGAGCCCTGAAAACAAGGTAGAAAACCCCATTTAGCCGAATGAGGCAATCTATCCAAAGGATGGATTGAGCCCCTTAGACAGGTTGCAGGAGGGCCTGAACAAGAAAAGGTAGGAGGCTCACTGGGCATGGGCCGACCTGGCATAGCTGATGCAGAGGCTGATTGAATAGCATAGTCAGGTGTAGTGATTACTCGAATCGCATCACAAGGCGTAGTGACTGCAGAACTCGCAGACAAATTAGCCTGGCTGTGCGTTTTAGGGACAGTCAGCGGTAAACTGGAGTGAATGATCAGCTCAGGTTCACAGACGGGCTCCTCATCCAGAGTGCTACATTGGCTAGAAAGTGCATCAGCCTGACTATTGCAGGACACATTCCGGACACCACTACATGTGGTAGGACGAGCAAAAGATTCTGGAATGGTGGCAACAGGAAGTTTCTCTTTTGGGGCAACCTTGGGTAGGCAAGACGTGGAACAGGAGGGACCCCAAGCCAGGATCTGTCCGGCAGTCCAGTCAATGTGAGGAGAATGGAGTCTTAACCAAGGAAGACCCAAAACGATAGGAGCTGAGGTCTTAGGTAGAACAAGGAAGGATATCCACTCCTGGTGAAGTGTGCCTACTGACATCTTAACAGGGACTGTCTGGAAGCGAATAGGACCCCCCGGGAGAACAGTGCCATCAATCGCCGAGACCACCAATGGTGTGGTGAGGGGCAAAAGGGTAAGTCTCATGGACGATGCGATTTCCCAGTCTATGAAATTGCCAGCGGCTCCGGAATCCAGATATGCCGAGACCGAATGAGAAGAAGCACCAAAATTAAGGGACACAGGAAGAAAAAGACGAGAAGGTGAAGGAGATATTTCTGGATCCAATACTCCACCTTCCAGATGTATTGAACCCGAGCGTTTCTCGGGGCGAAGAGGGCAAGTGTCACGAAAATGACTTTTGCCCCCACAGTATAGACACAGGCCTAGAGTTCTGCGCCTGGCACGTTCCTCAGGGGATAGCCTGGTCCGACCCAGCTGCATGGGTTCCTCAGTTGGCAAGGGATGCTCCACGGGTCGAAGAGAGGGGATCTCAGGCTGACTAAGGGCCAAGGGATGTTGGCGTCGCTTTTCTAGGGTCCTTTCCTGAAAGCGAATATCGATCTGATTACACAAGGAGATCACTCCGTCCAGATCAGTGGGGATGGTTCTTCCTGCTAGTTCATCCTTCACTCTATCAGATAGGCCATGCAAAAAGGTTGCGACTAAGGCTTCATTGTTCCAACTCAGTTCAGCTGAGTGGATACGGAACTGAAGAGAATATTGTCCCACTGAACGGGATTCTTGGCGGAGACGTAAAAGGGCACTGGCTGCTGAAGAGACACGAGCCGGTTCTTCAAAGATATTCCGAAAAAGTTTCAAGAAAACAGGCAGGCTAGAAACCACTGGATCATTCAATTCCCACAGAGGGGCAGCCCAGGCTAAGGCTTCCCCGGAGAGGAGAGAAATGATATAGGCTACCTTTGCCCGATCAGACAAGAAGTTTTGAGGCTGTAGTTCAAAATGGATAGTGCATTGGCTAAGGAATCCCCTGCAGGCTTTGGAGTCTCCAGAAAAACGGATTGGAGGTGATAACTTCAGTGAATGCGACTCTGCGACTGGTGCAACAGGTGCAGCTGCTGGTTGTACTTGGGGTTGCGGATTCAGGGTTCCCAGCGAGGTCTGAAGCTGATCAAAGCGGGAAGCCAGATCCTGAAGGAAACGCATCACCTGATCCTGATTAGCTTCATGCGTCTCGAGTCTGCGAACAATGCACTGTAATGGATCATCTGCGGGGAGCGGCATGTCGACCGGATTCATGGCTGTTCAAACTGTCAGGTCACCTGTGGCCAGGTGACAAGTGCACCCCGTAGGGGTCAGGGATGCACCACAGGGTGGTGAATCCTATGGCCGACTGCTGCTAGCAGAGACGAAGCGTGAACCTAAGATCACCCAGGGCGCGGAGTCTAAGACCCAGTTTTGTATTCACCAGGGCCCTTGATGGTAGGGATGGTCTTGGCCGCAACTGGGTCCAGGTCGCATCCCCGAGATTCCTCAAGTCACACTCCGCAGGGAGAAGGGGGAAGCAGTCAGCAGGACAAACAGTGGTGATGGACAGGCCGAGGTCAGGGCAACAGGCAGACAAGGATAACCGTGGAACATGCAAATAGTCAGGGGCACAGGCAGACAAGGAAGTCGGGGACAAGCCAAAACAGTACACGGAAGATGATCGTAGCACTCTGCAAACAGGAACTAGCGATTACACTGCAGACAGGAACTAAGCATAGGAACACTGTTGAACAGCACTGCAGACCTGTAGAGCAAAGGTTAATATAGGCTTCCTGGGATGGACTAGGGTGGAGCCATACAGGAAGAGGAAGTGATAAAAAGGGAAACCAGAACAGGATCTGCCTCTAAACAACACATGGAGATCAGGTAAGCGGACAGACTTGATGCATATTCATGACATTACCGCTGGTATGCTTGCAGACATGAGACCTAAAACTCTCAGAACATCCCTTCTGGAGAGCCAAGGATTTTTTATTAGGTCCCCTGCTGCTGAGGCTAGTTTTGCCACTTTGTCCTCTGGCAAAAAGAGCCTCTGCTGTCTGGTGTCCACTATGTATCCCAGAAAGGCCTTGACCTGTTCTGGTTGGAGGGAGGATTTTTCTGTGTTTATTAACCATCCTAGACTCTTCGGGACTGACACTACTTTGTTGGCATCCTTCATGACCTGGATGGCCGACTGACCTGACATCAGCAGATCGTCCAGATAGGGTATAAGAGATATACCCTGAAGGTGCAGAAAGGCCACTGCCTCCGCTAGGATTTTTGTAAATATCCTTGGGCTGGAAGTTAGCCCGAACGGGAGGCCCTGAACTGCCAATGGAGGGTTTCCCCTTCCATCACTATAACAAACCTTAGGAAAGCTTGATGATCTATGTGAATCGGCACATGAAGGTAGGCATCTTTGAGATCTAGAGTTACCAAGAAGGCCCCTTTCATGAGTTTTTTCCTTACCGAATAGATACTTTCCATAGTAAACTTTTTGTATGTCAGAAACTGGTTCAGGTTTCTTAAGTTTACTATTAGGTGGTATTTTCCAGACGGTTTGCGGACTACGAATACATGGGAATAAAATCCCTGGTACTGTTGATTTTTTGGTACTGGTACTATCACTAGCTGTTCGGCTAGCTCCTGTATCCCTTCCAAAAGGGCAGAACTTTTTAGGGTCTCCCTGGGAAGATGTGTGAGGGTGATCATAGAGGGGGGTGTTGCCATGAATTCTAGACGGAAGCCCTCTTGAATAATTTGGCAAATGTAAGGGCTGTTCGAGATCTTTACCCACTAAGGTAAGAACTGGGACAGCCGACCCCCCACTCTGATCTGGGCGTCACTTAGACTGTTTGTCGCTGGCTTTAGGAGAAGGGAAAAGCAAGTTGTTCTTTTTATTCCCTTTCCCAAAGTTCCAACGCCTGAATTGTTCTTTTTTGTTTTTCTGTTTAGCTTGCCCCTGGGGGCCTCAAAAAAACTTCCTGAAACCTTCTTTTTTAGGTTTAACCGGAAATTTTTAGCCTTTTTCTGATGATCTCGCCAGGACATCATCAAGGTCTTTTCCAAACAGAAGGGAACCCTGAAAGGGAATTCCACACAGTTTACCTTTTGATGTCACATCCCCCTCCCAGGCTTTGATCCAGATAGCTGAGTTAACCAAGGCTGCTGTTTTAGCTGAAGCTTTTGCAGATTCAATTGCTGCATCCGCTAGGTAGGCAATAGCCTTCCTGATGACTGTTAGGGACTCTACTACCTCTTCAGAGTCCGAGTTCTGGGTCAGATGCTCGGAGAGTGTTTCCACCCAGATATCAGTGTTCCTGGCCACACATGTCGCTGCTAAGGCTGGGCCTAGGGCTGCTGCATTAGCTTCCCAAGCCTTCCTAAGGAGAGATTCTGCTTTGCAGTCCATCAAGTCTTTGATACTACCTGCATCCTCAAAGGAGAGATCAGACAATTTTGTGACTTGTGATAAAGCTGCATCAAGTCTAGGAAGCTTAAAAAAGACTTCCTTGTCCTCCTGGGAAAAGGGGAACCTTCTTTTCCAGGTCTTTTGTTTGACAATTCTCCTTTCAGGATCTCTCCATTCCTGTAGGACCAATTCCTTAAGGGACTGGTGTAGAGGGAATACCCTAGACTGGGTGTCACCTAAACCCCTATAGACTTTATCCTGTACCGAGGTAGGCTTAGGGGTCTCAGGAATTTCCTCTGTGGCATAAATGGCCTGGAGGAGACTCTCAAGGTCTTCTACAGCAAAGAGGTGTTTTTTAAGACGTAAGTCTTCCTGAGACTGACTAGCTGAGTCTCCATCTGCCTCCCCTGAGCTGTGTCTAGACCTGGTCAGACTCACTATGTCACTTTCTTCGTCCTCTGCCTGACCCCGAGGGGGTACCGGCGTGGACGTGAAGAAGGCACTTAGTGAATAAACTATCTTGGGAAGAAGTGCCCTCCCTGGGTGTAGGTTCCTCTATCAGTTTGTACTGACTGCCCGGCTGCCTCTCGGAAAGCTTTGACTGTTGCTAGCATTTCTGATTGCATAGATGCAAGAAAACTCTTCATCATGGTTGCAGCTTCTTTTCCTGCCAAATTGTTTATGCATTTGTAGCAGAGGGGTTTAGTATAGGATTTAGGGAGTTTCTCCCTACAATTCCCACATTTCTTAGAGGAACTATGCCCTGTAGCGGCAGGAGACTGACTAGAGGCCTCCTGGGCTCCGCTGGGGGATTCTGAAAAGACATGGAAGATGCACACCATTACATTGTCTTCCCCCTAAGACTGCTGGTTTGTACTGGGGGGGGGAAGGAAGCAAGCAAGAGGGGGGTCAGATCCTGCTCTGACCGTTCCCTGGAAGTCGGGACTCTCGCTGCTAACTTCCTCCCTTTCCAGGGGGATAAGTACTCACCGACCCCCGACCTGGATCTGCCAGCAGTTGCATCCGTCTTCCCATCCTCTTCCATGATGGGGGTTGACTGGGCCTTGGCTGCCGGAACCTCCAAACGGGCTTTCCTTAAGCCGACCCACCGCCGCCAACGCTGCCCAGGAGCTTCTGGGTTGCGCTGTCGGGAACCGCCCCTTCCTGTGACGCGGTTCCCCTCTCAGAACGAGGCTTGGAGCGCGGCGTTCTCCCAGGCGATTTGAAATGGCGGCGGTCTCGAGCAATCAGCGATGGCTTGCCTCCCCGCAGCACAGAGCGCTGATGCTCTCCTGGTACCTTCGACCCTCCCCGGTCTCTAGGTTTTGGAAAAAAACAAACATGTCGTTGTGTTGGAGAAACACAATCAATACTGGGGAACAAGGGGATGGGTGGGGCCTTTTAATCTGTCATGTGATTGTGTTTCCTGCAGGGAGGAGCCATCATCTCTCAGGTGCCGTCCTGGAAGGTGATGGGAGAAAGTCTATTCATAAGGTCATGGATTGGGATGATGGAACCAGACGTGTAACAATAAGGGTCATCACATAAACCTTAAACTTGCAAAGGAGTAAGGAAGAGTATTCTTACCGGAACCGGTGGATCTACTTGTTAGGCAGATCGTTAGAGCGTGTGAAATCCCAATTGCATTTTGCATCAGCTAGTATGAAGACTCTGGATGGACCAAACAGATCGCAGATGGCAACTCGTTTGAAAGATATCCCGACCTCAAAGGAGACTCTGGATATCCCTGTGGTCCTCAGATGATGGTAAAGTGACTTCCAATCTGGGAATCCTTTTCAGGTTTGGAGGATGGCACAATGGAGAAAACTCCAAACAGCAACTCAATCAACCAACATGGAAGAAAGAAAAAAAAAGGAGTGCTCCAATAGTGCAGGTAAATGTGGGTTTATTGACAAACCAACAAAGCTTAAAAGTGACCACAGTACAAAGTTTAAAAAAGGGGCAATAAATGGAGTGGTGTACCAAGTCTGACGAGTTTCGTACACAAGTACTTCAACTGGGGCATCAACCTGCTCCCACAAATTGCCTTACATTTATAATAAACACTCCAAACATAAATAAAATTTAACCAATCAGTAAAATTTCTAATGCTAATTGGAGGAAAGCCCACCACCTGATCAGGTAGGCGTGGCAACCCCCAAACCTTAAACCAATCGGAATCACCACTGGAAAAAACTTCCCAGATCAATGATGACACTACAATGGCTCACAGCAAGTGCTGTCTGCACCAGAGGTCATTTTACAAGATCCCTGTGGCTCTGATATAACCTCATAAGGTATTTGCCAGATCTAGAATGACGCTGACCAAAGAGAGATGAGGCGCACCTGAAACTAATACATCTGCCCTGAACGGGCGGACATTGTATGTCACGTCACGGCCAATGGAGCGGCGGCACACATACACATCTCTGGGCATGCGCAAACTGAACCACGCCGGGCGCCGCGTGACGTTGCGACGCAAACGAGATGATATCTTGTTTAACTCCACAAGATGGCGCCAACATTTTCACCTACCACTACGTTCTGAGACATCTCTATGAAGCGCCTCCTGTGGGCTCAGTGTGCTGCACATACTTTTTCTGAGCCTCCCTGTGCGGGCGCTGCATTCCCGTCTGAGGGGCCTCGTGATCGTCGTGACGTCAGACGTGCATCATGATGTCACGCGGCGCCCGGCATGGTTCCGTTCGCGCATTCCCAGGGATGTGTATGTGTGTGCCGCCGCTCCATTGGCCGCGATGTGCCATACAATGTCCGCCCGTTCAGGGCAGATATGTTAGTTTCAGGTGCGCCTCACCTCTCTTTGGTCAGCGTCATTCTAGATCTGGCCAATACCTTATGAGGCGATATCAGAGCCACAGGGATCTTGGAAAATGACCTCTGGTGCAGACAGCACATGTGCTATTGGACATTAGTTTCCGCCAACGGGGAGGGATGAGTGGACATGTGGGTGTTCTATCACTGCTGGCCTCTCCTCCTCCTGATTTTCGCTGACTTTTTTGAGGTCCCGATTGGCTGTCGCTGGGTTCACTTCCTGTGAGCCATTGTAGTGTCATCATTAACCTGTGAAGTTTTTTCCAGCGGTGATTCCGATTGGTTTAAGGTTTGGGGGTTGCCACGCCTACCTGATCAGGTGGTAGGCTTTCCTCCAGTTATTAGTCGGCATTAGAAATTTTACTTTAACCTCCCTGGCGGTATGATTCTTTCAGAAAAAACATGCTAAAAGCGGTACCATTATTTGCAAGGAAATTTGGCGTTTTATATTGTAGGTCTGTAATTTTTAGAAATAACTCACTTAAATCTGACCAAACAAGATTCTAATAGGCATCCCGTGTATTACATTTTTTTAAAAACAAAATTATAAATTATAATATAATAAATAATTATAAATAATTATAACAAATAATAATATAATTATAATAAAAATTATTCAATAATGTAATCAAATCAAAATCACTGAAATTTGCTCAGTTGCAGAATTGTCGCTGTCATTACTTTTATTTTTTTATGACGAATTTCCCCACAAATCGCTATCGCACAATTCTGCAAGTGATTATAATTTATTATCGCTGTTTTTTAGCTGATCTAAAACTATTTTTGACATAAAGGGACACTTTTGGTTGCTATGGACAATCTACAGTTTGCAGGGAGAAAAAAAGGTTTTTATTATATAAAATGACATGCAGGACACTGGGCAGACCACTAGGGACAGGGGGGGTGTGTTTTTTTTACATACAGTACTGTAATCTATAAGATTACAGTATACTGTGTGTATAGTGTTTGTTTACGTTTTTGAATTTGGCGCCGTTCTCCGTCCCCGTGCGTCGTAACGTCGCAGGGAACGGAGATCGGCGTCACACGGAGGCACTGTGTGAATCGAGCGAGGTCCCGCTCGCTCACACAGCGCGGTGGCATCGCTGGATCCAGGGACAAGGTAAGTAAAAAGTGCCTGTGGATCTAGCGAGGCAAGCCCGTGACTGACACGGGGTTACCGATAGTAGCAAGAAAATCTAACCCCGTGTCAGTCTCGGGAAGACCGCCAGGGAGGTTAATAAATGCAAGTCAATTCGTGGGAGCAGGTTGATGCCCCAGTTGAAGTACTTGTGTACGAAACACGTCGGGCTTGGTACACCACTCCACTTATTGCCCTTTTTTAAACTTTGTACTGTGATCACTTTTAAGCTTTGTTGGTTTGTCAATAAACCCACATTTACCTGCACTATCGGAGCACTCCTTTATTCTCTTTCTTTCATGTTGGTTGATTGAGTTGCTGTTTGGAGTTTTCTCCATCGTGCCATCCTCCAATCCTGAAAAGAATTTGCAGATTGGAAATCACTTTACCATCATCTGAGGACCACAGGGATATCCAGTGAACCCAGAGTCTCCTTTTGAGTTCGGGATATCTTTCAAACGAGTTGCCATCTGCGATCTGTTTGGTCCATCCAGAGTCTTCATACTAGCTGATGCGACTTGCCATTGGGATTTCACACACTCTAACGATCTGCCTAACAAGTAGATCCACCAGTTCCGGTAAGAGTACTCTCCCTTACTCCTTTTGCAAGAAGGTTTATGTGATGACCCTTATTGTTACACGTCTGGTTCCATCATCCCATTCCATGACCTTATGAATGGACTTTTATAAGGACTTATTTATTTATTTTCACTTTTGTTGCACATTGAGGCATATCTCACCATGTGCGATTTGGTCTCTCTTAATTTCAGCACTACATCTTAATTATAGTCACGTTTATAGTCCCACTACCATTTGAGTTTCTGTGCATGTGAGAATGGTCTGTAAATGTTATTAGCCATTTTATATGATGTATAATGAAAGTTACATTTTGAGCTAATCAAAAATTGCTTGATGTGTTGACTTTTAAAATCTATGTGTTATTTTTTTTTAGTGACTACAGTAAAACCTTGGTTTGAGAGCGTTTTGCAAGATGAGCAAATTTTTTTAATAAATGTTGCCTTGATATAAGAGTAGCGTCATGTCACAACTGCGTATAAAAGAGAAGAGAGGAGCCTCGAAGTGTAGCAATATGGTTACATTTAACCACTTGCCGACCGCGCTATAGACAAAAGACGTCTACAGCGCTGTCAAGTTACTCTGGGAGGACGTCCCTGGGACGTCCTCCCAGAATCCTGCTCCCCCGCGCCCCCTGGGGCGCACTCCCAGAATAATCAAAGGAGACCCGGCGCATCACGGATCGCGGTAAATTGCCGCTGATATCGGCCGTTTACCACGTGATCGCTCCGTCAAATAACGGAGAGATCACTTGTAAACAAACCGGCGTCATGTGATATTGCCGGTTCCTCCCTCCCCTCTATGTACCGATCGGTACAGTGTGAGAGGAGAGGGGGAGGGATTGGATGTCAGCAGCAGTGCTGTGTGCTGGATCTGTGACAATTGCAGTCACAGATCCAGCCATCCATCCCTCCGTGCTCAGCCATCCCTGTGGCATCATCATGTGCTTGGAATATCTTCTCACCCACAGTTTTTTCATGTTCGACGGGGACTATTATCTCCAAAAATGCGGAGCCTCCATGAGAGCTAGATTTTCGCCATTCCAAGCCAATCTCTACATGGGATGGTGGGAAAGGTTCCGCATCTTTGGACCTGATAGTCCCCGTCGACAGGATACTGTGCTGTTTTGAAGATACATAGATGATCTGTTGTTCATTGTCAAGGACCCTTGTTGTGATCTGGAATCTTTGTTGTCCTATATGAATGACAACTCACTCAATTTAAAATTCACAGGCACATTCAATGTCAAAACTATAGAATTTTTAGATGTGAGACTCTCAGGTGAGGGGAAAATTATTTACTTCTAATCTCTACAGAAAACCCAGTTCTGGCAACACCCTTCTTAGTGCAGACTCTAGTCATCCTAAGCATACTGTTGACAATATACCAGCAGGTCAGTTTCTCAGACTTAGAAGACTGTGCAGCAAGAAGTGCGATTTCACGCAAGAAGCAGCAGCCATGTCCATTAGATTTCAGGAGAGGGGTTACCCTAAACCTGTCATTGATAGAGGCTTATGCATAGCTAAGGGTTCTTCTCGTGATATGCTTTTGATGAAGAAATCCAATAACAAAAATAAAAGTAAACGCAGATGGGGTTTTGGTGGCAATACTAATAAACAACATAGAAACAAAGATGGGGATAATGGGGTTATCAATCCTATTCCCACTTTTTCCACTGCATACAGCAAGGAATTTCAGAAAATCAAATGCATTGTCACCAAACACCTTCCCATCCTATCTCATGATCCAACGTATGCCGAAATCCTCAAAGGAGGCATACGTACTGTGTCTAGAAGAGCACCGTCTCTGGGTGCACATTTGTCACCCAGTTTCTTTTCAAGTAAGGACACCAATGGCAATTGGTTATCTTTCAAGGGCACCTTCAAATGTGGGGGCCGCAATTGTGTTTACTGCCCCTTTATTCAAAGAGGGGACACCATTGTCTCTATGTCCGCGAAAAAGACACACAAGCTGCATTCTTTTATCAATTGTAACACGTTACATTGTATATGCCATTACATGCAGGTTGTGTTCAGTATGTAGGTAGAACTACAAGACGTCTTAGGGATCGTCTATATGATCATCTTTATGACATCGAAAAGGATCATATGACTAACGTGGCTCAGCATTGGAATGAGGTCCATCACAAGGACACCTCCAGTTTGGTTATTCAGGGACACGAAAAAAATGTAAAACCACCGAGAGGTGGTGATAAGTTCAAAATATTGTGTAAGCAAGAGGTTCGGTGGATTTTTCTCTTGAATACTAGACGCCCCTCAGAATTACATTTTGAGTGGGATGTATCACATTTTTATTAGTAATTTCCACCATTCTCATTCATATATTGATTATATATTGTTTGCATTATACTTTTCTTTGAATGCACACAAGTTTTCTTGTTCCAGGATTAGTTTCAGGACGTATATTTGGTTTATATATACTCCCTTTGTTTGGGATGAAATAAATCAAAACAGACCTTTTTTTTGGTTATGAAATACACATTTATACCATGTAGATACGTCCTTTAATATTTAACGTTCAGTGTTTAGGGCTCGACCCACATCACACTTGTCATTTTATTCCATATATTCTGTTGCTGTCCATAGATTCACCTTAATGATATTATTCTTTATATTTCTTTTAGATGCAATGGATTAATTTATATGACAAGTGTTGTTGGTAGTAATTATAACAACTTTAGTATATTAATTTATACAAATTTTAGCAACTTATTATATTATGTTTTTGTTTATAAATAATTTCTCTTCATGCATACTCGTCATGCTTGTTGGGGTTTGCCCATATTACATCATGGGCATGACTATATTATACAAAAATTGAACATATTTGTCTGCACATAAATAAACAAATATTTAATTTAATTTATTGCACTACATGGGTCCGATCTTAACCACTTGCCGCCCGCCAATGACAGATTGACGGCGGCAAAGTGGTTGCTTAATCCTGACTGGACGTCATATGACGTCCTCAGGATATTGAGCCGCTGCGCGCCCCGGGGGTGCGCATCGCGGCGATTGTTGTTGCGGGGTGTCAGTCTGACACCCCGCAACACCGATCTAGGTAAAGTGTCTCACGGAGACAATTTACCACGTGATCAGCCGTGTCCAATCAAGGCTGATCACGATGTAAACGGGAAGAGCCGTTGTTGACTCTTCCTCACTCGCGTCTGACAGACGCGAGTAGAGGAGAGCCGATCGGCGGCTCTCCTGACAGGGGGGGTTCGCGCTGATTGTTTATCAGTGCAGCCCCCCTCGGATCGCCACACTGGGAATTAAAAAATAAAAAATAAAAAAAAAGACAGTAAAAAAAAATGCCAATCAGTGCCCACAAATGGGCACTGATTGGCAACATGGATCCATCAGTGCCACCCCACAGTGTCCATCAGTGCCACCCCACAGTGCCAATCCATGCCCAGTGCCCATCTGTGCCACCCATAATTACCCATCAGTGCCACCCATATGTGCCGCCCATGAGTGCCCATTTGTGCCGCCTATGAGTGCCCAGTGCCGCCTATTAGAGCCCTTCAGTGCCGCCTATGAGTGCCCATCAGTGCCGCCTATGAGTGCCCATCAGTGCCGCCTATGAGTGCCCATCGGTGCCGCATACCAGCGCCCATCAGTGCCACATACCAGCGCCGCCTATCAGTGCCACCTCATCGGTGCCCATCAGTACTACCTTATGGGTGCCCATAAGTGCCACCTCATCGGTGCCCATCAGTGCCCGTAATTGAAAGAGAAAACTTACTTATTTACAAAAAAGTTAACAGAAAAAAATAAAAACAATTTTTTTTCAAAATTTTCAGTCTTTTTTTAGTTGTTGCGCAAAAAAAAAAAAATCGCAGAGGTGATCAAATACCACCAAAAGAAAGCTATATTTGTGGGGAAAAAAGGACGCCAATTTTGTTTGGGTACAGTGTAGCATGACCGCGCAATTGTCATTCAAACTGCGACATGGCTGAAAGCTGAAAATTGGCTTGGGCGGGAAGGTGCGTAAGTGCCCTGTATGGAAGTGGTTAATTTAAAATTGTATTTAATTTGATTTAATCTAATTCCATTTAATTCATTTCACTTAATGTTGGACCATGTTTTTATAACTATATAAATACACGTTTATATTCATATCTTTATTGCAGTTTTTGCGCACTTGCATATCAACAATTCATTGTTGTTATGTTTTATTTCCAACCAGGGCTTTTTTTCAGGGGGAACTTGGGGGAACCGAGTTCCACCACCTCTGGCTCAGACCCTTTGGTGCCTGCTCACCACAATCACTTGTAAACACAGAAGTCTGGTTTCTGTGTGTACAAGTCACAGCTCTGCACTCTGTGTGTAACCCCCTGAACTCTACACTCTCTATGTAATGCAGTCCTGGTATTTAATGCCCCTTTAAGACCCTTCTATTGTTTTTGAAATCTGAACAGGGTCGTGGTTGAGTTCCTGCACCTATTTTCTGAGAAAAAAAGCTCTGTTTCCAACACAGATCAGCACTGTATTTATGAACAACTCCACATTCACACTTGTAGGTAGATTCAGGTAGCAGAGCCTATAGTTACGGAGGCGTAGCTTAGCGTGTTTAAGCTAGGCAAGTACATGATTCTCAATGTACTTGCCTGCTAAGTTACGACGGCGTAGCCTAAATCGGCGGGCGTAAGGGCGCCTAATTCAAATGTGTTGGGGGGGGGGGGGCGTGTTTAATGTTAATGAGGCTTGACCTCACGTTTTTTACTATTTTTCCAAACTGCGCATGCGCCGGGCGCCTACATTTCCCAGTGTGCATTGCGGCTACGTACGCCGCACGGGCCTATTGATTTCGACGTGGACGCAAACAACGTCAACATTTTGAATTTCGCGGCGGGAACGGTGGCCATACTTAACATTACTATTCCACTAGGGCCTAGCTCTAACTTTACGCGGCCTATCTCTTATGCAAACGGCGTAAAAGTACTGCGTCGGCCGGGCGTACGTTCGTGAATCGGCGTATCTCCTCATTTACATATTCTACGCCGACCGCAATGGAAGCGCCACCTAGCGGCCATCCAAAATATTGCAATCTAAGATAGGACGGCGCAAGCCGTCGTATCTTAGATATGTTTAAGCGTATCTCTGTTTGAGCATACGCTTAAACATAAGTCGGCGTAGATTCTGAGTTAGGTCGACTTATCTACTGATAAGTCGGCCTAACTCTACCTGAATCTACCTAATAGTCTCCACATTTTATTACCACGATACTATTCATATCAGTTTTCATTTATATTTATTTAATAGCACTTTACCTTTGCAGTATATTTATATATATTTATTAATTTATTGCATTTCTTTGTATGTTTTCACATACACTTATAGGGGCAGATCCACGTACCTTTGCGCCGGGCGCAGCGTATCTAAGATACACTACGCCGCCGTAACTTTATTCTTTTTTTTCGAATCCTCAAAGAATTTGCACCGTAAGTTACGGCGGCGTAGTGTATCTTTGGCGGCATAATGGCGCGGAATTCAAATGGATGTAATGGGGGCGTGTTTTATGTTAATATGTCGTGACCCGACGTAAACAACGTTTTTTTAACTGCGCATGCGCCGTCCGTGGGGGTATCCCAGTGCGCACGCTCGAAATTAACCCGGAACAAGCCAATGCTCACGACGGTGACGTCATTCTACGCAAATCCCTATTCGCGAACGACTAACGCAAACGACGTAAAAAAATAAAAATTGTACGCGGGAATGTCGGCCATACTGAACATTGAGTACGCCTCATAACAGCAGCTTTAACTATACGCCGGAAAAAGCCGAATGCAAACGACGTAAAAAATGCGCCGGACGTACGTTCATGGATCGCCGTAACTAGCTAATTTGACAGAAACTAATTCGACAGAAACGCCACGTAGCGGCCGCCGAAAAATTGCAGCTTAGACCCGACGGCGTACTAAGACATACGCCAGTCGGATCTAGCCGAGATGCCGTCGTAAAAATGTGTATTGGGCTCCTTGTGTCATGTTGTGGGTGGAGTTCAGTCATTGTTCCCGTGGTCAGCGTATGACAGCCCCATGGAAGGCTATGACTATGATGGCCTGGGATTGTTGTATTGGAGGATGTCCAGTGATCCTGACTTTGGGAGTGATCAGGAGTGGCGCTTGGAGGAAAAAATGGAGCACAGAGAGCAAAAATTGAATGTCTCGGAAGGGCACTGGGCACAGGAAGATTTGGAGTTTCTGGCCGTTCAGGAATGGGAGCTGGAGATCGCCTACAGACAGCTGCTAGACTCTTTTTAGCAGCAGGGTGGGGCTCCCTTTGCCTGAGACTATGAGGAAATTTCAGATGACAACTCTGAAATCCTGGCTGATGAATCGGCAGTGGAAAATCGGAAGATTGCCATCCCTAAAGCCAAAGCGGATGATGTGGAGTTCCAGGGGGCTAGGGCAGTTGGCTCATCTCCCCAGCCACAGATTACAGAATGTATGGACTTAATGGACCATTCAGAGGATGTTACGGTTTATGCATCCCCAGCAGAAGTGCTGGCAACAGGACAGAGTGGTACCAATCTCTGCCCAGCACCGGAACCAACTGTGGAGTTCCAGGGAGCCGAGCGGTTGGCCTCTCTCTCCAGCAACAAGCTGAGGTTGTAAAGCTTTTACTCCCAGCTGAATCACTGGCAGCCGGGCAGGATGCTACTGGCCGCTGCACACAACTGCAGCTTGAGCTGATATCGGTGGATGGGACTGTGGTCTCCACTCACAGCAACCCAGCAGAAGAGCTGGCAACAGAGCAGAGTGCCACGAGTCTCTGCTCTCAACTAAAGGAAGAGGGAGTTCCTGTGGTAGTGGATGGGACTTCGATCTTCACTGACACAACCTCAGGAAATGGTGCTGCACTGAGACAGGAAGATGTCAGCCTTGCTTTGCAAGCACCGGGGGATTTTCACCTACCACAAGTGGATGGGACTTAAGTCTCCACTTGTATACCCCAGGGATGGGGGGCAGTTGGCCCAGATCCCCAAAAGCATGATGAACTGAGCCCAGTCACCCTGTCTTCTCTCCAGCGCCTCAAAGGACTCCAGGGAGAAGGGCCAGTCCAGGCCTCTCCCCAGTGGCAGGCATGTTCTCTGAGAGAGGCAGAGGTTGGCTGGGTGAGTAATGCTCTGTTTGGAGCAATTTATTTGGGGTACTGTATGGATACCAGCATTGGAGGAATGGAACTATGGACTAACTTCGGAGTCAACCCGTCTGGGGTCTCCTCCTGTGTTAGTCTCCTGCCGAAAGGGGAGAGATGTAACGGTATGGCCCGTGGGACACAGAGGCTCTTGAAGGGTGTGGGGTACTCCTGTGTCAGCTTCACCAATGACTCTTGTATCTAGGGTCATCCTGTGTCCACTAGGGGCATAGAATGACTGAGAACTGATATCTTGGATTACATGAGATGGGACAGTAATAATAATCCACAATATATTCAAGAATGTCTGCAAAGAACTAATTACAGGTTGTTGATTCTGAACCCAACAGGTCAATAGATTGACTCATTCAATGTGGAACATAGACTGTTAAGGGGGTGATTAAGTCTGCTACTGTCATGTAAACTAACCCTAGTCTGGCTTCTAAAGACCTTTTCATTGTGTGATGCTAATTCATATTTGGTTGTATGAGAGCCTGAGTTTACCATTGAAATATCTATTCGTTTTGAACCAGAGACAGAGCTGTGTGTCTCGTTTCGGGGGGAAATTCATATGGGCCGTGTTCGTCTGCTGGATTGTGGAGTGTCGATAAGCTGTCTTGGGTTGGTGGAATGGAATATCGTAAACGGCGTTAACCCCTGACTGTTACAAGTACCTTCAAGTTTCAAAGTTTCTTTATGAAATCTACAAGGTTCATTATTGTCTGAGACAAGAAAAATACCTAGATCTGTAGACATCAAAGATCCCAATCTGCTTCTTTCAGTAACCCACCTCACCAGCACATTCTATGCTTTGCAGCAGGAGACAAACAACTCAGTTTTAACACATTGCCATGTAGCCTACCCTCTGCTCCCAGAGTATTCACAAAGGTACTTGCCCCACCTTGCCTTCTTAAGAACTGTCTAAAAAAAAAAAAAAAAATTCAGAGAGTAGTGGTTAATGATTCTTACTCTTAATAGTCTAAAGCCTTGTACACACGGTCGGACTTCAAACAAACTTTTCCATGGATTTTGGTAAAAATCAATTTTGTAAAAGTTGTGATTCACTCCCGTTTCTCCAGTGCTGTTACACAGACACAGAAGGTGGCACACACAGATTAAAATGGCAATTAGAGGTTCATTTCACACTTTTTAAATCACAATAAGTGTCTTTGTATAAATAGTCAATGAGTTTGTTAGCTCTCACATGATGCACTAAGCAGGCTAGACACTGAGCCATGAGGAGGTAAAAAAAAAGAGCAGTCAAAAGGTACAAAAAACAAGGTAATAAAAACTTTATAAAGATGGAAAAGGATTTACAAAAATATCCAATGCCTTGAATATGCCAGCCAGTACTGTTCAATCACTTAAGAAGTCGAAAATTTGGGGATCATTTGATACCAAGCCAGGGGCGTATCAAAAGGGGAGCGGGGGAGCGCTCCGCCCCAGGTACCACACATTGGGGGAGTGTCAGCGGCCAAATGATTTCACTCTATGGGGTGCGCTCTGCAGTCGAGTCGGGTGACACCGTCTGATCATCCCAAGGGCATCCCTGCTGGCTCTGGCTGCTCCCTTTCCCTTTAGGTGTTTTTAGAACATGCCCAGCCCCGCGGCCGCAATGGACTGGTCCAGACCGTCCACTCGTTTAATGACTGAATTCCCTCCTGCTAGCTCTGCCTCTACCCACCACTGCGGCCTCATCCTGTGTCTGTCATCTCTCTCTGCTGGGGCGGCTCAGCTGCTGCTACCACACACAGACAGTCAGGATCAGGAATCAAATCTGGACCTCCCAAGTTCCTCCCTAGCTTAGACTGAGTCTGAGAGCCAGGGGACAGTGGTGTTCGGGCGGCTCTGGGGGGTGTTGTAAGAAGAAGAGCTTGGAGGAGTGTGTGCGTCTGTCTGCTCTGCCACCATGTGCTGACCTGATTTGGGGGGGGGGGTGATTGCTGTGTCCACCACCCCCTGCCATGTGTACAGCTGACCTGATTTGGGGGAGGGGGTGATTGCTGTGTCCACCACCGCTTGCCATGTGTACTAGCACTGTAATAAGCTGACCTGATTTGGAGGGGGGGTGATTGCTGTGTCCACCACCCCCTGCCGTGTGTACTAGCACTGTAAGTAGCTGACCTGATTAGGGGGGGGGGGTGATTGCTGTGTCCACCACCACCCCCTGCCATGTGTATTAGCATTATAAGTAGCTGACCTGATTGGGGGGGGGGGGGTTGCAGAATGCAGACATGTGCTATATAAGTTACATAGTTAGTTAGTTAGTCAGGTTGAAAAAAGACAAGTTCAACCACAAAAAACAAAATAAAAAAACACAGTAAAATCCTATACACCCAACTCCATACCCACAGTTGATCCAGAGGAAGGCAAAAAACCCCAGCGGAGCATGATCCAATTTGCTACAGCAGGGGAAAAAATTCCTTCCTGATCCCCCGAGAGGCAATCGGATTTACCCTGGATCAACTATACCTACAAATCTTAGTACTCAGTTATATTCTGTACATTTAGGAAAGAATCCAGACCTTTCTTAACCACTTCCCGCCCGGCCTATGGCCGATTTACGTCCGGGAAGTGGTTATGAAATCCTGACAGGACGTTCCAGAACGTCCTGCAGGATTTCATGCCGCGCGCGCCCGTGGGGGCGCGCATCGCGGCGATCGGTGATGCGGGGTATCAGTCTGACACCCTGCATCTCCGATCTCGGTAAAGAGCCTCCGGCGGAGACTCTTTACCACGTGATCAGCCGTGTCCAACCACGGCTGATCACGATGTAAACAGGAAGAGCCGTTGATGGCTCTTCCTCCTCGCGTCTGACAGACGCGAGTAGAGGATAGCCGATCGGCGGCTCTCCTGACAGGGGGGGTTCGCGCTGATTGGTTATCAGCGCAGCCCCCCCTCGGATCGCCACACTGGACCACCAGGGATGCCCACCCTGGACCACCAGGGTGGGCAAAAAAAAAAAAAAAAAACAGAAAAAAAAAAGGAAAAAAAAAAAAAAAAACATAAAGAAAAAAGATGCCAGTCAGTGCCCACAAATGGGCACTGACTGGCAACAATCAGTGCTGCCACCCCAGTGTCCATCAGCGCCACCCCAGTGTCCATCAGCGCCACCCCAGTGTCCATCAGCGCCACCCCAGTGTCCATCAGCGCCACCCCACAGTGCCCATCCATGCCCAGTGCCCACCTAGCAGTGCCCATCTGTGCCACCCATAAGTATACATCAGTGCCGCCCATGAGTGCCCATCTGTGCCGCCTATGTGTGCCCATCAGTGCCGCCTATGTGTGCCCATCAGTGCTGCCTATGTGTGCCCATCAGTGCCGCCTATGTGTGCCCATCAGTGCCGCCTGTGTGCCCATCAGTGCCGCCTGTGTGCCCATCAGTGCCGCCTATGTGTGCCCATCAGTGTCGCATACCAGCGCCGCCAATCAGTGCCACCTCATCTGTGCCCGTCAGTACTACCTCATCGATGTCCATCAGTGCCATCTCATCGGTGCCCATTAGTGCCGCCATATCAGTGCCCGTAATTGAAAGAGAAAACTTATTTACAAAAAAATTAACAGAAAAAAATAAAAACGTATTTTTTTTTCCAAATTTTCAGCCTTTTTTTAGTTGTTGCGCAAAAAAAAAAATCGCAGAGGTGATCAAATACCACCAAAAGAAAGCTCTATTTGTGGGGGAAAAAAGGACGCCAATTTTGTTTGGGTACAGTGTAGCATGACCGCGCAATTGCCATTCAAAGTGCGACAGTGCTGAAAGCTGAAAATTGGCTTGGGCGGGAAGCTGCGTAAGTACCTGGTATGGAAGTGGTTAAAGCAATCTACTGAGCTGGCCAGAACCACCTCTGGAGGGAGTCTGTTCCACATTTTCACAGCTCTTACTGTGAAAAAACCTTTCCGTATTTGGAGGTGAAATCTCTTTTCCTCTAGACGTAAAGAGTGCCCCCTTGTCCTCAGTGATGACCGTAAAGTGAATAACTCAACACCAAGTTCACTGTATGGACCTCTTATATATTTGTACATGTTGATCATATCCCCCCTTATTCTCCTCTTCTCAAGAGTGAATAAATTTAGTTCCTCTAATCTTTCCTCATAGCTGAGCTCCTCCATGCCTCTTATCAGTTTGGTTGCTCTTTTCTGCACTTTCTCCAGTTCTCCTATATCCTTTTTGAGAACTGGTGCCCAAAACTGAACTGCATATTCCAGATGAGGTCTTACTAATGATTTGTACAGGGGCAAAATTATATCTCTGTCTCTGGAGTCCATACCTCTCTTAATACAAGAAAGGACTTTGCTCGCTTTGGAAACCGCAGCTTGGCATTGCATGCCATTATTGAGCTTATGATCAACTAAAACCCCCAGATCCTTCTCCACTACAGACCCCCCCAGTTGTACTCCCCCTAGTATGTATGATGCATGCATATTCTTAGCCCCCAAGTGCATAACTTTACATTTATCTACATTAAACCTCATCTGCCACTTAGTCGCCCAATCAGACAGAGCATTGAGGTCGGCTTGTAAATTGGAGACATCCTGTAAGGACGTTATTCCACTGCATAGCTTGGTGTCATCTGCAAAGACAGAAATGTTACTTTTGATCTCAGACCCAATATCATTTATAAATATATTGAAAAGTAAGGGTCCCAGCACTGAACCTTGGGGTACACCACTCCTAACATTGGACCATTCAGAGTAAGAATCATTAACCACGACTCTCTGAATTCTGTCTTTCAGCCAGTTTTCTATCCATTTACAAACTGATATATCCAATCCTGTAGACCTTACCTTACACATGAGCCGTGTGTGCGGAACTGTATCGAACGCTTTTGCAAAATCCAAATATATCACGTCCACAGCCACGCCTCTGTCCAGGGTTTTACTTACCTCTTCATAAAAGGAAATCAGGTTTGTCTGACAACTTCTGTCTTTCATGAATCCATGTTGTCTGCTGCTTAAATAGTTTTTTTCCAGCAAGAACTCATCCATGTGGTCTTTTATTAAACGTTCCAGTATCTTCCCAACTATAGAAGTTAAACTAACAGGTCTATAGTTACTTGGTAAAGACTTTGTTCCCTTTTTAAATATGGGCACCACATTGGCCCTGCGCCAATCCAGTGGTACTATTCCTGTCTTTAATGAGTCCCTAAATATTAGATACAGTGGCTTTGAAATGACAGAGCTCAACTCACCTAGGATCCGTGGATGGATGCCATCAGGTCCAGGTGCTTTATCCACCTTTATTCTGTCTAAATATTTCTGGACCATATCACTTTTGAGCCATTGTGGATTTGGGGCTGTGTCACTCCCACCCCCATTTTGGACATGAGCTCCCCCATGCTCCATTGTATACACAGAGCTGAAGAAAACATTTAGTAAATTTGCCTTCTCTTTGTCCCCAGTCACCCACTCTAGATTATTTTGTAAGGGGCCTACATGCTCAGACTTCACCTTTTTACTATTAATATATTTAAAGAATTTTTTGGGGTTTGTCCTACTATCTTTTGCAATCTGTCGTTCGTTTTGAATTTTTGCATCCTTGATTTCCTTTTTGCATATCCTGTTATATTCTTTGTAACATTTAAACAACACTAGTGTTCCTTCATTTTTATATTTTTTAAAAGCTACTTTCTTATTGTTTATAGCTTTTTTAACTTTGACCGTGAGCCACATAGGTTTTATTTTTAGCCTTTTAAACTTATTGCCCATGGGAACATACTTTGCAGTGAGGTTCCACACAGTCTTTTTGAAGAATTCCCATTTCTGTTCTGTGTTCATCTGTGCCAATAGTCCCTCCCAGTCCAAGTCCTGGAGAGCAGCCCTCATCCTTGGAAAATTTGCTCTCTTAAAATTTAGTGTTTTAATATTTCCTGTATGTATTTCTTGCTTATAGTTAACATTAAATGAAATCATGTTATGATCACTGCTACCCAGGTGTTCCTTTATCTGAACATTAGTAATAAGCTCTGCATGGTTTGAAATTATCAGGTCCAACAGGGCATCATTCCTAGTTGGGGCCTCAATAAACTGCACCATAAAATTGTCCTGCAATAGGTTTTTAAATTTTTTGTCCTTTAACTGTCCCAGAAGTGCCATTAATCCAGTCAATTTCTGGGTAGTTAAAATCCCCCATTATTATCACCGTCCCAGACCTTGCAGCCCTTTCCATCTGTGCAAGGAGCTGAGTCTCCACCTCCTCATTAACATTGGGTGGTTTATAACAAACTCCAATGATTAATTTTGAACTACGCACATCTGTATGCAGTTCCACCCATAATGCTTCAGCCTCATCACACTCTCCATCAACCAGGTTCTCTTTCACGCTTGCTTTGAGGTCACTTCTCACATAGAGACAGACCCCTCCACCTTTCCTTTTTACCCTGTCTTTCCGAAAGAGAGCATAGCCAGGAATATTAATAGCCCAGTCATGTGAGGATTGAAGCCAAGTTTCAGCAATACCGATTACATCATAGCTCTCCTCATGCATCAGAGCTTCCAGCTCACCTGTTTTGCTTGGCAGACTTCTGGCATTGGTGAACAAACACTTAAATGTATTGTTACATTTTTCTCTGGTGTTTTTCATATAATTTATAGTAGTACAAATGGCACTATTATTTCCAATGGCTGTTTGCAACATGGGAACTTTCTTGTCACCTGCCATAACCCTCCCCCCATCTATCCCCATTCCACTCCATTAATGTCTGACCACTAACTGACCTGTCTGCTCGATGTAATTCTAATTCACCCTCCCCCTCAATCCTAGTTTAAATACTCCTCCAGCATTCCCATAAACCTCTCCCCCAGCACAGCAGACCCCCTTCCATTCAAGTGCAAACCGTCTTTAGCATATAGGCTGCACCCCAATGAAAAGTCAGCCCAGTGCTCTAGAAAGCCAAATCCCTCCTTCCTACACCAGGTCTTTAGCCATGCATTCAGCTCTCTAATCTCCCCCTGCCTTTCCTGTGTTGCGCATGGAACAGGCAATATTTCAGAGAATATCACCTTGGAGGTCCTTCCCTTCATCTTGCAGCCTAGTTCTTTAAATTGATTCTTAAGGAGCCTCCACCTTCCATGTATACTGTCATTGGTTCCAACGTGGACCAAGACAGCTGGGTCATGCCCAGCCCCTCCCAGTAAATTATCCACCCGGTCCACCACATGCCGAACCCTGGCACCAGGGAGACAGCAAACCATTCGGTTGAAGCGATCCTGGCGACAAATTATTCTATCAGTCCTTCTGATTATAGAATCCCCTATTACCACCAACTGTCTAGGCCTACCTGCACTCCCCTCCCCATTTCTACTAGATGGGTTGCTCTCCCGGCTGTTAGGGGTAGCAGTAACATCTAGGGCTGCCACCTCTGTGTTTGCCACCTCCACATCATCACCCAACTTGGCAAATTTGTTTTGATGCACAAATACAGGACTGGCCTTCCCTTTCTTCACGCCCCTTCCACTCCCTCTAACTGCATTAACCCATCTCCCTATCTGATAATCCTGACTTTCCCCTCCACCCTCCACATCAACCTTACTGACCACTTGCTCAGCGAGCAGAGGACCCCTTTCAAGGTTGTCATTTCTACCCAGTGTTGCAACTTGCTCCTCCAGATCTCTAATACGAGCTTCCAGAAGGGCAACCTGCTCACATCTGTCACAGCGGTATCCATCTTGGAGCTGTTGCACCAATTTTGCATACATACTGTGACACACTGTGCACTGAGCAAAACCTTCAACCCTGCTAGCACTCATTTCCCAGTTACAATATAATTACTTGTATGAAGATTAAGATAATACTTACAGTTTTAGAAGACTCCTGTCTTAACTCTTGTTTTAAACTCCTGGTTTTTAACTCTCCACTTGTAATCAGAAATTCCACTTCTGATCTTAGCAAGGAGCCAGCTCTTATGGAGTTTTTACAGACACTTATATACTCACTCTTCCTCTTGTAATCAAAAATTCCACTTCTGATCAGAAATTCCACACCAGATCTTAGCAAGGTCTTAGCACCAGATATAAAGGTTTCAGAATGCAGATATGTGCAATATACAGGGTGCAGAATGTAGACACGTGCGATTTACAGGGTGCAGAATGCAGACGTGCGATTTACAGGGTGCAGAATCCAGGCGTGTGCTATGTACAGGATGCAGAATCCAGGCGTGTGCTATGTACAGGGTGCAGAATCCAGGCGTGTGCTATGTACAGGGTGCAGAATCCAGGCGTGTGCTATGTACAGGGTGCAGAATCCAGGCGTGTGCTGTATATTACCCACCTGAAGTAGCTGAGCTGTGAGCTTACCCGATAAGGGGAGGGGGTGTTGCTGTGTTCACAACCCAGGTATAGTATATGAGCTGGTCTGATAAGGGGGGGGGGTTGTCTGCATCCCAGGTGTAAATAGACATTGACCTACACCCACATCTTGCAGCCATTAGATCGGTCCAGCAAGCAGCAGGTCACAGCAGCATCTTCCCTGCGGCCATCAGATCCCGTCCGCAGTCCTACAAGCAATACGCTTCGTCAGCAGGTCAGTTCCAAAATCCCAATCAAATCATCAATGCCAATGATGCCATTGCCTGCTGTCCCTGGATAGGAGATCGCCATACAGTGGGATCGCTGGATCGGATTTGTCCCTGAGGAGTCGGACAGCAGATAATGCGAAGTATGGGCCATGCTTTGTATTGTCAGCTGTCTCCCCATCTCACTCTGATGTCTCCCTCAAAGCAGCTCCAGTCCAGCTCTCCACTTTCCTGACCGTGGCACCGATTTGTCTAAAAATGTGGGATCTGCTCACCTGAGTGACTGACACCTCTTGCCTGTCCCGTCTATTTTCACTGGCTGCCATGAATGAACAGCATCATCTGTCATTACAAGGAGCTGAAGGGGACGTCCCCATCCCCCCCACCACTCTGCCCAGGTCTCCAATCCCACCCGGAGACCTGAGCCACCAGCCGACGTGTCCGGATTTGCCTTTGATCGGGTCTCCAATGTAGAAACCCGGGAACGACATCACAGCGTCACTTCCTCTTTAAACTATAGGGGTTGCTTGGGACTACATTGGGCAATGTAGCCCAGCACAACCTAACATTGGCCGTGTGAATGGGCCCTAATTGCGGTCAAATCTTACAATATATATTTCAAATATCTTATATACATGCTTGTCTTTTAATGAGTACTACTTTCTTTCTTTACTATTAACAGATAAGCCTTGTTCAATGTATGCTTAGTAATGTGATGAATACAATATAGTGCTTTATGAACATAAATACTGTGCTCTTGTACTCAAAGTAAGACGTGAAAAAACGTAATAAATAATCAACTCATTTAAAAGAGAAGTATGGGTTTACTTTTTTTTTTATTATTCATACGTACCTCGGTGGATGGAGCATCAGGCTGATGCTCCATCTGTCCCCCGCCGTCTCTGCACTGAGAACCGAGCCACCGAACATCGCCGATGGTTCTCACAGATCCCCGAGAGGAAAGCTGCTGTCAGTCAACGTCTTTTTTCTCTGCTTCTCCACACTCATTGGAGTACTGAGCCGCGGAGGGGCAGGGAGAGGCTGTCTCAGAGGCAGGGAAAGGTGCGCTGAGACTTCCATCAATCAGGGCAGCTGGCGAAGCCCAACTGATGGCAGTGACGTCCGCGGAGAGCAGACTTCAGACCGATCTCCGCTGAAAACGGGTCACAGGAGTGCAAAACAAATTGCACTCCTGTGACCCAGAGAAGAAGCCCAGCCTAAACAGCTCAGGCCAGACTTCTCCTTTTAACGTGGTAAATATCCAATGACAAACTGTAAATTTAATTCAAAGTCCATCCAATGTGTGCTTTATACCTAAGTAAATTATATAACCAGAAATAAATGTCTCTAAAAATTCAATGCTTGTTTATCCAAATCTCAATACAGTATGTGCTCCAGTAAATCATGCATGGTGGACTACAAAAGGCAATGTTTAAAAGTTGGGGGGGGGGGGGGGGTTTGCCAGATGTAGGATCCGCCCCGGGTGCCAAATGCTCTAGGTACGCCCCTGTACCAAGCCAAGGTCAGGTAGATTAAGAAAGATTTCAGACACAACTGCCACAGGAATTGTTTGGGATACAAAGAAAAACCCACAGGTAACCTCAGGAGAAAAACAGGCTGCTCTGGAAAAAGGTTGTTTTTAACCACTTCCATACCAGGCATGCTCTGGCAGGTACCCACGTGGTGGGTGCACGTGGGTAGGCACCCACCACGTGGGTACCTACCGGAGCATGATGGGACGGTGATGCCTATATAAATGGGATGCAAGGCGCGCTTCCATCATTACAGCGACAACAGGCGACGAGGCAACATCGGAAGAAAGGAAGAGAAGACCAGAAGACCCTGACGCCACAGAAGACCGCGCTGGCTGCCTGTTTGAAATCGAGCTAACACACAAACATAGCAGGCAGCCAGCGCTGAAGAAGAAGGCACCGGAGAGCTGCAGAAGAACCGGGGTTCGCCGAGTCAAGAGCGGAAGAGGGGAGAAGATGGAAGAAGCCCCCCGGAGTCCGGAGAAGCCCCCCCCCGGAGTCCGGAGAAGCCCCCCCCCGGAGAGCGGAAGAAGAAACCCCCCCCGGAGAGCGGAGAAGACCCCCGGAGAGCGGAAGAAGAAGCCCCCCCTGGTAATTGAGCTAATAACGAAGACAGGGGGGGCATCCGGAGCAGAATAATAAAATATTTTAAAAAGCCTTGTGTTGTGTGTTTATTAACTTTTACTTTTTGCCTCCAGGTGAATGGATAGGGGTACGATGTACCCCATATCCATTCACTTAGGGTGGGGGGCCGGTATCTGGGGGCCCCCTTATTAAAGGGGACTCCCAGATTCTGATAAGCCTCCGCCCGCAGACCCCGACAACCAATGGCAAGGGTTGTCGGGAAGAGGTCCTGTCCTCATCAACATGGGGACAGGGTGCTCTGGGGTGGGGGGGCCCGCAGTGCGCCCCCCTGCCCCAGAGCACCCAACCCCCCCATGTTGAGGGCACGCGGCCTGGCACGGCTCAGGAGGGGGGGGGGCGCTCGCTCGTCCCCACTCCCTTCCTGGCCGGCCGGGTAGCGTGCTTTGGATACGGGTCTGGTATGGATTGTAGGGGGACCCCCTACGTCAATTTTTCGGCGTGGGGGGGTCTCCTTACAACCCATGCCAGACCTAAGGGCCTGGTATGCTCCTGGGGGGGGAACCCATGCCGGTTTTTTCTTTGAAAATTGGCATGGAGTTCTCCCTCAGGAATGCATGCCGCTGTCATTTTTTTTTTTTTTCCCCGACGCAACTTTAAGCCGTCGCGATCCTCAAAACTCGGCGTAACGTAACTTCGCGCATGCGCAGTACGGCCGGCGCGGGAGCGCGCCTCATTTAAATGGGACTCGCCCCATTTGAATAGGAACGCCTTGCGCCGGCGGAATTTTAGTTACACAGCCTGAAATTTCTAGATAAGTGCTTTGTGGATCAGGCACTTAGGTAGAAACTTTAAGGCAGTGTAACTTAAATTGGATTTTTTAAGTTACGTCAGGTTTTTGTGGATCTGGCCCATAGTTTATAATTAAATAAGTAATGGCGGTGATCTGCGATTTTTATCGGAACTGTGACATTGCGGCGGACAGATCGGACACTTGACACTATTTTGGGACCAGTGATATTTATACAGCAATCAGAGCTATAAATAGCCACTAATTACTGTATAATGGTCATTGGCAGGGAGGGGGTTAACACTAGGGAAAATCAAGGGTTTAAATGTGTGTCCTAGGGAGCGATTCTAACTGTTGGGGGATGAGACTGACTGGAGGAGGAGACTGATTGTTGTTCCTAAGCATTAGGAACAACAGATTAGTCTCCTCACTCCTGACCTTCATTCTGTCTCTCTCAGGAGCAATTGCGGGTGCATGTGCATCGACTCTGTTGTCATGTCGCAGGCGCATGCCCCCTAGTGCTCTTAAAGTGGCTAATGTACAGCTACGACGGCTTGCCCAGAGGAGCCAACCTGCCGCAGTATAGCTGCGAAGGCTGATCCTCAAGTGGTTAATGCCAACATATCTGCTCCTGACCAGAGACCATCTCCCCAACTACATTTTGGATAGGTTCTATACCTGTTGATAAAGTGGCAACTGGGGATCCGTATGAATGTATATCTTTAACCACTTCCATACCAGGTACTTACGCAGCTTCCCGCCCAAGCCAATTTTCAGCTTTCAGCACTGTCGCACTTTGAATGGCAATTGCGCGGTCATGCTACACTGTACCCAAACAAAATTGGCGTCCTTTTTTCCCCACAAATAGAGCTTTCTTTTGGTGGTATTCGATCACCTCTGCAATTTTTTTTTTTGCGCAACAACTAAAAAAAGGCTGAAAATTTGGAAAAAAAATTACGTTTTTATTTTTTTCTGTTAATTTTTTTGTAAATAAGTTTTCTCTTTCAATTACGGGCACTGATATGGCGGCACTAATGGGCACCGATGAGATGGCACTGATGGACATCGATGAGGTAGTACTGACGGGCACAGATGAGGTGGCACTGATTGGCGGCGCTGGTATGCGACACTGATGGGCACACATAGGCGGCACTGATGGGCACACATAGGCGGCACTGATGGGCACACATAGGCGGCACTGATGGGCACACATAGGCGGCACTGATGGGCACACATAGGCAGCACTGATGGGCACTCATGGGCGGCACTGGGCACTCATAGGCGGCACAGATGGGCACTCATGGGCGGCACTGATGGATACTTATGGGTGGCACAGATGGGCACTGATAGGTGGGCACTGGGCATGGATGGGCACTGTGGGGTGGCACTGGGGTGGCACTGATGGACACTGGGGTGGCGCTGATGGACACTGGGGTGGCGCTGATGGACACTGGGGTGGCAGCACTGATTTTTGCCAGGTTGCCAGTCAGTGCCCATTTGTGGGCACTGACTGGCATCTTTTTTTTTTTCTTTATGCTTTTTTTTTTTTTCTGTCATTTTTTTTTTTTTTTTTTTTCTGTCATTTTTTTTTTTTTGCCCACCCTGGTGCTCCAGGGTGGGCATCCCTGGTGGTCCAGTGTGGCGATCCGAGGGGGGGCTGCGCTGATAAACAATCAGCGCTAACCCCCCCTGTCAGGAGAGCCGCCGATCGGCTATCCTCTACTCGCGTCTGTCAGACGCGAGTGAGGAAGAGCCATCGGCGGCTCTTCCTGTTTACATCGTGATCAGCCGTGGTTGGACACGGCTGATCACGTGGTAAAGAGTCTCCGCCGGAGGCTCTTTACCGAGATCGGAGATGCAGGGTGTCAGACTGACACCCCGCATCACCGATCGCCGCGATGCGCGCCCCCACGGCATGAAATCCTGCAGGACGTTCTAGAACGTCCTGTCAGGATTTCATAACCACTTCCCGGACGTAAATCGGCGGGAAGTGGTTAAACCTGAAGCCAATTTTTTTTAAAAATTCTGCATAAATATGTCAGCTGGTGTAGCCTGCCGCTGATGGTAACCAGTTGTGTAAATCTCATTAGGATGATTTGGGCCACACAGTTACTGTATAATTTGCACAATGCCCCAATATGGATTTCTAACTACTGGTTACAACGAATAGACTCGCAATTTCGAGCTCATATAAATCTGCCTTGAGTGCCGGTTCACACTAGTGCGATGCAAGAACCCTGCTAATCCAGCGCGGGTTCCCGCATCGCACCTGAATCGCACAGTGGTTCACACTGAGATCTGCGAACCAGTGCCGGTGTCAATGTAAAGTTAACGACACCCCCATATTTGTCAGCAAGATCGTAGTGCGAACTGTGAAATGGTGCAGGAATCGGATCACATAAGTGTGAACACCCATGCGATCTGATTCCAGTGCCGACCAAAAAAGGGTCCTGCGCCATTTTGATGCGAATGTGATGCGATTTCAGCCATACAGTGAGATCTGAACAGCAATGCGGTGCAAATCACATGCGATGTCTGACATCGCACTAGTGTGAAGCGGGCCTTAATATCACTTTAAGGCATTAGGTGCTTCAAAGCAAAGGCAAAAATGTAGTTTCTCTTATCATCCATGGACGGACACAGCCTTCAAAGTCTTGACATATAGTTATGTTCCTGTTCATAGGAGAGGACTAGGCTGAACATGTTAGATATTTAAATACATGTTACGTTAACAGAGTTGAACAGCCCCGCCCAGGGGGTGGTCCCTCCGGACATAACCCTCCTCCCTGCAACATGCAGCCTCGTTTTTTTTTATGTCTAGCAGAGGAGGACGTGGCTCCCTTTGGGCCCAGCGCCCTGAATAAATGTTTTATTTTATTTTCTTTTAAGATTCTTCTATCAACTGCCGACAGGCTGGATATATAGATCCTTGTAGTCTTCCCAGTCCAGCCATCGAGCATGAGCACACCTTAGCTAAGCGCTGGGTCTGCCACAACATACCCCATGACTCCTGTGGTGGCCGGTGGGCTTTTTGCTCCAGGGTCCACACATGACTGGGTTGTTTTGTTGTCTCACTCACAGTGGACCGGCCAGACAGACCATCAGTTGTGGGTCTGTCAGGGACGCGCCAGCATGTCCTCGCAAGGACGGGCAAGTACGGTTCCTCCTGCCTCGACAGGATGGAACAGCTGGGAATTCCCGGGATTAAGGGGTTCTCCTGTCCTCCCTTTCCCTGCTCTCTGTCGCCCTTTCCCCTCCTGCCCTTAAGGGGTGTACCTGTGGGGGGGCTCCGGGTCCCTGTGGGGCTCCGGGGTCCGCTTTTTGTGAAGGGGGGGTCTGTCTCCTGGGAAGTCTCTAGCACTGGCTTTCTGAACGGAGCACAGCTCACAGTTTTTACCTCACAGATTTTACTTCAGTTTTTTCCTCACACACATGCTGTGTATACAAGTAAGGCAGGCAGCTGTGCTCAGCAGTCTCCCTCCAGGTGGGAGACTTTTTGGTACCTCGCTGGATGACATTATTAAGGATGTCACTGGAGGTAAGAGCACTCTCCTCAGTCCACCAAGGGGAAGGAGCCGCGCCGTAAGCCGGGTCCTTCTTTTCCCACGCAGAAGCGGTATTTTTGTCAGCCAGGGCCTGCGGGTAGACCCTCCCAGGCTGATGAAGGCTCAGCTGGGGGACAGAAACGTCCCTGGGTGCGTAAGCCAAACAAACCAGCATCCAAACCCACCACTGCTCCCACCCAACTCATGGGTGGGGGGACGGATTTTCAGGTTCACAGCTCAGTGGAGCTAACTGCTCTCCAACCAGTGGGTCTGCAAGGTGGTCTCTTTGGGGTACGCTGAACAGATTCTTTCCCTCAAATCTCCCTCTCCTTCCGGCTCATAGGTCTGCCCTATTGGGGGCAGTGCAAGACTTACTAAGTTGCGGGGTAATTTTACCTGTTCCGCAGGACGAGAGGTTTCAGGGATTTTACTCGAATCTGTTTGTGGTCCCAAAGAAGGACAAGGTCTGTCCAATCTTGGACCTCAAAGCCCTAAATGCCTTTGTGAGAGTAGGGAAGTTCCGCATGGAATCCATTCGCTCGGTGGTGGCTGCGCTCCAACCGGGGGGACTTTCTAGCGTCCTTGGACGCATACTTGCAAGTCCCAATTTGCGAAGGACACCAGAGGCTTCTTCACTTTGCAATAGAAGAAGACCACTATCAGTTTGTGGCTCTTCCCTTTGGCCTAGCGTCAGCACCAAGAGTTTTCATCAAGGTGCTCACACCGATTCTAGCTTTACTGAGTAAGCGAGGCATTGCCGTCGTGGGCTACTTAGACGATCTTCTTCTGAGAGCAGCTTCTGGCTCAGAATTAGAGGTGGATGTGACTATTGCCAGCCAGACCCTCCGGGAATTCGGGTGGGTGTTAAACATCCAGAAGTCGGTCCTGGTACCGACTCGGCGTTTGGAATACCTGGGGTTAATTCTGAACTTCATACGTGTGAAAGGGGCCTAAGGGATGGTAAAGGTTCGTTTTTTATTTTCTAAATAGGTTCCTTGTTGCAGTGTTGGTTCACGAACCTTTTCCTTCGATTTCCCATCTAAGGCCCCATGCACACGAGACGCCCGTGCAAACTCTACTGAACACACGTTTTAAAGGCTGAAACCGGCATTTAGAAAGCAGCATTTTACCGCGTTTGCGTCTATAAACGTTTAGTTAAGAAACATCATAAGACCCTCCCTAAGCTCAAAAAACAGTATTATTTAACCATCTCATCCATTTTGTGAGACCAGAGTGAGTAGCAGCAGTAGTGTACTTGTATTTCGCGTGTCACTTGCCACATCACCTGCTACAAGCTGTGGATTGTCCACTTGCCACGTCACCTGGCCATGTCACTTGCCACAAGTTGTGAATTGTCCACTTGCCACGTCACCTGCCACAAGTTGTGGATTTCCACTTGCCACGTCACCTGGCCACGTCACCTGCCAGGTATCTGGCCACGTCACCTGCCACAAGTTGTGGATTGTACACTTGCCATGTTACCTGCCACAAGCTGTGGATTGTCCACTTGCCACGTCACCTGCCACAAGTTGTGGATTTTCCACTTGCCACGTCACCTGGCCACGTCACCTGACCACCTCACCTGGCCACGTCACCTGCCACAAGTTGTGGATTGTACACTTGACATGTCACCTGGCCACATTACCTGCCACATCACCTGGCCACATCACCTGCCACAAGTTGTGAATTGTCCACTTGCCACGCTACCTTCCACAAGCTGTGGATTGTCCACTTGCCACGTCACCTGGCCACATCACCTGCCACGTCACCTGGCCACCCTCTCATGTACTCCCTCTTCCAGACACTGCAGTTCACACTGGGGATTTTAGCAGCAGAGGCAGCGCTATCAATCCAGAAAGCAGATGTGGCCAGATGTTGACTGACAAATTACAAGGTTGTGAATTATCAGTGACAATGCTAATAGCCACACCCACTGCAACATCTCACCCCACTGTAATGCAAGCAAGCACAGTCTATATGAGTGGCAATGCTTCTCTGAATTCAGGAGCAGTGCAGTTTTGTTGCCACATTACAGGAAACTGCATTAGGTGAACTTCATTGGAAGAATCAACAGGTATTTGTGGAACTTTGCAAGGGAACAAAGAGAGAAATTCAAGTGCTTCAGCACATTTTTTTTAAAGAGAGGCCATAGTTCTAGCGTAAAAACTTTAACGGCTGGGAACACCAGAGTGAACTTAGCCTTTAAAACTTTTGCTTCAGAGCATGGAAGAGGTCTGACTTTAGTTAGTTATATGAAAGAGACACCTATTGTTTGAAAAACGAGACACAAAATGATATCGTGCTGACAACAGCTACGAAGCTTCATTAGAAAAGCCTCTTAAAGTGGATGTCACAATGTAGAGAATAAGATTTCCTATCATCTGTGCCCAGTCTTGCCACACAGAGTTAATCCAGTGCTGAGCAATCCTCTTTTTATTGTTCAGTGAAATAAAACAGACTTCCAGATAAAGACCAAAGTCCTTGCTTTGAGTGACAGGTTATTTACATATCTTGTGCACTAGCTTGCAGACATGCACAGCTTCTGTAAAAAGTGCACAATTTACATCCCCTTCCCCTCTCCTCCGCTCCTCTCCTCTCCTCTGCAGCTCTCCCAGGATTGGCTGTCTTTCCTGTGTTTTGATTAAATGTTTTCAAAATATGGGGTGATTCACAGTTCAGTGTCATAAGGAAATGCTCCAGTGAACAGCCATCAGAATATACATAGACAAGTGATATGAGAGATGTATTTAGTCCGAGCTTGAGTGATCTTCTTATTATTATTGTTATTTTGCAGTGTGTGTGTCTGAGGTCACCTGATCACATATGCAAAATTCCTATATTACCAAGATGTGTTATGTGGGGGAGGGGTGGATTTCTCACTTTTTATACTTACACCCAGCAGGGCTGGACTGGGACAAAAATTTGGCCTTGGACTTCATCCAGACTGGCCCACTTTGACAGTTCTCCCCCATGGCGGCCGGACGAATCCCCCCCCCCCCCCCCCCGGCCACCCAAGCCCCATCTCCCCGGCCACCCAAGCCCCCTCTCCCCCTTCACTAGCCACTAGCTGTTCTACTTAATTAGAGTAGAACGGCTGGTACTGGTATTCTTTTAGGCAGTACCAGTGGGGAAGCTAGACATTATTTCACCCGGGACAAGGAATCAGTTTGGTGCTCCCCCTTATGGGACAAGATTAGGCAGAAGTGAGAAACTCCCAGGCCATAGCTGTTGAGTCAGCTGTCTGTCCCCTCCCCCATGCTCCTCTGTCATCTCCCTTCTCCTCTGGTCCTCCCCCTGCTTCTCTGTTCCCCCCAGGGGAGCGCTGCAGGGAGGGAGAGGAGGTGATCACTGTGGGAAGGGAGAGACAGAGGAGCGAAGGGGGACAGCGGTCCGCTGTCACTGAAGCCAGCCCACTGAGCTATCGGCCCACCGGGAAACTCCCTGTAGTCCCAATGGCCAGTCTATCCCTGACACCCAGTAAGGCTGAATGAACTTAGGGCTGGTTCACATTAGTGCGCTGTGCGAGATCACACGTGATTTGCCCTGCACTGCTGTTCAGATCACATGCGATGTCTGTGCGATGCAATTTCAGCCATACAAACTGTATGGCTGAAATCGCATCTCATTTGGACCACACCAGAATCACATAGGTGTTTACACCCATGCGATCCGATTCATGTCCTAACTGTCAGTTCACAGTGCGATATGCGAGGTGAAATAGGGGTGTCGTTACCATTGTATGACACTCCCCAGCAGTTTGCATATGGCAGTGTGAACTGCCGTGCGAGTCGGTTGCGATGTGGGAACCCGCAGTGGATTCGCAGGGTTACCGAATCGCACCATTGTGAACCCAGCCTCAAAACATACAGCCTACAAATGTCACCTGACTGCTCCCACCAAGGCTCGGTTCACACTGGTGCGATTCGGTAACCCTGCGAATCCACTGCAGGTTCCCACATCGCACCTGACTCGCAAGGCAGTTCACACTGCCATATGCAAACTGCTGGGGAGTGTCATACAATAGTAACGACACCCCCATTGCAGCCCACATATCGCACTGCGAACTGACAGTTAGATCATGAATTTGATTGCATAGGTGTAAACACCCATGCGATTCTGGTGCGGACCAAAAAAAGGGTCCTGTGCCTGTTTGGTCCAAATGCAGTGCGATATTGGCCATACTATCTGTATTTCTGAAATCGCATCGCAGACATCACATGTGATTTGCGCTGCAGTGCGGTGCGAATCACATGTCTGGCATCGCACCACTGTGAACCGGGCCCAAGTCCCTACAAATGTCACCTAACATTTTTTACAATTTATTTTTGTACTCATTTTTTTTATAATGATGGGGGGAGGGGTTTTATTTTTTTAAATATCTTTTTTCACAGTGCTTTTGGAAAAGGGGACTGAGGGATGGTGCAGTGGACGGTGTCAGTAGGGCAGTGGTCGGTGTCAGTGGGGCAGTGGATGGTGTCAGTGGGGTAGTGGTCGGTGTCAGTAGGGTGGTGGATGGTGGTAGTGGATGGTGTCAGTGGGGCAGTGGACGGTGTCAGTGGGGCAGTGGACGGTGTCAGTAGGGCAGTGGTCGGTGTCAGTAAGGTAGTGGGTGGTGTCAGTGGGGCAGTGGATGGTGTCAGTGGGGTAGTGGATGGTGTCAGTGGGGTAGTGGATGGTGTCAGTGGGGTAGTGGTCGGTGTCAGTGGGGTATGGTCGGTGTCAGTGGTTGGTGTCAGTAGGGTAGTGGATGGTGTCAGTGGGGTAGTGGATGGTGTCAGTGGGGTAGTGGATGCTGTCAGTGGGGTAGTGGATGCTGTCAGTGGGGCAGTGGTCGGTGTCAGTAGGGAAGTGGTCTTGGGGCTCTGGACCGTGTCGGTATGGGGGGGCGGTTGTAGTATCAGTGGTGGGTGTCAGTGGGGTAGTGGACGGTGTCAGTGGTCCTGGGGCTCTGGACCGTGTCAGTATGGGGGGCGGTTGTGGTGTCAGTGATCCTGGGGCTCTGGACCGTGTCGGTATGGGGGGCGGTTGTGGTGTCAGTGGTCCTGGGGCTCTGGACCGTGTCAGTTTGGGAGGCCGGTTGTGGTGTCATTAGTGGGTGTCAGTGGACGGTGTCATTGGTCCTGGGCCTCTGGACCGTGTCGGCATGGGGGGGGGCAGGGGGTGGTTGTGGTGTCAGTGGGGTAGTGGACGGTGTCAGTGGTCCTTGGGCTCTGGACCGTGTCGGTATGGGGGGGCGGTTGTGGTGTCAGTGGTGAGTGTCAGTGGACGGTGTCATTGGTCATGGGCCGCTGGACCGTGTCGGTTGTCGGTGGTTGTGTTGTCAGTCATTTTTTATTTTCAATTTCATTTTTTGATCTTTTTTTTTTTGCAATTTTATTTTTGATGTCTTTATATAGTTTTTATCAGCCCTGTTGGTGGGCTTTGGTGACATGTCAGGGGTCTAAACAGAGACCCCTGACCTCTCCCCTTTCAGACAGAGAAAGGACATAGGACAGATTCCCCAGTCCTTTCTCTTCATTGAAGTAAAATGGAGGGAAGACACACAGGTTACTCTGGTTACTCTGCTCAGTTATCACAGGACGCACAGTGATTGGTAACGAACGCTCTATGTCCCAGTCAGAAAAGACAGGGGCTGGTAATTGACATACCAGCCCCTGTCTCTCTATTCAGACGGATCCCCCGCGCACCCCCACCCCTCCTCGCAGCCCGCGGTAGAGTAGAGGGGAAGATAAAGGCCTTGTACACACGATATGTTAACCAGAGGACAACGGTCTGAAGGACAGTTTTCATCGGTCGAAACCGATCGTGTGTGGGCCCCATAGGTTATTTAACCATAGGTTAAAAAAAAGCCAACTTGCTTTAAAATTAACCTATGGATTCCTAACAGATAGGTCAAAACCGATCGTTAGTAGGCACGTCCATCGGTTAAAAATCCATGCATGCTCAGAATCATGTCGACGCATGCTTGGAAGCATTGAACTTCGTTTTTTTCAGCACGTCGTGTTTTACGTCACCGCGTTCTGACAGGATTGGTTATTTACCTATGGTGTGTAGGCGTGACGGACAATCAGTCAGCTTCATCGGTTAACCTAAGATAATGGTCCTTCAGACCGTTTTCCTCTGGTTAACCTATCGTGTGTACGAGGCTAAAGACATTTGTAAAAACACCGGCGGCTGCAGGGAATGAGAGGGGGGGGAGAAAGACAGTGGGGGATGTGAAAGACACGGAGGGGGACGAGGGGGAGTGGAGGAGTAAGCGCTGCCTCTCTCATCTCCTGTTTCTATCGCACTTGTGCAGGAGTAACTGGAGCGCGCTCTGTCACTCCTGCACATGCACTTTAGTCTCCCCTGGCACGAGGCTCGTCCTCGCAATGCTGGCTGGTGGGCAGAGGAGTCCTCTGACGTCACCGAGCGCCGGGAATCAGAAACGCCGAATAATTCGTTGATATTGTGGGGCTCCTTACAGCTGAGGGGGTGAGTAATAAAAAAAAACAATACATGCAGGAGGCATGTATATCATTATAGATATTAAATATGTTAATATCTTGTAAATGATGGTAATGGGTTTACATCCACTTTAACTTACAGGAAATGTGGTCACTGCAGTCACCTACTTCTTTCAGGTGACAAAACTGTAATCATAGAGGCTTGAAGATCTCAAGTGCTAAAGATGCTATCTACAGCTCATTAAGACATTGGGTGCTTCAAAGCAAAGTGCAAAATTATGTTTTATCCTGTGATGTCTACTGATATGGAACAAATGGTGGAAGAGTCTGTTAAGAAAACAGAAACACTAAACAAATTAGCCACAGTTTTCTTTGATTTAAGAGGACACTGTGGGGCATGTGATGAAGAAGCCTTATGTAGCCCTCTTTTGATGGGAGGTTATAACAAATGGTCCTCCGCACTAAACCTGTAGGTCACAGGTGTCAAACACAAGGCCTGCGGGCCGAATCCGGCCCTCCAGGCCATTTCATGTGGCCCTTGCACCTCTCCTACAGTTGCAGGAGAGCTCCAGCCCTCCTCTGGTCCTATTACAGACCCTTACTTTCTGCTTTCAAGCAATGCATCCAGCTTCTTTGCAGCAGCATAAGGAAAGTGGGTGCACTGTGATGTAAGGGAGAGTGGGGGACTCAACTTCTGATGGCTTAACATATAATGAAAGGGGAGGCAATGCACTGGACATCTAATCTTACAGATACAACCAGCCCTTTTGAGGGCAATCATAATGCTGACGCAGCCCACAATGAAAATGAGTTTGACACCCTTGCTGTAGGTAAATCAGAGAACCAGATATTTTTTGATAATAAAGTTGGCAGTGCCTTCACCAAGATCACAGCCTCTGGGGGAATCCCCTCCTGGGAAATGATTCAGTAATCAAAACAAAGGCCCGGATTCAGGTAGATTTGCCCCTTATTTATGGGGGCGCAGGGCAGCGTTTTTGCCCTGCGCCCCTGCAAATTTACTGCGCTACCCGCGATTCACGGAGCAGTAGCTCCGTAAATTGCGTGTGCGCTGTGTAAACTTGCCCTGCGTAAGGGCGCCTAATGTAAATGATCCCGTAGGGGGCGGCAATCATTTAAATTAGGCGCGCCGAGCGTAGAGTGCATGCTCCGTCGGGAAACTTTCCCGACGTGCATTGCGGCAAATGACGTTGCAAGGACGTCATTTGCTTCAAAGTGAACGTGAATGGCGTCCAGCACCATTCACGAATCACTTACGCAAATTACGTAAAATTCGAATGTCGCGACTCGGGAACGACGGGTATACTTTAGCATTGGCTGCCCCTGCTATTAGAAGGGGCAGCCTTACGCTAAACACGCCGTACGCAAACAACGTAAATTGCGTACGCAGGGCTCGCGCAACATTGTGAATCGGTGTTGGTATGCAATTTGCATACTATACGCTGACCACAATGGGAACGCCCCCTAGCGGTCATCGCAAGAATGCAGCCTAGATATGCGTGGCATAAGAGCCTTATGCCACGCAGATTTTAGGCTGCAGTCGGCGTTACGATGTTCCTGAATCAGGAGCATTCGTAACGCCGGGGCAAGTAAGCAATTGCGCTGTGTAACCTATGGTTACACAGGCGCAATTGTTACTTGAATCTGGGCCAAAGTAATTGTGAGCAGAGTAGCTACTGCAATCAGCATATAACATTAACCATAAGTATACAAGTATATAAAGTACTAAGCAAAAGTTTTAGGCAAATGTGAAGTAGTGCTGTGAAGTAAGAATGATTTCAAAATTATATAATTTATTTGTTTATTTTGTTATCAATTTACAAAATAAAAATTAAAATCTGCTAGCCGGTTGACAGCTGGGACTCTGGACACCGTGGCTACCTAATGCCTAGCAGGCTTGTTAGGTGCTCTGCTTCTATTGCTGCTGCATCTCCAGCTGCTTGATGGATGACTCATATTGTGCTGTTCTGTCTCACACTGACAAGGCTGTTTGAGGAGAGTTTTTACCTGTAAGTGTGCTTCTTTTAAATAAAGATGTTTTTTCCTGCTATAGCCACAGTGCCCTGTCTCCATTTCTAAAGATGTCAAAGCACATCATGCTTCTCTTCGACATCGAAAGGTTTCCGGTAGTGCCATCATCACAGCACTGGCCAAGATAGACCCATTTACGGTCCAGAGAAGCCTGGCTGGAAGGGGTCTTCATGGAAGAATTGCAGCCAAACTCCAAAGTCGAAACATTGCTAAGTGACTCAACTTTGCATGAAAACATAGGAACTGGGGCGCAGAAAAATGTCAGCAGATGCTCTGGACTGATGAGTCCAAATTTTAAGTATTTAGGCAGAAATAGGTAGGGAATATACCTGAGGTTAACAATAGTGGTAATATTTTTTACTAGGCACATTTCTTTTTTCCTTTGTTTTTCGGGTATAAATCCTTAATTTTATGAAGTTTTATTTTGATATGTTGCAGGCTCTAATTACTGTTTTTATTTAATTTGGTCGGATGGCTGGAATTGTTTTTGTATTGTTTTTTTTTATATATATATCGTAACATAGATATATTCCTTCTCTTGATACTGCCTATATTGTTTATATCTTTTGTTATAACTAAAAAAATAAATGTTTTTGAATACATTTTTTTTTTTAAGTATTTGGCTGTAACAGGAGGCGGTTTGAAGGACCGGAGGAGATCAGTACAATAATGAGGGTCTGCAGGCAACAGTGAAGCGTGGTGGAGGTTCCTTGCAACATTGGGCTGCATTTTTGCAAATTGACTTGGAGATTTGGTTAAGATCAGTGGTGTTCTCAATGCTGGGAAATACAGGCAGATACTTATCCATCATGCCATACCATCAGGGATGTATGTGATTGGACACACATTTATTCTGCAGCAGGACAACAACCTCAAACATACAGTCAGAGTCCTTAAAGTGGTTGTATAGTCGCCAGACCTTGCCAGAAAGAGGTCAAATAAAGCTGTGGCCTTGCCCTTTTCCAACTTAATGGTTATATGTGTGGTTTCTTGTATGGGGTAGCAAGGATTTGTTCACTATACTAATAGTCTTTCCCTGAGCCTATGCACCTCAGCCGTCATGTGTATCATACAAATCACTCAGCAACTAATCCCTGGGTGGGAAGCCAGTTTTATGTATACATTAGTTACAATACAAAACAGTCTCTCAAAAACATAAAAGCTGCTTTGTATCTTAGCATTTCTAAACATCCAAGGTAAACACATTTTGTCAGAAGAACAATACTAATTACCAGTTGATGGATGTTACTGATTATGAAAAGAATGAGGGTGCGTTTTTTTGGTTGATCTGAAAGTATCTTACCGCTCAACCAATATGTTTTGCTCCAGGGAAACAGTTATATACACAAATGAAATACATGTATGAGAATGCTGTTTTACCTGCCAACGGGTTTTATTCCTGTCCATCTACTCCTGAGATATACACGGCCCTTTCGTAACAGCACAGCTCTGTCTAGCAGGTGTAGAGACCTGCTTTTTTTTTCTGTTTCAGGAAAGTTACAAATTTTAGATCTTGCCTCTCCCCTAGCCTGCAAACCGATGAGTTTATCTCTCTGTCACTCTGTTCTCTCCTCCTATCAGGATGCTCCTTGTCAGTACATGCCCACTGCAGGACAACTGACTGGCTTCTTGAGCTGTTTCTACCTCTTTCAATCTGCAATCTGCTGTACGGGGGTCTGCATAAGGCTGATAACTAATAAATGTAAAAATACATTTAATGATGTTTTAACAAATACAGAGTTATATTAAAGGCAAAGTATTGGATAAGTTAAATAAACAAGCCTTCAAATTTACAGTACCTTCGTGCTGCAGCTGACCGCACAGTTCTCCACGCGGAGAGTGGTAACTGTGAGTCACTGCTCTCTGCTCTGCTCCTCCAGTGCTTGCTGATGTGCCAGGCTGGAGAGGGGGGGGGGGGGGGGGAAGAAGCTGGCTCCAGCTCTCAGCCATGTGCTGAAAGGTGGGATCAGCTGTCGGTCAGGCAGCGGGGTGGATCCCAACAATTTTTTGAGATCCTTCCAAAGCCTGGCTCTGTTCTGTCCCATTAGCTGATAGTGGGTAATAGCCCCATATAAAGTATATGGTAACTTCAGATGACCGTACTACACATCCCAAAATCATATGCTGTTAGTAAATCGCTTTCCCTCTGCGTTCAGGATGTGATGTGATCGTCTGGTTGAGCACTAGAGAGAAAGTGCTCTATGTATAGCATTAAAAGAAGTGTGTCTGAACAAAGGTAGAAACACAGCCACCACGTGGCTAAAGATAGTTCAGAAAACAGATGAGTTTCGTGGTCGATAACACTATGGAAGGATTTTTTTTAAGGGGAAGGGGAGAGGAGAAGAAAAAAAGAGAAAAATTATGCGGGGGTCTGTGATTAATCCCTGCAAATGGCATATAGATAATGTTATCAAGTAGAAATGTAATAGTAATTTATTTTTTATTTTCTTAGGGGCCATGAGCCGAGCAGGCATATTGTAAATGTGTTTTTTGTTGTTTTTTTATTTACATTTACAACTCCTTTAAGACTTATAAATGCGTGGATTTTTTTTTTAAATCAACATTTTTTATTACATTTTTCATATACAGTGGAACCTTGGATTACGAGCATAATTAGTTTCAGGAGAATGCTCATAATCCAAAGTACTCGCATATAAAAGCGTGTTTCCCCATTGAAGTCAATGGAAACGAAAATAATTTGTTCCGCATTGACTTCAATGGGATGCAATACCACATGCAGCCAGGGGCGAGGGGGCGCTGGAGAGCCTCGGAAACGTCCGAAAAGGCCCGAGGAGACTTTAGTTGACCTCGGCAAACCTCGGAAAGACTTCCTACCTGAGATTTGGCGAGGTTAGCCGTGTTGTCCTCGGGCCTTTCCGTGCATTTCCGATTGGCGCAGATTGGTTGCGATCGGCCGCGTTCGGCTCTGCTTGGCGATGCTCAGCGCTCGCGCCCCCCACCTCAGGCAAAAAGCGGTACTGCACACCGCTTTGGCCTGAATCGTGCTCGTTTTGCGAGACAACACTTGCAAACCAAGTCATGATTTTTTAAAATGCAGTGCTCGTATTGCAAAACGCTTGTTAACCGCATTCCTCGCAATCCAAGGTTCCACTGTATAACAATGAAAAAAAGAAAATGGAAAACAATACCTGCACACGCGTTCACAATTATACATGCAATGTAATACAAGAATAAAATAAATCAAGTAGGACTGCTTCCGTCAGCGTATATCATAAATACTCCTTTGTCATGAGCATGCTGCCTAGTATACAATAGATCAGGAATGAGAATATATCATCAGGGATATATACTGTATATATGTCATGGTTATAGACTACAACCCTTGCCCTGTTTCCCAGCAATAGGGAAGAAAAATAAAAAATACAAAAAGAGCAACCTTATACACAAGCAAAGGAACAAATGCACAATATAAAACTTGTATGCAGCCTCTGTACATCACTGTATATTATTTTTGTGATCGTTGTTGACACGTTGCTGAGAAGTTGGAAAGACTGTATATTTGTAGCATCCTGAACTACTTAATGCCTCTTTATTTGAGGATAGCTAAATCAAGCCAGAAGATATACCACAGCTTAGAATTCTATCTTTGACTATTCGGAACGGGGCAATACCAGGAGTGCCCAAACACTTTTCCCATATGTGTGTAAATTTGGTTGGTCTTCCACTATGTTGATATATCAGTTTCTCCTTTATTAAGGCCTTGTTAAATTTAGTGACCCACTCTTTATGGTATGGTGGTGTTGTAGAGAGCCATTTTTGTGCTATGAGTTTCAGAGCAATAAAAAGGTGCTCTAGTGATAATCAAACATGTATTAGGAGTGTCAGAGTTAAGGGCCTAAAGGAAGAGTGAGCTTCCATATATTGTTAATAGGTCTAATAAATTTGTCCAGTATCTTGTAAATTTTGGACATTTCCATATCATATGAATAAAAGTGCCATTGTCTATTTCACACCTATGACAAAGGGGAGAGTCTTTTCTTTGCCATTTATGTAGATTTTGGGGAGCACAATAAGTATGATGTAGGATGAAATTTTGGGTGAGCTACTGAGCTGGTGACCTTAAGTATATTATCAAGCATAGTGGACCATTCCTCACCTGAAATATGACCTATGTCTTCTGACCACTGGGTTCTACAATTAGAGGACATAGCAGTCGATACTTTAGACATAAAAAAGCTATATAAAGATGAAATTTGTCCCTTCCTAGAAGTTACTAGTTGTGTGAGTATTTTAGGATCTGCTAATACTCACAAGGAACACGGAGGAAAGATGGATTTGCTTTAAGAGCATATTAAATAAGGGCATTAACCAATGCATGCCATTTGGGCAATACATTTAAAAGAGCAAGCAAAAGTCCTGGATGGCTTAACGCCAATGTAAAAATGCATATAAAAGCAAAAGAGAAGGCCTTCAAAAAATACTAGTTTGAGGGATCATCATCAGCATTCAGACTTTATAAAGAATGCAACAAGAAATGTAAGGGTGCAATTAGGGCGGCCAAGATAGAAAATCCCAATAAATTCTTTAGGTATGAAAACAGTGAAAAAGGTAGGACAGCCCATATTGGCCCCATAAAGAATGATGAAGGACATCTGGTTACAAGAGATGGCAAAGGAATTTAATTTATTCTTCTCAGTCTTCACGAGAGAATTGGGGCTTCAGTAACCACAACTGCAGTGTCTATCCTTGTGACACATCACAGGAAGCATCTCCATCGTTAACAGAGGGCAGAATTAACCACTTGCCGACCTCCTCATGTAGATATACGTCAGCAGAATGGCACGGACAGGCACATCAACGTACCTGTACGCTTCACTATGTCGGCGCATCGATCGAGTGATCCCTTTTATAGGGGAGACTCGATCCATGATGTCAGTCCTACAGCCACACCCCCCTACAGTAGTAAACACACACTAAGTGAACACTAAATGTTACAGCGCCCCCTGTGTTTAACTCCCAAACTGCAACTGTCATTTTCACAATAAAGAATGCAATTTAAATGCATTTTTTGCTGTGAAAATGACAATGGTCCCAAAAATGTGTCAAAATTGTCCGAAGTGTCCGCCATAATGTTGCAGTCACGAAAAAAATCGCTGATCGCCGCCATTAGTAGTAAAAAAATAAATAAAAATGCAATAAAACTATCCCCTATTTTGTAAACGCTATAAATTTTGCGCAAACCAACCGATAAACGATTATTGCGTTTTTTTTTTACCAAAAATAGGTAGAAGAATACGTATCGGCCTAAACTGAGGGAAATTTTTTTTTTTATATATGTTTTTGGGGGATATTTATTATAGCAAAAAGTAAAAAATATTGCATTTTTTTCAAAATTCTCGCTCTATTTTTGTTTATAGCGCAAAAAATAAAAACCGCAGAGGTCATCAAATACCACCAAAAGAAAGCTCTATTTGTGGGGAAAAAAGGACGCCAATTTTGTTTGGGAGCCACGTCGCACGACCGCGCAATTGTCTGTTAAAGCGACGCAGTCCCGAACTGTAAAAACCCCTTGGGTCTTTAGGCAGCATATTGGTCCGGGGCTTAAGTGGTTAAAATTAGACTTGGGAAACTTAACATTAATAAATTACCGGGAACAGATGGCTTGCACCCGAGGGTACTTAGGGAACTAAATCAAGTAATTGCCAGACCATTGTTCCTAATTTTTACTGACAGTCTACTGACTGGAATGGTACCAGCTGATTGGAGAAAAGCCAATGTAGTACCATTATTTAAAAAGGGCCCAAAATACATCCCTGGGAATTACAGATCAGTTAGCCTAACGTCAATAGTATGCAAGCTCTTGAAGGGGATGATAAGGAACTATATACAAGATTTTAGTAATGAGAACGGTATCATTAGCAGTAATCAGCATGGATTCATGAAGAATCGTTCTTGCCAAACCAATCTATTAACCTGCTATGAGGAGGTGAGTTGCCTAACTAGATAAAGCCAAAGCATTTGACGCAGTTCCCCATAAACATTTACTGTACAAAATAAGGTCCAGTGGCATGGACCATAGGGTGAGTACATGGATTGAAAACTGGCTACAAGGGCGAGTTCAGAGGGTGGTGATAATTGGGGAGTACTTGGAACGGTCAGGGGTGGGTGGTGGGGTCCCTCAGGGTTCTGTGCTGGGACCAATCCTATATAATTTGTTCATAAACGACCTGGAGGAAGGGGTAAATGGTGCAATCTCTGTATTTGCGGACGATACTAAGCTAAGCAGGGCAATAACTTCTCCGCAGGATGTGAAAAACGTACAAAAAGATCTGAACAAATTAATGGGGTGGGCAACTGCATGGCAAATGAGGTTCAACGTAGAAAATTTTTAAATAATGCATTTGGGTTCCGAGTGCAATCTATACACTGGGGGGGAGAACCACTGGGGGAATCTAGGATGGAAAAGGACCTGGGGGTCCTAGCAGATGATAGGCTCAGCAATGGCATGCAATGCCAAGCTGCTGCTAACAAAGCAAACAGAATATTGCCATGCATTAAAAAGGGGATTAACTGCAGAGATAAAACGATAATTCTTCCGCTCTACAAGACTCTGGTCTGGCTGCACCTAGAGTATCCTGTGCAGTTCTGGGCACCAGTCATCAGGAAGGCCGTACTGAAAATAGAGAGAGTACATAGAAGGGCAACAAAGCTAATAAAGGGTCTGGAGGATATTAGTTATGAGGAACATTTTCAATTTACAAATACCATACTGGTGACCCCACAATAGGGATAAAACTTTTTTGCGGAAGGGAGTTTAACAAGACACGTAGCCACTCATTAAAATTAGAAAAAAAAGGCTTAACCCTAAACTACGTAGAGGGTTCTTTACTGTAATAGCGGCAAGGATGTGAAATTCTCTTCCACAGGCGGTGGTCTCAGCGGGGAGCATCGATGGTTTCAAGAAACTATTAGATAAGCACCTGAACGACCACAACATACAGGGATATACAAGGTAAAGGTTCGTACACACGGTCGGACATCCAACAAAATTTCCCTTGGATTTTTGACTTAATTGATTTGTCCGATCACACCCATAGCATACACACACTCGGACTTTTTCGGCAACCAACACGAACGTAGTGACGTTTTAACGTACTGCCACGCGATTCAAAGAGGAAGTTCTATTTTCGTACGTCACACGTTGCGTTCCATCAGCTACTATATAGTTAGTTGACGTTTCGTGTGAGTGCTTTCCCGATTTCCATTTTCGTGCCTTTTTGGTCGTTACTTTGCGTGCGTTCGCTCGATAACGATATGTTGCGGAATCCAGCGAGAGAACGGGCTGTTTATGGGCTTGGAGTTCTGGCTATTGCTCAAGCCCGGACCAGGACCAGGAAGAGGAGGACTGTTTGGACCAAAAATTGGTTGCTTCAGCGGGACCAATTTTCCCATATGTCATTGCTGAGGGAGCTGCAAGAAAACAATCCGAATGATTTTCGGAACTATCTTCGGATGTCAGATGCCTGCTTCCAGCGTCTTCTAAACTTGCTGTCCCCATATATTAGCAAGAAGGACACCTGTATGAGGCCTGCTATTCCTGCAGAGCAACGGCTCATAGACACTTTGCGTTATTTGGCCACAGGAAGAAGTCTCCAGGACATCAAGTTCACCACTGGGATCTCTCCCCAGGCTCTGGGACACATAATTCCGGACACTTGCTGTGCCATTATTCAAGTCCTGCAGAAGGACTATATTCGGGGTAAGTTATTTTCTTTGTTTTCACATTTGATACACTTCATGATTTCTCGAAAATATTTTATTTGTACTTTGTCTTATTTGTATATATTATGTTATTGTCTACCCTCTGGTGTGTCAATCACAAAAACCCAAGTCGGTTGCAACCTGATCCTTCATTGGTTCACCATATTGGTCCCATGGAAAAGGAGAGAGTTCTTAACACTTGCCAAACTTTAAGCATTCAACATTATCTCCCCAAAATGTATTTAATCTGCCACCAGAGGGAGTCAGGAAGCATATTATTAGCTCTGCTTGTTAATTTTTATTCAACAAATGTTTGGATATATTTTAGTGTTCTCTTGCCCCTATAATGTATGTGTTAAAATTGCTGCTAATATTTTGTGCTCAAGTATTAACTAATTTTTCTTTGCTTGACTCCACAGTTTCCTTCAAACCCTGAGGAATGGCAGGATGTTGTGGCCCAGTTTGCCAATCAGTGGAATTTTCCCAACTGTGGGGGTGCCATTGATGGCAAACATGTCCGAATTGTTCCTCCACCGGCCTCAGGCTCTTATTTTAATAATTATAAGGGCTTTAACAGCATAGTTCTGCTTGCTATTGTTTCTGCCAATTATGAGTTTTTATATGTTGATGTCGGTATGAATGGTCGTCATTCTGATGGAGGTGTCATGGCTCATACCGAATTCTATCAGCGTCTTACGTCTGGCACCTTACATTTGCCACCTGCGCAGGACAACGTGGAGGGCCTCAACTTTGTTTTTGTGGCAGATGAGGCGTTTGCTCTTGGGGAACATCTTTTGAATCCCTTTCCAATGAGGAACCTCACCCCTGAGCAACGGATCTATAACTATAGACTATCTTGTGCCAGAAGGGTGGTTGAAAACACCTTTGGCATTTTGTCCTGTCGTTTTCGGCTTTTTCTGACTGCCATTCACTTGGCTGAATACAAAATTAATCATGTGGTGTTGTGCTGCTGCATCCTCCATAATTTTCTACGGAGGAATGCTGCTAACTACATTGGTTCCGGCCATACTGATGACCCCTCAGGTGGATGGCCAGCTGAAGACGCAGTGATGCCAGCCCTGCAACTAACTAGACCTGCTGTCTCCTCCCAGAATGCCCGTCTGGTGCGGGAGCAATATATGGACTATTTTGTGGGTAGAGGGGCAGTGCCTTGGCAGCAAGATCTCCTGTAGTTTTTTGAGAAGCTTTCTGATGTTCCTTTTGAAAACCCAAATTTCAATTTCAAGATGCTGTTATCTGTGTTTATTAATATTATTTTACTGATTTCTGAAATGTTGCTGTGATTAGCATTAAATATTTTGAACCAAGCAAATGTTGAATTAGCCTTTCTAAATTTTGAAACAGCTATGTGTAGTATTATTATGCCTTTTGGTTCTGCTACACCCCTTTTCCACTAATACACTATCACTTTCCCAAGACAAATATGCAAATATACTGGTAGTAGTGATCAGATAAATAAGAAGCCACAAATTTTTAGAAAAAATATAATTGTTCAATCCTGCACAATCCAATGTCACTTTTTGGCAGTTTACAAAATACAAAAACATTGGTAGTTCAGGAATAACACAATTGTGTATGTTTTTTTTTAAACGCTAAACATGCATCTTTTAAAACCCAGCCCTAGACATTGCCAAGTGTTTTGAGAAGAAATTTAAACATTTTCAGCTTTCTTCACACACCAAACTCAAATTTACTAATGTAAATGTCTGTCCAGATGCACTTTTGTTCATTCTGTGTTCCATTTTTGGGTGGGGCAAAAAGGCATGCACAGTGGTCTCCATGCACTCCGTGGGTTCTGGTTGGCTGTAGCTCACAACATGTAGTCATCCTTATCACCGGAAACGGACTACCATGTTGTGAGCTAGAGCCGACCGGAACCATAATGGAGTGCATGTCAAACACTGTGCCTGCATCTTTGTCGCATACAAAAATGCACACCAAAATGAATGGAACTGCGTCTGATGTGAACTGACCCTTAGCACAGTCTTTCTCAACTCTCCTTCTCCTGGTGCAATCCCAGGGTCAGAATGACAAGTTGTTCCACTTTTGTCCTCGATACATTGGGCATTTTTGTATGTGCATTTTTGTTTGATTTTAAGGTCTAGCCCTTAAAAAATAACAAAATGACATTTGTAGGCACCAGGAGAAGAAGAGTGGATAAACACTCAGCTGAGACCCAGAAATCACACATAAAGATTGTCATTTTGTGGTAATGACCAACCAATTAAAGTATTGTATTGGCGAAAAAAGTCACATGGTCAAAAATGTGCGTAGTGCAAAGAGAAGTAGTGCAAATTCTTTGAATTCTCACAAACTGAGCATGTGCAAACAAGGCTAATTACAAATATTTCCAGGATAAAACATTGAACACGAGGGAACATTTGTAATTAGAAATGTACGATAGAAAACAACTAAAATTTTGCTAACAGGTCGTAATAATCCCTGATTCGTCTCTGAACACCAGTGGCAGCCTCCTTGAGATTTTCCAGCTCTGTCATTGCCTGCAGCATATCAGCACTGATCCGACCAATAGTGCATCCTGGTAGTTGGTGGCCTTGGAAAAAGAAAAAAACATTTGAATGGGTTTGATGGTCAAGTGACTGAGGCAATCCAAAAAAAAAAACAATCTGGTCTATTTTCATGAAATACTTACCTAAACCTAGACACTCAATTAGTCCTAACAACCTTTTTCATCTTCATAATACACCTACACTACTAGTGAATGTACACACTACAGATAATACTCTGTAAATCTTGGGCCAGGTGCATATCCATGTGTCTTCACATGCATCTACCTAAACACCACTGCCACCTCTCCCTTCTACATGCTCAAATGTTGAATACACTAAATAATTTGCTATTGTGGTGTAGGCGTGTGTGGTGTGGACAACGAAACAAGAAACAGGTGTTGATTTTGCAGGGCACATGTTCCAAAAACTTACTGGGGCAAACAACAACCCCTGAAGGCTCATCTTGCATTTCTTGCACTCCTTCACCCTCAGCATATCTGGTGTCTGGCGATGTGCTGTCGACTGGTGGCTCTTTGCTGGGTCCGGCACTATCCTCCAAATCCTGCAAAGGTTGGTGCTGAGCACACTCACAATCCTCTAAAATGAAAGAATAAATCATCTATGAATCCTCGCCAAAATTACATTATATTAACATAATCACATGTGCTGCTTTTAAAGTACACCAACCTTGCCCTGGTGAACCAGTTTGCTCCACACTAGTGCACTACACTATGCATTATTAAAATAAACGCAATGCTAGGGAACAGGAGTATGATGTCATTAAAAATGTGTGAATACATGTCTATATATTGGCCAGTGGCCACATTAAACATTAAACAACTCAGGCAGATGACACCCATCACTCTTGTTTCCTATGGCAATATGGTTTATATGATGTGAAATCTACCAGGCGTGACTCTGCGTGACTCTGATCCCCAGGGCCTCTCCTCTACCCATGTCTACCCTGCAAATGTGTCATTAATGGCCAGTGATGAGCCACGCATCTAACATAAAGTGTAATGTACCCCTTAAGTTCTGTTCTGAGCCAATGGCCTTTGTCCTATCTATAAACACCCCTGTCACTGGCAAAAGCACATAAGCATTTTTATTAACTTACGTTTTGTGGCAGATTTTGGGCCTGTTGTCTCCCCTGTTCTCTCCCCTGTTGGAGCCCAGTCAAGGAAAGCCTCCCTTTGTCCCCTGTGGTGTCTTTCTCTGTGCCTTTGTCCTGTTGAAAAAATTAGAATACAGTATATTAAGGATTTGACAAAAGTAGCCAAGACATAAGAAAAACTTTACAATTATAATGAACTGCTTGTAAACTTGCATTAACTTCTTCTGTAGACCCCACCAGAAAAAAAACACATTAAATTTCATCCATCTATAATGTACAGACAAATAATTCTCTAATTACATGTACTTACTTCTTTTGATAATGGTGCAGTGAATGGCTTCAAAATGTTCTTGTTCTCTGTGCTTCAAATCTGACCAGCGTTTGCGGATTTGGTCTTTTGTTCGTTGGACACCATAATCTCCTTCCAATACCGCGAGGACCTTCTCCAGAACCCAGTCTTTATGGCTGTTGGACCTATCATAATTTTCGAGTTTACAATCGTAATCGTACTTCTCAAAGATGCGAACCATCTCCACCATCTCCCCCTTGCTCATGGGGGTGGCCTTGTGTTTTCTATAAACGCCTCCACTGCGGGGCCTATTCGTTTTCGTGGGTTCCGCCATCACGTTCTCCCTCACACATCCCAGAATGTCGCATGAAGAAAAAGGAATGTGGTCCCGCCCCAGCGTCATGACGCACGTAGAGCGAAGCTTCACGCATGCGCAGGCTATATAAATCAAGAACGAGCGCTCGATGTCACGGACGCATGCACGAACCTAGCGGAACGACTCTACGTGCAGCCGAAGGTATACGCGGAACGAAGGTAGGTGAATACATTGGGACACTAGTGGTTACTGCATGATTTAGCTTAGAGCAAACAGAGATTGTATAAGCAGGTTAGGAAGTTAAAGCAACCACTTATTGGTTGTATTGTATCCTTTATTGCAGATATCTCCTAAAAAACATGCCTAAAGCAAAGGGTGGAAAGCTGAATTCAAAAGCCTTCATCACAGCTTTTATTGAGCTGTATAGATCTCACACATGTCTGTGGCAGGTCACCAATAAAGACTACTCAAATAAAAATAAAAGGCAGGCAGCAATTGATGAACTGGTGGCAGAAGCAAAGACTGTGTACCCCAGGGCCAACGAGACACAAATCAAAGCCAAAATTGGGAGCCTGAGGAGCACTTTTCTGAGGGAGCTCAAGAAGATTGAGGGTTCAAAAAGATCGGGAGCTGCAGCAGATGATGTGTATGTGCCCAAGCTATGGTACTTCAGCAGCCTGATGTTTTTAAAGGACCAAACTGAGCCACGAAAACATCTTTCCACACTTCCATCCGCATCAGCAGAGGCCACAGATACTGAGGCTGAACCAACTCAGGATGAGGAGGAGGAGGAGGAGGAGGAGGAGGAGCTCAGCTTGACACAGGTATAGTATTCATGAAAATATGGGCATTCAGATATACTATGATGTTAATGTGTTGTTATGATGGCAAGAAAAAAGAAATGATGCTCCTTTTTCAGACACAGGACGTTGCCAGCCAAGAAGAGGCTGGGCCCAGCAGACAGTCCACACAATGCAGAATCCCTACACTGAACCCTCCTAGGAAAAGGATCAAGAAGAGGCAACACCTAGATGATGCAACAGCCGAATTCTTGAGTAGGGCCACATCGGTCATCACCACAGCACCCGATAGTGCAGAAGGGTTTGGCTGTTTTATAGCCAATAAATTAAGGGAAATTGATGCCGATCAAAGGGAGCTATGTGAGGGGATCATGGTCCAGCTCCTTAGCAAGGCCAGGAGACGGGAGCTAACCCCTATTTCACATGTATGTGATTTAGAACACGCACCTCCAGCCAATCTACAACAGGCCTACCAACCACAGACAGCCTACCAACCCCAGACAAGCTTCCAAGCACACCCAGCCTACCCACACCAGCCAACCTACCCACACCAGCCAGCCTACCCACACCAGCCAACCTACCCACCCCAGCCAACCTACCCACCCCAGCAAGCCCACCCACCCCAGCAAGCCCACCCACCCCAGCAAGCCAACCCACCACAGCAAGCCAACCCACCCCAGCAGCATGGGGGTCAGTGGCCAACTCAGAGCCCAGATTTTAGGGGATACTAATTTGTCTATAAATATTATGATCTGGAACATATTTTTTCTATTATTTGAAGTTGAGTGTGTAATTTTAGGTTTGGCTTACAAAAAAATGCTAGAATAATGGCAGAAAATCTTTAGTTTTAATATATTATTGGTTTTTGTATTGTGGTGGGAGTGCTAAAAAATATAAGGCCTCAGCTGATGAGGTTTGAAGTGTGGAGAGTGTTGGTCGTGGTTCAGTTTGGTATGCAGAAATATCAGCCTGTTGAAGTACCACAGCCTGGGCACAGATATGTCTGCTGCTGCTGCTCCCCATCTTTTGGAGACCACAATCTTCTTGGGCTCCTTATATTTAAGTTCATGCTCAGGTCCCCAAGTTTGGAGATTAGAACATAATTTATGTATGCCCTGGGGTACAGAGGCTTTGCCAAGTCAACCAGTTCTTCAATTGCTGCCTTCCTGTTGTTTTGTATTTGGATCTGTCATTCTTTTTTACATTTTTTTTTAAATAAAAGGATGATGCTAAAAACTCGTGGATTATGTGTGGAAAGTCAAATGTCAGTTTGTAAGTAGGCAGGCCCTTTGCTAAAATTGAAGGGACACAAATAGCGTAGTTATTACTTTGCCCAGCATAAAGAATTGGGGATATTTTTTGTTTTTGAATTTGAAAGAAATATAAAAAAAAAGGCTGGATTCATATCAAGAAAATACAGTAATCCAAAGTAAATACATTTGTTTTTAATCGGTCCGTATCACCAGTTGAGCAGATGTACATATTAGGACATTATAAAGAAAAAGAGAAAATGCGCTGCTTTTTGAGATTTCGAAACTTGCCGCGTGACGAATGAGCATTTTCGAATACGAACGCTAGTTTTACTAGACAGATGGCTTCCGGGTGCTCTTTATTTCGGGGCATGCGCATTTAGACTTTTTAGTAAAGTCCGATTGTTTTCTGTACACACGGTCGCACTTTGCACAATCGGACTTTTCGGAACATAAAGTTGGTCCGTTCACAGACCCAACTTTTTGTCCGATGGAAGCCAAAAAAGTTGGTCCGATGGAACGTACACATGGTCGGACAAATTTGAAAAGTGACGGATTTTGAAGTTGGTTGGCCAAAAATCCGACCGTGTGTACGGGGCTCTATACTGACATACAATCACACACACAGGTTGGACTTGATGGACTTTTTTGTCTTTTTTCAAACTCACCTACTATTTAACTGTATATTTTGGCTTGAGAGGAGATAGCATGCCGAAGTTGTAGGTTTTTATTAGGGTTGTCCCGATACCGATACTAGTATCGGTATCGGGACCGATACAGAGCATTTGCCCGAGTACTTGTACTCGCGCAAATGCTCCCGATGCCTTTGCCGATACTTCTTTTTTTTTTTTTTATTCTAGAGTGGCCGGAGGAGTCAGTGGCTTGGGAGGGCAGGAGAGTGCGGGCGGAGTTTGGCTGGAGAGGGGGCGGGCAGCAGTGACTAACTATGGGGTGGGGATGTCAGGCCGGCACCAGCTCTCCATGACTGAAGAGGACTTGTGCGGCGGTGAGGACAGCATGGCGGCGGCAGCGGCAGCAGCAGCAGCCGCCGCCGCTGCTGTAACAGTGACACACAAGGGGGCTTTGCGTCGGCACACCCGGGACCCAGCCGCAGCTCTGATAGGTCTTGGCTGTGACTGCCTCACAGTCACACAGCCATTCAGACCGAAGCCGCCGCCTCTGTGCACGGCACACTGACTGATCATCTGAGGTGTCTGCATTGTACACTTTCCCCCGGCTGATCACATGTTGAGTGATTACCTGCAGTTAGGGACAAACGTGTGCCCCTGGAAGTCTGTATTGTAAGGGGGGGTGCCTGTAGTGTAAAGGGGAGTGCCTGTATTGTAAGGGGGGGTGCCTGTATTGTAAAGGGGAGTGCCTGTATTGTAAGGGGGGGTGAATGTATTGTAAGGGGGGGTGCCTGTATTGTAAGGGGGGGTGCCTGTATTGTAAAGGGGGAGTGCCTGTATTGTAAAGGGGGAGTGCCTGTATTGTAAAGGGGGGTGCCTGTATTGTAAAGGGGGGTGCCTGTATTGTAAGGGGGGTGGTGCCTGTATTGTAGGGGGGTGGTGCCTGTATTGTAGGGGGGGTCTGTGTAACATGCAGGGGGTCCAGAACTGTTAGGGGGGGTGTCTGTGTAATGTAAAGGGGTGCAGTGATGCAGGGTGCTGTGTAATGTAAAGGGGTGCAGTGATGCAGGGTGCTGTGTAATGTAAAGGGGTCCAGTGATGCAGGGGGCTGTGTAATGTAAAGGGGTCCAGTGATGCAGGGTGCTGTGTAATGTAAAGGGGTGCAGTGATGCAGGGTGCTGTGTAATGTAAAGGGGTATTAGAGGTGCAGTTGCGGAGTCTGGCTGGAAAGGGCGGGCACAGTTGGTGGACGGAGTCAGTGTTAGGAGAGCGAGTCCTCACCTGCAGTTAAACTTGGTAAGCTGGCAGGGGTGTAGGGCGCAGCTGCATCAGGATCTGTGACACATTCAGTTGCTGTCAGCGGCTGAACGTCCCTACGCTCATCTTGGTACACCCAGCCTAAGCAGTGTTGTTTTTTACAGCATTTCAGTGCCAGCCACCTGTCAGTGCAATCAGTGCCCCTATCAGTGCCCACAAGTGCCACCTGTCAGTGCCACCTATTAGTGCCGGTCACCAGTCAGTGCCTATAAGTGCCACTTATCCGTGCCAGCCACTTATCAGTGCCACCTGTCAGTCCCCATCTGTCAAACTGCCACATGTCATTGAAAAAAAGTATCGGTATTCGGTATCGGTGAGTACTTGGAAAAAAGTATCGGTACTTGTACTCGGTCTTAACCAGTTTCCGACCCCCGCATGTAAATGTACGTCCACAATATGGCACGTACAGGCACATGGGCGTACATGTACGTCCCCGCCTTTCCCGGGTTCGGGGGTCCGATCGGGACCCCCTCCGGTACATGCGACGGCCGGGAACGGTGTACGGGAGGTCCGGGAGGAGGGGGCGGCTATTGATTTCCAGCCGTCCCCTCTCGATCTCCCTCGGCGAATCGGCTTCCACCTGAGCCCGCCCTGCCTGTGTAACTGTAAACACAGGCAGGGAGGAAGTGACGTTTTCTCCCCTCTGGCGGTCTTTTCGTCCGGTTCCAGAGGAGAGAAGACGTCTGCACTGTGAGTTGCACCAACAGCACACTGACACAGCACACATTGGCACATAACCCCCCCCGATCACCCCCCCAGCACCCCCAGATCACCCCCTGTCACAGTGTCACTGATTGCAGTGATCATTTATTTTCTGATCACTGCTTTTAGTGTCAGTGTGACAGAAAAAAGTGTCAGGGCAGTTAGGTTTGGGCCCCTTTAGGTCCAGGGTAGCCCCCTACCCCCCCCCCAATAAAGGTTTAACCCCTGATTGCCCCTAGAGTTAACCCTTTCACCCCTATTGCCAGTGTCACTAAGCGATCGGTTTCTGATCGCTGTATTAGTGTCACTGTTGCCGCTAGGCAGTTAGTTTTTTTTGAGGTTCGCCGCCAGGTTTATATAGCGTTGGGTACCCCCATAAATAAAGGTTTTAACCCCTGATTGCCCCTAGAGTTAACCAGGGCCAGATTAAGAACATCATGGGCCTGGTGCTGAGGATTTTGGTGGGGCCTTTTAGGCTGCATTCACACCTCCGCGACAAGTAACGCCGCGTACGCGGCATATTTTGCCGCGAATAGTGTAACTTTTTTTTTTTACAAATCCTTCCTATTGCTTTGTATGGCCGAACGCCAATGCCGCCTGAAAAAAAGGGTCCGGGACTTTTTTTCATGCCGCAGGTGTACGGCGTCTATGAGATGTGAACCATCTCATAGACAGCAATGGGAATTCTCCCCTCCAGCGGCACGAGCGGCCGGCGTCGGGCATTTTGTCGCGGAGGTGTGAATGGGGTGTAATAAATAAATGCGTGGGAATGACATGAACGCAGCCCAGCCAAGGCAAGTGACCAAAGGCACAGAACCCAGAAGGAAGACCGGGTGAAGATGGAAGTGTCCAGGCCCCGCCTGATTCATCGCAGCACTGGAGGGCTCAGTCTGAAAATGTAAGTGTACACTAATGTGCTAATATGCTGTGCATACTTGTACGTTGTGGCATAACCTACCCCAGGGCCTCTAAAAAGTAGTAATGTCAGGAAAGTTTACTACCGCTTTATTATCACAGGATCCCAGGAGCCTCTCATGGGGCCCCCTACTGACCCGGTGGACGGTGGCCCTTGGGCAGTGCCTAAGTGCACAGTTGCCAACATTTAAAAAATATTTTCAGGGCCACTTTTTTATATAAGTGCTATATTTAGAGTAGCTGAGATCCCCGATGTTCCTCTATACATCATAGTAGTAATCACAAAATTAAATGAGTACTAATAATGGGGCAGAACAAATATGAGAACTGAGATTTCCTTTAGTTGAACTAACAAAAGTGTGTCCATTCTAGAGCTGTTAACATTAAGGATATTCAGTATAATTTTAAAGAACTGTTTTTGTGGGTAAGCGACATAGGGGAGGAGTATGGACGGTATATAAGTGGGAAGTATGTGCAGATGAGGGAGAGGAATGTGGAGGGTCTAACTGTGGGCACTATGTAGAGGAGAGGAGTACAAAGGGTACGGAAAAAAGCACTATGTACAGGAGAGGAGTGTGAAGGGTATGACAATGGGCAGTATGTACAGGAAGAGTGAGGGGGTATGACAGAGGGTAGTACGTACCAGAGAGAAGTGTGGAGGGTATGATGGGGCAGTATGTACAGGAGAGGAGTGTGGAGGGTATGACAGTGGGCAGTATGTACAGGAGAGGAATGTAGACGGTATGATAGTGGGCTCTATGTATAGGAGAGGAGTGTGGAGGGTATGACAGTGAACACTATGTATAGGAGAGGAGTGTGGAGGGTATGACAGTGGGCACTATGTATAGGAGAGGAGTGTGGAGGGTATGACAATGAGCAGTATGTACAGGAGAGGAGTGTGGAGGGTGCGACAGTGGGCACTAAGTACAGGAGAGAAGTGTATGACAGCAGGCACTATGTACAGGAGAGGAGTGTGAAGGGTATGACAGTGGGTGCTATGTATAGGAGAGGAGTGTGTAGGGTATGACAGTGTGCACTATGTACAGGAGAGAAGTGTGGAGAGTATGACAGTGGGCACTATGTACAGGAGAGGAGTGTGGAGAGTATGACAGTGAGCACTATGTACAGGAGTGGAAGGATATTTAGGGACTGAGTAGTGGTTAAGCGGGTCATACATGGATTGAAATTACGCCAATTATGCAGAGACCAGCCATAGTCAATCTATGTATGGGCTAGCTGGTTTTACACAAGTCAATCTATTAATCAACTTGAGTACAACCAGCCTGTTTTTTTTCTTAAAACAATCAGTGCTGCCAGCTAAAGTTAGCAACACTGATCATTGTACGCACTGGCAGAACACAATAACACTGCAGGAGTGATTTCCCCATCCACAGGTCAGCAGGTGAGAGGGTGTGTGGGGACAGGCTGGGAGAGATAGTAGTCAGTGGCTGGGTAGGCACCGGTAGTATCAGAGCCAGATACACACAGGTTACATACGCCACGATCGTTAGAGCGAGAACAATAATTCTAGTACTAGACCTTCTCTGTAACTCTAAACATGTAACCTAAAAAAATGTAAAGCATCGCTTAGGATACCAAAAAAAATTGTGCTAACTTAACTAACTAACTGTTTTTTTAATGAATGAAACATTTTTTTCCAAAAAAACATGTTTGAAAAATTGCTGCGCAAATACCATGCTAGAGCTGCACAATTAATCGTTAAAACAATCGTGATCTCGATTCAACCCCCCTGACGATCTTCAATGCAGAGTTTGCTGATTCTTTCATATAACAAGTGGAGAGACTTTCAGCTGTCAAAAGAAAATATCTGGGCAGTCTGCCAAGTTTTTAACAGGAAACATTGTAACTGACACTTCCTTCTTAGATCAAAGGGATATACTTCTGTGTGTAAAGAACAAATCTGGGCAGTCTGCGAAGTTTGTAAACAAAATGAAACATTGTAACTAACTAACATTGTAACTAAATTTAACCACTTAAAGTCCAACACTTGTTTCTTAAGTTAGAAAGCAATATTATTTGCTAGAAAATTACTTGGAACCGCCAAACCTTATATATATTTTAGCAGAGACTCTAGGGAATACAATGGCTATTGCTGCAATATGTTATGTCACACTGCATTTTCCCACTTCAATGAATAATAAAAAACATAAAAACCAAACAGTGAAGTTAGCCCATTTTTTTTGTTTTGTTTTGTTTTAATGTGAAAGATGATGTTACGCCGTAACAATCGTGAGAGAATCGTGATCTATCTTCTAAGCAAAAAAATTGCAATTCTCATTTTAGCCAGAATCGTGCAGCTCTATACCGTGCAACATAAAAAGTGCAAAGACCACCATAGAGTAATTTTCTAGCAAAAAACAAATGATGATTTTTACATGTAGTAGAGAAGTGTCAGAATTGGCCTGGGTGGCAAGGGGTTAATTACCATGAGTAATATACAAATAATTATTATAAGCACTGTGATCCTATCAGTCTGCTGTAGTGTGTCAGCTTGTATTTATATTGGCTGCTCTGAATGTAGCTTCTGACAGGCTGTGCAAGCAGGCCCGTATCTCCGGAACCATAAATGATAGCCGTCCCATATTTTAACCAGTTGTGGGGTAGCTCTTCCCATGCCTAACCCCAAATGTGGGGTTTCTGTGACCTCTGGTCATCGAGCTACAACCCCCCAAATTCGATCTTAAAAAAAAAAAAAATCTTAAAAAAAAAAAAAAATTTTTTTTTTTTTTTGGGCAAATGGGCCTATCTTGAGAAAGGGGCCTGGAGCTGCAGCTCCATCAGCCCCATTGTTAATCCGGCCCTGGAGTTAACCCTTTCACCCCTATTGCCAGTGTCACTAAGCGATCGGTTTCTGATCGCTGTATTAGTGTCACTGTTGCCGCTAGGCAGTTCGTTTTTTTTGAGGTTCGCCGCCAGGTTTATATAGCGTTAGGTACCCCCATAAATAAAGGTTTTAACCCCTGATTGCCCCTAGAGTTAACCCTTTCACCCCTATTGCCAGTGTCACTAAGCGATCGGTTTATGATCGCTGTATTAGTGTCACTGTTGCCGCTAGGCAGTTGGTTTTTTTTGAGGTTCGCCGCCAGGTTTATATAGCGTTAGGTACCCCCATAAATAAAGGTTTTAACCCCTGATTGCCCCTAGAGTTAACCCTTTCACCACTGATCACTGTATAAGTGTCACTGGTGACGTGGTTAGCCAGTTAGTTATTTAGTTATTTTAGGTTCGCCACCAGGTTTTTAGAAAGCGTCAGGTACCCCCATATATTACCGAATAAAGGTTTTAACCCCCTGATTGCCCCCTAGTTAACCCTTTCACCAGTGATCACCGTATAAGTGTTACGGTTGACGCTGGTTGGTTAGTTTGCTGTTTATAGCATCAGGGCACCCGCCGTATATAACCCAATAGGTTTAACCCCCTGATCACCCGGCGGGTGATATAAATTTAATTTTAGCGCCAGTCAGGGTCTGCGTCGCCCCAGGCAGCGTTAGGTTAGAGCCAGTACCGCTTACACCCACTCGCTAAGCATACACCCCCCTTAGTGGTATAGGATCTGAACGGATCGATACCTGATCTGATCAGATCTATACTAGCGTACCCAGCAGTTTAGGGTACCCAAAAACGCATTGTTAGCGGAATCAGCCCAGATACCCGCTAGCACCTGCGTTTTCCCCCTCTGCCCAGCCCAACCCACCCAAGTGCAGTATCGATCGATCACTGTCACTTACAAAACACAAGACACATAACTGCAGCGTTCGCAGAGGCCTGATCCCTGCGATCGCTTACAGTTTTTTTTGAAGCGTTTTCTACGTTTGCTTTCCTACAGATCAGGTGCTTTTTTTACCTGTGAATCCTTACCATTGTACCACTAAATTTAGAGTCCAAAATGGCAAAGCGAAGGTACAATGATAAGCAGGCCTTGGAGTTCATGTGCATGTCAGATAGTGAAGAGGAGGAGGTCGCGCATCTGACAGATTCTGGCTCAGAATACGAACCCGTTTACGACAGCGGCTCCATGTCAGATAGCTCGCACGACGAAGTTGAGGTCCCTGCTAAGGCCAGGCGTACCCGATCCCATTCTGATGTTGTTGAGCAGCAAGAACCGCAGGACCCTCGTATGGAGCAGAGATCCAGTACTAGCGCCGCTATTCCTTCTGGTGGATTGGCAAGCACCAGCGGCCTAGTACACCCTGGTCGTTTATCCAGCACTGCAGTAACACTTGGTGACGTGGCGAGTCCCATAAGTGCAGTTCAAGCTGGCGATGTGGCAAGCACAAGTAGTGTCCCGCTGCCACCAAGAAGAAGACAGAGACAGGCCCGTCGTGCCCATAGTGCCCTTCCTGTAGAATTTGCCTATCCTGATTGGGTCCCCACCACTTCTACAGCACCTGTACTTCCCCCATTCACTGGCCAACCCGGTATTCAGGTGGATACAGCAAATTTTATGGCACTTGATTTTTATTCGCTGTATTTCACGGAAGATCTCTATAGATCTATTGTGGACCAGACTAATTTATATGCTGGTACCTACATCGCCGCTAACCGCCAGTCTCGCCTTGCCAAACAATGGAAACCTCTCGAGGTTTCCGAATTTAAGACCTTTCTGGGCCTTACCCTCAACATGGGCATACACAAATTTCCGTCATTGCGGATGTATTGGTCCATACATCCCATCGACCATATGCCCGTTTTCTCTGCTCACATGGCCAGGAAACGATACGAGGCGATCCTGCGGTTCCTGCATTTCAGTGACAATGCACTTTGTCGTCCACGTGGAGACCCTGAATTTGACCGGCTCTACAAAATTCAGCCCCTCGTAAACCATTTCAACGAACGTTTTGCAGCCTTGTTTAATCCCCAGCAGGTTGTATGCGTTGATGAGTCCCTGGTTAAATTTGCTGGCCGCTTGTCTTTCAAACAGTACCTTCCCAGCAAGCGTGCCAGATACGGGGTCAAGCTCTATAAGCTCTGTGACAGGGCCACAGGCTACACATGGAGCTTTAGGGTTTACGAGGGAAAAGATAGTCAGGTAGAGCCGGAAGGATGCCCAGATTACATGGGGAGCGCTGGCAAGATTGTTTGGGACTTGGTGTCACCCTTATTCGGAAAGGGGTACCATTTGTATGTGGACAATTTTTACAGCAGCGTGCCACTTTTTAGCCACTTATTTGATCAACAGATTGGAGCATGTGGCATCGTGCGACCTAATCGCCGGGGCTTCCCCCAGCGGCTTGTAGATGCCCGTATTAGGCGGGGGCGAGAGCCTGCTGCAGATGTAAAAATTTGCTCGCTGTGAAGTGGCGGGACAATAGGAATGTTTTCGTTCTTACCACCCTTCACGCAGACACGACAGTCCAAATTCGTACGGCGACTGGTGTTGTGGAGAAACCCCTCTGTGTCCACGAATATAACCTTAATATGGGAGGGGTGGACCTCAACGACCAGTTAATGGCGCCGTATCATATTGCCCGTAAGACGAGACACTGGTACAAAAAAGTGTCTCTACATTTATTTCAATTGGCTCTACTGAATGCTCATGTCGTATACAGAGCTTCAGGACGGAATGAATCCTTCCTTCAATTCCAGAGGGATATTATCACAGAACTCCTGTATCCAGGCGGTACTGTACCTCACCAGCCCCTACCAAATGCAGTAAGCCGACTGCATGAGAGGCATTTTTCGTATGCCCTCGAGAGTACCCCTACCCAACGAGCCCCCCAAAGAAAATGTCGTGTCTGTACCAAGCGCGGATTTAGGCGTGACACCCGTTTCTTTTGTCCCAAATGTCCTGCCGATCCTGGTCTTTGTGTTGGTGAATGTTTTGAACGCTTCCACACACACGTTAATTATTAGTGTAGGGTGAAACATTTCACAGGCTAAGTACACTTACACAGGGTCTCCCAAGATGCCATCGCATTTTGAGAGACCCAAACCTGGAACCGAAAAGTTGAAGTTACAGTTCACAGTTACAAAAAAAAGTGTTAAAAAAAAAAAAAAAAAAAGTAAAAAATAAAAACACACAAAAAAATATAAAATAAAAAAACCAAAAATAGTTGTTGTTTTATTGTTCTCTCCCTCGCTATTCTCTCTCTATTGTTCTGCTCTTTTTTACTGTATTCTATTCTGCAAAGTTTTATTGTTGTTATGTTTTTTCATGCTTGCTTTTCAGGTATGTAATTTATTTTACTGTTTTCAGGTACGCCATTCAGCTGTTGCGCGGACTTATTTATCTTGACAGCAACAGCGTTTGCTCCCACGATATATAAAGCCGCGACTCCAGTGCTGTAGGAGGTGATTTCACCACCACAGTTAAAAAAAAGAGCATATATGCCGAAGCATGCGGGCAGCAGGGGCGGAGGAGCGATTTTGCTCCTAATGCCGCGTACATACGGTTGACATTCCTACGGAGGCTTTCCCGTGGAAAAGTCTGACCATGTGTACACGGCATAGAAAAGTCCGACCGTGTGTACGCGGCATAGAAAAGTCCGACCGTACGCGGCATAACTTTTTTGCGGGAGGATGCCCCCATGCTTTGGCATATATATATTTTAGGCACAGGTTGCGTTAAAAAATGTTTTATTTTTTACTATGTTTTTTTATAGGTATTTGCTTTTCAGGTATGGTATGATCTTACTGTTATACTGGAATGTTACTTTGTTTTAATGTTAACCATCACATGCTTAGCAGGTACGCCATTCAGTTGCAGTGCGGATTTATTTAGCGTGACAGCAACAGCGTTTGCTCCCACGATATATAAAGCCGCGACTCCAATGCTGTAGGAGGTGATTTCACCACTACAGTTCAAAAAAGAGCATATATGCCGGAGCATGGGGGCATTAGGGGCGGAGGAGCGATTTTGCTCCTAATGCCGCGTACATACGGTTGACATTCCTACGGAGGCTTTCCTGTGGAAAAGTCTGACCATGTGTACACGGCATAGAAAAGTCCGACCGTGTGTACGCGGCATAGAAAAGTCCGACCGTACGCGGCATAACTTTTTTGCGGGAGGATGCCCCCATGCTTCGGCATATATAAATGGTGCATGTATGCCCATCATTAGAAGTGGGTGGATGAAGGGAGGTATTCTAATGGTGGGCATACCCACCGATCAATCTTTTTTTTGTTCAGCCAACAGGCTGCATGAAAAAAAAAAAGATTACAATACATGTCCAACAAGAACCATCAACGTACTGGTATGTTGCTGGACTTTGAATGGTTATACCAGAATGATGCCTGCGGGTTTAGGCATCATCTTGGTATCATTCTTTTCAGCCAGCGGTCAGCTTTCATGTAAAAGCAGTCCTAGCGGCTAATTAGCCTCTAGACTGCTTTTACATTCAGTGGGCGGGAATGTCCCCCCCCCAGATATAAACGGCGCCATTGAGAATATGGGAAAGCATTTTATCACACCGATCTTGGTGTGGTCAGATGCTTTGAGGGCAGAGGAAAGATCTAGGGTCTAATAGACCCCATTAAAAAAAAAAAAAGAGTACCTGTCACTAGGGGTGTAACGGATCGTCATTGATCCGTGATCCGCACGGATCAATGACTTCGGATCGGCACACACGTGATCCGTGGCGTGCCGTGGGACTGCAGAGCAAAGCGGTAAAAAAACACATTGAAATTGTCTCCGCTGTTTGCACACAGCCCCGCCTGCTCCTAACCACGCTGTGATAGACAGAATGCGTGTCCAATGCGCTGATGTGTTTTGTCTATTACAGCGTGGGCTTAGGAGGAGGTGGGGCTGTGTACGAGCAGGAGTGGAGACGGCGGTGAGTTCAGTTGGTTTCTAGCAGAGACAATGTGCTGCTGCCTGCCATCCGTTCCCCCCACACTTCTCCCTGCTGGCTCTGATAACCCCCCACCCCCCCCCCCCTCCAGCTGCCGTCCGTCCGTTCCCCCCCCCTCCAGCTGCCGTCCGTTCCCCCCCCTCCAGCTGCCGTCCGTCCGTTCCCCCCCTTCTCCAGCTGTTGTCCGTCCGTTCCCCCCCCAGCTGCCTTCCGTCCGTTCGTTCCTCCTCCCCCCAGCTGCCGAGTCTCCTGTCCCTGCTGCAAATAGCACACAGTGAGATGGGTGAGCTGTGCTCTTCTTATCTCAACTGTGAGGACTGTTTTTGGAGCTGACAGGGTTAACAAAGAGAACCTGTCACCTTCAATTGCTATGACACAGAGAATTGTTTTCTCTTGTGTGATAGCAATAAAGTTAAATGTAAAAAAAAAGAAGAAACAATAATTCAATTAATAAAAAAATAAGTAATTAAAAAGTAAAGAAGAAGAAAAATAATTTTAAAGAAAATTATACAAAAATTAAAAAAGTAAAAACGACAAGCTACAAAAAAAAAATGATAATGTAATAAAAAAAAAAAGAAGAAACAAAAAATATTTGAACTAACCATGCCGCCCCTGCCATCCAACTGCTATTCTCCGGGGGGGTGGTTAGGTTGGTGGGGAGGGGGTGCATTGCAAAACCTGGCCTTGGGGTGGCAGGGAAAGGAAATCCAGCCCTGCTGGCTGCCCTCTCACTTCTTCCACCCTGGCGAGGCGGCAATTTGGGGCACAGTGAGGCGGCAATTTGAGGCACAGTGAGGCGGCAATTTGAGGCACAGTGAGGCGGCAATTTGAGGCACAGGGAGGCGGCAATTTGAGGCACAGGGAGGCGGCAATTTGGGGCACAGTGAGGCGGCAATTTGAGGCACAGTGAGGCTGCAATTTTTTTTTTGCTGATCCGAAAAATGATCCGATCCGTGACTCCTGATCCGAGGAACGATCCGAACCGTGAGTTTTTTGATCCGTTGCACCCCTACCTGTCACTAACTATTGCTATCATAAGGGATATTTACATTCCCTGAGATAACAATAAAAATGGTAAAAAAATAAATAAATGGAAGGAACGGTTAACAAATAAAATAAAAAAAGCGAAATAAATATATAAAAAAATAAAAAAATAAAAAAAAGCATCCCTGTCCCCCCCTTCTCTTGCGCAAAGGCGAACGCAAGTGTCGGTCTGGAGTCATATGTAAACAGCAATTGCACCATGCATGTGAGGTATCACCGCGAAGGGCAGATCGAGGGCAGTCATTTTAGCAGTAGACCTACTCTGTAAATCTAATGTGGTAACCTGTAAAGGCTTTTAAAGGCTTTTAAAAATGTATGTAGTTTGTCGCCACTGCGCGTTTGTGCGCAATTTTAAAGTATGTCGTGTTTGGTATCCATGTACTCGGCCTATGATCATAATTTTTATTTCATCAATAATTTGGGCAATATAGTGTGTTTTAGTGCTTTAAAATAAAAAAAAGTGTATTTTTTCCCCAAAAAATGCGTTTGAAAAAACGCTGCGCAAATACTGTGTGGAAAAAAAATTTGCAACACCCACCATTTTAATCTGTAGGGCCTTTGCTTTAAAAAAATATATAATGTTTGGGGGTTCAACTTAACTTTCTTGCAAAAAAATAATATGTTTTTATGTAAACAAACAGTGTCAGAAAGGGCTTTTTCTTCAAGTGGTTAGAAGAGTGGGTGATGTGTGACATAAGCTTCTAATTGTTGTGCATAAAATGCCAGGACAATTCAAAACCCCCCCCAAATGACCCCATTTTGGAAAGTAGACACCCCAAGCTATTTGCTGAGAGGCATCTTAAGTCCATGGAATATTTTAGATTTTGACCCAAGTTGCGGGAAATATAAATATATATATATTTTTTTTTTTGTGCAAAGTTGTCACTAAATGATATATTGCTCAAACATGCCATGGGCATATGTGGAATTACACCCCAAAGTACATTCTGCTGCTTCTCCTGAGTACGGGGATACCACATGTGTGAGACTTTTTGGGAGCCTAGCCGCGTACGGGACCCCAAAAACCAATCACCGCCTTCAGGCTTTCTAAGGGTGTAAATTTTTGATTTCACTCCTCACTACCTATCACAGTTTCGAAGGCCATAAAATGCCAAAATAGCACAAAAAAAACCCAAATGACCCCATTTTGGAAAGAAGACACCCCAAGGAAACTGCTGAGAGGCATGTTGAGTCCATTGATTTTTTTTTTTTGTCCAAAGTGATTGAATAATGAGAAAAAAAAAAAAAAAAAAAGAAAAATTTGTCACTAAATGATATATTGCTCACACATGCCATGGTTATATGTGGAGTTGCACCCTAAAATACATTCTGCTGCTTCTCCTGAGTACGGGGATACCACATGTTTGGGACTTTTTGGGAGCCTAGCCGCGTACGGGACCCCGAAAACCAAGCACCGCCTTCAGCATTTCTAAGGGCGCAAATTTTTGATTTCACTCCTCACTACCTATCACAGTTTCGAAGGCCATAAAATGCCAAAATAGCACAAAAACCCCCCAAATGACCCAATTTTGGAAAGTAGACACCCCAAGCTATTTGCTGAGAGGCATGTTGAGTCCATGGAATATTTAATTTTTTTGCCCCAAGTGATTGAATCATGACCAAAAAAAATAAAAATAAAAAAATGTACAAAACATTGTCACTAAATGATATATTTCTCACACATGCCATGGTTATATGTGGAATTGCACCCCAAAATACATTCTGCTGCTTCTCCTGAGTACGGGGATACCACATGTGTGGGACTTTTTGGGAGCCTAGCCGCGTATGAGACCCCGAAAACCAAGCACCGCCTTCAAGATTTCTAAGGACATAAATTTTTGATTTCACTCACACAAATCTTGAAGGCAGTGCTTGGTTTTCGGGGCCCCGTACGCGGCTAGGCTCCCAAAAAGTCCCACACATGTGGTATCCCCGTACTCAGGAGAAGCAGCAGAATGTATTTTGGGGTGCAATTCCACATGTGAGAAATATATCATTTAGTGACAACGTTTTGTAATTTTTTTGTTTTGGTCATTATTCAGTGACTTGGGGCAAAAAAATTAAATATTCCATGGACTCAACATCCCTCTCAGCAAATAGCTTGGGGTGTCTACTTTCCAAAATGGGGTCATTTGGGGGGGTTTTGTGCTGTTTTGGCATTTTATTGCCTTCGAAACTGTGATAGGTAGTGAGGAGTGAAATCAAAAATGTATGCCCTTAGAAATCCTGAAGGCGGTGATTGGTTTTCGGGGTCCCGTACGCGGCTAGGCTCCCAAAAAGTCCCACACATGTGGTATCCCCGTACTCAGGAGAAGCAGCAGAATGTATTTTGGGGTGCAATTCCACATATGCCCATGGCATATGTGAGAAATATATCATTTAGTGACAACGTTTTGTAAAATTTTTTTTTTTTTTTTTTTTGGTCATTATTCAATCACTTGGGGCCATAAAATTAAATATTCCATGGACTCAACATGCCTCTCAGCAAATAGCTTGGGGTGTCTTCTTTCCAAAATGGGGTCATTTGGGGGGGTTGTGTGACATCTTGGCATTTTATGGCCTTCAAAAAAAGGACGCAAGTTTCGTTTCGGTACAACATTGCATGACCGCGCAATTACCAGTTAAAGCAGCGCATTGCCAAATTGTAAAAACACCTTGGGTCTTTAGACAGCGTATTGGTCCGGGGCTTAAGTGGTTAAAAAAGTGGTATCGGGACAACCCTAGTCTTTATAGAATACATTGTTTGGAAGGCCATATTTCTCCTTTAATGTCTGAAAGTCTTTCTACAATGAATAGAGCTGTGGAATGTACTTAAGGCCACACATGGACCACCCCTTAAATCCCTGGAATTTCTGGAGTTCGAAATAATTAGCGTTGCTAAAGAATCCACACTGGAGAATTATCTAGTGCATAGAGGAGTTGAGGGCCCATATCATCTTTATTACAGTGCATCTTCCGACTACCGAAAGCAGCAATTTTGTCCAAACAGTATTTTTTTGTTGGATCTTTTGTGTCAATGGGTATAGATTTAGTTTTGAGTATGTTTCTAAGTATGGGTGTGTATGGATTCCTAGATAGTGGTACATGTCCACTATTTTAATTTGCGTCGCTGTCTGAGAAAAGGGGGTTATTAAAGGATCTAAAGGTAGCAGAGTAGACTTATCTCAATGAATCATTAAACTGGAGAAGGATCCAGATTGACGGATTAGGGACATAAGGTTTGAAAGAGAGTCAGAGGTGTCACCCAAAAAAAATGTAGGGCATCGCCAGCGTATAACACCAGTTTTCTGATGTTACCCCTGTGTCTAAATCCAATTATACTGTGGTCTCCCCTAAAAGCTGCTGCCAAAAGGCTCAATTGCCAGAGCAAATAGCAGTGGGGATAAAGAGCATCCTTGTTTCGTTCCCCTGCTCAGCTCAAAAGATGAGGATAAGGCATTGTTTATTCGAAGACAGGCGGGAGGTGCTTTAAATAAGAGCTTAATCCAGGAAATAAAGGATCACCCCAAATTAAATCTATCCAGAACCTTCCATAGAAACCACTACTCTACTCTGTTGAATGCTTTAGCGGCATCGAGTGATAGTATAGCCCTGTTGCCCATATTATCCGTAGGCAGTTGTATATTTAGGTATAGTCTACGGAGGTTGTTTTCAGTTGATCTATTGGGGATAAACCCTGATTGATCCTGATGAATAAGTGTGGCTATTAACCTTGAAAGCCTCATTTTAAGTACCTTGTGGAATGTGTTATAAGTTACTCTGAAAAAAGAACCCGGAGAAAAGTTGAATTTGGAGGATAATCCAAGTTTGTATCTAATGGCAATATGTTACTATGCTTTGCAGTGCTATTCAGTGCGTGTGTGTTGGCTAATCCATTTCGGGTGCCATTAAGAATGAAACATGATAACATGCACATTCCTGCAACGCATACGTATTGTTGATGTGTATTGTTTATTAAAAAAACGATTTAAGTATTTATTTAGCTAGATACAACATTTAGACCCCTTTCACACTTGTGCAACGTGTCCTGCGACTGCAAAGTTGCATAACAAGTCGTACTTCATGATTTCAAATAAGTATCGTTCATATCTGTGTGACTTCAAGTCGCAGAGACTTCAAAGTAGTCCATGCACCACTTTGATCCGACTTTAAGTCCATAGACCTCAAGATTACACAGGCATTGCTTCAAGTCGCATTAAAGTCACGTCAAAGTCAAGTGACTTTCAGGTCATACAAGTGTGAAAAGGGGCCTTAGTCTGTATAGTCTATTGACAGTGGCAACCCAACAGCTCTTGCAGATAATACAGTGATAAACACCAACAAATGTACAGATGTAGCACCCTGGTGTTTAGGCAGGGTTGCTAACCAATTTAGTTTGCCAGATAGTAATTGTCCTGGCTAATTGTTAGAAGATCCACTGATTTCCCCCTAATTCTGCAATTGCTGCACTTTTCTCTTCTGTCACTAGGTGGCATTGTAGCTGGTAACATTAGATAGACAAAGGCATAGCAAAGACTGATTATGAATGGATGGGGTGTCCTTGGAAGTCTAGTGAGAGACTGGAAGCTCAGTGAGTGAAGATCTACAGTGGGATACTGTGAGAAAAGTAAAATGACTATTCTGTGTTACCAAGAGTTATGTACAACTATCGTTAGTGACTGTTGTAAGATTAGTTGTGTGACAGGAAGTCAGGTAAATCTGTGGGTGTTGTCACAGACGGGAGATACATTTCTGCATTGTTTAGACAATATACCAATTATTATCAGGTGTCGGCTGCAGAAGCAGCCAGAAAGATTTAAGGGCGTTGAAAAACTTCAGCTGTTCAGAATGAGGCAATTAAGGCCTCTATAAGTAATACAGAGGATTACTACTGATTGCTGCATCCTGAGGCTTTTTTAGTGAAGGAGAGCAGTGAACAGAAATACTTCTGAATAGGTGAGGTGCTATTGATTTTTCTGTGTGATAAAAATCAAAAAAGACTATTTGTTTTTCTGCTGTATGACCAGCAGTGTCTGCTCAGCAGTAGGCTGTGCCAGACTCCATAGATATGTTCCTGTGTGGTGAAGGTAGACGCCCCAAGTGGCCAGGGTTTATTTTATGTTTGATTTTGTTTATGCTGTTTGGATGCTTGCACTTGTTTCCAGCAAGATGGAAGAATAAACCAAATTCTTTGTTTTCAACCGTCTTCAGCTGTTTCTCTGTATCGTTCAGTGTGGTGAAGTGCCGCGGGCAGTTAAAGTAAACCCAAAATGGAGGAGATACTGAAACACTATACTATAGCAAATGCAAATCAACAGCAGACAAATGCAGGTTTGCAGCGGAGCACTGCAGCTCAACAACAGGCTCATGCAGCTCAACAACAGGCTCACCAAGAGAGCATTGCAGGCTTGGAACAGAGACACCAGCAGCAAATGGAGGCTATCGTGAAACAGCTTCAGAGAGAGCAGACCGAGGCTGGGAGTCAGGCCAGTAACATACCGACTTTTCGGGTAAGACACTTATTGCCAAAGATGACTGCAGATGAGGACCCTGAGATGTTTCTGACCACGTTTAAGAGAGCATCGGAAAGAGAGAGTTGGCCTAAAGAACAGTGGGCTGGACTAGTGCCCCCCCTATTATCTGGAGAAGCCCAAAAGGCAAATTTGATTTGGAGCTGGCAGACGCGAAAAACTATGATCGGTTAAAAGAGGAAATATTGGCACATTTTGGTGTAACCCTGGATGTCCGTGCTCAGCGGGTCCACAATTGGAGTTATCAGCTGAGGAAGCCACCTCGGTCGCAGATGTATGACCTCATCCATTTGGCTAAGAAATGGTTGCAGCCAGAAACTCTGTCAGGATCAAAAGTTTTGGAGCGAGTAGTCATGGACAAATTTCTTAGGTCTCTTCCTAACTAGTGTTGAGCAGAATATGCCATATTCGATTTCGCGATATATCTCGAATATATATTCGAATATTCGAGATATATTCGCTAAATTCGAATATTCGTGATATTTTATCGAAAGTAAATGATTGCGATTTTTCGCTATTGCGAATGCGAAAATAATTGCGATTTTTTGATAACTGCGGTAGGAGCACTCTGATTGGCTCAGAATATTCGTGATATTTTATCGAAATATCGCAACATGCGAATGCGATATTTATTGCGCAATTTCGAGAAATGCTGGAGGAGCGCTCTGATTGGCTCAGAATATTCGTGATATTTTATCGAAATATCGCAACATGCGAATGCGATATTTATTGCGCAATTTCGAGAAATGCTGTAGGAGCACTCTGATTGGCTCAGAATATTCGTGATATTTTACAATACAAAATAATTGCGAATATTCGGCAAATGCGGAAGGAGCACTCTGATTGGCTCAGAATATTCTTGATATTTTACAATACAAAATAATTGCGAATATTCGGCAAATGCAGAAGGAGCACTCTGATTGGCTCAGAATATTCTTGATATTTTACAATACAAAATAATTGCGAATATTCGGCAAATGCGGAAGGAGCACTCTGATTGGCTCAGAATATTCTTGATATTTTACAATAGAAAATAAAAAGTGTTTTGCATTGGTGGTGATTCTTTACTCTATCCATCTGTCACAGCCGTTTGTCAATCAAACACCTTAAAGATTGAACACGTTCATGCTGCATGCTTTGGACTTTTTTTCACTTCACATATCAAAGACATTTTTATGAAAGATTATTTTTCTATTATTGGGACTATATTTCTTTATATATTTGTTTCACTGTGTATTTCACAAGTTATTTGCGCTTGCTTATTTTATAATTTGCCCACATGTCTTGTCACTAGACATATTTTTTATTCTTGTAGAGCGACTCCATTTTCTGTCTTGTATTAATTTATGTTGTATAACATTTTTGAGTTGCTGCTGTATTCTCCCCTTTTTTAAGGTATGCGCAATTTTTTCCTTCTTACAAAAAATAATAATATCAAACATACAAATATTCATAACATACACATACACATACACAAAGCCCCCCCCTTTTGCATCAGAGACAATCAGAGTTCTCCTACCACAGTTATCGAAAATTCGCAATCATTTTCGCATTCGCAATAGCGAAAAATCGCAATTTTTTTTTTTTCAATTTGGCAACATAATAGGATCGCCTCAGCTTAGCTACTCGGCCCAGGGTCTCTAATCATACCAGCAATGCTTTTAGACGTCGATAGGATGTGATCTGTTTTAAAAATCAAATTGAAAAAATGCGAATATTCGGAATTGCGAATATTCACCGCGAAATTCGAAATATAGCGCGATTTCTCGAATATGCTATATTCGAGTCGAATATTCGCAATGCGAATATTCGTGAGCAACACTATTCCTAACACCCTGCAGAAATGGGTGAACCATGGTGGTCCGGAAACCGCAGACAAACTTGTAGACCTGGTCAAAAGGTACCTAACAACAGAGAATTTGTCCTCTTCCACCAGAGACGCACAGACTTTTAACCCCAAGACCAGACCCTCCCCACCTATAGGTAAGACTGCATCAAGGGATGGGGGTGGAGAGAGGGACCAAGGAGCAACTAGAGGAATTATCGGGACTACTGCTAATGTTTGGTGAGAGCGGCCTGGAAGACCCATCCCACAGGAGAGGACCAGAAGGTTGATTTGTTACCGTTGCCAGGAAGAGGGACATGTAGCAGCGGTTTGCCCAGCGGGTGATGAACCATGCAGTGTGACTTTCTGACAGAGAGACGACAGTCCCTTTTTGCAACCACATGTACTGCAGTAAAGGGAAATGAGAAACCTTTATATAGAATGTGCTTAGATGGTAAAGATATTGTAGTATTGTTGGATTCAAGTAGCCTGGTCACCTTAGTGAAAAGTGATCTAGTGGTGGGAAAAACCTTACATCCTAGGAAAATGGCTGTAGTTTGTGTACATGGGGACACTCGAGAATATCCGGTGAATGCGGTTTCCTTTGAAACCTCCCTCGGTAACTTGTGTCACCAGGTGGGTTTAGTTCCCAAACTGCCACATGACACCATTGTGGGAAGGGATTTCCCAAAATTCTGGGAACTCTGGGACTGCCCAGATTCCCTAGTAGGTGGTTATCCTAAACCTGAAACATCTACTCCAGAAACCTCTGACTGTGAGGATTCTCCTGAGTTTCCATTCTCAGTCTTAGCAGGGGAAACACCAGTCCCTAGGAAGGAGCCTGCTACCTCAGAAGAGGAACAGAGGCCGATAGGGTTTGATGACCTCGAGGTGCACAGAGAAAATTTTGTCACTGAGCAATTGAGGGACCCCACATTGCTAAGAACCCGGGAGAATGTAGTGAAGATAGATGGGGAGTTAGTTAACCCTGACCAGAGGGTTGCCCTCCCTTACTTCATTATTGAAAGGGACCTGTTATATCGAGTGTCACAGAGGATAGAGGACACCATTGAGCAACTGGTAGTGCCTAAACCGTACCGCAAGATGGTTTTGGAACTGGCCCATGGGCACATTCTTGGGGGACATTTGGGAGCAGAAAAAACACGGGAGAGGATCACCCAGAGGTTTTATTGGCCTGGGATCACTAAGGAAGTGGAATTGTACTGCTCTTCCTGTCCAGTGTGTCAGATTACTGCACCCATGCCACATTTCCGCAGTCCGTTGGTACCCCTGCCCATTAAGGAGGTCCCTTTTGAGAGAATCGCCATGGACTTGGTTGGCCCCTTACTGAAGTCCACTAGAGGGCACCAGCATATCTTGGTAATAATGGACTATGCCACCCGTTACCCAGAAGTGATTCCTCTCCGAAACACCTCTGCTAAAACCATTGCCAAATAGTTATTTCAGGTTTTCAGCCATGTGGGTCTTCTTAAGGAAGTCCTAACTGACCAGGGCACCCCGTTTATGTCTAGGGTGACCAGAGAACTGTGTAAACTCCTGAAAGTGACCCAATTACGTACATCAGTATATCACCCTCAAACAGAGGGGTTAGTGGAAAGGTTTAATAAAACCTTAAAACAAATGTTGAGGAAGGTGGTGGATAAAGACGGAAAGAATTGGGATTATCTGCTCCCTTATCTGATGTTTGCCATAAGAGAGGTTCCCCAATCGTCCACAGGGTTCTCTCCGTTTGAGCTACTGTATGGGAGGCACCCCCGGGGCCTACTGGACATTGCCAGGGAAACATGGGAGAGTTCCCCTCATCGAAGTGTGATTGAACATGTGGCCCAAATGCAAGATAGAATTGCCCAAGTGATACAGATTGTGAAAGAATATTTAGCCCAAGCCCGATTGGCTCAACAAAGGATTTACAATCGCGGGACCCAGGTCCGTTCCTTTGCACCTGGTGATAGGGTGTTGGTGTTGGTCCCCACGGTCGAAAGTAAATTCCTAGCCAAATGGCAGGGTCCCTATGAAGTGTTGGAGAAAATGGGGGTGGTAAATTATAAAATTAGCCAACCGGGAGGACGAAAACCTGAGCAGCTCTATCAGGTGAACTTGCTGAAACCATGGAAGGATAGAGAGTCCTTGGTCGCTAAGACTACCCGATTTTCTGCTCCATTTAACCTGGCTGTCCCTGAAGTTGAGATAGCGGAGACTCTATCAAAAACTCAGCAAACAGGAGGTTAAAGAATTTGTGCTCAGTAACAAGGAGAAGTTTTCAGACCTGCCAAGTTGGGTCTCCGGAGTTGAACATGACATTATCACCACACCAAGGTATAAGGTCAAGTTGAAGCCTTATAGAATTCCAGAAGCCCGGCGAGAGGCAATTCGCCAGGAAGTAAAAAAAATGCTTGAGCTGGGGGTGATAGAAGAGTCAAATAGTGATTGGTCCAGTCCCATTGTCATAGTGCCCAAACCAGATGGAAGTTGGCAGTTTTGTAATGACTTTCGCCGCCTGAATAAAATCACTAAATTTGACACCTATCCTATGCCCCGCATAGATGAACTAATTGATCGCCTAGGCACTGCCCGGTACATGACGACGTTAGACCTGACCAAGGGTTATTGGCAAATTCCTCTCTCGGAGTCGGCCAGGGAAAAAACAGCATTTGTAACTCCAGACGGATCTTTCCAATATCGGAGGATGCCTTTTGGGTTACAGAATGCTCCTGCCACATTTCAATGCACCATGGATAAGACCCTTCGGCCTTATTGAGCCTGTGCTGCTGCATACCTCGATGACGTTGTCATCCACAGTGAGGATTTGGAATCACACTTGCCAAAAGTTCAGGCTGTGTTGGATTCCATCTGGAAAGCCGGGTTTACAGCCAATCCAAAAAAATGTACCCTTGGGCTAGAAGAGGCAAAGTATCTGGGGTATACCATTGGAAGAGGTCTAACCAAGCCCCAAATAAACAAAGTTGAGGCTATTCAGGATTGGCCACGTCCCACCAACAAGAAACAGGTTCGTGCATTTTTGGGGATCGCGGGGTATTATCACCGCTTTATCCCCCATTTTGCCTCACAGGCTACTCCCCTGACCAATTTGACCAAAGGGAAGGAGTCTGTCATGACCAAATGGACTCCCGAAGCAGAAACAGCTTTTCAGGCTTTAAAACAAGCTTTATGTAGTCAGCCAGTTTTAAATTTGCCAGATTTTTCACGGGACTTCGTGGTTCAAACAGATGCGTCAAATGTGGGGTTAGGAGCTGTACTGTCCCAGATTATCAAGGGGGAGGAACACCCCGTTATGTACCTTAGCCAAAAGTTGAAGGCCCATGAGGAGAATTATACCGCCATTGGGAAAGAGTGTTTGGCGGTGAAATGGGCTTTGGATTCTCTCCGGTACTACCTCATGGGTAGACAGTTCGAACTGGTGACCGATCATGCCCCATTGAAGTTGATGGCACAGAACAAAGAGACCAATAGGAGAATAAATAGGTGGTTCCTGGCCCTCCAGGAATTTCGTTTTGTGGTAACGCATCGCCCCGGTGCTAAAATGGGGAATGCAGATGGGTTGTCCCAAGTACATGCCTGCCTGGCAACCTGTGTCCCAACCCTAGGGTTGAAACAAGAGGGGGGGTATGTGACAGGAAGTCAGGTAAATCTGTGGGTGTTGTCATAGACGGGAGATACATTTCTGCCTTGTTTAGACAATATACCAATTATTATCAGGTGTCGGCTGCAGTAGCAGCCAGAATAATTTAAGGGCGTTGAAAAACTTCAGCTGCTCAGAATGAGGCAATTAAGGCCTCTATAATTAATCCAGAGGATTACTACTGATTGCTGCATCCTGAGGCTTTTTGAGTGAAGGAGAGCAGTGAACAGAAATACTTATGAAGAGGTGAGGTGCTATTGATTTTTCTGTGTGATAAAAATCAAAAAGACTATTTGTTTTTCTGCTGTATGACCAGCAGTTTCTGCTCAGCAGTAGGCTGTGCCAGACTCCATAGATAGGTTCCTGTGTGGTGAAGGTAGACGCCCCAAGTGGCCAGGGTTTATTTTATGTTTGATTTTGTTTATGCTGTTTGGATGCTTGCACTTGTTTCCAGCAAGATGGAAGAATAAACCAAATGTTTTGTTTTCAACTGTCTTCGGCTGTTTCTCTGTATCTTTCAGTGTGTAGTGAACCCATCCCGGGGGTCACACACCCCCGCTACCGAGCTAACCCCTTACAGTTGCCATAGGAGACAGCGGTCCTACCTATACAGAAGTGTTATCCGGCTGGAGGCCTTCCACTGTATAGCTGGCTACCTATAGAAGTCTCGCCAATTACCATTGCATCTACTCAAGGGTGTCCTGACCCTAACCGTCTCTCCCCCAGTTCTATGAAGAGACAATAAATCTCTTGTTTGCATTTAAAAAGTGACTGGTGCCCATCTTACTTCTTGCTTCACACCAACCATGCCTGGTAACCCACTCTACAAGTAAGGATGTCAGCTCTCCCTAACCATAGAGGTCACTATTAGGCCTCTGGGGCGTGGGACCTTGCTACACATATAACATACATATACAACATAGTGAAGCATGCAGATGGGGGGCTCTTGCACAGTGGCCCCATTTACTTGAAGGGGTCACGATTGCAGTAAGGATGAGCCGAACACCCCCCTATTCAGTTTGAATCAGAACTTGCGAACACACCAAATGTTCGTGTAAACTTTAGAACCCCGTTAAAGTCTATGGGACTCGAACATTTGAAATCGAAAGTGTTAATTTTAAAGGCTAATATGCAAGTTATTGTCCTAAAAAGTGTTTGGGGACCTGGGTCCTGTCCCAGGAAACATGTATCAATGCAAAAAAAGTTTTAAAAACGGCCATTTTCAGGAGCAGTGAATTTAATAATGCTAAAAGTGAAACAATAAAAGTGTAATATTACTTTAAATTTTGTACCTAGGGGGTGTGTAAAGTCAGCATGTGAAAAAGCGCATGTTTCCCGTACATAGAACTGTCCCTGCACAAATTGTCATTTCTGAAAGAAAAAAAGGCATTTAAAACCGGCTCTAATGAATTGCCGACTCTGGCAATTACAGAGATGATTCATTCATAAAAAATAAAAATAAAAAAGCTGGGGGTCCCCCCCAAATTCCATTAACAGGCCCTTCAGGTCTAATATGGATATTAAGGGGAACCCCGCCGCCAATTTAAAAAAAAAATTATGTGGGATTCCGCCCAAATATCCATACCAGACCCTTCAGGTCTGGTGTGGATTTTAAGGGGAACTCCACCCCAAATTTAAAAAAAAATGGCGTAGAGTTGCCCCAAAAATCCACACAAGACCCTTATCCAAGCACGTTAACCTGGCCGGCCGCAGAAAAGAGGGGGGACAGAGTGCGGCCCCCCTCTCCTGAACCGCACCAGGCTACATGCGCTCAACATGGGGAGGATGTCCCCATGTTGATGGGGACAAGGGCCTCATCCCCACAACCCTTGCCCGGTGGTTGTGGGGGTCTGCGGGCGGGGGGTTTATCAGAATCTGGAAGACCCCTTTAACAAAGGGGACCCCCAGATCCTGGCCCCCCCCCTATGTGAATTGGTAATGGGGTACACTGTACCTCTACCATTTCACGAAGGAAGTGTAAATAGTTAAAAAAAAAAAAAACACAGACACTGTAAATAAAAAAAAAATCCAGCGATGTGAATCCACTCTCGGTCCGGCCCCCCGCTCCAACATTGTCTTCTATCCAGCGACAGATGATCTCTCCAGCGACGGGTGATCAGTGGTCCGGTCCAGCGATGAGAAGATCCATCCGTCCAGAGCGCAGCAGGCAGCTCCTCTCTCCGCTGGACACAGCCCAGCGGAATGACGCGCTGGAGCTGTGACATTTCTTATATAGGGGAAGCGGCCACCCGTCACGTGACCCCGCCCCCTCTGACGCACCCTCGTATGTCACTGGGAAAGACCCGGAAATTGGGGGGAATTTGGGGGGACCCCCAGCTTTTTTATTTTAATTTTTTATGAAAATTTAGTACTGTCCGTGATACTTACAGTACTCAATTTTCTCTATCACAATTGCACTAATACGGCTACAATCACGTCAAGTATTTTTTATGAATGAATCATCTCTGAATTGCCAGAGCTGACAATTCATTAGAGCCGCAAAGCCGGTTTTAAATGCCTTTTTTTCTTTCAGAAATGACACTTTGTGCAGGGACAGAACATGTACGGGAAACATGCGCTTTTTCACATGCTGACTTTACACCCCCCCTAGGTACGAAATTTAAAGTAATATTACACTTTTATTGTTTCACTTTTAGCATTATTAAATTCACTGCTCCTGAAAAAACGTCAGTTTTTAAAACTTTTTTTTGCATTGTTACATGTTTCCTGGGACAGGATCCAGGTCCCCAAACACTTTTTAGGACAATAAATTGCATATTAGCCTTTAAAATTAACACTTTAGATTTCTCCCATAGACTTTAACAGGGTGTTCCGCGGCTTTTCGAATTTGCCGCGAACACCCCTAATTGTTCGTTGTTCGCCGAACAGGCAATGTTCGAGTCAAACATGAGTTCGACTCGAACTCGAAGCTCATCCCTAGTGCTCACCCTTTCCTCCAGCGCAGAAGTCCTTTCCCTCACCTTTTGGGCATTTTCCTTAGAAATTAAATTTCAGACTTCATCCCCTTTATTTCCGTGGTGGGGACTGCAATGGACACATTACAGGAAGTCACCGCTGCAAATATATCTCGCAGCGTGGGTTCCCCTTCTACGCTAGGACTCACTGGGGCTTGAGGCCTATTAGACCCCGGGGTAGGAGTACTCACTGCGTCCCATACTAGGCCGGCGTTCACTGTGTCTTCTAGGGGCACTGTATCGTCTGCCTCAGACACTCCTCCGGACGAGTCCTCCCGATTCCTTTGTGACCCCGCCCCCTCTGACGCACCCTCGTACGTCACTGGGAAAGACCCGGAAAGACCGGGCTTTCCCAGTGACGTACGAGGGTGCGTCAGAGGGGGCGGGATCACTTGACGGGTGGCCGCTTCCCCTATATAAGAAATGTCACAGCTCCAGCACGTCATTCCGCTGGGCTGTGTCCAGCGGAGAGTGGAGCTCGCCTGCTGCGCTCTGGACGGATGGATCTTCTCATCTCTGGACCGGACCGCTGATCACCCGTCGCTGGAGAGATCATCTGTCGCAGGATAGAAGACAACGTTGGAGCGGGGGGCCGGGCCGAGAGTGGATTCACATCGCTGGATTTTTTTTAAAATGTATTTATTAATAAAGGATTTTTTCTACGGTGTCTGTGTGTTTTTTTTTTAACTATTTACACTTCCTTTGTGAAATGGTAGAAGTACAGTGTACCCCATTACCAATTCACATGGGGGGGCCAGGATCTGGGGGTCCCCTTTGTTAAAGGGGTCTTCCAGATTCTGATAAGCCCCCCGCCCGCAGACCCCCACAACCACCGGGCAAAGGTTGAGGGTATGTGGCCTGGTGCAGTTCAGGAGAGGGGGGGGGGCCGCACTCTGTCCCACCCTCTTTTCTGCGGCCGGCCAGGTTAACGTGCTCGGATAAGGGTCTGGTGTGGATTTTTGGGGGAACTCCACGCCATTTTTTTTTACATTTGGGGTGGAGTTCCCCTTAAAATCCACACCAGACCTGAAGGGTCTGGTATGGATATTTGGGGGAACCCCACGTCATTTTTTTTTTAAATTGATGGCGGGGTTCCCCTTAATATCCATATCAGACCTGAAGGGCCTGTTAATGGAATTTGGGGGGACCCCCAGCATTTTAATTTTTTATGAATGAATCATCTCTGTAATTGCCAGAGCCGACAATTCATTAGAGCCGCAAAGCCGGTTTTAAATGCCTTTTTTCCTTTCAGAAATGACACTTTGTGCAGGGACAGTTCTATGTACGGGAAACATGCGCTTTTTCACATGCTGACTTTACACCCCCCCCCCAGGTACGAAATTTAAAGTAATATTACACTTTTATTGTTTCACTTTTAGCATTATTAAATTCACTGCTCCTGAAAAAACAGCCGTTTTTAAAACTTTTTTTTGCATTGATACATGTTTCCTGGGACAGGACCCAGGTCCCCAAACACTTTTTAGGACAATAACTTGCATATTAGCCTTTAAAATTAACACTTTAGATTTCAAATGTTCAAGTCCCATAGACTTTAACGGGGTTCTAAAGTTCACACGAACATTTGGTGTGTTCGCAAGTTCTGATGCGAACCGAACAGGGGGGTGTTCCGCTCATCCTTAGTGAGCACCATTGAAGATGATATGGGGCCTATGCAGAGGGATCTCACCTATAACAATCACCTAATCGATCAGCATTCATCCCGTTTGGAAGATTTGGAAAATAGGATGAGAATAATGTGAGAGCGATAGGTTTTCCGGAAAAAATGGAGGGGAAGAACCCTGTGGAATTCATTGAGAAATGGCTGATTGCTGCGTTTGGGAAGGAGGTGTTCTCCCCCATGTTTTCTGTGGAACGTGCACATAGGGTGCCTGCTAGGCCGCCACCGCCGGGAGCACCTCCACATCCATTTTTGTTTAAGCTTCTACACTATAAGGACTGGGATGCTATAATTAGGCCAGCTGCTCTGAAGATTGATAACGCTAAAGTGTCCCTGTTCCCAGATTTTTCTGCTGAGTTACAGAAAAAAAGAGGCAAGTTTCTGGATGTTAAACGTCGTCTGCGGGATCTTGAATTGAAATACGCCATGCTGTATCCTGCCCGCCTTCGAGTGGAGGTGTTGGGTTCTGTGCAATTTTTTGATTCTCCTGCTACTGCTGCGCAGTGGCTGGATCGAGAAGAACAGTCGATCAGGGAGGTCCGCGTCAGGCATCCGGCTGACCCGTGATACATATAGCAGCACTTTTGTCTACCAAGTTTGTTTTTTCCACGCTATCTATGATAAGGCGGGTTATGTTCGCTTTGGTTACTCTGGCCTCTATTTTTGCTGTTGAGAAGTTTCTAAGACACTGTTGTGCGCTTCAACTGTTGCCCCCAGAAAGGTCTGATGCAGGCCTTGAAGAACCCTTTGCACAGTTTCTCTGGCCATGTTGGCCGTGTACATTTGTTTTTGCTGACTGGAGATTTCACCATGACCTGGAACTTTGTTTTTGTTTTTTACTGTTTGCTGACTTTTTTGTTCTCTATGACCCATACGCTATATTACTGTAACTTTTTTTGTCTCCCACAAGGATACCTGTCACACCAGTTTGCTCCTCTATTGTCCCATAATGAGATGACTTTGGTTGTTTTTCTTGTTTGTCGTTCTGGCTACTATCTCCTTGACTTCCCCATGCAGTTGTCTTGGTATCCTACTCTCATTATACTGAATAAAACATATCTAAGTTAACTAGATGTCTTTCATGGAATGTCAGGGGTCTAAATAATCCGGTTAAACGTCTGGCCGTGCTGCGCACGATCAAGAGATTGGGTGCTGATGTGATTTGTTTACAGGAGACTCACCTCCCTCCAGGGACCACTCCAAAATTTGCGGCCCGACAATTTTGTCACCAATACCATGCTACTCATTCAGTGTACTCGAGGGGGTGAGTGTTCTGATTCGTAGGGGTACTCCATACTCTTTTATAGATGCTAAGATTGATCCAGAAGGTAGATACGTTTTTCTTTTTTGTACCCTTCTGGGGATGAAGTGTGTATTGGCAGGAATTTATATCCCTCCTCCATTCTCATCTAGTGTTCTTAAAACGTTGGTAGAATTTATGTCACGTCTTCCATGTATCCCTGTATTGTTCTTGGGGGACTTTAACCCTTTCACGCAAAGTGTACGCATATATGCGTCCTCGGCTTTCAGGAGTTATACCAGGATGATGCCTGCAGCTGCAGGCATCATCCCGGTACCGTTGTTTAGAGCGGCGATTGGTTATTCAGACATAACAACCGATGCGGCTAAAAGCCGCTCGGTTGTTATGCCGGAGGAGCGGGAGGGGATACCCCCCTCCCGCCGCCTCTCGCCGCTCTGACCGGGCCTCCTGTCCCACCGGGAGACCCGATCCTCCATCCGGCACCTCCAGTGTCCAGGCGTAGACTGAAACTAAGCCGTAAACGGTTTTGATTTAGTCTCCGCAATGGAAACACGGAAGCGACGTCATGACGTCACTTCCGGGTTTCTCGGCTGCCAATGGCGCCGGATTTAAAAAAGTACACAGTATTCAGAATCGCCGTTTTCGGCAATCTGAATACTTTGAAGTGCAAAGGAGGGATCGGGGGTCTTTTAGACCCCCGATCCCTCCATAAAGAGTACCTGTCACCACCTATTACTGTCACAAGGGATGTTTACATTCCTTGTGACAGCAATAAAAGTGATCAAAAAAAAAAAATGTAATATTATAAAAATAAATAAAATAAATAAAAACAAAAAACATTTTTAAAGCGCCCGCGAGCTTGCGCAACAAAGAAAACGCATACGGAAGTCACGCCCACATATGAAAACAGTGTTCAAATCACACATGTGAGGTATCGCCGCGATCGTCAGAGCGAGAGCAAAAATTCTAGCACTAGACCTCCTCTGTAACTCTAACCTGGTAACCGTAAAAAAAGTTTAAAGCATCGCCTATGGAGATTTTTAGTTACCGTAGTTTGTCGCCATTCCACGAGTGCGTACCGCCGCACAAATACCATGAGACATAAAATATTGCAATAATCACCATTTTATTCTCTAGATTCTCTGATAAAAAAATATATATAATGTTTGGGGTTTCTAAGTAATTTTCTAGCAAAAAATATGGATTTTACCTTGTAAACACCAAGGGCCAGATTCAGATACAATGGCGTATCTTTTGGCCGGCGTAGCGCATCCCATTTGCACTATGCCGACGCAACATAGTAAGGCAAGTACAGTATTCACAAAGCACTTGCTCCGTAAGTTACGTCGGCGTATCGCAAATGGGCCGGCGTAACCCCGCCTAATTCAAAGTAGGCATGTAGTGGGCGGGCTACATTTAAATTAACCGTGACCCCATGTAAATGAGGGCCATTCGTACGGCGCATGCACGCGCATGCTCAGAATCACGTCGCAAATACTCCCTACGAAATGACGTTGGCTCAATGCTTTCGATGTGAACGTAACCTACGCCCAGCACCATTCGCGTACGCTTACGCAAATAACGTAAAATATGACGGCTGTTCCGTCGTCCATACCTTGCATGGGCTGCGCCATCTTTTTGGTGGTTTATCTTTACGCCGGCGTATGTCTTACGTAAACGGCGTAGCTTAATGCGACGGGCGTACGTACGTTCGTGAATCGGCGTATCTTGCTCACTTACATATTCAACGCGTAAATCCACGTACACGCCCCTAGCGGCCAGCGTAAATATGCACATAAGATACGACGGCGTAGGAGACTTACGTTGGTCGTATCTTAGCAACAGTGAGGCGTATCTCATTTTAAGAATGCGCGCAAAGATACGCCGGCGCTCATTCGGACTTACGACTGCGTATCTACTGATACGCCGTCGTAAGTCTCTCTGAATCTGGCTACAAATATCATAAATAGGCTTAGGCATGAAATAATTATCTGGACTATGAAAATGACAAATTTAGGCCTGGTGTGGGTACAGATGCACAAGGGGGACGGGGTCCCACACCTTTTGCTCGCCTAGTGGGGGAATTGGGTCTCACGGATGTGTGGAGAATGCATAACCCTGATGCCAAAGTATTTTTGTGTCAATCGGCCTCTGTTGGGGGCTTATCGAGGATAGATCTGGGTTTGGCCAATGATCTTTTGCTGCCAGCAGGGTTGTCTTACTGAGCGGGCACGACTGGGCACAGCCCGGGGGCCCCGCGTGACCTGGGGCCCCAGAGCCGGACAAATGGCCCCCCCATAATGCAGGTGAGAGATGGGGTGCGGTGCTGCGGCGGACGGCGATTGCCACCTGTACAAGCTGTGTCCTCCAGCCAGCGTGGGAAGTGACTGCCGTCCTTCATGGCCCCCCCCCCGCTGGATGCGGCTCCGAGTACTGCAGCCGCCAGCAGCGCTAACTTTCCATCCCCTCCTGTGGTGTCAGTGATGACAGCTTCCTCCCTCCCCATCACCCGCCCCCTCCTGTGGCTGGATTGCACTGATGTGCTCTCTCCCGCCACCAGCACTGTCCCAATGCCTTCAGTGGTGAGCGATCCCCCTCCCCCTTAATGTGCAGATTGACGATCAGCAAAGCCTCATGCTCCCCCTTCTTCCCCCACTCCAGAAGGGCCATGAGACCCCCCTCTCCACTGTCAGCTCCTCATCTTCTCTGCCAGATCCCCTTCTCTCTGACAGACCCCCCTTCTCTCTGACAGACCCCCCTCCTCTCTGCCAGACCCCCCCTCCTCTCTGCCAGACCCCCCTTCTCTCTGCCAGAACCCCCTCCTCTCTGCCAGACCCCCTTTCTCTCTGCCAGACCCCCTTTCTCTCTGCTAGACCCCCTTTCTCTCTGACAGACCCCCCCTCCTCTCTGCCAGACCCCCTCCTCTCTGCCAGACCTTACCTTCTCTCTGCCAGACCCCCCTCTCTCTCTGCCAGACCCCCCTCCTCTCTGCCAGATCCCCTCCTCTCTGCCAGATCCCCTTCTCTCTGCCAGACCCCCCCTTCTCTCTGCCAGACCCCCCTTCTCTCTGCCAGACCCCCCTTCTCTCTGCCAGACCCCCCTCCTCTCAGCCAGACCCCCTCCTCTCAGCCAGACCCCCCTTCTCTGCCAGACCCCCCCTTCTCTGTCAGACCCCCCTCTTCTCTGCCAGACCCTCTTCTCTCTGCCAGACCCCCTCCTCTCTGCCAGACCCCCCTCCTCTCTGCCAGACCCCCCTCCTCTCTGCCCAACCCCCAACTTCTCTGCCAAACCCCCAACTTCTCTGCCAAACCCCCCTATTCTCTGCCAGCTCCCTATCTTCTCTGCCAGACCCCCCTCCTCTCTGCCAAACCCCCATATTCTCTGTCAGACCCCCATCTTCTCTGTCAGCTCCCCATGTGGCAAGTGACAATCCGCAATGTGTGGCAGGTGACTTGGCAAGTGAAAATCTGCATCTGGTGACAGGTGATGTGGCAAGTGATATGCTGAATCTGGTGACGGGATGGATGGTAAGTGACACGCTGAATTTAATGACAGGTGACGGTGGCAAGTGACACGCTGAATTTGATGGCAGGTGACGGTGGCAAGTGGCACGCTGAATCTGGTGGCAGGGGACAGTAGAAAGTGACACGCTGAATCTAGTGGGAGGTGACGGTGGCAAGTGACACGCTGAATCTGGTGGCAGGTGACGATCGCAAGTGACATGCTGAATCTGGGGGCAAGTGACACGCTGAATCTGGTGTCAGGTGACGGTGGCAAATGACACGCTGAATCTAGTGGCAGGTGACGGTGGCAAGTGTCGCGCTGAATCTGGTGGCAGGTGATGGTGGCAAGTGTCGCGCTGAATCTGGTGGCAGGTGACGGTGGCAAGTGTCACGCTGAATCTGGTGGCAGGTGATGGTGGCAAGTGTCGCGCTGAATCTGGTGGCAGGGGACAGTAGCAAGTGACACGCTGTAAAGTAGAAATATTGTACTTTCATTCATGAGAGTAGGTGCGTAAATTGGGGCAAGCTCATAGGGGCCCCATAGCATTACTTTGCCCAGGGGCCCATGATGCGATTAAGATGGCCCTGGCTGCCAGTAGTGGAATTGTCTCAATATCATCCGAGGCAAACCTCGGACCATTCCCCGTTAACGGTAGATTTGAGGTTGGGGGCGAGGGCAGGTAATAGCCTCTGGAAGCTTAACCCATTCTGGTTGTCTCTCATACCAGACCCTGACCCTATCCCATTACTCCTGACAGAGTTCTTTAGAGACAATATAGGCTCGACTGATTTACAGATAGTGTGGGATACGGATAAAGCCTATGTGCGAGGTCAATTCATTAAAGTTATATCCCGTATCAAATCTAATACTAAGGAATGGGAGATGCAGGTCTTAGATGAGGCCCACCGCTCGGAGACAGATTATGTGGTAGACCCTACAGATTTTAATAAAATGAAGTGGTTGGCATCACAATCCATGCTCAAAGATCTATCCCTTCAATTAGCCGAAAACAAACGGTTCTTTTTGCAACAAAAGCACTTTGAGGAGGGGGGAGAACACGGGTCATATGCTGGCACTCCTGGCTAAGTCGCAACAGCCTCCTTTGCATATTGTGGCCATGACAGATGCTAGGGGGGAGGTATGTTACTCTACGCAGTCCATTATGGGCTGTTTTAAAAACTTTTTTCAAGATGTTTATACATCCAAGGTCCAAACTTCTGAGGAGCTTCACTCCTTCCTAGATAGATACCCTATACCGAGTCTACCCGCCTCTGACGTGGCTTTGCTTAATGCTTCTTTGACTAAGGAGGAACTCCTGGAGGCACTGGCGCACGCTCGGAATGGGTGGGCGCCAGGGGCGGATGGCCTTCCTTCCGAGGTTTAGAGTCGCTACTCTGATCAACTTATTCCTATTCTTTTGAGTGTCTACAACACAGCCTTTGCAACTGGCACGCTTCCCCCCTCTATGAATGAGGCGCTGATAGTGGTTCTGTTGAAGCCCGGGAAGGATCCTCTTTCCCCGGATTCGTACAGGCCTATCTCCCTACTGACATTTGATGTGAAGCTCTTGGCCAGGGTTTTGGCCACTAGATTGTCCAAGTGCATCCATCATGTAGTGCACAGGGATCAGTCTGGCTTTATACCAACCAGATCGACCTCTCAAAACCTACGTAGATTGTTTCTTAATATGCAGGTACCCATTGATAATCCAGGTAATAGGGCCATCTTCTCCTTGGATGCGGCTAAAGCGTTCGATACTGTTGAATGGCCCTATTTATGGGAAGTTTTGAGTAGATTTGGGGTGGGTCCGTCTTTTCTAAAATGGGTTCAACTACTTTACAGTTCACCACTAGCAAGAATGAGAATTAATGGAGAGGTTTCAGACCCCTTCCGGCTCTTTAGGGGTACACGGCAGGGGTGCCCCGCTTTCACCCCTGTTGTTTGCCCTGGCTTTAGAGCCCCTAGCGATACACATTAGAGCCTCACCGGTTATTACAGGTTTTAATTTCCCTATTTTCAGACGAAACCTTGATCTATCTGGGGGACACTAATGTTTCTTTGAGGAACGCGATGACTTTGATTGCAGACTTCGGAGGCCTATCGGGTTTCAGCATTAACTGGAACAAGTCGGTGCTTATGCCATTGGATCCCCTGATGGGCCCCTTACCTGACTGCGCCAAGGACATATTAGTGGTAAACAAATTTAGATACTTGGGGATTCAGGTGACTGCAGATCCGACCCAATATCTTTCTCTGAATTTGGCACCATTACTTCATAAGTTCAGAGCAAAATGTTTGGCTTGGACAAAACTCCCTCTTTCGGTAACAGGGAGAGCTAATCTTATTAAAATGGTGTGGGCCCCACAACTCCTCTACATTTTTCACAACACCCCGATCTGGATACCGCATAAATGGTTTATCCAGATTGATGCACAATTTAGGGATCTGATTTGGGGCTACAAAGTGGCGCGGATAAGCCTCTCCACGTTACAGCTGGCTAAGGATCAAGGGGGTTTGGCAGTTCCGCATGCCCGTTATTACTTTGTGGCCTCGCAGACCCAACATCTGGGTAACTGGGGGGGGGGGTATAGAAGATGGTGATCCAATTAGGGCACTGCTGGTCCCGCCTGGGTCTGAGCTTCCGGTTATATCCCATTTGGAAGCAGGATTTACGCATTTATATCCCATTTGGAAGCAGGATTTACGCATTTATCGCAGGCCCTCCCCACCATTGTCCTGTTGAACACTTTGTGGAAATACATTTGGTCTATCCTAAAAATTAAAGGGGTGTCTTCATTTACTCCTATTTGGAGAAATTCTTACTACAAGGAGCTTTCAAGCTCAGGGACTTCCGCTCTTGGGAAGTGGCGGGGGTTCATTATATATCCCAGCTGTTTGTGGGGCCAGTCCTTAAATCATTTGTCGACCTTGGGGATGAGTTCTCTCTTAACAGGAATCAATTCTACAAATACTTACAGTTGACACATGCCATACAGAGTGAGGGCAGACTGTCCCCAATTTCGATGATAAAGCATCCCTTAATTAATGATGTTCTGATAGCGGAGGAAAAGAAGGGTATGATTTCAAGAATCTACGCCAGACTACTTAATGCCACACATGAGGCGTCCACCCTGGCATGTAGGAAGGGTTGGGAAAAAGATTTGGGTCCTATCGACGGTGAAACCTGGGAGCTGTGCTTATCTTCCGCCCCATTGGTGTCGGTTTCTGCGGCAAATAGGCTTTCACACTTATTCCTGCTACATAGGGTCTATAGGACCCCCTCCCGGGTTACACAAATGAGGTTTAAGGGATTCCCCGTTATGCTCAAATGCAGTGCACATAATGGCGATTTGCTACACATGATGTGGAAATGTCCAAAGCTTTTTAGGTACTGGCAGTTTATTATTTGCACCATATCTCAGGCTTATGGCTTTCCGGTGCCGCATGAACCCGTAGTGTGCTTACTGGGTGCCCTGGAGGTACCCTCTCTTTTGCCTAATGGCCATACAGCTGTTCTGCGCCTGTTGTATGTTGCCCGGGAAAGGCTATAGCGAGATTGTGGATTACTCCTAGGGTACCGAGGGAGGGTCAATGGGTGGAGATGGTGAATAGAAACTCACATACCAACATAGAAATGCCCTTAAAAAGTTTTATTCCTTGTAGCAGCCCTGGCTTGATACACCTGGGTTGGGACCAGCTCAATTAGTTATAGACCGGTTATTGCAAATGTAATGTGCCAGTATCAGTGGTGGGATGGAGAACGTTATATTGTTTCGGTGTTTATTTTCCACAGAATAGCAATAGTAGGGTCATGGTGGAATAGTTTAATAAGATGAGTGAATTGTATATGGTCTTATGATGCATGCAAATAACAAAATTGTGTCAGTTTTATGGACTAGGTTATCTGTACTATGGTACCAATGCACTTTTCATATTTTGTCAATGTTTAAAGCGGAGTTCCACCCAAAAGTGGAATTCCGCTTAACCCACTCCTCGCCCCCTTACATGCCACATTTGGCATGTAATTTTTTTTGGAGGGGAGTGGGGGCTTCAGGAGGAGTAGGACTTCCTGTCCCACTTCCTCCTTCCGCCGAGAGGCTGCAAAGGTGCAAAGGTTGGCAGCCCCTCCCTGTAGGCGATCGCCTGGAACACGTGACAGGTCTCAGGCGATCGCCTGTTCAATCAAATGGCACAGCGCCGCTTGCGCATGCGCAGTGGGTGCCTGGCCGTGAAGCCGAAAGCTGTCACGACCTTGTGCCCACACTTAGAATGAAGACATCGGCCGGAGAGGGGGGGAGAGGAGTGGAGCCCCGGCCGGCGCGTCGCTGGAACGTGGAGCGGGTGAGTGTATGTTTATTAAAAGCCAGCAGCTACACTTTTTGTAGCTGCTGAATTTTAATAAACATAAAAATGAGTGGAACACCCCTTTAAGGTTGTGTAGTCATGTTTGTAGCACCTGACTACCTTTATTTTATTTACGATATAATTCAGAAGGAATTCCTTGTGCTCATACAGGTGGGAGATATTTAGAATTTTGCACTGTTTTTGTTTTGTTATAGGCACTGTATCTATATTCCTTGCTACATGGCAACTGTGTCATTTGATATGTATGCTGTATTTTGCAATAAAACTTTATTCTTGATTTAAGAAAAAAAAAAAAACGGGCAGAAAAATTGGGCCTTAGTCACTGGTGCCACAACACTGCAACCCCTCACAGATACTCTATTTGGAGCGCAGCAATGAGCCCGCTGCAAAGTATTGCATCAAAAATTGTAATTACACGCCCCTGTTAAACAGGGGCAGAAAAATTGGGCCTTAGGCACTGGTGGCGGTGCCCAGAACCAACAATGTTCTTACAAGCTATCAGCAAGATCATTGAGGAGGAAAATGATATTCACTCAGCATAACAGGATAGTCACTCAGCATCAGCATATGCAGTCTTGAAGGGATCTGACATTTCAAAAAAATTACTCAGTTACATCAGCATCAGGTGCTTGGTAGCTGGTGGTGATCCAAGCCTGATTCATTTTTATGAAGGTCAGGTGATCGGTTACAAAGCCTCCAGCAGCACTGAATGTGTGTTCTGAAAGAACACTGGATGCAGGACAAGCCAGTAGCTCAATTGCGTACTGTGCAAGCTCTGGCCAGTGATCCATACTCAAGACCCAGTAAGCCAGAGGATTTTCGGTGGCAAAGGTGTCCAAGTCTGATCTTGCCCCTAGGTATTCCCGCACCATGTAAAACAGATGCTGGCGATGGTTGCTGGAACCGGTCATACCTTGGGGCTGCGGACTAAAAAATTGTCTGAACGCATCGGTCAGGCCCCGTACACACGACAGAGAAACTCGACGTGCTTGGCACGTCGAGTTCCTCGTCTCGTTTTGGGATGAAGCCGCCGAAGAGCTCGGCGGGCCGCCTTCTCCTATAGAACAACGCGGCCAACGAGAAAATAGAGAACATGTTCTCTATTTTCTCGTCGAGCTCCTCGGCGGCTCCATCGAGCCAAAACTGTACAGACGACAGAGATTCTCGGCAGAATCCGGGTTTTGACCGAGTTTCTCGGCGAATTCTGCCGAGAATCTCTGTCGTGTGTACGAGGCCTCAGACGACCACCTTCTCCACCACTCCTTCTGTGACTGACCGAAGCCTCAGCAACATGTTGTCCAGGACCAGAATTTTGAAACCCCCCAGTCTCTGGGAATGCGTTGCACAGACCTTTCTGCAAGGCCTCCCTAAGATGTTTCTTCTGCTCCCTCTGCGCTGGCAAGATAAGGTCTGCAACCTTATTCTTGTAACGTGGATTAAGGAGAGTTGCCAGCCAGTAATGATCCCTCTCCTTGATAGCACGAATACAAGGATCCTTCCGCAGGCTTTGCAGGATCAGGGAGGCCATGCAGCGTAGGTTTGCTGAGGCATTCGGTGTGGAGTCCTCTGGGTCACTGAGGACGACCTGGTGGGCATGTCACAGATTAGGCGGTTCTTGGGCAGGTTGTATTCCCTTTGGAGGTCTACCAGCCGAGCACTGGCATTATATGACTGTCAGAAATGCACACAGACTTTCCTGGCCTGCCTCAGGACATCCTGTAAGCCTGGGTACCTGCCCAAGAACCGCTTCACCACCAAATTGAGGACATGAGCAAAACAGGGCACATGGGTCAGTCCCTGTCACAGAGCGGAGAGGAGGTTGGTGCCATTGTCGCAAACCACCATTCCTGGCTTAAGCTGGCGTGGCGTCAACCACCTCTGAGCCTGCTCCTGCAGAGCTGACAGAACCTCTGCCCCAGTGTGGCTCCTGTCTCCCAAGCACACCAGCTCAAGCACTGCATGGCATCTCTTTGCCTGCGTACCTGCGTAGCCCCTTGAACGCCTACGGAGCACAGCTGGTTCTGAGGACACATCAGCACAGGAAGAGGCCACAGAGGAAGAAGAAGAGGAGGGGGTGGTGGAGAGAGGTGTGTCACAACCAGTAGTAGCATTTTGGAGGCGTGGTGGCGGAACAACCTCCAACACTACTGTACCTTGTCCTGCGTTCTTCCCAGCAGAGTCACCCAATGCGCCATGAAAGATAGGCAACGTCCCTGTCCATGCCTGCTGGACCATGAGTCAGCAGTAATATGCACCTTACCACTGACCGCCCTGTCCAGCGAGGCATGGACATTGCCTTCCACATGGCGGTAGAGAGCCGGAATCGCCTTTCCGTGAGAAAAAGTGGCGTTTGGGAACTTGCCACTGAGGTACCGCACATTCCACAAACTCACGGAAGGGGGCAGAATCTACCAACTGAAAAGGCAGCAGTTGAAGTGCTAGCAATTTAGCTACGCTAGCATTCAACCGCTGGGCATGTGGATGGCTGGGAGAGAACTTCTTTCAGCGCTGCAGCAGCTGGGGCAGGGAAATTTGCCTGGTACAATCTGCCATCGGTGTACTGATAGTAGATTGCCCGCATGTACTAGGCTGTGACACACCTAATTCTACACCTTCAGTCCTATCAGTACAGGCTTCAGAGAGGACTGAGGGTATAGTGGGGTTGGAGATCCCAGCTGATGAGGGGCAAGGGGAGGTCCGCTTTGTTCTTTGGTGTGTCTCTTTGAGGTACGTTTGCCAACGAACTGCATGGCAGGTCGACATATGTCTGGTCAAGCATGTGGTGCCCAAGCGGGTGATGTTTTGGCCACGCAAGATACACTTGAGACATATGTTACAAATTGCAGCGGTGCGATCTGATGCACTCGTCTCAAAAAAGGCCCACACCAAAGAACTTTTGGAATAACGCTAAGACACAGCAGCGCCCTGCACATGCGTAGCTCTGCGTTGTGATGCAGTCGGTGTGCTGCCCTTAAGCTGGCCCCTGGAGGGTATCTTGCCTCCTCCTCCTATCAGGCACCCACGTAGAGTCAGTGACCTCATCATTCCCTCCCTCGTCATCAAACCTGGCAATATGCTGCAGCTGGGGGAACAAGACTGCCAGATTTCTGTCCTTCTTGGGCACCCCCTCTCTCTGGGCTCACGTTACTGCCTTCCTCTATCTGTGTACCATCATCGGAGCCTTCAAAACGCTGCGCATCCTCATGCAGAATGTACCCAACACTGCGGTCAAACAGTTCGGGGGACTCCTCAGGAGGACATGGTGGGGCTAGGGAAGGAGTGAGTGATGCCATTAAGCAGAGGGAAGAGGATGCCTTGGCAGCTACTTTGCCAGACAAAGTACCCTGAGCCTGGGTGAGAGAGGATGAGGAGGATGAGGACGGCTTAGTCATCCACTCTACCAAGTCTTCGGCATGTTGCGGCTCAACGCGGCCAGCTGCCGAAAACAAGGACGAGCGTGTCCAACGGCCACGTGCTGATGAGGATGCACCGTCTCCGCGACCAGCACTGTTGCCTCTAGACGCAGAGCCTGCTTGCTTTTGTGACTCTCTGCCTGTCCTTGTTGTTCTTCCAGACATACTAATGGCCTGCAGAGGACAAAGGCAGTACACACACCTCATAGCTTTAGGTGCAAACTACAGAGCACACGTGCAGTACACACCAAGTAGCTTTAGGTGCAAACTACAGAGCACACGTGCAGTACACACCAAGTAGCTTTAGGTGCAAACTACAGAGCACACGTGCAGTACACACCAAGTAGCTTTAGGTGCAAACTACAGAGCACATGTGCAGTACACACCAAGTAGCTTTAGGTGCAAACTACGGAGCACACGTGCAGTACACACCAAGTAGCTTTAGGTGCAAACTACAGAGCACACGTGCAGTACACACCAAGTAGCTTTAGGTGCAAACTACAGAGCATACGTGCAGTACACACCAAGTAGCTTTAGGTGCAAACTACAGAGCACACGTGCAGTACACACCAAGTAGCTTTAGGTGCAAACTACAGAGCACACGGGCAGTACACACCAAGTAGCTTTAGGTGCAAACTACAGAGCACACGTGCAGTACACACCAAGTAGCTTTAGGTGCAAACTACAGAGCACACGTGCAGTACACACCAAGTAGCTTTAGGTGCAAACTACAGAGTATACGTGCAGTACACACCAAGTAGCTTTAGGTGCAAACTACAGAGCACACGGGCAGTACACACCAAGTAGCTTTAGGTGCAAACTACAGAGCCACCCTGGCTTTGGCCAATTATGGTTTTCCATTTTTTGAAAGCTGTGATTGGCCAATCATGCAGGTCATAGTGCATGCTTGGCCAATCATCAACCAGCAATGCCGCATTGAATTATGGGCCATGACGCGCCACTCGAATTTGGCGCGAACGGCCCGTAACGTTCGTATTTAGACGAACGATTGAACATAAAATGTTCGAGTCGAACATGGGTTCGACTCGAACACAAAGCTCATCCCTAGTCCCCACCTTCTTTAGGACTGCCCAACCACTCATACTCCACCACCCCCCATCTTACCATTCTAAATTAACGAGAACATACCTGAATTTTGGGCTATAACTGGTCGTAGTAGTCTTTTATTAACAAATATAAATAACTCAACATCTTTAAAACATAAACATCTGTAACAACAACTTTTCACCCTCAGTCTGTTGGTCTTTGACGGCACCCCGAGCTTCACACTTCTTCCACCACTACACTGTGGGACCTTTTCCCATGATAGGCCTCCAGTTTGGAGACAACCACTTCCTGCAGTGTAATCATTCCCGTATTCCAGCTAACCATCTCCTGGAATACACCAGAGGGGCACATACTACCGATGAGCCCCCCAACACTTTCACTCATATGTTTCCTGCCACCATCAAAGACCAAATACCACGCCACAGCCCGCAAGGATAGCACCTTAACCTTAAAGGCCCCTCCACACCCACAGGGCCCGCTGAATCCCATCCTGAAGACCCAATGCCCACAGGTCAATCCCCACATCTGTGTGGTGAACCCCATCCCTCCGTAAATACATGCCCACATTGGACTCCAACTCAACGTATGGGCACTCCATCTGGGATACAAAGGACATAACACCAACACTACACTATGGTAACCATAACAGAGATGATGAACACAGACCCCCCCCCCCCCTCGTTGTTCTTTACTCCGCCAACAGGTGTGGCCGCAGATACACCCTGAATCTCCTAGATTCCCACCTACCAATTCAATTAACTGCCGCTTCATCCAACCCACAACGAGTAGCCTCGCCTCTGTGGCCCCCCCTATGTGGAAGGAGTGCGAAGCGTATTGTGCCCAATCCAAACCTGCCACCTGGAGGCACTTCCGAAAAACTGAAACTTGGAAGGATAGTTCCCATGCATCAAGAAGGGCCCTGTTTTATCCGGGTGAACCGCCGAGAACTCCCCTACCGCCGTTACCAGGCAAACCGAGGAACCCGGCAACAAGAACAGCTGCACCCTTACACCTCTACCCAGTTGGTCCGTTTTAGACCTCCGCAGCTGTAACAAAATCCTGTCCTCCCCCAACTCACGTCCCCGGCCATCAGTCCACCCGCCACCCCCTTTGACGGACTCACCAACTCTCCAATTCGAAACGCCCCAAAGAATGCCAATAAAAACGCCACCTGGAACAGCAAGACCTTGTATTCCGACGTGCACAAAGACCTTAAAAACCCACAAATGGACTGGAGATTCACAAAGGACACTTGACGCCTAGCGTCCTTGTGCCTGTGCATCTTCCTATAACCCTTTACTGCCTGTCTCACCCAAAAATCCTTTGTGTAATCCGCCATGCCGTGCAATTTGAAAAAAAGGCTAAACCAGCCAACTTCCATTCAATGGCAGACACCGATCCCCCACGTTCCATGTTTCTTGACACAAAATACAGTACCATCAGCTTTGCTGCCCTGGCCTGCCTAACCAAACGCAACCATTCCTGCCAAACCTTCGCGTACACCGCCCATGTGGACTCATTCACCGTTCTTCGGATACATCCTGTGGCGAATCCCAAGCAATCCCCCATAGCCAAGACGGGCAAGGAATCCCCACCTCCTCTGCTGAAGGGGCCAATTCTCTGAACCTGTCCCACTGGAACCAAGATAGAGTGTCAGCTAATGTGTTCTCAACCCCCAGCAAGTGAACAGCATACAAAAATATGTTCAGGCATAAGCAGCCCAGCACCAAATGGCGCAGCAGACTTATCACTGGCTGTGACGACGCTGAGATGCGGTTAATCACTTGCACCACTCCCATGTTGTCACAATTCAATCTGATCTTCATGTTCCTACAAGAACACTTCTTAGTCACACACCATATCTCCATCGCTAGTACCAGTAAAAAGTTCCAAGAGCACCAAATTGCGAGTAAAACCTGCATCCACCCAGAAATGAGGCATTGGTTCTGCACTCCATTGACCCTGATAAAAGGCCCCATACCCGGTAAACCTTGCAGCGTCCGTCACCAACTCCAAGTCAAAGTTTCTCACTGGTCCGGACATCCATACAATTCGACTATTCTAAGACTCTAAAAATGAGTGCCACACTTCTAAATCCGCTCTATGCTCCCTGGTCAGTCTTATAATGAGTCGGCGACCGGATGCCATCCGTCGCCGCAGCTAGACGCTGACAAAAACTCTCCCCATCGGTATGATGTGACAGGCAAAATTAAACTTCCCCAACAGTGACTGCAAGGTCCGCAGCTGTAACTTGCGTCTTCCCATTATCCCTCAAATCTCCAAATTGAGCGCCGCCAATTTATCCTCAGGTAATCGGCATTCCATAGCCTCCGAGTCCAGCACTATGCCCAGGTAACTTAAACCGTGTACACACGATCAGTCCATCCGATGAGAACGGTCTGATGCACCATTTTCATCGGTTAACCGATGAAGCTGACTGATGGTCTGTCGCACCTACACACCATCGGTTAAAAAAATGATCGCGTCAGAACGCGGTGACGTAAAACACAACGACGTGCTGAAAAAAACAAAGTTCAATGCTTCCAAGCATGCGTCTACTTGATTCTGAGCATGCGTGGATTTTTAAACGATGGTTGTGCCTACTAACGATCGATTTTGACCCATCGGTTAGGAATCCATCGGTTAAATTTAAAGCAAGTTGGCTTTTTTTTAACCGATCGTTAAATAACCTATGGGGCCCACACATGATCGGTTTTGACCAATGAAAACGGTCCATCAGACCGTTGTCCTCTGTTTAACCTATCGTGTGTATGAGGCCTAATCACTGTGGTCGGGCCCTCTGTCTTGTCCGCTGCAAGCGGGACACCTAACCTACCTGCAACGTGCTGCAACACAGATAGGAGAATCACACACACGTTGGAAGAAGGCAGCCCCACGCAGAAAATCATCCAAATAATGGATGACCGATTCCAGGCACGACACGTCCCTCACCACCCATTCTAAAAAGGAGCTAAACTTCTCAAACATTGCACATGAAATGGAACAACCCATGGGCAGACAGTGATCCACAAAATATTCCCCTTGCCAGCAGCACCCCAGCAGCCAAAAACTGTCCGGATGTACCGGGAGTAAGCGAAAAGCAGATTCAATATACCCCCAGATACCCCCCAGAGGCGAAACAGCCAGAGTCTGCAAAGGCTTCTCAGGAAACGGACCCCCCATGCGCTCCATCGTGACTTCCTTGGCCAATTTTTCAGAAACCACCTCAAGTTTCTCGCCAAAGGCGGCACAGTGGACAGAGAACATGGAATCCTAAAACCTTCCGAGAAACCAGCGGCCAAAATGCCTGCCGCCTCTTGATCCAGGTACCTATTTAGGAAAGGTAGCCTCCTTTCCCCCCTTTTTTATTGCCAGCAGATCCCCCACTTCTTTCCGGTCAGCAATCCGGAGAAAGGCGCACCCCTGGCCTCCCCTTGAAAAGACTGGCTCGGGGGTCGAGCCGAGGACATGAGCCGCATCCAGAGGCTGATGTCCTTGTGGTCCCACCTAAGGGATGGGCGGACAGCCCTCCGCTGCCGGAACTGTTCATCATACCGCAGCCACGCGGAGCCACCATATACCCGATGGGCCTCGCTGACCGCTTCCATGTAGCAGAACAGAGCCAAACAATGTTCAGGGTTCTTTTTCCATATAACGCTCACCATCAGAGCAAACGCTTGTAAACAATTCACAAATGTCCGGGGAATCATTCTATACCTCCGCTTCTCCTCATCCTCCTCGCATCAGTGATTCTAAACACTTCCTTCCATCCAGTGGCATCCTGCACAACCCCCATCTCCTCCCCCGCTTTGGAACGCACTACCGCAGCTTCCAAGGAAGGCGCTCTGCAGAGCCTGGCTCAAGGTATGACGCTCGAACTCGCATCGTGCTGCATTGCTGCCCAGCAGGATCTGGCCTGGATGTGACAAGAGACGCTTCCAGGCTGCCGCTAGAGGACAAGAAGTGGCTGGCAGTGGATGCTCCTGTACACACGCGTGATGACACACTCTCTCTCTCGTAGCACAGGCCGCGACTCGGCCACATCACAGTCTAACACTGAGTTACTTGCTTGCAGATCCAGGGTCCCAAGAGAGCGATCCTGGCCTAGGTCAAGCTTTTTCTTTGCCTCTCCCAGCATTCTCCTTTCCCTTCTCAGTCGGCTGGTACTTGTAGTCCATTGCAGTCCGACTTGAGTGCAAACCCTGGTTCCTTGGACTACAAATCCCAAGATGCTTTGTTTCATTCTCTCATATTCTCCCTGCTGACAGGATGTGATAAAATTAAGTCTAAGCTAAAGACTAGAGAGGCTATAGTAAATGCTGCAAAGGTAGACAATATTAGCCAGCTTCTGGCTATACACCTAGTACTGCATGAATAACATATATGGTACCAATTCTTTACATTTTTTGGCTGCAATGCACTGCATTGCTAATGGACTGTGTATGAAATGTTATTTTTGGTAAAAACTATGCTATTTCCATGTAGGAAGCCTCATATTCGAATGTGGACCAACCAGGCTACATTCTTGCTCCTCGTGCAGAAGCTGTCAGCATCATCTCAAGATAATACTCCTCTGCTACAGTTTGTAAGTTGTGCCAGTCGTTTGTGCCTGCCCATGGGTATAATTGTGTATTTTTGGGACTTTTTCTAATACACTGTTCTCCTTCACCTTGGCCTCTGTGTGGTCAGCATCGTAAGTTATAAATTTCATCTCTGTTTTCACCTGCAATCTGATGAACAGATCGATCAGAATATGATTGAATTCATGACAAGCATCTATTAATGCAACACAATCAATAATTTTCTGTACTCGCTGTTTAACTGATCAAATCTGATCTAAATTAAGTCTAAATCAATTAGAAGGGAGGTTATGACTGATCTATTGTTTTCCAATTTGATTGTTTTGATCGCATCACATATGAATTGGATAATAAAATCAAAGCTTTTATAGCCACCAAAAAGGGGATTGTACAATCAGACTGTATTGTATATGACCAGATTTAAAGTGATTGTAAAGGAAGAAGGTCTTTTATCTTAATTCAGTCAGTAATCCAATGAGGAGGGGGTGGGGCTGGGCCACGGCTCCTTGTCTGAATGGACACACAAAGCTACAGCTCTGCTCGGGTGCCCCCATAGCAAGCTGCTTGCTGTGGGGGCACTCAACAGGAGGGAGGGGCTAGGAACACCAAAGAGGGACCCAAGAAAAGGAGGATCTTGGCTGCTCTGTGCAAAACCACTGCACAGAGCAGGTAAGTATAATATGTATGTTATTTTTAACTAAAAAGAAAAACAAGACTTTACAATCAGTTTAAGTTGTAGAAAAAACTGACTTCACGTCATCTCTCTAAGTCCCACCTTCTTTTGCCCCTCCTAACAAGCTCGTAAATCCAGTATGGAATGTAGATGTCCTTAAACTGAAATATTAAGTGGTCACTAGGGGAAGGGCCAGGCTTCTGATTGTGCAAGAGGTGCTACTACTTGTAAACTGTGACAAGTAGTTGTACAAGGACAGCACACTGCATATAGCTGGTAACTAAGCATTCTCACTGGGACGATTGCTGGAACAGGTCTGCTTTTCTAAGGAAGTAAGTAGACACTTATATCATTGTTGGCTTCAAGGGTCACCATACAGATTACAATCTAACCACACAGTCTTTGTAAAATCAACTTTAGTTTAACCAAAACTATCTGATATGAGAATAAGTTATTCAATTAATTTGTATTCAGACACATCCTTCCACTGCACATTTGTTAATACATCTAAAGGAGAGTGCACAATCAGGCTCACAATACATGTTACAATCTAATCATACAATCTCTGTACTATTAAATGTAGATCTATTAAAACTATGTAATATAAGAGGCCCTACCTGAACTAGCCAATTAATATGTATCCAATTAGGAGGGTCCTTTAACTCTATAGTTGTTGGTTGATCTAACAGAGATTATACAATTATATTATGTATGTGGTGAGAAACCTAGAAGTGGTGATAGTTAAGTTCACCATTACATGTTTCAATATTTTGTACAATCAACTTTAGATTTACCAAAACTATCTAATATAAAAACCTACCTAAATGATCCAATCAATCTGTATCCAATCAGGAAAGCCCATGTACAACATAACTGCTTGTAGACCTAAAGGAGATTGTAGAGAAAAAATATAACATGTGTGGATCATTAGACGGAGATGGAGGAATGAAGCTGCCTATATACAGAACATTCTGTGCAATCCCTGTGTAATCCTATTTAATTTATGAACAATTGTGTGCTTAAAGTGTATGGCCCGGATTCACAAAGCACTTACGCTGACGTATCTCGATATACACCGCGTAAGTGTAAGTATGCGCCGTCGTATCTGTGCGCCGTGCCCACAGAACTAGATATGCCTGAAAATAGGTTTCATCCGACCAACATAACTTTCCTACGCCGGCGTATCGTGGGTGCATATTTACGCTGGCCCCCTCATTGCAAATATGCAAATGAGGGAGATACGTCGATTCACGAACGTAGTTGTGCCCGGCGCATAATATACGCGGTTTGCGTAAGGCTTACCTCCGGCGTATAGTTATTCCCCATCTATGCTTATTTAGCTTTAACTTTTGCGGACTTTAGCACTGCTAGAAAGCATTTTTATTCCTGCCATTATTTTATGATCTAGGAGATATATATTTATCTGCAATACTTTGGCGGTCTACTTACACACTCTGGCTTTGAGAATTGATCAGGGTTTGTTGCTATAACCACAATTTTCATCTGTTGGCCTGCACAGTGTCCTGACCATATACCTGTTTTTTTTTCTTTTGCCTTTTTTCATTTCACTAATTATCATGTAAACATTTCTAATTACACACCATTATATTAAGAGTCACTAGAGGTTTTGGTGTCTATGCTACCCGTAGTAGGCACTGTTTTGTAATTACATTTTTTTTGTTAATAGTACACTCCTTCAGTTGGTATTCCTTATCAATCAGGAGTCCAACTACACATTTAGGTGCACCAGGATTTGAGATACACCCGTGTACACTTATTTGATCACAGGTTCACTTTGTAACCACTGGCCCGCACAGGGTCCTGACCTGCACTATCTTTTGATTATTGATGATCATCCATTATCTCTCTATTATCTAATTTGCTATACGGTTACCAACCTATGGTGGAAGGCCATTAATTAGCCACTTACTTGGCAGCAAGTTTTTGTTGGCATCATTAATGGGGTAACCTACACACATTTTCATCTCTTCAAGTGTGTTGTAAAAAGGGGGTCCACGATATTTGACTCATCCCTTATTCAGGTTACTCAACACAAGTATAACAACTCGGGTTTTATGTAACTACAGTCGACTCAGCAGCACCACCATCCCACTGTTTGCATATCAATTTTACTGGTCTCTCTTTTGAGACTTTTCAGGGAGGCAGCAGCTTATTTATATACATCCTAAGCGCCGATTCTTACACCTTCTTGAATTTTTTTTTTTCCACACAGTATTTGCGCAGCGATTTTTCAAACACATTTTTTGGGGAAAATTTTTATTTTTTTATTTTACTGCACTGAAACACACTATATTGCCCAAATTATTGATGAAATAAAAAAGAGGATCTTAGGCCAAGTACATGGATACCAAACACGACATACTTTAAAATTGCGCACAAATGCGCAGTGGCGACAAACTACATACATTTTTTAAAAGCCTTTACAGGTTACCACATTAGATTTACAGAGGAGGTCTCACATGCATTGTGCAATTGCTGTTTACATATGAATTCAGACTGATGCTTGCGTTCGCCTTTGCGCAAGAGCAGGGGGGACAGGGATGCTTTATTTTATTTTTTTTATTATTATTTATTTAGCTTTTTTATTTTATTTGTAAACTGTTCCTTCCATTTTTTTACCATTTTTATTGTTATCTCAGGGAATGTAAATATCCCCTTTGATAGCAATAGTTAGTGACAGGTACTCTTTTTAAAAAAATAAAAAAATCTTTCCTCTGCCCTCAAAGCATCTGACCACACCAAGATCGGTGTGATAAAATGTTTTCCTAATTTCCCAATGGCGCTGTTTATATCCGGGGGGGGGGGGGGGGGACATTTGGAAAAAGCAGTCTAGAGGCTAATTAGCTTCTAGGATTGCTTTTACATAAAAGCCGACCGCTGGCTGAAAAGAATGATACCAAGATGATACCTAAACCCGCAGGCATCATTCTGGTATAACCATTCAAAGTCCAGCAAAATACCAGTACATAGATGGTTCTTGTTGGACATGTATTGTAATTTTTTTTTCATGCAGCCAGTTGGCTGAATGAAAAAAAGAGATTGATTGGTGGGCATGCCCACCATTAGAATACCTCCCTTCATCCACCCACTTCTAATGATGGGCATACATGCACCATTTATATATGCCGAAGCATGGGGGCATCCTCCCGCAAAAAAGTTATGCCGCGCACACACGGTCTGACTTTTCCACAAGCAAGCCTCCGTCGGAATTTCGGCCGTATGTACGCGGCATAAAAAGTTATGGCGCATACACACGGTCTGACTTTTCCACGGGCAAGCCTCCGTCGGAATTTCGACCGTATGTACGCGGCATTAGGAGCAAAATCGCTCCTCCGCCGCCTCCTACAGCGTTGGAGTCGCGGCGTTATGTATCGTGGGAGCAAATGCTGTTGCTGTCAAGCTAAATAAATCCGTGCTGCAACTGAATGGCGTACCTGCTAAGCGCAAATGATGGTTAACATTAAAACAAAGTAACATTACAGTATAACAGTAAGATCATACCATACCTGCAAAGCAAATACCAAAAAAAACATAGTAAAAAATAAAACATTTTTTAACGCAACCTGTGCCTAAAATATATATATGCCGAAGCATGGGGGCATCCTCCCGCAAAAACGTTATGCCACGTACACACAGTCGGAATTTTCCACGGGCAAGCCTCCGTCGGAATGTCAACCGTATGTACGCGGCATTAGGAGCAAAATCGCTCCTCCGCCCCTAATGCCCCCATGCTTCGGGATATATGCTCTTTTCCTGACTGGCTCCATGGCAGCATACGTGTGGGTTAGCCCCGCCTCCATAACTACCCAATAGGACCCCTCCCCTATAAATCTTAGCTGTGGGCTCTCAGCCTTGTTCCTTTTTTGTCCTCCTCCGTAGGACCATGTGTTTGGTTCTTCTACCCAAAAAAAAAAAAAAAAAAAAAATATATATATATAACATATACACAACTCATCCCTTGATCAAGCTCAGCCAATGAATTCTCCAATAAGCCTTGTCTGTTAAGCAGGGTATGGAATGCATGGAATAGCGCTGAAGTTATGGAGTCTATTGCGCAAGAGTGGTATGCCTAGCGGTGCAGGTAGCCTTCTTTTATCTAAAGACCGGTGTGTGTCCCTGGCCGAACGGATCATGGTGGTGATGGTGAGCAGTATCGTTTCTTTTTTCATGGCAGCAGTGTTTATGTTTGTGGTTTGTTTTTCCTTGTTTGTTAAGTCTTACTTGCCCTGTGAGCGTCTGGTTCCCTTGCGTTCCAGCCGCCACTCCCTCTGACTTCCGGGTTCTCTCTGCGTTCTACACAGACAGACCAGGACTGAAAGCGAGGCCTGGCTCACACGCGAGCGAGGCCTGGCTAGCGCATGCGCGAGACTCGACTCGCGCATGCGCACTGGTTACGGCTGACGCGGTCATGGCGTCATACGCCCAGCCTTTAAAACAGAGCGAGAGACATGTGTACACCAGGGGCGTGCATTCGTACGGCGGTTCCCGGTGTACTGTCCTGTCCACATCTAGTGTCTATCCAAGGCTACATGGACATCTCTTTGCCTCTCAGTGGCCAGCCCTCCCTCAACAGGTATGGCTAAGGGGAAAACTATGTTTTCTGCACCTGCTGGGGGGGAAGAGAGTGGAGTATAGGGACATAGTGTGACTATTTGTGTTTCTTCTTCTCTTTATCTCAGCCCTTCTAGGTCTGACCAGCAGCATAATGAGTCCCACGGTCACAGCAGGTCTTCTAGGTCACATCACCGGCACTCATCCTCCAGACACCATAGTTCATCCAGAACGGGTCATGCTAGTAGGAGTACTCCTCATCTCTCCCCCCATGATGAAAGATTGGAAAATTCTTGCTGGGGGTGCAAGGCTTCGTTATCTATTAACAAATCCCTTTGTGATCATTGTTTCTCTAAAGTAGCCAATGAAAGGGGAGGTGTAGATAAACACCTGGAAGCTCTTGTCAAAAGGGTCGTGGATAAATCCCTGCAGGAGAGAGATACTATAATACAGCAGGACTCTCCTATAGACCCAATGATTCCCTTATTGGATCAGGGACATTTACATGAGGTCTTCGCAGCCACTCAGGCCAGCCAGTCGGCTGCTTCTCCTTCAGAAAGTGGTTCAGAATTGGAGGATACAGTAATAGGCTTTGATTATGCCTTAGTCCCTGCCTTAGTGAAAGCTATTAAGGAAACCCTGAATTTGGAGGATCCAGCTACTTCCCCCCCTAAACAGAGAAAACTCTTTAAACAGCTCAACAAGGAGCGACATTATTTCCCGTTTATTACGGAGATAGGCGCCATTATTTCCAATGAGTGGAGTAAACCTGATAAAAAAGGCTCTATGCAGTCGAAGATAACAAAATTATATCCCTTCAAACAAGAAGACGTGACCCATCTTGAAGCTGCCCCGTCAGTGGACGCAGCGTTGATGCGTTTGGTGAAGTATGTGACCCTTCCCTTGGAAGATACAGTTTCTTTTAAAGATCCTTTGGAAAGACGGATCGATTCGGACCTAAAGAGAATCTACTTGACAGCAGGGTCCGCTTGTAAACCCATTCTGGCTATAGCAGCTGCCTCAAAAGCCTTAGAAGCCTGGTCTGACAGTGTTAATGATTCCTTGAGAAGCATTTCTGAGGACACAGCTAAGAACTCTCCTATCCAGGAAATTAGGCTAGCGTCCGCTTTCTTGGGGGAGGCCTCTATTGATATTACTCGCCTAGTGGCCAGGGTGATGTTGTCGGCAGTCACTGCCCGCCGTGCTTTGTGGCTCCGTCCATGGTCTGCGGATGCAGCCTCAAAGCAGGCTTGGTGCCGTATTCCCTTTGAGGGCGGGTCCCTCTTTGGCAATAAACTCGATAGTGCCATCTCTCGGGCCACGGGAGGTAAGTCAGGGTTTCTCCCTCAAGACAGGCGTTTACAGAATCAAAAACGCACCTTCTTCAGACCACAGAATACAGATCGCTGGAGGGATGCACGCAACTATAGACCCGGTCGTGAATTCTCTAGACCATGGAGGTCCAGACAACCTCCCTTTAAGAAGCAAACTAAAGGCACTACTTCTAACAGCCAGGAATCTACAAAGTCTTTTTGAGGTTGGGCCCGCCCAAGCATTTCAGGTGGGGGCTCGCCTTTCCCACTTTCGGCATGTTTGGGCGGCCTCTATTCAGGACTTCTGGACCATCAAGACGGTCTCGTCGGGCCACACTTGGATCTTCAACAGCGTCCCCAGGCTCAGGTTTGTTCCCACGAACCTTCCAGGCACAGAAGAGAAAAGACAAATCCTTTTGGCCTACGTGAACTCTTTATTAATTCAAGGCGCAGCTGTCAGTGTACCAAGAACAGAACGAGGCGAAGGCATGTATTCCCCTTTATTTCTAGTGCAGAAAAAGAACGGTACTTGGAGACCAGTAATAGACCTAACTCATCTCAACCGGTTTATTCGGAAAGAAAAATTCAAGATGGAATCTCTGTTAACCATCCAACAGTCGATCCATCCAGGGGATTGGTTAGTGTCAATAGATTTGAAAGACGCTTATTTTCATGTTCCGGTGGCAATAGGTTTTCAAAAATACCTCCGCTTCTCGGTAGGCGACCAGCACCTACAGTTCACCTGCCTACCCTTTGGCCTCACGACCTCACCCGGGTGTTCTCCAAGGTCCTGCTAGCTGTCGTAGCCCTTCTGCGGGTGAAAGGAGTTCGTCTTCATCATTATTTAGACGATCTATTGCTACTAGCCCAAGACAGAAATCAACTGATAGAACAGAGAGATCTAGTAATTACCACTCTGCAAGAGTTCGGATGGCTAATAAATGTGGAGAAAAGTCATCTAGTCCCATCACAGACCCTAGTGTTTTTGGGTGCCCTCTTCAACACATCAATAGGCACCATCTCATTACCGGAGGAAAAAGTTACCACGATCAGAGGCAGGATCCGCAAAGCATTCGCTGCTCCTCAGCTATCTGCCCTTCATTGTCTGAAGTTAATCGGTACCATGTCAGCCACAATTCCAATGGTGAAATGGGCCCAGTGGCATACTCGTCCATTCCAGAAAGAATTTCTCCAACAATGGGTCTCCTCCAGGAAGAGTCAGCGCATCACGATCACTCAATCTATGAGAGGATCTCTTCTATGGTGGCTTCAGGGGAAGAATCTCCGCAACTGCCATTCAATTCGTCCCATCACTTGGGTTACAATAACATCAGATGCCAGCAATCTGGGCTGGGGCGCCCATTGCCTTTCAGAGATAGCTCAAGGCAGATGGAGCACACCCTCTCACGGAATTGTTTCCAACATACTGGAACTACGAGCCACCTTTCAAGCACTCCTGTCCTTCAGCCATATATTAACAAAATGTTCAGTGATGCTCAGGCTGGACAATACGACTGCAGTGGCCTACATAAGGAAACAGGGTGGAACTCGCAGTTGGACCCTACTTCGAGAAGTAGAACCAATTATGAACTGGGCCCAGAAGAATCTGGCCAACATCTCGGCAGTATACATTCCGGGGATTCAGAATGTTCAAGCGGACTTCTTATCTCGAGTCCAGTTGGACAACAACGAATGGTCCCTACACACAGATGTGTTCAATTGGCTTCTAACGTTGGGAATATCCCCAGAAGTGGATCTATTTGCGTCCCCGCGCAACCACAAGTTGATGAAGTATTATGCGAGGGGCAGGGATCCCCAAGCCTATGGGATAGACGCTCTCACGGATCAATGGAGATTTCAAAAAGCTTACGCCTTTCCACCAGTCCCTGTGATCTTTCGGTTCCTTCACCGGCTCAAATCAGAGAATGCGGAAATCCTCGCAGTGATCCCCTTTTGGCCAAACAGGCCCTGGTTCTCTCTCCTATCGCTCCTCAGCTATCGGGACCCAATTCCTCTCCCCCCCAAACCAGATCTTCTCTCCCAAGGCTCAATATGGCACCCATGTCCAGCTCGTCTGCACCTCAGGGCGTGGTTCTTGAGAGGGGAAGGCTTAAAGCACTAGGTTGTCCAGAAGAAGTCATGTCAACCCTGCTTAACGCCAGAAGAAATAGTACTAACAGAGTGTATGAACGTATTTGGTCAAAATTTTCAGACCATATGTCGTCGAGGTCCAACCCTCCTAGCTCTCCAGAGGTTCAAGATATCCTTAGCTTCCTACAAACGGGCTTGGTCTTACCTTTAGCAGTCAGTTCTCTCCGAGTGCAAGTCTCAGCCATCTCTGCATTTACAGGGATCTCTTGGGCTAACCATTCCCTGGTTCGCCAGTTTTTCAAAGGTGCCATTCGGCTCAGGCCCCAAAGAAACCGAGGTTCCCCAAATGGGATCTACCTCTTGTTCTGGACTATCTTACCTCGATCAGCTCTAATCCGGATAAACCTCTTTCAGCTAGAGACCTTACTCTCAAAACCATCTTTTTAGTTGCAGTCACTTCAGCTAAGAGGATCTCCGACATAAGAAATCTGGGTTCAAAAGAACCATTCCTGACCTTCTTTCCTGACAGAGCAGTATTAATTCCTATGCTGGGCTCAAATCCTAAAGTGACATCCATTTTTCATGAAAATCAGGAAATTGTCCTGCCCACCTTTGGGTTGTCTGAAGATCAAAGTGTTCATCCCCTTGATGTAGGACGCACATTAAATCTATATCTAGAAATGACAAGTTCTTTCAGGCAAACAGACTTTCTTTTCGTCCTTCTCCATGGGAAGAATAGAGGGAAGCGGGCATCAATCAGATCCATCTCAACTTGGATAGTTCAGACCATCCAGAGGGCATATAAGGAGAAGGGCCTGGCTCCTCCAGAGGCAGTAACTGCACATTCAACTAGGAGCATCTCGACTTCTTGGGCAGCCTCACGACATGTCGCACCTGAAGTTATATGCAGAGCGGCTTCGTGGTCTTCAATTAATACCTTTGTCTCTCACTACTGTATTGAACCGGCTGCTTTGTCTTCCTTAAATTTTGGTTTACAAGTGCTGTTGGTGGACAGTGTTGAATAAATTTATGTTCTCAGCATTTTTGCCCACCCGGGTTTCTTTTTGTGAGTTATTTCCCACACGTATGCTGCCATGGAGCCAGTCAGGAAAAAGGAAAATTTATTACCAAATACTTACCGTAATTTTCCTTTCCTGATAGGCTCCATGGCAGCAGGAGTCCCTCCCAAAATGCGTGGAGTAGGATAGTTACGGAACAAGGCTGAGAGCCCACAGCTAAGATTTATAGGGGAGGGGTCCTATTGGGTAGTTATGGAGGCGGGGCTAACCCACACGTATGCTGCCATGGAGCCTATCAGGAAAGGAAAATTACGGTATTTGGTAATAAATTTTCCTTTTTTTTAACTGTGGTGGTGAAATCACCTCCTACAGCACTGGAGTCACGGCTTTATTAATCGTGGGAGCAAACGCTGTTGCTGTCAAGATAAATAAATCTGTGCAACAGCTGAATGGCATACCTGAAAACAGTAAAGTAAATTACATACCTGAAAAGCAAGCATGATAAAACATAATAACAATAAAACATTGCAGAATAGAATACAGTAAAAAAAAGAGCAGAACAATAGAGAGAGAATAGAGAGGGAGAGAACAATAAAAACGACAACTATTTTTTTTTGTGCTTTTATTTTTTACTTTTTTTTGTAACTGTAATGCCGCGTACACACGATCATTTTTCGGCATGAAAAAAAAACAATGGCCCAGATTCAGGTAGAATCGCGCAATATTTGCGTGGGCAAAGAGCAAATTTTTTTCTTTGCGCCCACGCAAATATTGCGCTTTGCCCGCGATTCACGGAGCAGTTGCTCCGTAAATTGCGCGCGCAATATGCTAAACAGCCGGGCGCAAGGCTGCCTAATGTAAATGATCCCGCCGGGGGCGGGAATCATTTAAATTAGGCGCGCTCCCGCGCCGAGCGAACAGCGCATGCTCCGTCGGGAAACTTTCCCGACGTGCATTGCGGCAAATGACGTCGCAAGGACGTCATTTGCTTCTAAGTGAACGTGAATGGCGTCCAGCGCCATTCACGGTTCACTTACGTAAACGACGTGAAATTTAAATTTCACGGGCGGGAGGCGCAGCTATACTTTAGCATTGGCTGCGCCTGCTATTAGCAGGAGCAGCCTTATGCTAAAGGCGCCGTACGGAAACTCCGTACCTTGCGTACGCAGGGCCCGCGCAACTTTTGTGAATCGGTGGTAGTATGCAATTTGCATACTATACGCCGATCACAATGGCCGCGCCCCCTAGCGGCCAACGCAAGAATGCAGCCTGGGATGTGAAGGCATAAGGAGGCTTATGTTTGTCACATCCTAGGCTGCAGTCGGTGTAACGAGGTTCCTGAATCAGGAGCACTCGTTACACCGGAGCAAGTAAGCACTTGCGCCGCACCACTATGGTTGCACGGGCGCAAGTGCTTCTTGAATCTGGGCCAATGTTTTTCAGCATGTAGAAAAAACAAAGTTTTTCCAACTTCATCATTAAAACGACGTTGCCCACACACCATCGTTTTTAAAAAATGCTCTAGCAAAGCGCGGTGACGTACAACACGTACGACGGCACTATAAAAGGGAAGTTCCATGCGGATGACGGGGGCTGTTTTAGCTGACTCCGTGTTAGTAAAAGACGATTTGCGCTTTTCTGTCTGTTACAGCGTGATGAATGTGCTTACTCCATTATGAATGGTAGTTTTATCAGAACGAGCGCTCCCGTCTTATAACTTGCTTCTGAGCATGCGCAGGTTTTTAACGTCGTTTTAGCCCACACACGATAATATTTTACAACCCGAAAAACGACATTGTTTAAAATGTTGTTAAAAAATGCAGCATGTTCAAATTTTTTTTTGCTCGTTTTTCAGAAGCAGAAAAATGATGTGAAGCCCACACACCATGGGCCAGATCCTCAAAAGAGATACTCCGACTTAAGTGCTGTTCAGTCTGTGTGTAACTTTGGAAACGATCCTCAAAAGGCTTTTTCCAAAGTTACACAGAAGATCCGGCATGTGTAATTGATTTACACTGCCTAATTTTAGGATGCAGTACCGCATCCGCCGCTGGGGGCATTTCGAGTCGAAATGCCGTTGCTAGTATGCAAATTAGCACTTAAGGCGATCCACAAAGCTTTCTAGCTTCTTTTTTGCGCCGTAAGTGTTATTTTGCAAGTGTAAAATTAGGGCTCGTTTTACAAAGTGTAAAGTTAGTCACACCTTGTAAAGGCCCATTGCAGCGACGGCATTTGGTATGCTTTCCCGAGGGAGAACTCCACGTCAATTTGTAAAAAACAAAACCGGCATGGGTTCCCCCCCAGGAGCATACCAGGCCCTTAGGTCTGGTATGGGTTGTAAGGGGACCCCCCCTACGCCGAAAAATTGACGTAGGGGGTCCCCCTACAATCCATACCAGACCCGTATCCAAAGCACGCTACCCGGCCGGCCAGGAAGGGAGTGGGGACGAGCGAGCGCCCCCCCCCCTCCTGAGCCGTGCCAGGCCGCGTGCCCTCAACATGGGGGGGTTGGGTGCTCTGGGGCAGGGGGGCGCACTGCGGGCCCCCCCACCCCAGAGCACCCTGTCCCCATGTTGATGAGGACAGGACCTCTTCCCGACAACCCTTGCCATTGGTTGTCGGGGTCTGCGGGCGGAGGCTTATCGGAATCTGGGAGTCCCCTTTAAAAAGGGGGCCCCCAGATACCGGCCCCCCACCCTAAGTGAATGGATATGGGGTACATCGTACCCCTATCCATTCACCTGGAGGCAAAAAGTAAAAGTTAATAAACACACAACACAAGGCTTTTTAAAATATTTTATTATTCTGCTCCGGACGCCCCCCCTGTCTTCGTTATTAGCTCAATTACCAGGGGGGGCTTCTTCTTCCACTCTCCGGGGGTCTTCTCCGCTCTCCGGGGGTCTTCCGCTCTCCGGGGGGGCTTCTCCGGACTCCGGGGGGGCTTCTCCGGACTCCGGGGGGCTTCTTCCATCTTCTCCCCTCTTCCGCTCTTGACTCGGCGAACCCCGGTTCTTCTGCAGCTCTCCGGTGCCTTCTTCTTCAGCGCTGGCTGCCTGCTATGTTTGTGTGTTAGCTCGATTTCAAACAGGCAGCCGGCGCGGTCTTCTGTGACGTCAGGGTCTTCTGGTCTTCTGTTCTTCCGATGTTGTCTCGTCGCCTGTTGTCGCTGTAATGATGGAAGCGCGCCTTGCATCCCATTTATATAGGCATCACCGTCCCATCATGCTCCGGTAGGTACCCACGTGGTGGGTGCACGTGGGTAGGCACCCACCACGTGGGTACCTACCGGAGCATGATGGGACAGTGATGCCTATATAAATGGGATGCAAGGCGCGCTTCCATCATTACAGCGACAACAGGCGACGAGACAACATCGGAAGAACAGAAGACCAGAAGACCCTGACGCCACAGAAGACCGCGCCGGCTGCCTGTTTGAAATCGAGCTAACACACAAACATAGCAGGCAGCCAGCGCTGAAGAAGAAGGCACCGGAGAGCTGCAGAAGAACCGGGGTTCGCCGAGTCAAGAGCGGAAGAGGGGAGAAGATGGAAGAAGCCCCCCGGAGTCCGGAGAAGCCCCCCCGGAGTCCGGAGAAGCCCCCCCGGAGAGCGGAAGACCCCCGGAGAGTGGAAGAAGACCCCCGGAGAGCGGAAGAAGAAGCCCCCCCTGGTAATTGAGCTAATAACGAAGACAGGGGGGGCGTCCGGAGCAGAATAATAAAATATTTTAAAAAGCCTTGTGTTGTGTGTTTATTAACTTTTACTTTTTGCCTCCAGGTGAATGGATAGGGGTACGATGTACCCCATATCCATTCACTTAGGGTGGGGGGCCGGTATCTGGGGGCCCCCTTATTTGAGGGGACTCCCAGATTCCGATAAGCCTCCGCCCGCAGACCCCGACAACCAATGGCAAGGGTTGTCGGGAAGAGGTCCTGTCCTCATCAACATGGGGACAGGGTGCTCTGGGGTGGGGGGGCCCGCAGTGCGCCCCCCTGCCCCAGAGCACCCAACCCCCCCATGTTGAGGGCACGCGGCCTGGCACGGCTCAGGAGGGGGGGGGGCGCTCGCTCGTCCCCACTCCCTTCCTGGCCGGCCGGGTACCGTGCTTTGGATACGGGTCTGGTATGGATTGTAGGGGGACCCCCTACGTCAATTTTTCGGCGTGGGGGGGTCTCCTTACAACCCATGCCAGACCTAAGGACCTGGTATGCTCCTGGGGGGGGAACCCATGCCGGTTTTTTCTTTGAAAATTGGCATGGAGTTCTCCCTCAGGAATGCATGCCGCTGTCATTTTTTTTTTCCCCGACGCAACTTTAAGCCGTCGCGATCCTCAAAACTCGGCGTAACGTAACTTCGCGCATGCGCAGTACGGCCGACGCGCATGCGCAGTACGGCCGGCGCGGGAGCGTGCCTCATTTAAATGGGACTCGCCCCATTTGAATAGGAACGCCTTGCGCCGGCGGAATTTTAGTTACACAGCCTGAAATTTCTAGATAAGTGCTTTGTGGATCAGGCACTTAGGTAGAAACTTTAAGCCAGTGTAACTTAAATTGGATTTTTTAAGTTACGTCAGGTTTTTGTGGATCTGGCCCCATAATTTTAAATGACATTTTTTAAAAACAACGTTTTTTTCATGCAGAAAAATGATTGTGTGTACGCGGCATAACTGTTCAACTTTTCGGTTCCAGGTTTGGGTTTCTCAAAATGCGATAGCATCTTGGGAGACCCTGTGTAAGTGTGTCCTAGTCTGTGAAATGCTTTACCCTACGCTAAAACTTCACTCGTGTGTGGTAGCGTAAAAAACATATGCCAATGCAAAGACCAGGATTGTCAGGACAGGAGGGACAATAATAACGGGTGTCACGCCTATATCCCTGCTTGCTACTGACACAACATCTTTTTTGGGGGGCTCATTGGGTAGGGGTACTCTCGAGGACAAAAGGAAAATGCCTCTCATTCAGTCGGCTTACTGCATTTGGTTGGGAATGGTGAGGTGTAGAACCGCCTGGATACAGGAGTTCTATGATCCTGGAATTTAAGGAAGGATCCAGTCCATCCTGAAGCTCTGTATATTACATGAGCATTCAGTAAAGCCAATTGAAATAAGTACAGAGACACTTTTTTTTACCAGCGTCTTGCCTTACGGGCAATATGATACAGCGCCAACAACTGGTCGTTGAGGTCCACCCTTCCCATATTTTTGTTATATTGGTGGACACAGAGGGGTTTCTCCACAACACCAGCCGCCGTACGAATTTGGACTGTCGTGTCTGCGTGAAAGGGGGTAAGAACGAAAACATTCTTATTGTCCCGCCACTTCACAGCGAGCAAATTATTACACCTGCAGCAGGCTCTCGCCCCCAGCCTAAGACGGGAATCTACAAGCCGCTGGGGAAAGCCCCGGCAATTAGGTCGCACTGTGCCACATGATCCAATCTGATGATCAAAAAATTACTAAAAAGTGGCACGCTCGTGTAATTGTCCACATACAAGTGGTACCCCTTTCCGAATAAGGGTGACACCAAGTCCCAGACAATCTTTCCAGCGCTCCCTATGTAATCTGGGCAGTCCTCCGGCTCTACCTGACTATCTTTTCCCTCATAAACCATAAAGCTCCATGTATAGCCTGTTGCCCTGTCACAGAGCTTATAGAGCTTGACCCCGTATCTGGCACGCTTGCTGGGAAGGTACTGCTTGAAAGACAAGCGGCCAGAAAATGTAATTAGGGACTCATCAACGCAGACAACTTGCTGGGGATTATACAAGACTGCAAAACGTTAGTTGAAGTGGGTTATGAGGGGCCAAATTTTGTAGAGCCGGTCGTATTCAGGGTCTCCATGTGGACGACAATGTGCATTGTCACTGAAATGCAAGAACCACAAGATCGCCTCGTATCGATTCCTGGCCATGTGAGCAGAGAACATGGGCATATGGTCATGTGGACCTGTTGTAGACCATAAGTCTGCAACTTAGGAAATTCATGTATGCCCATGCAAAGGCCCAGAAAGGTTTTTAAATTCGGAAACCGTAAGTGGTTTCCATTCTCTGGCAAGTACGGACTAGGGATTAGTGGCGATGAAATTACCAGCATATAAATTACTCTGGTCCACAATAGATCTATAGAGATCTTCGGTAAAAAACAGCGAATAAAAATCAAGTGACGTAAAATCAGTTCTGCAGAAGTGGTGGGGACCCAATCATTATAGGCAAATTCTGCAGGAAGGGCACGACGGGCCTGTCTTTGTCTTCTTGGTGGCAGTGGGACACTACTTGTGCTTGCCACTTCGCCAGCTTGAACTGCACTTATGGGACTTACCACGTGATACTGCAGTGCAGGATGAACGACCAGGGATGAATGGTGTGACTGATCTAAAAAGTGCTTAACACTAAGGTAATGCACTTTTTAGATCAGTCACACCATTCATCCAGGCTCCCAATTTGGATATGGGAAGCCCACTTAGAGGATCTTAAATTAGTAGCACTCTTAGCCTGCACAGTATCCTGTACTTAGGATTATAGGTGCATATTACTGGTTCATGCATTTTTTTTGTACACTAGCACAGGTGGTCATTTCAATTACACAGGACACCAACTTACCAGGCCTCCCAGCCTGCACAGGATCCTTAAGCACATGATTAGAGCCTAAGGCTCTAATTGGCATGAAAAAAGGGTGGGCTCAGGGGGCAGAGCACTGTGTACCGAGCCCACCCACTTGTGTGACAATTGAAAATTTAGATTTGCTATTGTCTTCCTGATTCTCCTCCCAGCCAAACAGGAAGCAGTTCCTGAGACCCGATTGGCCAGTCAGTTCTGTTGTATACTAGTGGTCATTCCCCTTATTTAATAGTGGTCAGTTCTCCTGTATACTGGGGATCAGTCCTGCTGTATACTGGTGGTCAGTCCCCTGTTTACTGGTAGTCAGTCCCCCTTGTACGATGGTGGTTAGTGAATTGGGTCTCCCACTCTCTCTGGTGACAATCGTTTTCAGCTGTTGGGTGACTGGTAGCTAGCTTCTCCCCATATCTCCTCATGGTAACTCTACAAGCAAGCTTCTCTGCTTCTTTGCAGTTTTCACCCATAACGGCAGCTTAGCTCAGATCAATCTAAAGGTGTTACAGCCCTGAGGCAGCCTGTGCACCCAAAACTAAAAGAAGGCTATCTGGACCTGTGGCTCTGAGCCTTTGTATCACTGCGCAGTCTATGCAAGCTTGTATTGATCCAGGGTAAATTGATGCAATTTAGCAAAATAATGTGTGTGGTCTAGGCAGATGCATTCATGGGGCTGCTGGAGGAATTTTTTGTTTTTTAACAATAGTTTTTATTAAGGTTTTTGCATGTTTACAACCATCCATACACAGAGAAAGAAGAAAAAAGAAGTACAATAAATTGTGCGCATTATACACCCTCCAACAATTCACATGCTACTTGTAATATACATAAACATAGACTTCCAACCCTACTGAAGCATATATCTAAACATTCCAAGGAAGATGCTGTAATCTGATAACAGTGCCGATCCTGACCTCCCTGGGGCCCTAAGCAAAATTCTGCTAAGGGGCCCTCTACCTGAATCGTGATGCCGTGAGCTATGTAAACCATTAGCCTTGTGCCCAGTGCACACCATGCAGCCTTGTGCCCAGTGCCCACCAAATGCAGCCTTGTGCCCACCAAACGCAGCCTTGTGCCCAGTGCCCACCAGATGCAGCCGTGTACCCACCATTCAGCCTACCTGTGCAGGGGAGGAAATGAGAGGAACAGGAGAGCCACCCAGATGATCAGCGTGCAGCGCAGGGAACACCGCGATAACAGCTTTAATTTCAATTGCCGTGTTTCCGCCGCTCAACGTGATATACAGCCCTGCCCCCTGGCTGGGGAACTTTGATTGACAGGATTGGACAGGTGATCTGTCTATCAAAGTCCCGGGACCAGGAGGAGGGGCTGTATCTGACAGCGAGCGGCGGGGAACACGGCAATTGAAATGAAAACGGTTATCGCTGTGTTCCCTGCATGCGCTGCGCTCTAAACATCTGGGCGGCTCTCTCTCTCTTCACCTCCTCGATCACTAGGAGAAGGACTCCCATTTCACTGGTGCCCCCCCTGCACCCATGAGGGGGAGGCGGGGCCTTGAGTAATTTGCGGGGCCCTACGCAGTGAGCGTATAGGGCGGATCGGCTCTGTCTGATAAGATATATGTAGGTTTACATGGTAATATATATGTTTAGTAAAAAAAAAGAAAATACTGCGCTGTCGCTCTGAACACCAAAATAGCAGCCAGCATAGCAAAATACATTTGCAAACAAGTGATAACAAATGTGCAGCGCTAATAAGAACAGTCGCTATATTTTAAGAGACCGTAAAAGTGATAAACTGAATATGTTAACATATGTTAAATAGCCTGTTAATTGGTGTCAATATCTCCAGCAGATATACCGTGTTTCCCCGAAAATACACCCTACCCCGAAAATAAGCCCTAGCTGGATTATCAGGGTGGGCTGCAATATAAGCCCTACCCTGAAAATAAGACCTAGTAAATTTAATTAAAAATCCTATAATCCGTTTTGTATAACTGTGGCAGTGTCTCTGATTGTTGCTGTATTGAAAATCTCATGTTTACACCCATCACTGACTCTCCTCCCGGCTGACATCTGCGGCTCCTTCTGTGCACGGAGCAGGATCATGTCAGCGGGGATCTCGGCTCTTCTCTTTCCCCCCTCCTCCCCGCTGACGTCGGCCGCTCCTCCCTCTTCAGTTCACGGAGCGGGCTGATGGCAGAGGGAATCTTGGCTCTTCTATTTCCTCCATGCTGATGTCGCCCGTCCCTCCCTCTTCAGATCATGGAGCAGGCTGATGTCAGTGACACTCTCGGCTCATCTCTTTTCTCCTCAGACTCAGAGAAGATGAGGGAGCTGTTACAAAGGTGTTATAAAAGGTACTTTAGATACTTTCTCCTGACATGACAATGAGGGGGAGGGGGGGCAGGGAAGGAGCAGACATAGGACATTTTTATAAGGATATTTTATTGATTTATTTCATGCTTTAAAAAGGAACAGGATTTTTTTAAGGGTTACAACCACTTTAAGACTGTCAGCCAGACAGACTTGAGACTTATTGCACACTTTATGCGTATACAATATTAATACAGTAAATAAATAAGCCCTACCCCGAAAATAAGCCCTAGTGCGTTTTTTGTAGCCAAAATTAATATAAGACCCAGTCTTATTTTCGGGGAAACACGGTAGATGTGAACTACATCCATAGGAAACCATGTTAAATGGACTGTAGTTTCTGCAAAACTGAAAATGCACTAAAGAAAATGCATAGGTGTGAACCAGGCCTAAAGATATGGACGAGAAGTCCTGGCTCCAAGTCTCCGCTCTAATTCATCTGAAAGGTGTTCTATCAGGGTTGAGGTCAGGGTTCTGTGCAGGCCAGTCAAGTTCCTCCACCCCAAACTTGCTCATCCATATCTTTATGGACCTTGCTTTGTGCACTGGTCCAAATCATTTGATGGAGGGAATATTTTGGTTTGGGGTTGTTTCTCAGGGGTTGGGCTTGGCCCCTTGGTTCCAGTGAAGGGAACTCCTAAAGGTGTCAGCATACCAAGACATTTTGGACAATTTCATGCTCCCAAATTTGTGGGATAAGTTTGGGGATGGCTTCTTGTTCCAACATGACTGCACACCAGAAAGCAAGGTCTATAAAGACATGGATGAGCGAATTTGGGGTGGAAGAACTTGACTGGCCTGACCTCAATCCAATAGAACACCTTTGGGATGAATTAGAGTGGAAGCTGCCAGCCAGGCCTTCTCATCCACATCAGTGTCTGACCTCACAAATGCGATTTTGGAAGAATGGTCAAACATTCCCATAGACACACTCCTAAATATGTTGACAATGTTCCCAGAAGAGTTGAAGCTGTTATAGTTGCAAAGGGAGGGCCAACTCAATTTTGAACCTTACATACTAAGAGGGAGTGCCATTAAAGTTCAAGTTCGTGTAAAGACAGGCGCCCCAGTACTTTTGGTAATATAGTGTATGTTTTTGCACTTTTTACATGCTACATTTTTTTGTTTAGGCTCACAGGGCCAGATTCACAGAGGGAGTACGCCGGCGTATCTACTGATACGCCGGCATACTTCCAAATTTGCTGTGTCGTATCTTTAGTTTGAATCCTCAAACCAAGATACGACGGCTTCTGGCTTCGATCCGACAGGCGTACGGCTTCGTACGCCTTCGGATCGTAGGTGCAATACTTCGGCGCCCGCTGGGTGGAGTTCGCGTAGTTTTCTGCGTCGGGTATGCTAATTAGCTTTTTCCGTCGATCCACGAAGGTACGCGCGGCCGTCGCATTCTCTTAGGTCGTCGCTAGTTGGCTTTTCCCGGTGTATAGTTAAAGCTGCTATTTTGCGGCGTATAGATAGACTTGCCATGTTAAGTATGGCTGTCGTTCCCGCATCAAAATTTGAATTTTTTTTTTTTTGCGTAAGTCGTCCGTGAATAGGAAAGAATGTTACTCACGTCTAAGTTCAAAAAATGACGTCGGTGCGACGTCATTTTGCGCAAAGCACGGCCGGGAATTTAAAAACGGAGCATGCGCAGTTCAATCGGCGCGGGGACGCGCTTCATTTAAATGAATCAAGCCCCCTACCCGCCAATTTAAATTACGCGCCGAGAGATACACTACGCCGCCGTAACTTACGGCGCAAAATCTTCCTGGATTCGACTTAGAGCCAGGTAAGATACGGGGGCGTAGCTTATCTCTGATACGCTGCGCCTGTCCAAATCTCTGTGAATCTGCCTCACAGAGACTTGTTAACTCTCCAGCATCTATTAAACACTAAGGGGTAGATCCACAAAGAAATTACGCCGGCGTATCTATTGATACGCCGGCGTAATTTAAAAATTCCTGCATCGTCTTTGTTTTGAATCCTTCTTGGATTCTTGGTACACTGTCGGATCTAAGATGCAATTTTTCGGCGGCCGCTAGGTGGCGTTCCCGTCGTAATCCGCGTTGAGTATGCAAATGAGCTATTTACGGCGATCCACGAACGTACGTCGGCCCGTCGCTTTTTGTTCCGTCGTTTGCGTTCGGCTTTTTCTGGCGTATAGTTAAAGCTGCTATACTAAGGCGTACTCAATGTTAAGTATGGCCGTCCTTCCCACGTACAATTTTGAATTTTTTACGTTGTTTGCGTAAGTCGTTCGCGAATAGGAATTTGCGTAGAATGACGTCACCGTCATAAGCATTGGCGGGTTCCGGTTTAATTTCGAGCATGCGCACTGGGATACCCCCAGGGACGGCGCATGCGCAGTTTCAAAAAAACGTTGTTTACATCGGGTCACGACATATTAACATAAAACATGCCCCCATTAGATCCATTTGAATTCCGCGCCCTTACGCCGCGAGAGATACACTACGCCGCCTTAACTTACGGCGCAAATTCGTTGAGGATTCAAACCAAAGCAAAGTAAGTTACAGCGGCGTAGCGTATCTTACATACGCTGCGCCCGGCGCAGATGTATGTGGATCTGCCCCTAAAATTTTAGTTTTTCATGGGTTCGCTTTTTGCACAAATACAGCTTTAAAAAACGTATTTATGAAATATTGCATTTGTTGAGAAAAACAGTTATTTTTTTTTCTTACAGAGTCAGCATGAGGCGGCCTATTGTCAAAGTGGGAAGCATACTACTGCTATGCGTGGGATTTGTTGGTCTCTTGTTCATTATGCAAGAAAGTAAAGATAAAATAGAAGAGATTGAAGATCGGCCTGTTTTTGCTCGTCATGTTATCTGTGAACCTGCTATCATAAAAAAGCTTGAGCGGGTCTCTCACTGTCAGGAGAACTCTTCAGTGAAAAGTATTGATGGATTTTCCAAACTGCCTGAACACATTAAAGACTTCTTGAGATATAAACATTGCAGAAACTTTTCACAGATCCTTAACGCACCACAGAAGTGCGGTGGAAGAGCTGAATCTAAAGGGGTATTTCTGCTTCTTGCCATAAAGACTTCCCCTGGGAATTATGAAAGAAGAGCTATCATTCGCCAGACTTGGGGGGAGGAGAACAGCTATAACGGTGCCCATGTCAGAAGGATTTTTCTTTCTGGAACTTCCAAAACTATGAGTAAGGACAAACGTTTCAGGCAGCTTCTCAAAGTTGAAAGCGAAACCTACGGTGATATTTTACAGTGGAACTTCCATGACACTTTTTTTAACCTGACATTGAAACAGTTCCTCTTCCATCAGTGGTTAGAGGATAACTGCCCAGGAGCTCATTTTATTTTTAATGGTGATGATGATGTATTTGTGAACACTTTCAATGTTGTCACCTATCTAAGTGGACTGAAGGCAGATGATCACCTCTTTGTTGGACAGCTGATAACCAATGTTGTCCCTGATCGTGATTCTGATAGCAAATATTATGTGCCCATCCAGGTAACCAGTTCCAATTCCTACCCAATGTATTGTGCTGGTGGGGGAATTCTTCTATCCAGATTCACTGCTCTTACCATTTACAATAAGTCCTTGGAAATTCCACTAATCCCTATTGATGACGTTTATCTTGGCATGTGTCTGGCAAAGGCTGGCTTAGTCCCAGCCTCTCATATGGGAATGAGGACAGGAGGAGTGAGTGTGCCATCTGAAAAATTTGACTCTTTGGACCCGTGCTATTATAGAGAACTTCTAATGGTACACCGTTTTGTGCCATACCAGATGCTGGTCATGTGGAAAGCTATACAAGATCCTCATCTCAACTGTGGACAGAAGCGCTCTATATCTGTAGGCCAGTAACAGAGATGGACTTTTTGGGAAGATTTTGGAGAAATATTCCATTTGACTCTCTTAACAAATAGTGTTATCTATAAGATATGGAGGATTAAAAAAATCTGTTTTGCCATCGCAAATCAGAAACCAGAGTAGAAATTTGAATTTAAATGTTCACTTTCATTCTCTCATTTACACTTAAAAATAGGAACTTTGGCACATTTTCCATTCCTCCAGTTTTTTAAGAGCCATTGGGGGTTATTTACTAAAACTGGAAAGTGTAAAATCTCTGCATAGAAACCAATCAGCTTCCAGGTTTTATTGCCAAAGCTTAATTGAACAAGCTGAAGTTAAAATCTGATTGGCTACCATGCACAGCTGCACCAGATTCCAAATACACCAGTTTTAGTAAATCTCCCCCATTGTGTTGCTGTACTCGGTTAAGCAGTTGTCTTTGGAATTACTTATTTATGTATATCTTTGTTCATTTATTCTTTGCAATTGAGTAGTTTAATTTGAACCATATTTTATACATACCAGCTTTGGACTAATTGAGGTAGATTTAGAATCGGTAGCTTCTGTATCACAGCTACAGCATTTAACAACGTGACAGGAAGTCTCTCCCAAGTGATCACAGTAAAATGTGACTAGGGCTGGCCTTAGGTGTTCAGGCGACCCTGTGCGATCTAATCCTGTGGCGCCCCCCCTCCATCTTCACCCCCTCACCCTAAACATACACAAAGAGGAAAAAAATATTTGTAACAAATAAATTAGTGGGAATGCTAAATAGCATTCCCAGTATTGTTATTAGTGGGAACGCTCAATAGCATTTCCCAGTATTGTTATTAGTTTTTTAATAGTGGGAATGCTCAATAGCATTCCCAGTATTGTTATTCGTTTTTTATTAGTGGGAATGCTATAAATAGCATTCCCAGTATTGTTATTTGTTTTTTATTAGTGGGAATTCTATAAATAGCATTCCCAGTATTGTTGTTCGTTTTTTTATAATTAGTGGGAATGCTATATTTAGCATTCCCAGTATTGATATTCGTTTTTTATTAGTGGAAATGCTCAAAAGCATTCCCAGTATTGATATTCATTTTTTATTATTCTTAATTAGTGGGAATGCTATATTTAGCATTCCCAGTATTGATATTCGTTTTTTTTATTATTAGTGGGAATGCTTAATAGCATTCCCAGTATTGATATTCGTTTTTAGTGGGAATGCTTTAATAAGCATTCCCAGAATTGATATTCGTTTTTTATTAGTGAGAATGCTTTAATAAGCATTCCCAGTATTGATATTCGTTTTTTATTATTAGTGGGAATGCTTTAATAAGCATTCCCAGTATTGATATTAGTTTTTTATTATTCTTATTCCGTACGTTTTTTGGCTCTGCGTAACTTCTGCATACTTTCAGCGATTGAGACCATTCAACTTTTAAAATGTTCATCTCGTTCAGCTAACGATTGGGACTTCAAGTTTTTTTGTACTATTTATAGTTTTTAAAATATTAAGCTTTTAGAGTTGAAAATATGTTTATTGGAAATTTCGACATATCAAACAGAAAAAGGACCATAAACATTAGAAGGCACAGTCCGCATACAGTCACAATAATGATTGGGGGGAAGAGTCAGCCAAGTGGCTATCGCCGCAGCTGGACTCACACCGATAAGCATAACAATAGATATGACAACTGTATATAAAATGAACCAATAATAAAAGAAATTATGTGTGACCGCTAAGGCCTCTTCTTTTTAGCGGAGCTGCGACTGTAAACTACGGTATTGATACAAAAAAAAAAGGGGGGAGGGAAAAAGAAACAAGGAGTAGGAGAGGAACAAGAATACAGAGAAATTTGAAATGAGAAGGGAAAAAGGAGGGAGAAGGGGGAGAGAGAAGGGAGGCGAAAGAGAGACAGGTAGGAGGGGGGGAGTGTGGGCTGCCGACAGGACAATCTAGAGGGAGGGTGAGGGAGGGAGTATCTACGGGGAAAGATCCTGCATCGGGGCTTTAAGCCCTGACGGGGTATAGAACAATACACTAACGATCAAGTTGCGGGTGACAGCATGCTCAACAAAGCATCAGAAGAGGAGAAGTGGAGCCAGGTGAGCCACAGCTGTTTATATTTATCATAGGTATCATTGTCAAGAGCTAACATCTCCTCCATCCTCATAGTGTCATTCATAATCGAGACCCAATGTGACGGGTGGTGGTCGACTTCCAGTATGAAGGTATGAGCTGCCTCGCCGAGGACATAAAGAAGCGGAGGAGACTCCGCTTCTGCGATGTAATGGAGCCAGGCAGCACGGAAAGGAGAGCAATTTTGGGAGAGGGAACCAACGATTCATCATAAGTCTTGTTATAACACTCAAATACCTGAGTCCAGAAGGGGCGGATCCTCTCACATTCCCACCAGACGTGTAGATAGGACCCTGAAGCTGCAGAGCATCGCCAGCAGGATGCCGGGGTGGACGGGAATATTTTGTGCAACATGGAGGGGACCCTGTACCACCTTGAGAGAATCTTGTAGTTCTTTTCTTGCGAGTAGCAGGAGATCGTGGACTTATGGGTAAAGTGAAACGAAGTCTGCCAGTCTGAACGTGGGATGTCTTCACCTAAGTCTGCGGACCACATCCTAGTGTAAGACGAGAGCTCGGAGTGTGTGAGTGTCTGGAGGAGACTATATATGGCCGATAGAAGGTGTCTAGGGGTCTCCGAGAGAGAACACTGTCGTTCAAACTCGGTACTAGGACGGTGTATTTGAGAAGAAGAGTGTAGGTGCTTAGTGAGTGTAGAGAGATGTATAGCAGTTAGCCAATCGTGCGTCCCCTCCGGTACCACCGGCGTCCCCAGTGTCGGGTGAACAAACGAGCGCGCCTGAGGCCATGCGGTCCTTCTGAAGGGACCCAACAACGGTACCCCAATACCCTGAGGGAAGGAGGGATTATCAAATAGGGAGGTCAGCGGAGAAGGGTCCGAGGATAGAAGAGAGCACAACCCCCTGTTATACCAAATCCTGAGGGAGGCCAGCGTTAGTGGGGATGGAGGAGGCATGCGTGTCAAGTCAGATCTATATCCCCACAATAGGGACCTGAGATCAACGTGGGCCAGGTCCTGTTCTATGGCAACAGAGGCTTTTAAAAACGGACGAGGGAACCATTCCAGTACTCGCGCTACGTGGGTGGCCTTGTAATACGTTTCAAAGTCAGGGAGACCAGCTCCACCCTGCAACTTCGAGCGGGTGAGCAAGTTATACTTCACCCTGGGCAACCCACGACTCCATAAGAATCTAAAGGCTAGAGAACGTAGGGAAGTGAAGGATTTGGGGATTACAATTGGAATCGTTTGAAGAAGATATAGAAGCTTGGGGAGAGTGTCCATTTTCAGCGTGTTGATCCGACCAAACCACGGCAGAGAGGACCCTCCCCATTCCTCCAAGTCCTTTCGGACGCGTGAAAGCAAGGGTACATAATTGAGGGAAAAAAGGTTGGCAAGATTGGATGGGATGATGACCCCAAGATACAAAATCCCCCTTGCTTGCCACTGAAAGGAGAAATTGTTTTTTAGCATGGTCATAGTGGCAGGGGGAAGGGATATGTTGAGGGCCTCGGTCTTGGAAACGTTGAGCTTAAAATTGCTGAATGAGCCAAAACGACGGAATTCCACGAAGAGGGACGGTAGGGGAAAGAAGGGGTCCTGTACGTATACCAGAAGATCGTCCGCGTAAAGAGAAAGCTTGTGATGGGCGGAAGGCGTTTGGATCCCATGTATGGAGGTGTTTTGTCTAATGGCACAGGCTAAGTGTTCTATTACGATGATAAAAAGGAGGGTGGACAAGGGGCAGCCCTGCCGGGTACCGTTGGAGATGTCGAAAGATTCTGAAGTAGAGCCATTAACCAAGACCGAGGCCGAGGGATGCGAATAGAGGGACATCACCTTGGAGATAAAGGACAATCCTATCCCCAACTGTTCCAACGAAAGTCGGAGGAATCTCCAATTAACCCAATCGAATGCTTTTTCAGCATCGAATGAGAGGAGGCAGGCCCTCAGGCCCTTGCGCTGGATAAGGGAGATTTAGTGGATTGTCTTGGTGGTGTTGTCCCTGGCCTCTCGGTCCGGCACAAACGCCACCTGGTCATTATGGATCACACCGGGGAGTAGAGGGGACAGGCGGTTGGCCAGAACCTTAGCAAACAATTTTAGGTCCACATTAAGCAGGGATATCGGCCGGTAGCTACTGCAAAGGGAGGGGTCTTTGCCCGGCTTGGGCAGAATGGAGATATTAGCGGATAATAGTGTCTTAGGTGGGGGGAGAGAATCATCCATGGCATTGAATGCTTTAGCCATCAAAGGGGCTAATAATGGAGCAAAGGTTTTATAAAAGCGGGGGGTATACCCATCTGGGCCGGGACACTTGCCTACTTTCAGGTCCTTGATGGCACCTAGAAATTCAAACGAGCCTAAGGGTTTATCCAATTCGGCTACGTCAGAGGCGGCAATGGTGGGCAATGCCGTTTCAACGATATAGTCTCACATGTCGCCCCCCGAAGGAATGGAGCGTGCGGCCGCGTCAGTGGGCATCAGATTATAAAGGCGAGAGTAATATTCCCGGAAGGCAGAGGATATACCCGTCGTATGGAATGATTTGGTGTGATCAGGGCGTGAAAAAAAGGGGATGTTGCATTGTGATGATCGAGCCAGCTGTTTGCCACATTTATTGGCCAGCGAGTAATGAAAATTGCGTGCCCGATCCCGAGCTATCAGCGAGTGTGAATCGAGAAGCTGGAGGAGGTCTCTGCGGGCATTCGAGAGTCGAACAAAAACCGCAGGATCCAGTTCCCATTTGTGGAGGGGCTCGAGCTCCGCTATAGTGGATAAAAGACGACGAATGTCACCCGATCTAATTTTTTTAAGACTGGAGCCATGTTGAATGAGTACCCCTCTGACTACGCACTTCAAAGCCTCCCATTGAATGATAGGGGAAGTGGTGTCAGAGAGATGATCAGAGACAAAGTGTTGTATGGCGGCGGAAACCTCCGCCACGCACACGGTATCCCGCAGCAAATTATCATTCAGCCTCCAACTTGTTCCTCCGCGTAATGATGGGGGACGTGCAAGGGTCAAGTAAACGGGTGCATGGTCGGACCAAAGCAGTTGACCCATGGACGCCTGAATGGGAGTGTCTAGCAGAGATTGGGAGATCAAAAAATGGTCTAGTCTGCTATACGAGTTATGTGCCGCAGAGTAATGGCTGTAGTCCCTTTCCGTGGGATGCTAGATACGCCAAACATCCACCAAAAGGGAGGAGTGAAAGAGAGCTTTGATGCGTGCAAGTGTAGAGTGTGGTATAGAAGACTTACCCGAGGATGTGTCAGCAGACGGGGACATGACGACATTAAGATCTCCACCAATGATGTAACAGGGACCCCCGAAAGAAGATAGTCTGGTGAGAACCGATGAGAGGAACCGAGCCTGACCCGTATTAGGTACGTAGATGTTGGCCACTGTAAAAAGAAAATTGTTTAGTTTCAGTTTGAGAAAAAGGAAACGGCCGTTAACATCAATAAGGGTGTCTAAGACCTCTGGGTTGAAAGATTTATGAAACGCTATAGGTACCCCCTTTGATTTGGCCCTGGAATTAGTACTATGGAACCATTGAGTGTAATATTTATTACGCATAGCCAGCACGGCATCGGTACGGAAGTGAGTTTCCTGTAAGAGTAAAATCAGAGGCGTAACTAGAAACTTCTGGGCCCGGGTGCAAGAAATCACAAAGGACCCCCCCCCCCCTCCCGAAAAAGCATGATTTTGATACATTTTTGAGGGGGTGGCAATGGCGGTAGATGAGGGGGGGGGGGTGGCAGTTGTGTTACTTGAGGGGGAGGTGGCAGTGGTGGTGTTGAGGGGGTGGCAGTGGTGGTGTTGAGGGGGTGGCAGTGGTGGTACTTGAGGGGGAGGTGGCAGTGGTGGTGTTGAGGGGGTGGCAGCGGTGGTACTTGAGGGGGTGGCAGCGGTGGTACTTGAGGGGGTGGCTGTAGTGGTACTTGAGGGGGGGTGGCAGTGGTGGTGCCATCCTCTCCCACCACCACCTGTGCCTCTTACTGATCCAATCCTCCCACCACTGATCTCAGCCCTATCCCCCATCACCTCTGTTGTAGAAGTAATGGGGGGGGATAGGGCTGAGATCAGTGGTGGGGGGGGGGGTGAGATCAGTAAGAGGCACAGGTGGTGGAGGTTGGCATTGATTGCTCAGCTCTGAAAAATGTCACTTACTGTCAATCAATCGAATCCCTGGGAATTCCGTTTGATCAGTTACGGTCACCATTCTAATCTCCCGCCAGGATGCCTTCTTGTCTCATGGGTAGACGGTATAGGTACTCCACACAGAGAGGAAAGCTCCTCCCCCGCCTTCTCTCATTGGTGTCAGCCCCCAGTCTCAGCGCTGCCTCTGCCCAGGCCCAGATTTATTCCCTTTGCTGCCCCAAGGCCAGGTCCTTCAATGCCACCGCCCCACACACACACACGCCATCACATAGGGGGACTCCCCAGAGAGCCTCCCCTCTTACATTAGTGTCCCCAGAGAGCCTCCCCTCTTACATTAGTGTCCCCAGAGAGCCTCCCCTCTTACATTTGTGTCCCCAGAGAGCCCCTTCCTTACATCAGGGTCCCCAGAGAGCCCCCCTTACATTAGTGTCCCCAGAGAGCCTCCCCTCTCACAGTAGTGCCCCCAGAGAGTCTCCCCCTACATCAGGGCCCCCAGAGAGTCTCCCCATACATTAGGGCCCCCAGAGAGTCTCCCCCTACATCAGGGCCCCCAGAGAGTCTCCCCATACATTAGGGCCCCCAGAGAGTCTCCCCCTACATCAGGGCCCCCAGAGAGTCTCCCCATACATTAGGGCCCCCAGAGAGTCTCCCCCTACATGAGGGTCTCCAGAGAGCCCCACCTACACCAGGGTCCCCAGAGAGCCTCCCTACACCAGGGTCCCCAGAGAGCCCCCCCTAAAATCAGGGTCCCCAGAGAGCCCCCCTTACACCAGGATCCACAGAGAGCCTCCCCTCTTACATTAGTGTCCCCAGAGAGTCTCCCCTCTTACATTAGTGTCCCCAGAGAGCCCCCCTTACACCAGGGTCCCCAGAGGGTCTCCCCTTACATCAGGGTCCCCAGAGAGCCCCCCTTACACCAGGGTCCCCATAGAGCCTCCAATCTTACATTAGTGTCCCCAGAGAGTCTCCCCTCTTACATTAGTGTCCCCAGAGAGCCCCCCTTACACCAGGGTCCCCAGAGAGTCTCCCCTTACATCAGGGTCCCCAGAGAGCCCCCCATACACCAGGGTCCCCAGAGAGTCTCCTCTTACACCAGGGTCCCCAGAAAGTCTCCCCCTACATCAGGGTCCCCAGAGAGTCTCCCGCTACATCAGGGCCCCCAGAGAGCCCCCCTCTTACATTAGTGTCCCCAGAGGCCCCCTTCCTTACATTAGTGTACCCAGAGGCCCCCTTCCTTACATTAGTGTCCCCAGAGAGTCTCCCCTCTTACATTAGTGTCCCCAGAGAGCCCCCCTTACACCAGGGTCCCCAGAGAGTCTCCCCTTACATCAGGGTCCCCAGAGAGCCCCCCTTACACCAGGGTCCCCATAGAGCCTCCAATCTTACATTAGTGTCCCCAGAGAGTCTCCCCTCTTACATTAGTGTCCCCAGAGAGCCCCCCTTACACCAGGGTCCCCAGAGAGTCTCCCCTTACATCAGGGTCCCCAGAGAGCCCCCCATACACCAGGGTCCCCAGAGAGTCTCCTCTTACACCAGGGTCCCCAGAAAGTCTCCCCCTACATCAGGGTCCCCAGAGAGTCTCCCGCTACATCAGGGCCCCCAGAGAGCCCCCCTCTTACATTAGTGTCCCCAGAGGCCCCCTTCCTTACATTAGTGTACCCAGAGGCCCCCTTCCTTACATTAGTGTCCCCAGAGGCCCCCTTCCTTACATTAGTGTCCCCAGAGGCCCCCTTCCTTACATTAGTGTCCCCAGAGGCCCCCCCCCCTTACATTGGTGTCCCCAGAGGCCCCCCTCTTACATTAGTGTCCCCAGAAGCCCCCCCCCCTCTTACATTAGTGTCCCCAGAGGCCCCCCTCTTACATTAGTGTCCCCAGAAGCCCCCCTCTTACATTAGTGTCCCCAGAAGCCCCCCCTTACATTAGTGTCCCCAGAGGCCCCCCTCTTACATTAGTGTCCCCAAAAGCCCCCCTCTTAGATTAGTGTCCCCAGAAGCCCCTCCTTACATTAGTGTCCCCAGAGGCCCCCCTCTTACATTAGTGTCCCCAGAAGCCCCCCTCTTAGATTAGTGTCCCCAGAAGCCCCCCCTTACATTAGTGTCCCCAGAGGCCCCCCTCTTACATTAGTGTCCCCAGAAGCCCCCCTCTTACATTAGTGTCCCCAGAAGCCCCCCTCTTACATTAGTGTCCCCAGAGGCCCCCCTCTTACATTAGTGTCCCCAGAAGCCCCCCTCTTAGATTAGTGTCCCCAGAAGCCCCCCTTACATTAGTGTGCCCAGAAGCCCCCCCTCTTACATTAGTGTCCCCAGAGGCCCCCCCTTACATTAGTGTCCGCAGAAGCCCCCCTCTTACATTAGTGTCCCCAGAAGCCCCCCCTCTTACATTAGTGTCCGCAGAAGCCCCCCCTCTTACATTAGTGTCCCCAGAGGCCCCCTCTTACATTAGTGTGCCCAGAAGCCCCCCCTCTTACATTAGTGTCCCCAGAGGCCCCCCCTTACATTAGTGTCCCCAGAAGCCCCCCCTCTTACATTAGTGTCCCCAGAAGCCCCCCCTCTTACATTAGTGTCCGCAGAAGCCCCCCCTCTTACATTAGTGTCCCCAGAGGCCCCCTCTTACATTAGTGTCCCCAGAAGCCCCCCCTATTACATTAGTGTCCCCAGAAGCCCCCCTCTTACATTAGTGTCCGCAGAAGCCCCCCCTCTTACATTAGTGTCCGCAGAAGCCCCCCCCTCTTACATTAGTGTCTGCAGAAGCCCCCCCCTCTTACATTAGTGTCCGCAGAAGCCCCCCCTCTTACATTAGTGTCCGCAGAAGCCCCCCCTCTTACATTAGTGTCCGCAGAAGCCCCCCTCTTACATTAGTGTCCGCAGAAGCCCCCCCTCTTACATTAGTGTCCGCAGAAGCCCCCCCTCTTACATTAGTGTCCCTAGAGGCCCCCCTCTTACATTAGTGTCCCCAGAGGCCCCCCTCTTACATTAGTGTCCCCAGAGGCCCCCCTCTTACATTAGTGTCCCCAGAGGCCCCCCTCTTACATTAGTGTCCCCAGAAGCCCCCCTCTTACATTAGTGTCCCCAGAAGCCCCCCTCTTACATTAGTGTCCCCAGAAGCCCCCCTTACATTAGTGTGCCCAGAAGCCCCCCCTCTTACATTAGTGTCCCCAGAGGCCCCCCCTTACATTAGTGTCCGCAGAAGCCCCCCCTCTTACATTAGTGTCCCCAGAAGTCCCCCCTCTTACATTAGTGTCCCCAGAAGCCCCCCCTCTTACATTAGTGTCCCCAGAAGCCCCCCCTCTTACATTAGTGTCCCCAGAGGCCCCCTCTTACATTAGTGTCCCCAGAAGCCCCCCCTCTTACATTAGTGTCCCCAGAAGCCCCCCCTCTTACATTAGTGTCCCCAGAAGCCCCCCTCTTACATTAGTGTCCGCAGAAGCCCCCCCTCTTACATTAGTGTCCCCAGAAGCCCCCCCTCTTACATTAGTGTCCGCAGAAGCCCCCCTTCTTACATTAGTGTCCCCAGAGGCCCCCTCTTACATTAGTGTCCGCAGAAGCCCCCCCTCTTACATTAGTGTCGGCAGAAGCCCCCCCCTCTTACATTAGTGTCCGCAGAAGCCCCCCCTCTTACATTAGTGTCCGCAGAAGCCCCCCCTCTTACATTAGTGTCCGCAGAAGCCCCCCCTCTTACATTAGTGTCCCCAGAGGCCCCCCCTTACATTAGTGTCCCCAGAGGCCCCCCTCTTACATTAGTGTCCCCAGAGGCCCCCCTCTTACATTAGTGTCCCCAGAGGCCCCCCTCTTACATTAGTGTCCCCAGAGGCCCCCCCCCTCTTACATCAGGGTCCCCAAACAGCTGTCTCCCCCTTGCAAGAGGTTCCCCTGTACCTGGCTGGTGAAGGTGGCGATCGGCCGCTCTATGGTGTCCACAGGCAGGGGGATCTCACTGGGGCTTGTAGTTCTATCTCCGGATCATGTATACAGCAGAGGGGGAGGGGCCTCTGACTCGGGCATCAACAACAGTGTGCATGCAGAGTGAAAGTGAAACGAATACCTGCCTGGGTCAGAGGCCCCTCCCCCTCTCCTCTGTATACACTGACACAGTACTACAAGCCCCAGGGAGATCCCGCTGCCCACACAGGCACCATAGAGCTGCCGATCGCCGCCTTCCACATCTCCCCACTGCACTCTAAACGGCCAGCCAGAGGTGCAGGGGGAGATGCCGGATCTTGGGGGGGTTGCTGCGATGCCGCCCCTGCATCTACTGCCTTGTCGGCACCCGATCCCCGCAGCGGAACGGCTCCTCACACGTGCGGCAGGAGGGCCCCCCGGACTACAGGGCCCAGTCGCAGCGGCGACTGCTGCGACTACGAAAATTCCGCCACTGAGTAAAATATTAGAACGTTTTTTGTGGAAATGGTAGAGAATCTGGCTCCGCTTCTCGGGCGTATTGAACCCCCTACAGTTGAAAGATGCTAACGTTAATGGGCAAACAGTGGCCATGTTACATGTAGGTGAGGGGGAATGGGGGAGGGAGGAGAGGCACATGGAATAGGATTGTTACTTGTCAGCAGCCCACAAGAGCAGAAACACAGCCAGCCAGAGACCAGAGAGAGAAGATAGGGAGGAAAGGAGATAAAGGGAGGAATAGAGGAGAGTAGAAATCGGGGAGAAGAGCAGGGAAGGGTACAGGGCAAAAAGATCCAGAAATTAAACAGGGACAAGATCGGAGCATAGCCACCGTCCGCAGCACCCCTATCACAGAGCAGGAAGGATAAAAAATACGATTGGGTGAGGAGGGCGACCCATGCAACCAAACAAAAGGAAAAAAAATAATAAAAATGAAAAAAAGGCAATAACAAAAAAGGCCACTAGGTGGCTCTAAAAAGCTATAAGGAAGGAGGAAAAAAAACTCACAGCAAGGCATATAGCCATAAACCTAACAGCATCCATGGTGACGCTGCAAAAAAAGAAAAAACCCCTGGGGGGACGTCATGAAACAGAACCAAAATGTAACCTACATGACATGAAAAAACAGTGGCACGGGGACTTCGCATAGCAAAACAAACAAATAGTAAAGAAAAACATTTTCAAACACATTCTATAATTAAGTGCATATTCAGTATGGGGAGCAATAATTAACCACTTGACCACCAGGCCTATTCTGGCACTTCTCTCCTTCATGTGAAAATCACAATTTTTTTGCTAGAAAATTAATCAGAACCCCCAAACATTATATATATTTTTTAGCAGACATCCTAGGGAATAAAATGGCAGTCATTGCAATACTTTTTGTCACACCGTATTTGCGCAGCGGTCTTACAAGCGCACTTTTTTTGGATAAAAATCACTTTTTTGAATTAAAAAATAAGACAACAATACATTTTGCCCAATTTTTTTATATATTGTGAAAGATAATGTTACGCCGAGTAAAATGATACCCAACATGTCACGCTTAAAAATTGCGCCCGCTCGTTGCATGGCGTCAAACTTTTACCCTTAAAAATCTCGATAGGCGACGTTTAAAAAATTCTACAGGTTGCATTTTTTGAGTTGCAGAGTAGGTCTAGGACTAGAATTATTGCTCTCACTCTAACGATCGCGGCGATACCTCACTTGTGTGGTTTGAATACCGTTTTCATATGCGGGCGCTACTCGCGTATGCGTTTGCTTCTGCGCGCGAGCTCGTCGGGATGGGGCGCTTTAAAATTTTTTTTTTTTGTTTTCTTATTTATTTTTATTTAGTTTTATAATTTTTTACACTGAAATAAAAAAAAAAAAATAATTGATCACTTTTATTCCTATTACAAGGAATGTAAACATCCCTTGTAATAGAAAAAAGCATGACAGGTCCTCTTAAATATGAGATCTGGGGTCAAAAAGACCTCAGATCTCATATTTAGACTTAAATGCAAAAAAAAAAAAAATGTTTCTTTAAGAAGCTGGGCGGGACTGACGTTTTGACGTCACTTCCGCCCAGCAGAGCTATGAGGACGGGTGAAGGAGATTTCTCCTTCAGTCCCGTCCCCGCTCAGCTGCCGGACACATCCGATCCCCTCCGCCGCTACCGACGGCTCCGGTAAGCGGCGGAGGGCGCGGGAGAGCGGCGGGAGGGGGAGGGCCCTCTCCCGCCACCGATAACGGCGATCTCGTGGCGAATCCGCCGCGGAGACCGCCGTTATCGTGTACACCACCGCCCCCTGAAAAGATGAATATCTTGGTTGTGGCAGCAGCTGCTGCCGTTATCGAGATATTCAACTTTAAAAACAGGACGTCTTTTTGACATGGGGCGGTGGTCAAGTGGTTAAATTGCGTCGCTGGAGCTGCCAAAAAATAAAAATAAAAAAAGTTAAAAAACAGGTGAACTATCAGAGGTTGTACACAACGGACGTTCAGGAGTAGTCTGCTGAGAAAGGTAGGCAGGTCCCCAAGATTACGGAAAATGGCGGTCTTGCCCTCGTAGTGCACTCGCAGGTGAAACGGGAATCTCCATTGGTATTTCATTTGCTTGGATTGCAGGAGTAGGGTGAGCGGCTTTAGAGCTTTTCTCATCATCAAGGTCTGGCGCGACAGGTCAGGAAGGAGCATCACAGGTGTATTGTTGAATAGAATAGTGTCCTGTGAGCTGGCAGCTCTCATGATGGATTCCTTAATTTTATAGAAGTGGACCCGGCATAGTGTGTCGCGGAAAAAGGAGGGGTCCTGGGTCCGAGGGCCCGAGGTCCTATGAACCCGATCCAGCTCAATGGGATCATCCTTGGAGTGCTGCAGCAGCTGATTGAAAATGGCAGTTACAGCGGCAGGCAGGGCCTTGGCGTCAACAGATTTGGGTATTCCGCGAATGCGAATGTTATTGCGACAATTACGGTTTTCGATGTCGTCTTGCTGATACGCCAACTGCTGCAACATAAAAGTATGGGAGTTCAGAATCCTGTCATGTGTTTTCACTGCAGTGCTGAGGCCATCAGTGGTGGCATCCAAGTCCTCAAAACGTGCTCCCACGTCCTTTTTAAGATCAGATATCTCCTTCTTGTAGGCCCTTTCAATCCTATTAACACATTGCTCAAAATCAGCTTTGGTAGGCAGGGATCTAATATAGCTATGCAGGGAGCGCATCTGAGCCTCCATGTCCCATCCCTCTCCTGAGCCCAGGGAGGCATTGGAACGGCTCCTAGTGAGCACAAAGTCAGATTCCCCAGGGAGAGAAAGGGGGCCATGTGCGCTCACCTGGGACTGCAGGGAGGACTCAGAGCGTGCTGGAGATGGAGGAGCCGGCGCCATCTTGGCTTCAGAGCGGCGCTGTGATGCGGCCCGGGATCGGGCAAAATAGTCCTCAAGATCGCCTCCTTTCCGTTCCCCGCCTGAGCCCTTCTGTGCCCGGGGCTTATCTTTCCCCATGTGCCGAGTCTGGGGTGGTTCTGAGCCGGATTGTAGCGGTGGTGGTGTCCGTGGAGCTGGGTGTTCAGGGAGCCAGGAGAAAGCACGTCTCACTGCTCCATGCGCCCAAATATTAAGCTTTTAGACACTTTTTTTTAACATTGAAGTCAATGAGAACATGCTTTTTACCCCTTAAAATCTCATGTGCTTCCAAAAGTTTCAGCTCCTTCATACTTTCACTTACAGACACCAAACAAACATTAAAACGGTCACAAAATATTCAGCTATCCGGCTATGACTTTTCAGATTGATATCTTTTATAGTTTTTGTGAAAAAGCAATTTACGTTTACAGATTTTTTCAGAAAATGTTATCGATTATAATGTGTTTCTATGGGGCTGCTTTAGAGTGGGTCATGTGATCATTAGAGTGCAGATCATTGAAAAAAAAATTATCTATAAAAAAAGGGGGAACAAATTGCTCTCACGCCCACAAGATCTACTTGTCATACACAATTTATATGTCAAATCGTAGGTATTTTTGTCTGGTTTCAGGCAATGTGGTCAGTTTTGTGATACACATTTTATTTTTGGTTTCTGGAGCTTCTAAATGACAAGAGTTCCAAAATTCTTTCCATTGACCGTCATGTAAAAAAATCTATAAATCTCCCAGCAAAACGCACACAGAACCTCTTTTGAGGGGGAGGGGCGACCAGGCAAGTCAGGACACTCTCTATATTGCAGATAGAGAAAGGAGCTGTGTGATATTAGGCGTCCTGCTCGCCCCCTCCCCCCTCAAGAGGCTTTCTCCACACCATGGAGAATGCCTCGCATTACTGTGTGTAGTTACAGACAGAAGAACAGGAAGTGAGGATTTCTCAGAAGAAAAAAGGACATTTAAAAGCAAAATGGAAGGATGAGGTAAGTGAAGGAGGACTGCACTAAGGTAAAGGAAGCTATTTAGGGAAAATTATTTTACCTTTACAACACCTTTAATGATCAAAGAGAGGCTTTATAAGTACTGAAGAAACACTGCTTGTATCTTCTAAAGATAGTGTAGTGGTTATGGTGAATGGCATTGGTGCGGGCTTAGCAATTCAGCTATTCAGCATTCCCATGCATTTTCCTCAAGGAAATGCATTTTCTAGTTTTAATTTTAATTTTATTCAGTTTTTTAGCTCTGCGTATACTTTAAGCTATTGAGACCATTCAACTATTAAAATTGTCAGCTCTTTCACCTAATGATGGGACTTCAACTTTTTTTGTACTATTTATACTTTTTAAAATATTACGCTTTTAGACACTTTTTTTTAACATTGGAGTCAATGAGAACATGCTTAAAATCTTTAAAACATTCGACCGCTATGAAAAGTTTCAGCTCCTTCATACTTTCACCTACAGACATCAAACAAACTTTAAAAACGGTCACAAAATATTCAGCTACCCAGCTATGACTTTTCAGATTGATATCTTTTACAGTTTTTGTGAAAAAGCAGTTTAAGTTTAGTGATTTTTTCTGAAAATGTTATCGATTATAATGTGCTTCTATGGGGCTGCTTTAGAGTGGGATGATGACATCATTAAGGCACGGAGGTTTAAAATAAAAATATATATCTTTATAAAGGGGGAACAAATTGCTCTCACGCCCACAATATCTACTTGTCATACACAATTTATATATCAAAACGTTGGTATTTTTGTCTGGTTTCAGGCAATGTGCTCAGTTTTGTGATACGCATTTTACTTTTGGTTTCTGGAGCTTCTAAATGACAAGAGTTTCAAAATCTCTTCCATTGACTGTCATGTAAAAAAATCTATAAATCTCCCAGCAAAACGCACACAGAAGCTCTTTTTAAAAATCGCTGACATGCCCACATTTTTAAGTTTATCAACATAAATTTTATACTGATTCGTTCACAAAGGCCTTGTGTTTCAAACGGTAAAGTCACTGTTTCGATAGCATGTACGGTTGTGGATTTTTTAAGGTTTGTTTGAAGGCTTCTCTCAGTCATTAGGTGTGCGGATTAAAGTGATTGTAATGGTATTTTGTTTCCCCAAATAGCTTCCTTTACCTCAGTGCTGTCCTCCTCCCTTACCTCATGTGGAGAAAGCCTCTTAAGGGGGGAGGGGCGACCAGGCAAGTCAGGACACTCTCTATATTGCAGATAGAGAAAGGAGCTGTGTGAGGGCGTCCTGCTCGCCCCCTCAAGAGGCTTTCTCCACACCATGGAGAATGCCTCGCATTACTGTGTGTAGTTACAGACAGAAGAACAGGAAGTGAGAATTTCTCAGAAGAAAAAAGGACATTTAAAAGCAAAATCAAAGGATGAGGTAAGTAAAAGAGGACTGCACTAAGGTAAAGGAAGCTATTTAGGGAAAATTTGTTTTACCTTTAAAACCCCTTTAATGATCAAAAAGAGGCTTTATAAGTACTGAAGGAACGCTTCTTGTATGTCCTAAAGATAGTGTAGTGTTTATGGTGAATTGCTTTGATGTGGGCTTAGCAATTCAGCTATTCAGCATTCCCACGCATTTTCTGCAGGAAATGCATTTTCTAGTTCTTATAAATTGTATTATTCCGTACGTTTTTTGGCTCTGCGTGACTTCTGCATGCTTTCAGCTATTGAGACCATTCAACTCTTAAAATGTGCATCTCCTTCAGCTAATGATGGGACTTTTTCAACTTTTTTTGTACGATTTATACTTTTTAAAATATTAAGGTTTTAGACACTTTTATCATTGAAGTCAATGAGAACATGCTTCAAAGCTTTAAAACATTCTACCGCTACGAAAAGTTTCAGCTCCTTCATACTTTCACCTACAGACGCCAAACAAACTTTAAAAACGTTCACAAAATATTCAGCTATCCGGCCATATCTTTTCAGTTTGATATCTTTTACAGTTTTTGTGAAAAAGCAGTTTAAGTTTAGTGATTTTTTTCAGAAAATCTTATCGATTATACAGTGTTTCTATGGGGCTGGTTTAGAGTGGATGATGACATCATTAGAGCAGAGAGCTTTAAAAAAAAAATTATCTTTATAGAAGGGGAACAAATTGCTTTCACGCCCACAAGATCTACTTGTTATACACAGTTTATATATCAAAACATATGTATTTTTGTCTGGTTTCAGGCAATGTGCTCAGTTTTGTGATATGCATTTTACTTTAGGCTGGATGAGCTTCCAAATTACAAGTATTCCACATTTTCTTCCATTGACTATCATGTAAAAAGAAAAACAGATTTCCCAGTGAAATGCACAGAAAACCAATTTTTTAAATCGCTGACATGCCCACATTTTTAAGTTTATCAACATAAATTTTATACCGATACGTTCACAAAGGCCGTATGTCTATAATGGTGAAGTCACTGTTTCGATAGCATGTACGGTTGTGGATTTATTAAGGTTTGTTTGAAGGGTTCTCTCACTCATTAGGTGTGGGGACTAAGGGGGTTGTAAAGGTATTTTTTTCCCTAGCTTCCTTTACCTCAGCGCAGTCCTCCTTCACTTACCTGTTGTGGAGATAACCTCTTGAGGGGGGAGGGGGCGACCAGGCAAGTCATGACTCTCTCTATATTGCAGATAGAAAAAGGAGCTGTGTGTTATTAGGCATCCTGATCGCCCCCTCCCCCCTTAAGATGATTTCTCCACACCAGGGAAAAAGCCCCAAATTACTGTGTGTAGTTACAGACAGAAGAACAGGAAGTGAGGGTTTCTCAGAAGAAATAAGGACATTTAAAAGCAAAATTAAAGGATGAGGTAAGTGAAGGAGGACTGCACTAAGGTAAAGGAAGCTATTTAGGGATTTTTTTTTACCTTTACAACCCCTTTAATGATCAAAGAGAGGCTTTATAAGTACTGAAGAAACACTGCTTGTATGTCCTAAAGATAGTATAGTGGTTATGGTGAATGGCTTTGGTGTGGGCTTAGCAATTCAGCTATTCAGCATTCCCATGCATTTTCTGCAGGAAATGCATTTTCTAGTTCTTATTATTTATTTATTATTTATTTATTTTCAAATATAACATTTTTTTTTTTTTCAAAAGGAAAGAACAAAAGATAAACACAATGTACAGAATAGGCATAGAACATTACATTACAAAGTATGGTAACTGACGCTCACAGGCATATAAGTAACACATCACAAACAGCGGTGTTAGTATTCAGTCAGTAGTCAGTAGGCAATCTGTGATTATAGGGGCTGTCCACCAATGGGGCTCAGGCCTAGCGGATCTGGAGCAACCCCCCAGCAGCGCAGTTACATACTGGGTCGGATTGCCCTGCCACAAGCCACCTGTATCTCCAGTAACATTCTCTGGGGCCCATTAGGAGAAGGAGGGGGGAGGGGGATCTCGAGGGGACATGGCTCGCGCATGAGGGCTGTGATAGCCCTATCGTTTGTCATGAGCGGTTGCTCAGGTGGCTAGCATAGCCACACCTTCATTTGAGTATATAAACATGGTCCAGACCATCCATGCCCGGGAGTGTTGCTCTTGTCTGTTCTGGGTTTTACGGACTAAGTCCTCCAGTCTCCTGATCTCCTCTACCCTACGCAGCCACATCCCTGCGGTCGGAGGATATGTTTCCTTCCAAAGAAGTGGGATGCAAGTCTTGGCTGCATTCAAGAGATGTCTCACAATCGATTTTTTGTAACTCCGAGCCGGAATCGCAGTAGCATGAAGCAAGATAAAGGCTGGGTCGTCCTTGATTGCATGCTCTGTGAATTTCTGGGTGACCGTCGTCCAGTATTGCTGCAGTAGGGGGCAAGACCAGAAGAGGTGGAGGAGCGTCCCCCTCTCTGTCTGGCATCTCCAGCATCTGTCCGTGGTGGACGGGAAGAACCTATGTAATCGGCTTGGTGTGTAGTACCACCTGGTCAAAATGTTATAATTAAGTTCCTGGGTCTTTGTGCAAATAGAGGTTTTTAGGGAGAACCCGATAATCGACTGCTTCTGGACATCAGTAAACGAGCATTGCAGATCCGTTTCCCATTTTCGTAAAAATTGCAAATCAGGTTGTTCCGCCGGGGAGTTAAGTAAAGTGTAGGTTTTGGATAGGACATTAGGCAGGATTCCCTCCCCCCCACAATAGACCTCAAACGTCATCGGGTCGCGGTTATGTTGTGCCGGGTCGGGTAGGGAGTGGACCAAAAGGGAAGTCTAAAATGGCCACTGTTGTCTGTCAAAGAGAACACTGAGGGCCACTGATTGTTAGTCGAGAAGTGTCGGGCCCAATCCCTGCCGGAGATCAAGAGTGTCCCATATTCCATTTGGCCCAATCCAGGCGGAAAGGCCGGGTTGCCCAATATCGGATACATGGGGGAATCCCTAGAGGAAAGAGAGGTTGCGAATATCGTAGAGGTGCCTATCCGGAGTATTGTACCTATCACCGGGTGTTGCTTCAACACCAGGGGTAGCTGATCGTAACACCAGACAGCCCCTCCCAGCTTGGCGACGGACTGCACCTACGCCAGCTGAGTACACAATTTGTTCTCACTGTGTCAGTTCCAATCTATTATCCTTCCCAAGTGAACCGCTGAATAATAGTTCCGTATGTCAGGGAGAGCTAGCCCTCCATAGTGCTTGGGCAGTGTTAGGTACCGCTTTTTCAGTCTGGACTTTGACTTTGCCCAAACAAACTTGGTAAAGAGGGAGTTTACTTGTCTGAAATAAAGGAAAGGAATCCTAATTGGCAACGCTTGAAACAAATAAAGGAACTTCGGGAGGATAGACATCTTCAAGAGATTACACCTGCCAAACCAGAAATGAAGGCCCCTGGTCCAATCCTCCAGGAGCAACCTGGTTTTCGTCAGGAGAGGAGGGAAGTTAAGCTCAAAAGTGCGTTTTAAGTCCTTAGGGATCAAAGTTCCTAGGTAAGTGAGGGAGGTGTCCGACCACTTAAATCCGAATTGTGATTGTAGCGCCTGCTGCCTACCTGCCGGTACATTAATCCTCATCGCTACTGACTTATCAAAATTTATTTTCAGGTTGGAGAGCCTTCCATAAATCTCAAATTCCCTAATGAGGTTCAGCAGAGACACTATCGGATTAATCAGTGAAAACATCAGGTCATCCGCATAGGCCGAGATTTTATATTGGGCCCCTCCTACCGTCACCCCTGGTATATCCGCATTGGCTCTCACAGTGCACAAGAAGGGTTCCAGGGCCAAGGCAAAACGAAGGGGCGACAACGGACATCCCTGCCTTGTCCCATTCGTTATCTGAAATGACTCAGAGAGGATCCCATTAGCCTTGACCTGAACCGAGGGCGTAGAATATATACCAAGAATCCACTGCAGCATTCTTCGCCCTAAGCCTATCTGTTCAAGGACCGATGACAGGAAAACCCAATTAACACAGTCAACCGCTTTCTCCGCGTCCGTACTGAGGAATACACAGGGGGTCTTGGTTGTGGTGACTGCGTGGACAAGGTTAAGCACCTTAGTGGTGTTGTCCCTTGCCTCTCGGGCCGGGACAAACCCCACCTGATCTAAATGAATTAGGCTTGGCATAAACTGGGACATTCTGTTGGCCATAATCTTAGTGAAAAGCTTAAGATCAACATTGAGGAGGGATATGGGCCTGTAGCTGCTACATGCCGCCGGATCTTTGCCTTCCTTTGGTATAGGGGAATTATGTGCCCTGAGTGTCTCTCCGAGGAAGCGCTCCCTCTCCTATGCCATTCAACATCTTCACCATATAAGGGCCCAAAAGTGGTAACAGTGTCCGATAATATTGCAAAGTAAACCCGTCCAGGCTGGGGGCCTTGTCCGGTTTCATCCCCCCCCCCCATCGCTCGCTGCAGTTCCCGGGTCGCACTCAGCAGTATCATTCGTTTGGAAATAATGCTTCACTTCGCTCGTGACCTCCGACAATACTGTCGGATCTTGCAGGAGACTCTCATTTAGTCTCCAAAATTTGGATCTGACAGATACCAAGGGCGACAGGCAATAGCGCATGGTGATGGGCGCATGATCTGACCACGTGATGTTGCCTATATCAATGTTGCGGACCTCCTCTAATTGATTGTGTGGAACAAAAATATAGTCTATTCGCGAGTAGACCTTATGGGGGACGAGAAAAAAGTGTAGTCCCGTTCGCCATGGTGATGCAGTCGCCAGGCATCTATCAGCTGGGCGCCATAAAGGTCTTGAGATATGCGCTTGTGTATGCCTGCGCTCAGGGACGAAGCACCCGAAGAAGTGTCTACCGCCGGGACTAAAGGAACATTCAGATCTCCCCCTAGTATGAGTATGCCGTCCCTAAACTCAGTAAGCCGATTCAGCACACAACGGATGAATGTGTCTTGTCGGTCGTTGGGGGCATACACCGTGGCCAATGTCACCTTCACGTCCCCTATTGATCCCTTAATGAATACGAATCGTCCGTCCGGGTCTAGTACTGTACCTGCACACGTCCAAGGTACCGTCCCCGAAATAAGTATAGAGACTCCCTTAGACTTAGCTATAGCATTTGTGGCATGGTATACGTGTGGGAAAAAACGGTTCTTGAGGTAGGTGGGATTGCCCGTGCTAAAGTGTGTTTCCTGTATAAACGCCACATCAGCGTGGGCTCTCTTAAGGTCATTTAGAAGCATCCGCCGTTTCTCGGGTATGTTTAAACCCTTCACGTTCAGCGAGAAAATATTGATGTGGTCCATGATCCCTCAGGTAAAAAAAAAAAAGGGGGGGGGGAGGGAAAGGAAAGGAGAGTGAAGAAAGAAAAGAAGAAAGGTAAGTAAGAAAACTTGTACTGTCCGCAAACTAAATGCACAAACACTCAGTTTGTAAAAAAGAACACCCTGGTCACCCAAGGTTGGATGCTTCGTCCTAGTGGAGAAGAGGTAAGAGCAGACCAAGGATGGAGACCCCCAATCCGTTCCCGCCCCCCCCAGCTCAAATTATATTCATAAGCAATCTACAGGGTGGGCCATTTATATGGATACACCCGGATGGGCCATTTATATGGATACACTTTAATAAAATGGGAATGGTTGGTGATATTAACTTCCTGTTTGTGACACATTAGTATATGTAAGGGGGCAAACTTTTCAAGATGGGTGGTGACCATGGCGACAACCATTCCCATTTTATTAAGGTGTATCCATATAAATGGCCCACCCGGGTGTATCCATATAAATGGCCCACCCTGTACTTTAAGACATGTATGCATATAACTACAAGGAGATGAACAATATCATTCAGACAAGGAAGAACATCATAAGTGAGTCAACATATACCTCTTATGGACCACCTCCATTATGTCGGGTGAGTTCCGGCATTACCCCCTAAACAACCCCGTGCACTAGAGAAATCAAGGGAGAACCCCATCAAGTCCACCCTCCTGCTGGCCAATGAACCCATCCCAACCTCCCCTCTCCGAGAGGAGCCCGGTCCCCCCATCTTCAGGTGTATCCCAGTGCAGACCACGTCATCCGCCGCAGCCCCGGAAAGGTAACTGAACCAGCCCCACTCTACATGCAGACCCAAAAGCATTAAGAAATACCATGCATAAAATGTCAGTAATAGAAGCAGAGCACTCGATCAAGGCCTGATCGTCCAACCTGCAGGATCCCATCTCCATGGCAACTCACAGCATCGGCACAACGAGTGACCCAGGCCCATGTCTCTGGGAGTCCTCTGTTGCCACAGTACCGCCAGTCCTTCCCCAGCTACACAAGCAAACAGCTCCCCCCCCCCACACAGAAAAAAAAAGAAAAAAAAAACCACAGGCACACAAGGTCCTTCTCAAAGCCATTGTGGGAAACATCAGCCAGCCCTCCCCCTCTTCCCAATCTCCATATCGCTAAAAATTCGTAACAGCAGGGTCAGGATACATGGCAGTGCAGAACACCACATGGCAAAGTGGGGCCACACAGGGAGAAGGGGGGACCTCCCCCCACCCGGAAGGCCAACAGGGACAAAACAGAGGATCACACAGTGCCGGGGGGCAGTGAAGGGAGCAAGGGAGAGAGAAAAATAAACATCGGGAGGGTGCAGGAGCAGGCCAGGGGAGGGGACAAAAAAAACACACAAATGGAGCTCACCTCAGCACTGCACTCCCTCAGTCTTCTCTCGTTGCCTCCGCCGAGATGTGGCGAGGTCTGCGTCGGCTCTTTTGCAGTCCAGGCAATCTGGCTCTCCTCAGGCTGGATGGTCCAGAGCGGGCGGTGGAGCGCTGCAGGATCTGGAGCCAGTCAGGTACCTCAATGGGGTCCATGTCCATGAACACAAACAGGGCAGGCAGATCAGCTGGGGTCCGGAGGGTGAAGGATTGCTTAGCCTTTTTAAAAGTTATGGAGTTGGGGAAACCCCACCTGTATGTGAGACCAGCGCGTCTCGCAGCTTCCCATAGCGGTTTTAGGAGTGCCCTCTGTTGCAGCGTCGATCGGGATAAGTCAGGCATAATCCGGATACTAGCCCCATCAAACTCAATATCCCCCTCTCCCAAGCCGATCAGAGTATCAGTTCCTTGTGGGCATAATGATGAATGCGGAATATGACGTCCCGCGGTCTGTCTATGTCCACGGAGCGGGGGCACAGGGCCCTGTGTATCCGATCCAAGGACAGGCTGGGTGGAAAGAGTTCCCCCAATAGGTCCCGGAAGACCTCGCCAAAGTGGACGCCGCCAGGTCCTCCGTGTCAGTGGCTTCTGGCAGGCCTCTCAGGCGCAAATTATTGCGCCTGCTGCGGTCCTCAATTTCTTCCAATCGGAGCTGCTGCCATCCGGCTCTCAAGTGCGGTCACCACGGATTCACGGCATCCCATGCGGTCTGACAGAGTTTGAACCTCCTGCCTCACCACCGCTATCTCTTTGCGGTGGGTTGCTTCTATTCTGCCGACAATGGCCTCTATGTCAGATCTCGTTGGGAGAGCTTGCAGCAGGGCTCTCAATTTGGCATCTGTCCTCAGAGTTAGCGGGGTGAACGGAGCTTGTGATAGCTCTTGTGAGTCCGGACAGAGCACAGCCGGGATGTTAGAGTCCATGGTGTAGGATAGCAACGGCTGCATTGATGTAGAGGAGGTCTGCGTGGACTGTATGCCCCGAGGGCCAGTCCTTGTGGCGTCCGCCATTTTGGGGGTCGGAGGAGTCCTGAGCGTGTCAGTGAGATATCTCTGTATACCGTCGTTATTGTGTTGAAAGAAAGGAGGGTGAATGCCAAGTGTATGCTTGTGCCACATCCAGTAATTATGAGAAAAGAAAAAGGGGGGTTCCCCTGGGTGGACTTTTAAGGCACTAATAATATTTCAAAATATACAGGATATTGAGAGTAAAAAAGGTTTTATTCACAATTGTACATATTCATCAAAAAAAAATTAAATATTAAATTAAAATACAGAGTTCCAAAGATTGTCACCATATAGGTAAATACAAGAAGAACCTTCTTTACACCCGACGCGCTTCGGGATAACCTTCTTCAGGGGTGTGTAGAGAAGGACAATTAGTTCATCTGGAGCGTAAGAATACATAGAGTTAATTACATGCATTTATAGCATTATTAAATATATACAAAAAGTTTTTATGTAATACATATACACACATGTAATTGTTCATTTACGTATTATAAAGGATGGTGAATATTTCATTGGATACGTTTTAAAAGAATTGAAAATATACAGCACGCTGGGTTCAAGCAATGGGGTTGCCAGCCAAAAAAGGTATCAGGATGTACAATTAATGCAAGTTTTGGATGTTCATCCCGTTAGGGAGGAATTATTCCAAAGATCAAGATGCCGGTGGATCAGCCAGAAGGGATATACTGGGACTGGATTGGAGGTCCCTAAAATTATATAAGATAATAACTACCAATGATAGATTGTACCCAAATAAGGCTAAATAGTACATATTATATAGATAGTGTAATAATTTGGTAAAATAGCAGTTTATATGTTAATGAAAGGTTATATGTATATGTACCTGATTATATGAGATACGCAACAAACCTAATAATGTCCGCTGTCAAAGAGTACACTGAATTACTACAGGGATAGAAAAAGATATGACATTACTATGGGGATTTATCTAGCCTTAATTTTAACCTCTATTTTTTAAAATAGTCGTTATTGTGTTGCTTAGAGTGAACCCGCTGCTGGTGCTTTCCCTTCCGCTTACCAGCGGAGTACATCCTGGGTGAAACGTGTAGATATTGCTGTAGTAAAGCTGGGTAAGGACGGGTCGGACGGGGAGCTTCTCAGGCACACATCCTCACTCAGCCATGTCCAAACCCCCCTCTTATTATTTTTATTCCATACGTTTTTTGGCTCTGCGTAACTTCTGCATACTTTCAGCTATTAAGACCATTCAACTTTTAAAATGTTCAGCTCTTTCAGCTAATGTTGGGACTTCTTCAACTTTTTTTCTACTATTTACACTTTGTAAAATATTAAGCTTTTAGACACTTTTTTTAACATTGAAGTCAATTGCCCGGATTCAGATAGAATGCTCTATCTGCGGGCGTAACGTATCTCAGATACGTTACGCCGCTGTAATTTTGGGCGCAAGTTCCGTATGCAGAAAGAACTTGCGCCCTTAGTTACGGCGGCGTAACGTATGTGTGGCGGCGTAAGCCCGCCTAATTCAAATGGGGATGTTGTGGGCGTGTTTTATTTAAATTTAAGATGACCCCGCGTTTGAGTTTTTTTTTAACGGCGTATGCGCCGTTCGTAAAATATCCCAGTGTGCATTGCTCCAAAGTACGCCGCAAGGACGTATTGGATTTGACGTGAACGTAAATGACGTCCAGCCCTATTCGCGAACGACTTACGCAAACGACGTAAATTTTTCAAAACTCAGCGTGGGAACGACGTTCATACTTAACATTAGCTACGCCTCATATAGCAGGGGTAACTATACGCCAAAAAAAGCCTAACGTAAACAACGTAAAAAAAATGCCCCGGCAGGACGCACGTTTCTGAATCGGTGTATCTACCTAATTTGCATTTTCCTCGCGTAAATCTACATAAGCGCCACCTAGCGGCCAGCGTAAATATGCAGCCTAAGATACGACGGTGTAAGAGACTTACGCCGGTCGGATCTTAGGGAAATCTATGCGTAACTGATTCTCTGAATCAGGCGCATAGATACGACGGCGTATCAGGAGATACGCCGTCCTATCTCCTATCTGAATCCGGGCCAATAAGAGCATGCTTCAAATCCTTAAAAAATACTCCTGCTACAAAAAATTTCAGCTCCTTCATACTTTCACCTACAGACACCAAACAAACTGTAAAACGTTCACAAAATATTCAGCTATCCGGCTATTTATTTTCAGTTTGATATCTTTTACAGTTTTTGTAAAAAAGCAGTTTAAGTTTAGTGAGTTTTTCAGGAAATGTTATCGATTATACAGTGTTTCTATGGGGCTATTTAGAGTGGATGGCCCCGTACACACGACAGAGGAACTCGACGTGCTTGGCACGTCGAGTTCCTCGTCGAGTTTTGGGATGAAGCCGCCGAGGAGCTCGGCGGGCCGCCTTCTCCCATAGAACAACGAGAAAATAGAGAACATGTTCTCTATTTTCTCGACGAGCTCCTCGGTGGCTTCATCGAGCCAAAAGTGTACACACGACAGAGATTCTCGGCAGAATCCGGGTTTTGACCGAGTTTCTCTGTGAATTCTGCCGAGAAACTCTGTCGTGTGTACGGGGCCTATGATGTCCTCGCTAGGGCACGGAGATTTAAAAAAATTATCTTTATAGAGAAGGAACAAATTGCTCTCACGCCAAGAAGATCTACTTGTCATACACAATTTATACATCAAAACGTAGGTATCTTGGTCTAGTTTCAGGCAATGTGCTCAGTTTTGTGATACGCTTTTTTCTTTCGGCTGATGGAGCTTCTAAATTACAAGAGTTCCACACTTTCTTCCATTGACTGTCATGTAAAAAATTCTATACATTTCCCAGCGAAGCGCACAGAGAACCTCTTTTTTAAATCGCTGACATGCCCACATTTTTACGTTTATCAACATAAATTTCATACCGATACGTTCACAAAGGCCGTGCATCTCTAACGGTGAAGTCGCTGTTTCGATAGCATGTACAGTTGTTGATTTATTAAGGTTTGTTTGAAGGGTTCTCTCACTCATTAGGTGTGGGGATTAAAGGGATTGTAAAGGTATTTTTTTTCCCTAAATAGCTTCCTTTACCTCAGTGCAATCCTCCTTGACTTACCTGGTGTAGAGAAAGCCTCTTGAGGGGGAGGGGCGAGCAGGCAAGTCAGGACACTATCTACTTTGCAGATAGAGAAAGGAGCTGTGTGTTAGTGGGCATCCTGCTCGCCCCCTCCCCCTCAAGAGGCTTTCTCCACACCAGGGAAAAAGCCTTGCATTACTATGTGGAGTTACAGACAGAAGAACAGGAAGTGAGGATTTCTCAGAAGAAATAAGGACATTTAAAATAAGGTGACCAGATTTGAAATCTGGGGACATATATTTTTTTTTACTAGTAATGGTGGCAATCAGTGACTCTCTGCCCATCGCCGCCGCCTCCCGCCTCACAGCCTGTGAAGTCTTACTCTCCGGGCCCCGGCTACTACTGGGTGGGGAGCGGAGGAAGATCACTCCGTCAGGGAAGGCAAGGAGATAAGCAGGCAGGCGGCTGGCCGGGACTTGAGCCAAGGCAGAAGAACATGCGAGTGGAGCTGAATGGGCATGCACCCGAAACTGAAGAAATATTCCCTCCGCTCCGACCAGCACATGATTATCAGAACGGGGCACAGATATTCGAAAAAAATACACCCACATAAGCTAGTAGGAGCGGCGAAGTGGGGGTGTGTAATTCAGATTTTTTATTTTTTATTTTGCACTGACTGTCTTTGAAATTGCCCCAGCCCCTGTTCAAATTCAATCCGGGGACAAACCCGGGACAGACTTGGTCCGGGGACAGTGTCCTCAATCCGGGGACTGTCCCTGGAAACCGGGGATGTCCTGTCACCCTAATTTAAAAGCAAAATCAAAAGGATGAGGTAAGTGAAAGAGGACTGCACTAAGGTGAAGGAAGCTATTTAGGGAATTTTGTTTTACCTTTACAACCCCTTTAATGATCAAAGAGAGGCTTTATAAGTACTGAAGGAACACTGCTTGTATGTCCTAAAGATAGTGTAGTGGGTATGGTGAATGGCTTTGGTGTGGGCTTAGAAATTCAGCATTCCCACGCATTTTCTGCAGGAAATGCATTTTCTAGTTTGTTTTAATAACAGTTAATTTAAGTGCATGTGCATGTCTCCATGATCATTTCAAAAGCCCAACCCCCCCCCACAGTTAGAATCACTCCCCCAGGATCACATTTAACCCCTTGATCACCAAGAGTATTAACACCTTCCCTGCCAATGGCATTATTACTGTAACAGTGCATATTTTTAGCACTGATTACTGTAGTAATGTCACTGGTACCCCCAAAAGTGTCAAAAATGGTCCGATTTGTCCGCCGCAATGTCGCAGTCCCGCAAAAAAAAATAAAAAAAAAAATCGCAGATCGCCGCCATTACTAGTAAAAAAAAAAAAAACAATAAAAATGACATTAATCTTTCCCTAGTTAGTAGACGCAATAACTTTTTCTTATGTTAAGTCCCTTATATCCTCCTCCCCTTCTGTGTGTAGGCTGGCTATAAAAAGTATGACTTACCTTTCGGTGGGCGGTGCAGCTTTGCATTTAAAAATGGCGTCGCCCGGCGCTTAGACGCCACTGCGCATGTGCCGTCTGCCCGAGAATAGCCGGGCATTTTCGGGCTTTCCCGACTCCGAGCATCGGCGGCGCATGTGCAGTGTGCCTGTCGGGGCCAGCAGCAGCCATTTTTTTTCAGGTGCCGCAGCCGATGCGTTGCTCTTCACCCAGTCCTAGGGCAGGGGGACCTGGCAGCGTGCACGGGGACCTGGCAGCGCCTGTTGCTGTGACTCGTAGGAGTCGGACTCCTGTGATGATCATGTGAGTAACTGACTGCAACTTACATTCTGCGAGCTGTGATGGGCGCACGGTGCTCCTGTTGCCCATAGTGCCCTGTGCGGCCGCACAGCTCGCACACCCCAAAGGCCAGCCCTGATTGTGACAGACGTTCTATTCCTACCCTATTCTCTGTAAAATTAATGTTCGAGTTCTGACTCACATCTCACATGCCAGGCTTGAATGTTGTTAGAGTGACTTTAAGGACTGGATTTAAGGTGACAATCTACTGTTGTACTGGGAAACTGTCTAGGTTAGAAGAGGTCAGCATTAGGGATGAGCAGAAAACCCCCCTGTTTGGTTCGCACCCATAGCATGGGTCCCCACCCCCACCTCCAACCAGGTCATTAGCAGCCCATTTGGCCCTATATACTTTGAACAGCAGTATACAGGCAGTGCAAACAAGACAGGGACTGTAGATTTGTTGTTAAGTAGAATCTGTTTGTAATTTTGAACTGGTAGTTTTAAAGTGTAGTTTCAGCCAAAAAAATCTATTTTTAAGCTTTTTGGAAAACATAGAGAAGGATTATCACCCCTGAACCTTTGTTTTGCTGTCTGTGTGCATCTGTTCAGAAGATTGCACCTCACTTTCTGTCCCAATGACAAATGGTTTTTTTTTTGTGAAACAAGGATTGGTGATAAAGCATCGGTGGACAGGAGACACCTTTTACAGAAGAGAATTTCCCTTCCTAGGGGTAAATTTCCTCTCACTTCCTGTTGTCTCCTTCCGTTTGCAAGTAGGAGTCGTTTGTAAGTTGGATGTTTTAAAGTAGGGGCCTGCCGTATATACTCTGCAGAAATTTGGGCCCTAGGTGTTAGTGTTGCCACAACACTGTAAGCCCTTACAGTTAGTCTTGGTGGGTGCTGGAACGCACTGCTGTGTGAACTATTATATCAAGAATTGTAATTACATGCCATTGTTAAACAGGGGCAAAAAAATTGGGCCTTAGCCACTGGTGGCGGTGCCCAGAACCAAAAATGTTCTTACAAGCTATCAGCATGATCATTGAGGAGGAAAAGGATAGTCACTCAGCATAACAGGATAGTGACTCAGCATCGGCATAGGCAGTCTTGAAGGGATCTGACATTTCAAAAGAAAATTATTCAGTTACATCAGCATCAGGTGCTTAATAGCTGGTGGTGATCCAAGCCTGATTCATTTTTATGAAGGTCAGTCGATCGACTGAGTCGATGGAGAGGCACACCCTGTGATCGGTTACAAAGCCTCCAGCAGCACTGAATGTACATTCCGAAAGAACGCTGGATGCAGGACAGGCCAGTAGCTCAATTGCATACTGTGCAAGCTCTGGCCAGTGATCCATCCTCAAGACCCAGTAAGCCAGAGGATTTTCGGTGGGAAAGGTGTCCATGTCTGATCTTGCCCCTAGGTATTCCCGCACCATGTAAAACAGACGCTGGCAATGGTTGCTGGAACCGGTCATACCTTGGGGCTGCGGAGTAAAAAATTGTCTGAACGCATTGGTCAGACGGCCACCTTCTCCACCACTCTTTCTATGACTGACCGAAGCCTCAGCAACACGTTGTCCAGGACCAGGATTTTGTAACCTTCCAGTCTCTGGGAACGTGTTTCACAGACCTTTCTGCAAGGCCTTCCGAAGATGATTCATCTTCTGCTCCCTCTGCGCCAACAAGATAAGGTCCGCAACCTTACTCTTGTAACGTGGATCAAGGAGGGTTGCCAACCAGTAATGATCCCTCTCCTTGATAGCACGAATACGAGGATCCTTACGCAGGCTTTGCAGGATCAGGGAGGCCATACAGCGTAGGTTTGGTGCAGAGTCCTCTGGGTCACTGAAGACTAGGGATGAGTCGAACACCCCCGCGTTCGGTTCGCACCAGAACCTTCGAATGGACCGAACGTTTGCGCGAACATTTAGAACCCCATTGATGTCTATGGGACTCGAACATTCAAATTCAAAAGTGCTCATTTTAAAGCCCAATATTCAAGTTATTGTTGGAAAACGTCTTTGAGAACCTGGGTCTTGCCCCAGAGAACATGTATCAATGTTAAAAAAAAACAAAAAAACCCTGTAGTTTTTTCTGGAGCAGCGGTTTTAATGATGCTTTAAGTGAGGAAAAAAAAGCAAAATTCCTTTAAATATTGTACCTGCTGGGTATCTATAGTATGCCTGTGAGGCCCCGTACACACGACCAAACATGTATGCTGAAACTGGTCCGCGGGCCAGTTTCAGCATACATGTTCGGTCGTGTGTAGGCGCGGGCGGGCCGAATTCCAGCAAACATTTGCCCGCCGGGCCTTTTCCCAGCGGGCAAATATTCCTGGACGTGTTTTAAAACCGTCCGCTGGAATCCTGCCCGCTCAGACATGTACGGTCGTCAGTACAGACCTACCGTACATGTCCGAGCGCCCGCCGTCCCTCGCATGCGTCGAATGACTTCGACGCATGCGTGGAAGCCTTTAAATGGCAGGCCCGCCCACGTCGCCGTGTCATCGTCGCGGCGATGACGCGGACACGCCCCGCGTAGTGTTTACGCGCGGACTTCTGTACAATGGTTAGTACAACCATCGTACAGAAGCCCTCTGGCAGGCATGTACGGTGAAAACGGTCCGACGGAACGCTTTCATCGTACATGTTTGCTCGTGTGTACTGGGCCTGAGGTGGCACGTGTTTAGAACTGTCCCTGCACAAAATGAGATTACTATAAGAAAAAATAAATTTAACCACTTCCCCACCGCAGTACGAGAATATACGTCCTCCACTTTGTGCGGTAATATCTGAATGATGCCTGCAGCTACAGGCATCATTCAGATATCACCGTCTTCAGCCGGCGATTCTGTGTGCAATAAGAACGATCAAAGCGGCAGTTCCGCCGTTTGTTCGTTCTTATAGGCAGCGGGAGGGGACAACCCCCCCCCCTCCTGCCGCCATCCGGTGCTTCTCCGGGCTCTCCTGTGCAATCGGGGGCCCGGAGAGCGAATCGGCCGGCGCTCGCTGCAGAACCATAGAGATGACTGGTGACCAGATGGTCACAGTCATCTCTATGACCGCCAGAGGCCCAGGCGCAACGTTATGACGTCATACCCGGTACCCGGAAGTAAACAAAGCCGCAATCGCGGCTGTCGGTGTGAGATCGGTGAATGTTTTTTCACCGATTTCATGCTTGTAAGCCTGGAGGAGAGATGTGGGGTCTTATTGACCCCACATCTCTCCATAAAGAGGACCTGTCACATGGATTCCTATTAGAAGGGATGTTTACATTCCTTGTAATATGAATAAAAGTGATCAATAAAAAAAAAAAAAAAAAGTGTAAAAATAAAAAAATGAAGTAAAATAAAACTAAAATGAAAAAAAAATGTTTTTTAAATGCCCGCGCGCAGAAATGAACATGCATGCATGTCCCGCCCACATATGTAAACGCCGTTCAAACCGCGTGCGTTAGAGCGTGTGCAACAATTCTAGCACTAGACCTCCTCTGTAACTCGAAAATAGTAACCTGTAAAAAAAATTCAAGCGTCGCCTATGGAGATTTTGAAGTACCGAAGTTTGGCGCCATTCCATGAGTGGCGCAATTTTAAAGCGTGACATGTTAGGTATCTATTTACTCGGCGTAACATCATCTTTCACGTTATACAAAAAAATTGGGCTAACATTATAGTTTTGTTATTTTTTAATTCATGAAACCGTTTTTTTCCCCAAAAAAAGGTGTTTGAAAAATGATTGTGCAAATACCGTGCAAGAAAAAAAAGTTGCAATGACTGCCATTTTATTCCCTAGGATGTCTGCTAAAAAAATATATAATGTTTGGGGGTTCTGATTAATTTTCTAGCAAAAAAATTGTGATTTTTACATAAAGGAGAGAAATGCCAAAATAGGCCCAGTGGGCAAGTGGTTAATACTGCTTGCGGCTTTAATGTAATGTTTGGTCCCTGCAATATGGATAAAAATCATTGAAAAAAATAGCATGGGTTTCATCGCCACCACTCCCCCCAGGTCATTACAAGACCCTTTGGCCCTATATACTTTGAACAGCAGTATACAGGTGGTGCAAACAAGACAAGGACTGTAGGTTTGTTAAGTAGAATCTGAACCATGTCATACTTTGCTGCTGCATATTGCACAATTTCCCAAAGAGACCCTCAACAAACTACATGACACTTGTGCCTGATGAGGCCATTGATGTTCCAGTGGTGGCCCGTGAGCCTGGCCATACAGGCTTGGGCCCCCAAAGCAATATGTCGATTATTTTAGGGGTGGGGGGGGCCATTCCAATGCCAGATCTTGGCTGAATAAATATTTTTTTGGGGGAAAGAAAAATTCTAGAAAAAACAGGGGTTGCTATCCGGGGCCCCCTTTGAACAAATTCTGTGAAGAACTCCTGTTCTCTGAAGGCCTCCATTATTTCTGCAAGTCAAAATTAAGCAAAAAAAGCTAATGTCAGTCAAGCCTCTTACTACTAAGCTTTCTCCCCATATCTAACCCACAAACTCATCCACTGATCATGAAGTCCAAAATCAAGTTATGTACCGTCGTACTATACGATCGTTTCTTCCGACTTTTTCTACAGACTGTGAACAACGTTTTCACTCACGCAATATCCCCATATCCACTGCGCATGCGAGAAGATCCGCACGTTTCCCCGCCCCTGACGATCCTTCTAGTACTTGCCACGCCCCTTTTCGATCAGTCAATGCAAGACAGTAAAGACACCATGGAGGACACACAGCAAGCTGCAACCTCAAGGCAGGAGCGAGGCCAGGCGGTAGCACACACCAGGAGCAGGAGTATAAGACCACCAATATGTCCTTTGAGGAGATGGTAGAGATGGTGGCAATCCTAAGGAGGGAGGACTATGATTGCAAACATGGCCCTTACAAGAACCCAAAGAAAGTGAAGGCCCAGATCATGGAGAATGTGCACAGGAGTATCCATCAGAAATTCGGGGTGCAGAGGTCAAGGGAACAGTTGCGTAAAAGGTGGTCTGACCTTAAATTAAGAGAGCGGGAGCAGATGGAGAGGATTCAAAAACTCATCAGAAGAAGTAAGTAATTTTCATGTGTACTCTGATTATTTGTTTTTATTATTTTGCGGCATTTGCTTTTTCTTTCAGGTTGTATATATATACAGTTCAAGAATAGATGTCTCAATGTTCATGTTTGTGGGCATAATACTGGGTCTTTTGAGTTGTCGTTCATTCTATTTATGATCTATTTATGTGAGACCAATTTTGTATTTAATGTAGATGTGTTCTTAACTAGATTTAAATAATCCAACTTAAGTCAATATACAGTAAAAGGCGAGTATGCTCAGCAGTTGGTTACACATATGGACTCAGTAGCACAAGTGTTGGCATGGCCGATCCGCCCTATAGGCTCACTATGCAAGCCGCTTAGGGCCCCGCAAAGCTGCAAAGGGCCCCCCAAATTACTAGAGGCCCTGCCTGGTAAGAAGTCATTTTCGCCCCCTCACTCTGCTTCTCAACTCGCTGGCTGCATGGGAGAAGAGGTAATAAGTCAGCACCCCCTGCTTCTCAATTTAATGTAAGATGTCATTTCCGACAGCAGAACACCCCCTCCCCCCGCTTCTCAACTTTCTTTAATGTGACATGTCACAGTCGTCAGCGCCCCCCGCTTCTCGTTTTTAATGTGCCATGTCATCGACACTGAGTGTTGGCCACAAGAACAACCTAGTTAGGGTGTCACACAGAGGTGATCCAGTGGATACTTGGTGTTTTTCCATGTAGGAAACTTGGCCGAAGATAGAGAAATGTAGCAGCTTTGGTAATGGATAAAATCCTGTGTTAAGCTTAGAAGGATTGTAAAAATAGACAATTGTACCACACTTTATAAAAATAATGATTTATATTCCTCTTTCAGACCTCTGATCTTTTTGATTTATGTATCCCTTTTTTACAATCTCATAGGGCGCAATCAAGCTTCAAAAGTGGAGCAGACAAACCCCACACAGACCCAAGCCCCACCCCCGCCGGATGTGCAGGAAGTGGAAAATGCCACCACATCAGGTCAGTGTCATACAGCACAGCTTCAGGTAATAGATCTAGGCCTGCATAATTGTAATACATGGTTTGTTTCCAAATTTCAGGAGGTATTCGTGCGGTTGGGGGCGGATTAGACACCTACAGTGCCCAGGTCTTAATTGGGGAGGTGTTGTCCTGCAGGTCTGAAATTGAGGACATCCACATCTGCTTAGGGCAGATGAGAAAGAAAACACAAGCGGTGGAGCAAAAACTAAAGAATTTAATGGATGTTCTGGGGAGCGTTTAAAAAAACAAAAAAAAGTTTTAAATGTTTTTCTTGGTTTTCTATGTATGTTTTGTTTTAATTTTTTAAAGTGTAATCTCTATTTTTCTGGCTAAAACGCATGAACAATGACAACTGCTAAAAAGTTGGTCATTGTTCATGCGTTTTAACCAGATATTTGTTAATTCTGTTATTGTCAAAGAAAATACACCAAAAAAAAGATATATAAGAAAAAAAAAATTGATGTTGACAAATATTTCTAAGCAATAATATATATGTCTTGAGAAAAATAAAAAAATAAAAATAAATAAAGAATTTCTATTAAGATATTTTTTGAAAAAATATAAAAATGACACATTTTAATTGTGAAACAATAAATATTTTTTGATACTCAACAATGTGTGGCTTATTATTATATCAATGCTGCCTAAAAGAACAAATCTAGATTTGTGGTGTTTACATTGACAATGATGAGTATTTAGTACAGGAAAATAAACATGACACTATGATAACGTAGGAGAAAGCTACAATAAACTCAAATTAGAAAATAATCAAAGAAAAATACTAGAACAGGGGAAGAAAATTTGGGCCTTAGACACTGGTGGCGGTGCCACAACACTGCAACCCCTTACAGATACTCTATTTGGAGCGCAGTAATAAGCCCTGCTACAAAAAATTTAATCGGAAATTTTTATTACACGTCCTTGTTAAACAGGGGCAGAAAAATTGGGCCTTATGCACAACAGTGCAACCCCTCACAGATACTGTAATTGGAGCGCAACAAAGAGCCACATGCAAAGAATTGCATCAAAAATTGTAATTATACACCCCTGTTAAACAGGGGCAGAAAATTTGGGCCTGAGGCACTGGTGGCGGTGCCACAACACTGCAAGCCCTCACAGATAATGTCATTGGAGCGCAGCAAAGAGCCACATACAAAGTATTGCATCAAAAATTGTTATTATACGCCCCTGTTAAACAGGGGCAGAAAAATTGGGTCTTAGGCACTGATGGCGGTGCCCAGAACCAACAATGGGCCAGATTCAGGTAGAAGTGCAGCGGCGTAACGTATCGTAGATACGTTACACCGCCGCAAGTTTTCATCGCAAGTGCCTGATTCACAAAACAGTTGCGATGAAAACTACGCCGGCGGCCTCCGGGGTAAGCCCGCGTAATTTAAATGGGCGTGTGCCATTTAAATTAGGCGCGCTCCCACGCCGGACCTACTGCGTATGCTCCGTTTCGTAACTCCCGCCGTGCTTTGCGCGAAGTGACGTAATGTTTTTGAATGGCGACACGCATAGCGTAATTCCGTATTCCCGGACGGCTTACGCAAACGACGTGAATTTTAAAATTTCGACGCGGGATCGACGGCCATACTTTATACAGCAATATGATTGCTGTGTAAAGTTAAAGGCACCAAAAACGACGACTAACTTTGCGACGGGAAACTAGACTAGCGGCGACGTAGCAAACGCGAAAATCCGTCGTGGATCGCCGTAACTCCTAATTTGCATACTCGACGCTGGTTTACGACGCAAACTCCCCCCAGCGGCGGCCGCGGTACTGCATCTTAAGATTCGACAGTGTAAAACAATTACACCTGTCGGATCTTAGGGATATCTATGCGTAACTGATTCTATGAATCAGTCGCATAGATACTCTGAGAGATACGACGGAGTATCTGAGATACTCCGTCGTATCTCCTTTGTGAATCTGGCCCAATGTTCTTACTAGCTATCAGCAAGATCATTGAGGAGGAAAAGGATATTCAGTCAGCAGCATAACAGGACAGTCACTCAGCATCAGCATAGGCAGTCTCCAAGGGATCTGACATTTCCAAAAAATTATTTAGTTACATCAGCATCTGGTGCTTGGTAGCTGGTGTTGATCCAAGCCTGATTATTTTTTTTGAAGGTCAGTCAATCGACGGAGTCGGTGGAGAGGTGCACCCTGTGATCGGTCACAAAGCCTCTAGCAGCACTGAATGTGCGTTCTAAAAGAACGCTGGATGCAGGACAAGCCAGTAGCTCAATTGCGTACTGTGCAAGCTCTGGCCAGTGATCCATCCTCAAGACCCAGTAAGCCAGAGGATTTTCGGTGGGGAAGGTGTCCAAGTCTGATCTTGTCCCTAGGTATTCCCTCACCATGTAAACCAGATGTTGGCGATGGTTGCTGGAACCGGTCATACCTTGGGGCTGCGGACAAAAAAAATTGTCTGAACGCATCGGTCAGACGGCCACCTTCTCCACCGCTCCTTCTGTGACTCACCGAAGCCTCAGCAACACGTTGTCCAGGACCAGGATTTGGTAATCCCCCAGGTTCTGGGAACGCGTTGCACAGACCCTTCTGCAAGGCCTCCCGAAGATGTTTCATCTTCTGCTCCCTCTGCGAAGGCAAGATAAGCTCCGCAACCTTACTCTTGTAACATGGATCAAGGAGAGTTGCCAGTGCAGCCACCCTGGCTTTGGCCAATTATGGTTCTTCGTTTTTTGGGCGCTGTGATTGGCCAAGCATGCAGGGTCATGGTGCATGCTTGACCAATCATCAGCGCGCAACGCCGCAGTGAATTATGGGCCGACACGCGTCACTCGAATTTGGCACGAACGACCCGTTTTGTTCGAAATTCGTCAAACGTACGAACAGACGATGTTCGAGTCGAACATACGTTCGAGTCGAACGACCAGCTCATCCCTACTCCAGAACCATAAATGATAGGAGCCCCATATTTTGACCAGTAGTGGGGTGGGTCTACAATCCTCAAAGTCGATTCTTTTATTTTTTTTTGTGACTTTTTTTTAATTTTTTGGCAAATGGGCCTATCCTGCAGCTCCAATAGCCCCTATGTTAATCCGGCCCTGCGTAAAGGTCAAGGTAAGAGAGAGAGGATTGTGGTCCGACAGTCCCCCGCCAACCGCCAAGTATTCAATGCCCCCCACAAACGGTAAAATGAAATTGTGACAGGACCCACTGTCACTGTGTGTTTTGGTAGGGACTGTGGGCCTCTTACCCACAGGTTTTGGCCCAGAAGAGACTGGAGACTTGGAAACAAAATGGCATTGAGTTAATGTAATGTAATGCTACATCCCTTCACCCCATCCCCCTTCTTGTTGCTGTGTTTAATTGTGTTGGGTCATGGCATGTAGACAATTGGTCTGGAGACACCCCCCCAGCAGGGGATGTGTAAGGAGGGCTGCCTGCTTATCATAATCCCTTAGTGTGTTTCAACTCCACTTTCTGTTTCAATGTGCAAGTGCTGAGTTCCCATTGGTTCTTCCTTGTCCCCTACCCCCTCTATAACAAGGCTAAGGGGAGTGTCCCTAACTGTGTTTAAAGTTGTACGTTTTGTATCTAATAAAACAGTTTATGCTCTGCATGTTTAACCCTCAACACCTGCCTGGCTTGTCTCGTGATTGAGGGATTAAGGGCTAGTTATGGCGAGTCTGCAGGCTGCAGGTGCGTTTGAAGGGCAGAAGACACGGGTCTGGTGGAGGTTCCCATATGGGGTATCCGAGATCCAGTGGCGGTGCGTCCATAGAGGGCGCCGGAGCGCCGCCCCCTCTCGCTTCCGCACCGCCACTGATACAATACATAGATTCATGCATTGCGTATGCTGCCATGGATAGGCACCAGGAAAGGAAAATTACTGGTAAGTATGATACAATTTTCCGTTTTCCTGGTGCCTCCATGGCAGCATACCTGTGATAAATAACTAGCTGACATGGGTGGGATAATGCTTAACAATAAATGTTTAATTAGAAGAGGACATAGCAGCCTGAACTGCCCTTCTTCCAAACTCAACAGTCGTGAGAGCTCCTGGACCAATATGGTAGTGTCTGAGGAACGTATGGTGAGAAGACCAGGTGGCGGCCCTGCACACCGTCTTCAACAAAACATTAGCCCTTGCTGCCCAGGTAGCTGAGACTGCCCTTGTAGAATGAGCATTTACTCAGGATGGAGGATATTCTTTACCCTGTAGGCCTTCTGGATTAACTTTACAACCCAAGATGCCAGAGTTCTGATGGAAGCTTCTTTGCCCCTGTATTTACTGAACGGTACAATGAAAAGTCTCTCAGAGTTTCTGAAGGGGTCGTGGCTGCTAGGTAGGCCCTGAGCACTCTGGATACATCCAGCTCACGACAAGACTCTGAACCTGTGTCTGTAAACACTGGTAGTGCCCAGGTTCCAACAGGTGGCTTGGAGTAGCGACCTTAGGTGTGAACCCTCGAAGGGGCGAAGTTCCACCCTGTCGGGGAAGAAGGAGATGTGGCCATCACCTATCCCTAAAGTGTGAAGTTCCGAGATCCTTCTGCCAGATGTAATGGCTAGCAGGAAAGCCGTCTTTAGTGTCAGGTTCCATCTTGCTACTTGTTCCACTGGAGCAAAGGGATGGTCAGATAGAATTTCAAGGACCAGGGACAGATCCCACTTAGGAAATGATCGTCTGACAGGTGTCGACGAATCTTCAATACTCCTCTGAGGAAAGTGACTACCAAGAGATCCTCCACCCATCTCTTACTTGTTGCGGCATATTTGAAAAGGTTTTTATGGTTGGTTTCCAACACAGACAGTACTGCACCAGTCCTTGAAATAAAAAGATTAAGAACAAAAAACAACTGAGTCGGTATAGAAACCGCGTCAGTGATATAGGACTCTATGGTGTGTCGTGTCAGGGGTAGGTGAGCCAATGATACCAGGTATAACATTTATATAGAAAAATATCAAGATTTATTTAAATACATAAAAGAAAACATTTAGAATGCAATGATAAAATCATTGGTTGCCCTGTTACAGACGAGATACACATGAAAGTTAGATGAGTTAGATGCTAGTCGCCGACATGTTTCGCAAAAGGGAGCGTCTTCTGGGCGCCGCATTCATCTACAATACATTCTCATCTGATAATATGTGAAACAAGAAAACAAATTAATCACATATAATGTTTAACGGGCATAGGATAAATTTATTCTTATATTAATACAAAACAGTAAAAAGTAATAATAATAATAATAATAGATGCATGCTCACCAACAATTGTGGAGTAACAAACCATGTCAGCGAAGAGATTGTTGCGGCAGAGAATGCTGCTACCTGCACTTTGAGGGAGCTCAGACCAAGCCCCAGATCAAGTCCTGTCTGGAGGAAACCTAGAATATTGGACGTAGAGGGAAGGATTGGATCAAATCCATTTCCGGTAGCAAATGACAAGAACTTGTCCCAGATTTTTGATTATATGGCATTAGTTGCCGGCTTTCTGGCTTTTAGAAGGGTTGTTATGACTCCTGGGGAACACCCTAGTGACTCGAATCTTCGCCTCTCAACCTCCAGATTCGAAGATTCAACTTCTGAGGGTTTGGATGAACTAGACTGCCCTGCGACAGAAGTTGAAGGAAAGGAGGGATCCTGATTGGAGAGCTCACACTGAGGCGCATGGCTAGAGGGAACCAGGGTCTCTTCGGCCAATACGGAAGTACTGCCACCACCTGGACTGACTCCCTGAGGAGCCTCAGGAGGAATTTGAATATTAATGGCCTGGGAGGAAAGGCATATGCTGTGGTGAACCTTCAGGGGCATGACAGGGCATCCACTGCCTCGGCTTGTGGATGCAGTATTCGAGAGAAGAATCTGTCCAGCTTGGTATTCTTCGGGGAGACGAAAATGTCTACCTGAGGGGGATCCCATATGCTGGCAATCTGATGGAAGACGAGGGGGTGGATAGCCCATTCGTTGATGTCCAGGAAGTTTCTGGGCAACGTGTCTGCTTCCGTGTTCAACCTGCCCGGCAGATACATTGCTCTGGGGTCCAGGAGGTTCTTCTCTGCCCAGAGCATGATCAGCACCACCTCCTTGAGGAATGACCTGCTGCGAGTGCCTCCTTGCTTCTGCAGATAAGCGACAGCTGCCATGTTGTCTAGGTGTAGAAGTATTCTCTGGCCTCTGATTTGGGACACCAAAGTTAGTGCTAAGAAGGCTGCCCACATCTCCAAGATGTTGGATACCACTCCCTGGGTAGAACATGACCATCTACCCTGTATTCTGGTTTCCCCGGAATGGGCTCCCCAGCCCTGTCCGCCAGAGGTGTATTTAGGTTTTGTGCTGCCCTAGGCCTGCCTAAACTCATGCGCCCCCTAATTTAAATATGACCCACCCCTTCATGTTTAAGACACGCCTTATCATCTGTAAACCACACCCCTTCCACTTTAGGCTCCACCTTTTCCTGTTAGAGCTCCGCCTCTTCCTCTCTGTACATTAGCACACTCACACACCATTCACTCCATACTTACATTAATCAATACAGTTGGCTCCTGTCTAAATTGTTGCCCTTACCATGTGTATGTATGAATGCGAGTTAGGGACTTTAGATTGTAAGCTCCTTGAGGGCAGGGAAATTAAAGTGGGAGGATCTTCTGCGCTAACCAAGTGAATGAAGAAAAAATAAATACAAATAAAATATAATGTGCAAATGTGTTGAGAATGCTGCTCAAATCTGTAAGTATACAAATCACTATGGATGTGGTATAGGGTAAAGGAGGGATGAGCGCTATCTCAGGCACATATATTATGGATAAGTGTACGGGTCACTTTAAATATGCTGTGGAAAGCAAAGTGAATGAGTATAAGTGCAATGGTGATATATCATCAACAGCCTTATAATATAAGAGCAAACCCAGCTGCTGACTAAGGCCCCGTACACACGAGAGGATCCATCCGCTGGAATTGATCCGCGGACCAGCTCCAGCGGATAGATCCCCTGGTGTGTACAATCCAGCGGATCTGTTTCCGCGGATTTTTATCCCCTGGGATGGATTTCCAGCGGATAAAAATTTTAAGACATGCTTTAAAATCTATCCGCTTGAATCCATCTCAACGGATTGATCCGCTGGTCTGTACAGACTCACCGAATCAATCCGTCCGAATTAATCCCCCGCATGCGTCGTAATGATTCGACGCATGCATGGAATTCCTTATATGACAGCGTCGCGCACGTCGCCGCGTCATCATCGCGGCGACGGCGCGACACGTCATCGCGATGGGATTTCGGCGCGGATTTCGATCCGATGGCGAGTACACTCCATCGGATCAAAATCCTCGGAAATCCTCGAGAGGATTTATCCGTGGATACGGTCCGGCGGACCGTATCCGCGGATCAATCCTCTCGTGTGTACCCGGCATAAGTGTCCTGTGTCAATATAATCAAAATACAAAGTGGCAGCTGCTGAAACAAATTGAATACATATAATATGATCATAAGCAATGCAGTATATCAATGAAAAAGTCCATATGGTGGCTGTATTTAGTCCATTTGTTAAAGATAAAAGCGTGGATCTTCTCAACAATCAAGCTCCCAGAGCGCCTACCTGAAAGATGAAAACAATCAATCTTGGATGGCTGAATGGCAGCTTCTCTGGCGAATGGTGGCTTCTGTTTGGGGATTACCAGGCTCTATCTGCAGGCTTCAACAAAATGGAGGCTCCAAATCTAGTGCAGTTTGGTATATCAATCCAGAACAGAAAAGGAGCCCATAGTGAAGTACGTCAGTGTGAAAAACAATTTTAATAAAACATATGCGCTTACATGCATAGATAAAAACCAGGCGGTGAAAAAAGCATCCAGACGGACGAGGGGGACGGACTAACGTCACTTCCGGTCGCGGAGCCTCCTCCTCTGGTATCACATGCACCCGGTCTGGCCAATCACCGGCCGTTTAATGCGGGCGTCAGTCGCTCCCTGCCCCTGGCCAAGTACGCCCCATGTATGTTGCTAGCGCAAGTGCCACGATACAGGCCGCCGCGCCGGGGGCTAAATTTATGAGGGAGCCGGAAGGCGGCCGCGGGAGCTGATTAAATACAAGGACGGATCAGGGGTCTTTTTTTCTATGGTGCCCGTGCCGCCCCCCGCAAAATGCCGCCCTAGGCCTTGTCGGCCTAGGCCAAGAAACATCCCTGCTGTCCGCTTTCATCGGACATATTTGTGATCCAAGGATGGGGGACCAGGTGACAAGGTTTGGAGAGGTTTTCTGGAACTGTCCACCAGTGATGACCCCTGTGCATTACTCCCGTCAGCAGTATCATCTGGGATAGTCGTTGTTTCTTCCACTGTGCCAAGAAACCTGTCTGGAACTACCGCAAGTGCCAATGGGCCCAAGGAATCATGGGTATCTAAGAAGACACTGTGCAAATGAGGCTCAGGCAAGCTGTCAGATACGGGCTCCGGATGACCTTGATCATTCTCTGGGTGACAATCCTTGCCTTTGGCGGTGGTAATTAAAACTGTCCCCTCCTAAATGTGTTGAACATTGCACCCAGGTAGATTATCTGCTGTGTGGGTGCTAGTTGACTCCTTTCGGAATTTATTAGCCACCCTAGCTCTTTTAGGGACTGCAGAAGAATTTCCCAGTGACATACCAACTGATCCGGATTGCTTGCTAGGAGGAAGATGTCGTCCAAGTAGTGGAATATCCTCAAGCCCCTCTCCTGCAGGGGAACCAAAGCGGATATTAGTATCTTGGTGAACACCCTGGGAGAGGTGCACAGGCCGAAAGGCAGGGCTTGAAACTGTAGGTGGGTCCATCCCTGTGCAAATCTCAGACATTTTTGAAATGCGGGTAGAATTAGAACGTGTAGGTACGCATCCTGCAGAAGGACTGAAATCATCCAATCTGATGGCTGGACTGCCTGAATAATCCTCTGCAGGGACTCCATTTTGAAGCTTTCGGGACAGATATACCGGCTGAGCCTCTGAAGGTCTGTCACAGGCCTCCACCCACCTGTCCTCTTTGGGACCAGAAATAGGGTGGAGTAGACGCCTGCGAAGCGCTCTGCCAAGGGAAACAGAACAGCCGCCCCCTGAAGCTGGAGTGACGTTTGGAAGTTTTACAGAGCTTGAGCCTTTGGCGGAGAGGATGGAATCTCTGGGCCAGATCCACAAAGCAAATGCGCCGACTTAACTCGAGATACGCGGCGTAATTGAAATTTACACGGCGCGTATATTTGCGCCTGATCGTCAAAACGAGATACGCCTTAAAATCCTGTTTTTCTGTCCTACCTAAAATAATTACACCGGCGCTTTTCTGTGCGCAAATTACGCTAGAAACGCCGCTGTTCTGATAGGCAAAGATGCAAATGAGGGAGATAGGGCGATTCACAAAATTAAGTGTGTGCGCCGTAGATTACGCCCTGTGCGCTTCTGTTAGTTTCAATGTGTAAATTTACACATTATAAAAAGTGCCCTAATTTTACACATGCCGTGTAATGGTCAGCTAAAGCAACACCATTAAGGAAGAGCTGAGCACACACACTTGCTGGACTACAATCTGTATGCCAACATGCCAGGGGCATCCATGCGCATAGCTAGACTAGTGACTTCAGTGACCGAGGGTACCCCCTCTTTTGAGGGAACAGCAGTCAGGAGACGCCTCGCAGAATGCATCTTTGCACAGTAAACACACACATTAATTATGTCACAATGAGAATGCATAAATGCACACCCACTGTGGTCCCTAGCACAGACATATCACATGCACATCTAATTGGATTAGATCCAAGTACACCACCCCCCCATTGGTACTTGGGAGCAGTAACGCCCCGCCATGGCTCCAATTCTGTTACTGTGCATTCATACACCATTCAGGAACCTGGGATCACTTCTCCCTGGTCCTGGGGATCCCTTCTCCACCAAAACTGAGGGTGACACCCTTATTTAATCAGGAATGCCACCCCCCACATTCACACACATAAACCAAATCATAAGTACAGTATAATAAACAAAATCATAAAAAAAAAAGTACCCCTGCAAATTAATTTCGGCGGCGTTTGCTCCGTCTGGGCTGCCCACGGGCACGGACACGGCCGACTGGAGAATCTTCATGGGGGGGGTGTGAGCAGGGGAGGGAGTATCTTCATGGGGGGGTGGGTGAGCAGGGGAAGGAGGAGCCTCCCCTGGTGTCTGTCCTCCTGCTGGCCTGCCCTCCAAGGCCACTGCTATCCTTGTGAGACAGACAGTGACGGCAGCCGTATTGGCCTGGCCAGCCCGGGTATTGCCCTGGACAGCCCGGGTATTGTCCTGCACAGCCTGGGTCAGGGCAGTCACCTCCTGGGCCGTGCCTGTTGTGGCGGTCTGCAGGTCACACAAACATGTGATGACCGCCAATGAGTTGGTGGCCACATCACAGAGTGACTCCTTCATTACACCTGTGCTCCATCTGGGTCAGAGTGACTTTTATCTGACCCAGACTGCGGGTCTGCCTGGCATTGTCCTTCTGAAGACTGGCCGGCAGACGCTCCAACACCCCCCTGGTCTCCTGGGTCCCCATCCTGCCTGCCCCTGAGGCTTGTGGCCTGGGAGGAGGGGGGAGAGTGACCCTTGTGGGTTGTGGCTTGTTGGGGGAGGAGTGGGAGGGGCTACCCCTGATGGTGGCCTGACTGCTATGGTGGCCTGACTGCTGCCAGCCTCTGGGGTAGGCTCTGGGGTAGCCTCAGGGGTAGCCTCAAAGGTCATCATATCAGAGGCCAAAAGGACTTCCCGGCCAATCTGCAGATCTTCTTCCTCCACCCCCTCATCCTCCCCCCTCATCCTCCTCCCCCACACCCTCCTCATGAGGGGAGGTTTGGCCACTCCCCTCCCCTGGGGACTCCTGCCCTTCTTGGGACTCATCAGCAGCCTCTTTTCCTTGGGGTGGTGCAGCAGCCTGGCCTGATGGGCCAGCAACCTCCTGGTCATCTGTGGAGGACACAAAACAATCACAGGTTTGAGGATCCACACACTTGGCACATCTTCCCTTCCCCCACACATGCTAATCACCAGATAGAAAAACCAAAAACTTACCTGGCCCCGCAGGCCCACCACCTGCTCTGGCTGGAAACACCGGGCCACTGCCCATTCCTCCTCACTCAGACGGATGGGACAGGGTTCCCCTCCTCCAGTGCCCGTGGTATGGGCAGTGATCTTTGCCACCTTGTTCCGGACCACGCTCTTCAGATCATTTATCTTTTTTTGTATGCCAGCGGGGGTCCTCGTCTCCCCCCCCCCGCCGCATTGATCTGATCTGTGATCTTTTTTAGAATCGCCTTCCTTTGGGCCGGGGAGGTGTTTCGGCTCTCATGCCCATGTAAATAGCGCCCATATAGGACGATGGACCTAGCAAGGATTTGCTTCTCAACCTGATTAAAATTGAGCTTCCTGCGCTTGGGTGCCATCACAGACACCACTCAGTAACAAGAAGAAACTCACAGGGCAAACAAACAAAAATACACACACAACAAACAAACAAAAACACTCACAGAAGAAACACACAAAAAGCAAAACACACAAGCAGACAGCTACTACAAATTCAAAAACAAACACGCAAAAAACAAACACAAAATACAATCAGAAAAAAAAAAACACAATACACAATCAGAAAAAAAAATACACTCAGAAAAAAAAACAGAAAATACACTTAGCAGAAACAAACACCAACTACAATCTAATACTCCTCCAAAACTTCTCTATCACACACAACTCACCAACAAACACCGACAAACATTCAGAGCAGAAGCAACTTGCTCTAGGAAGGGTAACACAGGGAAATACTTTTGCAAGGGAAGTGTGTTTGACTGTGGCTATTTATACACAGGGCGATCCTCAAACTAAGTACGCTTGGCCTTTTACCTATCTCACTGGTTGCGCCGAGCAAAGTTCTGCACATGCCCAGTGAGAAGCAGATTCGTGCGCGCATGAGCAGTACGGCCGGACCTTCATTTGCATGGGGTCACGGCTCATTACAATGAAGCACGCCCACTTCCTTCCCACTTGCAATAACCCCGCCTTACGCCTCGCAATTTTGTGCGCAAATGCGCTGTGGATACGGCAATTATGACACCAACTTAGGGCGCCGTAACTTAAATGACATAAGTTTTGAGTAACTTAATTTGCGCCGCTGTTTGTGGATCTGGCCCTCTGTTCCTTTGAAAGAATTCCGAGGGGGGGGGATGAGAGAAATTCCAAAGGTGCCCCCATTGAATTGTTGACAGAACCCAGGGTTCCTGACAGCATGTGGCCCAGACTGGGAGTGCCTGGGCTACTCTGGCGTCAAAAAGACGGTTTCTGCTCCTGTGGAGCCGGAAAGGTCCTTCGGGCTGCCTTGACTGCCTAAAATCTATTGGATTTGTCTGGCGGAACCTAGGAGGACCCACCTCTGAATCTTCGCATCCTTCTGTCCTGGGGAAGCATACCGGACTTCCCTCCTGAAGCATACCGGACTTCCCTCCTGGAGATAGCTTTATCCGTTTTGTCTCTGAATAGTGCTTTCCCATTGAATGGGATTTTGCACCAATTTTGTTTGGAGAATAAGTCAGCCATCCAATCTTTCAGCCAGAAGGCCCTCTTCACCATTACTGAATGTAACATGGATCTTGCAGAGCACCTGATCGTGTCAATGGCCGCCACCCTGACAAAGTCTGCCGATAATCTAAGCTCTTCCAAGGCTTTTATTTATATCTTCCTTGGGGACATCCTGACGCAAAGCCGTCTCAATATTATATGTTCAAGATCTTAAGGCATTTGATACCAATGTGAGGGCGATAGCTGCATATACGCTGCTCCCGCAGCTAAATAGCTCCTCTTCAGCTCCAGGTTGGTTCGCCTGTCTAGAGGGTCTTTGAAGTAGGCGGAATCCTCCATTGGTAAAGCGCGCTTTTTTTTTTTTTCTTTTTTACGAGTCGCACCACCGATGCGTCTACCACTGGCATGGATTTTAGTGACTGCCTTCCCGACTCTGTTAAGGGGTATAGTTTTTGACCATTCATTCTGAATGACCTGACTAATCTCGCCCCTCAACGAGAAGAGAACCTGCCTCCCTTTGAGGAATGGGAAGTAACTCGTAGACTCTTGGGGAGGCTCTTCTGTGTCTTTTCAGGTGATTGCAGTTTTGACTGCCTGGATGAATGGCTTTACCAAGGAGAGACTGAAGCCAGAAGGTTCTGACTCCTCTGAAGAGTCCTCTGAAGAATCTACAGGTGGTGAATCTCTAGCTGGTCAGCCTGACAGTGGCAGAGGTGTACTGACTGCTGAAGGACCAGGGAGATTAGGTTCTGTATCCTAAACCTGGGACATCTGCTGAAGTGGTTGAGCAGGGACCAAAGTCACAAGCTCAGAGAAGGAGTCCTTCATTGTTCACTTGAGCAGGTCTACAGCGTGCTGATTTTCTAGCTCGCAGCTGGACTCATAGTCCATAAAACAGTCCTTACAGACCACTCTGTCTGGTAGTGGTGTGGCCCCACCTGTCCAGCATTTCTTCTTTGTATAGGTCCTAGGAGAGGGGGAAGGATCTTGTCCTCTGGATCTTGATCTTTCTGATCTATGACGTGAAGAATGGGACCTGGGACCGGTGGCGTGAAGAATGAGACCTGCGGTCTGAGCTGTCGTCATCACGGTGTCTTGAAGATTTTCTGGACCTCTTGGAGTGGGCAGGGCCACGGTGTAAGGAACTCACATTAGACCAGTGAGCGCACTTTTTTTTTTATACTCACATATAGTTGGTCACATACCTAATAGGAGTGCGAGGATCTTTGTTGTAAGATAAATGACTAATTGCGGAGTTAGGCAGAAGGATCAGCTGCGGAAATTTAGTAAGAAAGGGAAAAAAAAAGGAACTATGGAGTTTTTTGACACTTTTTTTTTTTAAATAATATACATTTATTTTTTATCACCATTTTTTTGAGAATAAAAACAAAAGGTACCTACCACAGAGTAGCATCAGTGAAACCTAGCAGGGCACAGCTGAGGAGACTCTGACAGCTAACCCTGAATCTGAACTTAACTAGGCTCAGGTGGATGGGCTAATCCCATAAACCACCATTGCAAATTGATTCTGGAAGAATAGGGCAAATCTGGCCCTTCTTCCAGAATCCAAGATGGCCGCAGTGATGTCGAGTGATATACAAAACAAAACAAAAACTGTAGCCCACTGCTGATTTCGGGGGAAACAATCAACAACTGCAAGCCTGTCACGATAAAAGGCACCTGCCCCATCAAACTGACCGGACTTAAAGGGAGTATCACAAAATAAAACAGCAAGCACACTTTTTTTTTTTTTAAAAGGAGACCTAACAGGTAAGTTAAAGGAAGGAAGGGATGGGAGAGGGGAGAGACAAAAAACAATATATGCCTAAAAATAAAATGGAAACCACCAGCCTGGAAAGATGTGAGCTGATCCTTTTGCGACTCCACTGCATTCATCATGGATGCGATAGCAGACTTCGTTCCTGTGAGGAAACTCTGCGAAAAGACCCCAACAGATCCACAGAGGGGTTCCCAGTCGTATCAGCGCTGTGAGCGGCCCAAGAACAGGGACTGCGCACGGGAAAGGCTAAACCCGGCGGACGCTGCCGACTGCAGAGGTATGGACATACATCTACTCTTCACCAGCACAAGAAGGTATGAGGAAAGAAAGGAGAATGTTGGGGGAGGGACTATGCCTTTAATTTATGCTATTCACTAGTCCTGAAGGAGGAGTCGAGGCGGAGCTCTATCACAGGTATGCTGCCATGGATAGGCACCAGGAAAAAAGATATAAATAAACCCAAAATGAATAAAGAAAGAGGTAATTGAGTGATCAAAGTCCTCAAAAAAATATATCAAAGAAAAATCTTGACCACCAGATACTTCCATGCAATAGTTCATTAATCGCTGCACCAGATACTTCCAAGCAATAGTTGTATGCCGTTCGGTGGGCGATCAGCTTGAGGAAAACCTCGAGGCAGGTTATCCAAAAGGGCTTGAACGAACCATCGGGTATCTGGTGACCGGACATTGACAGGTACACTTGCACTGTCAACCGGTGACCCTGACGTGATCTATTGGGAGGATTCGCTCTGCTGTTCACATTGTCAGCATTGTGCCTGTGGCAGAGGTTTCACCTGGCATCCTAATTTAATCAGAGCCAAGTCGGTGGCAGAGACTTGTTCCTCCCAGCAACCTAAAGTGACACCCTGGCTGCCAGGCCTGTGGCAGAGGTCTGTCCGGGGGCACTTCACCCACTCTGGCTAGAGTGGCGACGTATTGTTACATCTGTAGAAAAGCAGGACTGCTTTTCCTTATCCAAGGCCTGATACTGCAAAGTTACTTTATTTCATCAACCTTTGCTGTCTACCTCAAGTTGATGTTGGTCGTGTTGGGCCAAGAAATAAAGCATTCAGAAAACTTCCTCTGCCGACTGGACATTCAATTACTGCTCTACTCACTACCTTCACCCCTAGACATCACATAGAGGTAACTTAATACGCTGACAATCAGCGGCTCCTGAGGGGGTAGCGCTACATGTGTACAAATGTTTATGTTCTCATTAAATTCAGGCAGAGTGACAGAGTATTTTATTTGAAGGCCCAAACTCAGAACCCCCCCCCCCCCCTAAAATGGCTAAAAAAATAATTGTTATCATTAAATTCAGACAGAGTGGCAGAGTCTTTTTTGGGGGGGTCCCAAACTCAGCTAGAACCCCCCCCCCCAAATTGTTTACAATGGGCCATCAGAGGGGGTTAGGAATCTGATAAATGGGCCTTATAGTTTTGTCTTTAAATACTCCTTAAAATAAATGTTATTCTGATGTTGGCCAAGAATGTTTTTGTATAATCTGCTTGCAATGTTATGTGCAAAAGTACTAATATTATTTTTTCTGGTTTGACTCCACAGTTTCCTTTAACGCCACAGGAATGGCAGACAGCGGTATCCCAGTTTTCCCACCAGTGGGACTTTCCCAACTGTGGAGGTGCAATAGATGGGAAGCATGTCCACATCGTGCCACCACCCCATTCGGGGGTCATACTATTACAATTATAAGGGGTTTAATAGTATAGTGTTGATGGCGGTGGTGTCGGCTCAATATGCGTTTCTCTATGTGGACGTGGAGAGAATGGCCGGATGTCGGATGGTGGAGTCTTCGCCCAGACAGAGTTTCCCGAGGTCTCCAGTGGGGTGGCCTAGCATTGCCACCTGATGAAGACAACATGGAAGGACTCCTATTTGTGTTCATCGCAGATGAAGCATTCGGTCTGGGAGAACATCTTATGAGGCCATTCCCCCAGAGGACCCTCATCCCTAAGAAGAGGGTTTTTAACTACCGGCTGGTCAGAGCAAGAAGAGTTGTTGAGAATGCCTTTGGGATAATGGCCAGCCGGTTCCGCCTGTTCCTGACAGCTATAAATATGGCAGAGTATAAACTCAACCACATTGTGCTTGCATGATGCATACTGCACAATTATCTACGCAAAAATGCACTAAATTATGTAGCCTCAGTTGGGCCTGAGACAGGACTTCCTGAAAGTACCATGACAGCCCTGGAAGCTGGCCATCCTGGCTTGCCCCCCCAAAGCGCCTGTGATGTGAGACAAAAATATCTTCAATATTTTACAGGTAGGGGGCCATTGCTATGCCTGAAAATATATAATATTTTTTTTTAAATAAAAAAAAGTTTATTAGGTAGATTCAGGTAGATGGACGCATATTTGGGCCGGCGTAACGCAACGTATTTGCGCTACGCCGGCATAAGCCGGGGAGCAACGTTGATGATTCACAAAGCATTTGCACGCCAATGTGCGCCGGCCGAACCTAAAGTTGGAGGCTTAAGCCGGTGTAAGTGGAAGTGGGTGTGAACTTATGCAAATGATTGTCTGAGCGTGGTGCAGCGGCTTACGCCTGGCCTAACTTCAACGGAGCATGCACAGTGATGTCTAAGCAGGAGCGCTTTCTTGTGCGCATGCGCGCATCTAGGTCGGCCTAACTTCCCGTTGTACGCCGGCCTATTGGCTTGCGTCGAACGCATAAATACGCCCAGACATGCGTCCGTCCGACGCAAAATTACATCCTGCTTTCCCCCCCCTGAGCTTGGTAATTTTACCCCCGGCTTTTTTTTCAAAATCTGATGGCTCCTCCTGTCAACAAGAGGAAAACAAATTTTACTGCCCAGGAGAGGGCTATCATCATCGCAGGGATGGAGGAGTTTGATGAGTACCTCCATGGCCCAGAAAGCCGTAATACCACTCGTGCCAGGAGGCAGGAGATCCTTGAGATCATTGCCACTAGGGTCAATGCCCTTGGCAATGTCCCCCGCCTTGCAAAGGACATTTAAAAAAAAAAATGATATGCGGCTTTGTGTGCGGGAGAAGCTCGCAAAAATAAATAAACACCAGACTGGCACTGGGGGTGGACCACCCTGTGATGTGGAGCTGACCCAGGAGGATGAGCGGATCGCCCGGTGTCTGCAAAGGGAGCAGGTGGAGGGTATTGAGGGGTTTGATTCCCGGCCAGAGGTCTTGAGGACAGGTAAGTGTGTTTTATATTTCCTATCTGGTGTGTAGCATGTGTGGGTGGGGGAAGGGAACATGTGACAAGTGTGTGGGTCCCCCAACATGTGACTGCTTTATGTCATCCACAGATGTGCAGGAAGGGGCGGGCCCATCTGGGGTTGTTGGCCGTCCCACCACATCATCTGAGGAGCCACAGGAAGACCCCCAAGATACTGCGGTGGAGGGGACTGTCCACACCACTCCTATAGAGGTGGTGTTGGACGAGTCTGTGGACCTGAGCCAGATCGGCATTATTATAGAGGAGTCCATGTTGTTGGTTGGGCCCTCTACCACCTCCACCCCCATGATAATAAGCCCCTCTCCATCACCAACCAGCAGGTCAACCACCTCCAGGGGCTCCCCATACACCTGCTCGGTCGCCTCTTCTGGCCCCAGGAAGGCGACCAGGAAGACGAGGGGTGTAGTGGTCGATGTCCAGGACCAGATAGCCCTGGATCAAAGCGCGCAGACCCGGCATATGGGGGATATGGCCGGCCATCTGCAGAAGCTTGCTGAGGATGCTGGTCATCTGAGCGAGGCAGTTCAAGAGGTGAGCTCTAACAGCTCGGCAGTAGCCACCTGCGTGGTTGACCTGCAGGCCACCACTGCCAACCTTGCCACCAAAGTGGATTGCCTTATTGATGCAGTTAAGGCTAACACCACTGCGGTTCAGGAGGAGGGGAGACAGAGGCAGCGGACTGAGAGGGCTAACCTCACCCGACAACTGAGGATGCAGGCCCAGATCAACCTGGTCTTCACCAGGATAGCCGCTGCCTTGGAGGCCAGGCAGCCGTCACCTGCCAGGACTGGGCCACCTGCAGATGAGCCACCTCCCGATCAACCACCCCCCACCACCCCAGGCTCCCCCCAGGCAGCTGAGGAGCCAATCAGCTGCCACCAGGCGCAGCCAGAGGAAGGCTAAATAAATGCCTTTTTTTTGCTCAGGTGATGAGCTTTTTATTTTATGTTATTGCTCAGGTCATGAGCTTTTTATTTTATGTTATTACTCAGGTCATGAGCTTTTTATTTTATGTTATTGCTCAGGTCATGAGCTTTTTATTTTATGTTATTGCTCAGGTCATGAGTTCCTTTGATTTCTGCAAGCACACGGTGAGGAGTGCTGCTACAGTGTGACTGGTGTGTGAATGGGGGGGGGGTGTCACTCCTGCTGGCAAAGGGGTGTCACACTCTGCCGTGTGAAAGGTGTATGAATGTACAGTGACATAATTGGAGCCTTGGCGTGGCGTTGCTGCTCCAAAGTCCCGTGTGGTGTACTTTGGTCTAATCCAATTAGATGAGGATGTGATGTGTCTGTGCTAGGGACCACAGTGGTGTGCATGCATGCATTCTCGTTGTGCCATGATTAATTTGTCTGTTTAACGTGTAAATATGACGTAACACTTGCGCGCACCGGGCTTAGCCTACGTCGGGCGCACTTTCATTCGCGAATCAACGTATCTCCGTAATTTGCATATTTAAATAGGAAATCAATGCGAGCGGAAGATGCGTCGCGCCTAAATATGCACCCAAGTTAGGCTGGCTTAGAAAAGTTGCGTCGGTCGGAGAAAGCCTATTTTCAGGCGTATCTTGTTCTGTGGGTACGGAACAAAAGCACGCCGGCGCATATTTACACCTACGCCGCGTATCTGGAGATAAGTCGGCCTAACTCTTACTGAATCTACCTATGTATCTATAATCATCTTGAATGTTATTTATTGCTTATGTTTCTTTTAGGTTCTCCTAGTGCACTTGTTGTGCCAAGTGGTTTTTACATTATTAAATAACCCCCATTGTCACTGTAAACACCAAATTATTAAAAACAATAGTATTGAGCATTGAAATAATAAGCCACACATAATTTTGGTCAAATTTTTTTTTTTATACATTTTGTTCATAAAATTATTTGTTTTTGCATAAACAGGAAATGTTTCCAAATATACATAACATACACAACTCTAAAACTTACAAAGTTCAACATTGAAAAACTGAGGGCAATATCAGACATTATAGTGTGATCAATCATCAGACATCAATGCACTGTGATCTCGCAGTGCATTATGGGGTGTTCCATGTCGAATTTGAACTTGAATTTGCCAAAAACGCCCCATAATATTCACTGGTTGGCGAACAGGCGAACATCCAATGTTCGAGTCGAACTTGCTTTTGACTTGAACATCGAGCTCATCCCTAATCAGAGATATGAAATGTTGGGGTAACAAACAATTTAGGATATAAGTCAAATTTTGGGCAACCTCTGCAAAAAAACATTTTTTTTTTTGGTGAGATATTCCCAAAGGGAAATCAAGTCCAAAGGGATGCAGACCATGCCACTAAAACCTTTAGGCCTAGTACACACGAGAGGATCCGGACCGTTCCGCGGATAAATCCTCTGGCGGATTTTGATCTCATGGTTGTACTAACCATGAGATCAAAATCCCTGCGGAATTCCCTCCGCGGTGACGTGTCGCGCCGTCGCCGCGATGATGACGCGGCGACGTGCGCGACGCTGTAATATAAGGAATCCCACGCATGCGTCGAATCATTACGACGCATGCAAGGGATGTAATCGGACGGATTGATCCGCTGTGTCTGTACAGACCAGCGGATCAATCCGCTGGACTGGATTCCAGCGGATAGATTTCTTAGCATGCTAAGAAATTTTGATCCGCTGGAAATCCATCCCCAGGGAAAAAAATCCGCGGAAAAATATCCGCTGGATCGTACACACCAGGGGATCTATCCGCTGAAACCAGTCCGCGGATCAATTGCAGCGGATCGATCCTCTCGTGTGTACGGGGCCTTTGAAACCTACAAGTGCTGCAGCTGACTGATAATTATAATCACTCCCATCCACATTCACTTTGCACATGGACATAGACAAATAGCTATTTTGTATGTTTTTATGCATAGTTGAGTCACTTAGCCTTGTTTCCATGTCCTATGCACAAAAACATAAGAACTGGGGTGCAAAAAAATGTCAGCAGGTGCTCTGGACTGATGAGTCAAAATTGAAATATTTGGTTGTAGCAGGAGGCAGTTTTGTTGCTGAAGAGCTGGAGAGCGGTACAATAACGAATGTCTGCAGACAACAGTGAAGCATGATGGAGGTTCCTTGCAAGTTTGGGGCTGCATTTCTCCAAATGGAGTTCGAGATTTGTTAAGGATCAATGGTGTCCTCAATGCGGAGAAATACAGGCAGACACTTATCCATCATACCATATGTAGCACCTGGTTACTTCCAAGTACCGGTGCTATTGAAATTTAGAGGGTGATCAGAGTATTGGTAGACTCTGATACAAATTGTTATGTTCAAAACAGGGTCTCTGTCTCAGCTTGGCTGTGCTGTGGGCTCATTCTGTTGTACTGGGGTGTTCTTCCCACCCCAGTGCTGTAGATGGCAGCAGTGGAGTCAAGGTTTGAGTGCTTTTGCCCAGCAGCCAATCAGGAGGTTTGAGCCTTGCTGTGAATGCTGGGGGAGGGTATTTATAGGGCAGCCGCCATTAGTTCTGGGTCTTCTTCCAGTGTGGCACCCACCTTTAGGGTGACCACATCACAGCGCCCTGGCGTTATGGCCTACCTGGCTGGGGCGTGTGTGCCACACGGTGTTCTTGGTTTCTGGACCATGTTGGTCTGGAACATTTGAGCAGTGATCGACTGGGTTCCCATTCTTGAAGATCCCAAGCGGCATAGCTGTTCGGTGGGGAGTTCATCTGCGGAGAGCCAATGAGATGCTGGAGATCCAAAAGGATTACGACAAACCACGGGATCAAGGTAGCCGGACACGGAAGGATTGATCACCTGTCAGTCGGTACCTGAACGACTATAAGAAGGAGATCCAGGTGCAATTTTTCAAGGAGGGTTGTCTCCGTAGTTGTAATCAGTGAGGGCCTGTGGCAGAGGTTTCTCCATTCCAGGAGGGTCTGTGGCAGAGACTTTTCCTCAAAAGGTTTGAGTGATACTACGGCTGCCAGGTCTGTGAGAGAGGCCTGTCCGGATATGCTAAGCCCACTCAGGCAGGAGTGGTGCGGAAAGTGTTACATATGGGAGCAGGACTGTTTCCAAATACTACACCTGAATCTGCTGTTCTCCTTCCTTCAACTCTATCCTTTCACCACCAGTTTATTGTTTTTACCCGGCTGGGTAATAAAGAGCACAGCAAAAGACACCTGTTGCGGACATTCCTTTACTACTGCTATATGCACCATTCACCCCTAGGAATTCGGAGAGCCATGAGGTAAATGTGCCACCCAAAACAAACCAGCAGCTCCTCCGGGGGTAGTGCTACACATATAATCAGGGAGGCAGTTTATTCTGCAGCAGGACAACGACCCCAAACATAAAGACATTGGGGTTTATTTACTAAAGGCAAATCCACTTGGCACTTGGAAGAGCAGTCACTGTAGATCCAAGGGGGGCATGCAAGGAAAATAAAAAACAGCATGTTTGCTTGTACATGATTGGATGATAAAATCAGAAGAGGTTCCGCTGATTTCAGATCTTCCTCTAAGATTTACAGCGACTGCACTTCCAAGTTCACTTGCAGTGCACTTGTAGTGCACAGTGGATTTGCCTTGAGTAAATCAACCCCAATGTCTTAAAATCTTTTTTTAGTGTAAAGAAAAACAAGGAATCCTGAAAGTGATGGTTTGGCCCCCACAGAGCCCTGATCTCAAAATCACTGAGTATGTCTGGGATTACATCAAGAGACAGAAGCATATGAGGCAGCCTACATCCAGAGAAGATCTGTGATTAGTTCTCCAAGATGTTTTGAATAACCTACCTGCCGAGTTTATCCAAAATATGTGTACAAGTGAACTTAGCAGAATCAATGCTGTTTTGAAACTAAAGGGTGGTCACACCAAATATTCATTTGATTTGATTTGGATTTCTCTTCTGTTTATTTTTATCAGTCAACAAAATTAAAACTAAATTAACACTTCTACATTCTTATTTTACAGCATTTTTCACACCTGCCCAAAACTGTTTAACAGTAATGTTTAGAGCACCCAGAGGTGATTGTTTTTTTCTCAACAAAAGTGGAGTTACTCTTTAAATGTTATAGGATTTTAGAGACTAAGTTTAACCACTTGCTTACTGGGCACATATACCCCCCTTCCTGCCCAGGAGAAATTTCAGCTTCCGGCACTGTCACGATTTGAATGACAATTGCGCGGTCGTGCAACGTGGCTCCCAAACAAAATTGATGTCCCTTTTCCCCACAAAAAGATCTTTCTTTTGGTTGTATTTGATCACCTCTGCGTTTTTTTTTTTTGCACTATAAACAAAGATAGAGCGACAAATTTTGAAAAAAACACAATGGGCCGGATTCAGATACAATGGCGTATCTGTCCGGCCCGCGTAACGTATCTCCGATACGTTACGCCGCTCTAACTTTGGGCGCAAGTTCTTTATTCAGAAAGAACTTGCGCCCTTAGTTACGGCGGCGTAACGTATGTGTTGCGGCGTAAGGCAGCGTAATTCAAATGGGGATGTAGGGGGCGTGTTTTATTTAAATTGGGCTTGACCCCGCGTTTTTTGACGTATTATTTGAACGGCGCATGCGCCGTCCGTAAAATATTCCAGTGTGCATGACGTTGCATTGCTTTCGACGTGAACGTAAATTACATCCAGCCGTATTCGCGAACGACTTACGCAAACAACGTAAAAATTTCAAAACTCGGCGCGGGAACGACGCCCATACTTAACATAGGATACGCCACACATACCCCTAATATAGCAGGGGTAACTATACGCCGGAAAAAGCCGAACGCAAACGACGTAAAAAAAAAGCACCGGGCGGTCGTTCGGTTCTGAATCTACGTAAATACTAATTTGCATATTCCTCGCGTAAACAAACGGAAGCGCCACCTAGCGGCCAGCGTGAAATTGCAGCCTAAGATCCGACGGTGTAAGACACTTACACATGTCGGATCTTAGGCATATCTATGCGTAACCTGATTCTATGAATCAGGCGCATAGATACGACGGCCGGACTCAGAGATACGTTGGCGTATCAGGAGATACGCCGGTGTATCTCTTTTCTGAATCCGGACCAATATTTTTTAGTTTTTGCTATAATAAATATCACATTTAAAAAAAAAAAAATAGTATTAGTAATGGCGGCGATCTGTGATTTTTGTCACGACTGCAATATTACGGCGGACACATTGGACACTTTTGACACATTTTTGGGACCATTCACATTTATACAGTGAACAGTGCTATAACGCCTACAAAATAGGGGATAGAATTATTACTTTTTTTTTTATTATTATTTTATTTATTTTTTTACTAGCAATGGCAGCGATCTGCGATTTTTGTCACGACTGCGATATTACGGCGGACACATCGAACACTTTTGACACATTTTTGGGACCATTCACATCTATACAGGGAACAGTGCTATAAAAATGCACTGGTTACTGTATAAATGTGACTGGCAGGGAAGTGGTTAACACTAGGGGGCATCAAGGGGTTAAATATGTACCCTGGGAGTGATTCTTACTGTGGGGGGAGGGGGACTGACTGGGGGAAGTGACCGATGGTTGTCCCTATGTACAAGGGACACATTATTGGTCTCCTCTCCCTGACAGGACGTGGAGCTCTGTGTTTACACACAGAGCTCCACGTCCCTGGCTCTGTGACTGACGATCGTGGGTGCCTGGCGGACATCGCGGCCGCCAGGCACGCGCATCGGCACCTGTGTAACGTGACGGGCGTGCGCCCCCCCATATATAGACGGCCTCCCGGCAGATCAGAGCCTCCTTGCGGCCGTATATATAGTCGCCGCAGGGTGGGAAGTGGATAAATATACTTTTGTAGCCGTGTCCCGGGTCCCCAGAGGCCTAATGGTGACCTCCAGAGTCTGGGACAGCTGACATCTTTCTATGTAGAGTGGTTTGCGAGGCATGGTGGGTGCAATGCAAGGTGGAAAAAATTGTGAACATCCAAACAAGCCATATTTATGCTGCCAACATCCCTGATAAGGATATATAGAACAAGTCTCCCCTGGTACTATTGGGACTTTACCGGCAACAAAGCAATATTAAAATTTAGTGCACATTTTATTTAAGACAATGTATACATAGACATAGTTCGACTGATTATCAAACCAATAAAAACAGATTAACGATGATTGTAGTAGGTTCCCGTGTAATGATACAGATGGTCCGATGCATTTCAGGACAGAATATGTCCCTTCGTCGGGGGAATTTTTCACAGAGGGATCACACTATTCAATAAAGAATCAACATATCAGTCAAAAAAAATAATTAATAAGTATAGTAAATCATTACAATATAGTATCTACAGCCTACTAAATGTATGTAGCATAGCAAACCCAGACCGGTAATCATCATAGGAGTTCGCTGTTAGACCGGCGGTGGCATCCACATTGTGATAGGACACCCCATGTCTCAGCTTGGACACTGTTGTAATAGATAGGCCCCCACTCATCTACACAAGTCCTCCGTATGTAGCACCGCCAGGAGGCACACATCATTGTTGGACCCCACAATACTCCTTGTCTATCCCCGCAGTGGGTGATCTATATAAAGGCAAGGAGGACACACATGTAAAAATTATTTAAATAATTAATTTGCCTCTCAGGAATTCATCCTCTAGCAGACATAAGTTATATAGAGGACATGAGGGCAAATGATTCCCTAATGCTGCATTCACACGATCGAACATTCTGACAACAAAACCGTGATTTTTTTTCCAACGGTTTGCTGGCTCAAACTTGTCTTGCATACACACAGTCACACAAATGCTGTCTGAAATTCCGAGCGTCAAGAACGCTGTGACGTACAACACTATGACAAACCAAGAAAAATTAAGTTCAATGATTCTTAGCATGCATCGAATTGATTCCGAGCATGCGTAGGATTTTTGTGCGTTGGAATTGCATACAGATGATCGAAATTTCCGACAAGAACTTTTGTTGTCGGAAAAATTGAGAACCAGCTCTCAAACATTTGTGGTCAGAAATTCCCACAGCAAATGTCTGATGGAGCATACACACGGTCGGATTTTCCGACAACAAGCTCACATCGAACATTTGTTGTTGGAAATTCCGACCGTGTCTACGCGGCATAAAGGCTCATACACACAGTCAGACATCCAACAAAATTTCCCTTGGATTTTTTTCCTAATTGATTTGTCCGGCCACACCCATAGCATACACACAGTCAGACTTTTCTGCAAACTTTTCTAAAGCCCCATACACACGGTCACACTTTTTGCCAACCAACTTCAAAATCTGCAAGTTTTCCAATTTGTCTGACCGTGTGTACGCTCCATCGGACCAACTTTTTCGGGTTTCATCCAACAAAAAGTTGGGTCTGCAAACGGACCAACTTTTCGGCAACAAAAGTCCGATGGTGCCTTGTCTGACTGTGTGTACAGCAATCCAACCAACTTTTGGACAAAGTGCAAATACGCATGCTCAGAACCAATGTTAAAAGCAACAAACAATAGCAGAAGTTAACCAAAGGGTGGCGGTAAAGAGCAGAAAATAGCAAAAAAAACACGTGATGTTAGGAAAGTTTTAGAAAAGTTTGCAGAAAAGTCTGACTGTGTGTATGCTATGGATGTGACCGGACAAATCAATTAGGAAAAAAATCCAAGGGAAATTTTGTTGGATGTCTGACTGTGTGTATGAGCCTTAAAACTTTCCTAACATCACACTTTTTTTTTTCTATTTTCTGCTCTTTACCGCCACCCTTTGGTTAACTTCTGCTATTGTTTGTTGCTATTAACATTGGTTCTGAGCATGCGTATTTGCACTTTGTCCAAAAGTTGGTTGGATTGCTGTACACACAGTCAGACAAGGCACCATCGGACTTTTGTTGCCGAAAAGTTGGTCCGTTTGCAGACCCAACTTTTTGTTGGATGAAACCCGAAAAAGTTGGTCCGATGGAGCGTACACACGGTCAGACAAATTAGAAAACTTGCAGATTTTGAAGTTGGTTGGCAAAAAGTGTGACCGTGTGTATGGGGCTTTAGAGTCTCACAGAAACAAAAGCCATCCCTGAAGAAGTTTAAATCCCACTGGGCGTAACATAAGAAGGGAGAGCACAATTGCTGTCTTCCTACCTTTAATATGTGGGTCATAGGTACTGGTCACAAGCCGTGGGTTGCAGCGACAGAACGTCTGCAGCCAGCGCCGCCTATTTATGTAGGTCAATGGGTAACGCGTGATGTCATTATGTCCCGCGTATCCCCGATGTCCCTGCGCGTCATCTATAACAGGTTGTTCTTGGGCATGTGTAAATGCCCTTACTGGCGTAACCAAAGCTGACGGTTGCATGCAGTGCTTTAAGTGGGCCAAAAGAGGTGCCGGTACTCTATTAGGCGCCGGTGCTCCCCCCCCCAATACTGAACATGAAAATACCCTTGGCTGCGTGTGATGGGCACAGTGGCTGCATTTGATGGGCACAGTGGCGACAATTGATGGTGGCACAGTGGCTGCGTGTGGTGGCACAGTGGCTGCGTGTGATGGCACAGAGGCTGCGTGTAATGGCACAGAGGCTGCGTGTAATGGCACAGTGGCTGCGTGTGATGGGCACAGTGGCTGCATGTGATGGCACAGTGGCGACAATTGATGGCACAGTGGCTGCGTGTGTTCGCACAGTGGCTGCATGTGATGGCACAGTGGCTGCGTTTGGTGGCACAGTGGCTGCGTGTGATGGGCAGAGTGGCGACAATTGATGGGCACAGTGGCTGCGTTTGATGGGCACAGTGGCTGCGTTTGATGGGCACAGTGGCTGCGTTAGATGGGCACAGTGAGGCTGCAATTAATGGGGGGGGTTTTTAGTTAGAGAAGGCAAGCTCAAAATAACTCAAAAATATTTTTTTCTGCCATTTTTTTATTAAAAAACTGATGGTCACCTCAGTCCAACCCCCCCCCTCCCTCCAATACAGTCAATTCTTTTCTTACTTTCTTCTGTTGCAGTCCTGAGTCCAGGATCCAGACAGTAGCAGCACTAGGAACTGTAGACGCAGGCTGAGCTGAGGCTCCTCGTGACTTGGGCTTCTTTCCTTGCCGCCGACACAGCTCCCTGCGCGAGTCCTCCTCTCACCTCTCACCTCGCCTCCGGCGTGACGTCAGGCGGCGCACGCCGGGGAATGAACCAACTCTCCTCTATGGGGGGGGGGGGGGTCGAGGAAACGCACAGGACAGGAGTGACAGGACAGAGGAAAGGGAGCCAGGAGCGCACTCGGCAGCAGTGAGTCGGCTCCGGCGGGGCGGCATGCAGTTTCTATTGTGACTGCGCTGCCTGTCTGACACACATTACCGGCCCGCAACTCGACATGCCCACCGGCTGCGTTCCGGTACTGTAAACCCACGTACTGGGCGCAAGGAGAGGTGCTGGTACTCTCCAGGGCCATTTTTGGAAGTGGCGGTACTGAGTACCGCCGCGTTCCGGCCCAGTTAAAGCACTGGTTGCATGGCAACCATGTAAACAGAGTGCGATCACTATGCGGCACCCGGAACGACCTTGGATCGCGACTTCACAGCACCCCCTCCAAAACAACAACAGGAGAGTGATGTGGGGAGGGAGTCATGCAGAGGCCATCCAGCTAAGCGACCCACGAAGGGGGCACGGCCCAGGAGACCGATTCGAGTTGTGCTCCAAGAGACCTATACCCCCAACTGGGCCGCAATCAAGCCGCCAGAAAAATGGGAGGCCTATGTGCGTCGGGCGGGAAAATGAAAGAGACAAAAACTGAAGGACACATCATCCACGGTAGCCACAACCGGTCAAGCATAGAGCCCCACCACTGGATAGGGAATTAAGGGAAGGTTACATTACATTGCATAAACCAAATGGGGAATGATATGCCAAAATGTTACAAGCAGAACAATACAGTTGTAAACCAATATAGAGATATGTACAAATATGTCATCTAGCAAAGACAAATAAACCCCCATAGAGGGCGCACTTTAACAACTTTAAGATATAGAAAGACATATCACAAGGTTTTCAGTGATATCAATGACACAAAAAGATATGGAATTTTGGGGAGGTGATGAGCACCGAATAAGAACTCTTTATTTCTCACACCCACCCGAAGTAAAGCCTTCCAAAAAAGTTGAAACTCATCTGCTCGTTGAGTCCCGGGGTGAGGTCGCCCCAAGATCCGCAATCCAGCGTGATTCTGTATTTTAGGGGATCTACTCTGATGATGTTTATGTCTACCTAAGGGGAGTTCAGGATTGGCCACTCTCATGCATGTCACATGTCTGGATACCCTCTTGTAGAACTTAAGTTTCATCTTGCCGACAGAGAGGATCCATCCGCTGAAAAATCTCAGCGGATCGGTTTCAGCGGATAGATCCCCTGGTGTGTACGTTCCAGCGGATATTTATCCGCGGATATTTCCGAATTCCAGCAGATAAAAATTTGTAGACATGTCTACAAATCTATCCGCTGGAATCGGCTCCAGCGGATCGATCCGGTGGTCTGTACAGACTCACCGGATCGAACCGTCCGAACCCATCCCTCGCATGCGTCGTAATGATTCGACGCATGCGTGGATATCCTTATATGACAGCGTCGCGCACGTCGCCGCGTCATCATCGCGGCAACGGCGCAACACGTCACCGCAATGGGAATTCGGCGCGGATTTCACACTCCATCGAATTAAAATCCGCAGAGGATTTATCCGCGGATACGGTCCGGCGGACCGTATCCGCGGATAAATCCTATCGTGTGTACCAGGCCTTACACTGACATGTCAGAAGGTAAACCATCCATCCCCTCAGTTTTACAGTTAGAAAAATTATGTGGTTTGTAAGTCCGTCCATTCGGAAGTATGGTATTCTGCTGAGTGTTCATGTATTGACATATAGAACAGCCAACGCATGTAAACATGCTTGTTCTCTTAAAGTACCATTGGGATATTCTATCACAAATTCACTTTGGACCAGCTGGTCCTTTAGTTACGGTAAGTTGCACGTCGATAAGTAATTGCTGGGGTTTGTGATATATGTATACTCAAAGAAGGATCTATACACAGAAGATGCCAAAACTTTTCAATCATTTTTTTAACAGATTTGTGTTGATTATTGTGTTTGGTGATAATTTTAGTAACTTGGGAGTCATTTGCTTTCTTCTAAATAGCAAATCCTGTCTCACTTGCTTATTGGCATGTTTAAATGCCTTATTTAAACATGTGTGAGAGTAACCTCTCATCAGGAGTCTTTTCTTTAGGGCGTCAGCCTCTTGCATCAAAGATTCTTGGTTTGAACAGTTCCGTTTTATTCTTATGTAGCAATACCCCCAATGGAGCTGCTGGATTTTTTGGCGGCGTGTTACCTCGTGGCTCCACCGAAATTTGCAGGGGTAAATGATGCTTATTGCAAATAGTAGAAGTAAAGGAATGTCCAGACAGGTGCTCTTTGCTGTGCTCTTTATTACCCAGCCGGGTAAAAACATTAAACTTGTGGTGAGGAAATTAAAGCTGAAGAAGTTAGGAGAATAGCAGATTCAGGCATAATGATAGGAAACAGTCCTGCTCCCAAACGTAACACTTCTTTGCACCACTCCCGCCGGAGTGGGTTTAGTGTACCCGGATAGGCCTCTCTCACTGACCTGGCAGCTGGAGTATCACTCGGACAATTGTAGGATAAAGTCTCTGCCACAGACCCTCCTTGGTGAACTTGAACTTGGGAGAAAGTCTCTGCCACAGACCCCTCTCAATGAGCCTCAGAAGATACCTCTGCCACAGGTCCCCTCTGGGTTGGATCCTTGGAGATATGCCTCCTTAATTGAGTTACGTCTGGATCTCCTTCAACTTGTTGTCCAGGTACCGACCGACAGGTGATCAATCCCTCGGTGTCTGGCTACCTTGATCCTCAGTGGTTTATCCAGGCCCTTTTGTACCGCCAGCCTCTCAATGGCGCTCCTCAGACTGAACCCCACCGAACAGCAGTACAGCTTGGGATCTTCAAAATGGAAACCCAGTCACTTACTGGGTCCCCGCCACTGTTCAGATGCTCCGGGTCAGCATGGCCCTGTGTTGCAAGGTATATAAAATCTGAATTTTGAACATATTTAGCCAGATTCAGAGAGACTTACGACGGCGTATCAGTAGATACGCCGTCGTAAGTCCGAATGAGCGCCGTTGCATCTTTGCGCGCATTCTCAAAATGAGATACGCCTCACTGTTGCTAAGATATGACCGACGTATAGTCTCCTACGCCGTCGTATCTTATGTGCATATTTACGCTGACCACTAGGGGCGTGTACATGGATTTACGAATATGTAAATGAGCAAGATACGCCGATTCACGAACGTACGTACGCCCGTCGCAGTAAGCTACGCCGTTTACGTAAGACATACGCCGGCGTAAAGATAAACCACCAAAAAGCTGGTCTAAGTCGTTTAGGGTATGGACGTCGGAAGTGCCGTCGGATTTTACGCTGTTTACGTAAGTCGTTCGTGAATGGGGCTGGGCGCAAGTGAGGTTTCACGTCGTACGCATTGTGACGCCGTATCGTAGGGAGTATTTGCGACGTGATTCTGAGCATGCGCGTGCATACGCCGTTCGTTCGGCAATGCATTCACATGGGGTCACGATTCATTACAATACAACACGCCCACTGCCAGCCTACTTTGAATTACGCTGGCTTACGCCGGCCCATTTACGCTATGCCGCCGTAACTTAGGGAGCAAGTGATTTGTGAATACTGTACTTGCCTCTCTGTGTTACGTCGGCGTAGCGCATATGAGATGCGCTACGCCGGCTTAAACATACGCCGCTCTACCTGAATCCGGCTAATTCTGTTTCCAGTCAGATAAGCTGAGGCTAGCAGTGTCTTGAAGAACAGAATCCCCCCCCGCAGGAATGTAATCTGTTACACTCGACTCTGAAATGTCTACGAAATCCTCTGATAAGCCCCTCCACAGACAAAAGGGAAGTGCTATGTCAACATAATTACAATGATCAAAGACCAGCCATCTATTGGAGATTATATGGGCAAGATCGCCCCCAGTGGCTAGGTAGGGAAGGACAATCGGTAACAAGGAGAATAATCATGGAAATGCAACGATTGGTTAAACGGCAGATGGGCGGTCAATGGGAGGGTATTTGAATGGTGTATGGATGAGGTCCTTTAAAACAGGACGTCTGTGAATGAGAGAGCCTCTTTGAACATCTGAGCTCAGCCAGTGAGGATATAGCCGAAAAGGAAGTGATAAATATCTTTCATTATTATTGTTATAGGCTGTATGGATAACTGTTGTTAGAATGTGATATTCCTACTTTGAAGAAAATAAATACAATGGCCCGGATTCACAAAGCACTTACGCCGACGTATCTCAAGATACGCCGCGTAAGTGCAAATATGCGCCGTCGTATCTGTGCGCCATGCTCACAAAACTAGATACGCCTGAAAATAGGCTTCCTACAACAAACGTAACTTGCCTACGCCGTCGTATCGTGGGCGCATATTTACGCTGGGCGCATTTGCCGCTCCTATTGATTTTCTATGCACATATGCAAATGAGGGAGATACGCCGATTCACTAACGTACTTGCGCCCGGCGCATAATATACGCGTTTTGCGTAAGTCGTACGTCCGGCGTAAAGTTATTCCCCATATAGGCGCAACTCATGCTAAGGTATGGACCAGGGAACACAGCCGTCGTATTTTATGTAGTTTACGTAATACGTGAATAGGGCTGGGCGTAGGTTACGTTCACGTCGTAGGCAGTGATCGGTCTAATCTTAGGGAGTAGTTCCGACGTGATTCTGAGGATGCGCACTGGGATGCGTCCACGGATGCGCATGCGGCGTTCGTTATTCGTATCTTTATGGCGCTCAGCCCATCATTTGCATGGGGTCACGCCTCATTTGCATTGCTCACGCCCACTTCCACTTACGACGACTTACGCTTTCAAAACCCAGCATAGATTCGGAAGCAAGTGGGAGCAAGTGCTTTGTGAATACTGTGCTTGCCTCTCTGCGCTGCATCGGCGTAGAGTATATTCGATACGCTACGCCGGCATAAATATGCGCCGATGTATGTGAATCCGGGCCAATGTGTGTAACTAGCAATTGTGCCAGTCTTTATAACTAGCATTATAGCCTTAAGCCTAGTACACTCTGGTCATATATATTAGCAAACAAGGGACACATACACATTAATACCTTTATGCGATAGCTATATATATTATAGGTTTCAATAGAGGATATATATTTTATTATAGCCCTTTTTACCCACCGGAACCAGGAACACCGCGTGGCATGCACGCCCCGGCCAGGTAGGCCATAACGCCGGGACGCCGTGATGTGGCCACCCTAAAGGTGAATGCCACACTGGACGAAGAAAAACACAGAACCAACGGCATCTGCCCCATAAATATCCCTCCCCAGCATGCACAGCAAGGACAAACCCTTGTGATTGGCTGCTGGGAAAGAGCACCCTTGACCTCTTTCAAAAACTTGTTGAAAGGGATCTTACTCACCTTTCTCGGGCATGCCATAAGAAATATATCTGTTGTAACCTATCCAAAGAAGAGACAGATGCATTAAGGGTCTTAAGTAATGATAAAAACATTACCATCCTTAATTCAGACAAAGGAGGTACTGTTGTTATCTTGGATTCCTCCACATACAGTAATGAAGCTTTGCGACAATTGTCTGACATTAACACATATTCTTCTTTAAAGTCTGACCCCACCATTCCTTTTAGCAAAGAACTTACTATACTTTTAGATCGTGCCGTACAGGCAGGAATTTTCACAGCTAAGGAACGGGATTTGTTCATCCCTGTCAACCCAATCATGCCTATCTTCCATCACCTGCCCAAAATCCACAAAGGTCTATGTCCACTTGTTGGCAGACCTATTGTGGCAGGCATCGGTTCATTAAATGAATGATTAGGCGATTGGGTTGACAGTCAACTTCAACCTCTAGTCCTGGGACTCCCAGGATATCTTCGCGATACCAAAGATCTACTCAATAAACTTCATGAGTTTGCATGGACTGACAGTCACAGGTGGATTAGTTGTGATGTTACAAGTCTTTACTCTAGCATCCCTCACCATTTGGGCATTAAGGCAGTGAAGATTTTCTTAAAAGAGTCGGGAAAATTCTCCTTGGTCTTACAGGAATTCATATGTCAAGCCTTAGAATACCTTTTGAAGCATAATGTTTTTTATGTTTGACGGGGGCATCTCCAGAAATGCGGGGCCTCTATGGGAGCCAAATTTTCTCCCTCTCTTGCCAACCTATACATGGGTTGGTGGGAGAGGTCCCGCATTTTTGGATGTAGTAGTCCCTGCAGTTTGGATACTGCATTTTATTGTCGCTACATAGACGACCTGCTGTTTATTATTAATGACAGCAGTATTGACTTGGACACCTGGCTGGTCTATTTGAATGACAACTGTTTGAACCTCAAATTCACGGAGATTTACAAACTACTTCTATTGAATATCTGGATGTCAGACTTTTAGGCACTGGTGGTAAAATTACCACCAGTCTCTACAGAAAAAAGACGGCAGGAAATGCCCTTTTACGGGCAGACTCTGCACATCCTGGACATACCATTAATGCGGTTCCCTATGGCCAATTTCTCAGGCTTAAACGCCTGTGCAGCTCACCTGAGAACTTCTCTTTGGAGGCTACCAAAATGTCACATAGATTTGTAGAAAGGGGATACCCTATTAAAATCATTAATAGGGCTCTATCTAGAGCCAGTACTATACCCAGGGATTCCCTTTTAAAAAATACCCATATCTCTACTCAAAAAGCACAAAGCATCAGCTTTCAGTGATGTCCCTGTTTTCTCCACTCCATACAGCTCTGAATTTAGCAAAATTAGGTCTATCGTCAACAAATACCTGTCTATACTGTATAACGACACCACTTATCAGCATATTTTAGAGAAAGGTATTAGGACAGTTTCCCGCAGAGCTCCCACACTAGGTAGCAAGTTGTCTCCAAGTCTCTTTCTAAGTCAAAACCCAAGTACCAACTGGTTACAGTTCCAGGGCACTTTTAAATGCGGTGTTAATGGATGCAGATACTGCAAACTTGTTAAAACTGGACAACATGTCCACTCCCACTCTTGTGAGAAAAGTTTTGCCATTAAGCACTTCATAAACTGCAACACAAAATTTGTCATATACGTGATTGGCTGCAGCACATGCAAACTTCAGTATGTGGGTCGCACCACCCGCAGACTGAAAGACAGATTACGTGACCACCTGTACGATATTGCCAAAGATCATGACACTAATGTGGCCAGACACTGGAACATCATACATTTTAAAGATATATCCAGTTTTACTGTCCAAGGCATAGAAAAGATTATTACACCCATTAGAGGGGGGGGGGGGGGGGACAAGTTCAGAAACCTATGCAGAAGAGAAGTATTCTGGATATTCTCTCTCCACACAAGAATTCCCAGAGGACTCAATTTTGAATGGGATGTATCCCATTTTTATGATTGATTAGCCAATTAGTTTTTTTTGTGATCTTTTGTCATAGATGGATTTTCACAAATATAATCCCCTTTTTGTAGCATCATTATCTTCTCTCTTTTCTATAACAATTAACAGGTCTTTATTCAACAGATGGCACGTTACTAATTTGTTGGTAATATTCACCAGACCCTTAAACACCCCCCCCCCTTCCCCCTTTGAATTCAGCCCATTACATAATGTTCACACCTTATGGGGTTTGTTCAGCCTTTTTATGTACCAATGTCAAGTATACATATACACGCTGTACATGTGCGCGCATTTTCTTCTTTTTTATGGTTGTGTGTACCCACATGATTTACTATCTTACATTGCTATCATATTGGACTCTACATCCACCTTAAATGGGGCTTTATTCTTGGGTCCTTAGGTCCTTATGCCATGCTCATTTCCTTGGTTTGGTCACCATCACGTATGCATGCACATGTCTGCATACTGCATATATGCGTGTAACTTTACACGCGTGTGTGCATGTGTATCCATGTGCATGCTATACACTATATATTATTCACCATCCTCTGAAACCATATAATGCTTCATGGGTCTTCATTCATGGCGTCTTCATGTTCTCCCTGTTCATTATATTTACACAGATATGTGTCCCGGCTCTTGTCAGTTCTATGGTCATTAAGTATTCGCCACCCTTGCAGTCATTTATCGGCAGGATGGCGTTTTCTATTTTTTATTTTTACATCATTTAGATTGTCATGACTTTTCACAACATCATAGTACTCTGGTATTTCCATTGTAGACATCGATTATGAGGGTTCTATTTTATTTATAATTTTTAAAATTAAAAAAAGTTTTTTTATACACACGGAAACTATATAGGTTTCAAGGTATCTTGGTACCTCCCCTTTTTTATATATGTTAATTTTTATTTCTTATGTATATATTATTCACCGCTTTGTCGGTCCCTTTACAGCATACAGAACTAAGGGGCATATTCTTATAGATCTGAGGCGGCGGAACGTATGTCCTTTACGTTACGCCGCCGCAAGTTTAAGTGGCAAGTGCCTGATTCCCAAACCACTTACCTGTAAACAACGGCGCAGGCCGTCGTATCTTAGGCATGTTTAAGTGTATCTCATTTTGAGAATACACTTAAACATAGGATCGGACTTACGTCGGCGTATCTGCTGATACGCCTGCGTAAATTATTTGAGAATATGGCCCTAAATGTTTGCATATATACATATACAATTGCGGGATGTTATTCCCTCAGTGATGTACCATTCAATATTCTTGTTATCTTTTCCTTTTTGAACACACTATTACAATATTTATTATATACACAATAATTTATTTACACATTATCACACTCGATATATATGTATATCTTTACATCTTATAATTATTCACTAACATTAAAATTATGCACCATACATCACAATGTGACACAATTTTGTGTATGTGATCTTGTCCTTGTTTCTATGATTAGATGACATCATATGCTTCATAGCAAGGATTCATATGTCTCACAGATATTTTCTTTCACCTTTACTTATTCATTTCACATTCATGGGACATGTATACTCATATCCTTTCTATTTCTTTTACTTCTCATTTTTTACCACCATATATCACCATTTTTAGACCGATATATGCACACATTTTTTGGGGTACATCTATATACTTGATATCACTCATGTGTATATATATTTTTGTGTATCTTGTTTAATGTCTAAAACATTTTTTATATTGGTCATGTCACATACATGTTTTTTATTTATGATTTCACTTTGCATTTAATGTTTGTTTTACCATTTGTCTCCCCCAACATGTGTTTGAGATTCTGGCAATCTGCTGGAGCCAATCAGGTGTTGGGCAGGTCAAATAAGGATTGAAGATAATTGTATATATATATTTGAATTCTTTTGTTTCATTTTTAGCTATGACTAAGCATTGAGGTTCAATGTGAAACACGTCAGCTGTTTTTTCCCACTGTATGCTGGTTTTTGTAGGGCATTTTCTTTTTACCCAAATAAAGGGCACGCCTTTTTAAGACTTTGAAGTGCGGCTGTCCATATATCTCTTTCTCTGCATATCCTGTGCATTGCCGGCACCCGTTGGTTCTTGAGTGGACAGTGATTACCTTAGGTGTGCTCACCTGGAGCGGCAGCTTTCTTACCTGAAAGAGCACCCAAACCTTGACTCCACTGCTGCCACCTGCAGCACCGGGGCTGGAAGAACACCCCAGTACAGCAGAATGGGCTCACAGCACAGCCAGACCGCATTTTACTACTAACAATCTGGATCAGAGTTTAACTACACTCTAATCTACCCTTAAATTTCACTAGCACCAGTACTGTAAGATACATAGGCGCTACACTTAAATATTGACTATATGGAATTGATTATATGAGGGGCTGTGGGTGTAAACTAGAGGCATGTAAGATTGTGTTTCCTGTCGTTGATTTGCGGTATAATCTGCTAGAGAGACTCCAATCATTGTTTTTGATTATTGTACCATCTAAAAATGTTATACTTGTTTTACTGTATAATATCACTTTGAATCTTAGATTGAATGCATTTTGGTTCATGGTAGAGATGCAATGCTCTAGTTCCATTGCGGAACTCTCCCATGAAAGAAAAATATCATCAATGTAACGGAACCAAGCCGCTCTATGATGAGTATAAGGCATAGCTGATTTATCAGCTAAAAAAGTTCACTGCCACTCCACCAGGTACAGGTTGGCATACGATGGGGCACATGATGTCCCCATCACCATCCCCTACACCTCAAGGAAATGGAAGCCGTCAAAGGAAAAAATCATGACATAATATGAATTGTAATGCAATAATGGTGAACTCATTAAGTTTCCGCTTGTCTCTGTGTGTCTGTGATATGACATGTCTAATAGCTGCCAATCCCAAATGGTGGGGACTAGAGCTATATAAAGCCTCTATGTCTATGGCCACTAATAGTGCATGTTGGCATATATGTAAACCCTCCAGGTTTTGCAGAAGATGATAGTGTCTCTCACATAGGACAGTAAGTTAATAACAAAAGGTCTTCAATGTGCATCCAAAAATCTACTTAGATTTTCCGTAATTGAACCTCTCCTTGAAACTTTCGGCCTTCCTGGTGGTGTTAGGAGGTCCTTGTGGACCATCGGTAAACAGTAAAATGTGGGAATCTTGGGATACTTTGTGCACTGGAATTTCCAAGCATCTTGATCCAAGACACCCTGTGAGAAGGCGCTATCTATCAATGCATAGAAATCTGCATCAAACTTAGAATTACTCGCTCTCGAGATGGGTTTGTACCACTCTTTGTTTGATAATATTTTTGCCAGGGTTGAGTTCACCTGCTGGTGGCACTGGGGTTCACTTTGCAGATGGCTGCAGTTCCAGTGTCCACCAGCAGGTGTCTCCCAGAAGCCAGCAGGTTTTGATCAGCTACACCTGGTTCCAGATGCCAGGTGGATATTTAAGGCTGCTCCTCTCTTCCCTCAGGGCGTCACGATTCTGGTCCCTTCCTTGCTGCCTGTGCCTGATCCAGTTTGTACCTCTCTGCCTTGTTCCTGTCTCCCCCTGCCTTGCTTCTATTCTAGTACCCTGTTGAGATCCCACTTCCGTGCATTCCATGTACCTTTGTCCCTTAGATAGTTTTTGTATTTAGTTAGTTTCTTTTGTCATTAGTCTTTTGGGGTTTGTTTATGTTCACATTTACTGTGTGCTTTGTTTGCTGTTTGCTGTGTTTCACTGTAAATAAATATCACTTTAATATATATATCCTTTGTTTGGTCTCAGTTCTCTTGTGTAGCCTATGTGTCTGGTCACCTTTAGACGCTGATCCTGACATAATCGTGATGCCCACCAACGACCAGATCGGCTACACTTGGGAACTGGGAGCCAGTTGCTTTGGATTTGTTTTTTTCCCTTTCACAATGATTAGAGTGCAGGTTATTTGCTGTGTGCAACTTGCAGTAGGAGATAAGGATTTTTGTCATTCACTTTGGCAGGATCTAACTGAGGAAAAGCTGCTTGAAAGCATTTTAACAGCATATGCTTTAGCTGTTGAGGGTAAATTTTCATTTAGTCAAGTCCAACATTTCATCCAGGTCTGTTCTGAGCTACTATTTCAGGTTACCTCCAGGGCTGGACTGGGACAAAAATTTGGCCCTCAACTTCACCCAGAGCGGCCCACTTTAATTTTGCAAACATGCACAAAAGTATATAAAACTATACACAATTGCGCGATATGGATACTTATTGAGTTTGGGAAGGATCTGAGGGAAGCGGTGCAGCCTTTATATGGGGCATCAGAGCGGCCCGGGGGAAAATAGCAGTGTGTCACTTGCCACCAGATGTAGCGTGTCACTTGCCACCGCCACCTGCCACCAAATGCAGCATGTCACTTGCCACAAGATGCAGCGTGTCACTTGCCACCGTCGCCTGCTACCAGATACAGCAGGTCACTTGCCACCATCACCTGCCACCAGAGAGGGCAGGGAGAGAGTGGGCAGGGAGAGAGAGAGAGGAAACAGGGAGAGAGAGAGAGGGGGGGACAGGGAGATAGAGAGAGGGGACAGGGATATAGAGAGAGGGGACAGGGAGAAAGAGAGAGGGGGGATAGGGAGAAAGAGGGGGGACAGGGAGAGAGAGAGGGGGACAGGGAGAGAGAGAGAGGGAGAGAGAGTGGGGAAAGGGAGAGAGAGAGAGGGGGAGACAGGGAGACACGGGGGCAGGGGGAGAAAGAGAGGAGGGGACAGGGAGAGAGAGAGGGGGACAGAGAGAGGGGGGACAGAGAGAGAGAGATAGGACAGGGAGAGAGAGAGGGAGAAGGGAGGGAGAGAAAGGGAGAAAGGGGGAGAGATGGAGAGAAGGGATACAGGGAGAGAGAGATGAGGGGGGGCGGAGAGAGGGGGGACAGGAAGGGGGGGGTGGAGAGAGGGGTCCTGGTCTGGTCAGTGACAGTGCTCAGATCACTCACTTGAATGGTGGGGGCTTTCATGTGGCTCTCGGCTGCTTTTTTAATCTTCCTGCTGCCTCTTGCTCTTCATAGATGCAACGCATGGGCAGAGAGAGAGGGGCGGGAGAAGCAGTGTGTGTTATGTCATAGAATAATTAATAACGCACGTACATAATTAATAATCAGAGAAATATTAATATTGCATGTAAATAATTAAAATAAGCTATAAAAACCTTTTTGTCTATATAAAAATTAAAGCAAAGAATAGCGCTGCGAAAAAGAGAAAAATATTACATTTATTGATACAGAGAAGAAACTTGTATTACTCCAATGTTTCCAACCATAACATAAAGGATATCACTTGTTAAAACAGAGAGGATATTGCTGAATACTGATACAACATACAGTAGGTGCACGCGATATTGTGTCAATCTCGCTCCCTTTCTCGGCGAGATTGAGCACCTACGAGCCCCATCGCGGGAGCCAGCGCCGAGCTGGCTTGCCGCGATAGAGACAAAGCCGTCATAGAAGCGACGGGAGATCCGACTTGGATTCCCGCCAATTCTACACGTGTGCAGCGTTTGTTATGAATCCTGAGGGGGAAGTCCCCGCCGGATTTTAAATAAAAATCCGGCATGGGTTCCCCCCTCAGGAGCATACCCGGCCCTTAGGTCTGTTATGGGTTGTAAGGAGAGCCCCCCTACGCCGAAAAAACGGCGTAGGGGGTCCCCCTACAATCCATACCAGACCCGTATCCAAAGTACGCTACCCGGCCGGCCAGGAAAGGAGTGGGGACGAGCGAGCGCCCCCCCCCTCCTGAGCCGTACCAGGCTGCATGCCCTCAACATGGGGGGGTTGGGTGCTCTGGGGCAGGGGGGCGCACTGCGGCCCCCCCACATCAGAGCACCCTGTCCCCATGTTGATGAGGACAGGGCCCCTTCCCGACAACCCTGGCCGTTGGTTGTCGGGGTATGCGGGCGGGAGGCTTATCGGAATCTGGGAGCCCCCTTTAATAAGGGGGCCCCCAGATACCGGCCCCCCACCCTAAGTGAATGGATATGGGGTACATCGTACCCCTAACCATTCACCTGTAGGAAAAATGTCAAAGTGAATAAACACACCACACAAGGGTTTTTTAAATAATTTATTTTTCTGCTCCGGAGGCCCCCCCTGTCTTCTTTATTAGCTCTGTTTACCAGGGGGGGCTTCTTCTTTGACGTCTTCGGGTGGGTGGGGGCCGCCGTCTGGTTCTCTTCCACCGCCGGGGGGGGTCGCTTTTAAAAAAGCCCCCACCCCCCAGCGGGTTTCCTCCGGCGTCTTCGGCGGGGGGGCTTCTTCTTCCGCTATCCCGACGGGTCTTCTCCGCTATCCGGGGGGTCTTCTCAACTCTCCGGGGGTCTCCTTCTATGTTCGCCGCTCTCCGCTGTTGACTCGGCGCACCCCGGTTTTTCCTCCAGCTGTCCGGTGCCTTCTCCTTCAGCGCTGAACGTCTATCTTCTTCTTCCGGGCTGTGACGGCATCTTCTTCACTTCTCCAGATGTTGACACGCCGGCTCTTCTCGCTGAAATGACGGATGCGCGCCTTGCATCGGACCTATATAGGCCTCACAGTCCCATCATGCTCTGTACCTACCCATGTGATACCTACCCAAGAAGGAGAAGGCACCGGACAGCGGGAGGAAGAACGGGGGTGCGCCGAGTCAAGAGCGGAGAGCGGCGAACATAGAAGAAGACCCCCCGGAGTGGAGAAGACGTCACAGAAGAGCGGTGAAGACCCCGGAGAGCAGGAGAAGACCCCCGGAAATCGGAAGAAGAAGCTTCCCCTGGTAAAAGAGCTAAAGAAGACAGGGGGAGCCTCCGGAGCAGAATAATAAAATATTTTAATACCCTGTGTTTTTTATTTGTGTTTTTACCACTTTTCCTCCAGGTGAATGGGTAGGGGTATGATGTACCCCATATCCATTCACTTAGGGTGGGGGGCCGGTATCTGGGGGCCCCCTTATTAAAGGGGGCTCCCAGATTCCGATAAGCCTCCCGCCCGCATACCCCGACAACCAACGGCCAGGGTTGTCGGGAAGGGGCCCTGTCCTCATCAACATGGGGACAGGGTGCTCTGGGGTGGGGGGGCCCCACAGTGTGCCCCCCTGCCCCAGAGCACCCAACCCCCCCATGTTGAGGGCATGCAGCCTGGTACGGCTCAGGAGGGGGGGGGGCGCTCGCTCGTCCCCAATCCTTTCCTGGCCGGCCACTGGGGGGTGGGGGCTTTTTTAAAAGCGACCCCCCCGGCGGTGGAAGAGAACCAGACGGCGGCCCCCACCCACCCGAAGACGTCAAAGAAGAAGCCCCCCCTGGTAAACAGAGCTAATAAAGAAGACAGGGGGGGCCTCCGGAGCAGAAAAATAAATTATTTTAAAAACCCTTGTGTGGTGTGTTTATTCACTTTGACATTTTTCCTACAGGTGAATGGTTAGGGGTACGATGTACCCCATATCCATTCACTTAGGGTGGGGGGCCGGTATCTGGGGGCCCCCTTATTAAAGGGGGCTCCCAGATTCCGATAAGCCTCCCGCCCGCATACCCCGACAACCAACGGCCAGGGTTGTCGGGAAGGGGCCCTGTCCTCATCAACATGGGGACAGGGTGCTCTAAGGTGGGGGGGCCGCAGTGCACCCCCCTGCCCCAGAGCACCCAACCCCCCCATGTTGAGGGCATGCAGCCTGGTACGGCTCAGGAGGGGGGGCGCTCGCTCGTCCCCACTCCTTTCCTGGCCGGCCGGGTAGCGTGCTTTGGATACGGGTCTGGTATGGATTGTAGGGGGACCCCCTACGCCGTTTTTTCGGCGTAGGGGGGGCTCTCCTTACAACCCATAACAGACCTAAGGGCCCGGTATGCTCCTGAGGGGGGAACCCATGCCGAATTTTTATTTAAAATCCGGCGGGGACTTCCCCCTCAGGATTCATAACAAACGCCGTAGAATTGGCGGGAATCCAAGTCGGATCTCCCGTCGCTTCTATGACGCGCACGTTGGAATGTGCTGTCACTATTCCAGTGAGTGCGAGATCTCGGCACCATGTCGCCGAGAATCAGCGCGATGCTGTCATGCTAAAAACACAATATCACAAACACTTACTGTACATGATAATATGGCTATAGAGGATTCAACAATAAGTAATGCTAAATTGTAGAGAGAGACAGAGGGCGAGAGAGAGAGAGAGAGAGACACAGAGAGAGAGAGACACAGAGAGAGAGAGACACAGAGAGAGAGAGACAGACAGAGAGACAAACAGAGAGACAGAGAGAGAGAGACAGAGAGAGAGAGAGAGACAGAGATAGAGAGGTTACATCACCACGCCTGGGTCAGCTCATCCATCATGCTTCAGTCTGCTTGGTCAAAACATCATACACTGCACTGTGTCAAGCTCGGACTGTCTTTGTATACCTTTCAGATGTAATTTTTCCCGCTCTAAGAATCAAAACAACCGCTCTAATATGTTTGGTTGACTATGTGTCTTTTCAGAATGACAGTTAAGGACCCCCCCAGCATTCCCCTGTAGGTAATGTCCTATTGTGGCCTGTAATCAGACAAGAGATGAAAGGGCCCTTTTTTAATATACACACACACACCTGGTATTATTATCTAATTAACACAGTCCTAAATGTGGTCTTCAAACAGGAGATGACAGGAAATTCTTGTACTTCAATGAGAGGACACTTCTTATCAGATCCCCATCCCTTTGAGATAACCTCCCTATGCTAATATAGGTTTAAAAGCCTTTTGTTAGGTGAACTGTAACATCGAGTCACTCTGTTGACTAAAAAAAACAGGCCAATCGACTAACGACATATCCCACTCTCATTAATAAAAAAAGCCTTGTAAAAGAATGACATATACATCTTCATATAAATCTTATAAATATGGATTTGAAAAATCTCTACCACAGTTCCCCCTGAAGTTCATCCTTGAACTTATGTCCTCCTTCAATGATCCGGGAAACCCACCCACAATGGCCCAGAAGCCCCGACCCTTCCCCCACCACCACTGCAGCCTTTTCCTTTCTTGAACTCGCCGTAACTCGTCAAGGTAGACTTGAGACAGTCCTGGTGCCTTTGAGACTTCCGATCCGAACCCTGAGTGTCTGTACTGCAATGTTTCATCGCCCCTCTGCATTGGAGGAGTGGAATTCCAACATTGATGGCGGGATCCTTATATTTAGTCCTGTATCTTGGAAAGATGGTGTTCTGATTGTCACCATTGGATCGGACTGCGAGACAGCACTTTTTCAGCATGATGAAGAAAGGTTTCGGAGTGTCTTATTCATGGCACGTTTGTCTTCAAAACAATGACTTGGTTGTCGTTGTTTCTTCAGGTGGTGGTTGGGTGGGCCTCCAGACAGTCATGTATGAATACAAAAGGAGAAAGGAGAACGTCAGTGTACAGTTATTGGAGGAATGTCAGACAGGAGCTGTGGGGTGGCCTTTATGACTATAAAGCCGTAGGTAGACTAGGGGAGGTAGAATTACTTTAAGACATGAAAACCTGGATGTCCAGGGATACTTTGGTCAAATGGGTGTACAATATGGCACTGGCGGGCAGGAATGCTCACGCGCCTTAGAAACAAAATATGACTGAAGTTCTAGTTACATTATCCTGAGAAGCTGTATGATAGAAGCCAAAAATAAAAACTTAGAGAGCATAATATTAAAGGAGGAAAGGAAAAGAGATGAGTAATGAAAAAGAATATGGAGAATAGGAAAAAAACCCATAAAAAAATAAAATAAAAACTACAGATTTAATGCTGCTCCAACCAAGCTCTCCAGTTTAGATTCCACTTTCGATTGTTAAAGAGCATTGAATCGGTATTCAAAAAACGTAATATCTAGTTGCCCTGTCAATTTTAGCTGACAGCGAAAAAAAAAAAATAATAATAATAATAAAAAAAATTAAAATAGAACATTGTTCCGTTAAAAAAACGACTCCTCTCTCCTACTAGTAATTGGTGGTATTTTTGCTGGTCAGGTACACAGATAATAACGAGAGAGAGATGATTTAAATTTGTAGAATTTGGGTAAACCTGACCGCACTTTATTATTACGAATTGAAGAGGCTTATTCCTAGATCAACAGGAAAAAATATAGTTCTAGGGTCCTCTCTTAAAAAAAAACAAGAACAAAACAAAACAAACAAAAAAAATTTACTCTTCTGCCCTATTGGTGATCAACAGGTGAACATGATCATGGTCACTTAACAATGTACAAGTCGAAAGCATTATTTATTTTTTTCCTTCCAGGTCTATGCACTACTCCCCCCTTCAGGTGGACAAAGTTCAAAGCTTTTGGAACTTTTCTCACCTGAATGGAATGAGAGAGAAAAAAAATAATAATAATGAAAAAACGTTAAAAAAATTTAAAGTAAAAAATTATAACCATAACATTTCAGGGAGAAAAATGAGAGAAAAAAATAAAAAATAATAAAAAAATAAAACTGACAACAGTAAAAAATATGAGAAATTAGAAAATTGATTAAAAAAATGAATAACAATTGAAAAAACCGAGAGAGAAAAAAAATGAATAAAAAAATAACTTTTACAAAAATTTTAAAAAACGTATAAAAAGGAAAATTGAAAAAAAATGGAATAAAAATGGAATAAAAAATGAATAAAAAAATAGAAATAAAAAATGACAAAAAAAATTGCACGAACATGATAAAAATGTAAACTAGGAGTATTGTGAAGCATATGCTTCAGTGTAATTATCCCTGCTTGTTTTAGTTATATTGTGTGTGTTAGAGGTAAAAAGGGTTCATGTATTACAGGCTGATTGATATGTTAATGACCCTTCCTCAGCCAGCTCCCTATTTCAAAGAGTTAATTGACTCTCTTGTGTGTATTGTTCTAAATGTTAATTGATAAAGGAATGTGTCTGATCAGGTTAAACATAGCGGAGCCGAACCGGCTAGATACTGATTAGTTCAAAGAGATATCCTTATTTCAAAGGATCTGTATTGAAGACCCCCCACTGTGTGAGGGGGGCGGAGATTGTCATTGTAACAGTTGTAACCACATATAAGCTCTGTGTTATACCCATTAAAAGCCTGTCTTGTTCTAGCAGCAAGCCTGGACTCATGTGTGGCTTATTGGGGCGATTCCATGGACTCTTACTTGTGGAATATTGGGTGATTTTCGTTATGGGAAGAAGGGACTGTTTGACGGGGATATCATACCAATACCGTCACAATTGGTTGGCAGCAGCGGGATTTTCCCTTCTACTCTCCTTTACACCCGGATTCCAAGCAGACACTGGAAGAACTACTGGAAGTTCGTGGAAGGATTGCTAGCAACAAAACCAAGCGGGTCATCATAGCAGAATTAATGGAGCGAGACCAGGAGGACTTGGTTGCAGCAACGCCAGCAGTACAAGAGATGGAGACACCAGTGATTCAGGAGGAGGAATCGCCAGCCAACAAGCTAATGAGAGAGAAGCTAGCATGGTTCGGTCCGAACCCAACGGCGGATGTGGTGCTGAAAGTGATGGACCTGTTAGTAAACGCAGAGCTACAGAAGGATAAACAAATAAGAGATGCAGAACTACAGAAGGCTAAACAAATAAGAGACGCAGAACTACAGTTAAAACTGGCAGCAGTCCAACAAGCAGCCGCACATTCTCCGAACAGTGAGTACAGCACAGCAGACACAAGGAAGATTCCGTTTAACGTGAAAAATGGTACTACAGCGCTAATTAAATATTTAAAAAAATGTCATTAACAAAATAACCAAATAATAAACGCAGCAATAAAATGATGTAGGTCAAACAAATAGTGCAGAAAATTATGTATAATATATTGCGCTGAGTATTAACTAAGATAATGTGAAAACCCCAAAGTATACGTGATTCAATATATACAAGACCCACAAACAAAGGGAAAAAGACAATTAGTCCAGTGGATACACCAGAGTTTCTTCCGTGCACAACACCCTGTGTAATGATTGAGAGATGTTTGATCTAATCACACTATGCAGACTTCTGTTTCATATGTGCAGCACTTCCTCCACACTGATACAGCTCATAGAAGAAACAAGAGAAAAATCTTCATAGCGCAAATGGCATGAACAAATATAAGTAGAAAATTTCAGACTAGGTCTCACTCACGAATCCGCCGAGTTAAAACAGCATTTAGGATAACCTAGCACCAATCCTTCAAATTTAGCCGCTCAGCGTCTCTGATGAGCTCTCCTCATTCGGGTCTGCGATCCGTCCCGCTCGTAACTTCTCCCCCACGCGTTACGTCACTAGACACGTGACTTAATCATGGGTAACTGCTAGCCAGGTCTCAGCTGATGTTATTTATAGTCAGCGAGATACACAGGCACCAACGGGATATGCAGTAATGGAGTGTTTCATCTTACATCATCGCAGGCTCATAAGGATTGGTAATATATTCATATGTATAATTTTAATACAAGTACAATTAAAATGAGTACAATTATTTAAAATTATTATTTAAGAACAATCATTATTATTCAACCACTGGGGATATGTCTCAACATAGCAGCCTCCAGTGGTTACAAATGGTACAGCACTATAACCTCCAACCCATTATCCATTTATATGGACAACTGTGGGTATGCAACAACCCCCACAGGACATTAGTAATACAACACTTGTAATAGAAAATGGTAAAGGGGAACTCCAGTAACTTATCAGTATCATATTTACCGTATATAATAAAATTATATAAAATATATATATATAAACATAGAATATATATTTAAAACATGTTAAAATAAATTTATGTTAAAATAAATTTAAAATTTAAAATTTAAAAATCAGAGAGGAAGTAGACTCAAACATACACATAATTATAAAAATATATAAATATGTGAAAAAATGTATGAAAATTAAAAAATCAGTAATCAGAGATGAAACAATTGAGATCAAATTCTATATTTAACCCATTCGGTGATAATGATCTCATTTCGTGTATCCATCTTGATTCAGTCTGACTCAGTTGCCGTACCTTATGGCTCCCCCTCCAATGTGGATTATATTTGGCAATAGCCCAAAATTTAAGATCTTTGGGATTTTTTTGATGACACATGGAAAAATGCCGTGATACATTATGGTCAGGGAAGCCCTTTTCAATATTTTGAACATGCTCCCTCAGACGTTTCCACAAGGGCCTTTTGGTGCGGCCAATATACTGAAGAGAGCATGGACATTGTAAGGCATAGACTACACCCTCAGTTCTGCATGTTATTAGATCTTTGATTTGATATTCTGTTTGGGTAACATTAGATACAAAACTGGAGCATTTTTGTCCGTTGAAATTAGTTTTTCTGCAGGCAAAGCATCTTTTGCAAGGGAAGAAACCTTTTCCTTGGAAAAAAGTTAGTCTATTGGACTTAGTAGGGGGATCCGGTACATTCTTAGCCACTAAATCCCTTAAAGTGGGTGCCCGTCTATAAATTATTCTTGGCATACTAGGCAATATTGCCTAGTATGCCAAGAATAATTTATAGACGGGCACCCAAAAAAAAAGGTTTCTTCCCTTGCAAAAGATGCTTTGCCTGCAGAAAAACTAATTTCAACGGACAAAAATGCTCCAGTTTTGTATCTAATGTTACCCAAACAGAATATCAAATCAAAGATCTAATAACATGCAGAACTGAGGGTGTAGTCTATGCCTTACAATGTCCATGCTCTCTTCAGTATATTGGCCGCACCAAAAGGCCCTTGTGGAAACGTCTGAGGGAGCATGTTCAAAATATTGAAAAGGGCTTCCCTGACCATAATGTATCACGGCATTTTTCCATGTGTCATCAAAAAAATCCCAAAGATCTTAAATTTTGGGCTATTGCCAAATATAATCCACATTGGAGGGGGAGCCATAAGGTACGGCAACTGAGTCAGACTGAATCAAGATGGATACACGAAATGAGATCATTATCACCGAATGGGTTAAATATAGAATTTGATCTCAATTGTTTCATCTCTGATTACTGATTTTTTAATTTTCATACATTTTTTCACATATTTATATATTTTTATAATTATGTGTATGTTTGAGTCTACTTCCTCTCTGATTTTTAAATTTTAAATTTTAAATTTATTTTAACATAAATTTATTTTAACATGTTTTAAATATATATTCTATGTTTATATATATATATTTTATATAATTTTATTATATACGGTAAATATGATACTGATAAGTTACTGGAGTTCCCCTTTACCATTTTCTATTACAAGTGTTGTATTACTAATGTCCTGTGGGGGTTGTTGCATACCCACAGTTGTCCATATAAATGGATAATGGGTTGGAGGTTATAGTGCTGTACCATTTGTAACCACTGGAGGCTGCTATGTTGAGACATATCCCCAGTGGTTGAATAATAATGATTGTTCTTAAATAATAATTTTAAATAATTGTACTCATTTTAATTGTACTTGTATTAAAATTATACATATGAATATATTACCAATCCTTATGAGCCTGCGATGATGTAAGATGAAACACTCCATTACTGCATATCCCGTTGGTGCCTGTGTATCTCGCTGACTATAAATAACATCAGCTGAGACCTGGCTAGCAGTTACCCATGATTAAGTCACGTGTCTAGTGACGTAACGCGTGGGGGAGAAGTTACGAGCGGGACGGATCGCAGACCCGAATGAGGAGAGCTCATCAGAGACGCTGAGCGGCTAAATTTGAAGGATTGGTGCTAGGTTATCCTAAATGCTGTTTTAACTCGGCGGATTCGTGAGTGAGACCTAGTCTGAAATTTTCTACTTATATTTGTTCATGCCATTTGCGCTATGAAGATTTTTCTCTTGTTTCTTCTATGAGCTGTATCAGTGTGGAGGAAGTGCTGCACATATGAAACAGAAGTCTGCATAGTGTGATTAGATCAAACATCTCTCAATCATTACACAGGGTGTTGTGCACGGAAGAAACTCTGGTGTATCCACTGGACTAATTGTCTTTTTCCCTTTGTTTGTGGGTCTTGTATATATTGAATCACGTATACTTTGGGGTTTTCACATTATCTTAGTTAATACTCAGCGCAATATATTATACATAAGATTCCGTTTAACGCTTTTAAAGCTTTTGATGAAAAAGACTGTGAAATTGATAACTACCTGGCAGATTTTGAGCGACAATGTAACCTGCACCGAATAGCTAGAGGAGAGTGGGTTGCAATATTGTCAGGAAAACTGTCAGGCAAAGCTTCTGATGCTTTCCGGACTGTGCCAGATCAGGATATCCATAGCTACGCCAGGGTTAAAGAAGCGCTCCTGGCTCGTTATGCAGTAACCCCAGAGTCCCACCGACAGAAGTTCAGGGACTCACGCAAAACCACGGAAGACTCTTACGCGGAATGGGCATGCCAGTTATCCCTGTCGGCCTCTAACTGGGTTAACAGCAGCCAGGCCACCACCGCAGAGGACATTTTGCAACTAATGCTCCTGGAGCAATTTTACAATCACATCCAGACGGATGTCAAACATTGGGTGAGAGATCGCAGGCCCATGACTCTACCAGAGGCCGCGAAGTTGGCGGATGAATATGCGGATACTCGCAAGACAAACCAGGTCACACCACGGGTACAACCTCCACGACCAACGGCGCCCTCACACCCACCAGCCGCTAGATACCAACCTCCTAACAGACCGATGACATCTAGCCCTCGCTATCCACGCCAGGAGGACAACGAACAACGCTGCTTCCGGTGCAAACAGCTGGGTCACTTCAAGCAGAATTGCCCCATGAATGACAACACCAGGTCAAATTGGTCTCAACCTGAGTACCGCCCACCAGCAGCAGCCCATTGTGTAGACTTGGCTTGGGATCCCCAGGAGCTGGGTCCGGAAGAACCATTGGACACCCTTTACGAAGTCCACACGGTACAATCGGTTATTACGGACAACAGGGAACACCATTGTCAGCTGGTCATGGGTGACAGCCATGAGCCGGAGGGGCCCTGGAGGGAGCTGGGCAGAAAAAGGCACCGTCGGCTACCCCCCAAGAAGAAGAGGTCCTGGAAGCCGTATAACAAGCTGACCTGGGAGGAGAAGAAGCGACTGGAGGAGAGGGAGTCGCAGCGGGCGTCCCAGATGCGGGCCGAGATGTTCGCCAAGGGCCCACCGGTGGCCCCTTACACCACCACCCAGTTCCTGATGATGAAGGACCACGTGGAGAGCCTGCAGGACATGAGCAAGCAGGAGCTGATCCGTGAGTACATGGAGCTGGAGAAGTGCATAAGCCGCATGGAGGAGGAGAACAACCGCCTGAGGTCACAGCAGGCTGACCCCCCCAAGCTCCATGAACTGGAGATGGAGCTGGAGAAGCTCAAAGAGGAGAACCGGCGGCTGCGGAGGGAGCAGGTGGTGGCTGACCCTATGGGGCACTGATCCAACCCCCCCCCGGACTCTGAGCACCAGTGCTACAGCATTTCAACAAATATAACTTTTTCTTTTTTATGAATCTCCTGTGATTGTCACTTCAGAGCCATAACCTGCCCCCTCCCATAGCGGGACACCTAGACGGCGGCGCACAGACCCATTCGCCGTCTTCACACCGACTGCTGGTGACTCTGCAGATTGCACCAAGACTTGGGGACTGACCGGCGTGTGATCTGACGACCCGGTGGCATACCTGAGTCTGAAACAGTTGCCAAGGGAGGTCAGTTACGCCAAACGGAGTTAACCTCGGACTAAAAGCTCTGAACCCGTCAACCCTACTGGACCAGGGAAGGACCAACCGGGTTTGCCGGAGCAGGGTGAAAAAGGGGGGCCATATGCTTCAGTGTAATTCTCCCTGCTTGTTTTAGTTATATTGTGTGTGTTAGAGGTAAAAAGGGTTCATGTGTTACAGGCTGATTGATATGTTAATGACCCTTCCTCAGCCAGCTCCCTATTTCAAAGAGTTAATTGACTCTCTTGTGTGTATTGTTCTAAATGTTAATTGATAAAGGAATGTGTCTGATCAGGTTAAACATAGCGGAGCCGAACCGGCTAGATACTGATTAGTTCAAAGAGATATCCTTATTTCAAAGGATCTGTATTGAAGACCCCCCACTGTGTGAGGGGGGCGGAGATTGTCATTGTAACAGTTGTAACCACATATAAGCTCTGTGTTATACCCATTAAAAGCCTGTCTTGTTCTAGCAGTAAGCCTGGACTCATGTGTGGCTTATTGGGGCGATTCCATGGACTCTTACTTGTGGAATATTGGGTGATTTTCGTTATGGGAAGAAGGCACTGTTTGACGGGGATATCATACCAATACCGTCACAAGTATTAAAAACGGTACATTTGTATTGGTCTGGATTGGAACAGGCTTCTTCAGAAATTTGTTTCTGAGTTAGTGGCTTTTCTGTTCCTTGAGAGAAGATACCTTGTTGAGGTGCACATTCTCATAGTTTTGGCATTCATTCTCCTAATAGTAATGCACCTCATTACTAGCATCAGGGAGAGCAATAAAGCTACACAGATTAGAACAACAGGGCGGAGCACAATGCTTAGGAAAGCTGATGCGTTAGGACTATACCCAAATATACTTTCCCACCATGAAATCCTAGCGTCTGCCTCTAAAGCGTGGGATACTTGGATCAACTTATTCTGATCATGGGTGAGTCGTATAGTGAGAGAGTGGGTAACCGCTCAAAGAGAACCAGGTAATCTGATTCCTGTGGTCCGAGCCAAGGGTGCAGGCAGTGCAATCAAAATGCAGGTTAGGATGAAGGAAAAAAGCTGGGACAGCCGCACTCCAAAAAAACTCCTCCTTTAATTAAAAATCACAAAATACATGCCACAGCAAAAAACAGCACAACAAAAGAAAAGCTGACGTTTCGCACTATGCCTTAGTGCTTCTTCATAGCTCGTGAGTCGTATAGTCGGGTGAGTCGTATAGTGGCTTCTTTCTCAGCATCCCTCAGCACATTTAATATTTCATCCTGTTGTTCAAAATCTACCAGCCAAGCCTTTAACTCAGCCCCAAATCCCAGAGGAAGTTTCTGTAGATGTATGGGGGTGTCAGGTTTGATATCAAGCCGTTCCTCTGGGGTAACAGGGGTAAGTCCTTGTGTCCCGGCTATATCTATTTCCAGGACCGGGGAAGATGTACAGTAGACTCCCTGAAGTAATGTACCTCATTGAGTACAGTTCAACCCGTAGGCAGAATATAGGGCATCATTGGGCATTTGATACCAGCACCAATACCCTTGCCCCAAGTATTTTACATAAGGTTGGGACAATTCCTCGGCATCCAGGAGACACGACCCTTCCTTGTGCCAGCATTGTTGTCTCATGATCCTATCCTGTTTCCCTTGACATAACACCACCCCTTCCTTTCTCCAGCACCCACCAGTATCAATCATTTGAGGTTGTTCAGACTCAGAAACCATCAGATCATGATGGACTCGGGGGTGTAACACGGTAGCCCGCTATCTGTCCGGTGAACTTCTGTTTCATTATCTCAGACAATGAGGCAGTAGCATCAATATGAGCATGTTGTAGATTTTCAAGAATATGATTCACATCTAGCTGCACCTCAACCCCTTCCCCAACCTGCTGTGCCAACCTACCTAGCTTGTTTCTGAGTACCTCTAAATCCATGTGTTTAGGCTGTTCAGGACAACACCTCCTGCTCCTAAGGCAGTATCTATTAGGTCTCTCTTTGCTCTAATGGGGGAATATTCTCCCCACCCCCATATGTCCCACCAGGCACTACCCTTTCCACACCTAGGTGTCCAAAAAAAACTATTTTATCCGGGAAGCCTACCCCACCTCCCCCTAAAATGTCCAGCTCCATGTCCGATAATTCCCAGAAGTTATTATATTTGTTCCACCCCCTCCCCTTAGCTTATAAACCCCTTGAGACGGGCCTTTTTATTCACGCCTTGCACAAACTGTTGGCACCATTTAAATCCTGTTGCCCGAAGTTTAACTACCTAACTTTTAATGTCTCCCCGAATCCCAACGGAAGTTTCAGTAAGTGTACAGGGGATGTCAGGTTTGCTATAAAACCTTTCTTCAGGGCAACTCGGGGTGTAACCCGGGGTTCCGTTTATATCCATCCCGAGGACAAGAGAATAGGTACAATAGACTCCCAGAGGTAGTGTACCCTGTTGAGTACAATTCAACCTAATGCTGACAACAGTGCATCACTAGACCAGCACCCATACCCCAGCATTCGGTATTGAGTACAACAGCACATATACCATTGAAACAATGACAAAACCCACACAAACTCCATCCCTGTGACTTGATTTCAGTGACCATGCCCCACTACCACCTGGTAGGTCCAAGGAACACCATAGTTCCATGACTAACACCCCATCGGTATCCTCTAGGACAAAGAAACAAAACTCGCCTATGTCCTAAATTATACCTAGGTGTTTCCTCCCCCGTAATGATCTCCCCATCCAGAACCCACAGTGAAATACCTTCCCAACATTCCTCCTTCACCACCGTGTATTGACCTGGAATGCAAAAGACATCATGGTCACACTTCTGACAGGGGGAAATATCAACCTGCTCTCAGCTTCCGTACCCTCTGTTCTCATGTGGGTCACTTAGCCCCAAATGCACCAAGATAGAATCCCCAGTCAGTAAGCTCATTGATGCCAATGAGTCTGCACTTCCGTATATGGGATCATACAGCACCTCATCTCTCACAATCCAAACCAGTACAGCCCATCCCGGCATTTGACTACCATTTTGGATTAGTGTAAGCGACGAGTTTTGTCAAAGTCTTACTGAGTGGTGATGCTAACTCCTCAGGCTACGGCCCATCATACAGAGATTTGTACAATCAGCCTGATACTGGTCAATAACTCCGCCTGCCCCTGCATGTATGCCAGAGCCAATGACATGTTTTTGTCCTATACCCTATCACACTCTCTTCCAACCTCTTAACATTGTCGATAAAATCGTGAGCCATATTAAACTGGGTATTTATGTAACTTTGTTGCATGTTGTCACAACTGTCACCAATCTCTCTGAGCAACAAAGCCGTGCTTATTGTCTGAAGCCATGGCTGCGGGTCTGTTCCTCAGAAGACCGCTGTCCACTCTATTACTAACACCCATCCCAGCTCCTATTCCCCCTATATAGTGCTGAATACACCCCTCCTCTGTTGGGTTACTCCTCAGAAATAAGCATCCTGCGTGAACCTTATGCTGTGTCTGCACATCTCTGGGAGAAAGCCACTGGTCACTTAACAATCACTTGATTCAGTGTATACTCAGCACATACAGGGCAATAGTCCTATCAACCACTGTGAGATGCTGCAGCGTCATGTGGTGAAGGCATACTGTACCCTGTTAGCCCGCGTGTATTCCCTTTATTTAACAGGGCATGTTCTTGTATGTAGTCACTGGCATTACTCGTGCAGGGATTCAACCTCTCAGGTGAGACATCAACTAGGTGTACCTCTCCCATGTCCAGTAACTGAAAGCTTCTTTATAGGACTGCTAAGCTTGAGACACAGCCTCTACGAGGAAGTTTTCACCCCATTGATGTATCACCTGGCACCCTCTAGTTTGGCCAACAGACACCCTATTATGCATAGGTGCCAGTCTCCTGGGTACCTGTATCACATACATTTATGTCATACTAGTCACCCATTCCAACATTTCTTTCAATTCCTGTCTGGACTCATAACCCTCAGAACAGGATGGACTCCAGGGTGTAACCCAGTAGAGTCTGATAGGATAGTACCCAAATTAACCGTGATATATGCACAAAGTTCCGTCCATGCCCAAAGTTCCCTGCCCTTAGGGATGAGAATAGAACGAGTTGGATTTACCTAACCCTTCCCTGATATGTAGCCCAGGGCCTCCCAATGTGTTCCTGATTATCTCCAGCTCTATAGTGATTACGGTACCCAATGACCCACCTCCTGCTCCAAAGACAGTCGCCATTGAGCCTCTTTTAAGTATGGGAAATAGTTTGGATACCAGGATTGAAAACCACCTGCCACCAGGTACACCCAATCCCTCATAGAGGCTGCACACTTTCTCCCTCCTCTATCAATTCAGTAATTAGACTATGTTATCCTTCACCCCTACAAAACAAACTGCCTTCACCATTCAGACAGGACTCCCATGAAAGACAGGAGTCTAGTGCCACCCTGGGGCACTGATATTCTTGGCATGCAAGTCACAGACCACTAGTTAGGGTACACAAGTAATCTAGGACAGGAAGGACACCTATGGATATTAACTGAGGAGAATACTGCATGCCCACATATATATCGGAAGTGAGGGCCCCTGGAACAGCCAAGAGTTGGTATCACCCCATACAATCTTCCTGCACACCTTTTCTCCAGACTCAACCCTAAAACTATACAATACGAGGCCAGACCTATGCACTTTCAACTCGTATGCCACCAGGCAGGCCCTCGTACTACATGTCTGCCGGTAACTCTAGGAGAAAATAGTGTTGCATGGTGACACCGAAGGAAACAGTTGTGAACTTTTGGGGACATACAGATAGCTAGGGACATTAGCATACCTTAGCCTGAGGCAATGCAATCTTGTACAGCCAGGCTTAACAGCGGGGGGGGGAGTTTAAGCAGTCCTAAAAAACACAAGTCTGGCCAAAGTAGCATCAGGATTTTACCTATTAGATCTATGGAACTACACGTGTCAGCATGGCTGATCTTCGGTAATAAGAAAACAGATATGCCACGGATCTATGGCCGATTCATTTCAACCGCTGGATAATACCCCAAAACCCTTTTAACACTAAGTGTGGTACCCCTGAATGCTACTTAGCCTAATATATGTGTTAGAGTGCCAATTATCCCCTGCAGTCTTACTCAACTTGTCATAAAAAAAACTAATACGCGGACCTCAGTTAGTTGGTTCTGCTATTCAGTGAATCAGAACATGTAACCCCCACTAGGTGGTCCAAAAACATAGCCAAATGGACTGACCACTAGACGTTCTAACTAGATAATGGTCATGAAAACCTAAACCTTGTGAAACCCGACCGACTGACCAACATAAAGATTTCCTCTTATTCTGAAATCCTGAAAACCCAGTTATCGATTCTGAGGGATTAAACACAAAATAAAAGTTAGTAATAAACATTAAATTTTTTCTTAACCACTTAAGCCCTGGACCAATATGCTGGCTAAAGACCCAAGGGGTTTTTACAGTTCGGGACTGCGTTGCTTTAACAGACAATTGCGCGGTCGTGCGACGTGGCTCCCAAACAAAATTGGCGTCCTTTTTTCCCCACAAATAGAGCTTTCTTTTGGTGGTATTTGATCACCTCTGCGGTTTTTATTTTTTGCGCTATAAACAAAAATAGAGCGACAATTTTAAAAAAAATGCTATATTTTTTACTTTTTGCTGTAATAAATATCCCCCAAAAACATATATAACAATTTTTTTTTCCTCAGTTTAGGCCGATACGTATTCTTCTACCTATTTTTGGTAAAAAAAATCGCAATAATCGTTTATCGGTTGGTTTGCGCAAAATTTATAGCGTTTACAAAATAGGGGATCGTTTTTTTTTTTTTTTTTTTACTAGTAATGGCGGCGATCAGCGATTTTTTTCGTGACTGCGACATTATGGCGGACACTTCGGACAATTTTGACACATTTTTGGGACCATTGTCATTTTCACAGCAAAAAATGCATTTAAATTGCATTCTTTATTATGAAAATGACAGTTGCAGTTTGGGAGTTAAACACAGGGGGCGCTGTAACATTTAGGGATCACCTAGTGTGTGTTTACTAGTGTAGGGGGGTGTGGCTGTAGGACTGACACCATCGATCGAGTCTTCCCTATATAAGGGATCACTCGATCGATGCGCCGCTACAGTGAAGCACGGGGAAGCCGTGTTTACACACGGCTCTCCCCGTTCTTCAGCTCCGGGGAGCGATCGCGACGGAGCGGCTAAAAACAAATAGCCGCGCCGTCGTCCCGGATCGCTCCCCGAGCGGACCCGACCTCCGCATGTACCGGGGGGGTCCCGATCGAACCCCCCACCCACGTCTAGCAGAGGACGTACAGGTACGTGGATGTGCCTGTCCGTGCCATTCTGCTGACGTATATGTACATGAGGAGGTCGGGAACTGGTTAACCTGGAAACAAAAAAACAATGGTTATATATCTGTAACAAGACATTAGCATATAAAACACAAATATTCATTACTATATATTACATAAACCGTGCACTTTCTTTTAAAATACCAAAAATTGTTGAGCTCAACGTTTCATTAATATGTATTACTATAATACATATTAATGCCATATGGATTTTCGTTCTATGGTATACCAATAATTCCCCCCTAAAAAATGTATTCACCATGGTTAAAAATTAGCAGTTTTAAAACAAACACATTTTTATAAGTTTCCCCTTTGTCTTGCAAGACAGTCATACTTCACCTATTCTGAGTACATTGGAAAACTTCAAAAACAGTTACTTCTATGGAAACAAAGATTACCGTTAATACAAAAAAAATACATATATATATATATATATATATATATGAGGCATCTTACTTTTGTTTTACCATTCAATCGGCTCACTCAATTTGCATGACAATACCGAATAGAAGGGGGGGTCATTCGGGCTGTCAGCACTGAGTCAGCAGCTGAGAACACACATCAATTTAACGAAAGAACTATAGAACACCATTCCTTATGTATTTAAACCTTAACCAACACAAAACAAATCATCATGCCATCACACACAACCTCACAATCCATGGATCTCACACATTTCCGCACAACACATTCAGCTAGGTCAAATATGACCTCAAGACCTTACACAGATCCACATGTTCTATATCCTACTTAAACCCATAACCTCTGTTTATCACTTCTCTGGAAATGTGGATTCCCTATTAAAAATACTCACCTCATCAGTTCTGTTATCCTACCATCCCTGCCCTCCAAGCATCTCGCATTTCTCTTAAAAATACCGTTTCCAATCTAGCGATTCCCATCATTTATATATTTCACAACCCAAGGTCCATATTTATCTATCATTTCTTCCCTCGGAGTCAAGTGGTAAGGTTCCCCACGGCCAGAATTCCGTTTCGAATCGATTTGATTTCCCATCTTTTTAGGGACGACGGACCTTGAGCTGATACCGCAACCCTTATAGGTCGCTTATTCCAAAGCTAGCTACACTTTGACATGATTGGGTCGGCGGGTACCTCCCCCGTCCACCTTTACCGATTTTTTTTCACTACTTGCCAGAACAATCCCTGTACTGATTATAGTCCTTCAAAAAATTAGCCCTGAGATTTTCCAAACCAAACGGTTCAACCTCCCCGCAGACTTTCCAAAGTATTCTAAAAGAAATGCTTACTGTACCACAGGGCTTCCCAAGCATTAAGCATGATTAGACCCTATGATGGCTTGTACTACAGGAGGCAATTTTAACTGACGAACCCCTAATTACACTATGATTTTTTTGCAGTTACAATATAGCCAGTGTTTCCAGATTCAATTACACCGCTTACCATCTCCAGTTATTTGTTTAAACAGAGGAATAGATTCACACACATCCAGATAATTCAGTGTGATTTTAGTCTCCATTTCCACTGATGCGATTTGCCATGTGACTTTGGACCCAAAGTCGCATTACAACTCGCAGCCCATTGATTTCAATAGCACCCATTCCAATCTATGTGGCTCAATGCTGCAGCGACCAATAAAGGTACCTGCACCATTTTGATGCGACCTCTGGATCAAAAAACGCATTCAAAGCCACACCACAGTCGCACTAAAGCTGGATTTCCAAATCGCACCCTGAATCAGGCGACATTGGAGTTGCACCAGTGGAAACACAGCCCAAAAGCATAGGTGCTGACGAAACTGAAAATTAACATTTGTGAGATGGATAGGGAAGCTTTGCTCAACAAGAAAAAACTTCATTCAGCACCTACCATGGATCTGGCCTTTATCACAGTATACAGCAACCAATACCAACAATTGGAAAAGATCTTCAAAAAGTATTGGCCCATTTTGAAAGAGCCCAGAACTTTAGAAGCGTTATTGCCACCACGACCCAGATTCATTTACCGTAGAGCACCAACACTATGAACACACCTTGTCCACAATGTACTTGATCCTCCCAGGGAAGTGAATATTTGTCCAGAACTTGAAGGATTCTACAGATGCCAGAGATGCCTACCGTGCAAAACAAATAAACCCCAGCCTCGGAGAAAAACAACATTCAAGTCCCATGTACCACTGGCGGCGGGGGAAACAAAAAGATCCAGGTCTCACAAAATGAGACCCGTTGGATACACAGGTTGGGGTCTCTAGCCCCTAGAGGCCTCAGCCTGGATATTGATTTGAACTGCTTTATTTCTAATTTTACATTTTTTTTATCACAAGTCACTTCTCTTTGCTGGCCTGCACAGGGTCCTGACTTTATTCATTCATCTATTTCTCCTACTAACGTGGAGGTTTCTTGGACACCAACTATTGGTGGAGGTTCACCAACTGAGTCACATAGGTTTAATAACCACTACACCCACACCTTATTGAATATTAATCATTATAGCGGCGCCATCGCCCCACTGTTTATTTACAAAAGCATAGGTGTTTCACTCACAAAGATTGGCCTAATCTCATTCAAAGGGTCAACTGCATAGAGGCACACATGGCCAGATTCACAGTCAGCGGGGTAAATTTGTGCGGGTGTAACGTATCCGCTCTACGCTACGCCTCTGCAACCCAGACGGGCAAGCGCTGTATTCTCAAAGCACTAGCTCTGTAAGTTGCGGCGGTGTAGCACGAATCAGCCGGCGCAAGCCCGCCTAATTCAAATTTGGATCAGGGGGGCGTGTCTTTTTTGTAAATCTACTGTGACCCGATGTGATTGGCGTTTTTGCCGAACGGCGCATGCGCCGTCTGTGGAATTTCCCAGTGTGCATTGCTCCAAAGTACGCCGCAAGGACGCCATTGGTTTCGACGTGAACGTAAATGACGTCCAGCCCCATTCACGGACGACCCACGCAAACCACGCAACTTTCTCTAACTTCGACGCGGGAACGACATACGACATACTTAACATTGGTACGCCGCACTTATGCCTCAAATAGCAGGGGCAACTATACGCCAGGAAAAGCCTAACGTAACTTTACTGCGTCGGCCGGGCGTACGTTCAGGAATTCGCGTATCTAGCTAATTTGCATACTCAACGTGGAATTCGACGGAAGCGCCACCTAGTGGTCCGAAAAAAATATGCAGTTACGATCCGACGGTGTAAGAGACCTACGTCTGTCGGATCTAATGGATATCTATGCGTAACCGATTCTAAGAATCAGGCGCATAGATACGCAAGTACCTTCCGAATTTCTGGCCACTGTCTTCAAGATTCCAAACAGAATCATTATCCGCACTGACACGCTGCTGCAATTTCATTCAAGTTAAGTTCTGAAAAGTTAGTTTGTTGTTAAGCATTCAGACAGGTTAAAAAAAAAACTCTTAACCCAGCTCTGTCTACCATACCAAAATCATATTCATCCAAACTTTAAACTCTCCTCACACACGGGGCAACATTTTGTCATAGAATAATTAATAACGCACGTACATAATTAATAATCAGAGAAATATTAATATCGCACGTAAATAATTAAAATAAGCTATAAAAACCTTTTTGTCTATATAAAAATTAAAGCAAAGAATAGCGCTGCGAAAAAGAGAAAAATATTACATTTATTGATACAGAGTAGAAACTTGTATTACTCCAATGTTTCCAACCATAACATAAAGGATATCACTTGTTAAAACAGAGAGGATATTGCTGAATACTGATACAACATACATGATAATATGGCTATAGAGGATTCAACAATAAGTGATGCTAAATTGTAGAGAGAGACAGAGAGACAGAGGGCGAGAGAGAGAGAGACACAGAGAGAGAGACACAGAGAGAGAGAGACACAGAGAGAGAGACAGACAGAGAGACAGACAGAGAGACAGACAGAGAGACAGAGAGAGAGAGACAGAGATAGAGAGGTTACATCACCACGCCTGGGTCAGCTCATCCATCATGCTTCAGTCTGCTTGGTCAAAACATCATACACTGCACTGTGTCAAGCTCGGACTGTCTTTTTATACCCTTCAGATGTAATTTTTCCCGCTCTAAGAATCAAAAAAAAACCTCTAATATGATTGGTTGACTATGTGTCTTTTCAGAATGACAGTTAAGGACCCCCCCCACAGCATTCCCCTGTAGGTAATGTCCTATTGTGGCCTGTAATCAGACAAGAGATGAAAGGACCCTTTTTTAATATACACACACACACCTGGTATTATTATCTAATTAACACAGTCCTAAATGTGGTCTTCAAACAGGAGATGACAGGAAATTCTTGTACTTTAATGAGAGGACACTTCTTATCAGATCCCCATCCCTTTGAGATAACCTCCCTATGCTAATATAGGTTTAAAAGCCTTTTGTTAGGTGAACTGTAACATCGAGTTACTCTGTTGACTAAAAAAAACAGGCCAATCGACTAACGACATATCCCACTCTCATTAATAAAAAAAGCCTTGTAAAAGAATGACATATACATCTTCATATAAATCTTATAACTATGGATTTGAAAAATCTCTACCACAGTTACAAGCTGGCTCAGGCATGCTGATTGGAGCAGTATGCAGATCCAATCTTCAAGGGCAGCTGCACCGAGTCGGTTGTCACCCGCTGCCCACACACTGACAACAGGAGGATGGAGCGGCAGTGGCCGTCGGAGGACTTCTGTCTCCACCCACCTGCATGACCTTTCAGGGCACCTATCACAGCGGCAGAGTGGTCCAAAAGCCTTTCGGTTCTGGTGGGCGGGCCAGCAACAATACTGAAACACCCAGCTCAGTGTGTACAGTATAGGGAGTAGAGGATCGGAGCACAGGGACACACAGACACACGTCTCTCCGATATCCGTCCACACAGCTAAGGATGTGACAGCCCATGACACTCTCCGGGGAGAAGCTGTACCTCGAGCCCCGCCCCTTCACTGACAATCATTGGATCATCACCCCGAACCCCCTCCTGAATCGCCGCCTCAGTCCCATGATAGGGCCGGCCCTGGGCAGTACAGCAGTGTTCAAAATAATGGCCGCGCAGGCCACACAGGCCGTGCATCCATGACTGGTGTAGTCCAGAGTTACCCACCCTTAAAACCGTTACACCACTTCTACTCCCACCCCATACTTAACGTATAAAGTAACGAGACCACACCTTGGTTTGGAGTAAAAGTGGCCATAACAGCCTATTTATTTAAACAATGTGGGTTAGAACTCCAATTAAAACTTAATCAAGAACAATAACACATAACATCATTAACACAGTCTGTTGGTCTTTCTGGGCAGCCCAAAAAACTCAAACACATTTATAACCAATGCACTGCGGGCCCATAGAATACCTTAGGCCTCCAGCCGTGTAGTCCGCGCGGAGACAACCCTCGCCCGCAGTGCAACCATTACAGTATTCCAGCCAACCTTCAGCTGGAATACACCGGAGGGGCACATACTACCGATAAGACCCCCACCCCTTTTACATCACATTTCTTACTGCCACGTGAAAGACCAACAGACAAACACCGCCATCTCACAGCTGTCATGACGACCCTCTGTTGCAGAGTATGATGGATAAGTGCAGCGGAGTCTAATTCAGATCAGACATATTCTGTAGTAACAGTAACTGGCTTGTTTATTGTAGGATCATCAAACAGACAAAGATGTCTCTCTGCCTCATGGTAAGAACACACAGATTACAAGCAGAACACAGTCTATCATATCAATGATCACTAGCGACATCTTGTGTCCTTTATCTAAACTGCATTCTAAGCTATAGTTTGTTTCATATATCCAACACCCCTTCTCAACAAACTGAGGCTTAGTCCATTAAACCTATCTTCTTCGTAAGCTTTAAATGTCTTTCGGCGGTCAGAGGCTTTGTAAGGATGTCTGCTGTCATTTCCTCTGTTGGGCAATAAAGTAACTCAAGAAGACCTTGCTCTTGAAGATCCCTAAGAAAGTGAAACTTCACATCAATGTGCTTGGTTCTTGAATTAACTCCTTCTGTATGTGCAAGTCCAATGCATCCTTGATTGTCCTCATAGATTTCTGTTGGTCCCAACTGTGGTTGAACTGTGGTTGACCTAAATCTGTTAATAGCTGTCTCAGCCATATAACTTCTTTGCTTGCTTCCGCTGCAGCAATGTATTCTGCTTCAGTAGATGACAGTGAAACAGTGAGTTGCTTCTTACTAGTCCAACTGATGGCGCCTCCTGACAGGAAAAATAAGTAACCACTGGTAGATTTTCTGTCATTGGTGTCTCCTGCCCAGTCAGCATCCACATATCCTGTTAAGGTGCTTTCATTGCTTGCTGGTAACTTGAGCTTGTAGTGCAAAGTCACTTTAAGATAGCGAATGATTCGCTTTACAGCATTCCAGTCCTTTTGATTTGGTATTGAAACCTTTCTGCATAGGATTCCAACTGTTGCTGCAATGTCAGGCCTTGTAGCTGTGGTAAGGTACAGCAATTTCCCTATTGCTTTCCTGTATTAAGTATTAGTTGGTAATGGGTTATCTTGACATTTCATCTCCTTTAGGTAGTTGGTTTCCATGGGAGATTTCACTGGTTTGGCGTCTTCCATTCCAAAAGTTTCAATTATTTCTTGTATTTTGTGTCTTTGATTCAGAAGAAAGCTGCCATCTTCCTCTCTCTCGATCTGGATGCCGAGGTAATTCTTTATGTTGCCGAGGTCCTTGGTGTCAAAGTGCTGATTTAGCTTTTCAAGTATTTCTGCTTCATCCCCTTCTTGCTCAAAACAAAGAATATCATCCACATAAATAAGCAAATAGATCCATCTGTTTGCCAATTTCTTTGTGTATAAGCAGGGGTCTGCTTTGCTCCTTTGAAAGTTTTGATCTGTAAGCACTTCATTTATTTTTATATTCCACGCTCTGGCGGCTTGCTTTAGGCCATATATACTCCTGCCAAGTTTGCATACTAGGTCTGACCTTTGTTCATCTTTGAATCCTGGCGGTTGTTCCATGTAGATTTCTTCTGTTAAATCGCCATGTAGAAACACGGTTTTCACGTCAAAATGTTTCACTTGCATTTTTCCTTGTAACGGCTACTGTCAGTAAAGTCCGTATTGTAGTGTGCTTGACTACTGGTGCAAATGTCTCATCGTAGTCCTCTCCATATTTTTGAGAATAGCCTTTGGCTACTAGTCTTGCTTTGTATCGTTCAATTGGGCCATCTGCATTGTATTTCACTTTAAAAGTCAATTTACAGCCTATGGCTTTCCTTCCGGGTGGTAGTTCTGTAAGTGTCCATGTTTTAGTGTCATGCATGGATTTTATCTCTTCCTCAGCAGCCTTTATCCATTTAGTTGCTTCTTGTTCTGAAAGTTGAGATATGTCTTCCCATTTTACAGGTTCGTTGATACTGGCAGTACTTGCTTTGTATGAGAGACGTATAGGTGGTTTACCTTTGTTTTCTCTTGTTGACCGTCTCATTTTTGTGTCTGAGCCTTCTTGTGTCTGCTCTTCAGTACTGGTTGAGTCTATACTCACTTCAACTGTTTGTTCAGAAATTACAGAGATGGGCTGGTCAATGTCAGTTTTCTCTTGTATTCTTGCTTCTACTGTTGTGATTACATTGTCTCTTAAATCTTCAACAAAAGTTACGCTGTTGTTAATGGTAACCTTGGCTGTTTTGGGATCTAGGATTCTGTAACCTTTGACATTGTCACTGTATCCAACGAAGATACCTTCAAATGCTCTGTTTTGGAGCTTGGTGCGTTTTTCTTCAGGTATGTAGACAAATGCTTTGCATCCAAAAACTCTTAGATGTTTTACACTTGGTTTCTCATTGTGCCATAGTTCATATGGGGTTTTCTCCACTGTTCTGGAAAGAAGTCTGTTCTGCAAATATGTAGCTGTCATGGCTGCCTCACCCCAGTATTTTTGTGGTAGTCCAGAATCTGTCAGCATACATCTGATCATTTCGGTCAGAGTTCTATTCTTTCTTTCAGCTACTCCATTTTGTTCTGGTGTATACGGAACTGTCTTTTGATGTTCTATTCCGTGCCTTTTTAAGTATTCTTGTATCTTACCTCCTGTGAATTCACCTCCATTATCGCTCCGGAGTATGAGAGGCTTCCTCTGAAACTTGTTACTTGTCTTTGTTACATAGTCTTGTAATTTGTCGAAAACTTCACTCTTGTGTTGCATTAGGTAGGTGACTGTATATCTTGAATAGTCGTCTATGAAAGTCACTATGTACCTGTTGCCTCCAGGTGTTGGTGGGTTTAGGGAACCACACACGTCACTGTGAACTAAGTCAAGTGGTCTTGAGGCTCTCTTTTGACTGACTTTGGGAAGTGTTGCTCTTGTAGCTTTGGATTTGATGCAACACTCACATTTGATAGTGACTGGACAAGGGGATATTATCAGATCCCTTGTCAGATTCCTCCTCTGTAGTTCCTGTATGCATTCTGGGTGTCTGTGACCTAGACGTCTGTGCCATATATGTATACAGTCATTGTGCTTGTGTGTACATAGTCTCACCTTTTCCTTCACTGTGTCGAGGTGATATAGATGATCATCCAACTTGGCACTTGCTATTGTCTGTTTGCCGTTTAGAATGGAACACTTGCCACCTTGGAATTTCACAGTGAGTCCTCTGGCTGTTAGACGCTTCACAGATAAGAGTCCTCCTTCTAGATTAGGAACATAAAGCACATCTTTCACTGGTATGGTTAAATTGTGTCCCGCATCATTAGGGCATACAAGAGTTCCGTGCCCACATCCTTCTGCATGTATTTTGCTTCCATCTGCAAGGTAAATAGTTTCTTTGTTGTTCGGATCAAGTTCTATGAAGAAACTTCTATCACTCGTCATGTGACTGGTTGCTCCTGAATCGATGCACCAATCTTGGCATTTATTGTTGCCTGTCGCTTTAAATGTGGCATTCCAGTTGCCTTCCCTTGGGTCATGGATTGTGGTTTTGACCTTTTGTTTAGCATAAGAGGGACGTTGTCTCATTTGCTCTGCTCTCCATATAGTACAGTCTTTCTTTATGTGTCCCTGTTTGTGGCATCTGAAACACACTCTGGTTTCTTTTCTGTGTAATCTTGCGTCTGTAGCTTTAAGAGCGGTACTGGTGTCGGTTTCTGTGGAGTCATGCATTAATTCCTTTCTTTCTTCATCTATGAGCCTGGTTTTTACAAATGCTACCGTCAAATCTGTTTTGGCTCAAGTCTCCAGTGCATTTATCAGTGCAGTGTATGTATCAGGTAAACTGCATAATAACATGGCTGCAATGTGACTGTCTGTTATGTTCTCCCCGATTGATCTGAGTTGCGCAATCACTTTCAGCATTGCGTTTATATGCTCCTGCATGTCCTGTTCTCTGCCAAGTCTAATTTTGTAAAGTTTCCGCAGCATAAACAGCTTGTTGTTTAAACTGGATCTTTCATGCAGTCTTTTCAGTACATCCCACATGCCTTTCGCTGTGTCCTCATTGCGTATATGAATGAGCTGATCATCTTCTACTAGTAAACTTATTGTGGCACGTGCTTGTCTGTTTTTCTTGTCCCAGTCCTGATTATTATCCTGTGGTCTGTCTGTAGTGGTAACCTCCCACAAGTCATCTCTGGATAACAGCATTTCCACTTTAAACTTCCATAGCTGGTAATTGTCATTATTCAGCTTTGCCACTGAGAGTTTAAGTTCTGAGTTTCCGGCCATTTTATCCCTATATATAAACAGTCTTACTTGTCTATAGGAGATGTCACTGGAAAGCTTCTTTATGTCGATCTCCGCATCAGCCACGCTGTCTTCCGTTCAGGCTTTTGTTCTGCTTAGGCCGCACCTGGTCATAAGACTTTATCCGGACTCTGGGCCCATAACCTGTTGCAGAGTATGATGGATAAGTGCAGCGGAGTCTAATTGAGATCAGACATATTCTGTAGTAACAGGAACTGGCTTGTTTATTGTAGGATCATCAGACAGACAAAGATGTCTCTCTGCCTCATGGTAAGAACACACAGATTACAAGCAGGAAGAGAAAACCAACGAGTACATCACTGTGATACAGAAAACACAGCATATCATAAAGAACACAGTCTATCATATCAATGATCACTAGCGACATCTTGTGTCCTTTATCTAAACTGCATTCTAAGCTATAGTTTGTTGCATATATCCAAACACCCTCGTCCCATGCACCTGCAAAAGAGAAAAACACAACAACAAACACAAATATCAAAAAAACAGGGAGGGAGGGTGGGAAAAACTGCCTCCTCCACTAAATGACCCGAGAAGCTGTTCCCTTTTCCAGCCCCGCCTCTCCTTTTATAATGCCGCACCCCCACCATCTGCCTTCCTCTGCTTGCTCTCCACCCCTCAAATGCTTAACCCTTGCTGTGCTGCGTCCTGAACACCCTGTCATGCCCGGCCCTCCACTACTGTCATTCTTCCCTGTTTGCTCCGGGCCTCACTTTATTTTGACAGGCTGCCTGTCACTTAAACTGGCCCACTGAGCCGATCGGCCCACCGGGAATCTCCCGGTAGTCCCGATGGCCAGTCCATCCCTGGTTAACTCTCAGGGCCATGATGTCTTCACTCCTCCTTTTACTACGTACCAGGCTGGATTTTTGGGATGGTTGCTGAAAAATTGTGCAGGTTCGTTTCTCCAGCAGTATGCAGCCTATTCACAACAGGTGGTGTTGGAATGTATTGCTTCTGTGCACCGTTTAATTTAGCAATGTGAGCAAGGGAGAGACAAATTGACTTTAGTTCAACCTTTGCTACAAGCTTGGTCAAAGATCATATCCCCAGTGCTTGATGAGTCACATAAGTACCTTGCTAATGCCACCATACTCCGATACTCTTCCCTCTATTCTTCCTAGTACTGTTACTACCTTACCATCAGCAGTACAGTCTGGTCAGCACAAGGCAAGTACATGCAGGACTCCAATATCTAAGCCTAAGAAAAAGAAACAAAACACGTCTCCTGCTCTTATAACTGTGCCACTATGTTGCCTGCTGATCCTATTCCCACCGATCCAGTGCCTGGTGCGATCCAGTCCTCCTCCATGCAGACGACTGCTGTTGATGTGATCCAGTCCTCCTCCATGCAGATGGCTGTTTCTGATGTGATCCAGTCCTCCTCCATGCAGAAGGCTGTTGCTGATGTGATCCAGTCCTCCTCCATGCAGACTGATGCTGATGCGATCCAGTCCACCTCCATGCAGACGACTGCTGCAGATGCAATCCAGTCCTCCTCTATGCAGACTGCTGATGCGATCCAGTCCTCCTCCATGCAGACTGCTGATCAGGGTTGTCTTAATGAGAGGGCACACTTGGGCACTGCCCAGGGGTCACAGCTGCACAGGGGGGCCTCTGCACTTTCCCCAAAGCAGCTGGTCCTTGAGCCCACGCTGCCCCAAAATTGGGGGCCCCATGATGGCACTGAGAGTGATGGATACACAGGAGAGGCAGGCTGGCAGCGGTGCGCTGTGCAGAATGATACCTATTATTTGACAGCCAGTAGGGAGGGGCAGGGCCGGAGCGCCAGTGATGCTCTGACCCCGCCCCATTGAGCTTGATTGCTCAGGACTAGAAGGAAGGAATGTAGAGAGGCCACAGTGTATGGGGTATCAGGGATGTAGTGGGGTCACAATACAAGGGGTATCTTATGGTATATGGTTACAGTGCTGGGGGGAATATCTAGGGTGTAGAGGGGTCAGAGTGCTGGGGGGACATCAGGGGTGTAGAGGCATCAGAGTGCTGGGGGATATCTGGGGTGTAGAGGGGTCAGAGTGCTGGGGGATATCTGGGGTGTAGAGGGGTCAGAGTTCTGGGGGGATATCTAGGGTGTAGAGGGGTCAGAGTGCTGGCAGGATATCTGGGGTGAAGAGGGGTCAGAGTGCTGGAGGGATATCTAGGGTGTAGAGGGATCAGAGTGCTGGGGGGATATCTAGGGTGTAGAGGGGTCAGAGTGCTGGCGGGATATCTGGGGTGTAGAGGGGTCAAAGTGCTGGGGGGATATCTGGTGTATAGAGGGGTCAGAGTGCTGGGGGGATATCTGGGTAGTAGAGGGGTCAGAGTGCTGGCGGAATATCTGGGGTGTAGAGGGGTCAGAGTGCTGGCGGAATATCTGGGGTGTAGAGGGGTCAGAGTGCTGGGGTTGCCTCAATCTAGCAGATATTTTATATGCACAGGACAACTTTGTTACTTTTATGTATGTATTTTCCCACTGTTTCTTTGCTGTACAGAATGATTGTTCATGTAGTTAATGCGAAGCTCCACCTAAAAGCGGAAGCTCCACTTGTCTGCCTCCTACCTACTTGATGTCTGTTTACTTGCGCTGCCTCCATTGTATGGGCCCCAGAGCATTACTTTGCCCAGGGGCCCATGATGCTATTAAGATGGCCCTGCTGCTGATGCGATCTAGTCCTCTTCCATGCAGACTGCTGATACAATCCAGTCCTCATCCATGTTGCAGACTGCTGATGTGATCCAGTCCTCCTCCATGTTGCAGACTGCTGATGCGATCATGCCTCCTCCATGTTGCCACCTGCTGCTGATGTCCATGCCTCCTCCATGTTGCCACCTGCTGCTGATGCGGTCCATGCCTTCTCCATGTTGCCGCCTGCTGATGCGATCCATGTCTCCTCCATGTTGCCACCTGCTGCTGATGTCCAGGCCTCCTCCATGCTGCCACCTGCTGCTGATGTCCATGCCTCCTCCATGCTGATGCCGCCTGCTGATGGGGTTCATTCCTCTTCCATGCTGCTGTTTGCTGATGGTGTACAATCCTTCTCCATGCTGCCATCTGTTGCCAAACCTGCCGCGGGTGACCTACCATCTGTTGCCAAGCTTGCCATGGCGGGTTCCCGGGCTGCCACTGTCCTGCTGGACTATGCTGGCTCCCGGACTGCTACCCAGTCTGATGTGCCCGCTGCCAAGCCTGTTGATCTGGTGCCCACTGCCCCTCTGGATTGTGCTTATTCCGGGGCTGCTGCCCCTCTGGACTGTGCTAATTCCGGGGCTGCTGCCCCTCTGGACTGTGCTAATTCTGGGGCTGCCGCCCCTCTGGACTGTGCTGATTCCAGGGCTGCCGCCCCTCTGGACTTTGCCTAATCCAGGGCTACCACCCCTCTGGACTGTGCTGATTCCAGGACTGCCGCCCAGCCGGACTGCGCTATATCTAGGGTTGCTTCACAGTTGGACTATGCCAATACCTGTGCCACTGCCCAGTCTGATGTGCCTCTGCCTGTTGCCCAGACTGCTGATCCGGTGCCTGCTTCCCAGCCTGCCTCTGGATGTCCTGTGCCCAACAACCTGCCTGCCTCTGAGGGTCTGACCAGAAGAAAACCCAGCCAGTTTTGGGACCCTGGAGGTGGGATTCTCACCAAGCCTTCAAACATTGGCAGTGGGGTACTTACAGGGGGCTTACAGACCCCAGTGGCAGGGCCTTGTGGAGCGTTAAGGGGCGGGGGGAATCTGTCAGGGTTGAGTTCACCTGCCGGTGGCACTGGGGTTCGCTTTGCAGATGTCTGCATTTCCAGTGTCCACCAGCAGGTGTCTCCCAGAAGCCAGCAGGTTTTGATCAGCGACACCTGGCTCCAGCTGCCAGGTGGATATTTAACCACTTGACCACTGTGCACTTAAGCCCCCTTAATAACCAGACCAATTTTCAGCTTTCGGTGCTCTCACATTTCGAATGACAATTACTCAGTCATGCAACACTGTACCCATATGACATTTTCATTCTTTTTTCATACAAATAGAGCATTCTTTTGGTGGTATTTAATCACCCCTGGGTTTTTTTTTTTGTGCTATAAATGAAAAAAGACCGACATTTTGGAAAAAATAATAATTTTTCTTCGTTTCTGTTATAAAATTTAACAAATTAGTGATTTTTCTTTATAAATTTTGGCCAAAATTTATACTGCTACATATCTTTGGTAAAAATAAGTACAAATTGGTGTATATTATTTGGTCTTTGTGAAAGTTATAGAGTCCACAATCTATGGTGCCAATATCTGAACATTTATCACACCTAAAGGAACTGACGACCTATCTCATTTCTTGAGACCCTAACATGCCAAAAAAGTATAAATACCCCCCAAATGACCCCTTTTTGGAAAGAAGACATTCCAAGGTATTTTAGATAGAGGCATGGTGAGTTTTTTGAAGTTGTAATTTTTTCCTACAATTCTTTGCAAAAATCAAGATTTTTTTCTCTTTTTTTGTTCCTCACAAAATTGTCAAATTAGCAGGTTATTTCTCACACACAGCATATGCATACCACAAATTACACCCCAAAACACATTCTGCTATTACTCCTGAGTATGGCGATACCACATGTGTGAGACTTTTACACAGCGTGGCCACATACAGAGGCCCAACATGCAGGGAGCACCTTCAGGCATTCTGGAGCACCCAAGCCAATTCTGACATTTCTCTCCTACATCATCATATATTTGCTAGAAAATTACATAGAACCCCAAAACATTATATATGTTTTTTTAGCAGAGACCCTATAGAATACAATGGCAGTCAATGCAACTTTTTATATCGCACGGTATTTGCGCAGCAATTTTTCGAATTTTTTGTGCTTTAAAAAAAAAAAACAGTAAAGTTAGCCCAATGTTTTTGCATAATGTGAAAGAAAGTTACGCTGAGTAAATAGATACCCAATATGTAAACCTTAAAAATTGCACAAGCTTGTGGAATGGCGCAAAACTTTGCTACTTAAAAATCCACATTAATCCGCACTTTAATTTTTTTTACTGGTTACATGGTTTTAGTTACAGAGAAGGTCTAGGGCCAAAATTATTGCTCTTGCTCTAATGTTCGCAGCGATACCTCACGTGTAGTTTGAACACCGTTTTTATATGTGGGTGGGACTTAGATATGCGTTCGCTTCTGCATGCGAGCTACCGGGGACAGGGGCGCTTTAAAAAAATGTTTTATTTTTTATTGTTCATTTTACTTTATTTATTTTAGTTTGACACTTTTTTCCCAAAAATTCAAGTTAGACTTACCGGTAACTTGTTTTCCAGAAGTCTTTCAGGACAGCACCTTGAGAGATAGTGACTCCTCCCTATTCCTCATGAAACACCTTCTTCCAAATCTTTAAATGGAGGCCACTCCCCAGAATACTCAGTTGTCACAGAGAAACCTCCGGCCCCGGCTGGAACACATAAACACATACGTTAGTCACAGCATGGCACATTAAACCAATAGGGCGGGTCGTTGCTGTCCTGAAAGACTTCGGGGAAAACAAGTTACCGGTAAGTCTAACTTGAATTTTCCCAAAGTGTCTTTCAGGACAGCACCTTGAGAGGAAACCAGAGACTTACCACCTTAGGGCGGGACGACAGCTTGTAGGACCTTCCTGCCGAATGCCTGGTCACTGGCAGAAGTGAGGTCCAATCTGTAATGCCACACAAACGTGCAAAAGCTTGACCACGTAGCCGCTTTGCAGATTTGCTTTGGGGTGGAACCAGCTCTTTCTGCCCATGAGGCTGCAAGTGCTCGTGTTGAGTGAGCACGGATCCCTTCTGGCGGGACCTCGTCTGCGTGCAAGTAGGCTTCCTGAATAGCTAACTTCAGCCATCTAGCCAAGGTACCCTTTGATGCTTGGTACCCTTTTTTGTTACCCCCGAACAAAACAAATAAAGAATCTGCACGTCTAAAAGACTTTGTTATTTCAAGGTAACATAACAAAGTCCTTCTCACGTCTAGCATATGAAAAAAAGTCTCTTTTCCCCTGAGGGATTTGCGCAAAAAGTAGGTAGCACTATATCCTGAGAACGATTAACTACTGAAGCTACCTTCGATAAAAACGTAGGATCTGTTCTAAGAACAACTCTATCCTTAACCACTTGCCCACCGGGTTAATTCTGGCACTTCTCTCCTTCATGTGAAAATCACAATTTTTTTGCTAGAAAATTAATCAGAACCCCCAAACATTATATATTTTTTTTTAGCAGACATCCTAGGAAATAAAATGGCAGTCATTGCAATACTTTTTGTCACACCGTATTTGCGCAGCGGTCTTACAAGCGCACTTTTTTTGGATAAAAATCACTTTTTTGAATTAAAAAATAAGACAACAATACATTTTGCCCAATTTTTTTATATATTGTGAAAGATAATGTTACGCCGAGTAAAATGATACCCAACATGTCACGCTTAAAAATTGCGCCCGCTCGTGGCATGGCGTCAAACTTTTACCCTTAAAAATCTCGATAGGCGACGTTTAAAAAATTCTACAGGTTGCATTTTTTGAGTTGCAGAGTAGGTCTAGGGCTAGAATTATTGCTCTCACTCTAACGATCGCGGCGATACCTCACTTGTGTGGTTTGAATACCGTTTTCATATGCGGGCGCTACTCGCGTATGCGTTTGCTTCTGCGCGCGAGCTCGTCGGGACGGGGCGCTTTAAAAAATTTTTTTTTGGTTTTCTTATTTATTTTTATTTAGTTTTATAATTTTTTACACTGAAATAAAAAAAAAAAATTGATCACTTTTATTCCTATTACAAGGAATGTAAACATCCCTTGTAATAGAAAAAAGCATGACAGGTCCTCTTAAATATGAGATCTGGGGTCAAAAAGACCTCAGATCTCATAATTAGACTTAAATGCAAAAAAAAAAAAAAAAAAAAATGTCATTTTTTCAAATGACAAAAAAAAAATGTTTCTTTAAGAGGCTGGGCGGGACTGACGTTTTGACGTCACTTCCGCCCAGCAGAGCTATGAGGACGGGTGAAGGAGATTTCTCCTTCAGTCCCGTCCCCGCTCAGCTGCCGAACACATCCGATCCCCTCCGCCGCTACCGACGGCTCCGGTAAGCGGCGGAGGGCGCGGGAGAGCGGCGGGAGGGGGGGGGGCCCCTCTCCCGCCACCGATAACGGCGATCTCGCGGCGAATCCGCCGTGGAGACCGCCGTTATCGTGTACACCACCGCCCCCTGAAAAGATGAATATCTCGGTTGCGGCAGCAGCTGCTGCCGTTATCGAGATATTCAACTTTAAAAAGAGGACGTCTTTTTGACATGGGGCGGTGGTCAAGAGGTTAAACAAAACTAAATAAGGTTCCCTTATTGACAGGGCATGTAATTCGCTAATCCTGCGTGCTGACGTTATAGTGACCAGGAATAAAGTCTTAAAGGTGAGATCTCTAAGAGAAATATCCTTTAAGGGTTCAAATGGCTTACCAGCCATAGATTTCAGCACTACCGAGAGATTCCATTTCGGGAAACCCCTAACTTGGGTCGGTCTAGATCTTGTGAGGGACCTGAAAAATTTAGTTACCAAGGGTTCTGAGGCTACGGCCCTTTCTAGGAACACTGCCAAAGCGGATACCTGAACCTTTAGAGTGTTGACCGCCAGTCCCTTATCCGCCCCCTCCTGTAGAAATTACAAAATGGATTTAAGGTCGTTAGGATCCTGATCCGACAAGGTACACCAGGTTGAAAAAACTTTCCATACCTTCGTGTAGATAGCCCTTGTCACGTTATTCCTGCTGCTTAGCAGGGCAGAAACGAACCGGTCCGAAAACCCTTTTTCCTTCAGAAGTTGCCTTTCAGAAACCAAGCTGCACAGGAGAGACTGGACACGTCTGGATGAAACACAGGGCCCTGCACTAACAGATCCTGCCTGAGGGGTAGATGCCAACATGGCCCGGCTGCCATACCTGGGACCGTCAATAACCATGCTCTCTTGGGCCAGTACGGAGTAATCAAAATGACTGGAACCTTTTCCCTCTGAATTTTCCTTAACACTAGGGGAATTAACTGAAACGGGGGGAAAGCGAAGCACAGGCTAAATCTCCAAGGATGCGCCAGAGCATCTATCCCTAGGGACCCGTCCAGCCTGCTTAGGGAAAATAATTGAGGCACCTGGGAGTTCTCTTTTGAGGCAAAAAGGTCTACCTCTGGGAGACCCCACCTGTTGGAGATTTCCCCCAAGACCTCCGGGTTCAGAGACCACTCTGACTCCCATACCTGATGTCTGCTTAGGTAATCTGCCATCCTGTTCAGGGACCCCTTTAGATGTAATGCTGAAAGGGACCGAAAATTATTTTCTGCCTAAAACAGAATATCTGCAGCAAGAGTCTGCAGGGCTCTGCTCCTCGTGCCCCCTTGCTTGTTTAGGTATGCCACTACTGTAGCGTTGTCTGTTATCACCTGAATATGGCGATCCTGGAGAACCGGAGAAAACTTTACTAGGGCCAGAGCAATCGCCTTTAGCTCTCTCCAGTTTGAGGACTGTACTGACTCCTCCTTCCTCCAAGACCCCTGTATGAAGTCTCTTTCCAAGTGGGCACCCCATCTCCATGCACTGGCGTCTGTGGTCAGTCTTTTCTCTACTGGAAAAGACCACACTAGGCCCTTCGAAAGGACCTCCTGATCCTTCCACCAATAGAGAGATCTCTTTACACAGGCCGGGACCTTTATCTGGATGTCCAGGGAGCTGAGCCTGTGATCCCAAAACCTCAGAAGAAAGGTTTGCAGGCACCTGAAATGCCGCCTTGCCCACTGAATAGCTGGTATGGTCGAGGTCAAAACCCCCCAATGCTGACATCACCTGCCTTATAGTTATAGGCTGGTTGGACTGCAGCTGCACTACTACGTCCTGAACCCTGACCTTTTTCTCTAGGGGGAGAATTTTTTTTTGATTTAGCGAATCTACCTGGTAGCCCAAGAAGCGGACCTCTTGAGAAGACACTAGGGACGACTTCTGAAGATTCAAAATCCAGCCTAGTGACTCCAGGTGACCTCGCGCCCTGGTTATGTCCTCTAACAGTCTTTCCTTCGAGGGGGCGAAGAACAAGAGGTCGTCCAGGTAAGGTACGACTGCTACACCCTGTAGACAAAGGGGGGCTAATGCTTCTGCCATCACCTTGGTGAAAATTCGAGGTGAGGATGACAGACCGAATGGGAGGGCCTGAATCGTGGCAAATAGCTCATTCTTTACAGAGGCAAACAACTCTTCCCATACCGAGGCTGATTCCTCCCTCACTAAAGAAGCAATACATGCACTGCATAGAGCCTTCTTCCAACTCTCCCCCATCTTAGTCCTACATGAGGGACACTTTCTCTTTGTGTCCGTCTTGACCTGGGGAGAAAAAAGAGAAGAGAACAGGGGAATCCCTAATCAAAAACAAACCTCAATAAGTACACAATCTGACAAAAAATCTGGATGATCTGTTGTCTCTATTGAAGGAACAGGATCCGCCTGATTTGATTGACACTAATCTCGAACAATTAGATTTTAAAAATAAATCTGACAAATTCCCCTCCCTGAACTCTAACCCAAACCTGGTGGCATTTGTCACTCTGATAACAGCAGACATCAAAAAATTTAAAACACACAAGTCACAGGGTAATCTTACTCAACTTGAACAACCCGCTCTTGAGAATTGAAAGAAATGTCATTCCTTTACGATCAAACCTTCTGACAAGGGAGGAAATATTGTCATAATGTCGAATGAACAATACAAAATTATGTGTAATGAAATTGTCAGGATCAGCGTCTAAAGGTAACCAGACACGTAGGCTACACAAGAGAACTGAGACCAAACAAAGGATATAGACAAAGTCTCTTTCCAAGTGGGCTCCCCATCCCTATGCACTGGCGTCTGTGGTCAGTCTTTTCTCTACTGGAAAAGACCACACTAGGCCCTTCGAAAGGACCTCCTGATCCTTCCACCAATAGAGAGATCTCTTCACACGGGCTGGGACCTTTATCTGGGTGTCCAGGGAGCTGAGCCTGTGATCCCAAAACCTCAGAAGAAAGGTTTGTAGGCACCTGAAATGCATCCTTGCCCACTGAATAGCCGGTATAGTCGAGGTCAAAACCCCCAATGCTGACATCACCTGCCTTATAGTTATAGGCTGGTTGGACTGCAGCTGCACTACTACATCCTGAACCCTGACCTTTTTCTCTAGGGGGAGAATTTTTTTTGATTTAGCGTATCTACCTGGTAGCCCAAGAAGCGGACCTCTTGAGAAGGCACTAGGGAGAACTTTCCTTCAAGGGGGCAAAGAACAAGAGGTCGTCCAGGTAAGGTACGACCGCTACACCCTGTAGACAAAGGGGGGCTAATGCTTCCACCATCACCTTGGTAAAAATTTGAGGTGAGGATGACAGACCGAATGGGAGGGCCTGAATCGTGGCAAATAGCGCATTCTTTACAGAGGCAACCAACTCTTCCCGTACCGAGGCTGATTCCTCCCTCACTAAAGAAGCAATACATGCACGGCATAGAGCCTTCTTCCAACTCTTCCCAATCTTAGTCCTACATGAGGGACACTTTCTATTTGTGTCCATCTTGACCTGGGGAGAAAAGAGAGAAGAGAACAGGGGAATCCCTAATGAGACCTCGTCCCAACAGATGGACCCCCCCACCTAGGTGCACTAGGAAAGAAAAAGTGTGCCCATTCCAGTTTCCAGACAGGCCCCCATGCCACTAGGGGGGAAAGAAAGGAGACAGAATGGAAAAAAGAATACCCTTAGGGAAAAACGCAGACTTACATTGCTGCCTCCCGCCGGGGTCTTGATGGTGCCTGTGCCTGTTCCCACCGCTGAAACTTCTGCTCCCTCCATGGCAGACGACACCGCTTCACTTGTGGCTTACAGCACGCTTCCGGACTCCTATAACGCCACTGCGCCGGACCGGAATAGGCCCCAGCCTCCATCCTGCCCCTTCCTCCTGCGGACGCGCCGGAAATGACCCGAAATCCCGGCGACCGCTTCCATCCTGGCCACGCCAAAATGGCGGTGTAACACAAGCGCGTGCTTTACTGGCTCTCACCGAGCACCGGAGAAAAAAAGGGGAGCCAGAACGCTACCACTGCCGAGCGGGTAGGATGGGAGGACGGACGGTCTCGATGGCATCATGCCATAAAAAAAAGAAGGTCGGAGAGAAGCCGTCTTCCAGGCGCACCTGGGATATAGACTCCCCCCCCCAAGAAAATGTTCCCTCCGGCCAGAGGAAACACAAAAACTGAGTATTCTGGGGAGTGGCCTCCATTTACAGATTTTGAAGAAGGTGTATCCTGAGGAAGAGGGAGGAGTTGCTCTCTCAAGGTGCTGCCCTGAAAGACGCTTTGGTAAAATACATTATTTCATCACTTTTATTCCTATTACAAGGAATGTAAACATCCCTTGTAATAGGAATATGGCAAGACAGGTGTTCTTTACATTGAGATATGGGGTCAATAAGACCCCACATCTCACCTCTAGGCTGGGAAGACTGAAATAATAAAAAAAAAGATCCTGGCTTTGATCGTATCGGTGAGTCGGTAGAAACACCGGAGGGCAGCGGGAGTAGGGGACGTCCCCTCTCGCCTCTCGTAAGAACGATCAAACGGCGTAACAGCCGCTATGATCATTCTTATGGTGTAGGGAATCGCTGGCTGAAAAAGCTGATATGTGATTGATGCCTGTAGCTGCACCCATCATTCAGATATCCCTGCACAAATTCAAGGATGTCATATGACGGCCAGCGGGCGGGAAGTGGTTAAAACACATTTTTTTTAACACAAAGTTGTCCATTTATACAATATTTCTAACACATAGGATGTACATACCTAAAATGACACCCCAAAATAGATTCTCCTACTCTTGAATACAGCGATACCACATGTGTGAGACTTCCACAGCCTGGCCATATACAGAGTACAGCCGAGTATGGCAGTGTATGGCTGGGTATCACAGAGTATGACAGTGTATGGCTGGGTATCACAAAGTATGGCAGGGTATTGCAGAGTATGGCTGGGTATTGCAGAGTATGGCGGGGTATGGCAGAGTATGGCGCGGTATTACAGAGTATGGCGGGGTATGGCAGAGTATGGCGGGGTATGGCAGAGTATGACGGGGTATCACCAAGTATGGTGGGGTATGGCAGAGTATGGCGGGGTATGGCAGAGTATGGCGGGGTATTACAGAGTATGGCGGGGTATTGCAGAGTATGGCGGGGTATTGCATAGTATGGCAGAGTATTGCAGGGATGGCAGAATATTGCAAAGTATTGTAGGGATGGCAGAGTATTGCAGAGTATTGCATAGTATTGCAGGGATGACAGAGTATTGTAGGATGGCAGAGTATTGCAGAGTATTGCAGGGATGGCAGAGTATTGCAGGAATGGAAGAGTATTGCAGAGTATTGCATAGTATTGCAGGGATGGCAGAGTATTGAAGAGTATTGCAGGGATGGCAGAGTATTGTAGGATGGCAGAGTATTGCAGAGTATTGCAGGAATGGCAGAGTATTGCAGAGTATTGCAGAGTATTGCAGGGATGGCAGAGTATTTCAGGGATGGCAGAGTATTGTAGGATGGCATAATATTGCAGGGATGGCAGAGTATTGCAGGAAAGGCAGAGTATTTCAGGGATTGCAGAGTATTGCAGAGTATTGCAGGGAAGGCTGAGTATTGTAGGGATGGCCGAGCATGGATGGATAGATCTGTGACTGCAGTTGTCACAGATCCAGCCCACAGCGCTGCTGCCACCCGCTCTCTCCCCTCTCACACTGTACCGATCAGTACAGAGAGGGGAGAGAGGAACCAGCGTCATCACATGACGCCGATTTGTTTACAAGTGATCGCTCCGTCATTGGACGGAGCGATCACGTGGTAAACTTCCGCTATTAGTGGCAATTTACTGTGATCCGTGATGGTCACGGACACTCCTGTGTGGGCGCCCCAGGGAGCGCAATTCTGGGAGGACGTTATATAACGTCCTTCCAGAGTTAAGGACCCACCCTGCCGCCGTTATTTTTTGGTGTGCGGTGGTTATGTGGTTAAGGCTGCTCCTCCCTTCCCCCAGGGTGTCACGATTCTGGTCCCTTCCTTGCTGCCTGCGCCTGATCCAGTTTGTACCTCTCTGCCTTGTTCCTGCCTTGCTTCTATTCTAGTACCCTGTTGAGATCCCACGTCCGTGCATTCCCTGTACCCTTGTCCTTTTAGATAGTTTTTGTATTTAGTTAGTAGTTAGGTTTTTTGTTATTAGTCTCCATTCACATCTAGGCCACCAAAAGCCCGACGCCGGACGCTTGTGCCGCTAGAGGGGGAAATTCCCATTGCTGTCTATGGAGATGGTTCACATCTCATAGACGCCGTACGCCTGTCGCCTGAAAAAAAGTCCCGGACCCTTTTTTTCAGGCGACATTGGCGTTCGCCCATTGACAGCAATGGGAAGAATAAAAAAAAAAAAAAGATACACTATCCGCGGCAAAATACGCCACGTACGCGGCGTTGCTTGTCGCGGAGATGTGAATGGAGCCTTAGTCTTTTGGGGTTTGTTTATGTTCACCTTTACTGTGTGCTGTGTTTGCTGTGTTTCACTGTCACTATCACTTTAATATATATCCTTTGTTTGGTCTCAGTTCTCTTGTGTAGCCTACGTGTCTGGTTACCTTTAGACACTGATCCTGACAATTTCGTTACACATAATTTTGTATTGTTCATTCGACATTATGACAATATTTCCTCCCTTGTCAAAAGGTTTGATCGTAAGGGAATGACATTTCTTTCAATTCTCAAGAGCGGGTTGTTCAAGGTGAGTAAGATTACCCCGTGACTTGTGTGTTTTACATTTTTTGATGTCTGCTGTTATCAGAGTGACAAATGCCACCAGGTTCGGGTTAGAATTCAGGGAGGGGAATTTGTCAGATTTATTTTTAAAATCTAATTGTTCGAGGTTAATGTTAATCAAATCATGCGGAACCTGTTCCTTCAATAGAGACAACAGATCATCCAGATTTTTTGTCAGATTGTGTACTTATTGTGGTTTGTTTTTCAGCATTTTTAGAATAGAGGCTTATAAATAACAGCTTCTTAGCGAATACGTTTAGATCCTTGATCGCCTCAAAGGTATCAAGGTTCAAGTCTGGGAAAAAGCTGAGCCCCTTTGAAAGCAGGGCCTCCTTCTTATTAGAAAGTATGTGATTAGATACATTGATAATGTCCATGGTGTTCGTATTAGTTTGATTAACATCAGAGAGTGCTAAACCTATGTGTCTGGGGTCTGTTCTGACCCTTGTGGTAAAAAACCCTCCTCTTTTTTGAGAGTAGCACAAGTAATATCTTGTATGGATTGTACACCCAAGTGTTGAAAGTTAGTCAGACCTTCACCCATATTGTCAGAAGTATGCCAGAAGTATCACCCCGTGTGTTAGTTTTAGCATAGTTACCCAAGGTCCCCAATAGGGAGTGAGTAGAGGAAGAAGTGGTATCCGTCATGCGTTTTTTCTGTGAATTCAAATCATCACCATCTAAATGGGTTTTTTATTCTGTCCTCATGTTCTTTAAAGGCAGGAAGACTCTTAAACGATTGTAATTTGCTATATATTAAATCAATATCCTTCTCTAACACGTGAGTGCATGCATTGTATTCCTCAACAAGTAGTTGCATCATATTTTGTGTACACAACTGTAAATTGTTTTCCCATTTCTTTTTAAAATCAATGTTGATGGTCTCGATTAATGGGAAAATTTGAATACGTAAACAGAGGCGTTGCTAGGGGGGTGCGGGGGGTGCGGTCCGCACCGGGTGACACCCACTAGAGGGGTGACACCATCCCGATTTAAATAAAAAAATAAAAAATTAATATTTTTTTTTTAGCTGAGATGTGGGGGGGGGGGGCGGCCCCCCCACGACTGCAGCGATGAGCGCCGCGGAATCGGAGCGCCGCGGTACAAGAGGAGGGGGGGTTGCGGGGTGACACCGCAGCACCATCCATCCCCCTCCTCTCACAGCCAAGGGCTGTTAGCGGTGCTCGGCAGTCGGCACACAGGCACAGCCCCCTCCTCTCTGTTTGTGTGTACAGAGGGGGAGGGGCCGAGGGGACCGTCTGTCCATGTGCCGTGGCTCTGCTTGCGATGATCTGAGGTACTGAATGGGAAGGGGGGGTGTTTGCACCTGGGGGGATTTCACTGAAGGGGGGGGGGTTTGCACTGAAGGGGGGGGGGGGTTGTACTAAGGGGGTGTTTGCACTAGGGGGTTTTCACTAAGGGGGGTTTGCACTGGGGGGGTTGTACTAAGGGGGGGTTTGCACTGGGGATGTTTGCACTGGGGGTTTGCACTGAGGGGGGTTGCACTGAGGGGGGGGGGATTTGCACTGAGGGGGGGTTGCACTAAGGGGGGGTGTCTGCACTGAAGGGGGTCTGTGTAACATGCAGGGGTCCAGAGGTGCAGGTGGCTGTGTAATGTAAAAGGGGTGCAGTGATGCAGGGTGCTGTGTAATGTAAAAGGGTCCAGAGGTGCAGGGGGCTATGAGATGTAAAGGGGGCCAGTGATGCAGGGTGATGTGTAATGTAAAGGGGTCCAGTGATGCAGGGTGCTGTGTAATGTAAAGGGGTCCAGAGGTGCAGGGTGCTGTGTAATGTAAAAGGGTCCAGAGGTGCAGGGTGCTGTGTAATGTAAAGGGGTGCAGAGGGCTGTGTAGTGTAAAAGGGTCCAGAGGTGCAGGGGGCTATGTGATGTAAAGGGGTGCAGAGGTGCAGGCGGCTGTGTAATGTAAAAGGGGTGCAGTGATGCAGGGTGCTGTGTAATGTAAAATGGTCCAGAGATGCAGGGTGCTATGAGATGTAAATGGGTCCAGTGATGCAGGGTGCTGTGTAATGTAAAGGGGTCCAGAGGTGCAGGGGGCTATGTGATGTAAAGGGGTCCAGTGGTGCAGAGGGCTGTGTAATGTAAAGAGGTCCAGAGGTGCAGGGTGCTGTGTAATGTAAAGGGGCCCAGAGGTGCAGGGTGCTGTGTAATGTAAAAGGGTCCAGAGGTGAAGGGGGCTGCGAGATGTAAAGGGGTCCAGTGATACAGGGTGCTGTGTAATTTTAAAGGGGTCCAGTGATGCAGGGTACTGTGTAATTTGAAATGGGTCCAGTTATGCAGGGGGCTGTGTAATGTAAAGGGGTCCAGTGATGCAGGGTGCTGTGCAATGTAAAGTGGTCCATAGGTGCAGTTGTGGAGAGGGGTACACAGTAGTAACAAAAAGATATTGAAGGATGCAGAGGTATGCAGGGGGCACAGTGGGGTGTTTTTACATTTTAACGTGGGAGGGGTGCCAGATATTGGATCCGCCCCGGGTGCCAAATGCTCTAGGTACGCCCCTGGCCTATAGGCTCCTGAGATGTGAATTCCGGTTCTGGAGAAAGAGAGGTGGGGGGAGGGGACAAAGAAAAATGGAGAGAAAAAAGAAGGGATAGAATGAACAAGAAAGATAGATAGGGAGAGAGAGAAAAGGGGAAGAAAGGAGAACAGAGAGCAAACAGTAGGGTAAAAAATATTTGAAAAATGTTATTGGGGGGGGGGGGGTGACACCATATTTTACCGCACCAGGTGACACCAACCCTAGTGACGCCACTGGTCCACAGTCCAGATGTCCTGTCGAGAAATACTTGCAGCGCTGCCATTGTCCTTTAGCAAAGGTGCTGAAAAGAAGATCCAGACTATGCTCGAGAGCCTGGAGGGAAGAAGAGACCACCAGACCCTGGTAAGTGCATTGCTACCCAGCCACTTACCAGCACCCCCTTCATATGGCGCCCATGGCACTTGCCATGGCTGCCATACCCTAGATACGCCCCTGGGGCTGATTTACTAAAAGCAATGCGCTGCGCCGGTTCATGGCTTAATTGGCACGCCGGATGAATCCTTAATTAGGCGCATGAACCGGCGTAGCAGCGGGCGCAATGCAAGTAATATGTAAAGACGCCGCCCCAGGGGACATGTATCAATGCTTTTTTTTTTTTAACGGATGTTTTTTCGGGAGCAGTGAATTTAATAATCCTTAACCACTTCCCGACCTCCTCATGTACATATACGTCAGCAGAATGGCACGGACAGGCACATGTACGTACCTGTACGTCCTCTGCTAGACGTGGGTGGGGGGTCCGATCGGGACCCCCCCCCCCGGTACATGCGGAGGTCGGGTCCGCTCGGGGAGCGATCCGGGACGACGGCGCGGCTATTTGTTTTTAGCCGCTCCGTCGCGATCGCTCCCCGGAGCTGAAGAACGGGGAGAGCCGTGTGTAAACACGGCTTCCCCGTGCTTCACTGTGGCGGCGCATCGATCGGGTGATTCCCTTTATAGGGAAGACCCGATCGATGATGTCATTCCTACAGCCACACCCCCCTACACTAGTAAACACACACAAAGTGAACACTAAATGTTACAGCGCCCCCTGTGTTTAACTCCCAAACTGCAACTGTCATTTTCACAATAAAGAATGCAATTTTTTTGCTGTGAAAATTACAATGGTCCCAAAAATGTGTCAAAATTGTCCGAAGTGTCCGCCATAATGTCGCAGTCACGAAAAAAATCGCTGATCGCCGCCATTAGTAGTAAAAAAAAAAAAAAATGCAAAAAAACTATCCCCTATTTTGTAAACGCTATAAATTTTGCGCAATCCAACCGATAAACGATTATTGCGATTTTTTTTACCAAAAATAGGTAGAAGAATACGTATCGGCCTAAACTGAGGAAAAAAAAATTATATATGTTTTTGGGGGATATTTATTACAGCAAAAAGTAAAAAATATAGCATTTTTTTCAAAATTGACGCTCTATTTTTGTTTATAGCGCAAAAAATAAAAACCGCAGAGGTGATCAAATACCACCAAAAGAAAGCTCTATTTGTGGGGAAAAAAGGACGCCAATTTTGTTTGGGAGCCACGTCGCACAACCGCACAATTGTCTGTTAAAGCGACGCAGTCCCGAACTGTAAAAACCCCTTGGGTCTTTAGGCAGCAATATGGTCCGGGGCTTAAGTGGTTAATGTGCAACAATAAAAGTGAAATATTCCTTTAAATTTCGTACCTAGGGGGGGTTTAAAGTGAGCATGTGAAAAAGCGCATGTTTCCCGTGGTTAGAACTGCCCCTGCTCAAAATGACATTCTGAAGGAAAAAAAGTCATTTAAAATTCATTCGCGGCAATAATGAATTGTCGGCTGCCGGCAATTCTGAGAGGATTCATTCATTAAAAAAATAAATAAAAAGCGTGGTGTCCCCCCAAATTCCATTACCAGGCCCTTCAGGTCTGGTATGGATATTAAGGGGAACCCCTCCGTAAAAAAAAAAAAAATTATGTGGGGTTCCCCCTAAATATCCATACCAGGCCCTTCAGGTCTGGTATGGATTTTAAGGGGAACTCCACCCCAAATTTAAAAAAAAATGGCGTGGAGTTCCCCCAAAAATCCACACCAGACCCTTATCCAAACACGCAACCTGGCTGGCCGCAGAAAAGAGGGGGGACAGAGTGCGGCCCCCCCTCTCCTGAACCGTACCAGGCCACATGCCCTCAACATGGGGAGGATGTCCCCATGTTGATGGGGACAAGGGCCTCATCCCCACAACCCTTGTGTGGCAGGTGCAACACTATAAAGTGCCTCATGCGCTGTGGCATTAGAAGAATTGTGATATCTCTGACTTTTCAGTCCAACAAGACTGTCTATTACTCTGAAAATTCCTCTATTGCCGTTCTATGGAAGCAGTAAGGTTTAAAGAGCACGCCAAATGCTTAAATAACTTCTTTTTTATCTTCATTTTCTTCATAGATAACACTGCTGCTTTGCAGCAGACAGTTCATGTACAAACACGTGTTGAATAAGTATCACAAAATGGCGGTTCAAATATTCAATCTTGTCATTCAACATAAAATGGTGGATATATTTCTTTCTTCAGTATTTATACTCTCTCTCTCTCTCTCTCTCTGTAAGTTATCAAAGCATTCTCGGATTTCTCTGAGGCCCCGTACTCACGACCAAACATGTCTGCTGAAACTGGTCCGCAGACCAGTTTCAGCAGACATGTTTGGCCGTGTGTTGGCCCGAGCGGACCATTTTGGGACGGATCAGACAGGTTTCCAGCGGACAACTGTTTCCCGGACTTGTTTTAAAACAGTCCGCTGGAAACCTGTCCGCCCGGACATGTACGGTCGTCTGTACAGACCTACCGTACATGTCCTGCCGCCCGCATCCCTCGCATGCGTCGAATGACTTCGACGCATGCTTGGAAGCATTTTTAAGGCGGCCCGCCCACGTCGCCGCGTCATTGTCGCGGCGACACCGCGTCATCGACGCGGCGACACCGCGGACACGCCCCGCGTAATGTTTACGCGCGGGCTTCTGTTCGATGGTGTGTATAGCCATCGAACAGAAGTCCCCGGGCAGTCCCCGGCCAGACATGTCCGATGGAAACGGTCTGCAGACCGTTTTCATCGGACATGTCCTGCCGTGAGTACTCGGCCTGAAAGGTATAACTGTGGTTTGCAACTTGGTTTGCAGGGTTGCTTTAGTTCAGTTAGCTTTGGTGCAGTTAGTTTGTTAGAGTGGATGGATGGATGTGACTTTGTTCGTTCGAGTGCAGTTAGGGTGGTTAGATGACTTTGTTTGGTGGAACTACAAGTGAACACACAACTAGATCAGTATTCAGTTCTGATCACACTATGTACATTATGAACATATATATATATATATATATATATATATATATATATATATATATATATATATAACTTGTGTAACGTACCTATTTAGGCCCTTGCTTCCATAAAACTGAACTCTGTGGGGCAGATCCACAGAGCGAGGGCAGCCTGGCAGCCAGGGAGAGACCGGGGGATGTCCCTCCACCAGATAACCCCCCCCCTCACCTGAGGCTATCCCCAGGCGACTGCGGACCAGGAGCCTAGGCACTAAGCGCAGCCTATGCCAGGGCAGATGATTTTTTTTGTTGTTTTTCTGTTAGGCTCAAATGTTGATTTTTTTTTTGATTTTGTATACTCAGGTGATGAGTTTTTTTATTAGTTGCACTCAGGTGATGAGTTTTTTTATTAGTTGCACTCAGGTTATGAGTATTTTTTTAGTTATAATCCCTGCACACGGTCAGGAGTGCAGGCTACAGTGTGACTGGTGAGTGAATGTGGGGGTGACACTCCTGCCAGTAAGGGGTGTCACCCTGGCTCGTTGGGGAGAATTTATCCCCACGGCCGTGTGAATGTGGTAGGAATGGTCAGCAACATAATTGGAGCCTTGCCATGGCGTTGCTGCTCCCAAGTCCTGCTTGGTGGACTTGGGCTAATCCAATGTGATGTGGATGTGGGGTGTGTGAGCTAGGGACCACAGTGGTGTGCATGCGTGCATTCTCTTTGTGCCATGATGAATGTGTGTGTTTAACTTGTAAAGATACGTTCCACGAGGTATCTCCTGACTGCTGATCCCTTAGCCCTTAGCCCCCCTGCCCGAGGGGTACCCTCGGGCAGGGGGGCACTTTGGGGTTCGGGGGTCAGGTCTTTACGTAGGTCAATCTCCAGGCCCTTTCTCATGGCGTAGTTGTGCAGCACGCAACATGCACCGATGATCTGGCACACAAAGTTTGGGGAATACAACAGGGTCCCCCCGGACTTATCCAGGCATCGGAAACGGGACTTCAGGAGGCCAAAGGTGCGTTCCACCACTGCACGGGTACGTGTGTGTGCATCATTGTATCTTCTCTCTCCTGTGGTTTGGGGATTCCAGAATGGAGTCATGAGATGTGGTCCAAGTGCATATGCAGAGTCACCTGGAAGGGAAAAGACAGGAGGATGTTAGTCGTGCATGTGCCCCTCGTGATGTCTGCATCATGGGGGCGGACTGTCATGCCTGACACCCATGTCACTCACTCACCAACCAGCCAGCTGTTCCCGTACACGTTCTGTTCAAATTCTGTTGGGATGGTGCTTTGACGGTATATGTAGCTGTCATAGCTGGCCCCTGGGTGTTTGGCACGGACGTGCCATATGAGGCATTGGGCATCGGCTATCACCTGTACGTTGATGGAATGCCAGTGATTACGATTGCAGTATATGTGCTCTGTGTCACGGGGGGGGGGGGGCCATAGTGCCACATGTGTGCAATCAATGGCCCCCACGGTGCGTGGGAATCCTGCAATTCTGACGAAATCTGCCATTGCCTTCTGCTGCAGATGCTCCTGGGTGGGTCGGATGAAGTGGTGGGACATGCGTCTGAGAATTGCGGGGACAACCTGGTGCACACATCTGCTCATGGAGTATTGTGACATCCCAGCCACTACTCCACTTGTTCTTTGAAAAGATCCACTGGCAAGGAAATGCAGTGTTGCCAGTACCTTGACCAGTGGCTGCACTGCATGTACGCGGTGTGTCTTGCTGGTGATGTCATCGTGCAGGGTTCTGGCTAATTCCAGGATGGCATCAGGGCTGAATCTGAACATGCGATACACCTCAGATTCACCCATGCCAAAGACGTCTATGCGCGTTCGATATATCCTCTCCCGTGCCCTCCCCCGTGCCCTCCTACGTGCCCGTAGATGCAGTAGTGCTATGACCACGGCTGCCCCTGGCATGTTGGCATACAGATGTGTTGTCCTGCAAGTGTTGTTGCTCAGCTCGTCTGAAATGGTGCTGCTGTAGCTGCTCTCCAGCTGACTTGAGCAAGTCTGGTGCAAAGTTACCCATGCTTTATGAGGGGTAACTTTACGCCAGATATTCCACTTACGCACACCGCGCGTAGCCTGCGCCGGCCAAACGTACGTTTCTGAATTGGCGTATCTCGCTCATTTGCATATTTGAATACGAAAACAATGGGAGCGGCAGATGCGTCCAGCGTAAATATGCGCCTACGATACGCCGGCGTAAAAAATTTACATCGGTCGGAGGAAGCCTATTTTACGGCGTATCTAGTTTTCTGGGTACGGCGCAAAGATACGACGGCGCAAATTTACACTTACGCGGCGTATATCGAGATACGTCAGCGTAAGTGCTATCTGAATCCGGCCCACAGTGAATAACTTTGCTTTTGTCTCTCACATATAAACATGTGCATTACATTTAGGTTCTTAGCAGGTTTAGCTGTATATACAGTACAGACCAAAAGTTTGGACACACCTTCTCATTCAAAGAGTTTTCTTTATTTTCATGACTATGAAAATTGTAGATTCACACTAAAGGCATCAAAACTAAATATAAAAATAAATAAAATATATTTCATATTCTAGGTTCTTCAAAGTAGCCACCTTTTGCTTTGATTACTGCTTGGCACACTCTTGCCATTCTCTTGATGAGCTTCAAGAGGTAGTCACCTGGCGCAGCACCCCATCACTCTCCTTCTTGGTCAAATAGCCCTTACACAGCCTGAATGTGTGTTTGGGGTCATTGTCCTGTTGAAAAATAAATGATGGTCCAACTAAACGCAAACCGGATGGAATAGCATGCCGCTGCAAGATGCTGTGGTAGCCATGCTGGTTCAGTATGCCTTCAATTTTTATTAAATCCCCAACAGTGTCACCAGCAAAGCACCCCCACACCATCACACCTCCTCCTCCATGCTTCACGGTGGGAACCAGGCATGTAGAGTCCATCTGTTCACCTTTTCTGCGTCGCACAAAGACATGGGGGTTGGAACCAAAGATCTCAAGTTTGGACTCATCAGACCAAAGCACAGATTTCCACTGGTCTAATGTCCCTTCATTGTGTTCTTTAGCCCAAACAAGTCTCTTCTGCTTGTTGCCTTTCTTTAGCAGTGGTTTCCTAGCAGATATTCTACCATGAAGGTCTGATTCACACAGTCTCCCCCTAACAGTTCTAGAGATGTGTCTGCTGCAAAAGGTGGCTACTTTGAAGAACCTAGAATATGAAATATATTTTCAGTTGTTTCACACTTTTTTGTTATGTATAATTCCACATGTGTTAATTCATAGTTGTGATGCCTTCAGTGTGAATCTACAATTTTCATAGTCATGAAAATAAAGAAAACTCTTTGATTGCGAAGGTGTGTCCAAACTTTTGGTCTGTACTGTACATGTAGGTTATATTAGCTACCTAGGACAGGTTCTAGCTGGCCAGCTACACTCCCACCAAAATTACCTAGAATTCTTGTTCTCTATAGTAGGATGTGAACATGAATTTGGGGAATTTTCCATCAGGTTCTCAACTTCCAAGTGTCTTTTATTACTCTCAAGTAGAACAACTAACTTATGTATAGGACTTTCCAACCCGAGTGGAGTAGTGAGACGTTTTTCCCTTTTTGTCAAGTTTTGAGTCTCCTATTTGTAACAACGCTCTTCTTTCTAGTTTGTCTTCATCCTTTTGAACTTCTAGAACTTTGGCCAATTTCCATTGACTTCTAGGTAAATCTTCTTCTTTCACTAATACTATTGGCTGGATTCAGATACGGCGCCGCATCTTTAACCAGTTCCCGACCACCGCATGTACATATACGTCCACAATATGGCACGTACAGGCACATGGGCGTATAGGTACGTCCCCGCCTTACCTCGGTTCAGGGGTCCGATCGGGACCCCCTCCGGTACATGCGGCGGCCGGGAACGGTGTACGGGAGGTCCGGGAGGAGGGGGCGGCTATTGGTTTCCAGCCGTCCCCTCTCGATCTCCCTCGGCGAATCGGATTGCAGCAGAGCCCTCCCTGCCTGTGTAACTGTAAACACAGGCAGGGAGGAAGTGACGTTTTCTCCCCTCTGGCGGTCTTTTCGTTTGATTCCAGAGGAGAGAAGACGTCAGTACTGTGAGTTGCACCAACAGCACACTGACACAGCACACATAGGCACATAACCCCCCCCGATCACCCCCCCAGCACCCCCAGATCACCCCCTGTCACAGTGTCACTGATTGCAGTGATCATTTATTTTCTGATCACTGCTTTTAGTGTCAGTGTGACAGAAAAAAGTGTCAGGGCAGTTAGGTTTAGGCCCCTTTAGGTCCAGGGTAGCCCCCTACCCCCCCCCCAATAAAGGTTTAACCCCTGATTGCCCCTAAAGTTAACCCTTTCACCCCTATTGCCAGTGTCACTAAGCGATCGGTTTCTGATCGCTGTATTAGTGTCACTGTTGCCGCTAGGCAGTTAGTTTTTTTTGAGGTTCGCCGCCAGGTTTATATAGCGTTAGGTACCCCCATAAATAAAGGTTTTAACCCCTGATTGCCCCTAGAGTTAACCCTTTCACCCCTATTGCCAGTGTCACTAAGCGATCGGTTTCTGATCGCTGTATTAGTGTCACTGTTGCCGCTAGGCAGTTAGTTTTTTTTGAGGTTCGCCGCCAGGTTTATATAGCGTTAGGTACCCCCATAAATAAAGGTTTTAACCCCTGATTGCCCCTAGAGTTAACCCTTTCACCCCTATTGCCAGTGTCACTAAGCGATCGGTTTCTGATCGCTGTATTAGTGTCACTGTTGCCGCTAGGCAGTTAGTTTTTTTTGAGGTTCGCCGCCAGGTTTATATAGCGTTAGGTACCCCCATAAATAAAGGTTTTAACCCCTGATTGCCCCTAGAGTTAACCCTTTCACCACTGATCACTGTATAAGTGTCACTGGTGACGTGGTTAGCCAGTTAGTTATTTAGTTATTTTAGGTTCGCCACCAGGTTTTTAGAAAGCGTTAGGTACCCCCATATATTACCGAATAAAGGTTTTAACCCCCTGATTGCCCCCTAGTTAACCCTTTCACCAGTGATCACCGTATAAGTGTTACGGTTGACGCTGGTTGGTTAGTTTGCTGTTTATAGCATCAGAGCACCCGCCGTATATAACCCAATAGGTTTAACCCCCTGATCACCCGGCGGGTGATATAAATTTAATTTTAGCGCCAGTCAGGGTCTGCGTCACCCCAGGCAGCGTTAGGTTAGAGCCAGTACCGCTTACACCCACTCGCTAAGCATACACCCCCCTTAGTGGTATAGGATCTGAACGGATCGATACCTGATCTGATCAGATCTATACTAGCGTACCCAGCAGTTTAGGGTACCCAAAAACGCATTGTTAGCGGAATCAGCCCAGATACCCGCTAGCACCTGCGTTTTCCCCCTCTGCCCAGCCCAACCCACCCAAGTGCAGTATCGATCGATCACTGTCACTTACAAAACACAAGACACATAACTGCAGCGTTCGCAGAGACAGGCCTGATCCCTGCGATCGCTTACAGTTTTTTTTGAAGCGTTTTCTACATTTGCTTTTCTATAGTCAGGTGCTTTTTTTACCTGTGAATCCTTACCATTGTACCACTAAATTTAGAGTCCAAAATGGCAAACCGAAGGTACAATGATAAGCAGGCCTTGGAGTTCATGTGCATGTCAGATAGTGAAGAGGAGGAGGTCACGCATCTGACAGATTCTGGCTCAGAATATGAACCCATTTACGACAGCGGCTCCATGTCAGATAGCTCGCACGACGAAGTTGAGGTCCCTGCTAAGGCCAGGCGTACCCGATCCCATTCTGATGTTGTTGAGCAGCAAGAACCGCAGGACCCTCGTATGGAGCAGAGATCCAGTACTAGCGCCGCTATTCCTTCTGGTGAATTGGCAAGCACCAGCGGCCTAGTACACCCTGGTCGTTTATCCAGCACTGCAGTAACACTTGGTGACGTGGCGAGTCCCATAAGTGCAGTTGAAGCTGGCGATGTGGCAAGCACAAGTAGTGTCCCGCTGCCACCAAGAAAAAGACAGAGACAGGCCCGTCGTGCCCATAGTGCCCTTCCTGTAGAATTTGCCTATCCTGATTGGGTCCCCACCACTTCTACAGCACCTGTACTTCCCCCATTCACTGGCCAACCCGGTATTCAGGTGGATACAGCGAACTTTATGTCACTTGATTTTTATTCGCTGTATTTCACGGAAGATCTCTATAGATCTATTGTGGACCAGACTAATTTATATGCTGGTACTTACATCGCCGCTAACCCCCAGTCTCGCCTTGCCAAAGAATGGAAACCTCTCGAGGTTTCCGAATTTAAGACCTTTCTGGGCCTTACCCTCAACATGGGCATACACAAATTTCCGTCATTGCGGATGTATTGGTCCACACATCCCATTGACCATATGTACATTTTCTCTGCTCACATGGCCAGGAGACGATACGAGGCGATCCTGCGGTTCCTGCATTTCAGTGACAATGCACTTTGTCGTCCACGTGGAGACCCTGAATTTGACCGGCTCTACAAAATTCGGCCCCTCGTAAACCATTTCAACGAACGTTTTGCAGCCTTGTTTAATCCCCAGCAGGTTGTATGCGTTGATGAGTCCCTGATTAAATTTGCTGGCCGCTTGTCTTTCAAACAGTTCCTTCCCAGCAAGCGTGCCAGATACGGGGTCAAGCTCTATAAGCTCTGTGACAGGGCCACAGGCTACACATGGAGCTTTAGGGTTTACGAGGGAAAAGATAGTCAGGTAGAGCCGGAAGGATGCCCAGATTACATGGGGAGCGCTGGCAAGATTGTTTGGGACTTGGTGTCACCCTTATTCGGAAAGGGGTACCATTTGTATGTGGACAATTTTTACAGCAGCGTGCCACTTTTTAGCCACTTATTTGATCAACAGATTGGAGCATGTGGCACCGTGCGACCTAATCGCCGGGGCTTCCCCCAGCGGCTTGTAGATGCCCGTGTTAGGCCGGGGGCGAGAGCCTGCTGCAGATGTAAAAATTTGCTCGCTGTGAAGTGGCGGGACAATAGGAATGTTTTCGTTCTTACCACCCTTCACGCAGACACGACAGTCCAAATTCGTACGGCGACTGGTGTTGTGGAGAAACCCCTCTGTGTCCACAAATATAACCTTAATATGGGAGGGGTGGACCTCAACGACCAGTTGATGGCGCCGTATCATATTGCCCGTAAGACGAGACGCTGGTACAAAAAAGTGTCTCTACATTTATTTCAATTGGCTCTACTGAATGCTCATGTCGTATACAGAGCTTCAGGACGGAATGAATCCTTCCTTCAATTCCAGAGGGATATCATCACAGAACTCCTGTATCCAGGCGGTATTGTACCTCACCATCTCCTACCAAATGCAGTAAGCCGACTGCATGAGAGGCATTTTTCTTATGTCCTCCCGAGTACCCCTACCCAACGAGCCCCCCAAAGAAAATGTCGTGTCTGTACCAAGCGCGGATTTAGGCGTGACACCCGTTATTTTTGTCCCAAATGTCCTGGCAATCCTGGTCTTTGTATTGGTGAATGTTTTGAACGCTTCCACACACACGTTAATTATTAGTGTAGGGTGAAACATTTCACAGGCTAGGCACACTCACACAGGGTCTCCCAAGATGCCATCGCATTTTGAGAGACCCAAACCTGGAACCGAAAAGTTGAAGTTACAGTTCACAGTTACAAAAAAAAGTGTTAAAAAAAAAAAAAAAAAAAGTAAAAAATAAAAACACACAAAAAAATATAAAATAAAAAAACCAAAAATAGTTGTCGTTTTATTGTTCTCTCCCTCTCTATTCTCTCTCTATTGTTCTGCTCTTTTTTACTGTATTCTATTCTGCAAAGTTTTATTGTTGTTATGTTTTTTCATGCTTGCTTTTCAGGTATGTAATTTATTTTACTGTTTTCAGGTACGCCATTCAGCTGTTGCGCGGACTTATTTATCTTGACAGCAACAGCGTTTGCTCCCACGATATATAAAGCCGCGACTCCAGTGCTGTAGGAGGTGATTTCACCACCACAGTTAAAAAAAAGAGCATATATGCCGAAGCATGCGGGCAGCAGGGGCGGAGGAGCGATTTTGCTCCTAATGCCGCGTACATACGGTTGACATTCCTACGGAGGCTTTCCCGTGGAAAAGTCTGACCATGTGTACACGGCATAGAAAAGTCCGACCGTGTGTACGCGGCATAGAAAAGTCCGACCGTACGCGGCATAACTTTTTTGCGGGAGGATGCCCCCATGCTTTGGCATATATATATATTTTAGGCACAGGTTGCGTTAAAAAATGTTTTATTTTTTACTATGTTTTTTTATAGGTATTTGCTTTGCAGGTATGGTATGATCTTACTGTTATACTGGAATGTTACTTTGTTTTAATGTTAACCATCATTTGCTTAGCAGGTACGCCATTCAGTTGCAGTGCGGATTTATTTAGCGTGACAGCAACAGCGTTTGCTCCCACGATATATAAAGCCGCGACTCCAATGCTGTAGGAGGTGATTTCACCACTACAGTTCAAAAAAGAGCATATATGCCGGAGCATGGGGGCATTAGGGGCGGAGGAGCGATTTTGCTCCTAATGCCGCGTACATACGGTTGACATTCCTACGGAGGCTTTCCTGTGGAAAAGTCTGACCATGTGTACACGGCATAGAAAAGTCCGACCGTGTGTACGCGGCATAGAAAAGTCCGACCGTACGCGGCATAACTTTTTTGCGGGAGGATGCCCCCATGCTTCGGCATATATAAATGGTGCATGTATGCCCATCATTAGAAGTGGGTGGATGAAGGGAGGTATTCTAATGGTGGGCATACCCACCGATCAATCTTTTTTTTGTTCAGCCAACAGACTGCATGAAAAAAAAAAAGATTACAATACATGTCCAACAAGAACCATCAACGTACTGGTATGTTGCAGGACTTTGAATGGTTATACCAGAATGATGCCTGCGGGTTTAGGCATCATCTTGGTATCATTCTTTTCAGCCAGCGGTCGGCTTTCATGTAAAAGCAGTCCTAGCGGCTAATTAGCCTCTAGACTGCTTTTACATTCAGTGGGAGGGAATGTCCCCCCCCCCAGATATAAACGGCGCCATTGAGAATATGGGAAAGCATTTTATCACACCGATCTTGGTGTGGTCAGATGCTTTGAGGGCAGAGGAAAGATCTAGGGTCTAATAGACCCCATTTAAAAAAAAAAAAGAGTACCTGTCACTAACTATTGCTATCATAAGGGATATTTACATTCCCTGAGATAACAATAAAAATGGTAAAAAAATAAATAAATGGAAGGAACAGTTAACAAATAAAATAAAAAAAGCGAAATAAATATATAAAAAAATAAAAAAATAAAAAAAAGCATCCCTGTCCCCCCCTGCTCTTGCGCAAAGACGAACGCAAGCGTCGGTCTGGAGTCATATGTAAACAGCAATTGCACCATGCATGTGAGGTATCACCGCGAAGGGCAGATCGAGGGCAGTCATTTTAGCAGTAGACCTACTCTGTAAATCTAATGTGGTAACCTGTAAAGGCTTTTAAAGGCTTTTAAAAATGTATGTAGTTTGTCGCCACTGCGCGTTTGTGCGCAATTTTAAAGTATGTCGTGTTTGGTATCCATGTACTCGGCCTAAGATCATAATTTTTATTTCATCAATAATTTGGGCAATATAGTGTGTTTTAGTGCTTTAAAATAAAAAAAAGTGTATTTTTTCCCCAAAAAATGCGTTTGAAAAAACGCTGCGCAAATACTGTGTGGAAATTTTTTTTGCAACACCTACCATTTTAATCTGTAGGGCCTTTGCTTTAAAAAAATATATAATGTTTGGGGGTTCAACTTTACTTTCTTGCAAAAAAATAATATGTTTTTATGTAAACAAACAGTGTCAGAAAGGGCTTTTTCTTCAAGTGGTTAGAAGAGTGGGTGATGTGTGACATAAGCTTCTAATTGTTGTGCATAAAATGCCAGGACAATTGAAAACCCCCCCAAATGACCCCATTTTGGAAAGTAGACACCCCAAGCTATTTGCTGAGAGGCATCTTAAGTCCATGGAATATTTTAGATTTTGACCCAAGTTGCGGGAAATATAAATATATATATATATATATATATTTTTTTTGCGCAAAGTTGTCACTAAATGATATATTGCTCAAACATGCCATGGGCATATGTGGAATTACACCCCAAAATGCATTCTGCTGCTTCTCCTGAGTACGGGGATACCACATGTGTGAGACTTTTTGGGAGCCTAGCCGCGTACGGGACCCCAAAAACCAATCACCGCCTTCAGGCTTTCTAAGGGTGTAAATTTTTGATTTCACTCCTCACTACCTATCACAGTTTCGAAGGTCATAAAATGCCAAAATAGCACAAAAAAAACCCAAATGACCCCATTTTGGAAAGAAGACACCCCAAGGAAACTGCTGAGAGGCATGTTGAGTCCATTGATTTTTTTTTTTTTGTCCAAAGTGATTGAATAATGAGAAAAAAAAAAAAAAAAAAAAAAAATGTGTCACTAAATGATATATTGCTCACACATGCCATGGTTATATGTGGAGTTGCACCCTAAAATACATTCTGCTGCTTCTCCTGAGTACGGGGATACCACATGTTTGGGACTTTTTGGGAGCCTAGCCGCGTACGGGACCCCGAAAACCAAGCACCGCCTTCAGCATTTCTAAGGGCGCAAATTTTTGATTTCACTCCTCACTACCTATCACAGTTTCGAAGGCCATAAAATGCCAAAATAGCACAAAAAACCCCCAAATGACCCCATTTTGGAAAGTAGACACCCCAAGCTATTTGCTGAGAGGCATGTTGAGTCCATGGAATATTTAATTTTTTTGCCCCAAGTGATTGAATCATGACCAAAAAAAATTAAAATAAAAAAATGTACAAAACATTGTCACTAAATGATATATTTCTCACACATGCCATGGTTATATGTGGAATTGCACCCCAAAATACATTCTGCTACTTCTCCTGAGTACGGGGATACCACATGTGTGGGACTTTTTGGGAGCCTAGCCGCGTATGAGACCCCGAAAACCAAGCACCGCCTTCAAGATTTCTAAGGACATAAATTTTTGATTTCACTCACACAAATCTTGAAGGCAGTGCTTGGTTTTCGGGGCCCCGTACGTGGCTAGGCTCCCAAAAAGTCCCACACATGTAGTATCCCCGTACTCAGGAGAAGCAGCAGAATGTATTTTGGGGTGCAATTCCACATATAACCGTGGCATGTGTGAGAAATATATCATTTAGTGACAACGTTTTGTATTTTTTTTTTTTTGGTCATTATTCAGTGACTTGGGGCAAAAAAATTAAATATTCCATGGACTCAACATGCCTCTCAGCAAATAGCTTGGGGTGTCTACTTTCCAAAATGGGGTCATTTGGGGGGGTTTTGTGCTGTTTTGGCATTTTATTGCCTTCGAAACTGTGATAGGTAGTGAGGAGTGAAATCAAAAATTTATGCCCTTAGAAATCCTGAAGGCGGTGATTGGTTTTCGGGGTCCCGTACGCGGCTAGGCTCCCAAAAAGTCCCACACATGTGGTATCCCCGTACTCAGGAGAAGCAGCAGAATGTATTTTGGGGTGCAATTCCACATATAACCGTGGCATGTGTGAGAAATATATCATTTAGTGACAACGTTTTGTATTTTTTTTTTTTTGGTCATTATTCAGTGACTTGGGGCAAAAAAATTAAATATTCCATGGACTCAACATGCCTCTCAGCAAATAGCTTGGGGTGTCTACTTTCCAAAATGGGGTCATTTGGGGGGGTTTTGTGCTGTTTTGGCATTTTATTGCCTTCGAAACTGTGATAGGTAGTGAGGAGTGAAATCAAAAATGTATGCCCTTAGAAATCTTGAAGGCGGTGCTTTGTTTTCGGGGTCCCGTACGCGGCTAGGCTCCCAAAAAGTCCCACACATGTGGTATCCCCGTACTCAGGAGAAGCAGCAGAATGTATTTTGGGGTGCAATTCCACATATGCCCATGGCATATGTGAGAAATATATCATTTAGTGACAACGTTTTGTAAAAAAAAATCAGTTTGTCATATTCCCGCAACTTGTGTCAAAATATAAAATATTCCATGGACTCGACATGCCTCTCAGCAAATAGCTTAGGGTGTCTACTTTCCAAAATGGGGTCATTTGGTTTTTTTTTTTGCTATTTTGGCATTTTATGGCCTTCGAAACCTTGATAGGTAGTGAGGAGTGAAATCAAAAATTTGTGCCCTTAGAAATGCTGAAGGCGGTGCTTGGGTTTTGGGGCCCCGTATGCGGCTAGGCTCCCAAAAAGTCCCACACATGTGGTATCCCCGTACTCAGGAGAAGCAGCAGAATGTATTTTGGGGTGCAATTCCACATATAACCATGGCATGTGTGAGAAATATATCATTTAGTGACAACTTTTTGTAAACATTTTTTTTTTTTTTTTTTTTCGTCATTATTCAATCACTTGGGACAAAAAAATTAAATATTCAATGGACTCAACATGCCTCTCAGCAGTTTCCTTGGGGTGTCTACTTTCCAAAATGGGGTCATTTGGGGGGGTTTTGTACTGCCTTGCCATTTTAGCACCTCAAGAAATGAGATAGGCAGTCATAAAATAAAAGCTGTGTAAATTCCAGAAAATGTACCCTAGTTTGTAGACGCTATAACTTTTGCGAAAACCAATAAATATACGCTTATTGCGATTTTTTTTACTAAAGACATGTGGCTGAATACATTTTGGCCTAAATGTTTGACTAAAATTTAGTTTATTCGATTTTTTTTACTTTTTGTTATAAGAAAAATCATTTTTTTTCAAAATTTACGGTCTTTTTGCGTTTATATCGCAAAAAATAAAAATCGCAGAGGCGATCAAATACCATCAAAATAAAGCTCTATTTGTGGGAAGAAAAGGACGCAAGTTTCGTTTCGGTACAACATTGCATGACCGCGCAATTACCAGTTAAAGCAGCGCATTGCCAAATTGTAAAAACACCTCTGGTCTTTAGACAGCGTATTGGTCCGGAGCTTAAGTGGTTAAGGCGGCGTAGCGTATCGTATTTACGCTACGCCGCCTTAAGTCAGAGAGACAAGTACTGTATTCACAAAGTACTTGCCTCCTAACTTACGGCGGCGTATCGTAAATGTGGCTGGCGTAAGCTCGCCTAATTCAAATGAGGATGGGGGGCGTGTTTTATGAAGAAAAAGGAAATCTTGCTCCAAAATATTTTAAACTAAATACTTAATTCCTTAAGTGAATTACTAAGTGAAGCTGCTCCCTAAAAAAATGCAGAATTTTCATAGTATGTGGTTGTGGGTAAGGGGCGCTAGATAGTGAATAAACTATATCATAAAATACACAATAAAAGATTGCAGTGAAATCCAACTTGACTGCATGCATAGAAACTTGTGATAGTATCCTAGTGTAACAGTCAGATGACTAAATGGTGTCCATGTGTACAGTTGAACCAATAACAAAATATTATAATACACAGTCAAATGTACTGAAGGAGTCCATGTGCAAATTATTGCAAATAGATGGGTAAAGTGCAACGTGCTCATATGTCTTCCAAATCCAAAGTACAAAAGGGAAGTGATCCACCTTCACCAATAAGTCACCAAAGATAAAGATAGATGGCTCCTTACCAAAAGATGTTGACCTAATTCATTAAAATAAGGTCAATAGTAGCTTAGTGTTAATATGGGTCGGCTGGATGTCATACAGGTTCCGGTGTCAGCAACAGATAGCAGAACGAATGCCAAAAAGAAGAAAAAAGGCCGCCATAGTGTAAAACGTTTATTTTAAAACATAGAAGTAAAAACACAGTGCCGAGTGGCCCCTTACTTTTACTGGTGCCTGTGTCTGGGCACTGAGGCTGTACGCTTGTAGGAAGTTTTGGAGAGAGATGGTCGTGTCCTGGGAAGCTGGCGTGCGTTCCACCGCTAGCAGCTCGTTGACCAATGAGACCGGAAGTGCGTGGCTTGTGAGTGCCCAGGTACCACCTCGACGTACGTTTCGTCTAAAACGTCATCAGGAAGCGTACCTGGTGCACGCACCAGACGTATAATATAGGTCTGTCTATCAGCCAGTGGGAGGGGCAATCAGATCGAATGACAGCCTCTGTCCCGGTTACCGCAGCCGCAATGGTAATTCCAACCCAATTGTACAATTGCGACCTATTTACATAAAGATATATCTACATTATCGTAATCCTTTGCTCCATAGGTGCTATGAAATGCACATAATAAGATCACATATACTATGATGCATTTAAAAGATTAACATTGAGTGGGGATGGCAGTTCACCACCCAGGGATAAGCCCTACCAGAGGGAACTGAATACTCATTGCGCCATCTAAGGGCAATCCCTAAACATTGTCTTGAGACTAATAATGGTTAGGGAATGCAAACTTATGATTTTTATCTTATTCCCACAAAAAATATTTTTTAATTAGTAAAGTTAAAATGATTAAAATGGTTAAAAAGGGCACAGATAGTGGTGATAATTGGACCGATTGGGATGATACCAGAGCTGCCTTTCCTGTTTTAAGTGAATCTCAGCTAGACGTGAATTGGGTGGATGGGTTACATTTGACCCCTATTGTATTCCTAACCCAGATGTTAACAGTTCACTCGTCAGTTAGAAAACAGTTGAGGTCAAGCTCTATGTTGAGACCCTGTGGCCGCATCGTCCTTAGGCGATGTATCCACTGGGTCTCATTCTGGGATACCGCCTTGGTGAGGTCAGTTCCACGCCAATGGTTGGTGATCCTATCGATCCCATAGAATGTTAACAAACGTGGGTCCCTATTATGGTATAGGTCAAAGTGCTTTGACACGCTGTGCTCAGGGAACCCTTTAATTATGTTAGCCACGTGTTCATTTATTCTAACTTTCAGCTCTCGGGTGGTCCGGCCCACATATTGGAGGGTGCACGTACATTCCAGGACATACGTGACATATTTGGAATGGCATGTTATCAATGGTTTTATAGTAAATTCTTGCTTGGTTACACTAGACCTGAATTTACTGACTTTTTTACCTTGCCTTTTTGTTTTTTTACAGGATCTACAGTGGGTACAGTAGTGGAAACTGGACCCATCAAGAAAGGTGAGTGGTTTTGCTGGGGGATCTGGGACGTTCATTGCAACCATATTTCTCAGACCCGGTGCCCTCTTATATATAAAAGTGGAATGTTTCGGCAGAATTTTGACCAAATCTATATCTTTAAAGGATCACTAAAGGCATTTTTTTTTTTAGCTAAATAGCTTCCTTTACCTTACTGCAGTACTGGTTTCATGTCCTTATTGTTCATTTTTGCTTTGAAGTTGCTGTAATTCTGCTGTGATCTCCACACTTCCTGCTTGTCTGGCTCCTTATAACCACAGTACTGGGAGCTTTTCACGGTGGTCTAAGCTGTCATTACTGTGTGTCTAAAACTTAACAGAACCAATCAGATTCATTTTAAAAACAAAACACTGCCCTGGATTTGTTTGTTTTTGTTCTGTGTGTCTCTCTAGTTCACAGGAACATGAAACCAGTTTAAAAGTGAAAGTGAAACTACAGGCACATTATATGATTGATTTGTATCTATTTGTAATCATTTTTAAAAGGAATCAGTTAACTTTTATGTCTCTATACCCTGTAAACAGTCATTTCAGAAAAAAAATGTTTTTCCTTTAGTGACCCTTTAAGTAGGATAGGCCAAAATTGTCTGAAAATTTTCTCTACACTCTTATATTGCCTGTGGTATCCAGAGAGGAAAGGCACATCCTCTTTTCTTGGGGATCTGCCCCTAGACTCCAGGAGAGACTGCCTATCCATCTCCAGAACCTCTTTTTGAGTTTGCAATAGTGTACTTAGGGTATAACCCTTTTCAATGAATTTCTCAGTTAACATCTCGGCCTGTTGCTCAAAGTCGATTATATCATTGCAGTTTCGGCGGATCCTCATATATTGCCCCTTCGGTATGGCACCCAGCAATTTAGGATGGTGGCAACTTGAGGTGGGTACAAATCCATTGCGGTCCGTCGGTATGAAATATGTTTTGGTATGGACCTGGTTACCCTTTTTCATTAGTGTGAGATCCAAGAAATGGATGGAGGTCTTACTGGACTCTGCTGTGAAACTGAGACCGTAGCTGTTGGCATTCATTTTGGATAGAAAGAGTTCCAATGATGTTTGGGAACCTTCCCATAGTAGTATAATGTCATCAATGTACCTTTTGTAGTATATCAAAGGTGTGACATTATCCCTAAAAATGGTCTCATCCTCCCATCTGTTGAGTACCAAGTTAGCTACACTGGGTGCATAACGTGCACCCATTGCAACTCCTTTAATTTGCTTAAAGAAATCGCCCTGAGCCCAAAAATAGTTGTTACCCATAGCCAATTGGAGTCCTTTGACTAGGAACATAATTTGGGCTTGGGGTAGTGAGGATTTTTCTTCCAATGCCTCTTTAACCGCCGAAATTGCATCTGCTTGTCGGATATTGGTATAAAGCGACTCAACGTCTACCGTTACCAGCCAAGTATTTTCAGAAACTGTTATGGATGCTAATGATTTAATGAGTTCTCTGCTGTCCTTGAGATAGGATTTTCCCTGTGTGACTAGAGGTTGGAGAAAGATGTTCAAGTATTCTCCCACTCTAGAATAGAGTGATCCTATCCCACTGATGATGGGTCTCCCTGGTGGATGGGTTCTGTTTTTGTGAATCTTTGGAACAATGTAAAGGACAGGTGTGCGAGGTACTTTTGGTACTAAATAATGTGCTTCTTTCAGTCATTTGACTGTGTATTATAATATTTTGTTATTGTTTATTTTTTGTTATTGGTTCAACTGTACACATGGACACATTTAGTCATCTGACTGTTACACTAGCATACTATCACAAGTTTCTATGCATGTAGTCAAGGGGCGTGTTTTATGTTAATGTTTGGTGACCCGACGTGATTGACGTTTTTTACGAACGGCGCATGCGCCGTCCGTGTATATATCCCAGTGTGCATTGCTCTAAAGTACGCCGCAAGGACGTATTGGTTTCGACGTGAACGTAAATTACGTCCAGCCCTATTCACGGACGACTTACGCAAACAACGTAAAATTTTCAAATTTCGAAGCTGGAACGACGGCCATACTTAACATTGACTAGGCCAGCTATTTGATGGAATAACTTTACGCCGGAAAACGCCTTACGTAAACGGCGTATCTTTACTGCGACGGGCGCACGTACGTTTGTGAATCGGCGTATCTAGGCATTTACATATTCTACGCCAAACTCAACGGAAGCGCCACCTAGCGGCCAGCCTAAATATTGCACCCTAAGATACGACGGCGCAGGCTGTTGTATCTTAGCTAGGTTTAAGTGTATCTCAGTTTGAGAATACACTTAAACTTACGACGGCGCAGATTCAGAGTTACGTCGGCGTATCTACTGATACGCCGGCGTAACTCTCTCTGAATCTGGCCATATGTCACCAACTTGGACATTTCTCCTGGGTGTTTGCCATTTACTTCTCAGCGTAAGATTGGCTAAGTACTCTTTCCTCCATCTTTTCCAAAACTGTTCTGATATATATTGAACTCTTCGCCACCTCTTTTTGGCATATAAATCCTCTTTGGTGAATTTGTCAGGCGGTAGTTGTGCGCAATCAGACTTAAGGTGAAGTAGATGGTTAGGAGTTAAAGGTTCCAAACTTGTTGGATCATTGATGTTGTCAACTGTAAGTGGACGACTGTTAACAATAGACATTACTTCATAGAATAGAGTCCTGAGTGAAGCATCATCCATTCTTCCGGAGTTCTTTTTCAACATTGAACTTAACACATTTCTTACAGTTCTGATTTGTCTTTCCCAAACTCCTCCTGTGTGGCTTGCATGTGGAGCATTCATATGAAAGTCACATTGATTCTGTAACAAGTACTCAGTTACCTTTTCTTTATCGATCTCTTTTAGAGCTTTCTTCAATTCATTTTTTGCTCCGACAAAATTAGATGCCTGGTCAGATCTAAGCTCTCTGACAGTACCTCTAATGGCTATGAAACCTCAAGGCATTGATGAATGCGACATATCTTCTAACATTTCCAGGTGAATTGCTCTGGAGCTCAGACATGTGAATATTAGTCCATGGGCCAGATTCAGATAGGAGATACGACAGCGTATCTCCTGATACGCCATCGTATCTCTAAGGCCGGCCGGTCGTATCTATGTGACTGATTCATAGAATCAGTTACGCATAGATATCCCTAAGATCCGACAGGTGTAAGTGACTTACATCGTCGGATCTTAGGCTGCAATTCCTGGCTGGGCGCTAGGTGGCGCTTCCGTGTCTTTTACGCATCGAATATGCAAATGAGCATTTACACCGATTCAGAAACGAACGACCGCCCGGCGCTTTTTTTTTAGGTCGTTTGCGTTCGGCTTTTTCCGGCGGAAAGTTACCCCTGCTATAGCAGGGGTAAGTGCGTCGTATCCTATGTTAAGTATGACCGTAGTTCCTGCGCCGAGTTTTGAATTTTTTACGTTGTTTGCGTAAGTCGTTCGCAAATACGGCTGGACGTAATTTACGTTAACGTCGAAACCAATGACGTCCTTGCGACGTCATTTGGAGCAATGCATGCTGGGAAAATTTGTGGACGGCGCATGCGCTGTTGGATCATCGCGGGGACACGCCTGATTTAAATAGTACGCTCCCCCTAGCCGCAGAATTTGAATTCTGCCGGGGGGTTTACGATACGCCCCAAGTTTTGAGGTAAGTGCTTTCTGAATTAAGCACTCACCTCAAAAACTTGCGGCGGCGGATCATAAATCAGATAGGTTAGCGGATCTTTAGATCCGCGTAACCTATCTGAATCCGGCCCTGTATCTCTTGTATTCCTTGCGGTTTTGCTTGGTGATGAATGGGCCAAAGCAATCCATTCCACTATAAAGAAATGGTGATGATGGGTTCACACGATCTACTGGTAAATCTGCCATTCTTTGTTCTTCGGTAGGTCTACGTGCCTTTCTACAGGTTACGCATTTATTCATATACTTTGCTATAACTTTGCTTTCTTTCACTATCCAGTAACCACCTTCTCTCAAACAGTTCTGGGTAAAGCTTCTTCCTTGATGCAAGGATTTGTTGTGGTAATGATCAATAATCAATCTTGTGAAAGTAGAATTTTTGGGTAGAATTGCTGGATGCTTCACTCTGCTGGGTAACAATGCATTTTCCAGTCTCCCTCCCACCTTCAGTATACCATCCTGTAGAACAAGATTGAGCTTGTACAGTGGGTGGTTGTTGGGAATCCTTTTAGGTTCTTGACTGAGTCTCTTGCACTCTTCACTATAGAATCTCTGTTGAATGAGTCTTACGACTGTTTCTTCAGCTTTCATTCTTTCCTCTACATTCAATGATTCAATGATTCCTTCTTTTTGATTCCCCTTGCCAAACGTTGAATTCGAGCCATTCCATTTTGAACATCTGGCTAGTCTTTCAAGTATGTCATCTTGACACTTGGCAGCAGTGCTCAATGTTTGTACAACCTTTACTTCTGGAACACCCATAGACAATTCTGTGTAACCTTCACTGGGTATGATCTCCCTTTCCCAAAGGAACTCTGGACCGGTGAACCAATTTGAATTTTTCAATTCTGTTACATTCAGACCTCTTAAAGCATGATCTGCCGGGTTATGCTTTGTATCAACGTAATGCCAATGTTCCAGATTTGTAATTTCCTGAATTTTCTGAACTCTGTTGGCAACAAAGATATGGAATCTTCGAGCTTCGTTGTTTATGTATCCTAGGACAACTTGTGAGTCCGTCCAGAAATATTGTTCATCTATTTTTAACTCTAATTCTTCTCTTAGAAACTTGCTTACTGATGCTGAAACAACAGCTGCTGTCAGTTCAAGTCTTGGTATTGTCTAAATACTGGTAGGTGCAACTCTGGTTTTTCCCATAACCAGGGCACAATGGCCCATATTCTCTCTAAAAATCCGCGGGCTGTGCTTAAGGCACTTACACTCCGCTGTCCCAACTTACAAGAGCAAGTGTTGTATTCCCCAAACACTTGCTCCATAAGTTGGGACGGCGGAGTGTAAATGCCCCGGCGTAGCCTGGCGGATCTCCAAGGGGGCGGCTTGTATTCAAATTAAGCGCGCCCCCGATTCTAATGAACTGCCCATGCACCGGGCTTCAAAAAGCCCAGTGCGCATGCTCCAGTTCTCGGCGTAAAACGTCAATGACGCCGACGTGTGCGTCATTGACGTAAAGTTGTATTCAAGAACGACTTAGTAAAGCGACGTACCCGACGAAAAAACACGACGCGGACCCGACGCCATCCATAACATGGCCTACGTGGGACTTGCGGAAGTTTACTCCTCATATAGCAGGAGTAAATTTCCGCTTACGCAAACGACGTTAGCGACGGTTACGCGACGCGAACTCGTTCGGGAATCGGCGTAGAAGGATCATTTGCACACGCAAATTAGTCCTTCGCGTAAATGCCATCTAGCGGCGGCCGGCGTCATTACATTTAAGATCCGCCAGTGTAAGTGACTTACAGATGGCGGTTCTTAAGTGTATCTATGCGAAAATGATTCTAAGAATCAGTCGCATAGATACACGGGCCAAAAAAGGGAGTTACGATGGAGTATCCTGAGATACTCCATCGTAACTTCTATGAGAATATGGCCCAATGTATTTTTCCTTCTCCTATCACTCTGATGTAGGAGCACGGAACATAGCCATAACTACTGGTGTCTGAGAAGTGATGAAGTTCTATTCCCTTGTACTCTCCGAAGTCATGAGGTACAAAACATCTGGGTATCCGAACTTCTTTCAAATTTTGCAAGTCTCTTTTCCAAGTCTCCCACCTTGGCCTCAAATCTTCAGGTATGGGTTCATCCCATCCCAACTTCCGTCTGCATAATTCTTGCAGTAATTATTTTGCTTTGAGGATTACTGGGGCCAAGAATCCCAGTGGATCATATATAGAAGCCACTGCGGAAAGAATGGTACGTCTGGTTGCAACTTTCTCTTCAAAGGATATTTCAAAGAAGAACTCATCATTCTCTACATTCCATCCCAAGCCAAGTATATTCTGAACTGGAAGATGATCATAATTGAGATCTACGGGGCCAGATTCACGTAGAATCGCGGCGGCGTAACGTATCGTAGATACATTACACCGCTGCAAGTTTTCATCGCAAGTGCCTGATTCACAAAGCACTTGCGAGAAAACTTCCGCCGGCGGCCTCCGGCGTAAGCCCGCGTAATTCAAAGGGGCGTGTGCCATTTGAATTAGGCGCGCTCCCGCGCCGGACCTACTGTGCATGCTCCCTTTTGAATTTCCTGCCGTGCTTTGCCCGAAGTGACGTCATTTTTTCGAACGGCGACGTGCGTAGCGTACATCCGTATTCCTGGACGTCTTACGCAAGAAGGAAAACATTTTAAATTTTGACGCGGGAACGACGGACATACTTTATACAGCACATACGTGTGCTGTGTAAAGTTAGGGCACCTAAAACGACGACTAACTTTGCGATGGAAAACTAGACTAGCAGCGACGTAGCGAACGCAAAAAAACGTTGTGGATCGCCGTAACTACTAATTTGCATACCCGACGCTGATTTACGACACAAACTCCCCCCAGCGGCGGCCGCGGTATTGCATCCTAAGATCCGACAGTGTAAAACAATTACACCTGTCGGATCAAAGGGATATCTATGCGTAACTGATACTCTGAGAGATACGACGGAGTATCTGAGATACTCCGTCGTATCTCGGCTGTGAATCTGGCCCTACATTCTTCATTGTTGATGCACGTTCAGAGTCACTAATGGATTCCAGTACCTCTCTGTTTGAGATGAATTTGTGAAGGCGCAGGTTTCCTCTTGCACATAATTCTTGGCTTTCCTTTACTAATTTGATTGCAGATTCTGTGGACTCTAGACTTATAAGACCATCATCTACATAGAAGTTTTTCTTAAGAAAATTTGCTGCTGATGGACAATCCTTTTCATTTTTATTAGCCAAGTACTTCATACCATAATTGGCGCAACCTGGAGACGATGCTGCTCCAAACAGATGTACTTTCATTCTGTATTCTGCTGGCTCTGTATCTGTATCTCCGTCCTCCCACCATAGGAACCTCAGGAAGTCTCTATCTTCATTCTTCACATGTAGTACTCCAGGCAGAGTGTTTGTAAGATCTGGTCCTTTCAGCAGATGATAGTTCAATGCAACACCATCATACTTTGCTGAGCAATCAAATACTACTCTAATTTTATCTGGTTTCTTTGGGTGGTAAACACCTTGATGTGGGATGTACCACACTTCTCCTCCTTTAGGTTGGTTATTCACCTTCTCTGCATGTCCTTCTTCAAGGATGCCTTCCATGAATTTCAAATAATCCCGCTTGAATTTGGGATCTCTTCCCATCTTTTTCTTCAAGCATTTCAATCTTGCTAGGGCAAGATTTCTGTTATTTGGCAGACGAGGTCGTTCTCTGAAGGGTAAGGTCATTTCAAGATAACCTTGTTGATTCTGCCGAATACTTTCTTCTAGAGTGTGTACGAACGTTATGTCTTCCTGGGATACACTCTTTTCTTCAGAACTTATGTCTACAAAGTCAGATTCAAGGATCTTGATTACCTTTGCTGAACTTACAGTTGGTAGCTCTTGGACAGATATTTGATGACACAATCCTGTCACATGTCTTGAGTTCGCAATCTGCTGTTTTCCTCCAACAACACCCCATCCTAGATCAGTTCGAACAACGTAGGGTTCACCTTTTCCTCCTGTGATTACCTCTTGTGGTACCAAAGCTTCGGGACAATCGTAGCCTATCAACAGTCCGACACCAAATTCCTTCAGCGGGGACATTTCATGAGATATGATAGATAGGTGCTCCCATTTATTGTCTGTTTCACAGGTAGATATGCAATCTCGATCTAGAGGTATGTCGTCTTTCGTATAAGATGGAGGTAGATTTAATGTGAGGTTTGAATGAAGTCCTCTAACTCTCAGTCCTTTAACCTTTTGACTGTTCACTAATGTGTCTCTCCCCGTCATTGTGGTGAGCTTGAGCTTCACAGGTTCCGTAGCCATTTCTTGCTGATTTCTTGATCAATGAAGGTGACGTCGCTTTGGGCATCCAGTAGTGTATAGGCGTATACCTTCTTGTTCCTCTTTTTAGGATTTAAAATGCACACTGGTACAATCATTGATGTGACGTTGCTTTCTCCTTCCCTTACTCTGCAAGAGAATACTGATACTTTCTTTTCTTCCTCAGCATCTTTATGTATTGAGGATTCATCCTTCTTTGGACGTTCTTCATGTAGTGGGGTAGGATGGCGCTGCATGTAGCCTTTTTCTTACACTCCTTAGTAATATGGCCTTTTCTTAAGCATCCAAAACACAGTTGGTTATCAAGTACAAATTTTTTCTTTTCACTTGAGGACTTCTCTTTCAATTGTTGGCACTTGTGTATGGAGTGGTTCTCTCCACAGAACATACACTTAAAGGTAGTCTGAGGATTTGTCGGTTCTGTCTCTTTACTCAACCCAGTAGTGACTTTAAACTTGCTTCCGCAGGTATCTAGACCTTTAGCTGCTGAGTTGATTGCAAAGCTAGTTTCTCTTGCACGTCTTGTATCTCTTGCATGCCTTTCTTCTAATGATTTTAAGGTATAAGATGCTGTTACTGGATTACATGCTATTCGTGCTTCCCTATTAACGAACTCAGAGAACTTTTGAAAACTTGGGAAGTCCTTATTTAGATCTAACTGTTCAGTCACATAGCAATTCCATCTAGAAGCCACTTCTTCAGGTAGCTTAGCTAGCATCCTGTGATTTTCTAGATAGACGTTCAGTACTTCTAATCCTCGTACATGTGGGATGGCATTGCTGCATGCTTGCAGGAAATCACCATACTCTTGGAGTTTGAAGTGTACCTTGGGACCTATTTTAGGCCAGTTATTCAATTTCTCCCTAAAGGCTCTTTGTACTAAGAAAGGATGACCATATCTCGCATTTAACTTTTCCCAAGCTTGCTTGTAGGCTTCTTCGTCTGTTCTATAGAAGTTACCTTCAAGAGCTTTCTTTGCTTCTCCACCAACATATCTCTGAAGGTAGAATAACTTGTCAACTGATCTGGAACAATGATGCTCAATGATCATTTCAAAACTTGCCTTCCACTCTATGAACTTTAGTATGTCCCCTGAAAATACAGTAGGTTCTGGAATGGGAAGTCTTGCTGGGACTGTTCTCTGCCGTCCTGCTGGGACAATAGTCGCAACATTCTCCTGGTCATTGCAGTGACATCTAGGAGGGGAATTGTCTTAGAACTGTTTTATTTTCTCACTTAGTTCTACATTAAGTGAGTCTCTCTTTTCGTCTTTCTGAGCAGGGATGGAATGGCAATGACTTTTTTCTTCACTACATACTGGAGGTTTCCTCTCATTTTCCTGGATGTATGAAGGTAAGTAGGAGTCTGATTCTTCACTTAGTACAAATTTGGACCTATGACTACCATTCATGTCCTCATCGTGCACTCTTAGTCTGGCTTCTATAATCTTAACTTCTTTCAGCCTTTCCAGACTTTTCAGTTGATGGCGCTGTGCTTCAATGGCAGGTTCCATCTCGATTTCTGCTTTCTTGACAGCAAGTTGTTCAACAAGTTCCTTTCTTTTGGCTAGAGTACTTGAGGGCTCTGATGTATAACTGGCACTTCTGCTAGTGAAGGAAGTCCCACTTGAGATTCTGGTTCCCCCTAAGGACCTAGCATAGTCTGTTGTGAAGAGCTTGTTCATCCTCTTCCTCGCCTTAACTTCATCATAGTTAGCTTCAGATGATAATTCTCTCATGAGCTTTACTAAATCTTTAGGCTGCATTCACACCTCGGCGTACTAAATCGCGGCGTTTTGTCCCGCGAATTGCGGCGACAAATAGCGGCGTTTTGTACCGCGATTGTGAATGCAGCCTTCACCCCCTCTATGGAGATGGTTCCCATCTCCTATGCCGAACGCCGAAAGACGCCTGAAAAAAAGGTCCGGGACTTTTTTTCAGGCGACAGGCGGCAGGCGGCAGGCGTGGAGATGTGAACCATCTCCATAGAGGGCAATGTTACATCATCCCTCTGGTGTGTCGGGGCGGCAGCGGGCGTCACACTACAGGCGACAAAACGCCTAGGTGTGAATGGGCTCTTAGTGACTGCAGTACATTAAGAGTCGGCTGCAATTTGAGTAAACCCACTTCTATGGCCTCTATAGTAGCTCCGCTGAGGTGTCTTTACTTGCTCACTCAGGGATCGGTTGCTGCGCAGCAGTATATGCTGGTGCTCCGCTGCTCAAATGCGTTCTTTACTGTGCAAGTTTAGGAGTGCTATCGCTTTTCCCTCAAAGGGAAAAATAGTTCCACTGTGGCAGGCGCAACACTATAAAGTGCCTCATGTGCTGTGGCATTAGAAGAATTGTGATATCTCTGACTTTTCAGTCCAACAAGACTGTCTATTACTCTGAAAATTCCTCTATTGCAGTTCTATGGAAGCAGTAAGGTTTAAAGAGCACACCAAATGCTTAAATAACTTCTTTATTAACTTCACTTTCTTCATAGACAACACTGCTGCTTTGCAGCAGACAGTCCATGTACAAACACGTGTTGAATAAGTATCACAAAATGTCGGTTCAAATATTCAATCTTGTCATTCAACATAAAATGGTGGGTATATTTCTTTCTTCAGTATTTATACTCTCTCTCTCTCTCTCTCTCTCTCTCTCTCTCTCTCTCTCTCTCTCTCTCTATGTAAGTTATCAAAGCATTCTCGGATTTCTCTGAAAGGTATAACTGTGGTTTGCAACTTGGTTTGCAGGGTTGCTTTAGTTCGGTTAGTTTGTTAGAGTGGATGGATGGATGTGACTTAGTTCGTTCGAGTGCAGTTAGGGCGGTTAGATGACTTTGTTTAGTGGAACTACAAGTGAACACACAACTAGATCAGTATTCAGTTCTGATCACACTATGTACAATAAGAACATATATATATATATATTAGGGCTGTGCGTTAAACGCGATATTAACGGCGTTAACGCAAACCCATGTTAACGCGTCAATATTTTTATCGCGCGATTAACGCGGGAGCGCTCGGGGTGGACGTGCAGAGTGTGCAGCGGCGCGGCGCGGCTTACCTTCTCGCTGGATTCACAGGCAAGTTACTCACCTTGTCCCTGGATCCAGCGATGCCACCCCGCTGTGTGATCGGCGATGCCACCCCGCTGTGTGATCGAGCGGGTCCTCCTCGCTTGGCGGGTCCTCCTCGCTCGGCGGGTCCTCCTCGCTCGGCGGGTCCTCCTCGCTTGATTCACAGTGTCTGTGTGCCGCCGATCTCCGTTCCCTGCGACGTTACGACGCACGGGAGCGGAGAACGGCGCCAAATTCAAAAAAGTAAACAAACACAATACACACAGTATACTGTAATCTTATAGATTACAGTACTGTATGTAAAAAATACACACCCCCCTTGTCCCTAGTGGTCTGCCCAGTGTCCTACATGTACTTTTATAAAATAAAAACTATTCTTTCTGCCTGAAAACTGTAGATTGTCCAAAAGTGTCCCTTTATGTCAAAAATGGTTTTAGATCAGCTAGAAAACAGCGATCATAAATTATAATCACTTGCAGAATTGTGCGATATTTGTGGGGAAATTCGTCATAAATTAGATAGATTAATCGTGAGTTAACTATGACATTAATGCGATTAATCGCGATTAAAAATTTTAATCGTTTGACAGCACTAATATATATATATATATATATATATATATAACTTGTGTAACGTACCTATTTAGGCCCTTGCTTCCATAAAACTGAACTCTGTATGTCTGCTCTGCTCTCTGTCTTTATGTGGAATAAACTTGCAGCACATGTACAGTATTAGGAACCTCCCAGACAGAATGGATGCAAAGGTGGCTGTGATAGGTCAAGACTCTGCTCAATGTGAGATTAGCTGTGATTGGGCAAGGCTACTGATGAGTCACAAAAGCTTAACTCTATGTTTTCTGGCATGAATTCTACTGTGTTATTTGAGCTTACCTTCACTGTCATATAAATAAACGATTCTTAAAGGCATATTTTTTCTTTTGCCTCTGTGAACACAACATACAACTGTTATATGACATTCAAGCATAAAATCTTCTTAGCAGGTTTAGCTGTATATACATGTAGGTTATATTAGCTACCTAGGACATGAAATTGAATTCCCCGCGGTGTGACGCTCCTTGGACCCCACCCCCCTCTGACGCCACAGATAAACTCATAAGACAGTCCCCGTGTGGTACATGTGCGTCCGGGGAATTCAATTTCAAGCGCAGTGTCCGGGGAAGAAGAAGAAGATGCGGGGCGAGAAGGCCGACGGAAGGAGAAGAAGATGGAAGAATACGCCGGTCAAGAAGCGGACGAGAAGACCCAAGAAAGAAGCAGAGGAAGATGGAGGAAGAAACCTGAATAAAAGAAGAAGATTAAGGAAGAAGAAGAAGAAGCACCCTCCCCATGTTGAGGGCATGTGGCCTGGTACGGTTCAGGAGAGGGGGGGGGCGCACTCTGTCCCCCCTCCTTTCTGTGGCCGGCCAGGTTAACGTGCTTGGATAAGGGTCTGGTGTGGATTTTTGGGGGGACTCCACGCCATTTTTTTTTAAATTTGGGGTGGAGTTCCCCTTAAAATCCATACCACACCTGAAGGGCCTGGTAATTGAATTTGGGGGGACCCCCACGTTTTTTTTTTTTTTAATGAGCAATGACTATGAACCAGATTCACGTAGAGCGGCGCAAATTTAGTTTGCCCTAACGTATGTCAGTTAAGTTAAGGCGGCTGAATTTTGTGACGTAAGTGCAGTATCCACAGAGCATTTGCGCCCAAATTTGCGCCATCGCGACGTAAATACCGAGGCGTAAGGCTGGGTTATTGCAAGTGGGAAGGAAGTGGGCGTGCTCCATTGAAATGAGCCGTGACCCCATGCAAATGAAGGGCCGGCTGTACTGCGCATGTGCGCACGAATCTGTGCAGAACTCGGCTCGGCGCAATCAGTGAGATAGGAAAAAGGCCAAGCATACTTAGTTTGAGAATCGCCCTGTGCTTAAATAGCCCCAGACAAATGCACTTCAATTGCAAAAGTACATCCCTGTGTTCCCCTTTCCTAAAGCAAGTTGCTTTTGCTCTGTTGTCTGTTGCTGTTTGTTGGTGAGTGTATTGTTAGCTAAAAGATTTATTGTAGTAGGAAGTTGTAGTAGTTGTGTTTTTTTTCTGAGTGTTTTTTCTGTGTTTGTTTTTGAATTTGTATTAGCTGTCTGCTTGTGTTGTTTGATATTGCTGTCTTGTGTTTGCGGTTGGATTTTTGTGTGTGTTTGTTCAGTGTCTTTTTGTGTGTGTTTGGTCTGTGTCTTTTTGTGTGTGTTTGTTCTGTGTGTATTTGTGTTTGTTTGTTGTGTTTGATTTTTGTGTGTGTGTTTGGTGCTGAGTGTTGGGTGTTATGGCACCAAAGAGACACAAGTTGAACTTTTCAGTGAGAGAAAAGCAAATACTTGCCAGGGCTATCACCCGATTTGGGCGATATTTGCATGGCCCTGAGAGCCGGGACACCCCCCCGGCCAGGAAGAGAGCCATCATCCAGGAGATTACGGATCAGATCAATGCGGAGGGGGGGGAGACGAGGACCCCCAGTGGGATCTCTAAGAAGATAAATGACCTGAGGAGCCTGGTCCGTGACAAGATGGCCAAGATAAATGCCCATGCCACGGGTACAGGCGGTGGACCACCCTGCTCCGTCAGGCTGACTGAGGAGGAGTGGGCAGTGGCCCGGTGCTTCCACCGACAACAAGTGGTGGGCCTGCCTGGCTTTGACTCCGAGGAGGTCGTGAGGACAGGTTATTTTTTTTATTTTTTTCTATCTGGTGTGTAGCATGTGTGGGGGGGAAGGGAATATGTGCCAAGTGTGTGGATCCTCCAACCTGTGAATGTTTTGTGTCTTCCACAGATGGCCAGGAGATTGCTGGGCCATCAGGCCAGGCTGCACCACCCCCAGGACAACAGGCTGCTGAAGAGCCCCAAAAAGGGCAGGAGTCCTCAGGGGAGGGGAGTGGCCACACCTCCCCTCATGAGGAGGTTGAGGGGGGGGGATGAGGGGGAGGAGGATGGGGATGATCCGATGGACCTTGCAAGGGAAATATTTTTGACTTCGGATGTGGTTCCCCATGAGGCTACCCCTGAGGCTAGCAGCAGTCAGGCCTCCATCAGGAGTAGCCCCTCCCACTCCTCCCCCAACAGGGCTCCCCTCACAAGGGTCTCTCTCCCCTCCTCCCAGGCCACAAGCCTCATCTGTAGGCAGGAAGGCTACCCAGAAGACCAGGGGGGTGGCCGAGGTTCTGCCGGCCAGTCTGCGGAGGGACCAGGCCCGGCAGACCCAACATCTGGGTCAGCTCACCCAGTCTTTGGCCCAGATGGAGGACAGCCTGGGCTTAATTAAGGACTCGGTCAGTGATGTGGGCACCAACTCCTTGGCGGTCATAACATGCATTTGTGACCTGCAGACCGCCACAGCAGGCGTGGCCCTGGAGGTGTCTGCCCTGACCCAGGCTGTCAATGCAAATACCCAGGCTGTCCAGGCCAATACGGCTGCCCTCACTGTGGGTCTGATCAGGATCGCCGTGGCCTTGGAGGGCAGGCCAGCAGGAGGACAGTCACCAGGGGAGGCTCCTCCTTCCCCTGCTCCCCCCCATGAGGCTCCTCCTTCCCCTGCTCCCCCCCATGAGTCTCCCCTGGTTGGCCGTGGCCGTGCCCGTGGCCGGCCCAGGAGTAGCTCACGCCGTCGCCATTAATTGTTGGTTGTACTTTTGTTTTTTTATTTTTATTTATTTTTTTCTTATACTGTGATTATGATTTGGTTTATGTGTGTGAATGATGTGTGAATGTGGGGGTGACATTCCTGGTGAAAAAGGGTGTCACCCTCAGTTTTGGTGGATTAGGGATCCCCAGGACCAGGGAGAAGTGATCCCAGGTCCATGTGAAAGGTATATGAATGCACAGTGACATAATTGGAGCCGTGGCGTGGCGTTGCTGCTCCCTAATACCATTGGGGGTACTTGGGTCTAATCCAATTCAATGTGCATGTGATGTGTCTGTGCTAGGGACCACAGTGGGTGTGCATGCATGCATTCTCATTGTGCCATGATTAATGTGTGTGTTTACTGTGCAAAGATGCCTTCTGCGAGGCGTCTCCTGGCTGCTGTTCCCTCAGAAGAGGGGGTACCCTTGGTTACTAAAGTCACTAGTATAGCTATGAGCATGGATGCCCCTGGCATGTTGGCATACAGATTGTTGTCCTGCAAGTGTGTGTGCTCAGCTCTTTCCTAACGGTGTTGCTTTAGCTGACATTTACACGGCTGGTGTAAAGTTAGGGCACGTTTTATAAGGTGTAATTTTACACCATGAAACTAGCAGATGCGCATAGGGCGTAATCTACGCCGCACAAACGTACTTTTGTGGATCGCCCTATCTCCTTCATTTGTATATTAGCATCGAAAATCAATGGTGTGTCTAGCGTATTTTGCGCTTCAAGACGCGCCGGTGTAATCGTTTTAAGTAGGACGGAAAAATCTGGATTTCAGGCGTATTTCGTTTTGAGGATCAGGCGCAAAGATACGCGCGGCGCATTTTTCAATTACGCCGCGCAACTTTATATACGTCGGCGTAAGGGCTTTGTGAATCTGGCACCTTTATTCTTTATAGCCATGATTACTTTTAAATTACTTTTTTTTTCACTTTAGAAATGACATCTTGTACAGGGACAGTTCTAAGCACGGGAAACATGCGCTACTTCACAGGCATGTTTTTCCCCCCTTCCCCCTGTATGAAATTTAAAGGAATATTTCACTTTTATTGTTTCACTTTAACCACTTCCATACCGTGCCTATTCTAGCACTTCTCTCCTTCATGTAAAAATTATATTTTGTTCCTGGAAAATTACTCAGGACCCCCAAACATTATATATATTTTATTATAAGACACCCTAGGGAATAAAGTGGCGGTCATTATTTTTTTTATTTCCAACGGTATTTGCCAAAAAAAAAAACGGTTTCATGAATTAAAAAATAACAAAGCAGTAAAGTTATCACAATTTTTAGGGATAACGTGAAAGACGATGTTACACCGAGTAAATAGATACCTAACTTGTCACGCTTTAATATTGCGCACACTCATGGAATGGCGCCAAACTTCGGGACTTAATATCCATAGGCGACGCTTTAATTTTTTTTACATGTTACTAGTTTAGAGTTATAGAGGAGGTCTAGTGCTAAAATTATTGCTCTCGCTCTAACGCACGCGTCAATACCTCACATGTGTGGTTTGAACGGCGTTTACATATGTGGCCGGGACTTACATGCATGTTCACTTCTGAGTGCGAGCTACTAGGGACAGGGGCGTTTTAATGTTTTAATTGTTTTTGTTCTTTTTTTTAACGTAATATTTTTCTTTTTGCACTTTTTTGTCTCTTTTTATCACTTTTATTCCTATTACAAGGAATGTAAACATCCCTTGTAATAGGACTAGTGTGTGACAGGTCCTCTTTATGGAGAGAGGCAGGGTCAATAAGACCCCACATCTGTCCACATCTGTCCTCCAGTCATGAGATCGGAAAAAAAAAAACACTGATCTCATGCTCTCAGCCGCGATCATGTTCGTTCAGCACAGTGGTGTAGTGGATAGCACTTTCACCTAGCAGCAAAAAGGGTCGCTGGTTCGAATCCCGCCCGTGACACCATCTTCCTGGAGTTTGCATATTCTCCTTGTGCCTGCGTGGGTTTCCTCCCACAATCTAAAAAACATGCTGTAAATCGGATCCTGTCTAAATAAGCCCTAATATGCAGTAGTATATTTAGGTTTTGTGCTGCCCTAGGCCTGACTAAACTTCTGCACCTCCTAATAGAAAAATTACCCACCCCTTCCTATCAAGGCCACACCCTGTTTTTTTATGACCCGCCCAGAAATTTTCAGGGGACACACACACTAGTTCTGGGGGGGAGGGGGGGCACTGGATTCCCTTAATTTGCATAGTTTTTCTCTCACTTCCTGTTTGGCTATGGGGCAGGAAGTGAAGGCAAATCTCCCTAATTAGACAGGGATGGTACAAAATGAACTGACAGGGCCTATAACCCTCCCTCACATCCAAAATGAAAGAAAAAAAAAAGTGTTGATTATAGTTCTACTTTAACCACTTCCCGACCTCCTCATGTACATTTACGTCAGCAGAATGGCACGGACAGGCACATGTACGTACCTGTACGTCCTCTGCTAGACGTGGGTGTGGGGTCCGATCGGGACCCCCCCCGGTACATGCGGAGGTCGGGTCCGCTCGGGGAGCGATCCGGGACGACGGCGCGGCTATTTGTTTATAGCCGCTCTGTCGCGATCGCTCCCCGGAGCTGAAGAACGGGGAGAGCCGTGTGTAAACACGGCTTCCCCGTGCTTCACTGTGGCGGCGCATCGATCGGGTGATTCCCTTTATAGGGAAGACCCGATCGATGATGTCATTCCTACAGCCACACCCCCCTACACTAGTAAACACACACTAGGTGATCCCTAAATGTTACAGCGCCCCCTGTGTTTAACTCCCAAACTGCAACTGTCATTATCAGAAATTTGTGCTTAACCACTTAAGCCCCGGACCATATTGCTGCCTAAAGACCCAAGGGGTTTTTACAGTTCGGGACTGCGTCGCTTTAACAGACAATTGCGCGGTCGTGCGACGTGGCTCCCAAACAAAATTGGCGTCCCTTTTTCCCCACAAATAGAGCTTTCTTTTGGTGGTATTTGATCACCTCTGCGGTTTTTATTTTTTGCGCTATAAACAAAAATAGAGCGACAATTTTGAAAAAAATGCAATATTTTTTACTTTTTGCTGTAATAAATATCCCCCAAAAACATTTATAAAAATTTTTTTTCCTCAGTTTAGGCCGATACGTATTCTTCTACCTATTTTTGGTAAAAAAAAATCGCAATAATCGTTTATCGGTTGGTTTGCGCAAAATTTATAGCGTTTACAAAATAGGGGATAGTTTTTTTGCATTTTTATTTTTTTTATTTTTTTTACTACTAATGGCGGCGATCAGCGATTTTTTTCGTGACTGCGACATTATGGCGGACACTTCGGACAATTTTGACACATTTTTGGGACAATTGTCATTTTCACAGCAAAAAATGCATTTAAATTGCATTCTTTATTGTGAAAATGACAGTTGCAGTTTGGGAGTTAACCACAGGGGGCGCTGTAGGAGTTAGGGTTTACTTTGTGTGTGTTTACTAGTGTAGGGGGTGTGGCTGTAGGAATGACGTCATCGATCGTGTCTTCCCTATAAAGGGAATGACGCGATCGATGCGCCGACACAGTGAAGCACGGGGAAGCCGTGTTTACACACGGCTCTCCCCGTTCTTCAGCTCCGGGGAGCGATCGCGACGGAGCGGCTATAAACAAATAGTCGCGCCGTCGTCCCGGATCGCTCCCCGAGCGGACCCGACCTCCGCATGTACCGGGGGGGGGGTCCCGATCGGACCCCCCACCCACGTCTAGCAGAGGACGTACAGGTACGTGATTGTGCCTGTTCCGTGCCATTCTGCCGACGTAAATGTACATGAGGAGGTCGGGAAGTGGTTAATGCAATTGAAAACACATGGACAAAGTTCAGTCTCTACAATGGGTGAACTTGTAAGTGGGTCCACCTGTTAAGGATGTCCTTAAATTACTAACCCTAGAAGTCTTCAATACCTCCCTCAAGGAGGGGCATCTGCCGCCCTTGATGGCCAGGGCAAATGTCATCTTGCTACTTAAGCCTGGGAAGGATCCGGTTGACCCGGGTTCCTACAGACCTATTTCTCTCCTTCAGAGTGATGTTAAAATCCTGGCTAAGGTCTTGGCACTGCGGGTCAACGGGATCATAGCTTCTATAATACACCCTGACCAGGCAGGTTTTATGCCGCAAAAGTCCACAGCCACCAATCTTAAGCACCTTTTCCATGATTAAGCACTAGTTCAGTGCGAGGTGACCACCATGATATCAAGATTCGGACACTTCTCCGGCCTGACAATTAACTGGTCCAAGTCGGCCCTGATGGTGCTGGATGGGGAACGAGCGGTGGATCTACCTAATTCCTGCCCGATCCCGGTGGTGATCTCATTTAAATACCTGGGGGTACAAATCTCACCTAAACTTACGGACTATTGCTCTTTAAATATACACCCCCTACAGTCTAGATTTAGAGACATAGGGCCAGATTCAGATACATTTGCACTTGCGCCGCGTATCATTGATACGCTACGCCACCGTATCTTACCTGGCGGAATTTCAGATCCACAGCGAAATCGCGCCGTAAGTTACGGTGGCGTAGTGTTTTTCTGGCGGCGTATTTGAAATTGGGCGGGTTGGGGGCGTGCTTCATTTAAATGAAGCGCGTCCCTGCGCCGAATGAACTGCGCATGCTCCGTTTTAAAAATTTCCCGCCGTGCTTTGCGCGAAATGACGTCGCACCGACGTCATTTTTTGAATGTAGACGTGAGTTACGTCCTTTCCTATTCACGGACGACTTACGCAAAAAAAAATATTTAAAAATTTGACGCGGGAACGACGGCCATACTTTAACATGGCACGTCTATCTATACGCCACGAAATAGCAGCTTTAACTATACGCCAGGAAAAGCCGACTAGCGACGATGTAAAAGGATGCGACAGCCGTGCGTACCTTCGTGGATCGCCGGAAAAAGCTAATTAGCATACCCGACGTGGAAAACGATGCAAACTCCACCCAGCGGGCGCCAAAGTATTGCACCTACGATCCAAAGGCGTACGAAGCCGTACGCCTGTCGGATCGAAGCCAGAAGCCGTCGTATCTTGGTTTGAGCATTCAAACTAAAGATACGACGCGGCAAATTTGAAAGTACGCCGGAGTATCAGTAGATACTCCAGCGTACTTCTTTTGTGAATCTGGCCCAAAATTAACACCTGGAACAATCTTAAACTTTCGCTGGCAGGTAGGGACAATTTAATAAAAATGATACTGATGCTGCAGCTACTATACTTTATACACAACTCTCCGGTTGTGATCCCCCTGAAAATCTTTCGGGTGGTTAACACTCTCTTTAGACGTTTACTATGGAAGGCAGGTCCCCCCAGAATTAAACTAGAACAGTTGCAGAATCCTAAGGAAAGTGGAGGATTGGCAGTGCCCAACCCTTGGCTGTATTACATTGCGGCCCAAATGCAACATTTGATTGGATCCATGGACAAGGATCCAACCGGCTCCTCGGCACGATTGATACTGATTGGATCTGGAGCAGAGACTGTCCCGATGGGCCTGGAGGCTAAGATGTTCCACGGGTCTAATAAACAGACACCCACCTTTACTTTAATCCAGAAAATATGGAATAAGGGCAGACAGATACAAGAGGTGACAGGCTTTACTGACTATAGTCCGATATGGGGGAATCTCTCCTATGTTGAACTGGGGCCCCAGGTGGCGCTCCGGTGTGACTTTGCTATCACACATATTTCAAGACGGCAAGTTGTTATCCTTCCCTGAGTTGAGAACCAAGTTCAATCTGCCCTCTAACTACTACTGTACAACTCTTATCTCTAGCTCCGACATGCGGTGGGCGCGCAGGAAGACGCTGCCGGCTGGGCCCTGTCAAGCACCCCCATTTTTCACTTGCTACAGACTAGCACTGGAACTAAGGGGATCATATCACTTTGTTACCAAATGCTACTGACACACCACTTAAAAGCCCACCCCACTAAGGCACCATCCCTGTGGGAGAAAGATGTAGGTCCACTCACGAAAGACCAATGGGAAGAAGTCCTGCAGTCAATTACTACTTGCTCTTTAACCACTTGACCACTGGGCACGTAAACCCCCTTAATAACCAGACCAATTTTCAGCTTTCGGTGCTCTCACAATTTGAATGACAATTACTCAGTCAAACAACACTGTACCCAAATGAAATTTTCGTCCTTTTTTTCACACAAATAGAGCTTTCTTTTGGTGGTATTTAATCACCGTTGGGTTTTTTATTTTTTGCGCTATAAGAGAAAAAAGACTGAAAATTCTGTAAAAAATAATAATTTTTCTTTGTTTCTGTTATAAAATTTGCCACATTTAGTATTTTTTCTTCATTCTTTTGCTTAAATGTGAAAGATGAAGTTACGCCGAGTAAATAGATACCCAACATGTCACCCTTCAAAATTGCACACGCTTGTGGAATGGCGCCAAACTTTGCTACTTAAAAATCCCCATAGACGACGTTGCAGGGTATTGTGGAGTATTGTGGGGTATTGCGGAGTATTGTGGGGTATTGTAGAGTATTGTGGGGTATTGTAGAGTATTGTGGGGTATTGTAGAGTATTGTGTGGTATTGCAGGGTATTGCGGGGTATTGTGGAGTATTGCGGGGTATTGTGGGGTATTGTGGGGTATTGCAGGGTATTGCGGGGTATTGCGGGGTATTGCGGGGTATTTCGGGGTATTGCGGGGTATTCTGGGGTATTGTGGGGTATTGTGGGGCATTGCGGAGTATTGCGGGGCATTGCGGAGTATTGCGGGGCATTGCAGAGTATTGCGGGGCATTGCGGAGTATTTTGGGGCATTGCAGAGTATTTTGGGGCATTGCAGAGTATGGGTGCATTGCAGAGTATGGGGGCATTGCAGAGTATGGGGGCATTGTAGAGTATGGGGGCATTGTAGAGTATGGGGGCATTGTAGAGTATGGGGGCATTGCAGAGTATTGCACAGGGAGGGATGGATGGATGGCTGGATCTGTGACTACATGTGTCACAGATCCAGCCCGCAGCAGCAGCAGCTGCCCTCTCTCCCCTCTCCTCTCTCACACTGTACCGTTCTGTACAGAGAGGAGAGGGAGGAACCGGCGTCATCACATGACGCCGGTTTGTTTACTAGTGATCGCTCCGTCATTGGACGGAGCGATCACGTGGTAAATCGCCGCTATCAGCGGGGATTTACCGTGATCCGTGATCAGCCGGGTCCGGAGGACCCGGCGGTCACGGAGACTCCCGTGTGCGCGCCCCACAGGGCGCGCGGGAGCGCGACTCTGGGAGGACGTACATTGACGCCCTCCCAGAGTTAAGCAACCGCCTTGTAGACGTATTTCGTCTATAGGGCGGTTGCTAACTGGTTAAACGTGGCTCAAAAAGTTTCCCAACAGTACATTGTACTTAGGGTGCATTACACCCCACTTAGATTGTATAGGATGGGCAGGCGGCCTGACTCCCTGTGTAGCAGATGCAAGCGCCATCAGGGTGACCTCATCCATCTGCTGTGGAGGTGCCCAAAACTCCACAGATATTGGAATGAGGTGTTGGGAACGCTTAATCAACCGTCCCCTTGGACCCGATTCATTGCATATTAGGGGTGCTGGGATTGGTTAAAGGGGTTGATATCCGGGGCGTGGTCTGGAGCTGCATGTAGCAGGACGTGCAGAGTGAGAGCTCCGCCGAGACTTATCCTTTTTGACCGATCCTGGGGGATTTTCTTCCCAATCACAGGCTACCTGAAGTCCCCGGACACTGCTCACCTGCGGACCTCCATGTCTTCTCCTAAGAGATCCGGGGCTCTAGCCAAACTGGCCAAATTCCGCCACGATGGGCACGACACGGAGGAGGAAGATGGCGCCGACCAGCCGCGTGCGGAAGAGACCCAGGCCTCGGGAGACACGGCCAGAGTGCTGGAGGCGATCGCCCTTTGCCAATCTACCCTCACGTCCAGAATCGAGGAGGTGAAGATTGACATCTCCCTGATCTGCCAAGATGTCTAGAAGCTACGCGAGCGGGTGTCTGAGACGGAGCGCCGGGTCGACCACGTGGAGGAAGGCCTGCATCCCCTCCAGGTCACCATGGAACAGCTGCAATACCAACTCCACGCTGTTCTCTCCAAACAGGACGACATGGAGAATCGTCTTAGGAGATGTAATCTGCGCTTCGTGGGCATCCCCGAGAGATCAGAAGGCGCCGACCCCCCAACATACCTTGAGAATCTGCTGATCAGGTCGTTCGGGAGGGAGGCCTTCTCCTCGACTTTCATTGTGGAACGTGCGCATCGCCTTGCCGCAAAGCCCCCTCCCGCCGGGGCCCCCGCCACAGACCTTCATTGCAAAGTTCCTCAACTACCGAGACCGAGACGCAATCCTTCGGCTCACCCGTGAGAGAGCAAATATCCTCATCGGCAAAGTGCACGTGGCGGTGTATCCGGATTTCTCGGCCGAGGTCCAGAAGAAGAGGGCGCGATTTATTGAGGCCAAGCGGCAGCTCCGCGCCCGCCACCTTCCGTATGCCATGCTCTTCCCCGCGAGGCTCCGTGTGGTGTGTGAGGGCAAGGCCCAGTTTTTCGAAGACCCACAGGCTGTCCTATCCTGGGTGGAGTACCGCGGAGCGGCCGACCAGGCTCCGGTCTAGGCCCTGGCTATCCCTTCCGCCGCCCCATCGATTCATAACGGCTGAGGACCCCCGCTCTCTGGACACCCCGCAAATCCAGGTTCCCCGGTGAAACCGTGAGTCAACAAAGCTCCCCCTTTTCTCTTTTTATGCTCTGACGGGTACCCTGTTACATCCCTAGTCTGCGGTACCAGGCAGTGTTTACTTTCCCCTTTCTCCTTGGCAGACCTCCTCCACCTCCCCCTTGCACTAAGAAGCGGCCTGCGGGTCCTGGCCTGGATCCACATTACCTTGTTGGCCATTCCCGCCAACCCGCTGCAGCTGAGATCCTTCGCTCCATGGTCATCATGCACGCCTGACATCCTCCACAGAACCGTGAGTTGTCTTTTGTAATTTCTCCCCCCCGTGCATTTACCCCTCTGCCTGGTGCCCTCCATGCCCAGATGGATACTACACCTCCGGACTGGGGTGTGAAGCGGTGTCTGTTCCCCCCTTCCCTGTGATTGAATTCCCCTCCTCTCCCCCTTTGTCTCAATGGGTCTCGGGCGGCTCACCTGCACCCACATGCAAAGTGACTGGATACCCCCCCTGCACCGTTGTGCGCTCTTCAGTTTGGTCGCCCCCCCGACCCCACCATCACTATGGCACCTACGCCATACAGGAACACTGTTCTTCAACCCATGTTTCCCTGGCCAGCCCCTGCCCACCTATGTTTGGTGAACGGTAGTGTGACGGATCTGCACTGCTGGTCCAGTGCCTGTGCAGACTGTTTAGCTTCGGCTTATATGTACATATGTTTTTTTTTTTTTTTCTTTTTTCTTTTTCATTATTTGACTCCATTTTGACTTGTGATGTGCGCCGGGGCCTCCCCCGTGCGTTTATGCTCCTGGGAATAGCCTGGCTCCTCAATGTTATGCTATACTGTGTGGTATGCCGGTCTAATTGTTGCTTCTTTTGCTGTGTGCTGCCCCCTGGGTGTCCGACTGCTCACTCCATCCCCCCTAACCTGTCATGGCCTCCCTTAAGATTCTAACGTGGAATGTCTGGGGCCTCGGGGAGAAGGCGAAGCGCACTGCTGTCCTCTCGTATCTCAAATCACTCCGGGCCGACATATCCATCCTGGTCGAGACCCACCTAGTGGGCCAGAAACAGCTGTGCCTCAAAAAAACATGGGTTGGCTGGCTTTACCAGGCCCCACACACCTCTAACTCTCGTGGAATTGCGGTTCTCATAGCCAAGACAGCGCAATTCTGCCTCCATTCCTTGCAGTCGGACCCCCAGGGCAGATCATTGTTTATACATGCAACTGTGGGGGGCCTTGAGGTTCTCCTTCTTGCCTTTTACATTCCTCCCCCCTTCCAGTTTACTATGCTTCAGGAGGGGGTGGCCTTCATGGCCCGGCATCCTCTGGTGCCGGCCCTCTGGGCCGGAGACTTTAATATGGTAATTTCCCCTACCCTAGACAGACTGAGTCCCACTGCCACCCCCCCTCAGCCCCTGACATCACCAGATTTGGGAGGTTTCTTGCAGACTTCACCCTCACGGACACGTGGCGCCACATACACCCGACACAAACGCACTTCTCATGCTTCACCCCTTCACGTTCAGCAATGTCCCGCATTGACCTCATACTCACTACCCCTTCCCTCCTCCCTCACCTCCTTGAGGCAGAAATTGGTACTAGAGTACTCTCTGACCACTCCCCGTGTTGGATTACGCTACGGCTCCCGGACCCTCCCACCGCCAGAATCTTGAAACTGAACCCGTTCTGGCTCACTGTCCTATCGGACCTGGACCAGGTCCAGCTCGAGTGGGACCACTTTTTCCGCACAAACGCTGGCTCCGCTTCATTCGGCTCCATCTGGGAGACTTTTAAATCACATGCCCGCCTGATTCTGTCTACGCGCATTAATAGGCATAAAGCCACCTCCAAGGTACTGCTCCGCCAGGCGGAAGAGTGCCTTGACGCCCTCGAACAGGATTTTCAGAGTGATCCTACTGCAGTCAACTCCACCCGCGTCCGGGTACAGACCAGACTCACGGACCAGTTGCACTTTAAAAAGGCCAAGCAAGGCATTTTCTTTTGCAAACAGCGCATCTATGAATTTGGTGAGCGCGCTGGCAAGCTCCTCACCTACCTTGCCCACCTAGAGTACAAACCCCCAGTGGTAGTCACACTCCAGTTGGCCTCCGGGGCCAGGGTGACTGACCCTGACCAGGTGGCCACGGAGTTTAGATCCTTCTACTCCGAACTCTACTCCTCCACTGTCCACCACACCCAGGACGAGTTGTCAACCTTCCTGCGTGACGTTGACTTCCCCACGCTTACTCCCCCCCAGGTAGCCCAACTGGAGGCACCCGTAACCGAAGAATGTATTGCAGAGGCCCTGGCGTCGCTCCCCACATCTAAGGCGCCCGGTTCCGACGGACTCCCCCTCGAATTCTACAAACAATTTGGTGAAACCCTTATCCCGCGACTCTGTCAGTTGTACACGCACATATTCGACACGGGCTCCCTCCCACCATCCATGGGCAAGGCAATGATTGTCCTTATCCCCAAACCGGGCAAGGACCCCTTGTTCCCCGAATCCTATAGGCCCATTTCCCTCCTCCAGCTCGACGTCAAAATCCTGGCCAAGATCCTAGCCCTGTGCCTCAACAAGGTTATCCTCAGTCTCATACACCCACACCAGTCTGGGTTTATGCCAGGCAAAAACACGGCCTTCAACCTCAGACGGTTACACATGAATCTCCAAGCGCGGCACTCGGAAGTCGGCTCCAGGGTGGTTTTTAGTCTGAACGCTGCCAAGGCATTCGACTCCGTCGAATGGAGCTATCTGTGGGAATGCCTCTATAGATTTGGGTTTGGCCCCAGGTTTGTCAAGTGGCTCCAACTCCTCTATCAGTCCCCTTCGGCACGCGTCCAGGTTAACGGTCGGATTTCGGCCCCCTTCTCCCTCTCCCGAGGCACGCGACAGGGGTGTCCTATTCCTCCCCTGCTCTACGCCCTGGCTGTGGAGCCCCTTGCCATCGCCCTCAGAGCTCACACCAACATCAGGGGTCTCCGGTGCGGCCAGCTGACCGAGGTTGTTAGCCTCTACGCTGACGACATGCTCCTGCTCCTGACCTCGCGGACGCGGGTCCCTCACTCCAGACAGCTCTCCAGGTCATCACGGACTTCGGGTCGTACTCGGGACTCCGGATAAATTGGACCAAATCTCAAATTCTCCCCATAGACATTGGTGCTCCCACTGCCGACCAGGCCTCCCTCCCCCTTATTAGAGCCAGTACTATTAAATACCTTGGTGTGCCGGAGGGAGAGGGGGGTGTGACCGGAAGATGGTGGAGTAGAGACAGACACGCTCCACAGCTACAGCCACGCTCCTCCACCCCTGACCAGGACTAGATGAAGTATCTATCCCACAACACCTGGAAATCCTGAAAAATATTCAAAAATTTGTCGAAATTTTTTTGCATGCTACGGCGGTACGGACAGTGAATATCGCACCTCACAAAACCCTCCTGGATAGAGGGTACCGGGGGATCAGGCTCGAACGGGAGATCGGGTAATGAGGAGGAAAAAGGAGGCTATTGAATTACCTGGAGAGGAGCGGCTTAAGGAGCTGTCCCTGGAGCCGCAGACACTTGAGCCGTCCGTACTGGGTAGACAGCCTAAGCAGATCCCCCTGTCTCAGCCGGAGATTCAGCGCTACTTCCCGCTGACAAGGTCGGCTGCAAACAGACATCGCGAGACCTGGTCACGTGTAGTCGTGACGTGCGAGGAGACGCTCAAGCCCGCGGCGGTTCTTTCTACGAAGCCGACAGGGGGGACGGTGATGCTGCAGTCCGGAGGAGGAGAGGTAAGGGGGAGCGGAGGAGGAGGAGGAGGAGGTGAAAACCTGCAGGCTCAGAGAGACCTGGACGGCACAGTTAACACAAGTCCATCACTAGGAGACCAGGGGTCAGAGCTGAAAGAGCTGAAAGCTATGTTATTGGCTATGCCGACTAAGATTGATATGGAGACCCTGGTGAAGCGAATGGAGGAAGCCCACCGAAAGGATATGGAGGTGGTCCGAGAGGAAGTAATGCAGTTAAATTGGATAGAGATGAACAGTTGTTGGCAAATATAGATGCACGGGTCTCAGTTATAGAACAGACATATAGGTCAAAAGTTGACGACATGCAGCTGAAGTTGGAGGAAATGGAGGACCGGAGCAGACGAAGGAATTTAAGATTTACAGGGGTCCCTGAGACGGTGGAGAAGGAGACTTTGCAGACAATGATAAATGGCCTATGTAACCAGTTGGTGCGATCCCCTCCCCCCCAGGGGTTTGAATTTGAAAGACTCCATAGAGCACTGGGACCTCGTTCAGCGAACCTGGACAGGCCTAGGGACATAATTGGGTGCTTCCATAGATACGCTCATAAAGAGATGGTCAGCAGAGCAGCATGGGAAGCCGGCGAGATTGTGTGTGAAGGGGTGCAAATAAAAATCCTCCCTGATCTATCTAAGGCAACGTTGCAACGAAGGGCCATGTTGCGCCCTTTATTGGACAAAGTGAAAGGGTTGGGGGGGAGTTACAGATGGGGGTACCCAATATCGGTATCAATTAGAAAGGGGACGGAGTCTTTCCCTCTACAGCAGCATAAGGACCTTCCAGCCCTGTTTAAGTTTTTGGGAATGGAACCTATGGAGGTACCAGATTGGCTACAGCAAATACCGGGGTTACCCAGACTAAGAAAATAAGGGAAGATAAAGACTGAGGAGTATCAGAAGGGACCCCCGCTCCTTTTTTTTTTTTTGCGGGTCCCCTCCAAAGGAGAAGAGAGGAGGGGAAGGGAGGAAATACACCTCCTTTTTTTCCCCAGGTTTTGGAAGTTGTTGCGTCCCCTACCCACCGGTTGGCCCACCAAACTGCTTTTTTTTTATTTTTAATTATTCTCTCTCTCACTGGAGGGAGGGTTTTTTTTTTTTGGGACACAATAGCACAAGTCACAGGACTAGAAATGAAGACAAAATTTGAGATAAGAAGAAGATTAGAACTAGGGGTCCGAGACACGAGACACGAGACGAACACTGAATTTTTAAATTTATATATTTTTTTTTTTTGGGGGGAGGGGTGTATATTATGGGGCAGTAGATTTTGGGGGTATATATTTTCCCCCCTGCGCCCCTTTGGGAGGGAGCAGCGGGGATCTTCTGGGGGAAAGGTTGCAGTGTCTTTCTTAGGCCCCATGGGAAATAGAACCATGGGGTAAAATGTAGTAGTTTTTTTTGTTTTTATATGTTTATGTGTTTTTTTTTTCTTTTTTTTGCACAAAATGTCACAAAATGCCACTGAGTCACAGTAAACACAGGAATGCATAGGCTTGAGTTATGAGAACTTGTGTATAGGAAATTGGACAGTAGAGATTGATAAGCACAATTTTTTTTTTCTTTCACTAAATATGGAGGGCCGAGGGAGGGAGGGGGGTGGAGAGAGAACAGAGGGGATGGGCAACGCCCGGGGGTTAGGCGGTTTTTCTGGGTTCCCGGTTTGATATAGGCTGGATATGTGTTGGGTACATGGTAACAAAGATAATAAGAAAAGGGGGAAGAGACCAGGGTGAGGGGTAGGGGAGTGAAGATAGTGAAGATAGCTAGGCCGTAGCGGTTGATAGGACGGCAGGAGGAGGGTGGTTTTTATTTTTTATTTTTCTTCCCCATTGCCGTTTATGTGTACAGGTTTTTTTTCGCTTTCCCTGAAATGAGCCCCCGCCTCACCTTACCAGTATGAATAAGTTTTAGTGGTCAGCTTTATTGGTCAAGGAGGTAAGGAATGGAGGGGGGATCCCCTCGAGGAAGAGGGCATAGGACCTTTGGAGGGTAGTAGTACTAAAATAAATAAATAAATAAATAAAGATAATTTGGTGTTAAATGGACCGGAAAGTGTGAACGACTGAGTAAGAAAGTAATGAAGTAAGAGATAAGGCAAAAGAAGAATAACTGGTAGGAGAGACGGGGGGGAGGGAAGGAAAGGGAAGGGGAGAATGGAATGGGGAAGAAAGAAAGAAAAAGGGATAGAAAAACAGGACGAAGAAGGTCGGGGGGGGGCGGAGGGGAGCTGGGTGGGAGCCACTTGACCATTCTGTCAAATCCCCCTATAGTAGCACACACCCACGGTGATCGCTGGAGAAGGATCCAGCCTTGGGTGGTTTTTCCCTTAGGGGCATAGAAAAGGGGGTGGAGGTAGGTACAGAGGTACCAGGGTAGTTTCCCCCCCCCCTTTTTTTTTTTTGGGCTAAATTTTATTCCCCCTTTTTAGTGGGGACATTAATTTTTTTTTTTTCTCTCTCTTCTTTTTCCTCTCTCTCCTTTCCTCGCGGTCTCCCTCTCTTCCCTCCCTTGCCTCTATTCGGTCTCCTTAAGTAATATTGAGATGGGGACAATAAAGGTAACCTCCCTGAATGCTAAGGGACTTAATATTCCAGAAAAACGGAAAATGATGTTAAAGGACCTAAGTAGATGGGGGACAGATGTGGCTTTTGTACAGGAAACCCATTTTAGGGGAGGGAGCCTGCCATTCCTACAGAACAGATTCTTCCCATGCGTATATCATGCGATGAATCAAGAGGCGAAGTCTAAGGGAGTATCAGTTTTGATCTCAAATCGAATAGCGTGGACTCTACAAGAAAAACGTTTAGACCCTAATGGCAGGTTCCTTTTCCTAAAGGGGAGTATAGGAGGGGTCAAGGTAACCCTGGCTACGCTGTACGCACCAAATATTAAACAAGACATATTCATTAAGAAAGTGCTCACAGATCTGGTAGAATTTTCAGAGGGGAAATTAATATTGGGATGAGATTTCAATATTACTTTAGAGCCCAAAATGGACGCATCCTCAGGGGTCTCGTCGATTCCAGGAAGAGTCAGAAGGGGGATAATAAAGAAACTATGCGAGGTACAATTAGTGGATGTGTGGAGGACTTTTCATGCAGATGAAAAGGACTATACTTTTTTTTCGGTTCCACATCAGGTATATACACGCATAGACATGTTTATTGTCCCTCATTATCTGATTACTTCAGTATCTGAAATTACAATTGGAAATATAACCTGGTCAGATCACGCCCCGATCAGTATGAATCTCTCCCTATCTAACATGGTATTTGCTCAAGATAGAAGATGGAGGCTGAATGAGAGCTTGCTGCAAAACCCAGAAGTTAAGGAGGATGTAACTAGGGAGATTGCGGCATACTTCCAGGTCAACGATATACCAGGTAGCGACCCAGGAATAGTGTGGGAAGCACATAAAACTGTGATCAGGGGGATCCTGATAAAACATGGGTCCTACCTGAAGAAAAAACGCGAGAAACAGATTAAGGAGATACTGGAAGAAATTCAGAGATTAGAAACTCAACATAAGGAAAAACTATCAGCGGAGGTAGGGAGGGAATTGGGACAATTGAAGAGGCAGATATCAGAGATTATGCGATTTAAAGCTAAAGCAAGTATACAGAGAGGGAGGAAGGCTAAATATGAGATGGGGGACAAATGCAGTAAGTTGTTGGCAGGGAAATTGAAAGAGAAGAGTAGAACAATTTATGTCCCTCAAATTAAAGGGAAAGAGGGGAAACTGTTAAAAAAACCAAGAGAAATAGCGCAGTCGTTTGAGGAATATTATTCAGCCCTATATAACCTGTCATCAGAAGGGGACACACAGTCGGGGATAGAGGAATATCTGCAGGGAGCAGGTATGCCCAGATTACCTTCACTGGCCCGAAAGAAATTGGAGTTACCTATATCTACGCAAGAAGTAGGGGAAATTTTAAAAAAAGTTAAGTTAGGGAAATCCCCAGGCCCGGATGGATTCTCGGTGAGTTACTACAGAGAATTCTCCGGGCTATTGAATGGACAGATGGCAAAGTTTTTTAATGCACTGGGGGGTACGGCGGCATTCCCTCCGGAAGCCCTTCTGGCACATATTACCGTGATCCCAAAAGAGGGGAAGGACCCGGCGGACTGCGGTAGTTACAGACCTATTTCACTGTTAAACGCAGACTTAAAGTTTTTTTCAAAAATAATAGCATCTAGACTTCAACCATGGATAGCGCAGCTGGTAGATATGGATCAGGTGGGATTTGTGCCGGGGAGGGAGGCCAAAGACAATACGATCAAAATCCTTAACCTGGTACATTATGTAGGAGAAAAGAAAATTCCATGTGTATTTTTGAATACCGACGCAGAAAAAGCTTTTGACCGGGTGAGCTGGCGGTTTTTGGAAGAAGTACTGAGACAGGTGGGTTTGGGAAATTGTATGATCAGATGGATTATGAGTGTATACACAAACCCACGGGCCTCAGTAAGGGTTAATGGAGTACTTTCATCTCCCTTTAAAATTAAAAATGGTACAAGACAGGGATGTCCACTGTCGCCCCTGTTGTTCGTACTCACAGTAGAGCCTTTACTAAACAGAATTCGACAAAATTTAGACATTCAGGGAATACAGACGGGAAAACAGGTACATAAAATCGCAGCATATGCGGATGACCTGCTTTTCTCAGTAACTAACCCCCATATGTCACTCCCCAACCTTCTACGAGAAATTGAGCAGTATGGGAAAGTCTCAAATATGAAGATTAACAATACCAAATCAGAAGCGATGAGTGTAGAGAGTCGGGGAGTAATAGGAGATACAATAAAACAGAACTTAGGTTTAAATGGGTGTCAGTACTAAAATACTTAGGCACATATATAACATCAAATATCAAGAACATCTTTGCTCTGAATTTCTCTCCACTATATAATGCAATGAAATTACTGTTAGATAAATGGGGACAAGGAATGCATTCATGGTTTGGGAGAGGAAGCATAGTAAAGATGTGCATTCTACCAAAAATGCTGTATATGATCCAGGCCTTGCCAATTTCCATACCGATAACTTTCTTAAAGCGGATGTGCCATGGGAACAAAATATTAAAAGCCAGCAGCTACAAATACTGCAGCTGCTGACTTTTAATATTAGGACACTTACCTGTCCTGGAGTCCAGCGCCGATCGCAGCAGAGCACGAGCGATCGCTCGTCACTCTGCTGCTCCCCCCGCCATCCACGCTGAGGGAACCAGGAAGTGAAGCGCTGCGGCTTCACTGCCTGGTTCCCTACGGCGCATGCGCGAGCCGCGCTGCGCCCGCCGATTGGCTCACACGCTGTGTGCTGGGAGCCGAGTGTTCCCAGCACACAACGGGCGACAGACGGGATGTGACGGAATGCCCGTCTTTCGCCCGTAGCGTGTGGCCGGAAGTGGGTGCAAATACCTGTCTTTAGACAGGTGTATGCACCCCCCTCCCCCCTGAAAGGTGTCAAATGTGACACCGGAGGGGGGGAGGGTTCCGATCAGCGGGACTCCACTTTAGGGTGGAGAACCGCTTTAAGACAGGTAAATACTTTGTTTATGAGTTTTATATGGGCAGGGAAAAAACCTAGAATCAAAAGGGAACTATTGAGAATGCCTGAAAAGGTAGGAGGGATGGCAATGCCAAATATAATAAATTACTATAGAGCATCTCACCTGACCAGATTGATAGACTGGTGTAGACATGGAGAGTTCAAAAGGTGGGTAAATATAGAGCAAGATGTAAGCCCGATCCCGTTATCTAGAGCAGCATGGTGTTATCCGGCACTCCCTAGATATCTAAAGAGACATCCTATAATAGGTCCAACACTGCAAATCTCAGCTAAAATATGTGGAGATAAGAAATACACACCAGGCAAATCACCATTGATACCGGTAATAGGAAACCCTAATTTTACTCCAGGGTTGGAGCAGGCTATAGGTGAAAAGTTCAGAAGAAAGAGCCTTAGTCAGGTGTTAGACTTTACAAAATCAAGTGAGTGGCCCTCAATTAGAGACTTAACAGAAATAGGAGGTGCATATGAACTTGCACTGTGGCAGGCACTGCAGGTAAGCCATTTCCTAAGATCTTTGGGACGGATAGGGGAATTTCAAAGACAATTGACATTACTGGAGAGATGTTGTAATGAAGTGGAACCATTATCTGGAGTGTTGTCGAAAATGTATGGGTTTTTGAACGCACCTCCAGAAGATTTTGTGATGCCAAGTATTCGGAAATGGGAGAGGGATTTGGGGAGAACTTTCACCCCAACCCAATATAAACAGATAATCTTTATGGCAGTAAATTCCTCGGTGTGTTCAAAGACGCAAGAAGCGAACTATAAGCTCTTAACACAATGGTACTACACTCCAGAAAGGTTACACCAATTTGACAAACAGGTAGATGGAAATTGTTGGAGATGCGGTAGAGAACAGGGTACACTTTTACATATTTTTTGGTCCTGTAATAAAATGAGGCATTATTGGGAGGAGGTACGAAGAATAAGTCAAAAATTTATTGAAGATTCGATACCAGATGATCCCGCTTTCTTTTTACTGCATAGTTCACAAATATCTTGGAAAAAATATAGAAAATCAGTGGTGTGCCACATGATAAATGCAGCAAGGGCAGAAGTCACGTTGAGGTGGAGAGATACAAGGACACCCTGTATTTCAGGGTGGCTCAATAGGATCCAAGAGGTAGGAGCAATGGAAGATTTGGTGCTTTCAGCGCAGAATAGGAGGACACAGTATAACGATACTTGGTCAGGATGGAATATGTTCACGAGATCTGAAGAGGGAAGGAGGCTTATGGAGGGGAGGGGAGGGGATTCGTAGAGGACGGGAGGGAAGGAGGGAGGGGGTTTTCTCTCTTTCTTTTTTCCTTTTTTTTTTTTTGGGGGGAAGGGTGGGGGGGTGGGGAGATATGGAGTAATAGGAATGAATACTGTATAGATAAGGATCTTGAGTAGGATAGTCTACGTGAATTATGTATTTGAAAATGTAATATTATTGGAAGAAGTAATTTAAGTCAACTGTATGGTATACGTTGGAGAAAATAAAAATAAAAGATAAGTAAAAAAATAAATAAATACCTTGGTGTCACAGTCTCTAGGTCCCTCTTTGACTTTGTCACTCTTAATGTGGAACCCTTATTTGCGCTGTTAAAACTGAAAACACAAGTCTGGTCCCGTCTCCCCCTTGGGGTGATGGGCCACATCAACTTGGTCAAGATGATCCTTCTCCCCAAATTGCTCTACGTTCTCTGGCAAGCCCCCCTGTACCTTCCCCCGCGCATATTCAAGGCCATTGAGACCATCCTCAATACATTCGTGTGGGGCTCCTCTCATCACAAATTGTCCTGGCGGGTCCTGAAGTGCCCGGCCGACTTGGGCGGCTCTGCCCTCCCGGACCTCCTTCTCTACTACATAGCCTCTCAGCTCTCGCACTTCTTCCACTATAACCAGTCTGACAAGGACCGTTATTCTACCCTGGTCTGCTCGCACGCCCCGGGTCCCTTGTTTCACCCCTTCCAACTCTTGTTCCGTGGCCCACGCGCCCTCCCCCCCCGTGATGACGACGTCAGGCACATGCTATTTCACCATTGTAAGATTTGGCAGCTGGCCGTGCGCATCGACGAGGCCCCTTCTCCCCACTCTCACACGCCTCTCTGGGATAACCCTCTCCTGCCCGAGCTTGCCTCTGTCCCCGACCACAGCCTGTGGATCAACAGGGGCATTATTTACCTGTCACAGGTCGTGGCTCGTGGTTTGGTCAAACCATTTCAAACACTTAAAGACAACTTTGCACTACCCAACCACATGTTCTTCCGCTTCCTTCAACTCCAGCACGCACTTAACACGCAGCTCGGTGGCCCCATTCCAGCCCTCGAGGTCCCCAACTCTATATATATCTCCTCCAGCCCGCCACGACCGCCGTATCCTACCGGCTGAAGACCCGATGGGAACCTGACCTCGGTGCGGTGACTGACGGGGATTGGGAGGAGGCCCTCGCCAACTGTAAGACTGTTTCCCCTAAGCTCTCTGACTGCCTCACTCACCTATTTATTATTCACAGGTCATACCTGACGCCCTACCGCATCTCCAAGTGCAGACGGGGCCACGACCCCAATTGCCCCAGCTGTGGCCACTCCAATGAACACATGGAGATCAGGTTAGACGTGACCGGAAGTGACGCGATACCCTGACCGTCCACCGGAAGTGCCGCTGTTTGGCCTTTTTTACCCGTTTTCTTGATGTAAGCACATTTTTTATCTTCATTAAACGTAAAAGTGCTTACATACTTCACTATGAGAGCTTTTTATTTCCATATTTGCTCCTGATAAATGTTGTGGCTATCCTGTTGAGTTGACTTCGCTGCTGCCTGGACCTGTACTGCTATTGGACACAGAGAACCTCCCTCGACTCTATCTCAGCACTTGGAGGATTCTGTGGAATACGAGTTACCCATTGTTTGGATCCTGTCCCAGGCTTTGGAGGATTTCGTTGATGCACATTACCCAGTGACTGGAGGTAAGCGCTCTGTGAGCCCAGGCTTAGCGAAGTGTATCCAGATTCTTCACATTGATGTCCCAAGGGCAGAAGACTTGTTTATCACTGACACAGCACATTTATCCACTCAAATTTTAGTTTTGGACTTTATTATTGGATATAGTATCAGATTTGTTTTTGTTTTTTCACTTTTAATGCACAGCCTATTGGTTTAGTTTATAAATAGATTGTTATCAGTCCCTATGGACTGTCTTGTTATTTACTGTTAGATTTTCAGTTTGCGCTCATCATCCTTTATTCATACTCTTTATTTGCTGTTAGCACATTTTAGATTCGAGCAGCATTTTGTTTTTTCACTGGTTACATATCAATTTTCACGGTTGGCCAGCGCTTTAGTTCACCCACTTTTTAGATCTCTGGAGTACAGAATGACCCACAGGACAGTCCAAAAACGACAGAGACCCAATTTAGAAAAACATCACGGATGAGAGCAAGGTAACTCTCTCATCCCTCAACTAAATTTATCATAGCACCTGTACTGAAAGTGAGTACTTGTGAGGGTGGGAGGAGGGCACTGGGTCCCCCTGTAAAGAGGCTTGACATGTTAAGGACCGATCCTCAGTGATGACCCATCCAATGGGTGGGACGCTTCTTCCTCACTGTAAGATGGGAGGACTGACGAAACGTCACTCCCCCTGGCTAACTCTCCCTGCAGCACCTCCTAACCCAGACCACTCCCCTTTTCTTAAAGGAGAACTGTTACTGCCACTGTCTGCTGCACTGTCCCTCCCTGTCATGCCGTCCCTTCGCCTATTGTTCCTTTTTCTGCTCCTTGACTCTCTTTCTTGGGAGGATGTGCCTTCTCTAGGGGTAAGTTCCTCTGTGTCAGGACCCTGGATTGCTGACTGCCCGGCAGTTGCTAGCATTTCAGTCTGCATAGATGAAAGGAATTTTTTCATCATTGCAGCAGCCTCCTTCCCTGATAAATGATTTATACATTTATAGCAGAAGGACTTTGAGTGGGAGTTGGGGAGTTTATCCTTACAATTCCCACATTTCCTTGAGGAACTATGCCCTGTTGCAGCAGGAGATTGTACTGAGGCCTCCTGGGTTTCTGTAGGGGATTCTGTAGGACAAGAGATACAACACATATGCATAACATTATGCTGACCATACACTATACAAAAATTCGGCCGACATTCGGTCGTTAAGAAAGATCTTTCGTTTTTCGAACAGTTAATGGGCGAAAAATGGATAATTGTTTGGACGTTTTTGAGCCAAAAAAAACGTCCGAACTTTCTGCACTAGGTATATGTAAAAAAAACGAACCATTTTTTTTTTATTTATGTCCACTGAACGATTTATCGGTCATTACATGATGGTACTATCTTTTGCGCTCACGACCGAACTTTCGTTTTTCGAAAGTTCTTTCGTGCGATTTTACGTGGAGTGTATGGCCAGCATTACTCTGTCTTCCCCTAAAACTGCAGGTTTGTACTGGGGAGGGGAAAGGGTAAGGTGAGAAATGAAATCCAGTTCCTGTTATGGCTGGCCCCGGGATCTCAGACCCCTGGAAGCCAGGACCTCTCACTCCCTTTCCAAGGGGGGTTTGTACTCACCGGTCCCCGAACTGGATCTGCCTGCAGTCGCATTTGCCTTCCCTTTCTCTTGTTCCATGAGGAGGTTGGCTGGGTCCTGGGCTGCTGGTACCACTAGAGGGGCTGGTACAGCAAGCCAACCGCTTCTCACCACCTTGCTCTCCACGCCACTCTCCACGCCACTCTCCACGCCGTCTCCCGCCGTTTCCTAGCACTTCCGGGTTGCACTGTGTCGGTGCCACCCACTTCCTGTGATGCGGCTGTTCAGAATGAGGCTTGGAGATCAGTGCTTCCTATATAGGAAAACCCGGAAGTGCAGAGAGCAGCTAATGGCGGCGATTTTGAAATACAACGATGGTGCACACTCCCTGCGGCCAGAGCGCTGGTGCACACTTGGGGCGACCTGTGAGAAGGACAAGCCTACAGGTTAGTTCAGGCCTCCCCGGCCTCCCTAAAACCTGTCTCAACAGGGGTACCATTAGACCCTCCCCGGTCTTTAAAACAAAACAATCATGTCGCTGTGTTCGGGAGAAACACAATCAATACTGGGGATCAAGGGGAAGGGTGGGGACTTATAACAAGCTGTCAATTGATTGGGTTTCCTGTAGGGAGGAGCCCTCATCTCTCAGGTGTGCTGTCCTGGAAGGTGATAGGAGAAATAAAAATGAATTCTTCATCAGTTTAGGCCAATACATTCTTTTTTTGGAAAAAAAAAATATATCACAATAAGCATATATTGATTGGTTCGCACAAAAGTTATAGCGTCTATAAAATAGGAGATAGATTTATGGCATTTTTATTATAATTTTTATTTTGCAAGTAATGGTGGTGATCAGCACAGATCGAACACTTTTTTTTGGGACCAGTGACATCTATACAGTGATAAGTGCTATAAAAATGCACTGATTACTGTATAAATGACACTGGCAGGGAAGGGGTTAACACTAGTGGTGATCAAGGGGTTAACAATGTGTTCTCTGGGAGGTGTTTCTAACTGTGGGGGGAGGGGACTGACTGGGAGTAGAGACAGATCGCTGTTCCTAATCACTAGGAACAGACAATCACACTGTACTTCCTTGACAGAAAGGAGATCTGGTTGACAGATCCCCGTTCTGGCTCTCTGAGGAGCGATCGTGGGTGGCCGACAGGAACGCGCATCTGCTCCCCTGTAGTGAAGCGGGAGGGTGCGCCTGATATAGCTGTAAAACAGAGCGATGTACAGCTATGTCGATTTGAGGGAACAAGCTGACCTGCCGCAGTATAATGACCTAGGGGCTGATTTACCAAGCCTTTACTCCATGACTCATGGAGTAAAAGCAGGAGTAGCAGCCGTTTTGCCATTTACTAAAGAAATACGCTGCTAGTGCAGTGTATTTCCCTAGTTATTAATGTGCTCCGTGCGCCCAGGAGAGGGTGCATTGTGCACCAGTACAGACCTGGCGCACGGCACATTGAAATGTAAATTGCGGGGGTTCGGGCGGGAGTTTATTAGGGGGGGAGGTGGGGGGATGCACGGGAAGTGAAGTGACATGTGTTTGAATGTGTTTGGCGGGCCGAATTGAAAGGGAAAGTGTTTTTTGAAAACAGATCCCCGTACGCTTGCACAGTGCGCCTGAACCTCGGGAGGTTCATTTGCATACTGGGCATGCGCAGAGAGAAATTTCGGCGCTTCCCGTGCGCCTTGTCAGTACGCCGTGAAAATCTTGGTAAATACCAAGCGGCGTACCCGTGAATGCGCTGCGTGACGCGGCACACGGGAATCTCCGAGCTGTTTTCAGCCATGAAGGGGAACTCCGCGCCAAATTTCAAACTTGAAATCGGCGCGGGTCCCCCTTCAGGGCTACATTAGGCTCTTAGGCTTGGTCCGGAACGTGAGGGGTTAAACCCGTGCCGATTCGGCGTGGTGGTCCCCCCCCCCAGATCCAAACCAAGCCCTCATCCCAAGCACGCAGTCTGGCCCGGACAGGAATGGGGGTGGGGACGAGCGAGCGCCCCCCCCTCCTGAGCCGTACCAGACCGCATGCCCTCAACATGGGGAGGATGTCCCCATGTTGATGGGGACAAGGGCCTCATCCCCACAACCCTTGCCCGGTGGTTGTGGGGGTCTGCGGGCGGGGGGCTTATCAGAATCTGGGAGACCCCTTTAACAAAGGGGACCCCCAGATCCTGGCCCCCCCCCATGTGAAATGGTAATGGGGTACATTGTACCTCTACCATTTCACCCCCAAAAAAATGTCAAAAGTGTTAAAAATGACAGTAGCCGGTTTTTGACAAATCTTTTAATAAAATCTTCTTTTCTTCTTTCCTTTGGGTTTCTTCCGCTGCTTCTTTCTTGGGTCTTCTCATCCACATCTTGCCCGACGTCTTCTTCTATCTTCTCCGTCCGTCCTTCAGCCTTCTGGTCCCGCATCTTGCCCGACGTCTTCCTCTGTCTTCTTCTCCGTCCGTCCGCCAGCCTCCTCGTCCGCATTTTGTGTCTTCTCCGGTCTTCTTCTCGGTCCGCCAGCCTTCTCGTCCACATCTTTTTCTTCCCCGCCGTGTTCCCGCTCCTGGGACCCACCCCCCTGACGCCACAAGTAAACTCATATGAAAGTCCGCGTGTGGCATATGTGCGTCAGAGGGGGGCAGGGTCACATGAGTGTGACACGGCGGGAACTTCTTCTCCGGGCGGCGCACTTGAAATTGAATTCCCCCGCTGTGTGACGCTCTGTGACCCCGCCCCCCTCTGACGCACATGACCTTCTAAGGAGTTTACTTGTGGCGTCAGAGGGGGGCGGGTCCCAGGAGCGGGAACACGGCGGCCAAATCAAATTCAAACGCTGGGTCCGGGGAAGAAAAAGATGTGGACGAGAAGGCTGGCGGACCGAGAAGAAGACCGGAGAAGACACAAGATGCGGACGAGGAGGCTGGCGGACGGACGGAGAAGAAGACAGGAGAAGACGTCGGGCAAGATGCGGGACCAGAAGGCTGAAGGACGGACGGAGAGGATAGAAGAAGACGTCGGGCAAGATGTGGACGAGAAGACCCAAGAAAGAAGCAGCGGAAGAAACCCGAAGGAAAGAAGAAAAGAAGATTTTATTAAAAGATTTGTCAAAAACCGGCTACTGTCATTTTTAACACTTTGACATTTTTTTTGGGGTGAAATGGTAGAGGTACAATGTACCCCATTACCATTTCACATAGGGGGGGGGGGCAGGATCTGGGGGTCCCCTTTGTTAAAGGGGTCTTCCAGATTCTGATAAGCCCCCCGCCCGCAGACCCCCACAACCACCGGGCAAGGGTTGTGGGGATGAGGCCCTTGTCCCCATCAACATGGGGACATCCTCCCCATGTTGAGGGCATGTGGCCTGGTGCGGTTCAGGAGAGGGGGGGGCCGCACTCTGTCCCCCCCTCTTTTCTGCAGCCGGCCAGGTCAACGTGCTCGGATAAGGGTCTGGTGTGGATTTTTAGGGGGACTCCACGCCATTTTTTTTTTCAATTTGGGGTGGAGTTCCCCTTAAAATCCACACCAGACCTGAAGGGCCTGGAATGGATATTTGCCGGGAACCGCACGTCTTTTTTTTTTTTGGTTTTTACGGCGGGGTTCCCCTTAATATCCATTCCAGACCTGAAGGGCCTGGTAATTTAATTTGGGGGAACCCCTACACATTTTTTTGTTTGTTTTATGAATGAATCTCTTTAGAATTGTCAGAGCCGACAATTCATTATAGCCGCGTGTGAATTTTTAAATGACTTTTTTCCTTCTGAATGTCATTTTGTGCAGGGGCAGTTCTAAGTGCGGGAAAAATGCGCTATTTCACATGCTGACATTACACCCCCCCTAGGTACGAAATTTAAAGGAATATTTCACTTTTATTGTTTCACTTTAAGAATTATTAATTTCACTGCTCCCGAAAAAACGGCCGTTTTAAAAAATAAAAAAAACATTGATACATGTCCCCTGGGGCAGGACTGAGGTCCCCAAACACTTTTTAGGACAAAAGTAGCAGATTAGCCTTTAAAATGAACACTTTTGATTTCTCCCATAGACTTCTATAGGGAGTTCGGCGCGGCTTTACATATTACTTTCAATGCGCCGCCTGCTACGCTGGTTCATGCGCCCAATTAAGCCTCCACCCGGCACACTAATTAAGGCATGAACCAGCGCAGCGCACAGAGCATAGTAAATCAGGCCCTTTGTCCGGTCAGCAAGTGGTTAAACATCTAAACATCATAATATGTGTGGACACATTGACTAAAATAGAGCTGCGTACAAAGGCATGGAAAAAAAGTATATAGTAACTCTAAAATTGGCGTTTTTTTTCTGCCTGTGTGCATGAGGACTTATGTCATGTGATATGTCTGATCTAATGTTGGCAATTTTTTATACAAGAGAATTTACCATCACTTCTATTATCTAATCAGAGATACGATCAAAAAGACCATTCAATGCATAATACACCTAACGCACTGGTTCGCATCCCACTACGGGCTCCCACATCATATAGAGCTGGCAGGCAGTTCACAATGGGGTTATTTACGAAAGGCAAATCCACTTTGCACTGCAAGTGCACTTGGAAGTGCAGTCACTGTAAATCTGAGGGGGTAGATCTGAAATGAGGGGAAGCTCTGCTGATTTTATCATCCAATAATGTGCAAGCTAAAATGCTATTTTTTATTTTCCTTGCATGTCTCCCTCAGATCTGCAGCGACTGCACTTCCAAGTGCACTTTCAGTGTAATTTCAAGTGCACTTGTAGTGCAAAGTGGATCAATAAAAACAACCACAGATCGGTTTGCGTATTGCAGTGCAAACTGTGAATTCAGATAGGGAACACCTATGCGATCCGATTATGGTGCGGACAAAAAAAAAAAGGTCCTGCATGATTTTGGTCTGAATGTGATGCAAATTCAGCCATACAATCTGTATGGCTGAATTCACATCGCATGTAATCTGCACAGCAGTGCTGTGCGAATCACATGCAATGTCTGACATCGCTATAGTGTGAGGCGGCTCAACTATCATATCACATTATCTTCTTTCCTACAGACTAATCGGAAATTTAAAGTCACACGGTATCTGATTCTTTAACCATTTAAGCCCCGGACCAAAATGCAGCTAAAGACCCAGGCCAGGTTTTGCGATTCGGCACTGCGTCGCTTTAACAGACAATTGCGCGGTCGTGCGATGTGGCTCCCAAACAAAATTTACGTCCTTTTTTCCCACAAATAGAGCTTTCGTTTGGTGGTATTTGATCACCTCTGCGGCTTTTATTTTTTGTGCGATAAACAAAAATAGAGCAACATTTTTGAAAAAAATTCAATATTTTTTACTTTTTGCTATAATAAATATCCCCCAAAAATATATAAAAAAAAATTTTTTTTCCTCAGTTTAGGCCGATACGTATTCTTCTACCTATTTTTGGTAAAAAAAAAATTGCAATAAGCGTTTATCGGTTGGATTGCGCAAAATGTATAGCGTTTACAAAATAGGGGATAGTTTTATTGCATTTTTTATTAATTATTTTTTTTTACTACTAATGGCGGCGATCAGCGATTTTTTTCGTGACTGCGACATTATGGCGGACACTTCGGACAATTTTGACACATTTTTGGGACCAAAAAATGCATTTAAATTGCATTGTTTATTGTGAAAATGACAGTTGCAGTTTGGGAGTTAACCACAGGGGGCGCTGAAGGAGTTATGTTTCACCTAGTGTGTGTTTACAACTGTAGGGGTGTGTGGCTGTAGGTCTGACGTCATCGATCGAGTCTCCCTATGACACATTCGATGCAGCCGCCACAGTGAAGCACGGGGAAGCCGTGTTTACATACGGCTCTCCCCGTTCTTCAGCTTCAGGGAGCGATCGCGAGGGGGTGGCTAGAAACGAATAGCCGCCCCCCTCATCCCGGATCGCTCCCACACGATTTCCGACCGCCGCATGTACCGGGGGGGGGGGGTCCCGATCGGACCCCCGACCCACGTCTAGGCAGGGACGTACGGGTACGCCCATCTGCCTGTACGTGCCATTCTGTGGACGTATATGTAGATGCGGCGGTCGTTAAGTGGTTAAAGCAGGTGTGCCCAACCTTTTGAAGAGCAAGGGCCACTTATGCGACTTTGTAACCGGTTGCAATGAGTGGAGTGGGTTGATGGCAGCCCACTCGGCTCTGTAGAGCCCACTCTACTCTCCGCACACCAAACCCGCAGGTAATAGAAGTCTATGACTCAGTGCAGGTAACCCTCAGGTGCAGCCCAGTAACCCCTGCAGAACAGAGATGCCCATATATACACACACTGTGATTTTCGTAATAAAAACGTACATTTACAGTGGGTACGATTTGGTTCGATTTGAGATGTGATTTCACTTGTGAAATCGCATCTCAAATCGGCCGGCAATTATCAGCAATGACACCGTCCTAATTGGTGCGACGCCGCATCTGCGGCGCTGCACCGATTTCAAAAAGTAGTTCCTATACTACTTTTTGCGATTTAGGGCCGCGACTTACATAGACATCTGTGCAGAAACCTGCACAGATGTCTCTTAAATCGCGGCCGAAATCGGGACTGCCAGCGGGAGTGAAATTGTGCGAGTTCAGCTGAACTCGCACAGCTTCACTCCCGCAGCCCAGTGTGAACCAGGGCTTAATAACAGTATTCTATTCCATCCCAGAGCAGGAGGTCATGAGCCACATGAGAGGGCTCCATGATGGTTGGGCACACCTGCTTTAAAGGATGGTTTGATGAGATTGTTGTGTGTGTGTGTATGGCCAGGATAAGAGGAGCTGGGCTGGCTGTACTCTGTGCAGTACGTAGTATTAGAGGAAGGGGATGAGAGGACAGAAGTTATCAGAAGCAGAACATGTTGAAGGAGATCAGTGGTGAGGTGATGAGGAAGAAGCCTGTGTGCTGAATAAAGATAAGGCGGGCGTGGACGGGTTACAGGTGGTGGAAGGAGGGGGAGCTGTTATTAAAGTCCAGTATGGGGTGTAGATGTCCTAGAACTGACATAAGAAGTAGGAGTGAGTGAGTGGGGGGGGGGAAGGGCCAGCCTACTGAGTGTTCAAGAGCTACTACCGGAGAAGTGTGACAAGTAGTTGTACAAGGACAGCAGCACACTGCATATGGCTGAGACCATTGCTGGAACACAACGGCTTTTCTAAGGAAGTAAGTAGACACTTTTATTATTGTTGGCTTCAAGGGTCGCCATACAGATTACAATCTCTGTACAAATAACTTTACATTTACCAAAACTATCTAATATAAGAACAAACCTAAAGTATCCAATCAGATTGCATCCAGACAGATCCTTCTGCTACAATCTGACCATACAATTAACTTTAGATCTACTAAAACTATGTAATATGAGGATCTACCTACTAAACTATCTGCTTACTTTACATCCAATTAGGAAGGCCCTTCTATGAGATCTAAGGGAGATTATAAAGTTGTTCATATGTGGTGAGAAACCCAGACTATGTGGTGAAAGTTACGGTCACCATACACGATGCAATCTTTGTACATTCAACTTATAGTTCTCAAAACTAATATAAAGACGTACTTAAACTATGTAATCAGGAAGGCCCATGTGCAACATAATTGTTGGATTGTCTAAGGCTGGGTTCACACCATGGCAAATTGGATGTGGGTTCTCTGCATCCAATTACCAGGCGTTTTTCACCGGTTCACATTTCTCTGCTGCGGCTCCGGTGCAAATTTGCAAGAAGTCCTGTGTGTTTATTTGGTCCATTTCAGGTCAGAATTCAGGCTGAAATTGGACCTGAAACGGTGAGCGGGGACCCCTGCTGTTCGCATGTGAAGATCGTGTGAACCTAGCCTGAAGGTGGTTGTAGTAACGTGATGTGTGGTGATCATTAAGAGGAAAGGATGAAGAGGTGTGTGTATGTGTGTGTGTGTATATATATATATATATATATATATATATATATATATATATATATATATATATATATATATATGTATGTATGTGTATATATATATATATGTGTATATGTATGTATGTATGTATGTATGTATGTATGTATGTGTGTGTATATATATACTGATAATTGTAAGCACCCCTGCCAGTAGTAAATGGGTTGTCTCATCTCTTTAACTGATACATTCTGCTAAAGAGGTTGTTCCAAAAGAACAAAATTGTTCATAAAAAAAAAAAAAATATATATATATATATATATATATATATATATATATATATATATATATATATATATATATATATATATATATTCTTATTTTATTTACACACACACTTTTTTAATTTATGAACAATTGTGTATTAAACAAAAAACAAACTTATCATATTGCTGCTTACCAATTCTTCAATATGGTGGCGGTGTTTGTTTGTTTTTTTTGATTTTCATCACGTGATCCAGCAAGTAGGTCTGTGTCCCCCCCCCCCCCTTTTTTATTTATTCGTTTTTATAAACAAGCTCTTCAGCAGAATGTATGTATGTATGTAATTTTTTTTTTTTTTTGTAAAACCTTTATCCCAAAAGTGGGAAAACCAATGTTTGCTGTTACGGATTATAAAATGTGAGCTGGAGTTTGGCGCAATCTGCTAGTACACCCCCTCCCCCCCCCCCCCCCAGGCTAGCAAGGCTGCTGCTTGCTCTCCCTCCTGTTCTCATTCCTCCAGAGTGGGGACACTCTAATATAGGAGATGTGTTACTGGCCAGATCAGTGAAAACTGAGGGGAAAAAGACAAAAAAAAAAAAAAACGATGCGGCCACCACATCTAATGATTGGTAAGCTGCAATATATAAAATGTTTGGTTTTGGGGTTTAATACCGCTTTAACCACTTGAGACCCACGCTGTAGACGTAAGACGTCCAGAGCGCGGCTCTCAACTGCCGGGTGGACATCCTTTTATCTGGGGGCGCGCAGCGGGGAAAAACTGTGCCCAGTGCATCGCTAGGATGCCGATGCGCGTGCCTGGCGGCCGCGATGTCCACCAGGTACCCGCGATCGGCAGGGACGTGGAGCTCTGTGTGTAAACACAGAGCTCCACGTCCTGTCAGGGAGAGAGGAGACCGATCTGTGTCCCTTGTACATAGGGACACAGCATCAGTCACCTCCCCCAGTCAGTCCCCTCCACACACAGTAAGAATCACACCCAGGGAATACATTTAACCCCTTCCTCACCCCCTCGTGTTAACCCCTATCCTGCCAGTCACATTTACACAGTAATCAGTGCATTTTATAGCACTGATCGCTGTATAAATGTGAAAGGTCCCAAAATAGTGTCAAAAGTGGCCGATTATGTCCACCGCAATATCGCAGGCCTGACAAAAAACAAATCGCAGATCGCCGCCATTACTAGTAAAAAAAAAAAAAAATCATAAATCTATCCCCTATTTTGTAGGCGCTATAACTTTTGCGCAAACCAATCCATATACGCTTATTACGATTTTATTTATTTTTTTAAACAAAAATATGTAAAAGAATAAGTATCGGCCTAAACTGAGGAAATTTTTTTTTTATAACAAAAAGTAATTTCTGCAAATATCTCCTGAAAGCGGACAGCCGCTGCCCGAGACTTATCAGAGCTGTGACCACGGCGAGAAGGGGGATTGTTGCGCCGGTCCCAGATGTGCTAACTGGCTCGGGTGCGGCCCACCCCCCCCTGCAAAGCCACTACCTGCTCGGGCACTTCATGTGTGTTCTGTTTCCTTAAAGTCGCGGAGGGCAGGGGGGGGGGGGGGGATCGCCGGCCTGACACCCCCCCAGTGTGTGGCACATGGTGCGGCCCGCACCCCCTTAGTACGCCACTGCTTCAACTTTGTAATGTAAGGGCCTTCCTGATTGCATACAAATTGAAAGTATTTAGGTCTGACCTCCTATTATATGGTTTTGGTAAATCCAAAGGAAAATTGGACAAGGCAATTTTGTATAATTTTATGACCAGCCTAACGCTGGCCATACATAAATCCATTTAAAAAAAAATGGATGTGGTCATCCCCTTAAAGGGGGTTGTAAAGGTTCAAATATAAAAAAAAAACAAAAAAAATGTCATACTTGCCTCCACTGTGCAGCTAGTTTTGCACAGTGTTGCCCCGATCCTGGTCTTCTGGGGTCCCTCGGCGGCTGTCTCGGCTCCTCCCGGCAAAGAGCTAACCCCCCTTCATGGGAAGCTCCCTCAAGGGGGGGATAGCTTGTGGGCGCGCACCCGCTATAGCCGCCGGCTGTAATCGCTCTGCCCCACCCCCTGGAGTGCCGCGTCATTGATTTGATTGACAGCAGCGGGAGCCAATGGCTGGGCTGCTATCAATCATCCAATTAATTAGCCGCGAAGAGCCGAAAAGCCCTGTCGAGAAGCCTACTTATTCACGACGCAAGACCTTCGAGGGCTCAAGTAAGTAAACTGGGGGGCTGGCAAACATCAGAGGTTTCAACTTAATGCATTAAGGTGAAAAAACATAAACCTTTACAACCCCTTTAAGCAAGGGTAGGCAACCTGGGGCCCTCCAGCTGTTGCAAAACTATAAGTCCCATCATGCCTCTGGGAGTAATTGTAACTACCAGCCTTGAAATGCCTCATGGGAAATGTAGTTCCACATCAGCTGGGGGGGGGGGGGGGGGGCCTCAGGTTGCTGCAGGTACGGCAAAAATGATAAACTGGTGTTGAGTGGGCAGTACTGGAGCAACTGCATGGTAGTGCAGGTTTGTAGGAGTTAAAACAGGGGGTGATATAACGCCTCCAAGGGCTAACACTGCTGTAAAAACTATGCAGCACAAATGAATGAATTTCCCGCTGAGGTTTTTGTAGTCCGACATCTGCTGACTGATGGAATACAGTGACTGCAGCTGATGTTCACATTGAAGAATGTCGTATGGTTGGGTGCCGACAGGGATAGTTGCTGCTCAAATTTTAGCCGGCTCATCAGAAAGCAACAAGCCATGCATGCTCCCTCAGGCTATGTCCACACAAGTGTTTCCTGTTTGTCAGATCGCTGTTGGGATTCCTAGCATATATGCAGCCTAATGACCATCTGAAGGAACTCGCAAGACATGCTGATAATGCTTCTGCTAAATTTTGAGGCAGTGGCTTAAAGGGTAACTCCACTTTCACCGGGGGGGGGGGGGTATACTATAGCATATACGATTGCGACACAAATCATATTGTTATTAAAAATGACCTCATCTTTAATGTGAACATTTTCCTGTAATTTTCTAAAAATGCAATGCAATATGGCTGCCTGGAGGTGTTCTGTTACACAGATGGTGTACAGAACACTCAAGCCCCCCCGAAACCATCATTTTATACTTGTGTGATTGCTCACCAATTTTCCCAGAAGTCTGCACTTTAGCCTCATACACACAATCTGATTTTAATTGGACAAAGCGTAGGACTTTTGTCCGAAGTGTGGTGGCCGTGTATTGCATACAAATTGCAAAGAATTTTCGGCCAACAAACCCAAAACGATGTGGTTTTTCAGCTTTTTAGCACCACCTTTTGGGCAACTTCTGCTAATGTTGTAAACATTGCTTCTGAGCATGCGTGTTTGTACTTTGGAGTTTTGTCCAACGGACTTGTGTCAGATAATCCGGCGGACAAATTTAAAGCATACGATCCTAATGGGCTTCAATATAGGATGGGCTGAGGTCACAGAGAGTGCGCTCCGAGCCCCCCCCAGGTGTGTTACAACAGCGAATCAATATTCAGTGATATTTAAGGACGCGGTGGTCGGCTTCCCAGCCCTTTCCTTAACCAGCTGTTAAAGACACCGGTGGCCTCCGACTCTGAAAATTTGCATCTGAACCGTATCTAAAATCAGCTGCTTTAGAAATTTGCAGTGACAACGGACAGGAAATTCGCACCAGACATGTGTGAACCTAGCCTAAGTGTTGGTTCATAGTGATGTGGTAAGCCACATGTGAATCGCGCAGCATTCCTGTTCAAATGTGATTCTTTGCAGTGCGATTTATTTATTTATTTTTTTGCACTGGAATCGAATCACATGGGTGTTCACACGGGACGGAAGAAGAAATGAAAGGACCAGGTCATGCCTATTTTGGTCCTATATAAGCCGAACCCAAGGGGGATTTTATATTAAAATGCCACACTGCAACCATGAAGTGAGCATTCGTAGCATACTCCCATTGATCTCAAGGGCAGGTTTGACAGGTGGTGCAGGCTGAGGTAAATTTCGTCATGGAATGTATACAGCTCTTTCTGGCTGTAATGTTGGATTTAAGGTGGGTGGCTAAGGGTTGTAAAACTATGACTCTTTTTTTTTTTATGCCTGCCACCTGTGTGTGAAAATCTAAAGAGCTGGTTCATACTAGTGCGATTTCGGATGCAACTTGCATCCCATAGAATCGCATGGAAATGTTCACCTTAATGCAGCACAGCATAAAGCGATTTACGAAAAGGGTACTTTTTTTTTTTTTTTCAAATGACACAGCAGATATGCTCATCATTGGACAAAACCAAAAATGCAGAGGCATTATAATCTTATCAAAATCATGTCAAAACACTTAAAATGTGTCAAAAATGCAACCAAGTTGCACAGAAAATTGAATCAAATTGAAGTCACAGTGGTGTGAACCTAGCCTTACTCATTCAGTTTATTACAATATTTCTCAAACTTTTCTTCTAGTTTTATGACCTACACTGGTAACGTGGTGTGGTAACCTAAAAACACATTGGTGTGATATTGCAGTTGTCCCACCTCGGCTCTAAGGCTGGCCATAGACGGCTCAAATCTCAGCCAGTTCAGCAGGGTTGTGTATGGGCAAGCTGAATGTACTAAGTTGATTGATTAACTTGGGTATAACCAGCCTGCCAGATTTAACATGCGATTTATCGCTAGCAGCTGGTATAGCAGCTAGCAAAAATCACTTGGCGGTGGTGGCTTCTCCCGCCCCCCGCAGGAAGAATAAAATTACCCAGCAGGAAGGATTCCCCTGTAAACACTGTCTGTGTTGATGGGGGGGGGGGGGGGGTCAAATTCCTTTCTTGCAACCCGTGGTTGGAGAAATTTAATTTGGCCTTTGTATGGCCTGTCTTAGATTGAGAACCAAGTGATCACATGACCACTGATCGCCCTGTTTTCAGTCTGCTCAGAGTGGAGAGAGCAAGGGGGCAGAGCTTTGCTGGGCAAAAACGGTGCAACAGAGTAGAAAATGCCTTTAACCCAGAAATGAGCATAACCAACACGATTAAAGCTTGGTAAGCACCTACTTGCACATCAGACTCAAAAAACAATATAAAATTCACTTGGGCGTGTTATGTGATCAAGTAATTGTCAGCCAAAGCATCACAGTGCTGAAAACTGATAAATGGCCTGAACAGGTCTTGGTGGAGGTGGGTGTAGGAGCTCAGGAATTTCTTTGTATCCTCATAGTAATGGTATGATGTGTGCGGCACCTCACTGGTCTTGGCGCCTATTCTACTCCTCATGGAGGCTTTAGAATGTGCATAATTGAAGAAGCAAATGGGTGTGTGTGTGGTTTTTTTATTTTATTTTTTTGCACTTTTTTTGTTTCTCTGGTGATTTTCTTGTTGGGGTGTGTGTGTGTGTGTGTGTGTGTGTGTGTGTGTATATTGTGTATATAATGTCATTCTCAAAAAATTAGCATATTGTGATAAAGTTCATTATTTTCTGTAATGTACTGATAAACATTAGACTTTCATATATTTTAGATTCATTACACACAACTGAAGTAGTTCAAGCCTTTTATTGTTTTAATATTGATGATTTTGGCATACAGCTCATGAAAACCCCAAATTCCTATCTCAAAAAATTAGCATATCATGAAAAGGTTCTCTGAACGAGCTCTTAACCTAATCATCTGAATCAACTAATTAACTCTAAACACCTGCAAAAGATTCCTGAGGCTTTTAAAAACTCCCAGCCTGGTTCATTACTCCAAACCGCAATCATGGGTAAGACTGCTGTCCAGAAGGCCATCATTGACACCCTTAAGCAAGAGGGTAAGACACAGAAAGAAATTTCTGAACGAATAGGCTGTTCCCAGAGTGCTGTATCAAGGCACCTCAGTGGGAAGTCTGTGGGAAGGAAAAAGTGTGGCAGAAAATGCTGCACAACGAGAAGAGGTGACCGGACCCTGAGGAAGATTGTGGAGAAGGACCGATTCCAGACCTTGGGGGACCTGCGGAAGCAGTGGACTGAGTCTGGAGTAGAAACATCCAGAGCCACCGTGTACAGGCGTGTGTAGGAAATGGGCTACAGGTGCCGCATTCCCCAGGTCAAGCCACTTTTGAACCAGAAACAGCGGCAGAAGCGCCTGACCTGGGCTACAGAGAAGCAACACTGGACTGTTGCTCAGTGGTCCAAAGTACTTTTTTCGGATGAAAGCAAATTTTGCATGTCATTCGGTAATCAAGGTGCCAGAGTCTGGAGGAAGACTGGGGAGAGGGAAATGCCAAAATGCCTGAAGTCCAGTGTCAAGTACCCACAGTCAGTGATGGTCTGGGGTGCCATGTGAGCTGCTGGTGTTGGTCCACTGTGTTTTATCAAGGGCAGGGTGAATGCAGCTAGCTATCAGGAGATTGTGGAGCACTTCATGCTTCCATCTACTGAAAAGCTTTATGGAGATGAAGATTTCATTTTTCAGCACGACCTGGCACCTGCTCACAGTGCCAAAACCACTGGTAAATGGTTTACTGACCATGGTATTACTGTGCTCAATTGGCCTGCCAACTCTCCTGACCTGAACCCCATAGAGAATCTGTGGGATATTGGGAAGAGAAAGTTGAGAGACGCAAGACCCAACACTCTGGATGAGCTTAAGGCCGCTACCGAAGCATCCTGGGCCTCCATAACACCTCAGCAGTGCCACAGGCTGATTGCCTCCATGCCACGCCGCATTGAAGCAGTCATTTCTGCAAAAGGATTCCCGACCAAGTATTGAGTGCATAACTGAACAGAATTATTTGAACGTTGACATTTTTTTTTATTAAAAACACTTTTCTTTTATTGGTCGGATGAAATATGCTAATTTTTTGAGATAGGAATTTGGGGTTTTCATGAGCTGTATGCCAAAATCATCAATATTAAAACAATAAAAGGCTTGAACTACTTCAGTTGTGTGTAATGAATCTAAAATATATGAAAGTCTAATGTTTATCAGTACATTACAGAAAATAATGAACTTTATCACAATATGCAAATTTTTTGAGAATGACCTGTATATAAAAAAAAAATTGTGTTCAACTCTGTAAAAATAATTTTGCAAAAAATGGCCTAAACAGGAAGAGGGTTTTAATGAGATAACATTATTTTCCTATTATTCAGCTATCTTGAAGGGAGATCCAGCATTTAAAGCGGTGGTTCTCAACTTTACTAGTGCCGTGACCCCTTGATAAAATTTCCCAAGTTGTGGGGACCCCTAACAGTAAAATTATTTTCCTATCGTGGGTTGTCCGCACCCAAGGTAAGACAAGTAATTTGCGCCCCTAACCCACAGACATTTGGCGCTCCCCGAGTCCCTTCCATACGTACAGTAAAACCCCTTATAGTACATTTTAGGATGTAGCACTCTTTCTCTTTGTTCTCCTTTCTTTCCGTTTTTTCTGTCACTATACTAATTTCTTGTTTGTTTTCACCATCCCTCTCTAGCTGTCTTTCTTGTTCTTTCTCTTATTGTTTCTCTCCTTTTTTTTTTTTTTTCCTCCCCCTTTTTTCCTCTCACTTCCACGTATTCTCTATTTTTATTCCTTCTCTTACTCCCTGGTGGGGAGTTGGGATCAGTGGCAGTGCTGCTGGGGAGTTGGGATCAGCCAACTTGGGCATACCTCCCAACTTTCTGAGATGGGAATGAGGGACACCTATTAGCAAAAGCATGCAGGCAAAGGACACACCCCTTGCCACGCCCCCTAAAAGGAGAATTTTACAAAAAAACAAGATTGGTTAAACTCACAAGTGCTTTTTTACCACTACTATTCCTTTTTTATATTGGTTTTTGGAATTTACAAAGGCAGCAATTTAGAAATCGGATGAAAGGTTTTGCGCTGGAAAACACTTTTTGATGGATAAAAGGTGCATTTTATATACATCTATATTAACCAGACCAAAATGAGGGACAAATGAGGGACATTGCTTGAAATCGGGGACAGTCCCTCGAAATCGGGGACAGTTGGGAGCTATGACTTAGGTGCTCTTGATCAAGGTCATCTGCTGATCTGAGAACTGTAGTTGGGACATTCAAAGGCAACTCTAATCACAGGTAGTGTTACTCACTGTCTCCGACTTTGTGGTTTCTCGTAGCAGTGACACTTATGCTGAAATCAGCAGATGGCTTCTCCTCCAGCCCTTCCCACTTCACATTCCTCACCAGTCAGATGACCTCTAGTCCCTGCCCCCCAGCTATGCCATGAACTGAATTGGCGGCTGTGAAGAGGCTGAATGGGCGGCCGCGGGCTTCAGGAACAGCACAGGTTTCGGTGACCCCTGGCAAATCCTCATTTGACCCCAGGTTGAGAACCACTGATTTACAGCATCTCTATACAGCATGTATACCGAAAATTTCCCCTAAAAAATTTTTTCCCCTAGATTTGAGATCTGGCCAGTAACACATGTTTTGTATTGGGGAGACAACTCTCTGGGGGAATGCGCTCAAGCAGCCCAGCCCAGCGGAACTGTCAGGGGAGATATGCTTAGTGTGTGTGTGTGTGTTTGTTGTTGTTGTTTGTTGTTTTTTTTTTTTTTTTACCAAAAATATGTAGCTTAATACATATTGGACTAAACTGATGAAGAAAATTAGATTTTTTATTTTTTTTACTTGGATTTGGTTTATAGCGCAAAAAAATAAAAACCGCAGAGGTGATCAAATGGCACCAAAAGAAAGCTCCATTTGTGGGGGGGGGGGAAAGGGACATCAATTTTATTTGGGTACAACATCGCGCAATTGTCAGTTAAAGTAACACTGTGCCGTATTTTAAAAAGTGACCTGGTCATGAATGGGATAAAACCTTTCCGGAGCTCAAGTGGTTAAACATCAAAGTGAAAAAGCCGTTAAAGTAACATCAGGCCATTCAATTTATGATGCCTTTCCATCTCTAGAGCAGAGAAAAGTTTAAGGGATCATTCAGACATGTGCCATGACCCATTCTGCATGCTAAGCATCGGTCTTCTGTGTCTGCATCCCCCCAAGGGCTGCATGCAGGCAGCCTATATAAGTGGATGCAGACACAGAATACACTGGCTCAATATGCATAACGAGGCTTGGTGCTTATCTGATAGAGCCCTTAAAGTAATTGTAAAGTCTCTTGTTTGTTTTTATAGAAAAAAAAAAGTTATACTTGCCTTCTCTGTGCAGTGGTTTTGCGCAGGGCAGCCTGGATCCTTCTCTTCTCTGATCCCTCTTCTGTGCCCCCACAACAAGAAGCTCCAGCTCTGTGTGTCTATTCAGGCACTGCGGTTTGGGCCCCACCCCCTCTCTCCCCTGATTGTCTCCTGCTGCTGTCAAAGTCAGTTAGCCAATGTTGTGTCTCAGTCAATCAGGAGGGCCAATGCCTGATGGCTGAGACAGTCGTGGACATCTCTGGAAAGAGATGGTGGTTGGGGGGGATGGGGAGCTGCTGCACACAAAAGGCTTATCTTGTAGCATAGAATGCATTAAGATAAAAAACCTTCTGCCTTTACAACCCCTTTAACCACTTGCCATCCTGCCCACAGTAATTTTACTGTGGCCGGGTGGCACAGCCAGGCATAAACATTTATGTTGATGGATGCGCAGCGTGTCACTCCCATGACCACTGTGTCCACCAGTGAATTGTGGCTCCCTATACAGTGCCTCTTTGAACGGCTGGGGTAGCAATGTAAACACAACTGTTATGAATGGGTTTCATTTATAACAGCTGTGCTTTGATATTGTGATATTGTGATGTTGTAATTGGCCCACAGCTATCACATGGTACCTGGACCAGTCACAGCACCCTGTACCATGTGATAGCTGTGCTCCAATCACAGAACACAGTAGTAATCACTGGTGTTAATGCATGTAGCCAATTAATGACCGTTCAAAATATTTAAAAAATAAATAAAAATACAGTCAGTATACCTGATCACAACACATCAGATGACGCTGTACTGCACTGACGACAGTATGTTAAAAATAAATAAATACATTTTTATTTAATACCTCAGACTGTCTACTTTCTACTTTAATACCTCACACTGTCTAAGGGTCATTTAGGGCATTTGTACTGTCCTGGCATTTTGGGAGCCTCAAGAAATGAGATGTGCAGTCAGTACATCGGGACTGATCACACAAGCCAATTAATATGCACTTATTGAGATTGTTTTTATTATCAAATACATATAGCTGAAAACATTTTATTGGATGTTTTATAACAATGTAGAACCTTCTTTTTTTAGTTTAAACTTCTCACCTTTTTTTTTTTTCATTTATATAACAAAAAAAGAAAATCTCACCAAAAGAAAGTGTTTTTTTTTGTGTGTGGGGGGGGGGGGGAAATTATATCCATTTAATTTGGGTGCGGCATTGCATGACTGCAATTGCTAGTTAAAGTAGCATAGTGCTGAATAGCAAAAATGCCCTGGTCATGAAGGGGAGCGGGGTAAAATCTTTCAGAGGTCAAGTAGTGCAGAGAAAACCATTTTAGCCCAGGTTCACATTGCTGCGGGATAGAAGATCGTGCAAATTCAGTTGAACTCGCATAATTTCAACCCGGCAATGCAGTCCGACTTGTTCAGGGCAATTTGACAGACATCTGTGCGGGATCATGCACAGATGTCTATACAATTGGCCCCCTGAAATCGCCAAAAGTAGTGCAGAGAATCGGTGCAATTCAGACGATAATAGCTGGCGATTTGACATGTCAAATCGCTCCCATGTGAACCTGGGCTTAAAGTAATGATGGGCCCACGGGCATCTACTGAAGTTGGATGCCTATTGTGCCTGCATGCATATCTACAAACCTTGCAGAGCACCCCCTTGACCCCCCCCCCAAAGCTGTGGTGGATTATTTATATGCTAATAAGGAGTTTATTCTGTTACTAGTAAGAAATAAAAAAATAAAAAACAACGGTCCATGGTAGTGTATGATGATGATAGTTTATTGCAATCAGATAAGTGTATGACTCATTCTGCTGCACCTTGTACAGTACTTTTGTCCAAAGGCAGTTAACGTGACAGTTTACACAGTAATCAGATAAACAGATATAACATTGGTTTATGACTTCTCATTGCATCAACATTAAACATGGTATCCCTATAAAGAAAAAAATAAAGAAAAAAAAAAAAAATTCTCACAAATGGCCATCTGAGTTCAAAAATGTTTAAACTATCAGAGTGCCTTGGGTGCACACCACACCTTGTGTTCTGAGGGTTTACGTTGTAGGAAATTCCAAAGCAATGTTACCCAACTCGCTTTACATACCTGACATTAACAGTCTCTACCTTCAAGGAACATACAATCCCTAAGGCTTCCCTCTCGCATATGTCTATAGGGTAAGGTGACCAGATTTAACCACGGAAGGACCTTGCCTGTTTTTCAGATTTAGTGTTTACAAGATTAAAACATTTTTTTTTTTTTTTTGCTAGAAAATCACTTAAAACCCCCAAACATATTATTTATATATAATACATATTTTTTTAACACCCTAGAGAATAAAATGGCGGTCATTGCAATACTTTTTGTCACACCATATTTCCTCAGCGGTCTTACAAGCGCACTTTTTTTGGAATTACTTTTTTTAATTAAATAAAATAAGACAACAGTAAAGTTAGCCCATTTTTTTTTATATTGTGAAAGATAATTTTACGCCGAGTAAAATGATACCCAACATGTCACGCTTCAAAATTGCGCCTGCTCGTGGAATGATGTCAAACTTTTACCCGTAAAAATTTCCATAGGCGACATTTAAAAAATTCTATAGGTTGCATCTTTTGAGTTAGAGGAGGTCTAGGGCTAGAATTATTGCTCTCGCTCCAACGATCGCGGTGATACCTCACTTGTGTGGTTTGAACACAGTTTTCATATGCGGGCACTACTCGCGTATGTGTTCGCTTCTACGCGCAAGCTCGTCGGGACGGGTCGCTTTAAAAAACATTTTTTTTGCTTTCTTATTTATTTTTATTTAAATTTTTACACAAAAAAAAAAAAAAAAAAAAAAAATGGGTCACTTTTATTCCTATTACAAGAAATGTAAACATCACTTGCAATAGAAAAAAGCATGACAGGATCTCTTAAATATGAGATCTGGGGTCAAAAAGACCTAAGATCTCATATTTAGACTAAAATGCAAATAAATAAATAAATTTGTCATTTGAAAAAATGACAACAAGAAAATATGCCTTTTTTAAGAAGCATGGGCAGAAGTGATGTTTTGACGTCGCTTCCGCCCTGCTATGCTATGGAGATGGGTGGGGGGCCATCTTGCCCTCACTTGTATCCCAGCAGAGCAGGAGAAAGGGCCCGATCGCCTCCGCCGCTGCTGACGGCTCCGGTAAGCGGCGGGAGGGGGGCCCTCTCCCGCCGCCAATAATGGTGATCTCGTGGCGAATCCACCACGGAGACCACTGTTATCATTTAGAGGACCGCTCACTGAAAAGATGGATATCTCGGTTGTGGCAGCGGCTGCTGCCGTTACCGAGTTATCCATCTTTAAAGTACAGACGTATATGTACATGAGCGGGTCCTTAAGTGGTTAAAGTGAAATCCGGAGACAATTTTTATTTTTACTAGTAATGGCGGCAATCGGCGACTCATAGCGGGACTGAGATATTGCGGTGGACAAATCGGACACTAAAAGGCCCATACACACTGATCTGACTTTTTGACACCAACGGTCCAACGGACATGTTTTAACGGACATTCCGACCATCTGTATGCTCCATTGGACAATTGTGTTCGGTTTTCAAATGTTCGCTGTGAATACTCTCAAACTTTCTGACAACAAATGTCAGATGGAGGATAAAACACGCATGCTCAGAACTAATGCTAAAGATCAGACAACAATAGCAGAAGTTGCCCAAAGGGTGGTGGAGCTGAAAAAAACACGTGATTTGGTGAAAGTTGGCTGAAAATGTTCTGCCGTGTGTGTGCAGTACAAGTTCACGGCCAACGCCCCTTCAGACAAAAATCCACGGAAAAGTCAGACGGAAGTCCAAACGTGTGTATGAGGCTTGAGTGACACTTTTGACACTTTGTGGGAACCAGTGAAACGAATGCAGGAATCGGTGCTAAATATTGCACTGTCACTGTACTAATGACACTGGCTGGGAAAGGGATAGCATCTAGGGCAGGCATGTCCAAAGTCTGTCCCGTGGGCTCATCCTTGCCCTGATCGGAGCTTGGGGCCACAGAAGAGATAAAGGCCAGATTTCTCAGGGTATAAAGAAGAGAAAAAAAAATATCTCTTATCTCTATCCTGAGCTCATCCTTACCCTGAGCGGAGCTCTGGGATTTGTTGGGGGCCAAAGAGGAGATTATATATATATATATATATATATATATTTCACCACACACAGCCACAAAGGTTAGGATGACCAGACATCCCCAGTTTCAGGGGACAGTCCCCTGATTGAGGACACTGTCCCCGGACCAAGTCTGTCCCTGGTTTTGTCCCCAGATTGGATTTAATAGGGGGCAGGGGCAATTTCAAAGACAGTCCGTGCAGAATTAAAATAAAAAAAATAGAATTACAACCCCCCCCCCGCTCCGCCGTGCCTACTAGCATAGGGGGTTGTATTTTTCCCGTTATCTGTGCCCCCTTTCTGATGATCAGGTGCTGGTCAGAGTGGAGGGAATATTTCTTCAGTTTCTGGCGCATGCCCATTCAGCTTCGCTCGCATGTTCTTCTGCTTTGGCTCAAATCCTGGCCAGCCACCTGCCTGCTTATCTCCTTGCCTTCCCTGGCGGAGTGATCTTTCTCCTCTCCCCATCCAGTCGTAGCTGTGGCCCGAAGAGTAAGACTTGAGAGGCTGTGAGGCGACTGGCAGAGAGTCGCTGATTGTTGCCATTACTAGTAAAGAAAAAATATGTCCCTGGATTTCATTTTAAAAATCAGGTCACCTTGGCTTAACAGACCACTGTTCTGCCTATGTACATATCGATCAGCGGGTACCAGTGGTCATCAAGTCCGGTGGACCCGCTGATTGGCTCCGATACCCAGAAATGCAGGATCACGTATATAAGTGAACCTGCACAGGGCGACCGCCCTGTAGCAGTAAATCTGCTATGGGACGATCAGCAACTGGTTATGATCATCAGCATTATGATAACTTGCAGGCACTCTATCATGATTCTGGCTGTCAGTGTGTCACATAACATGGGTGCTGATTTTTTTTTTTTTTTATCTTATGACCAATGGGTGCCTGCTGCCTGTGAGTTATACCATCCATTATGCCAGAGAGACAAAGTGCAATGTAGTCTATTCCGACACCCCCAAAGCACACCCGTGTTAAAGCCATTAAGGCACTGGCAGCCCCACGATCAGATCCTCTTTCCCTCTGTTCCTGCTGCTGGAAACTGTCGGCTGAGCTCAGCTGCCTCTCTCTGCCATTCACAGCCTCTCAAGTCTAACTCTTTGGGCCACGGCTACTACTGGGTGGGGAGCGGAGGAAGATCACTCTGCCAGGGAAGGCAAGGACATAAGCAGGCAGGCGGCTGGCTGGGATTTAAGCCAAGGCAGAAGAACATGCAAGCGGAGCTGAATGGGCATGCACCCGAAAATGAAAAGAAAAGGTCCCTCTGCTCCGACCGGCACGTTGTCCTCAGAAAGGGGCGCAGATAATGGAAAGAATACCCCACCCCCCCCTTAAGCTAGTAGGTTGTCTAATTCAGATATATTTTTTTTTTTATTCTGCACTTACTGTCTTTGAAATTACCCCAGCTCCTGTTGAAATCCAAACTGGGGACAGACTTGGTCCGGGGACAGTGTCCTCAATTCGGGGACTGTCCCCAGAAACCGGGGACATCTGGTCAGGGCCAATTTAGACAGGAGCCAGTTAACCCACCAGCATGTCTCCATGCCTACTCAAACCGAGGATCCCGGTGCTACTAAGCAAATTTTCTAACCACTAAACCACTGTTGCCCAATAGATGTTAATGGGTTGTAAATGAAGAGGATTTAAGTACTGACGAGAGGTAGTCTGAGAAATATAGACATTTAGCTACAAATCTAGACAGAATTTTTACAATATTTGAAATATCCCAATTGAGTGGATGATCGGCCCCCCTTAAAGGATAATTCCAGTCACCTGTTCATAGTATGTTAAATATCTTTATATATTTTTAATTTTCTGGCTAGCTGATTGTCTGGATTCAATAAGACTTTCTAAGCTAAACAATCTGCTTCTTCCTGTTCTTCACAGACAACACCATCTCCCGTTATCTGAATTTGCTAAACTGTCTTTCGCTTCCTGTAAAGGTTAACGATCGTTCTTGGACAGGCATGCCTATAGACCTGCCCAGCCCCATCCCTCCTATCCTTCACAGAATATGATCTCCTCCTGTCTTCATATTCTTAGCCTTGTTTTGGCCAGCAGCAGGAGAGCGAGTGAAAGAGATTATGCTCACTCCCCATGGTTCCAGCAGCACATAACACACACTGTTTGTAAGATTAAAATGTAACATGCTGCAGATTTTCTATAGTGTACAACCACGTGGTTGTTTCTGCATGGTACTGTGATGGGCATGGTGTGGCACATGCCCAGCTGCTGTGAACAGCGAAGGGAGTTGGGGGAGAAATGTCACTTGACCGGGGCAATATATGAAAGGAATTTTTTTTTTTTTTTTGAAAGTTTGGAAGGATACAGATCTATTGCTCCATTGAGTAATGAGTTTAAGGCTCTGTTTCCACTAGTGCAACTTTGGAAACCAAGTCACATGACAAGTCACAGCCTATTAATTTCAATGGCACCCGTTCCCATCTATGCGACTTCGAAAAGTTGCCTGCATTACCTTTTGATGCGACTTTGATCCAGAGAGTAAAGTTGGATCAAAGCTGCCTTCAAAGTCTCACTCTAAATCGCGCAAATTTGGAGTGGCACTAGTGGAAACATAGCCTGAGGCTAGCGTGCAACTTTGGTGCAACTTTACACTATCTATATCAAATATGCATAAAAGTAGTGCAGGCACCGTTTTCAAAGTCGCATAGATGGGGATGGGTGCCATTGAAATCAATGGGCTATGACTAGTCATACTAGTATAAACGGAACCTTATGCCCCATACACACAATCGTAAATTCCTACAGCAAAAGTCTGTGAGCTTTTAAACGGAAATTCAGATCGTGTGTATGCTCCATCGGACTTTTGCTGTCGGAATTTCCACCAACAAAAGATTGAGCTGGTTCTCAAATTTTCCGTCGGAAAAAATTCAGACACATGCTCGGAAACAATTTTGACGTATGCTCAGAATCATTGCACTTCATTTTCTCGGCTCGTTGTAGTGTTGTACGTCACAGTGTTCTTAGCGGTCGAAAGTTCCGAGAACTTTTGTGTGACTGTGTGTATGCAAGCCAAGCTTGAACGGAATTCTGTCAGAAAAACCATCCAAGGTTTTTTCCGATGGAAAATCCGATCAAGTCTACGTTTCCACTATTGCGATCCCAAAGTCGTGCGATTTTAAAGTGAGTGTAGCTTTGATCCAACTTTACACTCTGTGGATAAAAGTCGCACCAAAATAATTGCAGGTACCTTTTTCAAAGCAGGTGCTTTTCAAAGTTGAATAGATTGGAACGGGTGCCATTGAAATCAATGGGCTGTCACTTGTCATGCCACTCTGTTCATATGCTAGGCCACCGGATTATCATATGCCACTACTATTCCTTTAAACTGGCTTTTGGAAATTACAAATGCAGCAATTTAAAAATCGGATGAAAGGTTTAGCACTGGGAAACACTTTTTGATAGATAAAAAGTGCTTTTTATATACATCTATATAGATCAGACCAAAATGAGGGACATTGCTCGAAATCGGGGACAGTTGGGAGCTATGGTTTAGACCCCATTCAGAGTCTATGTCCAGGGCTGATCATCGGCAGGTAATCCCTGCATTACCAATAAAAAAGCAACAGGGAACCCTGCCAAGTCTCCTACCGTTTTATCTCAAACAGTCCTAATCACAAGTGTGAATGAGAACCTGTAATGTCGGAACTAGGAATGAGCTCGGACTTGTTCGGACACAAGTACGGTCCTGATCTCCTCCTTGGTTAGAACCTTGCTATCCTGACTGACCGGAATGTCTGCATTGTATAGTACACACCTTTTGCCCCACCACAAACTACATTCTATAAATTTAAAATACAAAAATGCCAAAGAAATTAATGTGAAAAAGTTTTTGCCTTTTTAAACCCTTTGGGGTTTAAAATGTATTTTAACTTTAACTTAAAGGGGGGATCTTCTTTTTATTTATTTTTTAAGTCAGCAGTTACAAACACTATAGCTGCTGACTTTTAATAAGGACACTTATCTGTCCTAGTCGCCCGCGATGTCGGCCCCCACCGAGGCCGATCCTGGCAGCTCCAGGCACTGCCATCCACAGTATGGGAAACGGGCAGTGAAGTTTTCTACTGCCAGTTTTCTACTGCGAATGCGCAAGCGGCGCTTTGTGGATGGGCCGGCTGCTCTCTGGGATACACACAGAAGATCCACCGCGGAGGATGAAGAGGCAGATTAGGGACTTCCACATAGCAATCGCTATTTCTGGTAAGTAAAAAAAATATATATATTATTTTTTTTTTTTTTTTTTTGTGTACATTTATTTTTTATCAGGGTGGAACTCCACTTTAAACCGCTGTATTTCCTCTCATCTTCTCACCAGTAACACCAGGCAGACTTTACTTTGCACAACTTTCTTAGGGCTTGTTCACACTTGACTCAAAATGCTGACCCTAAGTCCCCATTCACATCTAGGCGTTTTGTCACCTGTAGTGCGACGCTGCTGCCGCCAGAGGGATGAAAAGACATTGCCCTCTGTGGAGATGGTTCACATCGCCTGAAAAGAGGTCCCGGACCTTTTTTTCAGGCGGCTTTCGGCATTCGGGAACCATCTCCATAGAGGGGCACATCTAGGCGGACAATCGCGGCGTTTTGTCGCCGCAAATCGCGGTACAATACGCCGCTATTTGCCGCCGCAATTCGCGGGACAAAACGCCGCAAATTTGTCTGCCTAGATGTGAATGGAGCCTTAGCCTCGTACACACGGTTCGATTGTCGTACGACCAGGCATATGATTTTTGTCAAAAGCGCGTGTGCAGGATTTTGTCTAGCATACTAACAATCTGCAAATTGCCATTTCGACAAACATGAACGTAGTGACGTACTATGATGGCGCGTACACATGATCATTTTTTGGCATGAAAAAAGACGTTTTTAAAAACGTCATTTTTAAATGATCGTGTGTGGGCTTCACATCGTTTTTCGGCTTCTGAAAAAAAAAAAAAATCAAATGCTGCATTTTTTAACGTTTTTAAAAAATGAAGTTTTTCAGATTGTAAAAAATGATCATGTGTGGGCTAAAACGACGTTTTAAATCCGCGCATGCCCAAAAGCAAGTTGAGACGGGAGCGCTCGTTCAGGTAAAACTACCATTTATAATGGAGTAAGCACATTCATCACGTGCAACGCAGCTCTGAACTGGAACAGAAACCAATAATTTGACCTAATCATTCCGCGCTAAACTACAGCTCAGATAACTTAACTTATATATATATATATATATATATATGTGTGTGTGTGTATGTGTGTGTGTGTGTGTGTGTGTGTGTGTGTGTGTGTGTGTGTGTGTGTGTGTATATATATATATATATATATATATATATATATGTGTGTATATATATATATATATATATATATATATATATATATATATATATATATAATACATATATACATTTTAGTATTACTTAAATTTTTTTTTTTTTTTTTTAATACTCTAAACATCGCTTAATAAGATTATTTACATTAAACTGATTTCCCTTTTCAAGCATTGAAAATGTTATGTTTCTTTCTTTTTGTAGAACTCAAGCATTTGGAGTATTGGATCATCTCCTCCCGTGCACAGCTTTGATATTACAGACCATTTCAGTGCAGTCATTTAAATAGGTAAAATGCATTACAACACTTATGCCGCGTACACATGACCGGTCAAACCGATGAGAACGGTCTGATGGACCGTTTTCATCGGACCAAGCCGATCGTGTGTGGGCCCCATCAGTTAATTATCCATAGGTTTAAAAAAAAAAGCAATCTTGTTTTAAATTTAACCGATGGATACCTAACCGATATAACAAAACCGATCGTTTGTAGGCACGTCCATCGTTTCAGAATCAAGTCGACGCATGCTTGGAAGCATTGAACTTCGTTTTTTTTCAGCATGTTGTTGTGTTTTACGTCACCGCGTTCTGATACGATCGTTTTTTTAACTGATGGTATGTAGGCGCGACTGACCATCAGTCAGCTTCATTGGTTAACCGATAAACGGTCCATCAGACCGTTCTCATCGGATGGACCGATCGTGTGTACAGGGCTTTATACATTTTTAAAATGCCTTTATCTCAAAGCATGTTACGTCAGTAGGGTTTGCTAAAATAAATATAATTGTAAGCTTGAATACTTTTAGACTTTACTTTAAACAAAAAAACAAAACAAAAAGACAGGTCGGTAACCTTTTTAAATGTCAGGGTTTGCTTGTACAGATATAAAGGACAGTTGGGAGTGTAGGCGTGATGTGACCAACCTTAGGCTTTTCAGCCTAATCATTCAGTGCTTGGCATGTTTAGTGTGTGTTGCGTAGAGGAAAGCTGGGGGGTTGGGGTTGCACAATGCGCAGACACTCCCTGCACAAGCTTATCAGGTACACAAAGAGCAAGAGCAGTCAATTTTTTTTTTATTTTTTTTTTTGCAGAGGTCTGTTGGCTTGAGAATATATATGCAACATTTTCTGATTCCATTTTACAAAAGAATATAGGTTTTGGTAATGATAAAAAATAATCCCCTTTTTAGCACATAAGGCGGAGCTCCACCCTAAAGTGGAACTTCCGCTTATCGGAACCCCCCCCTCCGGTGTCACATTTGACACCTTTCAGGGGGGAAGGGGGGTGCAGATACCTGTCTAAGACAGGTATTTGCACCCACTTCTGGCCACACAGTCTGCATGTAGACTGCGGGCAGGATGTCGGATCCCCCCCCCCCCCCCCCACGTTCTGGGAAACACACGGCTCCCAGAACACGGCAGGGACCAGTGAGCGTGGCGCAGTGCGACTCGCGCATACGCCTTAGGGAACCGGGCAGTGAAGCCGCAAGGATTCACTTCCTGCTTCCCTCACCGAGGATGGAGGTGGGGGCAGCAGAGTGACGAACGATCGCTCGTCCTCTGCTGCCGATGGCGCTGGACTCCAGGACAGGTAAGTGTTCATATATTAAAAGTCAGCAGCTACCCTCCTGCTTCCTCATCCTTTTCATGGTGCATCTCTGCTGCCCGTTCCCACCATTTTGAAAATTCTTTCTGGGATCACCTTGCAGTATGTTATGTTAGATTTTATCCCTGGTTCAATTCCAGGATATATGTTCTATTCTGCCTCTGATCCAATAGACATAACATATAGTCATTTTATCAACTCCATCACAGTTATCATATATGTTGTCATATAGAAAAGAATCATCTCCACCCCCCCCCCCCCCTTTCTAAAATAATCAATTTTGTTGCTTTGCAGACTGAACCAATAACGGACAGCTTTTGTTTTATCCAGCCGTATTTACTAGTGCAACTTTTAACATCCAAGTTAAAGATCTAACACCAACATGTCAGAAAAAAATAAAACCATTCAAAAACAGAATCACTGAGTTGGAAAAATGATCACCCCCCTTGTGTCAGTATTTTGTTGAACGACATTTTGCTTTAATTACAGCCTTCAGTCTGTTGGGATATGTCTCTACTAACTTTGCACATCTAGGCCCAGATTCTCGTAGGAGATACGACGGCGTATCTCCAGATACGCCGTTGTATCTCTGAGTCTGAGCCGTCGTATCTTGGCGCCTGATTCAAAGAATCAGATACGCCAGAATTTGTATAAGATACGACCAGCGTAAGTCTCCTACGCCGTCGTATCTTAACTGCATATTTACGCTGGCCGCTAGGGGCGTGTACGCTGATTTACGCCTAGAAATATGTAAATCGGCTAGATACGCCAATTCACAAACGTATGCCTGGTTGTCGCATTACAGATACGCTGTTTACGTTAGGCTTTTCCCGGCGTAAAGTTACCCCTGCTATATGAGGCGTACCAATGTTAAGTATGGACGTCGGAACAGTGTCGAATTTTTCATGTTTTACTTCGTTTGCGTAAGTCGTACGCGAATAGGGCTGGGCGTCATTTCCGTTGGCTTCTTGCGGGTTAATTTGGAGCATGCACACTGGGATACTTTCACGGACGGCGCATGCGCCGTTCGTAAAAAGCGTCATTTACGTGGGGTCACATTAAATGTACATGACACGCCCACATCTTCCACATTTGAATTGGGCAGGCTTACGCCGGCCTATTTACGCTACGCCGCCGCAACTTTGGTTTGAGAATAATGCACTTGCCTGTCAAAGTTGCGGAGGCGTAACGTAAATAGGATATGTTACGCCCGCACAAAGATGCACGCTTCTAGGCGAATCCGGGCCCTAGACTTTGCAATATTTGCCCACTCTTCTTTGCAGAACTGCTCAAGTTCAGTTAAATCTGATGGTGATAAGTCATTCCACAGATTTTCTATGGGGTTTAGATCTGGGCTCTGACTAGGCCACGCAGGGACATTCACCTTTTTTCTCCTTCATCCACTGTGTGGGTCCTTGTCATGTTGGAAGGACAACTTTCTGGCAGAGGGCAGCAGATTTACTGCTAGAATTTGATTGTATTTGCCGCATCCATTCTTCCTTCTATCCTGACAAGTACTCTTGTCCCTGCCGCAGAGAAACACCCCCCATAACAGGATATTACCACTTCCATGCTTTACTGTAGGAATGCTATTATTTGGATGGTCAGCTGAATTGGATTTCTGCCAGACAAATCGTTTGGTGTTGTGGCCAAATAATACAATGTTAGTCTCATCTGACCATAACATATTTTTTCCATGTGTTCTCAGAAGCTTTAAGGTGAGTTTTTTTTTTTTTTTTTTTTTTATGGTGGTCAGATGAGACTAAAACGAACACTTAATACTAATATCTGCCGTTTTGAGATATAAAGAAAATGTATTCTGCTTGTTGCTACTGTAAAGCTCTGACTCTGCTAGCTCAATGTCTGATCCCCTGTTCTTGCAGAAAAATGCTAAACCTGGGGGGAGAATAATGCATCTCTTGGTTATCTGTGGGGCTGGTGGCGAGGAATGTGCCAGATCAAAAGTTGGCAACGAGAGACAATTTTGTCTTGTCACCTTGGATGCAGGAGGATAAGTGATTAATACAATTTAAACTCAAAAACTGGCAGGGGTTTGAGGGCCACAGCTGTTTTTATTGACCTCTTGCAACCCATATAACACATATGTGCAGCGGCAAGGCAAATGGACTTTACCACCACCATGCCACACACATGCCTCCTTGGACGCACAGCTTTCTGTGCTGAGAGCGCGCTCATTGCGCACTCCCAACACAGTGACCGAGCTGTCAAAGGCAGCTCTTAGTTCCTACCTGTGATCACGTGACCACTGTGACAGCTAGTCACAGTGGTCATGTTCTCGAGTGATCCGGCCCACCTCCTATGTCGTACATATCCTGTTAACCACTTCTGGACCGCCGAATGCCGATTATATGTCGGCTGTTTGAAGAGTGATATCTTTGTTATGGCAGCAGCTAGCTGTGAAAACCCAGGTATCCTCTTCAGCGGGCAGTCCAGTTTCCGATAATGGTGGTTTTAGCAGTGGAGGCGATTGGATCCTTTTCCCTCAGTGGCCTGGAGACAAGTGAGGGAAAGATGGCCCCCACCCGTCTCCATACCAGAGCAGGGCGGAAGCGGCATCAAAACATCTCTTCCGCCCATAGCTCTTTAAAGGGCCTTTTTTTTTGCACTTTAGTGTAAATATGAGATCTGAGGTATTTTTGACCCAAGATCTCATGTTTAACCAATTAAGGACCGCCTCCTGCAAATATACGTCGGCAGAATGGCACGGCTGGGCACAGGCACGTCGCCTTTAAGAGCCCAGCTGTGGGTCGCATGCCGCCGACACGCGCACCGGTCCGAAGCTCCGTGGCTGCGGGACCCGCGGACCCCATCGCCGCCGGTGTCCCGCGATCGGTCACAGGAGCTGAAGAACTGGGAGAGGTGTGTGTAAACGCACCTTCCCCGTTCTTCACAGTGGCACTGTCATTGATCGTCTGTTCTCTGATATAGGGAAAGATGATCAATGACGTCATACGTCCAGCCCTGCCCCCCTACAGTTAGAAACACATATGAGGTCACATTTAAACACTACAGCGCCCCCTAGTGGTTAACTCCTAAACTGCAATTGTAATTTTCACAGTAATCAATGCATTTTTATAGTGAAAAATATGTGAATGGGGGTGATGGCGCTGCCTACCCCTATAAACGGGTAGGGGGATGGGACTCCTAGACAAGAGTCCTATAGTATGAACTGCTATTGTGTGAACTGTTAAAAATATTCAGTGTGCAAAAACTTCCATAGATGAAATATATTAATAAACACGATATGGATAGTGCAATAGTGTGACGTGTAAGTATACCTATACCAACCCTAATATAGGTATGTGCAGTATTGGCACGATCCCAGTCACAATAGTAAAGTGACAAAAAACGTAATAACCATAAAGTAAAATGTGCCACAAACAGTGCAGTGTTATATACACCTTATATCAAGTAATTAGAAATAATAATATATAAACAACCAGATGCCAAAAAGCAAACAATAAACAGCAACAGCTATGTAGTACGGCAAATATGAATCACATAGATGAAGAAATGTCCCATGAGAAAACTGTAACAGAAAGTTCTATACGGTATGACATAAAGTATTGCAACGACCATCATTTTTATTCTCTAGGGTGTTAGAAAAAAAATGTTTAGTGTTTGGGGGTTCCAAATAATTTTCTAGCATAAAAAAATGTTTTTAACTTGTAAATCACAAATCTCCGAAAGAGGCTCGGTACTTGAATGGTTAAAAGGGATGCTAGACTGGGCAGGAAGGGTTTAAAGCAGAACAAGCCTTTAAATCCACAGATGGAACATGTGCATATATGGAAGCAGTTTTACCTGCCAAAGGATTTGTATTTCTCCCCATCCATTTCTGAGATTTAAGCTGGTTATGCATGGCATGGATCGAAAAAAAAAATTCAAAAGGAATTGAGCGTGCCAAATTTTATAACAAAAAAATGGCAACTTCACACTCGATTGCAAAAAGGATTTTTTTTTATAAAGTGAATTCTGTTAACTAGCGAAGTGACAAATTTAACATCCTGCACTTTCATGCCTCAGACCAGCCCCAATTCATGCCATTTCACACCTCCAGATCGCTGTACCCCTTGCTAATCTATTTCACCACTGTAAACCTTGCTCATCTGGCCCACCACTGTACCCCCCTGCTCATCTCTCGCACCAATGTACCTCCTTTCTCCTCTGCCCCACCAATGCACCTCCTTTCAGATCTGTCCCACCGCTGTAACCCTCTTCCTCTCCTGTCCCACCGCTGAACCCTTTTCTCATCTGCCCCAACATGGAACCCCCCCTTCTCTTTTACAATGCCTCCCCCTCAGTGCAGGTGCAGCGTGGGGAATTCTGAGATTGGAATGCATGACTGGTGTATTACTAGTGTCACTGGTGTATATGAACCACCCACTACCATGCCCATAATAACTTGCCACTAAATTGACCACAGACACCTTCTGGATTAATGGCCAATAAAGGCCCATTTATTAAATCCAAAAGGATAACAAAACCAAATAACTTTATAAAATTAACCATTTAAAAAATATATATATATATATATTATTTAGCCATAACAAAATAATTTAACCCAAACAATTATTTTCAACTGCTCCATAAGAGGTTCTTGAGAGAAGGTAAAGAAATGCTATGTAATCGGCTGTCTTCCATCACAAAGTATTCTGGCCTCTAGCCGTGCTCCCACCAGCTCCGAGACAATGACTTCCTCCTTCATTTTACTCTTCAGCCTGATTGACCAATAGCCCGCCTAACCAGATAGGGAAGGTGCCCATCCCATGACAGGCCCCAACTCCTACCAACCACTCTGATATATATATATCAACCACCAACCAACCCTCAGGAACCCCAAACCCATGCCAACGCCACCTGAAACAAAAGACACATGAAAAACAAATACCCATTCCAGACCCTTCCACAGGGAGGGAAAATCAGTCTGTGTGTTACCTCTTCCTTGGATGGCGCCAGAATGACTCAGCCCCGCCTACCCCTTACTATCTAACACCACCTCGTGCATACTAACTACCGCCCCCTAGCAATACTGCACCCGCCCCCACATCCTTTTTCCTGTGCAACCTCCACAATGTTACCCCAGTCATGGGGCCCCTGCGCCTAGGTTCCCTTTACTACGGGGCTTGCTTTAGTGTCTCACTGACACTTCTCTGCGTTGGTGGGGAGGGAGACGCGTGGCGGCAAAAGAGGCTTTGCGTGCGCTTACGGCACCCGTCCGTGCCGGGGGTAGCCTTCCCCTGTATTACGATGTATTGGCTGCTGCTTTAGTAACATGCTGTATTCAGGGTGTAACATGTTACCAAGGTGAACTTCACCTTTTTAAAACCTTTTTAGGATGGTCACTATTGAAGAATTAAATAATTATGATTACTGAAGCAAAGGGCCAGCATGACTGGCAAATACCTACATTTTTTTTAAAAAAAGAGGTCTGCGGTTGAACCTTACATATTTCTCTTGTGAAAGGTTTTCCCCGTCTCCACTTGATCCAATCAAGCAAAAATTGTTCTGCATTGATTTAGAAAATTCAAACCATTCTCTGAATGGCACTAGTGCTGAGTGGCTGACCTTTTGTGTTCACAATGCAGCAGGCCAGCCACTCATCGCAGGACCCAGAAGCAAGTGGAGATCATTGGAGTAGTGGTGTCCACTTCAGTGAATTCCAGCTTCCAGGGCCATCGATCGTGTATGGCAGGGATCCTCAAACTACGGCCCTCCAGCTGTTGTAGAACTACACATCCCATGAGACATTGTAATACATTGACATTCACAGACAAGACTAGGCATGGTGGGAATTGTAGTTCTTGAACAACTGGAGGGCCGTAGTTTGAAGACCCATGGTGTATGGTATATACAGATTTACCTTGGTCCAAGCTGGACCAGTGTAACTACATGCTATTCCTCTTTTAGTGACAACTCCTATCATTTTAAAGTGGAGTTCCAGCCTGTATAAAAAATTAAAATTCAAAGTCAGCACTTGCTGTCCAGGGTTCCCACAATGTTGGCACCCCAAGCTGATCCATCCATCCGGGGCAGGCCCCGGCATTGTTGGTAAGGGAATCTGGCAGTGAAGCCTTCACAGCCAGTTTCCTACTGCACATCTGTGGGTCATGCTGCGCTTTGAGTGGTCCCATCTTCTTCTGGGACATACACAGGTCCCAGAAGGCAGCAAGGGGAAGGGGAAGGAGGAGGGCCAGATGAAATCGTTGATGTGACGTACCTCGCCGTGGTGAGGTACGATGGAAGTCCACCTGAAAAACATCAGAAAAGGTAGAAAAAATACAAAAAAAATATCCAAATATTGTTTAAGGCTGGCCATACATTATACAGTGTTTTTTTTTTTTTTTTTTTTCTTGTACAATTTTTCCTTTTAGATTTACCAAAACCATACAATATCAGGTCAAACCTAAACACTTTCAATGTGCATGCAATCAGGCAGGCCCTTGCACTACATAGATGAAGGTAAATCTAAAGAAAATTGAATAAGAAAATTGTACAGTGTATGGCCAGCCTTAGACTGTCAAATTCCAGAACACATGCAACCCACTAAGCCCCAAAAACACTTGGATTTTCTGAAGATTTTTGATTTACCAAAACCATGTAGTGCAAGGGCCTGCCTGATTGCCTAGAAATTGAAACTCTTAAGGTTTGGCCTCATATTATATGGTTTTGGTAAATCTGAAGACAAAAATCTGCAGAAAATCTAATAGTGTGTGGGATTTTTGGCTGTCGTACATTTAACCAATTTTCCTTTAGATTTACCAAAACCCTAAAATAGAAGGTCCAACCTAAACCCTTTCAATTTGAATGCAATCAGGCAGGCCCTTGAACTATATAGTGGAAGGTAAATCTAAAGGGAATTGAATAACAAAATTGTATAATGTATGGCCAGCCTGTGGCTGGCCATACATTTATACAATTTTCTTACAATTTTCTTTAGTTTTACCTTAAACTATATAGTGCAAAGGCCTGCCTAATTGGATACAATTGAAAGCGTTGTTTAGTTTTAACCTCATAGTCAGGGGCGGACTGACCATTGAGTCACTCGGGCACTGCCCGAGGGCCCCATGCCACTAGGGGGCCCCATCCGGGTTGCCAGGCTCAGTAAAACCAGGGACAGTATGTAAAAATCTGTGTTTTTTTTTAGATCTGTCCCTGATATGTCCGAAAATGACATGCTTTTAATGTGAATATCCCAAGATTTTAGCTGCCCGCCTCTGCACTACCTCCTGGCTTGGTGGCCATCTGTAAGCCAGAGGGGCCCCATAATCTTCTATTGCCCGGGGGCCCCATGAGTTGTCAGTCCGCCCCTGCTCATAGTGTGTAAGGTTTTTGGTAAATCTAAAGGAAAATTGAACATGTATGGCCAGCCTAATGCCACGTACTCACGATCATTTTTCGGCATGTAAACAACGTTTTTAAAAAATGTCATTTAAAATGATAGTGTGTGGGCTTCACATCATTTTTCGGGTTCTGAAAAACGACAAAAAAAAAGATTAGAACATGCTGCATTTTTTAACGACGTTTTAAACAATGTAGTTTTTCAGGTTGTAAAAAATGATTGTGTGCGGGCTAAAACGACGCTAAAAACCTGCGCATGCTCAGAAGCAAGTTATGAGACGGGAGCGCTCGTTCTGGTAAAACTACCGTTTGTAATGGAGTAAGCACATTCATCACGCTGTAACAGACAGAAAAGCGCAAATCGTCTTTTACTAACATGAAATCGGCTAAAGGGTGACGTCATCCGAATGGAACTTCCCCTTTATAGTGCCGTCATATGTGGTGTACGTCACCGCACTTTGCTAGAGCATTTTTTTAAACGACCGTGTGGGCACCGTCGTTTTTATAATGATGAAGTTGGAAAAAAAACATTTTTTTTTTTTCTACATGCTGGAAAAACGATTGTGTGTACGCGGCATGAGGCTCTGTCATTTGACTCGGTTCCTGGCACTTTCTCAACAGCTAGATTTCTGTGAATGAATGAAGTTGTCATCAGGACGCAATGAATAACTAGAGAAAGGCACATTGTAAAATTGCTCGGGGGCATATTTCTTTTCTCATTACTGCAATCAGTCAGTTTCACAATGACCTAAAGATGCAATCTTTCAGCTTGTCTGAACCATACCTCATGTGTAATGTCACTTCCCATCACCTCCATATGAAGCAATAGTTGAGAAACTAGTCTGGTCAGCAAATGTTTACCCATGTCAGGATACCCATTGACCCCCCCCCCCCCATTGTCCTTTTCTTAAAGAAAAATGTGCACAATGATGCATAGTTTGAACTTGTCAAACTTTCTTCTTCTTTCTATAAATGGTACTAAAAATTTACTATAAATGATCCGCAGTCGCTGTAATTTTGTGTAAGGCTCCATGCACACTGGCTTAAACGTTGCGTCTACAGGAGTTTTGTGTTCTGCCTGTGGAAGCAGCTCAATGTTATCCTGTGTGTCCATACACATTAGGACGTTAAGAGGCATATTTTGAGTTTAACATTTAGAGGCCGAAAAAAAAACCTTCTCTTTCTTTGTAGAAAAAATGCTCCTATATGAGCGTTTTTTACTCCTGAGAGAACAGACGTGTTTTATTTTTTATTTTTAAGCCCAGTGTGCATGGAGCCTAAAATGTAATGCAGTATGGCAACCTGCAGGTGTTCTATACACAGTTGGCGTACCTTGAAATTGTATTTCCTGCTTTTGCGATTGGTTCACAAATTTTCCCTAAAGTCTGCACTAAGGTACCCTGTGCAGTAGGAATTTCAGTTTTGGTGAGCGATTTCAAAAGAGAGGCAGTCTACAGCTTTCATTTGAACACGAATGCCTCGTTTCCACTGAGCAGATCGGTACGGTACGCTTTTTTGGGTGTTTCCATTATGAAAGTGTGCCATAAAACCGAACCGTACTGTACCATTCTGGGTCCTGCTTCAGATGTGGGGCCATAGAAAATGGAACGGTTCGGTTAGGGCGGAGCTATAAAACATTCCACTAGGGCTGCAACGAACGATTATTTTCATAATCGATTAGTTGGCCGATTATTGTTTCGATTAATCGACTAATCGGATAATAGCCTTAAAAAAAAATTGCATTTAAAAAAACACAAATTGCCGCAAAAACACATTACATGCTTTTCTGCAGCTTCTCTATTGAAGTATATTGAACCAAAAAAAATAAAAAGCACAAAGTCCTTGCCCTTTCCAAATACGCAGCAGCTGAAAAAAAATCATGGATGTGAACGTGTCCCATAGGAAAACATGTAAATGAACTGTAGTGCGTTTCTGCAAAAAACAACAGAAGTGTGAACCCAGGCCTGAGATGTTTAGTAACATAATGGGGTTAAAAAAAACAAAAATGTACACACAAAAAAAAGGAGATGATCACTACTGTAAGGGGTTCATTTTTTTACTGTGGGACAGTGACTAATATTTACAGTAGCGATTTGCTTTTTTGTACTATAAAGGGCTAATTTTAGTTTTTTTAACCCCATTATGTTACTGGCCGATTAATCATAATCGATTAGTTGCTTCGGCCCTACATTCCACTGATTGGTGGACGCGCTATGCATTTTTTTTAAAACCTGTATGTCCCCTGACGGTCCGATTTGCAGTGGAATTGCTCACCTGAATAGACCGGGCCATTCTAACTGTTCCAAACTGTACCGAACCGTTCCGCCAGAGGCGTCTCTCTAATTGGGCAGATAAGGCGGTCGCCTAAGGCCTCGCACGCACAGGGGCCTCGCAATCACCTAATTAAAGAGCCGCCTCTGCTGAGTGACAACAATGTTGCCGCGGCGTTAAGCTCCGGCCAGCAGCGGGTGAACATCCCTTTGAGCTCCACGGCCAGGCAGTGAAGAGAGTCATGAGGAGGAGGCGAGGCCAGCGCTGTGTTGTCTGGGGGGAGAAGGAGAGGAGATTTCAGCAGCCGGAGCACAATTCCCGCTGCTAGGGAGACACAGATCGCGCCCCCCCCCCCCCCAGCCGTCACCCCCACCGCTGGAGTGCTCAGCGGAGTGGTCCCCGCACACCCGGAGGAGGCATCTGGCATGTCGTGGCGAGGAGGGGAAGAGGAAGGGACCGCGGAGGAGGCCCCACGAGCGCTGTATGGAGCCGATTGAAGGGAAGGTAGGAGAGAAGAGCGAGGTGTCATAGCCGCCCCTCTCTGGGGCTGTCAATTAGTGCGGGGGGACTGGGGCTCCAGCTGCAGAGAGAGGCACGGTTACCATGCAATGATGCCACAACCCCTTCTGCAGCCAGCGACCACCAACATGAGAGAGAGCCACCCCCCCCCCCCCCCAACCATCCATGTTCCTGCAGCATGCCACAGCCAGAGACTAAGCTTTATATTCACTCCCTGTCCCACCCCCTCCACTTTCTTCCTCCTGATCATGTCACTAACAGTAAGTGCAGATCAGTCCTGTGCCAGTGTCCAGTGTACCCTCCTATGATTGGCAGCCCCTGACCCCTCTCTTCGGCCTGCCCTTACCCCGCCTATGCAGGGCTCCACTGCGGGGGGGGGGTGTTGAAAGGTCCCCGTCCAGTGCTGATCCTCAGCCATGGTTGGCCTGGAGCTCTGCATCCTGCGCTGGCACTGCCTGCTGATTGGCTTCTCCGCTGCTATCTCCTTCACTGACACCAGCACCAAGATAGAGAACACTGACGCCAACACTGAGAGAACGCCGACGCCAGCACCGTGATGGGGGGAATGCCGACGCCAGCACCGTGATGGGGGGAATGCCGACGCCAGCACCGTGATGGGGGGAATGCCGACGCCAGCACCGTGATGGGGGGAATGCCGACGCCAGCACCGTGATGGGGGGGAATGCCGACGCCAGCACCGTGATGGGGGAACCTTGAGAATTTCTACTACATCCATCAAACCAGATATTGATTGATGTATTAGTTTACCAAAGACTGTGCCAAATGTCGCACCAGTTTTATGTCGCCCTCTTTTACAATAAAAGAAAAAAAAATCACAAATCGATTTTATTACTCAGGCACATTAACTATATTGGCGAGCTTTAGAGCATAAAAGGAATTTGGTACAAAATTTTGTTAAACTGTACCAACATACCTACATATGTGTTTTTTTTATGGGGGTTTTTTTGTGGGGTTTTTTTCTCAACGTGCAGTTACTCCTTTTTTTTTTTTTTTTTTTTTTAACTACCACATCTTGGCCTGCCTTGCCTCACCACATGGGAGCAACACATCAGCTCGGCCACCCACCTCAGCAGATTTTCTGCTTCCAACCCTATTCGATCTGATATCACTACTCCTGTGTATAGTAAAGTGAATACTCGGCAAATATTTATTTAAAATTATATATAAAAATGTAACAGTTTCCAGGAATCAAAATGTAACAAGTTTAATGTATGGTCACATTCTTACTAACAGCTGGGATTCATGTCTTTGAGCCATCTGCCAGGTTCAAACCTGCCCTAGAAGTTAGATAGAAGTAGAAAAATGGCTTTCGTTTTTTTTAGCACAGACATGGTTGGGGTTTTTAGGATTAATTTTAATAAACGCCACAACTCTGCTGCTATTTATACTATAATGTGAGTGCTTTGTCCATATTATTTTACATATTTGTGTTTTTTATCTACACAAAATGTGTAGTCACTGGTGTTTGCTTGCAGTTAATTATTACTGTATGTTGTCTAATCAGAAAAGTCTCAAGTCTGAAAGGTTGTTCAAAGTGCAGTCTAAGGCCCCATGCACACGAGAAGCAAATGCAAACTCATCTAAACACAAGTTTTCAAACGCAAAAACCGGCGTTTAAAACGCCCGTTTTTGCCGCGATTTTCGCTGCGTTTTACCGCGGTTGCGTTTATAAGCATTTGGTTAAACATCATAAGACCCTCCCTAAGCTCAAAAAACAGTATTATTTAACCATTTCAGCCATTTTGTGAGACCAGAGCAGCTGAGAGAGCAGCAGTGTACGTGTATTTAGCGTGTCAATTGCCACGTCACCCGCCTCAAGTTGTGAATTGTCCAATTGCCACGTCATCTGCCACGCCACCTGCCACAAGTTGTGGATTGTCCACTGGCCACGTCACCTAGCCATATCACCTGCCACGTAACCTGCCACATCACCTGCCACAAGTTGTGGATTGTCCACTTGCCACGTCACCTGGCCACGTCACCTGCCACATGACCTGGCCACGTCACCTGCCACAAGTTGTGGATTGTCCACTGGCCACGTCACCTGCCACAAGTTGTGGATTGTCCACTTGCCACGTCACCTGACCACGACACCTGCCACAAGTTGTGGATTGTCCACTTGTCACGTCACCTGCCACAAGTGGATTATCTAATGTAAAAAAATAGGTCACCTTTAAAAAGCCTATAAACGAAATCGCGGCAGAACGCCGGTACCGCGTTTTGCCGCGATTAGCGGCGTTTTACCGCGATTTGCGTCTGAAACGCGAAAACTGAACGCTTCTGAACCCAAAATTTTGCGTCTGAAAAAACGGACATAAACCCAACTGCTTTAAAACGCCAAAAAACGTGATTGTGTGCATGGACACATAGGATAACATTAAATGTGTTCAGGGGCAGTTGAAAAAAATGCCCAAATGCCTCTGAACTCGAGTTTAGCAGCGTCTCGTGTGCATGGGGCCTTACAGAAGCCAAGGACATGGAGACGTGAATCTGTTAAAATATGTTGAGCTTTTGCCCTGGGCCTCCATAGTCTGCTAAATGGAACCAATCTGTTCCAAACTTCATATTAAAGGGGTTGTAATCCCACAAGGTTTTTCACCTTAAGGCATTCTATGCCTTAAGGTGAGAAACCTTCTGTTGTGCAGAACCTGATCATTATGGGGACGAGCAAAGTCGTTCTATCTGCTGTCTCAGGTCCTCATTGGGTAGATTGGTAACAGCAGGTGCCATTGGCTCCTGCTGCTGTCAATCAAAGCCAGTGACATGGGAGCTGGGGGGCGGGGGCGAGTCCTGCTGTCTGAGTCAATGGACACAGCAGCAGGACTCAGGAGCGCACCTGCACGAGTGCCCCCATGGAAAGTGGCTTTCCATGGGGGCATTCAAGAAAAGAAGGATGCAGGCGCGTGACGCCGGGGGAATCCAGAAGGGAAGGATCGGGGCTGCACTGTGCAAATCCCCTGCACAGAGGAGATAAGTATAACATGTTTGTTTTTTACGTAAAAACAAAACAAAAAAAACAAAGCTTTAGAGCCGGTTCACTCACAGGCGGCACGACTTTGGGGGCGACTCGGCAAGATGATCTCAAGGCGACTTGAGAGGCAATTTGCAAAATGACTTCTGTATTGAAGTCAATGCAAGTCGCCCCCAAAGTCGTACAGGAACCTTTTTCTAAGTCGGAGCGACTTGCGTCGCTCCTATTAGAACGGTTCCATTGACTACTGCGGACCGTGACCTGTCAGGCGGCTGAGTCGTTTGACGGGTCGCCCCTGTGTGAACCGGCTCTAACAATCACTTTAAGTTGTTTCTTTTTGAAATAATCTAGTAACACTTTTTTGCCAGTTTAGGTGACACCTCTGATCCTTTGCTCATGGAATAATCTGGCAGCTCTGGACTTTTTTGCTCTTGGTTGCAAGGCCCAAGCATTTTACTGTGAGTTTGAACCTAAAAAGCAAAGATTCGCTTTATTGTAGGGAACACTTATACAGTGATGGGGGGAAAAAAAAAGTATTTGATCCCCTGCTGATTTTGTACGTTTGCCCACTAACAAAGAATTTTAACAGTGGGAAGCAGAATAACAACAAAAATATGCAGAAAAACGCATTTTTTTTTTTTAAAAAGTTCTAAAGCGTGAAATAAGTATTTGATCCCATATCGATCAGCAAGATTTCTGGCTCCCAGGTGTCTTCTATACAGGTAAGAGCTCTCTTTTAAGGGAATGCTCCTAATCTCAGGTTGTATAAAACACACCTGTCCACAGAAGCAATCGATCAGATTCCAATCTCTCCACCGTGGCCAAGACCAAGGATGTCAGGGACAAGATTGTAGACCTACACAACGCTGGAAATGGCTACAAGACCATCACCAAGCAGCTTGGTGAAAGGGTGACAACAGTTGGTGCGATTTTATTCATAAATGGTAGAAGCACAAAATAACTGTCAATCTCCCTCGGTCTGGGGCTCCATGCAAGGTCTCAATACATGAGGTTTAATGATCTTGAGAAGGGTGAGGAATCGGCCCAGAAGTACACAGGAGGATCTTGTCAATGATCTCAAGGCAGCTGGGGCCATAGTTGCCAAGAAAACAATTAGTAACACACTACGGCATGAAGGACTGAAATCCTGCAGTGCCCGCAAGGTCCCCCTGCTCAAGAAAGCACATGTACAGGCTCATCTTAAGTTTGCCAACGAACATCTGAATTATTCAGAGAAGAACTGGGTGAAAGTGTTGTGGTCAGAAGGGACAGGACAACTTCACTGCATCAAAGGGACTAAGGACAGGGCCATGTACTGTCGGATCTTGGGTCAGAACCTCCTTCCCTCAACCAGGGCATTTAAAAATGTGGCTCAAGAAGAATCACATTAAGGTCCTGGAGTGGCCTATCCAGTCTCCAGACCTTAATCCCATAGAAAATATGTAGAGAGAGCTGACGGTTTGAGTTGCCAAACGTCGGCCACGAAATCTTAAAGCGGGGGTTCACCCTATCGACAGGAAAAAAAAAATTTTTTTTTCTTTTACCTTTAAATCAGGCACTGTAGCGCGAGCTACAGTATGCCTGTCCCGAATTTTTTCCCCCCATACTCACCTTGTAGTCGTCCATCGAAGATACCGGGGAATGGGCGTGCCTCTGGAGACGGAGGATGATTGACGGCCGGCTCTGGCGCGTCACGCTTCTCCGGAAATAGCCGAAATAGGCTTGGTCTTCACGACGCGTGCGCATAGCCTGTGCGCACGCGCCGTGAAGAGCCGAGACCTACTCCGGCTGTCTTCGGGGAGAGTGACGTGCCAGGGCCGGCCGTCAATCATCCTCCCTCTCCATAGGCACGCCCATTCCCCGCGGGAGCCGAAATCTACGATGGACGACTACGAGGTGAGTACGGGGTTAAAAAAATCGGGACAGGCATACTGTAGCTCGCGCTACAATGCCTGTCTCGATGGTAACATCATGTGGGTCAGGGTGAACTACCGCTTTAATGACTTGGAGAGGATCTGCAAAGAAGAGTGGGACAAAATCCCTCCTGAGATGTGTGCAAACCTGGTGGAAAACTAAAAGAAATGTCTGACCTCTGTGGTTGCCAACAAGGGTTTTGCCACCAAGTCCTAAGTCATGTTTTGCAAATGGGACAAATACTTATTTCACTCATTAAAATGCAAATCGGTTTAAAACTTTTTAAATGCGTTTTTCTGGATATTTTTGTTTTGTCTCCTTTTTTTATTCAGTTAAAATGAACCTATTAAAATCTTATAGACTGATCATTTCTCTGTCAGTGGGCAAATGTACAACATCAGCACGGGATCAAATACTTTTCCCCTCACTGTAAACGTTAACCACATGCCCACCGCCGCATGCAGATGTATGTTGGCAGAATGGCACAGGCAGGCAAAAGGACGTGTGTGTGTGTATGTATAATATTATAATCTATCCCCTTTATGAAGCCGCATTGTGGACACGCACGAGCTCCGTTACTCCGACTGCGGGTCCTGGGGACTCGATGTCCGCAGGCATACCGGCGATCGTGTCACGGTGAGGAGAGAAAGGGGAAATGCTAATGTAAACAAGCATTTCTGCAGTCTTCCTAGTGACAGGACAGATCGTGTCACACATAGCCCAGCCCCCTCACAGTTCGAACACGTCCCTAGGCACACTTAAAGGATCACTAAAGGAATTTTTTTTTTTTAGCTAAATAGCTTCCTTTACCTTACTGCAGTCCTGGTTTCATGTCCTCATTGTTCGTTTTTTGCTTTGAAGTTGCTGTAATTCTGCTGTGATCTCCACACTTCCTGCTTGTCTGGCTCCTTATAACCACAGTACTGGGAGCTTTTCACTGTGGTCTACGCTGTCATTACTGTGTGTCTAAAACTTAACAGAACCAATCGGATTCATTTTAAAAACAAAACACTGCCCTGGATTTGTTTGTTTTTGTTCTGTCTCTCTCTACTTCACAGAAACATGAAACCAGTTTAAAACCGAAAGTGAAACTAGAGGCACATTATATGATTGAATTTAATCTATTTTTAATCATTTTTAAAAGGAATCAGTAAACTTTTATGTCTCTATACCCTGTAAACAGTAATTTCAGCAAAAAAATGTTTTTCCTTTAGTGACCCTTTAACCCCTTCAGCGCCACCTAGTGGTTAACCCCTTCAGTGTCATTTTCACAGTAATCGGTGCATTTTTATAGCACTGATCGCTGTAAAAATGACAATGGTCCCAAAAATGTCCGATGTGACCGCCATAATTTTGCAGTCACGATAAAAATCGCTGATCACAGCCATTACTAGTAAAAAAAAATTTAAAGTTAAATTAATAAAAATGCCATAAAACTATGCCCTATTTCAGGGATATGCAATTAGCGGACCTCCGAGTCCCATGAGGCATTGCAAGATTCTGCAGGCCACAAGCAGGACATCCAGAGGCATGATGGGACTTGTAGTTTTACAACAGCTGGAGGTCCGCTAATTGCATATGCCTGCCCTATTTTGTAGACGCTGTAACTTTTGCACAAACCGATCAATAAACTCTTATTGCGATTTTTTTTTTTTTTTTTTTTGATTAACCAAAAATATGTAGAATACATATCGGCCTAAACTGAGGGGCAAAAACTTTTTTTGTTATTATATTATAGCAAAAAGTAAAAAAAATTTGTAAAAAAAAATAAAATAAATTGCCACTTTTTTTTGTTTTATAGCGCAGAAAATAAAAACTGCAGAGGGGGTCAAATACCACCAAAAGAAAGCTCTATTTGTGGGGGGGAAAAAAAGGATGTCCATTTTGTTTGGGAAGATAATACGTAGAATAGGGGTTAATCTGCGCTTAGGCTCTAGCCAGGCTAATATATATGACAGTAGATACTAGACAGATGTCTAATCAAATCCAGAAAAACCGATAAATAAAATAATCAGAATAATTGTAATAAAAATATTCAATAATCAGGCTGCAGCCCCCCAAAAACAAATCCCCATAGGAGATAGTAAAAGGACTGGATGAACGTGTGGAGGGGTAGTGGCGCTGCCCTACCTGCAACTGGGCACAACAATAATTGTGAACAGTAACCCAAATGGGTGTGAGGTGACGTGTAGTGGTCAGTACAGTAAGTAAACCAGACCTGTATACCGACAAAATATTAGGTGAAAATACAATATTAAAAAATTATAACATAAAATGCCCCACCACATATAAATATGTGTTATGGGGTGGGGATATATGCAAATATCACTGGTAGGCTATAAACTAGCCTGTGAAAATTCCAATGTGCTATAAGTGAAACAATAATGCGAATACATATACATGTGACAAAAGAAAAGCATGTAGCCAAAATATAAAATTGTGGTACTTATAAAAAATATATAAAAAATGTATATAAGCACATTATTGGACTATTACTATATATACATTTTTTATATATTTTTTATAAGTACCACAATTTTATATTTTGGCTACATGCTTTTCTTTTGTCACATGTATATGTATTCGCATTATTGTTTCACTTATAGCACATTGGAATTTTCACAGGCTAGTTTATAGCCTACCAGTGATATTTGCATATATCCCCACCCCATAACACATATTTATATGTGGTGGGGCATTTTATGTTATAATTTTTTAATATTGTACATTTTGTTTGGGAGCCATGACGCACAACCGCGCAACTGTCAGTTAAAGCGACGCAGTGCCGAATCGCAAAAAGTGGCCTGGTCTTTGACCAGCAAAATGGTCTGGGGCTGAAGTGGTTGTAAACCCAACCAGACAACTTGCACCTACAGGTAAGCCCAGGGCCGTACTGGCCTACCGGGATTGCGGGAAATCTCCCGGTAGGCTGGCTGTCCTGGGGCCACTCTGACGGCTAGGAACTGTGAACAGGACTCGGGGCTGGCTGAGGAAATGTATTCTAGCAGTGCAGCGGAGGGCTGGAGGAGTATGTGACTACCGCGTGGCAGGCAGGTCTGTGCTGTGGTGTGGAGGGGGATAATGCAGGTGGGAGGGAGAATGGACACTTATTGTGTGTTCTCTGGTCAGTGGACTGATCATTTTTCTAGTAGGGAACCCACAGCCAATAGCGCTGTTTAGATGAGTACAAGGGAGAACCTGCTTCTCCTCCGTTCCATCCACAGCCAATCGGCATGCAGTGTAGCTCTTCCCCGCTCACATTTAACTGTAAGTGCTGGTGTGAGGCTGAATGGGGACGCCAGGAGGGAGATACAAGAAAGGTATGATAACAATCTTCTGCAGCCTCAGGACACAGAAACCTGGCTGAATGGAAAAACAGGATCATCAGGAGAACAGTAACATGTTGGTGGCCGGCTGCAGTGTCTTCCAGATATCTATGTGATCAGGCAGCATGCAGGTTACCAATCTCTTGTCTCCCTGGTTACTTTTTATCTACCTAGCCTGACTTGCACATTGTCTGTCTGATCACACTGATAAGATTTCTGGAAGACACTGCAGTAGCATTCTATGAGACCAGGGACACATGGCTATTAACCATTTCAGCTTATAATCAGCTATTTACCCAGAGCTGTGTGTGTGCTGCACAGATTGTTTGTTTGATTGATATATATATATATCAATCAATCAATCAATCAATCAATTTTTTTGGAGGATTTACTACTGGTTTAGGCTAAAAGCTTAACAGACAAATTAACTGGTTACGGTCCTCCACTAATTCTGAGCAGTTCAGTGTTTGCAAGTGTAGCGCCTGTGTACTTTTCAGTACAGGTGCTATATCAAATTTAGTTGGGGGATGAGAGAGTTACTTGCTCTCATCTATATTGATTTGCTAAATTTTGGCTGTCGCCAGCCCTGAACTGTCCTGTGGGTCATTCTGTGCTCCTGAGATGTAGTTTCATCTCTGGATGGCAGGTGGCGCCAGAGGGGTCCAGGCTGAGCCGCTTCTCCCCAGTAGCCAATTAATTAGAGGAGTTTTTCCCTCACGGAGCATGCTGGGGAGGGGTATTTCTGTGGCGGAGGCCATTGCTTGGGGTTCTTCGCAGGTTCCAGGTGCGGCACACACCTTTAGGGTGTGCGCACATCACGGGCCCTGGCGATATGGCCTACCAGGCCGGGGCGCACGTGCTACATGGAGTTCCTGGCTCCGGGCCCTCATGGCTCGGAGCAACTGATGCTGCAAAGGGACCCCAGTGACTTACTGGGTTCCCCTTCCCTCATCAAGGAGATCCCAAGCGAGTTGTGCTGTTCGATGGGGAGTCGGTCTGAGGTGGGCCCCGGAGGCAGGTGATCCTACAGGGCTTAGACGAACCATTGGGAATCTGAGTGGCCGGACACTGACAGGTTGTATGCTGCAAACTGTCAGTCGGTGACTCAAGGACAGGAAGTCTACCTGAGGGAGATTCAGGCCAATTATCAACGGGGAGGATTCGCTCTGCTGTTCATGTTCTCGATGTACTAGGCCTGTGGCAGAGGTCACCTACAAATCCTAAATTCCACATAGAGCCAGGTCTGTGGCAGAGACCTGTTTCCTCCTCAAAAGTTCTAAGTGACGATCTCGCTGCCAGGCCTGTGAGAGGGGTCTGTCCAGGGGCACTTTACCCACTCCGGCTGGAGTGGCGACGAGACAAGTGTGATCATTGGCGGCAGGACTGCTTCTTCTATCCATAGCCTGAATCTGCGAAGTTTATTCTCCTTTCACCAACCTATGCTATCTACCCTGAGTTGACTGTTGGTCGTGTTGGACCAGAAATAAAAGCATTGAAAACGTCAACTATCTGTCTGGACATTCCGTCACTGCTCTCATCATCATCACCCTTAGACACATCACGAGGTAACTTAATTATGCCGTCCCAAATCTAACCAGCGGCTCCTTCGGGGGTAGCGCTACACAAGAAAATTTTGTATTTTGGAAATTATATGCGATTTATTTCTTCTGTCACTTGGTTGTACTTGGAAAGGAAAAAGATTGACTTGATATTGCTGAGATGGTTTAGAGTGTAGCAACCCTGCAATACTATATACCTGTGTAGCGCCGCCTTACTTTCAGTATGGGCACTACGCTAAAGTTAGTGGGGAATGGGAGAGTTATTTTGCCCAAATTCGCAATTGGTTAAATTGGACGTTCCAGAAATGTCCACTGGGTCAGTCTGTGCTCCAGGGATGCGGTACCATCCCTGGCCAGCAGTTGGCATCAGAAGGGTCCTGGCAGAGCAAGTTTTCCCCAGCAGCCAATCAGGAGTTTTTCCCTCGCAGGGCATGCTGGGGAAGGGTATATCTGTGACGGGTGTCATGTGCTCAAAACTCTTTGCGGGGTCCCGGTTCCAGGACAGACAGCTGACTTTGCGGGGTCCCATCCACCTTCAGGTTGCGCGCATCCATGGACCCTGCCGGCGCGGCCAACCTGGCCAAAATTGCAGACTACACGGAACCTAATCCGGAGGTAAAAGGGGACTCCAGTGACTTACTGGGTCCCCAGTTCTATTGAAAGGATCCCAGGCTGGGTGCCGTTCGTTTGGGGGGTCGGCTAGAGGAGAACCCAGAGGCAGGTTGTCCAACAGGGCTTGAACCAACCAATCGGGGATCTGGTGACAGGAATGCTGACAGGTACGCTTTGCTGTCATCCGGTGACCTATTCTAAAAACCTACTGGGAGGATTCGCTCCATTCATCCATTTAGCTCACTTAAAGTAATAGGCCTGTGGCAGAGGCCCTAGAGCCAGGTCTGTGAGAGAGATCTGTTCCTCCTTTCTATCAAACCAGGCGACGGGCAACTCAAGCTTGACAGCAGGCTGTTCAGGCAAGGGCATCAGGCACCTCAGGGCAGACAGCGGGCACCTCAGGGCTGTTGAGCTGGGCAGCAGGCTCCGGGTCGTCGGGCTGGGCAGCAGGCTCCAGGTCATCGGGCTGGGCAGCAGGCAGGGACACCTCGGGCTGGGCAGCAGGCAGGGACACCTCGGGCTGGGCAGCAGGCAGGGACACCTCGGGCTGGGCAGCAGGCAGGGACACCTCGGGCTGGGCAGCAGGCAGGGACACCTCGGGCTGGGCAGCAGGCAGGGACACCTCGGGCTGGGCACTTCAGGCAGGGACACCTCGGGCTGGGCACTTCAGGCAGGGACACCTCGGGCTGGGCACTTCAGGCAGGGACACCGGCTCTGGCACTTCAGGCAGGGACACCGGCTCTGGCACTTCAGGCAGGGACACCGGCACCTTAGACGGAAAGGCAGACACCAGGACATCAGGCTTGAAGGCAGGCGCCGAGACATCAGGCCGGCAGACTGGCACAGGATCTTCAGGCTGGATGGACGGCACCAGGACTTCCCATCTCAGAAGTTTGGGGGGGACTGACTGACATATACACGCTTGGCCATCTGCTGTCGGACGAGCATGCTGGAAAACCATCAGCCAACCGACTCAGCTGAGAACGCTGACTGGAGTGTTTGGGGGGGGGGGGGGTTTGACACAATTGTTCAGTGGGAGGGATCACTGTACTAACATCTGACTGTTAGTGCAGTGGATCTAAATGGAACTGTCAGTTTTTGTTGGGGGGGGTGGGGGGGGGGACACAACTTGGCTGTAATTTACTGCAAGTCTCGGGAGATTTGGAATGAGATTTGGTGATGACACTATTGTGCTGCTCACTATTCTCCTTGCTGGAGGCTCTGACATGAGTAAACAAAGTCTGCCTCTACCAAGATACAGTGCAGAGCAAGGCATGGTAAGATTAGCTGCAGGTAGACCACAGAGAATATTCGTGACTAGTCCCTTACCCTCCCTCAACCTGCCTTTTCTCTGGACATGGCTTACAGAGTTCTGTTTTCACTTCAGCATGGGAAGTGGGGATGTGCCTAATTCTATGAAAACACAATCATCTGCATTGTTTTTTTCAGGGGGTGCAGTGGGGGCTTTGAGGATACAAGCCTCTAGTTTCTGTCAGTTTACTTGCATCAAACAGATTAGAGGTTCATTTTAAGTTTTTTTAAATCAGATTAAAAAACAAGGCCAACCACAGAGAAGAACACTTTTTCTGCTGGATACTGTATCCCTCTGGCCCATGGGAGAAGGACAAACAAACCATCGCTGCTCTCCTTTTTGTTTATCTTGTATCCATGCCATCTCTGACATTTGCAACCTATGACACTTATTGAGGCAAACCCTCAATGGGCTACTGGTCTGATGCCAGCTCAAGTGAGTTGTGTAGATGCCATTCTTTGTTCTTTGGTTTTGCTCCTGTGTTTGCTTATGTTTATATGCATATGTAAGCCAGTGCTGTATACTCTGGCTTATTGAATGTTTTTCTTTTGTTTTTGTTTTTTTCTTGTACTAAAATTGCCTCTTTTTTTTTTTTTTTTTTTTTTTTTGTATTCCGAAAACCATAAATTTTTAGAATGAAGGCATTTTTAGTGAAAGCTGTAGTAGTATATGGCAATAGTGATTTTTTTTTTTCTACAAATTTTCAGGAGCAGTGATTCTAATTATGCTTAAAGTGCAACAATAAAAATGAACAATTCTTTTAAATATAGTGCCTGGGGGGGGGTCCCCTGGTCCCCTTAGAAAAAAAACACGTCAAATCACATTTAAATTGACTCATGGGTATTGAGAAACAAAAAACATAGTGCCCCCTAGTCCATACCAGACCCCTAGGGCTCTGCCCCCCCCCACCCCAAAGCACCTTGTCCTCATCCTACCCTGGCTGGTGGTTGTTGTGGCATGTAGGTAGGGGGGATTATCAGAATCTGGAAGCCCCCCAAAGGGTCTGGAATGGACTAGAGAAAGGGGGGCCCAACGCAGTGTTTTTTTTTGTTTTTGTTTTTCTATTGGCAGCTTTTCTTTTATTCAGCTGTCAGCGGGGAAGCCCATTGATGGCTGATGACTCATCAGTTGTTAAGGATGCCGGCTTCCCAGCCCCGCTCCTTAACAACCAGCTTTTACTGCGCCCTGGTTGGGCGCAGGGCATTTGGCGGGGCGAACACCCTGGGCTGGGAAACGGACCGTTTCCATTGTCAGCTCATTCCAAGACACTGTATTGTCCTGGAAATGAAGGTGCCCGGGACAGAACTGCAAAATGCTGGACTGTTCCTGGCAATCCGGGACACGTGGTCAACCTAGTGGACGTGTGTTGTGCTGCCCCGCCTACTAGGCTGGGGCTTAAGCCGGGACATATGACTGCTAGGCTGTCTAGAAGCAAGAGAGCAGCGCAGTGTTGGAAATGCGGCTTGCAGTCCAACCAGAAGTGACGGAGGGGAAGCTGTCGCCACAAAGGGCCTTATTACCAGGGACCACAGTGAGTAGCTGTAGCAAGTAATGGAGCAGTATTCTCACCAACTGGGAACGATGAAGAATCAAAATGTCAATGGGTATCAAGGCATCAACCCAGCCAGCGGAGGTGATGCTTGCAGAGCAGCCTTGTTTATCAAGCCAGGGGCCGAGCAGGCCAGTGGGGTTTGAAGGAGCTCATGGGAGCTTGCTACATAAAGGTTCTTCTCCTTTCCTTTTATTTTTATTTTATTTTTTTTGTTCTTTTTAATACCAAACTTGCAGGGGTTTGGGCTCCTCCTCTTCTCATCGTGCCACCATAGAAAGCCGGTTCCTATGGTGGCACATGTGTGGGCTCGATCCCGACCCACACTGTGAGTGTCTGTTGACACACACACAGTGCAGCTCGGCAATGCTCCCTCATCACTAGATTTGCTGGACAGCAGAAGCTAATGGTTCCTGCTGCTCAGTCCAGTGGGGGAGGCAAGTGATGGCAGCTTTGGATCAAGATTTGGCTCGGGTAAGTATTCTTTCCTGGGTTCCCTAATATACATTGTACTTTTGCTTTTTGGGGAACCCTCCTCCTTTTTTTTTACAACTTGGGGCTGTTACTGCTGTTTTCTAGTGAGTACAGTTGGTCATACAGTGGGCATCCAACCGGTGACCAGCGTAAGTCCTGCATGTGCACACAGGGCACATACTGGTTTCTATGAGCTGTTCAGTGCATCTCCAACAGTGGCCCGTATGAGTCCTATATGTGCATGCAAGATTTGCCGCTGTCGGCTGTACTCTTGGCATTGGACATGTGCAATTAGTTTAGTTCCAAATACATTTTTTTTTATTTAATTTTGAAATTTCCGAGTTTTTAAATTTTTACGATTTTCCCGAAAAAGCGAAAAACAAATTAAATGAAAATGAACAAATTTTTCAGCAATGCACATGTCTACTTGGCATGCTCTGGGTCTGTGTCTCCTGCATGTGCATGCCATGCTAAAGTTTCTTAAAGTTCTGCCTGTAGACACTATTGTGTCTCTGTTGTGTGAAGCTACCCCATACAGCTCCTTCAGTAGCACAACCATGCCACCCCAAATTGTATTAATAGTAATAATATTTTTTAATGCATATAATAATACGTTTTTATTTGTTACGTTCCATTCGTTTAGATACGGCATTCGTTATTATAGATAATTCGTAACTTCGAATAAATTTGTATTCGTTATGTTCACTAATGACCAAATTTAAAAGGAAATTCTAATACCTATAATTTAATGGTTATTGGTTGGTTATTTCAGATTTTCAGGTTTTTGGATTTTCGGATTTCCGAATTAATGGATTTGCCTAAATTTGTTAAACAAACTACGGTAATTCGGAACTGAACAAATTGCACATGTCTAGGTTTGATAAAAGTATGCCTAATATTTTTGAGGAAGTTCAAGGTCCACACTTCTGAAGGATCCCCATTTTTTTCCTGGGACCAAATTAACCTCATTAAAAAAAAAAAATACTTTTGGTATCTCTAAGTACTCCAAATACAATCGGACTGTACATACTTCTAGCCTGTGCGGACTCCAGTGATCTAAGGTTTATATAATGGCAGGGAGGATGTGCAGGTAAAATTGCGAGTTAAGTCACAGGGATGATCTTTGCGGAAGAGGCAACTGTGATGTTTATGATTGTTGTCACTGTTGTGTTGATTGAGCTCTAATTTTATTATTATAATTGCAACTGTAAAAGGCAAGAATACCTGTTTAGATTGTGAGTATTTTAAGTATTTGGCCTCATGCACATGGGATGGTGAGCGGCAGAGAATTGTTGGGGAGCAGCAGGTGCACATACAGCTTGCCATACAAGTGCATGGCTATACTCTTCTAAGCATAGATGCTTCTTCTTCAGTGCATTGTCATTTACCCATTCATAAATGCAAGATGTATTTGCCGAACATGGACCATTTACTTGTATGTGGCTCCCTCGGCATGAGAAATCGTCCAAAATGTTACACCCAGCATATTTTCAGCCTCTCACTCTGTGTGGATGAGGTGCTGGCCATACACCTATAGGGGGTTATTTACGAAAGGCAAATCCACTTTGCACTACAGGTGCACTGCAAGTGCACTTGGAAGTTCAGTCACTGTAAATCTGAGGGGGACATGCAAGGAAAATAAAAAAAACATAGTTTTAGCTTGCACATGATTAGATGATAAAATCAGCAGAGCTTCCCCCTCATTTCAGATCTTCCCCTCAGATCTAAAGTGACTGCACTTACAAGTGCACTTTCAGTGCACTTGCAATGCACTTGTAGTGCAAAGTTGATTTTCCTTTTGTAAATAACCCCCACAGATTATCTGCAGATTTTATATGGTTAGATGGAAAAAGTGGAACAGATTCCTCCCATCTACGCTGTGTGGATGGAAGAATCTCCCACGGCCCAAGCTACCATGTCTTGCTAGTTGGCTCTCTCAATACCTGAACATTATGATTGGGTGCAGGCAATGTTTAGTTTGAGAGCCAGGGGGCCGACTAGCAAGATATGGAAGCTTGAGCCAGTGGGGAGATTCTCCCATCCACACAGATCAGCGTAGATGGAGGAATCTGTTCCACTTTTTCCATCTAACCATAGAAAGTCTGCAGATAATCTAAAGGTGTATGGCCAGTATAACTATAGAATTTGTTTTCACGTAGTTTACAATTAAAGTAAAATATTATTTTACCTAGACTTTAGGCAAAGTAAAAGAGCATATCAGATTTCTATCTTTAACAGGGTGTTGTTGTTTTTTTACCTTGTACAGGTAATTTTGGTATTTTGGGCTTGGTAATTTTACCCCAGCCATGTAATCTAAGGGAAATTCTTAAAACCTGGTTGGTTTGGGTTACATGACGATCGTGGCTGAGAAACATTGATCTACACCATTTAGTTACTCAATACCAAACAATTCCCAGCTTGAATTTCAGCACAAAGACTTTTTAGTAAGTGTAGCGTGTAGTCCAGGTGCCATCTTAAATTTAGAGGGGGTCGAGAGAGATAGTTTACTCTCATCCAGCTAATTCATGTAAATTGGGCCTCTGCTCTAGCTGGGCTATACTGTCAGTTCATTCTTTGTTCCAGAGGTGCCTTTCCATCTCTGGGCGACAGGTGGCAGCAGTGGAGTTCAAGTTCAGTCAGGCGCCTCTTGCCAGCAGCCAATCAGGAGGGGTTTTCCCTCGCAGGGCATGCTGGGGGAGGGTACTTCTTGGGCAGACGCCATTTTCGTGGGGAGTTCTGTTCCGGGTGCGGCACCCACCTTCAGGGTGTGCGCAAATCACGGACCCCGGCATTATGGCCTACCAGGCCGGGGCGCACGTGCTACGTGGAGTTCTCAGTTCTGGGCTATGTTGGCCTGCAGCCACCGAAGCTATGAAGGGGCCCCAGTGACTGACTGGGTCCCCGATTCCTGAGAGGAAGATCCCAAGTGAGTTGTGCTGTTCGGTGAGGAGTCAGTCTGAGGTGAGCCCAGAGGCAGGCAATCCAACAGGGCCTAGACAATCCACCGGGGATCGAGGTGACCGGACATTGACAGTTTGTTTGATGGCAACCTGTTAGTCGGTGACCATTTGAAAGACTACCTGAGGGAGATTCGGGCACTAATTTACCAAGGAGGATTTACCTCAATATCTATGTTCTGGAGAAGGGGCCTGTGGCAGAGGTCCCGTTCTGATCCGTCAGTTCTATTAAGTCTGTGGCAGAGACTTATTTTATCCTCAAGCTCTGAGTGATGCCCTGGCTGCCAGGTCGGTGTGAGAGGCCTGTCCAGGTACACTATACCCCTTCGGCTGAGGGGCGACGAAAGTGAAGTTTATTTGAAGCAGGACTGCTTCTGTATCATCCAAGCCTAAGTCGGCAACTTTCTTCTCTTCATCCATCTTTCTCCTATCTACCTCAAGTTACCGTTTGCCATGTTGGGCAAGAATAAAAGCACAGAAAAAGACACCTTTGCTTTTTGGACATTCCGCCATTGCTCTCATTGTTTCATCACCACCCCTTGACACTCAGAGGCAACACGCAATCCCTAATCTATCCAGCGGCTCCTGCGGGGGTAGCGCTACATAAGGATTTACCGATCTACATAAAGCAGTCTATAATCTTGCACTAGAAAGTCTACACATTTTTTAATTCTTAACCCCTTAGGGGCTTGAGTGTTGTACGCCATACAAATGAATGCATTTCTGCACCCTAAAGTCGCAGGTGTTTGAGTAAAAATCAAATCATTGACCGTCTGTGTTTGTATGCTGGTAACTGCACATCTGGGCATTTGCCTATATACAGTGATGGCGGTGCACTGTGGACACAAGCCGTTTCCTTCGATTTCCCTTCTAAATGTTTTTTTTCTTTTGTCTGAATTTCTCACTTCCTGTTCTCATCAGTAAGCTTGCCCCCATTATCCATGGGGTTTAGTCAGCCAGAACCGCTTACTGAGGAGGAACAGGAAGTGAGAAATTCAGACAAAGAAAACAAATAAAAAAAACATTTAGAAGGGAAATGGAAGTAAAAGGTTAGTGAACCAACAATGCACTAGCTTAAAGGAACCAATTTAGAAAATAAACAACCCCTTTTAATGCCTTGTTTGACCCTCCCTTTCCCCTCTCCGTCAGCACTGAGGTCATTAGCTGAGGGAGGAAGAGAAACTAAGGAAGAAGATAAACAATGGAACGGTATGAGTGTGCAAAGAAGTATTTGCTTTAGAAGAATAAATCCTCTCTAACATTGGCCATCTTATGTGTGTGGATGTTACTGTGTTATAAATCTATTCATTTCGTGCAGTGATGGCAAACCTTGGCACCCCAGATATTTAGGATATATATGCTGCAGAGTACGTGAGCATCATGGGAAACGTAGTTCCAAAACATCTGGGGTGCCAAGTTTCGCCATCACTGGTTAAGCTTTTAACATAATTGAGCATAATTCTAAAGGGCATCACAGCGTAAAAATGCTGAGAATTACTGACCTGACCGGCCTGCAGCCAGCAAAGTGTAAAAAGTGTGTACTGTGCCTACTTTAGGTCAGGAATTCTTAGCTCGGTGCAGATGGGCATGACCACTTCAGAGCCTACAACTTTAAATCCAAGTCGGCAATGGCAGTTTCTGTATTGCTACCCTTTATAGATTCCCTTTGTATTGTAATCAAGCTCCAATTTCCATTAAAGTTTTTTTTTTTTTTTTTTTTGGGGAATTTTTGTTTTGAATTCTCCTAATGATTTTTTTTCCCCTGAATAATCTAATCCTAAAATCTTAGATTCACTTTTATAAGATTCCCTTTTATATGCTTATGTACCATACTTTTATTTATGAATCGCTTTTTAAAGGGTCAACTCAGAAATATTTTCATTATAGAAGGTCCCTGGTGCACAGAGTGTTTTTTGTTGGCTTAAACTGGCGTTTTGATGGCACAGTTGCTGCGTTTTGATGGCACAGTGGCAACAATTGATGGGCACAGTGAGGCTGCAATTGATTATGTTTTTTTTTTTTTTTTTTCATTTGAGCACCAGCTGCCACTGGTTGTGGGGGAATAAACAACACGGTCGAATTAGCTCTTTTTCCTTTTTTACCTCGATCACTATCTAAAACCAAAAAATCTCTTCTTTTTTTTTTCTCTCAGAAATGAGACAATTGATGCCAAGATACTGGAAATCTCTCACTGCTCCCTCAATTCCAGAGTGGATTGAGACTCTTAATAGTATTCTGCATATAGAGATACTGGTAGCTGAAAATGATACTATACAGAAGTTTAACCATTTGCTTACTGGGCACATAAACACCCTTCGTTCCCAGGCGAAATTTCAGCTTTAACGCTTTAACTGACATTTGCGCGGTCGTGCGACGTGGCTCCCAAACAAAAAAATGGCACGGAGTTCCCCCAAAAATTCACACCAGACCCCTTATCCGAGCACGTTAACCTGGCCGGCCCCAGAAAAGAGGGGGGACAGAGTGCGGCCCCTCCCTCTCCTGAACCGTACCAGGCCACATGCCCTCAACATGGGGAGGATGTCCCCATGTTGATGGGGACAAGGGCCTCATCCCACAACCCTTGCCCGGTGGTTGTGGGGGTCTGCGGGCGGGGGGCTAATCAGAATCTGGAAGACCCCTTTAACAAAGGGGACCCCCATATCCTGCCCCCCCCTATGTGACTTGGTAATGGGGTGATAATCCACTTGTTCCCGGCATCATGCTCCAACGTTGTCTGTATCCAGCGACGGTCGGTGATCTCCGGTCCAGCGATGAGAAGATCAATCCATCCAGAGCGCAGCCACGCCGACCTCCTCTCTCCGCTGGACACAGCCCAGCAAATGACGCGGCTGAAGCAGTGACCTTTCTTATATAGGGGAGGTGGGGCCACCCGTCACGTGACCCCGCCCCCTCTGACGCACCCTCTGCTACGTCACTGGGGAAGCCCAGTCTTCCCCCTTGCTGGGCTTCCCCAGTGACATAGCAGAGGGTGCATCAGAGGGTCATGTGACAGGTGGGCCCCGCCTCCCCTATATAAGAAATTTTTTTCTTTTATTTTGTTTTTTATTAATAAAGGACTTTTTTCTAGTGTGTGTGTGTGTGTGTGTGTGTGTGTGTGTGTGTGTGTGTTTTCCAACTATTTGTACCCCTACCATTTCACGAAGGAAGTGTAATGTACCCCATTACCAATTCACATGGGGGGGGGGGGGCAGGATCTGGGGGTCCCCTTTGTTAAAGGGGTCTTCCAGATTCTGATAAGCCCCCCCGCCCGAAACCCTCACAACCACCGGACAAGGGTTGTGGGGATGAGGCCCTTGTCCCCATCAACATGGGGACATACTCCCCATGTTGAGGGCATGTGGCCTGGTACGGTTCAGGAGAGGGGGGGCCGCACTCTGCCCCCCCTCTTTTCTGCAGCCGGCCAGGTTAACGTGCTCGGATAAGGGGTCTGGTGTGAATTTTTGGGGGAACTCCACGCCTTTTTTTTTTTTTTTTTTTTTTTTTTTTTTTTTTACATTTGGCATGGAGTTCCCCTTAACCACTTGAGACCCAGAGGACGTCCTGGGACGTCCTCGGCTTTGTGCGGTGATATCTGAATGATGCCTGCAGCTGCAGGCATCATTCGGATATCGCCGTCTTCAGCCGGCGATTCTGTGCACCAGAAGAACGATCAAAGCGGCGGTTCCGCCACTCGATCGTTCTTCTAGGCAGCGGGAGGGGACGTCCCCCCCCCTGCCGCCATCCGGTGCTTTGCCGGGCTCTCCCGTGCCATCGGGGGCCCGGAGAGCGAATCGGCCGGTGTATTGTCACAGTTTGCTGCCTATCCTAGAATGCTCCGGAAGTCACATGGCGGCCAACTGCGCATGCGCGATGCGTTCCAAACGCAAATGCGATACGTTCCAATGGATTCACGACAGTGCACACCAGTGAAACCTCGGTCGGCATCCAGGCTCTTTCCTTAACATCCCCGTGGATTGGAGGATGTTAAAAAAAGAGCCAGGAGGCCGAGCGAGCGGAGATAGCCGTCCGAGCGAAGCGAGGACGTGAGGCCGACTGGCCACTTTCCTCTAAATCCACGTCGCCCTGAATGCCGGGTTCGCTGGTGTGTACTGTCGAAAATCCATTGGAACGCATCGCACTTGCGTTTGGAACGCATCGTGCATGCGCAGTTGGCTGCCACGTGACTTCTGCAGCATTCTACGATGGGCAGCAAACTGTGACACTACACCGGCGCTCGTTGGTGAACCATAGAGATGACTGGTGACCAGACGGTCACAGTCATCTCTATGACCGTCGGAGGACCAGGTGCAACGTTATGACGTCACGCCCGGTACCCGAGAGTAAACAAAGCCGCTATCGCGGCTGTCGGCATGTAATCAGTGTTTTTTTTTTTTTTTTTTCACCGATTTCATGCTTGTAAGCCTATAGGAGAGATGTGGGGTCTTATTGAATAAAGAGGACCTGTCACAGTGATTCTTATTACAAGGGATGTTTACAAGTGATCAAAAAAAAAAAAATGTCAAAAAAAGTGTAAAAATAAAAAAATTAAGTAAAAAAAAAAAATTTAAACTTCCCTGTCCCGGTCACTCGCGTGCAGAAGCGAACGTGCATGCAAGTCCCACCCACATATGTAAACACCGTTCAAACCCCACATGTGAGGTATCATCGCGTGCGTTAGAGCGTGTGCAACAATTCTAGCACTAGACCTCCTCTGTAACTCAAAAATAGTAACCTGTAAAAAATTAAAGCGTCGCCTATGGAGATTTTTAAGTACCGAAGTTTGGCGCCATTCCATGAGTGTGCGCAATTTTAAAGCGTGACATGTTAGGTATCTGTTTACTCGGCGTAACATCGTCTTTCACATTATACAAATAAATTGGGCTAACTTTACTGTTTTGTTGTTTTTTTAACTCCTGAAACTGTTTTTTTCCCTAAAAAAAAAAAAAAAAGGCGTTTGAAAAATTATTGCGCAAATACCTTGCGAGGAAAAAAAGTTGCAATGACTGCCATTTTATTCCCTAGGGTGTCTGCTAAAAAAAATATATAATGTTTGGGGGTTCTGATTTTCTAGCAAAAAAATTGAGATTTTTACATAAAGGAGAAAAGTGCCAAAATAGGCCCGGTAACGAAGTGGTTAAAATCCACACCAGACCTAAAGGGTCTGGAATGGATATTTGGGGGGAACCCCACGTAATTTTTTTTTAATTGACGGTGGGGTTCCCCTTAATATCCATTCCAGACCTGAAGGGCCTGGTAATGGAATTTGGGGGGACCCCCACGCTATATATATAAAAAACATTTTTTTTTTTTTAATGAATGAATTCTCTCTGAATTGCCAGAGCCGACAATTCATTATAGCCGCAAGTCCGGTTTTAAAAGTCTTTTTTTCCTTTCAGAAATGACACTTTGTGCAGGGACAGTTCTATGTACTGGAAACATGCGCTATTTCACATGCTAACTTTACACCCCCCCTAGGTACGAAATTTAAAGTAATATTTAACTTTTATTGTTTCACTTTAAGCATTATTAAATTCACTGCTCCCGAAAAAACGGCCGTTTTTAAAACTTTTTTTTGCATTGATACATGTCCCCTGGGACAGGACCCAGGTCCCCAAACACTTTTTAGGACAATAAATTGCATATTAGCCTTTAAAATTAGCACTTTAGATTTCTCCCATAGACTTTAACAGGGTGTTCCGCGGCTTTTCGAATTTGCCGCGAACACCACTAATTGTTTGTTCGTTCACCGAATAGGCAATGTTCGAGTCGAACAGGAGTTCATCCCTAGTTAGTAATTATAAATTCAATGAACATCTCGGCTATTAACATGTATTCAGGATGATTGTATTTGTTTGTGTATGGTTTCTTTGCTGTTTTGTGAAATTTTTTGAAAAATAATAAAAAATATATTGGAATGAAAAAACTGATTTAAAGACAACATTTACCAATAACCACTTGCTAAAATGTTTTTTTAGCCGTGAAAGTGCATTCCACATTAATTATGATACCAAAATGAGTGTGTGCTGTACATTGTCTCCAGCATTAATTTAGTTTTTTTTCTTGCCGGAGGCTGCCATTTTTGCAGCAGTAAATTGTTAGGCTATCAGCTGATTTTAAACCATATAGGCACTTATTTTTAATGTTTTACACATATACCTTACTATACCTGCAGAAGGGGCCAGCATTAAGTGATCTAGCAGGACTTAGTCTTCTGACTAAAGTTCCACTTTAACCACTTGCCGCCCGCCCTATTACAAAATGACACGGCAAAGTGGTTTCAATATCCTGACCCGACGACGTCTTAAGGATATTGAGCCGCTGCACACCCCCGGGGGCGCGCATCACGACGATCGTTGTTGCGAGGTGTCAGTTTGACACCCGCAACACCGATCTAGGTAGAGTCTCTGACGGACACTCTTTACCACGTGATCAGCCGTGTCCAATCAAGGCTGATCACAATGTAAACCAGAAGAGCCGGTTATCGGCTTTTCCTCACTCGCGTCTGTCAGACGTGAGTAGAGGAGAGCCGATCGGCTGCTCCTCTGACAGGGGGAGGGGGTTTGTGCTGATCGATTATCAGCGCGGCCCCCCCCCCCCCCCGAGGATGCCCACACTAGACTACCAGGGATGCCACCAGACCACCAGAGATGCCAATCAGTGCCCACAGTGGGCATCACTGATTGGCAGGCATTATTGTTTGGCACTGATTGGAATCCATCAGTACAATATAATACAACCCACCCGTGCCGCCTTTCTGTGCCCGCCCGTGCCGCCTATCTGTGCCCACCCATGCCGCATATTAGTGTCCATCAGTGCCCATCAATTTACACCTCATTGGTGCCACCTCATAGATGCCCATCAGTGCCGCCTTAATAGTGCCCATCAGTGCAGCCCCATCAGTGTCCATCAGTGAAGGAGAAAACGTACTTGTTTACGAAGTTTTGTAACGGAAACAAAAAAAAAGTATTTGTTTTTCAACATTTTCGGTCATTTTTAATTTTTTTGTGCAGAAAATAAAAATCCCAGAGGTGATCAAATACCACCAAAAAGCTCTATTTGTGGGAACAAAATGATAAAAAATGTAGTTTGGGTACAGTGTAGCACGACCGCGCAATTGTCATTCAAAGTGCAACAGCGCTGAAAGCTGAAAATTGGTCTGGGCAGGAAGGTGTATAAGTGCCCTGTATGGAAGTGGTTAATAAATATTGCAATGCATTTGTTGTGAAAAATAAGACTTTCTTTACATACAATTTTTTTTTTTTTTTTTTCAGAGTCACCATGAGGCGGTCTATTTTAAAAGTGGAAAGCATACTACTACTATGCGTGGGGCTGGTTGGTCTCTTGTTCATTATGCAAGAAAGTAAAGATGGAATAAAAAAAATTGTTGAACAGCCTGTTCTTGCTCCTCATATTACTCATGGACCTGTTGGACCTGTTACACTCCAAAAAATTGAATGGGTCTCTCAGTGTCAGGAGAACTCCTCAGTGGAAAGTATTGATGGATTTTCCAAACTGCCTGAACACATTAAAGACTTCTTGAGATATAGACATTGCAGAAGCTTTCCACAGATCCTTAACGCACCACAGAAGTGCGGTGGAAGAGCTGAATCTAAAGGGGTATTTCTGCTTCTTGCCATAAAGTCTTCCCCTGGGAATTATGAAAGAAGAGCTATCATTCGCCAGACTTGGGGGGAGGAGAACAGCTATAATGGTGCCCATGTCAGAAGGATTTTTCTCTCTGGAACTGCCAAAAATGAGAGGGAGAACAATCATTTGAGGCAACTTCTAAAAATTGAAAGCGAAACCTACGGTGATATTTTACAGTGGAACTTCCATGACACTTTTTTTAACCTGACATTGAAACAGTTCCTCTTCCATCAGTGGTTAGAGGATAACTGCCCAGGAGCTCATTTTATTTTTAATGGTGATGATGATGTATTTGTGAACACTTTCAATGTTGTCACCTATCTAAGTGGACTGAAGGCAGATGATCACCTCTTTGTTGGACAGCTAATAGCCAATGTCGGACCTATTCGTGAATCTGGTAGCAAATATTATGTGCCCATCCAGGTAACCAGTTCCAATTCCTACCCAATGTATTGTGGCGGTGGGGGAATTCTTCTATCCAGATACACTGCTCTTACCATTTACAATAAGTCCTTGGAAATTTCCCTATTCCCTATTGATGACGTTTATCTAGGCATGTGTCTGGCAAAGGCTGGCTTAGTCCCAGCCTCTCATATGGGAATGAGGACAGTAGGCGTGCATGTGCCATCTGAAAAATTAGACTCTTTTAACCCGTGCTATTATAGAGAACTTCTAATGGTACACCGTTTTGTGCCATACCAGATGCTGGTCATGTGGAAAGCTATACAAGATCCTCATCTCAACTGTGGACAGAAGCTCTCTCTATATATAGGCCAGTAACAGGGATGGACTTGGGAAGATTTTTAAGCCATATACCATTTGACACTTCTAACAAAAACCGCCTTACCTAGAAGACCCGAAGAAAGGAAAATCTGTAATGCCCATGCAAACTGGAAACCAGAGTAGAAATCTGAATCAAACTGTTCATTCTCTCATTCTCTCATTTACACTGTGAATGAGAATGTTGCAACATTTTTCCTTTCTTTTATTTTTTATTAAGAACCATTGTGTTACTTGATTAAGCACCTGTCTTCAGACTTGTTTATGCTTCTTTTTGTTAACTTATTCTCAATTTTGTATTAAAGTAATTTAACTTGAGCCATATGTTGTACATGCCTTTTATCATATTGTTGGCCTATGCTATTGAAGTGTTGTTTTGGCATCGAACCTACCTACTATCAGCACAAAGGACCTTGAGGTAGGACAAGGAAAATAAGCAGCAGGATATACATAGTTACATAGTTAGTTACGTTGAAAAAAGACACATGTCCATCTAGTTCAACAATAAAAAAATGAAAAAATAGCGAACAATACCATATACCCACAGTTGATCCAGAGGAAGGCAAAAACAAACAGCAGACCATGCTTCAATTTGCTACAGTAGGGGAAAAAATTCCTTCCTGATACCCAGAGAGGCAATCGGATTTTCCCTGGATAAACTTTACCTATAAATGTTAGTACCCAGTTATGTTATGTACATTTAGGAAAGTATCCAGGCCTTTCTTAAAACAATCTACTGATCTGGCCACAACCACCTCTGCAGGGAGTCTGTTTCACATTTTCACAGCTCTTACTGTGAAGAAACCTTTCCGTATTTGGAGATAAAATCTATTTTCCTCTAGACGTAAAGAGTGCCCCCGTCCCCTCTGTGTTGACCTTAAAGTGAATAACTCAACACCAAGTTCATTACATGGAACCCTTTTATATATTTGTATAGTTGTACATGTTGATCTTATCCCCTCTTCTCAAGAGTGAATAAATTCAGTTCCTCTAATCTTTACTCATCGCTGAGTTCCTCCATGCCTCTTATCAGTTTGGTTGCCCTTCTCCTTTTGAGAACTGGTGGCCAAAACTGAACTGCATATTCCAGATGAGGTCTTACTAATGATTTGAGCAGGGGCAAAATTCTCTTTATAGGCCAATATGTACAAATAATGGGGAAAAACAGAATCATAAACAGGGCCAGGCCAGGGTCGTCAATGGGAGGTCAGCAGCTGGGGAAAGGAAAAACAAACTGGACAAGAAGAGGATGGATGGATCACAGGAGGGACGGGTACAGGTACAAGGCTCAGGGTTCAGATAAGACGGGATCAGGTACAGATGTAGAGCTTTTCAGGGTCAGGGCACAAGGAGAGATACCAAGGCAAAGTATGATTGTGTCTGCTGGGTATTTGTACACCTCTCCTGCAATCAGCCTCAGGTGACGCCTGATTGCAGGAGAAGATGTCGGCCCCACACTGCCAGGAACCCACCGCTGGTGGACGCCAGTACTGCGGCCCAAAGATCACACAATACCACCACCAGGGGAGAGCTCCCCTGGCAGTTTCAGACTGCCAGGAGACACCTGCTGGTGGACCACAGTACTGCACGCCAAATATCAGGCAGTGTCACCAGCGGATGGAACTTTTCCTGACACACTTGCTTTGAGATCACTTCTCACATAAAGACAGACCCTGCCACCCTTCCTTTTTACCCTGTCTCTCCGAAAGAGTGCTGTGGCAAACCTAGCCACTTCTGGAACACTGGACGTTACATGTCATAGGGTTGTCTGTATTGCATGCTATGTATTCTGCTGGGTCTTATGTGGGCATAGTAATTTGTATGCTATCTAGCATTCAAGTACTTTGTTTTATGTTGCCCAATCGGTGTTCGGCAGTTTTAAACCGAACTGCCACAACACATAACCCCAGACCCCAGCTATCAACCGACTTTTCCCTCGTGCAGCAATGCCTGATGGGAGAATTATCCAAACTGTTAAGTTCCCCATGTGGTCCTCACTTTATTACCCCTGTTAAATCTGTTTGGCTGTTTGGAAACCCCTTGCATGGGGAATTATATAAATATGGAAGCCTGTGAATAAAAAGTCAGTTGACTCCCAGAGCTGTGTTTCGTCCGGTTACTGGGGGAGATTTGGGACATTGCCTTACTTTTCAGCGCTGACTGTGGATTCACCCTGGTTACCAGCGGAGATCGTGGATCTTAATATTGTACTCCGCTACAAGTGCATAGCCAGGAATATTAATAGCCCAGTAATGTGAGGATTGAAGCCAAGTTTCAGCAATACCGATTTACATCATAGCTCTCCTCATGAACCACAGCTTCCAACTCGCCTATTTTGCTTGGCAGACTTCTGGCATTGGTGAACAAACACTTTAATGTAATATTACATTTTGCTCTGGTGTTTTTTCATATCATTTTTAGTAGTACAAATGGCACTATAGTTTCCATTGGCTGTTTGCACCATGGGAACTTTCTTGTCACCTGCCATAACCCTCTCCCATCTATCCCCATTCCACCCTCCATTAATGTCTGACCCCTAAATGACCTGTCTGCTCGATGGAATTCTAGTTCACCCTCCCCCCTCAATCCTAGTTTAAATACTCCTCTAGCCTTCCCATAAACGTCTCCCCCAGCACAGCAGACCCCCTTCCATTCAAGTGTAAACAGTCTTTAGCATATAGGTTGTACCCCAGGAAAAATCAGCCCAGTGCTCTAGAAACCCAAATTCCTGCTCCCTACACCAGGTCTTTAGCCATGCATTCAGCTCTCTAATCTCCCCCTGCCTTTCCTGTATTTCACATTGCACAGGCAATATTTCAGAGAATATCACCTTGGAGGTCCTTCCCTTCAACTTGCAGCCTAGTTCTTTAAATTGATTCTTAAAGGAGTTGTAAAGGAATTTTTTTTCACCTTAATGCAATCTATGCATTAGCCAAAGGTGGTGGAACTGGGTTCCCCCCTGAAAAAAAGCCCTGCTCTTAGGGATTAGATTTGGTTTGTGTCAGTAGTAGACACTGGGATTCGGTGTTTTAGAGGTTGTTGCACCTACATTTAAGTGTTAACTTCCCAAAAAGTGTGTCCTTAAGTGTTAGATACTTTTAGTGGTTAAATGTTTGGGAAAGGAGATAAACGCTCACATAGGAGTTAATTTTAGGTGAGAGTTTAATGGCTCAGAATGTTTAGGGGGGTTAGACTAAGTATTCAGATATGGAAAGGTTAAGAAAGATCTAAGGGAGGGAGAGGGCAAAGGACTTGTTAATAATATTCCATGTGGTTTACCTGCAGCCAAGAGCCGCTAGCAACTAGAAAACTAAGAAGTACAACAATAACCCCATCACAGCGCCTTAGACTTGCAGTCAGAGACAGCAGTGCCTTACGCTGGCCATAGATGTGTTTTTTTTTTTGGTTAATTTACTAATGGGTTGAATGGAAAAAAGACCAGGGCCCTGATTCACAAAGGACTTACAACGGCGTATCTCCTGATACGCCGTCATAAGTCCGAATGTGAGGCATCGCATCTATGCGCCTGATTCATAGAATCAGATATGCCTCACTGTTGCCAAGATACGACTGACGTAAGTCTCTTACGCCGTTGTATCTTGGGGTGCATATTTACGCTGGCCACTAGGGGCGCTACCGTATATTTCTGCGTCGAATATACAAATGAGCTAGATACGCTGATTCACTAACGTACTTGCGCCCGGCGTATTAAAATACGCTGTTTACGTAAGGCGTACGACCAGCATAACTTTACCCCTCATAAAGCAGGGGTAAGTCATGTTAAGGTATGGACGTCGGAACAGCGTCTTATTTTATGTCGTTTGCGTAAGTCGTACGTGAATGGGGATGGACGTAGGTTATGTTCACGTTGACTAAGCATTGAGCCGGCGTAAATTGGGAAGAAAATTCGACATGATACTGAGCATGCGTGCGCATGCGCCGTTCGTTAGGCGCGTCATTTACGAGGGGTCACGATTCATTTCCATACAACACGCCCCCTACCAGCCCACTTTGAATTACGCTGGCTTATGCCAGCCCATTTACGCTACGCCGCCGCAACCTACGGAGCAAGTTCTTTGTGAATACTGCACTTGCCTGTCTAAGTTGCGGCGGCGTAGCGTAAATAGGATACGCTACGCCCACACAAAGATGCACCTTCCTACGTGAATCTGGCCCCTGATTCCCCCATCCACACATTCAAGGGGGATGGGGGGGGGGGGGAATGCTCCCGCTGTGTCATTGTATTCTGACAGCAGAGAGACTTCAGAATACACTGGCTATAAAATAAAATTTTCCAGCAGGGCAGTTGTAAAGAAGTCGATTGATAGAGTGAGTTTGGGGACTGCTTTAGCAGTAAAGTTATGACTAATGCCAGTCATATACAGTATATAACCCTTTTTGCATTGATATGTTATAAAGTATGCCAGAGTGATTTAGAGGACTGGATTAAAAGTTTATTTTCACTTTTGCAGCCGAATTGGAATAATACCTATTTTATATTTGTTACATGTCCTCATTCACAGAATACAACTAAAAAAAATCTAACATTTTTAAATATTATAAAATAATTCTAAAAAAAATATTTAAATATTGCAGCACCATCGACGTATCTTGATTATAGTGCCTACATATACCGTCAGAATGTTTATACTGAAATATAAAATATTATTGTATTTTATGGAAATATGTAAATCTGTGCTTTGGGAGAGATACAATTTTCCTACAATATCAAAACAAGAAATCTAAAATTCTTTTATCCGTGCTATTTTGAAGACAAGTAACACAAATTAATATTTAAAACATATATATTTATTAACTAAAGATATAGTGCAAAATTAAAATCGGGTACAATTCCTGATAAAACAAAAAATTGTAGAAGTATATCAATCGGAGATACATGATGTTTGAATGTTCAGATAATATTTACATTATATGACCAGGTAAATTCACAGCTCTTATTTAAATCATCCTGGTATATTTAAAATCTGGTAACTTGTAAAATAACCTTCCTGTGATTTCCACAGACTCTAGTAAATGGTTAGTGTTTACCTTGACACTGTGTTATCTCTTCTCAACACAAACAGATCTATTTCTTACTACTTATATGTGTACAGATCGAAGAACATTTTGTACACAAGCTCTGCAATGCAGACAAGCTTAATTTAAATTTAGAGAGAATTTTTTTTCACAGACATCACCCTAAAACCATTGTACAACTGTTGGCATTTAGCTTTTTAAAGACAAACATAATTTGTGTGTGTGTGTCTCCTAATATTTGGAATATAATTATTTCATACTGCAGTTAAAAATATAACCCAAATTGCTTAGCCAGATACATTTAAATGGTTTCAGTTATGTGTATGTAAAAACATTCATTACCAAAAGGTAAATAAACACAATTATACATTACCAGTTTTTAAGAGTTCTTTCTGTTTGAGAAGCAAGGTCCCCCATGAGGGACCTCTTTCACCCCCAAAGATAGAGAGATGGCCTTCAGAGATGGAGTGAGAGCTCTCCCATCAGCGAACCTCCAAGATTCCTTCCTGGATCCATCCGCTTGCTCCCCTTGTGTCTTCTGCAATCCCTCTTTAACACACCCAAGAAGTGGGTGTGTATCTCACTTTACTATGTCACTGACGATGTCATATGATGCTATTTAGGTGACGCTCGTGCAGTGCACTCGGATGGAGCCGTGACAGCCCTACGGACACCCGATGCCCATTATCGGCAATTTTTAAGCTGTTTCTGCATGTCGTCAAAACGGCTGTTTTTGGCCGATATGTATCGGCACCGATATATCGGTGCATCCCTAATCTCAACTATACTGATTGTGAGAGAACTGAGAAAGTTCATATGTATGGCCTTATCATATGAAACCATATAACATTTAAATAAAATCACAATAGGATTTAATATTTTTAAGGAGATCGATACCAAGATGTAATCGATTGTTGGGCGTATTAAATATAAATGCGGGAATATAAATGACTTCATTCCCTTAAGTTGAAATACAACTGGGCTTTTTATTATTTATTTGATTTCAGGGCAGTGCTGAAATATTTACAAAGTCAGCTTAAAAAAAAAAATTTTTAGCGATGTATTTTTCAGAAAATAAATTCTTTAATTTATTTTAAATATTTCTGAAACAAAATAATTGCTTGGATTTATTTTAAATATTTCTTCTTTAGGTATCCTGTTAATATAAAATACCTGTAAGGAAAATGATATAAAACAAACCTATACTTGGAATGAATGACATGTAACCGTTTTGGTTTCACTTTGTCAGCTGTGTGTGTGTTTGTATAAGGAGTGAGTCAGCCCCTCCTTTGCATCACACAGACAGACCTGCATTCCTTAAACCTGTCACGCCTAAACAAGGTTTTGGCTGCGAGCAGAAATCATTCTACTCTTTTCACCCCCCCCCTTACTTTTTACAAAGGTGGGTGTGACAACTCCCTTTTAGAGAAAAGAAAAAAAAAATTATGCTGGCTTTTTACCGTATTTTTCGGACCATAAGGTGCAGCGGGTTATAAGGCGCAATATCATTGATCAACTGCTAATGGGTTCATTTTCATACATAAGGCACACCGGGTTATAAGGTGCATTAAATGAAACAAAACTCTGATAAGTCAAACTTTATTCAACTCTTTATTCAACTCTTTCACAATAACTCTCAACATTGTTCAGTTGTAACCAGGGCTTTTTTTCAGCGGGAACGTGGGGGAACGCAGTTCCGGCACCTCTTGGACTGACTGTATGTAATGTCAAGGGGTGCTGGGGTGTGCTGCAGGGTATTGATGCTCACTGCTGGCGGATCTATTCTAGCTGGAGGGGATCTATTTTTGCAGAGGGGTCTATTGTTGCTGAGGAGGTCTAGTGTTGCTGGTGGGGACCTATTGTTGCAGGGGGGTCAGTTGTTGCTGAAGGAGATCTACTGTTGGGGGAGGGGTCTATTGTTGAAGCTGCCGGGAGTCTATTGTTGCTGTGGGGGGATATTGTTGTGGGTGGTACATTGTTAGGGGGATCTATTGTTGCTGGCTGAAGGGGAAACCAAATTCCATACAAATTACTTAGCACAACAAAATGATACTTGGCTCTGTATTGTCTAAAAGGGGCGGTACTGGGAGGCGGGTAGGTGATGGAACCAAGGGACGTTGCTCGGAGGTGGGTAGGGGCGGAGAAAACAAGTGACTCGGAAAAGGGGAGTTCCTGCACCTATTGTCTGAGAAAAAAAGCCCTGGTTGTAACACATAAAATACAAAACAATACACTGACTTTTTTAGTTTATTCCTCTACCACAAATCCATCAAATTCTTCATCTTCAGTGTCCGAGTTTAACAGTTGGGCGATTTCGGCATCAAGCATGCCCGGATCCGTCTCATCATTATCAGAGTCAGTCTCGTTGCTGTTAGCTGTTCAGTGATGATTTCGGCCTTCCTGAAAGCTGGGATGACACTGGAGACTGATACCTTCGCCCAGGCATACATGATCCACTGGCAGATAGTGGCATAACTTGCCCGGCGTTGCCTTCCTGTCTTGGTGAATGTGTGTTCACCTTCTGTCATTCAATGCTCCCACGCAGCTCGCAATTTAACTTTAAACGACCTGTTGACACCAATATCTAGTGGTTGGAGTTCTTTGGTTAATCCACCCGGAATTATGGCAAGCACCGAATTCGTTTTCTTCACTTGGGCTTTGACAGTATCGGTCAGATGGGCGCACATGGAGTCACAGATCAGTAGGGACGGAGATTTGTGGAAAAAGCCACCCGGTCTCTTGACGTAAACCTCTCTCAGCCACTCACTCATCTTTTCCTCGTCCATCCAGCCCTTTGGGTTAGCCTTTAAAATTACGCCAACCGGAAACTTTTCTTTTGGCAAAGTCTGCCTCTTGAAAATTACCATGGGTGGTAGTTTTTGGCCATTAGCCTGGCAACCGAGAACTACAGTGAAGGATGACTTCTCGTTTCCTGTAGTGCGTATAGATATCGTACTGGTCCCCGTTTTCGCAACAGTACGGGTTACGGGGATATCAAAGGTGAGAGGGACCTCGTCCATGTTGGTGATGTGTTCTGGCCGGATCTTCTTTTCATTGATCTTGTTTGTGCAGTAGGTGCGGAAAATAGCCAGCTTTTCTTCGTAATCCTTTGGCAGTTGCTGTGAGATAGTAGTTTTTGTGCGTGTAGCGCTCACCCCCGAAGGAGCCGCTGGTTATAGATTGGGATGGCGTGTTACCTCTGTGAGCATCTAGGGGTAGATGAATAGAGCAGCAATGATGGAATGTCCAAATAGCAGGTGTCTTTTCTTGTGCTTTTATATTACCCAACACGGTAAGCAATCAACTTGAGGTAGATAGCAAAGATGGATGAGGAAGAGAAATAGCAGATTCAGGTTCAGTAGTACAGAAGCAGTCCTGCTTCCCACAACCCTTTTACTTTCGTTGCCACTCCAGCCGGAGTAGGTATAGTGTACCTGGACAGCCCTCTCACACCGACCTGGCAGCCAGAGTATCACTGGGAACTTTGAGGGAAAAGATCTCTGCCACAGACCTTCCCTAGAGCTTAGATCATGGAGACAATCCTCCTTGGTAGAATTTGCGCTTGAATTTTCCTCAGGTAGTTTTCAGTTAGGTCACCGACTGACAGGTTGCTGACATCCAACCTCTCAGTGTCCGGCTACCTCGATCCCCGATGGATTGTTTAGGCCCTGTTGGATGGCCAACCTCTCTTGGCTCTCCTCAGGCGGACTCCCCACCGAACAGCTATCTTGCTTGGGATCTTCTCAGAATTGGGGACCCAGTCGAATACTGGGGCCCCGCCACAGCTTTAAATGTTCCAGGCTGACATGGTCCCGGAACCAGGAACACCGCGTGGCACGCGCACCCCGGCCTGGAAAGCCATCCCCCCGGGGAGCTGTGACGTGTGGTCACCCTAAAGGTGGGCGCCACCAGGAACAAGACTCCTGCCTAATGGCGTCTGCTCCAGAAGTACCCTCCCCCAGCATGCCCCGCGAGGGAAAACCCCTCCCGATTGGCTTCTGGCAAGAGGCACCCTAGCCTGGACTTCACTGGTGCCACCTGTCGCTCCAGGGTGATATAACACCCCAGCAACAACAGAATGGACCCACAGCACAGCCCAGATAAAGCAGAGGCCCAATTTAGCCAAATCAACTGGATGAGAGCCAACTAACTCTCTCATCCCCCCCCTTAAATTTAGAATAGCACCTGTACAGAAAGTACACAGGCGCTACACACTCCCCCCACTTAAATAGACACTGTCCTCCGTGTCCAAACAGAAGGCATTCAAGCCTGAATGCCTGACCTGAATCTGAATAACAGTAAGAGAAATATGGAAAAGATATAAAACATTGCTTTATACAAATATTTACAGCAATACACTATGACATTACACATTCATAACTATCTATTCTGCCCCATTCTCCAACAGCGTTGATAGAAGGTCAACAACCTGCAAAACAAAATGGAAGAACACACACACAAGGATATATATACGAACACACTCACTAAGGTTGGAATTGAAACTGCACCCTCTCGTCAGAGGGCAACATTTCCCTTCCTCCCAAAGAGACATTTTCAATAAGTGCTGAGAATTTCCTAAGTTGCAAAACTGTTTAGAAAAATAAATAAATATATACAAGTTAGTCTTTTCTGGGGTAGTAAAAGTGCAAAACACTGCCCCTAGTGGTCAGTGCGCTGGTACTACAAGGCTGTCCACTGTTCACTTCGGCACAAATAGCAGCAAAAGGGAGATGTAAAAAATGGTATCTTCTCCTCTTTTCCTTTTCCTGGTGCTGTGAAGAAGCCGGCAAGACCCTATCCTTTCTAACTGGTCAAACCCCCCAAAGTCCTGCACAAGTAACAAAATGTGGATCCGGAGGGATGAAAACACAAACTGGAAAGGGGCAACAGTCCTTGTCCGTAACTTCTTTAAAAGCAGCAGCAGGGATGACAAAATAGGCATGAGGCCTCTTTGTAGAACCATGGATCCAGCAGAGCAATGATGTCCCCTCGGGAATTTGTAGTGGTGACTGAAAAAACTAGATCCACTCTCCCGGGACACTTGAGGACCACTTCATCACTAAAGATGTACCGGCCTGGGCTCCAATCTTTTAAACAGCCTTCAAGTCTGTAATTCAAATGAATGAAAGTGAAATCTGTATCACGCGCACACCTAGGTACATTCAAGTGCTCCCAGACTGCGTCATGACACCAACCCTCTCTTGCTTGCTCGATCACGGGTAGAAGGGCTGGAGGCACATATGGGTATTCCCAACCGTAATCAGCGGCCACCTTTCGGATAACGATGCGCTGCAGACAGGCCAATCTAGGCAAAACACGGGGATCTCCAAGTCCCGGTAACGCAATGGCGTCAGGTGCCCTTTTTAGAACAGGCACTGTGGCAGGTATGTGGTTGGCAACACTGGTGCTGGATGCACCAACTCCCCATGTGAGTTGCAGAACATCTGGGCTCGGTGCGCTCCGGCCAGAGTGTTTCTTTCGTCGCCTCCAAGACTTGTTGGCTCGGGAACCTCCACCAAATTGAGACTCGGGACATTCGGGCTCGAACCAGTGGTCATCCCCGCCGTCAGACAAGGAGTCTAGGTCGTAGGTGTCGTACTCCTCGACAGGCAGGTATGTGCGTTCCCCAACAGGAACACTGGACAAGTCACGTGTTTGGGCAGGCAGGCCTCGACCGCAGCCGCGGGAAGCCTGTGCGGGGCCCACTTTTGCAATGGCACGCCATACGGAGACCACATTAGTAGCGGTAGCCTCCGGTACGGCATCGGTTTGCACACTGGCCACACTTTCTTTCTCTTCCACTTCGCTTACCTCCGGCGATCGGATTGAAGAAACAGCCGATGGCATGGTAAGCGTGGACGAAACGGTCATGACCTCCGGATCAGCAACCACAGCAGGTGGGGAGGGTTCCGGCCATGGGGCCTCCTCCTCCGTGGTCACAGTCCCAGCGATCCAGTCGACCTTGTACTCCCGGGGAGTTTCAGTCGGTGACTCGACCTGGAATAGATAGGCCCGGCATCTCTTGCACCGAGCGAAGGTCAGGATCCGGATGGCCAGCTCTGAGCAGCGGGGGCAGGACAGTCCGAGGGCCTCCACGCTACCACTCGAGAATAACACGAATTTCCCCTTGGTCCGCATTCGGATCCCGGTATCAGTCAAAGGAACTCCGGCAGCAGCAGACAGCAGACGGACTCCAGTAGTAGACATTGGAGGTCTCAATCTCTCAATGGCTGTAGAGGAGCAGACATGTTGCACGTGTCTCTCTCGTGGGCGGGCAATCACTCTGCTGCTTGGCGCCAGACTCACCCTACGTCTCACGCAGGGGTGGGTAACTCCTCCCACTTAATGTTCTTTTCTGGGCATGTTGCAGGCACACGTCACTCCTCTGCATGTGCACCAAGACTTTTGCTACCTGAGATTAACTCCTTCCTCACTGCACAGTCCAACACTACGACAATTCCTGGCTCTCAATAGTAGAAATAAAATCTCACAGTTCCGTTGTCAGAGGCAACAGCCGATCCCGGACGAGCCCCCACATGTATCGCTCACCCCCGAAAGAGCCGCTGGTTATAGATTGGGATGACGTGTTACCTCTATGAGTGTCTAGGGGTAGATGAATAGAGCAGAAATGATGGAATCTCCAAACAGCAGGTGTCTTTTCTTGTGCTTTTGTTTTACCCAACACGGTAAACAATCAACTTGAGGTAGATAGCAAAGATGGATGAGGAGGAGAAATAGCAGATTCAGGTTCAGTAGTACAGAAGCAGTCCTGCTTCCCACAACACTTTTACTTTCGTCGGCACTTCAGCCGGAGTGGGTATAGTGTACCTGGACAGGCCTCTCACACCGACCTGGCAGCCAGAGTATCACTCGGAACTTTGAGGGAAAAGATCTCTGCCACAGACCTTCCCTAGAGCTTAGATCATGGAGACAATCCTCCTTGGTAGAATTTGCGCTTGGATTTTCCTCAGGTAGTTTTCAGTTAGGTCACCAACTGACAGGTTGCTGACATCCAACCTCTGTGTCCTGCTACCTTGATCCCCGATGGATTGTCTAGGCCCTGTTGGATCGCCAGCCTCTCTTGGCTCTCCTCAGGCGGACTCCCCACCGAACAGCTATCTTGCTTGGGATCTTCTCAGAATTGGGGACCCAGTCGAATACTGGGGCCCTGCCACAGCTTTAAATGTTCCGGGCCAACATGGTCCCAGAACCAGGAACACCGCGTGGCACGCGCACCCCGGCCTGGTAGGCCATCTCGCCGGGGAGCCTCGACGTGTGGTCACCCTAAAGGTGGGCGCCACCAGGAACAAGACTCCCGCCTAATGGTGTCTGCTCCAGAAGTACCCTCCCCCAGCATGCCCCACGAGGGAAAACCCCTCCTGATTGGCTGCTGGCAAGAGGCCCAATTTAGCCAAATCCCCCCCCTTAAATTTAGAATAGCACCTGTACACAGGCGCTACATGCGGATGGAGAGATTACGCCTTTTCATAAAACGGAAGCACGAAGAGGGACCTCCTCGAAAGTCGTTGATCTCCATGTCGCGTGCTATCGCTGTTGCTTTGAGTTGAATAGAGACCGTAGAGACGCTTCTACCTGCGGTTCTCTGTTCAATAACCCACTGTTCAATTTTGTCCTCCAACTGTGGCCATCTTGCTTTGTTTCCTCGGAAACTCAGTTTGGTCTTCTTTACCTGGCGCAGAGCATCTTCTTGTTTCCTCCACTTCTGTACCATTGATTCATTAATGTTGAATTCTCTCGCAGCTGCTCTATTTCCATGTTGTACTGCGTGACTGATAGTGTTGAGTTTGAAATCCGCTTCGTAAGCATGTCTCTTAACACGAGCCATTTTTGGGGCAGCTGGTATAGAAAATTAATGAATGAATGCACACACCTCCTGACTACGTTGGCCATAATGCTCAATCCAAGCAGTGCAGCTTCGTAGCTTACCAAGGCCGTGTACCACATAAAAAACATACATTAGGCGCATTGCATTTTAAGGCGCACTGTCGATTTTTGAGAAAACAAAAGGATTTTACGTGCGCCTTATCGTCCGAAAAGTACGGTATGTAAAAACATTCATTACCAAAAAGTAAATAAACAAAATTATACATTACCAGTATTTAAGAGTTCTTTCTGTTTGAGAAGCAAGGTGCCCCATGAGGGACCTCTTTCACCCCCTACATGTTTGCGTTCAATCTCTCCTTCCAAAGATAGAGAGATAGCCTTCAGAGATGGAGTGAGAGCTCTCCCATCAGCGACCCTCCAAGATTCCTTCCTGGATCCATCCGCTCGCTCCCCTTGTGTCTTCTGCAACCCTCTTTAACACACCCAAGAAGTTGGTGTGTATCTCACTTTACTACGTCACTGATGATGTCATATGATGCTATGTTAGGTAGGCTTCCATAGCAACCAAGGATGCGGCCATTTTGAGTAATGCCACTTTTAACCTGTAGGGGCGGTGGTGTATAAGGAATAATGATTCTAATGTTGACTGACGTGACCTTTGCCCCTAGCTTGGTGGAACACTATTACTTGTTAAACAATGTCAAATAAATAACAACAAACCCAGACACTGTGGCAACTTCTCAATTTATGATTGAGATAAGGTTTATGATCAACACTAATGGTTTGGGAAGTTCCTTTGAACTAATACTGGAATTTAAGTTAAGCAGTTTCTAGTACTTTTAAGCTATGATGGGATTTTATACTTGGGACCCTTGTTACAATGATGTCTATGTATAAAACAGGTTTATATATGGATGTATAATTAATGCGTAGATGTACCGTGCAGATATATTTAAAAGGAACATTATTTTAAATAGACAGTACCACAGTAATTATGTATGAGCCCCATGGCCTCACTATATAAAGACAATACCAGTTGTTTGGTGTCATGCTGTGCAAGGCCCTTTATCTTGTTTATCTTACTGGGAGTCCAAAAACTTTTGAGTTACAACCTGGGGAGTTTGGTTTTTACCAGACATCTATATAGCCAGATTCACGTAGACGTGCCTAACGTTAGGCAGGCGTAGCGTATCTCATATACGCTATGCCGCCGTAAGTTAGAGAGGCAAGTGCTGTATTCACAAAGCACTTGCGTCCTAAGTTACGGCGGCGTAGTGTAAATGTGCCGGCGTAAGCGCGCCTAATTCAAATTGGGAAGAGGTGGGCGTGTTTTAAGTTAATAAGGCATTACCCCACGTAATTGACGTTTTGAGCGTACGGCGCATGCGCCTTCCGTGGACATAACCCAGTGCGCATGCTCCAAATTACGCCGCAAAGACTCATTGGTTTTGACGTGAACGTAAATTATGGCCAGCCCCATTCACGGACGACTTACGCAAACGACGTAAAAAATTTTTTATTTGACACAGGTCCGACGTCCATACTTAACATTGACTATGCCATCTTTTTGGTGGTTTATCTTTACACCTGAAAACGGCTTACATAAACGGCGTATCTTTACTGCGATGGGCAAGCGTACATTCGTGAATAGGCGTATCTTGCTGATTTACGCATTCTAGGCGTAAATCAGCGTATACACCCCTAGCGGCCAGCGGAAATAGTCAGTTAAGATACGACGGCGCAGGCGGTCGTATCTTAGCAACATTTAAGCGTATCTCAATTTGAGAATATGCTTAAATATACGACGGCGCAGATTCGGAGTTACGACGGCGTATCTACCTTAATCTGGCTAATAGTCTCTTATAAAGGCATAGAATCCTTGTCTATTTATGATCTCATGAACTTAATTTCACCCTTTGAAGAGAATATGGCTGTCCTTCTGTTCATAATATACATGAATAGGAAAAATACATAGGCCCGGATTCAGAAAGACTTACGACAGGCGTATCTGTAGATACGCCGTCGTAAGTCCGAATCTGCGCCGTCGCAACTTTAAGCGTATGCTCAAACTGATATATGCTTAAATGTTGCTAAGATACGACCGGCGTAAGTCTCCTACGCCGTCGTATCTTAACTGCATATTTACGCTGGCCGCTAGGGGTGTGTACGCTGATTTACGCCTAGAATATGTAAATCAGCTAGATACGCCTATTCACGAACGTACGCCCGGCCGTCGCAGTACAGATACGCCGTTTACGTAAGGCTTTTTCCGGCATAAAGTTACCCCTGCTATATGAGGCGCAGCCAATGTTAAGTATGAACGTCGGGCCAGCGTTGAATTTTCTGTCAATTACGTTGTTTGCGTAAGTCGTTCGCGAATAGGGCTGTGCGTAATTTACGTTCACGTCGAAAGCATTGGCTTTTTGGGGGTTAATTTGGAGCATGCGCACTGGGATACTTTCACGGACGGCGCATGCGCCGTTCGGAAAAAGCGTAATTTACGTGGGGGTCACAATAAATTTACATAAAACACGCCCACATTTGAATTAGGCGGGCTTACGCTGGCCTATTTACGCTACGCCGCCACAACTTTGCTTTGTGAATACTGCACTTGCCTGTCAAAGTTGCGGAGGCGTAGCGTAAATAGGATACGTTACGCCCGCACACAAATACGCGCTCCCTACCTGAATCTACCCGAAATATGCATATTATAAAGGCCTATGTGTATATTCTTTTAACTCCAAATGTTCCAACACTATCTTTAGAAATGCTATGTTCTGAACCCTCCAGCAAGTAAAACTGCTACTATAGGGGGCTGGGCGGCTGGGTTTGCCATAATTAAGGCAAGCCATAGATGATTTGATTTTCTTTCCTTCCACTACAGATGGAAATTCCCCTATCAACGCATTCAGTGCAAATGGGGAATACCTCCTGCAGCGCTTTTGTGTTCTGCCATCAGGGAGCCTTCCCAGACAGCAGAACGCAATGATTACCAACAGTGATCGCATGTAAAAAACATCGACTTGGGTACAACCAGCCTGCCCATAGATGAATGTAATCTCGTTCAGTCCCTGCTGAACCAGCCAAGATTTGATTTGTCTATGGCCAGCTTAATCCTGTCTGTACTGTGTAGGCAGATTTTAATTCTAAATTATAACTAGATTTTAAGTTACAATTTATCCTAACAAAGGGTTAAAAATGTAGAAATTTCCCTACTGCAATGTATGTTATGGAGAACCTCCCTTGGGACAGATTCGCTCTAAAGACTGGTACACAGGGGCTGAGAATCGGCCGGTTCAACAAAACCGGCCAACATTCAGCCAGTGTGTACAGCAGCCTGTCCGACAGAAGCCGGTCTAAGGACGGGCATGCTGGAAATCCATGATCCAAACAGCGCTGGCAGTCAATGGCTATGAGCGCTAATTAGTGTGCTGGCGGGGGAAGACCCCCTGTTAGAACATAATGGCACAGCGGAGGAGATTGCTGCACTAACATCTTAATTAGTACCATGACCTCTCTGTTAAATTAGGTTCCCAGCAGGCATGCACTTTTATGTCGACAGAATGGCACGGCTGGGCAAATGGGCGTATATATACGTCCCCTTTAATTTGCCGGCCGTGTGGTTGCGCGCTCCGTGACCATGCCCGCAGGACTGTCTGTTCCCTGTCATCAGGAAAAGCAATCACTGACGTGTCAGCAACACTTAACCCCTTCAGCGCCGCCTACAGGTTAGCCCCTTCACTACCAGTGTAATTTTTACAGTAATCGGTGCATTTTTATAGCACTGATCACTGTAAAAATTACAATGGTCCCAAAATGGTGTCAAGTGTCCGATGTGTCCGCCATAAACTTGCAGTCATGATAAAAATCGATGATTCCAGCCATTACTAGTAAAAAAAAAATATTATTAATAAAAATGCAATAAAACTATCCCCTATTTTTTAGACGCTATAACATTTGCGCAAACCAATCAATGCTTATTGCGATTTTTGTTTTTACTAAAAATATGTAGAAGAATACGTATCGGCCTAAACTAAGTGAAAAAAAAAGTTTTTTTATATAATTTTTTGGAATATTTATTATAGCAAAAAGTAAAAAATATAGAATTTTTTTCAAAATTGTCGCTCTATTTTTGTTTATAGCACAAAAAATAAAAACCGCAAAAGTGATCAAATACCACCAAAATAAAAGTCTATTTGAGAGGAAAAAAAGGACGTCAATTTTGTTTGGGAGCCACGTCGCACAACCGCGCAATTGTCAGTTAAAACTAAACGAGTGCCGAACCGCAAAAAAAGTGGCCTGTTCTGCGGCCAGCCAAATGGTCCGGGGCTTAAGTCAGACATGGCACCTCCTCCTAAGAAACATCTATAAGGTAAAAAGTAGTTCTAAAAAAAAATGTTGGGTTCACACTATAGTCCAGTGCCGCTTCCCGCATCGCATCTTCCTCACAGGCAGTTCACACTGTGGGTGTCAATACAAAGTAATTGACACCCCCAGATCGGTACCCTGTTAATTCGGACAGGAATCAGATAGCATGGGTGTGAATACCCATGTGATCCGATTCCAGTAAGGGGGAAAAAAAAGTTCCCGTACCTTCTTTGTGCGAAACCAATGCGAGTTCAGCCATACAACTGGCTGAATTCACATTGCACAGACAACGCACGTGATCTGATCAGCACAGCAATGCAGTGTCTGTGTTTACAATAGTGTGAAACCAGGCTCAAGGTGATATTCTACTGTTGTATTGGGAAGCATCTAGTAACAGAAGAAACCAGGAGTTGAGAAAAAAATTCAAGGAAATGCTGTGTTTAGTATTGCATACAGTACATCTCTATGTGATCAAGCAAGTTTTGAAAAAGATGAGTAAGGGTATAAGGCACAGATACTTAAAGGTTATGTTTGTAAAGTTGGAAATCTTGGCTATTAAGGTGTGTATAAGTACAAAGAAAGCACACCCTCGACTTTATTTTCACTAAAGTATTTTACATGCTATGTCGCAATATTATCTAGTTCTAATAAAAAGCTTAGCACTGCCTTTATGAAAGGATGATAAATATGAGAAAAATCTAGACAACCATTGCTAAATTTCTGAGCAAACTAGAAACTGGCTTTCAATATTCTTTGAGTTCCTCACTTGGAGCACATATACAATATTTGTAAAGTCAGAAGGGTTAAGTTTTTTTTGTTTGCATAATTTTCAATGTCACTGGCAGAAAATTATTAAAGCAAGAGAATAAGCATGTTAGCTACGCATTCTGGAACAGTCATGCTAAACACAAATGATATTAAATCTTGCAAAATGGTAAAAGTACAACATAAACAAAGTCCCAAACATGATAAAACAGATTTTCAGTTGAGCTTGCAGGCAACACTTCAGACATGGATCTCAGTCAGGGTGACACTTGGTCATTAAACAGTCCACTGTGTGACTGACCAGCATTAGAACCGCCACCTAGGGGAGGGGCATGCGTGGAGCTCACAGAGACAGACATGTCCTGCTGAGGCTCCCCTTTTCTCAGGACTTCACGGCCAGCATACACACCTGAATGGAAGGGTAATTATTTCAAAAGCTTACCCTGGTCTTCCTCAGTACCCTGGGAACATTTTAAGATGGTTTATGGAGCTGTCCGGGGAAAAAAATAAGATGAAACCCATCAGGGATAATTCATCTAGAGGCCCCAGTAAAATGCCTAAATCTCCTCACACAGTTTTACCTCACGCTGCCAAGCAGCAGCTGCAGTTACCTCATGAACTATATGATACAGACTGTGAGGACAGCACCATCTGCCAGCCACAACAGACAGGCTCTTTACACCCAAATGTTCTAACTCAAATAGAAAAAATGCTACAGAAAGCATTAAAGCAGACCTCCGACCATATTACCGAGAAATTAACAAAAGAAATACGTGACTTAGGTCAGCGCACGGCTGAATTAGAAAACAGAGTGCATGACATAGAAACTAATGTAATGATTCATGAAACTGAATTGGACACACTTAAAGATGAAAATTTCTCGCTGCAAACTCGTTTAGAAGATTTTGAAAATCGCGCACGTCGCTCAAACCTTCGCATACGAGGTATACCGGAGTCTATTATTGATCTACAATCAACAATTACTGCCCTATTTCAAGAGTTATCACCGTCAATTCCAATTGAGAGACTGGAAATGGACAGAATACATAGAGCATTAGCACCGCGCAAATCTGAAGGTCCCCCCCGCGACATAATTGCGAAATTCCATTTCTTCCACACCAAAGAACAGCTTATGGTCGCTGCAAGGAACAAAGAATCCCTTATCTTCCAAGGCCACCCGTATCAGATCTTTGCTGACCTTTCCCCAATAACAGTCGCTAAACGGCGCTCAATGAAACCCTTATTACAAAACCTACAACAACATCAGATCCCATACCAATTGGGATTCCCTTTTTCACTACGCTTCACATATCAAGGTACCAAGCACTCATGCAGAACCCCTGATGAACTACAGAACACCCTACAAAAACTTCATCTCTGTGAAAGACCTTCAGCCAGCCCTCGCCGACGTACAGCATCCAGTTCTCCACAAAATTTCTCCAAAGTCCAAAATGACAGAACCAGACAAAGCTCATCTAAGAGGGGTCGATTCAACTCTCCAAACCAAGATACTCCGGACTCAATGGACTGAATACATTTTGCATATCAAATCGAATTTCACTAAATATTTTTGATCTTTCATCTACTTTTTGGATGCTAAACACTTAATGTCATTTAACCTTCTTGAATTTACTTCCCCTAAGCAGGCTATTGTCCTTTTTTTTATTATTATTATTATTATTATTATTATATATTTTTTTTTTATTCCAATTTTTATCCCCTTTTTGGTCTAGGATAATTGAAGTTTTAAATTGTCCAAATTTTTTTTTTTTCCTATTCCCATTGCACCCTTCCCTCCTCATCCCATCCTTACCCGCCTCACCCCCTTCTACTTCCCTCATATTACCCCCTCCTCCCCGCCCCTTTCCCCTAATCCTTTTTTACCCACAACAAGGGTTCTATATTATTTTTGTACAAAACTGTTTACTAAATAGAAGTAAATATTACTAATATATTATTAATAATTGGTATTTTATTTCTTCTCATCCTAATTATTAATGACATTACTGCCTCTCCTACAACTGGCAACCCAGAGGTAATTTGTATAATTCAACAAAATTTATAATCTAACACTCTCCCTGTGAAAACATAAAACACAATTGTTAGATTAAAATTTTACATCTACTAATGTTGAAAATATTATAATATTTCTTAGATTTAATTTATTTTTGCTTACTTCCAGTATGGGTGTCATAATATATTTTTTCTTCTCTAGATATATATATATTTTTTTTTTAATCAAAAAGGTTTTTATTGCTCACACAACACATTGACACGAAAAGGATGACATTTTACACTTTGTAAGTAAACATGCATAACAACAGATTTACAGTTTAAACCGTTTGAACAGATGCACTTCTTCCCACCATATTATCTAGATATATTTTTGGTCGTGAGGGACTCGAGAAACTGTCACTGCTCCCTCCATTTTTCTGTCCTTGGACTCTCCCACACACCTTTTTGTGTGAGGAGCCTCCCTGGTCAGACTCTGTGCCTCCGAGCTTGCACTTTTGCACGCCCGAAACGCCAACGTTTTACCTTCTTGCATTCTAAACGTTTTTGTTAATTATTTGTTTAATAATGACTCTCATTTTCTCTTTATTTCTCAACATTCTGTCTCCACTCTCCCTTTTCTCTTTGCTCCTCCCCGGGGTAAGTATGGATTTTCAATTGTTTTTAAATATGTCTTATAATATTCTCTATAAAATATCATTATGGCTCCTTTACATATACTTACCTTAAATGTCCAAGGTCTAAAACCAAAGTTTTTAGATCATTATCTTCTTCAAAGGCGCATATAATTTGCCTACAAGAAACCCATTTCACTGAAACCTCGACACCTAAATATTTTGGTACAGTTTATCCCCAAGTTTTTACTGCTTCCGCTAAAACTAAACAAAGGGGAGTGCTAATTGCATTCCATAGAGCTACACCCTTCTCTCTTCTGACAGAAACCAAAGACCCAGAAGGTCACTATCTCATTCTTACAGGGCATTTATGTGATACACCAATCACAGTAGTATCCTATTATGCTCCTAATAAAAATCCAACAGCATTCCTCTCCCATTTGTTCCAGGTAATAGAGACTCATAAAATGGGCACACTTTTGATCTGTGGAGATTCGAACCAAGTTCTATACCCTTATTTAGATAAGTCCCCAATTCCTATCACTTCCAATTCTCAATCTCGTAGGTTCCAAAGACTTCTACAGCAACATTCCTTGCTAGATTCCTGGCGAGAAATCAATCCCACGAAACGTCAATATTCCTTCTATTCCCATCCACATAAGTCTTTTTCCCTTATTGACCATATACTAATCTCTATTAGTATGTCCCCGGAATTGCTCACATCTTCTGTAATACCCTTTACATGGACTGATCATTGTGCAATACTTTCTACTCTCACTTCCCTCATACCTAAAAATCAAGACCCCACATGGCACATAAATGATTCAACCCTATCCCATCCATCACACTCTACAGACTTAGAATTAGCCATAAAAGACTATCTGAAAAATAATAAAACCCCTGATATTTCTCCATTAACCTTATGGGAGGCACACAAACCCGTCCTTCGAGGAATCTGCTTACGCCAAGCATCATATCTTAAAAAAGAAAAAAACAAGCTACAACTAATATTAGAAAAAAAATTCTTGCCATGCAAATTTTCAAGCGAATCCTACCCCTGTGACAAAAAATCAACTAGATGAAGCTAGCTTGAATCTTGATCTTTTCCTATCTGAATCCGCAGATAAAACCATACGCAAATCCAAGCATAAATTTTATATCAAAGCTAACAAGCCTGGCACGCTTCTCGCTCGAGCACTTAAAAAATTAAACAACCCACACAAGCCGATTCGATTAAAATTACCTCATAATACTTACACCAGTAATCCAGAAAAAATCCTACAAACCTTCCACAAACACCTTACATCTCTTTACAACAATCAGGGATCTTTTGACCAATCCTCTGCAGAATTATTTTTCTCACAAATCAAACTTCCAATGATTCCTTTAACTCAGTGCTTCTCAAATAGTGGGGCGCGCCCCCCAGGGGGGGCCCGAGGCTCCATAAAGGGGGGCTCGTTCCGGACCGCGGCGATCGCGCCATTTAGTATCCGCTTCTGTCCCCAGCCTCCTCCGCTAGTTAGAGGAGCGGGAGGCGGGACATTTTTGAACTGGGGGACGGGACCAGAGAGGTAGCAGCCTGTCATGTTGGACGGCAGGTGATTAGCTGCTAGGAGGCGGTCCTAGCAGCCAATCACCAGTTCGCCCAAAAGTCTCCCCGCCCAGTGCTGCTGCGGCTTCACTTGACGAATGTCCCGCCTCCTGCTCTCTGCGCTGAAAAGTTACAGGTAGGAGTGGAGAGGGAGGAAAAATATATGGAAATGTTAAGGACGAGGAGTGGGGGCTGTGCTGTGGGGGGAAAAGGGGGGTTATGTGATGGGGGAAACTGTGTGCAGGATATGTGATGGGGGTCATGTAAAGGGGGCAATACTTTGTGGGGGGGGGTATGTGATGGGGTCATGTAAAGGGGGCAATACTGTGTGGGGGGATATGTGATGGGGCAATACTGTGCGTGGGGGGATATGTGAAGAAGGGCAATACTGTGTGGGGGGGATATGTGAAGAAGGGCAATACTGTGTGGGGGGGGGATATGTGAAGAAGGGCAATACTGTGTGTGGGGGGATATGTGAAGAAGGGCAATACTGTGCGTGGGGGGATATGTGAAGAAGGGCAATACTGTGTGTGGGGGGATATGTGAAGAAGGGCAATACTGTGTGGGGGGATATGTGGATACAGTGTTATGCAGTGGTGTACTTATAACAATTTTATAGACAAATGATACTATTTACAGTCACAGGGGGCGCGAAATGTTTTCTTCTTCCTAGGGGGGGCATGACAGAAAATAATTGAGAAGCACTGCTTTAACTCAACATGAACATCTTGAAAGTCCCATTACATCTGCTGAGGTTGAATTAGCCATTAAATCCCTTAAACCAAATAAACGCCCGGGTCCTGATGGCTTCTCTGCCCTATATTACAAAAAATGTACTTATCTTTTTGCGCCATTGCTGACAGATGCTTTCAATTCACTTCTGAACAACCAATCCTTTCGTCCTGAAACCTTAACAGCAATAATCACAATGATCCCCAAACCTCATTCAGATGACTCAGCTTGTGCTAATTACAGGCTCATATCCCTACTTAATCTTGATATCAAACTACTAGCGAAAATTCTAGCAACTCGTTTGAACAATATTATTGGTTCATTAATAAATAAAGACCAAGTTGGTTTTATTCCTTTTCGCCAAGCAGCTGATAACGTACGTAGGGCAACGTTATTAATCCAAACAGCTAAAACACGACAAATACCTATGTGTCTTCTGTCGTTAGATATTAAAAAAGCATTTGACACAGTATCATGGCCCTATCTACATTTTGCCTTACAAAAATGGGGGTTCGGTCCTCACTTTCTTAACTGGGTTTCATCACTATATAATAATCCCAAAGCCTATATTAAATATGCTGGATATAAATCTGGTTGCTTTAACATAAATAGAGGAACACATCAGGGTTGTCCACTCTCCCCACTTTTATTTGCCCTACTTATTGAACCCCTAGCTCAGGCTATACGATCTGACCCTTCAATCAAAGGGATAGACTTAGCAGGTCATCAGCACAAATTATGTTTGTTTGCTGACGATATACTAATATTTATGTCTTCCCCTCATATTTCTGCTCCCAACCTTATAAGTAAGCTTGATCATTTTGCACAGCTATCTGGACTTATTATCAACTCTCAAAAATCTACAGCCTTAAATATCTCCTTACCTTCCCATACTTTACAACAAGCACAAACTTCCCTCCCATTCTCTTGGTCTACATCGCACCTGACCTACCTAGGAATTACTCTTACTCCCAATTTAACTGAATTCTTCTCGGCTAACTTTCCGCCATTACTAAAGCAAATTACCAATCTCCTTAAACAATGGTCCTCTTTACCAATCTCATGGATTGGTAAAATAAACATAATAAAGATGACCATTTTACCCAAGATACTATATCTACTATATAGCGTTCATTTGGGACTCTTTAAAACATTGTGTATCTAAACAGACACTTTATTTTTCCAAACTTAAAGGTGGACTAGGATTCCCCAATTTCGCCTCTTATTACCATGCAGCTCAAATAGCATGCATCCCCAAATATCACGCAAAATATGAAACCCCACTCTGGGTTGCAATTGAAGCAATTGACTGTGATCCATTTTCTATAACAAATTTAATTTGGTCCAAACCCTCAGATCGTAAAAATATTAAAAATAAGATTACCAAACACACAGTTACCATCTGGGATAAATTTAAACTTATCAAAGGACTGCAATCTCCTCATGTTCCCCTTCTATTATTTATTAGAAACCCACTATTCTACCCAGCCTGCACATTCCCTAATTCATTTAAAAAATTGATTTCCTCTGACATAACTCAACTCTGTGATATGTCAACATCTACCTCACTTAAAACATTTCCTGAACTATGTGATAGACATCAACTCCCCCAATCAGAACTTTTTCGATATCTGCAGATCAAAAACTTTTTCATGCCATATATACAAAATATGAGTAAACTCGATGAACTCACGCAATTTGAACATATATGTAAACGCGAACCTCACTCTAAGGGTCTCATATCAATAATATATAAACACCTTATTACTTTGCCTACTGCAGATCCACCATCATACGTGGAAAAATGGGAGAGAGACCTTGGACTTCAGTTGGAATCATCTGATTGGGATAAAATTTGGACCACTACAAAATCATCTTCACAAAATATAATAGCTCTAGAGACAAATTATAAAGTACTTTTGCGCTGGTACTTGGTTCCTGTCAGAATTGCGAAATATATTCCGCAATACTCCCCACTCTGCTTCCGTGGCTGTGGTGAACTAGGATCACATATACACATATTTTGGGAATGTGCGGTTACAAAATGTTTTTGGAAAGAGGTTTTTCTAATCCTCTCCACCTTATTCAAAAAAACAATCAAACCTGACCCTTCAATTGCACTACTAAATCTAAAACCGACTTCTATTTCCCACACTCAATTCAAACTCCTTCTACAAATCACTATGGCAGCAAAGCAGACAATCGCCAAAGCGTGGAAAACCCCAACATTAATGATCTCAGAAACCAAAACCAGAATAAACCAAGCCATGACCCACTCAAGAACGGAAGCCATTAGCAATGATAATATTGCAAAATTTGAAAAAATCTGGAATCCTTGGGTGACTAATTTTTTCCCTCCCAACTTTGACATCACATTATTAAGACCTTGGTAACATAACTATTAATAGCTATTTAATATGCTAATAACATAAGACAAACATAATAAGATACCCCGGGGACCCTTTTGACCTTTTCTATCTTATCTACGTACTATCTTTATTTTTTTTCTCTTCTTCTTCCCCTTCCCTCTATTCTATCTTGCCTCTTTAGTTTTTTTTTGTTGTTTTTTCTTTCTTAGCATATATTGTTATTATATGCAAAAATGGTAGCAGCACTTTTTTTTTTATGTTTTTATTTATCAGTATATTTCAGCTTTAGAGCTCCATTGAAACAGTACAAACCTAATGTCTATACAATAAATCCCTGTTTATCTTCATTATATATTACCCCAACATTATACAAGGTCTAGAAATTATGACCCTTAATTTTTTTCTTTATGTATTCTCATATTACCTTACACTGTTAATATATTACTATATCTGGTTTTTAATTACTAAATTCAACACTAAGCATATATTTTAGCAAGTCTCCAGATAATGGTCAACATATGTTAAACTCAAATTACTGTTTTTTTTCTTTTGTTGTTGCCTTCTAAAAAACACTGGAGCTTGATGTAAATCTCTAACTTGTGTTCTCCTTAACTGCTACTATTTATAATGTCTATGTTTATTGACAATATATGCTTGTAATTTTGAAAATGTAATAAAAAAAAAAAAAAAAGAAAAAAAAAAAAAAAAGAACCGCCACCTAAGTGTGGGAAGAATGCCCACTTACCAGCAGTACTGGACCTCTTTATTACAAAAAGGCCAGTAATGCTTTTGACTGATTACCCCGTCACTGCGCCAGGGCCTTTAGATGTTCCTGCAGACACACAATGGACCTCAATGGACTTTTGAAAGAATCCTCCTGTCGGGGTGTCCGTGATGCCAGGCTCAAAAATAAAAGATGCTCCACATAGTGTAAAATCCCAATGCAGTTTATTTATAAAAAGAGTTGGATTACACTCACATTTTCATAGTTGCATAAAAAAATCACCGGCTGGCGGTTACAATGGCATGTCCAGCAGCAGAAGCTGATTTTGAGCATTTGGGAAGCAGAGAAAAATGAAAGCAGCAACTATGAAAGAGGGGTGAAAAAGACATATGCATGCATCTTGGGTGTTATGACGTTTTTTAATGTCATTTAAAACAATGGTGTGTGGGCTTCAGAGCATTTTTTGGGTTCTGAAAAACGGGTAAAAAAAATTCCGAACATGCTCTATTTTTTAACAACGTTTTTAACGTTGTCGTCTTTCAGGTTGTAAAAAAAATGGTCGTGTGTGGGCTTTAACGACGTGAAAATAACGTGCATGCTCAAAAGCAAGTTATGAGAGCGCTTGTTCTGGTAAAAGTAAGCACATTCATCACGCTGTAACAGACAGAAAAGCGCAAATTGTCTTTTACTAACACGAAATCAGCTCAAGCCGCCCATCCGAATGGAACTTCCCCTTTATAGTGCCATCATATGTGCATTTTTTTCACGATCGTGTGTAGTCAAGGCCGTTTTAATGATTGGGTTTTTCGAGAGCCTGAAAAACTTCATTTTTTACAACCTGAAAAATGGTCGTGTGTACGCGGCATAAGATACAATTCTGCAAAGAAACCAATCCGCTTTCAGGTCAAATCTTAATTGATCAAGCTGAAGTTAGAAGCTGATTGGCTACCATGCAGAGCTTGCACTCTCCAGTTTTAGAAAATCAAGCCCACAGTGTATTTGTGAGCCTGTAAGTGGAGTGAGAACAAGAGGCCCACACCGCCCATTAAAAGTCCAGACTGCATATTAGAGCACTGCAACAGAAGGCATAGTGTATATGAGAATGATAGCTAGATTTTTGGCGATGGCAAAATTGTGGGGATAACTAGAAATTAAAAGTAGATGGCGGCTAGTTTGTTGTAATCAGATTCAGCTCTTTATAACACAAAACAGGAAATTAAAAATGGTGTAGGGCTGGAAGATGCATGACTGCTAGTATAGGCAGAAGGTAAGTCAGTGAGGCTGCAAGGAAGCAGCAATGTCACCAAGATGATGTAAAGTGATATGCAGAACCAATATAGAAAACTGATGTTTGTAAAATGGATAATGTTAGGATAGTATGAGGTTGTAGAGCTAACAGAACTACAGAGAATGCTAGGCTGATATGACAAATGCGCATATTAACCACTTAAGGATCGGGCCTATTTTTCAATTTAATATAAAAAAAATTGCTAGAAAATTACTTGGAAACTCCCAAAAATATGTATGTATGTATGTATGTATGTATGTATATGTGATATATATATATATATATATACCGTATAAGCTGACCTGAATAGAAGCCGAGGCACCTTTTACCACACAAATCTAGGAAAACTTATTGACTCGAGTATAAGCCTAGGGTGAGAAATGCAGCAGCTACTGTAAATGAAAAAGCAAGTCAACAATGTCCATTTGCAGCCTCACTGTGCTCATTTGCAGCCTCACTGTGCTCATTTGCAGCCTCACTATGTCCATCTGACGCCTCACTGTGCCCTCACTCATTTACCTTTGATCTCCTGCTGTGTCATGCTGCAGTAGGCGGCCATCCATTGTAACAAAACCCCACCTCCTCCTTGTCCGTGATAGGCGGAACACTAATCCCAGCATTGTATCAGTTTTCCATCTATCACAGACGTGGAGGAGGCGGGGCTTTGTTACAATGGACTGACACGGCAGCATGCCACGGGGATATCCGAGTATAAGCCTAGGGGGGCTTTTTCAGCATCAAAAAATGTGCTGAAAAAGTTGGCTTATACTCAAGTATATACTGTGTGTGTGTGTGTGAGCACAATGTCTCTAACATCTACTAGCTCTGTGATGTCATCATGGAGAAGTCGAAGAGGACTCCAGTGGCAACCTGTGAAGTTTTGATGAACTCCATGCCCAAAAGTGTTAAGGCAGTGCTGGAAAATAATGGTGGCCACACAAAATATTGATACTTTGGGACCAATTTGGACATTTTCACTTAAGGGTGTACTCACTTTTGCTGCCAGCAGTTTAGACATTAATGGCTGTGTGTTGAGTTATTTTGAGGGGACAGCAAATTTACACTGTTATGCAAGCTGTACACTCACTTATTTACATTGTAGCAAAGTGTAATTTCTTCAGTGTTGTCACATGAAAAGATAGAATAAAATATTTACAAAAATGTGAGGGGTGTACTCTTGTGAGATACTGTGTGTTTATGTATGTATGATATGTGTATATGTCTATATATATATATATATATATATATATATATATATATATATATATATATATATATATATATATATATATATATACACATCATGGGCCAGATCCACGAAGTGCGGCGCTTCTCTCCGTCCGGCGTAGTGTATCTCTGATACACTACGCCGCCGTAACTTACATCTTTTTTTTGTATCCTCAAAGAATTTCCGCCGTAAGTTACGGCGGTGTAGTGTAACTTAGGCGGCGTAAGGGCGCGAAATTCAAATGTATGTGATGGGGGCGTGTTTTATGTTAATACGTCGTGACCCAACGTAAATGACGTTTTTTTTAATGGCGCATGCGCCGTCTGTGGGGGTATCCCAGTGCGCATGCTCGTAATTAAACCGGAACAAGCCAATGCTTACGACGGTGACGTCATTCTACGCAAAGCCCTATTCGCGAACGACTTACGCAAACGACGTAACATTTTCAAAATTCAACGCGGGAACGACGGCCATACTTAACATAGGATACGCCTCATATAGCAGGGGTAGTTGCTATATGCAGAAAAAAGCCTTACGTACGTTCGTGGATCGCCGTATCTAGCTAATTTGCATACTCGACGCGGAATTCGACGGAAACGCCACCTAGTGCCCAGCGTAAATATCCACCTACGATCCGACGGTGTACTAAGACGTACGCCTGTCGGATCGAGCCCAGATTCAAGTCGTATCTTGTTTTGTGGATACATAACAGAGATACGACGGGGCATTTTAAAAATTATGCGGCGTAATTAGGGGTGCAACAGATCAAAAAACTGACGGATTGGATGAATCCTCGGATCAGAGTCACGGATCAGATAATTTTTCAGATCAGAAAAAAAAGACAAGACAAATCCTTGTTACACCCACCGGAGTTTTAGATTTCACAGTTATTTTCAACACACAACTGAGCTTATGTGTTTAAATACAGTTGGCCGGATTCAGAAAGACCTTAAGCAGACGTATCTACTGATACACCGCGTAAGTCCACGAATGCGCCGTCGTATCTATGCGCCGTACCCACAAAACTAGATACGCCTGAAAATATGCAATTGAGGGAGATACGGCGATTCAGAAACGTACGTTTGGCCGGCGCAGGCTACGCATGGTGCACGTAAGCTGTACGTCCGGCTTAAAGTTACCCCTCATAAAGCAGGGGTAACTCTGCACCAGACTTGCACAGGTCAGCTGGAGAGCAGCTACAACAGCACCGTAACGGACAAGCTGAGCAACCACACTTGCAGGACAATACATCTGTATGCCAACATGCCAAGGGCAGCCGTGGTCATAGCACTACTGCGTCTACAGGCACGGAGGAGGGCACGGGAGAGGATATACCGCACGCGCATGAATGTCTTTGGCATGGGTGATTTGGAGGTGTATCGCATCTTCAGATTCAGCCCTGCTGCCATCCTGGAATTAGGCACAACCCTGCATGATGACATCACCAGCCAGACACAACGCGTACATGTAGTGCAGCCACTAGTCAAGGTACTGGCAACAGTGCATTTCCTTGCAAGTGGATCTTTTCAGCGTACAAGTGGAGTCGTGGCTGGGATGTCACAATCCAGCATGAGCAGATGTGTGCACCAGGTTGTCCCCGCAATCCTCAGACGCATGTCCAACCACTTCATCAAACCCACCCATGAGCATCTGCGGCAGAAGGCAATGCAGGATTTCTACGGAATTGCGGGATTCCCACGCACCGTGGGGGCCATTGATTGCACACATGTGGCACTACGGCCCCCCCAAGCCACAGAGCACATATACCGTAATCGTAAGCATTGGCATTCCATCAACGTACAGGTGATAGCCGATGCCCAAAGCCTCATATGGCACGTCTGTGCCAAACCCCCCCGGGGCCAGCCACGACAGCTACATATACCGTCAAAGCACCATCCCCCCAGAATTCGAACAGAATGTGTACGGGAACAGCTGGCTGGTTGGTGAGTGACATGGGAGTCAGGCATGACTGTCCGACCCCATGATGCAGACATCAGGAGGGGCACATACACGACTAACATCCTCCTGTCTTTTCCCTTCCAGGTGACACTGCATATGCACTTGGGCCCCATCTCATTCCGGAATCCCGAAACCAGAGGAGAGAGAAAATACAATGCTGCACACATACGTACCCGTGCAGTGGTTGAACGCACATTTGGCATCCTGAAGTCCCGTTTCCGATGCCTGGATAAGTCAGGGGGACCCTGTTGTATTCCCCAAACTTTGTGTGCCAGATCATCGGTGCATGTTGCATGCTGCACAACTATGCCATGAGAAAGGGCCTGGAGATTGACATACGTGATGACCTGACCCCCGAACCACACAGTCCTCCCCTAACCGAGGCTACCCCATCTGCTGAGGGAAGAGCAGTTAGGAGATGCCTTGTGGTAGGCATCTTTGCACGTTAAACACACACACATTCCTCATGGCACAAGGAGAATGCACGCATGCACACCACTGTGGTCCCTAGCTCACACACACCACATCCACCCCACATTGGATTAGCCCAAGTCCACCATGCAGGACTTGGGAGCAGCAACACTGCGCCAATGCCCCAATGGTGTCGCTGTCCATTCATACCACATTCACACGGTCGTGGGGATAACCTCTCCCTGACGACCCAAGGCGACACACCTTACTGGCAGGTATGTCACCCCCACATTCACACACCAGTCACACTGTAGCCTGCACTACTGACTGTGTGCATACACTACAAAAATAAATTATCTCATAATCTGAGTATAAAACAAACATAAATAAACTCATAATCTGAGTACTAAAAAATAAATAAATACACCAACTGAACATAAAAGAAAAAGTAATAAAGGGAATCATCTGCCCTGTCGTGGGCCTTGCATGGTGCCACGGCTCCTGCTCCTCAGTTGCCTGGGGGGAGCCTCAGGTGGTGGGGTGGGGCATCTGCAGGAGGATCATCCCCCGTTCTCTTCCTGGCTGCCTGCCCTCCAATGCCAGGGCAATGCGGTGGAGAAAGTTATTGGTCTCAGCCTGCATCCGCAGCTGGCGGGTGGTGGTGTTGCGCTGGTGGCGCCTTGTCTGCCTCCCCTCCTCCTGTACGGCCGCTGCCAGGCTCCTGACCTCTGTGACAAGGCCTGCTGTTATGGCCTGCAGCTCCCCCAGACAGGTCACAATAGCTGTGCAGTTCCCACTCACATCCTGCAGGCTGTCAGTGATGGAGGTAGTCTGAACAGCCTGCTGGGTGAGGGCCTGCTGCACAGCCAAGGTGCAGGCAGCCTGGGTCTGGGCCGAGGAGGCCAGGCTGTCTGCCACACGGTGCAGGTCAACCACTAAGGCACCCATATGGTGGGTCTGCCGGGCCTGGTCCCTCGCTAGATTCTCCTCCAAGGCATCTGGATCACCCCTGGTCTTTCGGGTAGCCTTATTGGGGGCAGGAGAAGCTTGGGGCCGACTGTATGGGGAGGCCCTTGAGGGAATATCCCTGATGGGGGAGGAGGCCCTTGAGGGGATATCCCTGATGGGGGAGGAGGTCCTTGAGGGGATATGCCTGATGGGGAAGGAGGCCCTTGAGGGGATATCCCTGATGGGGGAGGAGGTTTGGGAGGGTCCTGGGATGGGGGTCTCCTCCACGAGGTAGAAAACATCATCCAGAGCACCGTGCTCCTCCTCTACTTCCTCTAGAGGAGAGGTGTGGGCACTCTCCTTCAGGGATGGCGTGGGTCGCCCAGCAGCCGACGACGGCCCAGCTCCCTCCAGCACATCTGTGGATGACACAAAACATTCACATGTTGGTGGACACAAACACTTGTCACATGTTCCCTTCCACCCCCTCACATGCTACACACCGGAGAGAAGATAAAACACACTTACCTGTCCTCAAGACCTGCTCATCAGGAGTGAGGGTGATCTTAGTGTCTGGTCCACCTCCTGTGCCCGTGGCATGCCTCCTGATCGTGGCCACCTTCTCTTTGACCAGACACCGCAGGTCATTAATTTTTTTTGAAATGTCCTTTGGGGTCCTTATCTCCTGGCCAAGGGCATTCAACTGCGTTGTTATCTCCTGCAGGATCTCGTCCTTCTGGACCTTGCTGGTCGTGCCACTCTGTGCCCCATGGAGGCACGCGCCGTACTTGGAGATGGCATCGATAACAATTGCCTTCTCCTCAGGGGTAAAAATGTTCTTCCTCCGATCCTTACCGGTCACTGGTGCAGACATGGCTCCAAATGCAAAAGTACTAGCACCAAAAAATGCTTGTGTACTTTTGCACTTGACGGGCGCATGTCTGGGCGTATTTATGCACTGGTCGTAGGTGGTGGGCCGGCGTATCTTAGGGGTTACGCCGGGTGTAGTTGTGAGCATGCGCAGATGGGTGCGGTCAATTCATCCATGTCACAGCGCATGCGCCGTTTAAGATACGCCCGACGTAAACCACTGCGACACGTTCAGACCATCATTTGCATGGGCTGATGCCCACTTACACTTACGCTGGCCTACGCCTTGGAAAATACGTTACGCTGTCGCATCTTGGTGAGTAATGGCTTTCTGAATACACTACATGCCTCTCCGCGCTGCTCCGGCGTAGTGTAAAAAAGATACGCTACGCCGGCATAAATATGCGCCAATGTATCTGAATCTGAGTCTACATGTTAAATTTTAAAAGCCGCAGCAAACCTGCTGACCTTACATGGTTGCTAATGTGAAAGAACACCTCTGATTTTCACATTTAACTAAATGTGAAAATCAGAGGTGTTCTGTCACATTAGCAAGCATGTAAGGTTTGCTGCTGCTTTTAAAATTTAACATGTAAACAGTCCGTTGGATTTCCAAATACTGTATTTAAACATATAAGCTCCGTTTTGTGTTAAAGGGAACTGTGAAATCTAAACCTCCGTTGGGTGTAACAAGATGTCCGCTTGCCCCCTTTTCACTATCATTACCATGCAGGAGTGTGGGGTGGAGCAAGATGGCGGCGACGAAACGTCACTTAATGATGAGAAAGCCGCCACCGGGTGTACCAAGATGGCCGCCGCTCTGGAGCGAGGCCGAAGCCGGGGACTTTCCTATGGCTGAGGCTGCGGAGCGCTCCGCGGATCGTGTGGTGTGCCGATCCGAACAGGGTGACCCGTTCGGATCACGGATCGGTGACGATCCATTGCACCACTAATATATGTATGTATGTGTGTATATATATATATATATATATATATATATATATATATATATATATATATATAAATTATTAGAAAAAAATTCTAACAGAATAAAATGGGCGTCGTTGCAATACTTTGTCACATATTTGCGTAGCGGTCTTACAATCCCATTTTTTTGGGCAAAAATTAAATTTTTTTACTTAAAAAAATAAGACAACAGTAAAGTTAGCCCAATGGCCGTGTGTCTTTTTAAATTTCCTTTTGTGGAAGAGTTTTATTCTTCTTGTGGGGTCAAGAGTATGGTATTTGTACATTGAAATCATATCCCCTCTCAAGCATCTCTTCTCCAGAGAGAATACATTCAGTGCTTGCAGCCTCAAAAAGATTTTAAACTGTGGCAGAGGTTCACCATCCAGCAGGACAACAACCATAAACATACAGCCAGAGCTACAATGGAATGGTTTAGATCAAAGTATTCATGTGTTAGAATGACCCAAATTGAAAATCGGCGCCAAGGGTGGATGTGGGCGGAGCCTAGCGGGTAGGCAATGCTGAGCTAGAGCTCCGCTCCGTGACAGAGATTGACCCGCAAATAACGGTGGAACACCGTGGGCATAACTCCTGGGCAAAGCTTCAGGAAGGGTGAGAGAACATTTTTATACGCTATGGTGCTGAAAGGAACGAGAGGAAAGGGGAAATTGCTTCACAGCAGCGGCGCGCAGCATCCCCAGTCTCCTCAGCATCTCAAAATCACCTCAGAGAGAAAGGCGCCAGCCCCCTCTGAGGGATTCACCTCAGTGAAGCAGAAAAAGGCCAGCGTTAAAAGCGCAAAACAAATGGCTTCTCTCAATACTACTGTCTCAGATAGTGAGGAGGATGACAATGTGACAAACCCCACAGCAATATGTCACAGCACAGCGGTACCCACAAGTCTCCTGAGGCAATTTGAAAATATGCTGCACAAGGCGCTCCAGACCACTTCAGATCAGATAACAAATAGCCTGACTAAAGAAATTAGGGAGCTTGGGGGCCGCACAGAAGTACTTGAGACTAAAATGGATGATTTAGAAGCTTACACTCAGGACTGTGTATCTGAAATTGACACCTTAAAAGAAGAAAACTTGATATTGCAAAATAGATTGGAGGAATTCGAAAACAGAGCCAGGAGATCAAATTTGAGGTTCAGGGGACTACCGGAATCTATCATTGACCTAAATGGTACAATGTTGGCACTGTGTCAGGAAATATTACCTGGGATACCAGCTGACAGGCTGGAAATGGACAGAGTTCACCGAGCACTAACGTCCAGGAAGGCTGATGGTCCCCCTAGGGACATCATAGCTAAATTTCATTTCTATAGAACAAAGGAGCTGATTCTGCAGACCACCAGAGAGAAGAGCAAGCTAACTTTTCAGGGGAATGACTATCAAATCTTTGCGGACATTTCGCAAATGACAATCAACAAAAGGAGAGAAATGAGACCCCTCCTATACGAATTGCAGCAACGCCAAATCAAATATCAATGGGGCTTCCCTTTCTCCCTGCGATTCACCTGTCAAGGCACAAAAATTGTGTGTAGAACACCAGCTCAGCTTCAACAGGCCCTGCTGGACTTCAAAATAATTGACAGACCTCCGTCGGCAACTGCAGCCCGCAGAAGATCAGCTTCCACTTCGCCACGGGACAACTCGCCGCTTCAGAACCACAACAATGGCATCCAGCAATTACATAAGAGAGGCAGATTTGTGGAACAAGCACAGGAGCAAGAAGACACGATGGACTGAGATCTGCAAGCAAGTCAGTCTTACCCACCTTTAGACTTCTAGTCTTTCACCCAAACCTTGGTTGTATGACTCAATGAGTTTACAAGTTTAAGTAGAAGTTCATGAGTTTCTAAGTTAGCAAATTTATTAGAGCAGAAACTCCCTATTATCATTTTTAATTGAGTTAGTGCTTTCCCTTTTCTCTTTATTATCAATCTCCCCAGACTTTCCAGGCTCAGGGGCTATATATCTTGCCTCATATTCACTCAGCAACTCCTAATCCCTTCGCCGCGTGACTGGCACACTACCCCACCTACTGGGTGGCCAAGCCACCCTGGTACCCTAAATGTACCTAAAGCAATGCTCCATCATCCTTTTTCCACAACACTTAGCATACCAACAGTAAATGGGAATGCCGGCACTTAGGTCATTCTTCACAATAGGCCCTCTGTCCGATAGCATCAGTCCATCGCCCCAACCATAATGTTTCGGATGTAGGATTCCTCCAGTACCCTTTATTCAAACACAGACACTTCTTGATGCTCCCCTTTATCACCTTATCACCTTGACTTGCAAATTACCCTCCATAGATAGACTAGTAGCCCCTACTTTTACACGGAATCTCCTATAACGTTGCACTCACGGTTTCCATTAGGGATGCTTACCGGAAATTGTTAGGACGCGGGTCTCCCTCGATCGGAACCCACATGCGCCACACACGGCTCCCCTCTGACCCCCGCAGTTATTTGCGAGGGTCTGACGTGGGCCCAATTCTCCCTGACCGGGCACCTCCCCCCCGTTCACGGACCAGACTTACAAGTTTGTTCTAGGTATTGATGCACATATGTTTATTTTATTTTAATGTGCTGTCTTTTTCTTTGGAAATTTTCGTTTTTAGGTCTCCCCCCCTCCCCCCCCCCTTATCCTCAGTCTGCATGGATTAGATCGGGAGATCGATGTACAGGACACCAAGGTAAGAACATTGAGATGGTTTGGCTATCATGGCTCCTTTGAATGTATTAACCTTAAATGTACAGGGCCTCAACATACCACAGAAACGGGTTAAGGCGTTTAGACACTTCCAAGCTAAGAAAGCACATATCATATGTTTACAGGAGACACACTTCACTCCCAGTACGACCCCTAAATTCTTTCATGCCTCCTACCCACAGATCTTTACCGCATCAGCTAGTTCCAAAAAAAGGGGCACCCTCATAGCCTTTCATAGATCAACGCCATTCACAATTAAGTCTGAAATCATAGACCCAGAAGGTCGTTACAACATCCTGACTGGCCACATCTTGGATAAGGCGGTAACAATTGTATCGTATTATGCCCCAAATTTAAATCCCTTGCCATTCATGTCGCATCTGCTGCAAGTGATAAACTCGCATAAATTTGGATCCCTTATTATTTGTGGGGACACTAATCATGTCCTTCTCCCTTTTTTGGATAAAACACCCTTCTCCCCCGCGAAACAAGTCAAAAGAACCCTATCCACCTTGTTGGCTAAATATAATTTAGTGGACTCCTGGAGGGAAACGAGCCCCACTAAACGCAAGTACACGTACTATTCGAGCCCCCATAAGTCGTCCAGCCGCATAGACCACATACTCCTGACGATAGGCATGCTGCCGGAGGTGTTGGATTCCGACATCGTGCCTATTCCATGGTCGGATCATAACGCGGTTCTCACTACATTAGCCTCCATAATCCCCAAAAAACAGGACCCAACATGGTATCTACCAGACAAAATTCTCAAACACCCCATGTACAGGACTATAGTTGAGCAAGAGTTAAGTGAATATATAACATTAAATAAGACCCCTGACGTCTCCCCGTTAACTCTTTGGGAAGCCCACAAGCCAGTGCTAAGAGGGAAAATACAGAAGCACGCTGGGACTTTTAAAAGAGAACGAAAGCAACTTTCCTATAAATTAGAAAACGAACACGATTTGGCCTTTGAGGCCTTCCAATTCGATCACTCACCTAAAGCAAAAGCCCGACTAGATAAAGCACGTACGGAATATGACCTATTCCTCTCGGACTCGGCGGACAGGGCGATACTCCGGACCAAGCACTTTTTTTACAAAAACGCAAATAAATCAGAAACTCTTCTTGCGAAGTCGCTCAACTCCATTAACAAAGCATATAAGCCTATCCAACTTAAAATGGCAAACGGTATAATCTCTAGTAACCCAGTCAAAATAGTACAAAAATTCAGCTCTCACCTTAAAAAACTGTACGCAGAAACTAACACATTTAGCAAACAGGACACGGAAGACTTCTTTTCTGATTTACATTTGCCACAACTAAACATGTCTCAAAGTGCTCTAATGGATGAACCGATCACGCAAGAAGACGTCCTACAGGCTGTCGCTGAACTAAAATTAAATAAAAGACCGGGTCCGGACGGGTTCACTGCCCGTTATTATAGATCATACAAAGACCTACTTTCTCCCATGATGGTGGAAGCCTTTAACGATCTACTAAATCGGAGGTCCTTTAGACAAGAGTCTCTCACGGCCACTATCTGCATGATTCCCAAACCGCACTCCGATTCCACCTGCTGCGACAATTACCGCCCTATATCCATGTTAAACACAGACATAAAATTACTAGGTAAGATCTTAGCCAATAGATTGAACAAAATCATAGGAACCCTGATACACCGTGACCAAGTGGGCTTCATGCCCAATACGCAGGCAGGGGACAATATCAGAAGGGCATGCTTACTGGCAAATATAGCTAAAAAAAGGAAAATTCCAGCCTGCTTTCTATCCCTAGACGTCAGGCAGGCCTTCGACTCAGTCCCATGGTCATATATGGAATTTACGCTGAAGAAATGGGGCTTTGGCCCCAACTTTACAAATTGGGTCCTGCAATTATACCAGAACCCTAGAGCGTACGTGAAATATGCGGGCTACAAATCTGAAACCTTTAATATACAAAGGGGAACCAGACAAGGCTGCCCACTTTCCCCATTATTATTCGCCCTCCTGATAGAACCCTTAGCCCAAAAGATTAGAGTGGATCCTAAAGTACTCGGTATCGAGTTGGGCGGCGTTAATCACAAACTTTGCCTCTATGCTGACAATATACTGTTGTTCCTCTCATCTCCACAAGTAACGGGTCCAAACTTACTCCCAATCTTACACCAATTTGCGTCCATATCAGGCTTGGCAATAAACCCCAGGAAATGCTCGGCATTGAACATTTCTCTTTCTAGTACGGAACTGTTGGCAGCAAAAGTGGGCCTCCCTTTTGAGTGGCCAACTAGAAGCATTTCATACCTGGGAATACATTTGACTGCAGACATTTCAGATCTCTATGCGCATAACTATCCAGTCCTCCTGAAACATTTGACGACTTTATTAAAATCCTGGGCCCTACTCCCTCTTTCCTGGTTTGGAAGAATCGCGGCTGTGAAAATGACCTTACTACCCAAGCTCCTATACCTTTTTAGAGTGCTCCCTATATCCATACCGGCTCACTACTTCAGGATAATACAAAGGAGAGTTTCATCCTTCGTATGGGGTACCTCCAGGCCAAGGATCAAACCTCAAATATTACATCGCCCAAAGTCAGCAGGAGGGCTAGGTTATCCTAGCTTCGTAAATTATTACCGAGCAGCACAAATGGCCACAATAGTCAAATACCATGCTAAGCAAGAGGCACCATTATGGGTGTCTATTGAGGCGATGGAATGCGACCCAATTTCAATTTCGAACCTATTGTGGATCACCCCTAAACAAAGAAAGCACATAACTAATCCCATCATGAAACATTCACTTTCCCTGTGGGACAAAATTAAAAATAAACACCGCTTGATGTCTCCTTCAGCCCCCCTGCTGTCTTTTATTAAAAACCCTGCTTTTTACCCAGCCTGGGTCTATCCTAACTCCTTTAAGGAATGGACGGATCGAGGCTGCATACGAAAATATCAATTCTTCGACTCAACAGTAGTGACCCCTTTCACAACCTTAAACAAAACTCACGGCATACCCCCGAAGGAAATTTTTCGATACCTCCAGATAAAAAACTTCTTTCAACCCTCAGCCGACACGACAATAGTGTCAAACCAATTATCCGCCTTTGAAACTATTTGTAACGGTAATCCTCATGCCAGAAAAGTAATTTCTATCTTATTCTATCTTACTCCCAGCTACTCACGCACCCGAGGTCAGGGAAGTTGTCTTACATGAGTAAATGGGAAGATGATTTAGGAATTGAACTGGCACAAACTGAATGGGATCAAATATGGAACAATACCAAAACGGTATCCACTAATATAATAGCAGCAGAAACAAACTACAAAGTACTCTCCAGATGGTACTTAGTCCCGACCAGGGTGGCAAAATTCTCGCAGACATATTCTGATTTATGCTTTAGAGAATGCTCAGACAAAGGAACTTACTTCCATACCTGGTGGTCGTGTCCAAAAGTGCACGAGTTTTGGCTGGAAATTTTCAAATTAATCAAAGTCCTCACGAATAAAACAATCCCCATGGACCCCAAAATTGCCCTGCTCAATTTAAAGCCAGACGGTATTTCACATGCTCGATTCACTTTGACAAGGCAGCTTTTAACAGCAGCAAAACAAACCATTGCGAAAGCTTGGAAGTCCCCAAATGTGAATCTAAACGAAACTATCAACAGAATGAACACAGCTATGATATACGCCAAGATAACTGCGATAGAGATGGACACGATCGCCAGGTTTGAGGATACATGGAAGCCCTGGTTGGAATATGTCACGAAAAAAACGTTTAATGGTGATGTTTTGATGCCATGGTAGCCCAGCCATTACACAGGTATCCTGTCAGAAACTTCTGCTCTACTGAAATGTCCCCGATCTAGTCCTGCAGACTCCCTGACCCCACCCTTCCCTCTCCTTCCTCCCCCTTTCAGTTCTCCTTCTCCCTTTTATTTTATTTACTTATTTGTTTTCTGTTACTTACATTACTTTCGAATGTGTTTCACCTTATTGTGTAGTCTTTCTCATAGCACTAAGTACCTAAATAATAAGCCATACCTCTTTGATCGACCTGAGGCTTTGGTCAAGATGGAAGTTCCATGAGACGCATAGAACCGAACCACAAAGACTAACAACAATTGCTAACAATAACCGGAAAGTTTTTGGACTATAAACTGTACTGTTTGTTCCCTCTTGATCCCTGTTTAGTTATTAGTTAAGCCATTGATGCTAGAGAAATGTAATGAGCTAAGTAAAGACACCACTCTTTATTAGTTAATTCACTTGTAAAAGCAGGACTTTCTTTTCGCCTAAGGTCGATTTTGTTTGATAACATGCTTGTACAAATGTCAACTACACAATAAAGATCTTTTGACAAGGAAAATCGGCGCCAAGACTTGAAAATTGCTGTTCAGATGCTATCCATCCAATCTGACAGAGCTTGAGCTATTTTTTAAAGAAAAAAGGGCACAAATGTCACTCTCTAGATGTGCAAAGCTGGTAGAGATATACCCAAAAAACTTGCAGCTGTAATTGCAGTGAAAGGTGGTTCTACAAAGTATTGACTAGGGGGACTGAATACAAATGTACACCACACTTTTCACATATTTATTTGTAAAAAAACAAAATTGAAAACCATTTATTTTTTTTCCTTCTACTTCAAAGTTATGTGCCACTTTGTGTGGGTCTATCATATAAAATACATTTTAATTTTTGGTTGTAACGAAATGTGGGAAGGGGTATGAATACTTTTTCAAGGCTGTGTGTGTGTGTGTGTGTGTAAATTTGCTGTCCCCTCAAAATATCTCAACACACAGCAATTAATGTCTAAACCGCTGGAAACAAAAGTGAGTACACCTCTAGGGGAAAATGTCCAAATTGGGCCCATAGTGTCAATATTTTGTGTAACCACCATTATTTTCCAGCATTGCCTTAACCCTCTTGGGCATGGAGTTTACCAGAGCTTCACAGGTTGCCACTTTTACTCCTCCATGACGATATCACAGAGCTGGTGGATGTTGGAGACCTTGTGCTCTTCCACTTTTCGTTTTGAAGATGCCCCACAGATGCTCAAAAGGGTTTAGGTCTGGAGACATGCTTGGCAAGTCCATCATCTTTACCCTCCTTAGCAAGACAGTGGTCGTATTGGAGGTGTGTTTGGGGGCATTATCATGTTGGAATACTGCTCTGTGGCCCAGTCTCCGATGGGAGGGGATCATGCTCTGCTTCAGTATGTCACAGTACATGTTTTTACCGACAGCACTCATGCAGCCCCAGACCATGACACACCCACCACCATGCTTGACTGTAGGCAAGATACACTTGTACTGTAGGCAAGACACACTTGTCTTTGTATTCCTCACCTGGTTGCCGCCACACACGCTTGACTCCATCTGAACCAAATAAGTTTATTTAGCTGGGTTCAGTTTGAGCTTGGTTTAGCAAACCCAGCGGGAAGTTTGCCAACTCTGAACTTAGTGCCAGACCCCAACAAAGTCTACAGGAGGCTAAACTAGCTATTTTATTCTGTCCTTTTTCAAGCCTAATAGGCAAAATATTGTTATAAAGGGAACAGCATTGCCAATATTGTTTTAAATTCTTGGAAGAAAGTCTTGTTTAATAAAAATTGAACACACCCACGCCATGAAAAAGTCCAGCCACCTGATTATGTTTCTCTTTCCTACTCATAGTGGTGCGATGTACTGTATATAACAGCTCCAGGGATCTTGGGTGAGGTCAGTGATGTATCCTGGGTTTAGATTTAGTAGCCACAGATTTTTTTGTCAGTGGACTGGACAACGTGGGCCAAATAGTTTGCCAAAGTCCACAAACAAAAAATGGTCTGGGTTTAAGTTGAACCCTAGGAATCCTTACTGTTGCTCATGTCAGAAATTCAGAGCTGGAGTGTGTCTCATCGTCGCAAACTACAGTGAACGGGAGTGAACCACAACTGCGGTTAGGGAAATAATTAAATGCACCTCCCTATGTTATGTGAGATTTCAGTACTAGGCCCCAGGCGTCACTCCAATCAGAGAAGAGGAGTTTGGGGGGGGGGGTCACTACATCATCTCTCTCACATATAGGAATGCAGTGAGCTACTAAGGGCGGAGGTATCACAACATGCCTCCAACCGCTAGTGTAGAAAATTTACAATAAAGATCAACGAGCACGACTGCATTAAAGATTCCAATGCACTACTCTTATGCAAGTGATTATCAGTACGGGACCCCAAGCGTCACTCCAATCGGAGAACAGGAGTTTGGCAGTTCTCTACATCCTATCACTTAACACAAGGAAAGCATTGGGCTACTAAGGGAGGTGGTATTACAACATACGTTCCAACCTTAGCCAAGAAAAGGTATAACGAACATGTTCAGTATTTTAGGGCGGAAGCCCGTATACAAATAACAACGAATGTCAAGCACGTAGCATATGATAATACTGTATGCAAGTAGGAACAATTGTCAAGCACGAAGCATATGAAAATACTATATGCAAATAGCAATTACTTGAAAGAGTAACTTTAGCGTAAAAGATCTGACGGTGTATATGGCTTTAAGATAACAGTTGTGGGATATTTGAAAGCACAACACGTAATGCCAAGCAGCATAGTAGTAATGGTACTTATCTGTTTGCAGAGGATGAGAGTACGCAGAGTATTGCAGCAGCAATGGGATTCCGTCATGGAGTGTCTCCTGGTGCAGGATATCTTGGGTACGTGTCCCCAGCCACAACAGTAAGATGGGCAGCGTGGAAGGAGGCAGTAGATCACCAAGAGGTAGCATGGAACTGGGTTACGCTGGTACTCAGTTGAGCGGATTTGCTAGTAGCTTGCATTTTTAAAAGTAGCCAAGCTGGCTACAGCCGACAATAATAGAACAGCGTGCAATATGTACGCTGTTTCCTTTATAGGTGTGAGGCAGGTGTATGGAGAAACATGGATGATCCGCAGCGCACTTCTGCGTTCCAGGCTGCAGCGCACCCGGCGCCGGGCGATGACGTCATCGCGCGGTCCCCGTATGCGTTCAAGTAGAGACAGATGGCTGCAAGAGGGATATTTTGCAACTGAATAAAGAATGTCACATTTATTTAGGAACTAAGGGCCAGATCCACAGCCAGCGGGCTTAACTTAAATCTTCCTATTTAAGTTACACCGCCGCAAAAGTTCTACCTAAGTGCCCGATCCACAAAGCACTTACCTAGAAATTTTCGGCTGTGTAACTTAAATCTGTCCGGCGCAAGGTGTGCCCAATCTAATGGGGCGAGTCCCATTTAAATTAGGCGCGCTCCCGCACCGGACGTACTGCGCATGCTCCCGACGCGATTTTCCCGACGTGCTTTGCGCGAAGTTACGTTACGCCGAGTTTTGTGAATCGCGCCGGGTAAAAAAAGTTGCGTCGGGAAAAAAAAGAGATGCGGCGGAAAAATTTTTTTTTAAAAAACAATTTGACAGCGTCGCGGGAAAGAAGGGTCTACTTTTACATGGTGTACTAACTTTACACTTTGTAAAAGTAGCCCTAATTTTGCGTTTGCAAACTAACAACTTACGGAGACTTCACGAAACCGCTTCGTGGATCTCCGTAAGTGCTAATTTGCATACCAGACGCGGAATTTCGACGAGAAATGCCCCCAGCGGCGGCCGAGGTACTGCATCCTAAGATCCGACAGTGTAAAACTATTACACCTGCCGGATCTTAGGAATATCTATGCGTAACTGATTCTGTGAATCAGTCGCATAGATAGAAACAGGGATACGATTCCCTACGCCACGGGATGAGGACGTGACGTGCGTGAGGGTGGGAGGTGCCGGAGCGCTCCACGGCCCGGGGCAGCGAGAGGCGGAGATCCGACGGAGCCAGCACCGGTCCGGTGGAAGTCAGCGTGGGAGGCTGACACCTCGGAGACCGGAGTCGGAGACCTGCCCAGCCCCGCTCAGCGGGACCTAAACTCTCCGACGGGACCCGGGTCTCAACAGACATCCGTCAGATGAAGCGCCGTATGATAAGAAGTGAAGAGGTGGAGCAGCGGCTGCGAAAGGTCCCGAGGTTGGGTGAGACGCTTATCTGAGCCGAGCGGCACAGGGCGCCGTCCCGGCCCCCCCCCCCCCCCGGAATCCCCCCTCCCCCCCCCTGAAGGTTCTGTGATCCCAAAAGGGAAAAAAGAGGGAAAGAAAAATCTTTTTTTTTTTTTTTCTTTTTTCCTTTTATATAAAATATACATATTTTCTGCCATGATTTAGAGAAAACTGATGAGTAAGTCTGGGTTGTGACACTACTTGCCGTGATTATGGGAATCCTGACGGACTGTGATTAATACAATACTCATCTTGATTGTGGGATCACTGATAAAAGTAAGCTGGACTGTGATATAAGGCAATAGGTGCATCCTGTCAGTACTGATAAAAAAGTAGGGGCTGTGATATAATGCAATAATCGCCTAGATATTGGGAGCTCTGATAAATAAGCCTGAAAAGCATGCTGTAGAAATTTTATGTGTGACCTACTGATCAAGGGAAGTTATACTGGACAAAGTCCCATTTTATATACTGTTTCTTTTTTCTCCTCTACATACGTATAAGAGGATTGTGTATATACAATAATTTATAAAGCAGCAGGACTCCCCTTGTACGTAAAAGAGTCGCAGTGATCAACTAATGCGGGACACACAGAGAGACTAGCGCGGCAACGTTCCGTGCGCTAAGGTACCAGTGCGTCAAGAGACTCTGAATTGAGATATATCACCAGGTGCCTATAAGAGATACTACATCTTATCAGATTAAGCCCCTGGGTAACTTCCTGCCGCAAGGTGACCGCATAAACTATAATACACAGAATTATACGCAGTGTACAACCCAGTGAAGACAAGTCTTAAAAGTTTAAAGAGTTGCCTTCACTCAAAGCACAGACTCACATACAAAACCTCACTGGATGCTTGGGAAATCCAACCCTGAAAAAGGCTACCCTGGGTAAGGAGGGCACACCAGAGAAAACACCGCAGCCTAAGCCCTAAAATACACGGTGGACAGCCCTCACATAGAAAGATAAAGCTACAGCTGGCTTGACCACTGTGGTAATAGAGCTGGGTACCCCCACTCCGGGTCATTCTGTCAGTTTCCTCCACTCTGTGTTCCCTTTAGGGGACCCCTCTATTGTATTCCCTCTCCTTTTGGGTGCCCCCGCCCGGCTCCTCTATCTCTCTTATCTCCTTTTTCCCTGCTGCGCCCTATCTCCTCCCTTGAAGGGAGTAGAGAGAATAGCGAGAGGGGAATAGATATTTCCACACAGAGAAGCTCAGGCAAGGCTAAGTAAAAATATATCGTAGACTGTAAAAAGTCCTCATTCAAACTGGGGAAGAGAATTAGACCCTCCAATAAAATGAATAGATCGACGAGAGGGGTCACCGCAAAACCCACTAAGAATAACTCGGGGAATAGCTCCATACAGCAATATATGACTCAAGAGGGGAGTCTTAAAAGCCCGGGTCTTGCAAAAAAGACTGAAAAGAAGAAGAATGAATTAAAAAAGGGAGCAAGTAGTGCGGAGAGCTCTAAAAGTGAAACTACAATAGAAAGCGAGCAAGATCATAATAACACGGAAGTGTTGGTCTCGGACTTACAGGACACACAGCCCCCCACAAAGGCAGAAATGAATGCTATGCTATTAAGGATGGAAAATGTCATAAAGACAGAGATCAATAAGGTGAGAGTGGACCTCGGAGGACTCAGAGAAAGAGTAGTAGAGACAGAAAGGAGATTAGAGGAACAGGATCAAGAAATAAACACCCTGAAAGGGCAGGTTAGGGCCCTGACCGAGAGCCAGAGAATGGCGGCCTACAGGATAGAGGACCAGGAGAATCGCAACAGGCGACAGAATCTTAGAGTCAGAGCGATAGTAGAGGAAAAGGAGGAAGACCTCATGGAGATCATGAATACAATTTTTTGCCCTTTACTTGAGAGACCAGCAGAAACGAAGCCCCTCAAAATTGAAAGAGTGCATCGAGTGGGGAATCCTCAGATGATAGATAGATATGGGCCAAGAGATGTTGTTGTCCGGTTCAAGAATTTTGTTGATAAAGCAGAAATCTGGAGAAGACTTAGGGGGAAACCCCCCCTGAGATACAGAGAGACTGACTTACAAATATTCTCTGACCTATCTAAGGAAACGCTGGCAAGGAGAAGACAATTGAAACCACTCTTAGAGCTGATGCGGGCACAAAATATAAAGTACCAATGGGGCTTCCCGGCATGCCTAATAGGCATTAAGGGGGGTAAATCGGCTCGACTAAGATTTCCAGAAGAACTGAATGATTTCTGCTCTAAAATGCAGCTAGAACCCCCCGACTTGTCAACTTGGGTGGATTAGTGGGGCTCTGAATTGCCTGAATCTCCGGGATCGTGGACCGGGGGGGGGGGGGGGGGGGGGGGGGGGGGAGAGTCAAGGGAGTGCCCGAGCACCACCACAATTAGAGGAGTTGAGGGTGAAGGCGAGGAATTGCCCTTCCAAGGCTCATAGGCCAGGAATAGGCCAGGGGGGAGGAGGGAGGGGGGATTGGATGGGGAGGGAGGGGGGAGGGAGGGGAGAAGGGATGGAGGAGGGAGGGGGAGGGAATGGGAAGAGTGGGGGGGTGGGGGGAGGCAGGGAGACCATCTGACCGACTTCACAAGAAAATATTCCAAACACTTAAAAAAAAAAAAAAAGATATATGACAGATGTCAAGTTTCTCTCATATAATGTAAAGGGACTAAATTCCCATATTAAAAGACACAAAATTCTCTGTGAATTAACACAGTATAAAACAGATATTGCCTATCTTCAAGAGACCCATATTACCTTGGAATCCAATATAAAGCTCTACTCAACAGAATACCCGATATGGTATTATGGGGATACAATCTCATCGCGATCCCGGGGGGTTGCTATAGGATTCGCTCGTAGAATCCGATTCACATTGGTGGATAGACAAACAGACCCGGAGGGGAGATTTCTGTTCCTGAAAATAAAACTTGGGGGAGAGATCTATACCCTAGCTAATGTATACGCCCCCAATGTAAACTCAGTGAAATATATTAGTAAAATCATGAGAAAACTAAAAGAATTTGAAGAGGGCCATGTAGTTTTGATGGGAGATTTCAATTTCTGTATGAGTCCAAGCCTCGATAGTACGTCCTGTGCACAGGGGACAAATCGTGAGCAATTAAAAATACTGATAAAACAAATGACACAAAATCAAATGGTGGATGTATGGCGGATCCTCAATCCGAAGGCCCGCGACTACACGTTTTTCTCACCTGTGCATGGGACGTACTCGAGGATCGACTATGTCCTCGTCGACCACAGACTTCTGGAGAGTGTGATAGAAGTAAGGTGTGAGATCATGACGTTATCAGACCACGCCCCTATAACCTTAAAAATAAAAACTTCCATACAAAAAGACACACCACCAGAATGGAGATTGAATGAGAGTCTGTTGGGGGACGAGGAGGTAGTGGAGAGGATACAGAAAGAGTTGGAATGTTATTTTCAGGAGAACGACAAGGAGGGTATCTCAAGAGCATCCCTTTGGGAGGCCCATAAAGCGTATATAAGGGGAATCTTTATTGTAGAAGGGGCAAGGAAAAACAAAATAAGAACGAGTAAATTAAAAACACTAAGGGAGGAGATATATCGGCTAGAACAGGAACATAAGTCACAGGGGCAAAAGAGGGAAATATTTCATAAGTTGAGTATAAGAAGGGATGAATATAGAGCTCTGGCGGAACAAGAAACTAAGAAACATATAGACCGGACAGAGAGAGAAAGATACATCTGGGGAAACAAACCTAGTAAAAATTTGGCTAGAATGGTAAGAAAAAAGAAAACTAGGAATTTTATAGAAAAAATCAGAGACAGGAATGGTGACTTAGTATATGCGACAAATAAAATAGCAGAAGTATTCCGGAGCTACTATGAAGAACTTTATGATATTCAACAAAAGATCAGGTGCCCACGCGAAAAAATGGACAAGAGTAGGGAAATACTACAGTTAGCTAATCTCCCAAAATTAGAAGAAGAGGAGGTAGAAGAGATGGAAGGTTCAATAACGGAACAGGAAATAAGGGAGGCCTTAAAAAACACTCCTAAGGGGAAAAGTCCCGGGCCAGATGGCTTTACATCTGCCTACCTACAAAAGTTCAGTACCATTTTAATCCCCAGACTCTGCCAATACTTTAATGGCCTTGGAACTGACTATGAAATGAGTAGAGAGGCTTTAACAGCAACGATTACAGTGATCAAAAAAGAGGGAAAGGATAATACGACCTGTTCGGGTTATCGACCGATCTCACTACTAAACGCAGATACGAAACTGTATGCAAAAATTTTAGCGGAAAGAATGAAGGGAGCGATGACAGCCATCATTCACCCAGACCAGGTAGGTTTTATACCTGGGAGGGAGGGAAAGGATAATGGTGTGAGGGCGCTCCTTCTCCTGGAGCAGATCAAAGAAAGTGGGACCCCCGGTCTATTCCTGTCGGTTGATGCTGAGAAAGCTTTCGACAGGGTAGACTGGGGATTCCTGATACAAACCCTAGAATTCATAGGAATAGGTCCAGGGATGATAAGGAGAATAAAAACCCTATATTTCCACCCGTGTGCAAGGATCAAAATTAACGGATCCTTATCCGCCCCTTTTGAGATGAAAAATGGGACTAGGCAAGGGTGTCCCCTATCCCCCCTCCTCTTTGTCCTAGCATTGGAACCCCTCCTGGCAATGGTCCGACAAAACCCAGAAATCTATGGGGTAGAAGTAGGCGAAGATGAGCATAAATTGTCAGCCTTTGCTGATGATTTATTATTCTACATAAGCAGCCCAAGAGTCACCCTCCCGAAGTTAATAGATACCTTAAAACAATATGGCAAGGTCTCAAACTTTAAAATGAATACAACAAAAACGGAGATTTTGAATATTAATATCCACAAAGACGAAGAATTATATTTGCGGAAGAAATTTAATTTCTCCTGGCAAAGAGAGATAAAGTATTTGGGTATAAAAATGGCAAATACTTTGAAAAAAATATATAGAATAAATTTTATCCCCCTTCTCGACGAAATTAAAAGAGAAATTAAAACTATATACAATAGACCAATATCGTGGTTTGGGAGGATAAATGTGGTAAAAATGGTACTTATCCCCAAAATTTTGTATAAATTCCAAATGGTCCCAATTTATTTGCCTCCGTCATATATTAAAATAATTAACTCCCTTCTAATGAAATACATATGGAACAATAAAAAACATAGAGTCTCTGCCCAAATTCTAAAACGAACTAAGAAAAAAGGCGGCCTGGCTGTACCTGATATTAGATTATACTACAACGCTTCGGTCCTCACACGGGTTATAGAATGGGCTAAAGAGTCACAGGATAAAAGGTGGATAAGTATTGAATGTACCTTAGCGAGGGCACAGTTAGGGAGATCAATCTGGAACCCCCCACACTATAGAACCCTACACACGTCAACACACGCAATTACACATAACGCTTTAAGGATATGGGATCGATTACACAAACAATTAAAAACTAAATTCAACTCACCCCTTATAGATTTGAAAGAAAACGAATATTTTGCACCCGGGACTAAAGAGGTGGGTGGTAAGTGGATTAAAAATAGAACACAGTTAAAAGACATAACACTCCTGTGCTGTCAGGACATAAAGTCCTGACAGCACAATATCAAAAAGGAAAATACTTAAGAACGTGGATACCCTGGAAGACCTATACGGACTCCAGAGGAGAGGCTTAAGGAGGGTCGGGTCGAGCGTTATAGAAGAAGATCGAGAACGTTAAAGTGGTATGTGTATAGCTATTTGGGAAAATACAGAATTGTAGAGGGGTTGGGGGCGAGGAAACTTTTGACTTTTGATTTTCGACCCTTTTTTCCTTTTAACATTTTTTTTTTTTTTTTTTTTTTTTTCTTTTTTTTTTTTTTTTTTTTTGTTGTTGTTGTTGTTTTGTTTTGTTTTTGTTCTGTGTGTTAGTGTTTTGTATTTCTTGGATGCCCCTCCCGGGAATCTGGGGGGGGGAGAAAGATATGAATGAAAGAGATATATGCCTGACTTTGACCAAAAGGTAATAGGGGATGCATAATGATAGATAGGATTGTGATTGTCGGGTTATATTATTGTTTTTGTATTTTGTATTGTATTATTTTGCCTTATAATAAAAAGAGTTAAATTTAAAAAAAAAAAAAAAGACATAACACTAGAGGGCAAAATTATGACCCTTCACGAAATTAGGATTGAAATGGAGGCACTCAGCGAGTGGAGATACCTTCAGTTGGTGTCATTCGTTAAGTGCCTCCCACACCCATTGAGGTCACGAGAGGAGTACACTATCTTGGAACAGATGTGTAGTACCGAAAGCTCAAAAGGAAATATCTCCAAAGTATATAAATATTTACAGAAAATAGACGAGTCGGATACGCTAAACTACATACAGAAATGGGAGAGAGACCTAGGAGTTCCAAGGGGGAAGACGACCATAGGGAGAATCCTTAATTTGACTCATACTTCGGCGGTTGATGTAAAAACCGCCGAGATGAACTTCAAGTGTCTGACAGGATGGTACACTACCCCAGATAAAATGGCCAAATTCGGAGCAGGGGAGTCAGAGGAATGTTGGAGAGGATGTGAGGCAAGAGGAACGATGGCCCACCTGTGGTGGGACTGCGTAAAAATTAAAACGTTCTGGGGAAAAGTTTTGGATTTGATAAAAGAGATAACTAAAAAAGAATTGGAAAATAATCCTTGGATGGTCCTCTTTCATGGGGGAGAAACGCCAGTGAACGAATATAGGGGATCACTAATTCCGCATTTGTTGAACTCTGCGAAACGATTGATACCCCTAAAATGGAGAAACCCGGTAAGCCCGCAAATATGGGAGTGGATCGACTCTGTAGAGGGTACTTATAGGAGGGAGAAAGTAAAATACGGTGGCGAAAAGAACAAGGCAGGAAATAAGGATATCTGGGAAACATGGATTGATTTTAAAAAGTCTCGGAAATACGCAGAAAATATGAGAGAGGAATAAGAATGCAGCAATATAGGAAATAAAAATACTAGGTGGAGTCGGGAGATGGTCTGGGAGGGGTGGGAAGGGTAGTGGGGGGGAGGGAGGGGAGGGAAGGGACTGGGAGGGGGTGATGTGTCACGTTATCACGTAATAATAGCATGCTGGATCTCGTATATATGAGGAACGCTCTAGCCCGTTTAAATTGTTAAAGGGCTGAAAGAAGATATGCTTAAAAAAATAAAAAAAAATAAAAAAAATCAAACAATATGCAAATAGCAGAATAACAAATATAGAATCAAGGAAAAAAAATAAATAAAAAAAATAAACTACCACAAATGATGCTATACCTGAAATAGAGACGGAATTATGAATAAAATCATGAGTAGGTCTCTTGCTGTGGTTATGTCTGACGTGGAGGAAAAAAAAAAAAAAAAAAAAAAAAAAGAAACAGGGATACGACGGCGTATCAGTAGATACGCCGGCGTATCCCTTTTGTGGATCTGGCCCTAATATGCTATTAAACAAAAACCAAAAAGGTTGACACTGCGCTAAATTAAATATTGAATTATAAATGTAAATAGCTGCTAGCACTAAATTGTGTACAACAACTTGGTAACATAAAAAAGAAAAAAAGAAAAAAAAAAAAAAAAAGAAAAAAACAGTGCAGCGCTAGTGAGTGATATTGTGCTCATATAAATTAATAATAAACAAAAAAAGTCTGGAATAAACTGAAAATATAGCCAGAATAGGAAAAAACAAAAAAAAAAACATAAAAATGCAGATGGATATATGAAGAAAAAGTCTTAAAAAGCCACGAAACAAAGTTCATATGACTCTATCCAGTAATTTTCCTTGTGAAAGAGAAGTGGATTGTGCAGACAATGTGAAAGACTCTTGATTGATGTGAGGTAAGCTGTCACCAATACACCCGTGAGGAAGGATAAGATTGCCTGCTTACCAGATGAAAAGACTGTTTTGCATCAGTCTAATAGGGCCTGTGGGAAGTCTGGTCTCCCAATACCTTAGCCGTCAAGATAACCACGGTATAGCTCAGCATACAATCCGAAGAGTCATAAACCAAAAAAAAGAAGAAGGACCTCTCATAGCGTATAACGTTTGAAAATAGAAGAGGGTTTAATAAAAATTGCACTTACAATTAGGCAATATAACTACAGCATGGATAGCAAAACGTCTCCGATCTCTTGTTCCGATGCTTCTCGCTACTCGGTCAGGAAAACACAACCGGCGTTCAGGACGGAACGCGATGACGTCACGGCACCCTACGATCGTTTCGTCGCTAATGGACTTCAACGGGGGAGTAAGCCGGATGTTGACGTCAGCGCGCTAGGTGTTTAAATACCCACGGGTTCCATGTTTGATACTGGAAAACTCGGGGAGAGTCCTCATAGTGACTGAGGGCAAAATAATTGAGTAGCGAGAAATGGAAAAGTGTTCTAATCATGTTGTACATAACGTATCAGATTAAATAACGATATATATTAGTACAGAACGCGGGGGTGTTTAATAACTGGTAGCGGAGCATCGAATAATGAAAATAAGATCGGAGGTTAACAATATATGTAAAAAGATTGTATCATAAATTTGCATAATCATAAAAATCAATCTATATTTAATTAGAAAAGATCTATATCATAAAAATCATCTATATTTAATTAGAGAAGATCTATAAATTAATTTAAATTTTGATAATGATTATGATAATTAAAATTGGAATAAAAAATTAATAATAAAAAAAAAAAAAAAAAAAAAAAAAAATTATTATGAATTATTTAAAAAGCAGTTTATATCCCAATCTACGTTAAGTCCGAACGGAATAAAAGATTTCATAGAAAAAATCCAGCGAGTTTCGAGCCTAGATATGGCCCGAACCATATTAGTACCACGCCAATGAGGACGAATGTTATCTATGGCAAAAAAACTTGTCCCCTTTAATTGTCTCCCATGGAATTTATCGTAATGTTTCGAGAGGTTATGTTTAGGGAACCCGCTTTTGATCCTGCCCACATGCTCACTAAGACGTATATGCAGTTCTCTCTTAGTACGGCCGATATATTGCTTTGAGCATGGACATTGAATCATGTAAACAACGTATTTTGTTGAGCAAGTCATAAATGAATCTATGTCATAAATTGTACCAGTAGCTGTTGATTGAAAATTAGTACATTTCCGTTCCCTAAAGGAATTCACCTTGCAGATATTACATCTGCGACATGGGAAAAAACCTTTAAGGGACTGGAAAAATGACATAGTTCTTGGTGGATCTATAGCATTTGGTGCAATTTTTAGCCTTAAAGCAGGTGCCCCCTTAAAAATCACGATTGGATTATCAGGGATAAGTGATCCAATAATCTTATCACTTTTAAGAATGTCCCAATGCTTTTTTAAGATTTTTTTAATTGAAAAATGCTGATTTGAATATTTGGTAGTTAGGGACCAGCTAAATTTTTCTGAAGGAATAGGGTTCTTACTACTGTTTTTTACCAATAAGGATTCTCTATCCATCTGTTCCACCTTTCTCATGGTTTCGTTAATCAAAACTTCTTGATATCCTTTAGTCAAAAATCTTTGTTTCAGAACGTGTGCTTGTTCATGGTAGTCCTTAATATCAGTGCAGTTCCTCCTTATGCGTTGAAATTGACCTTTAGGTACTGCGGCTAACCATGAGCTATGATGACAGCTTGTGACAGGAATAAAAGCGTTCCTATCTGTCTCTTTGAAGAACGTGTTGGTAATCAGTTTATCTTCTTTTACATAAATGTTTAGATCCAAAAAATGGATGTGGGAGGTGCTAATATCATATTGAAGAGAAATACCCCTCGTATTGGAATTTAATTTAAAAAAGAATTCCTCAAGTGATGTTGTGTCTCCCTCCCATATGACTAACACGTCATCTATATAGCGTTTCCAAAGTCGTAATTGTGAGGGTGGTTGATCATCAATAGCTTCTCGTTCCCAATGAGCCATAAATAAATTGGCTAGGCTGGGGGCGAATTTAGCCCCCATCGCCACGCCACAGATCTGAAGAAAAAAGGTACCACCGAACCAAAAATAGTTATGTGTAGTTGCAAATCTTAACAACTCCAAAATAAACTCCTTCTGTAAGGGTGGTATATCAGATTCTTGCTGGAGGTAAAAGTCCACTGCCTGCAGACCATGTTGATGTGAGATAACCGTGTATAAAGAAGCCACATCAGCAGTGGCAAGGATATAGCCATCCTTCCATTGGACCTCTTTTAATAAATTCAAGACTTCAGTGGTGTCTCTAAGGAAAGCAGGAGTCGATTTCACTAAGGGTTGTAAACAACTATCTACATATTTACCTATCCTGGCCGTGACGGAATCTATTCCGCTTATAATTGGACGGCCAGGGGGTTTAACTAAACTTTTATGAAGTTTAGGTAAATAGTATATCACCGGTACTCGCGGTGTGATGGGTATGAGATGGGCATGTTCTTTTTTGTTAAGAATCCCCTTATGTAGGCCTTGATCCACAAGATTGGATAACAACTTCCTATATTTTACTGTAGGATTCGAAGGTAGGGGGGTGTATGTTGAACTATCAGACAATTGTCGATTCATTTCTTCAACATACTGGGACTTGTCTAAAATGACAATCCCCCCCCCTTTGTCTGCAGGTCTAATTACTATCTCATTCCGCTGACAGATCTTCTTGATGTTAGTCTGAATAGGGAAAACACCTCTAGGTTTAGTAATTTTAAGAGACAGAAGATCTTTTGTAACCAGTTCTTTAAATACTTGTATCGCAGGAGCAACAAAGCCTGGTGGATTGAATAGTGATGCATTCCTCAGATTGCTATGTTGAATAGGAGCACAAATGGTAGGTGGAACGTCGTCTGAATTGACTCCAGATCGTCGAATAGAAGATGGGGGAATCCTATGGATAACCTGAGTGCCATTTCCAATTGGATTTAAAATGAAATGTCTTTTAATATTCATCTTGCGGATGAATTTGTTAACATCAATAAAGGTCTCAAATTTATTGAGTTGATGTGGGGGGGCATATTTAAGACCGTGACTCAAAACATTTTGCTCGCCGACTGTTAATGAGGCTGAGCTAAGATTAAAAATACCAGCTAGGTCCGTGGTTTTCCTCTCTTTGGCCCGAATTCGCCTCCCCCCTCTGATGCCTCTCTGTCGTCGTACTCCTTTTTGCTCTGACTCCGTGTCATGGGAAAAAAACGAGGAGGACTAGTAATCCCATACTCCCGTGGAGATTCAATATAGTAGTCTCTCTGAACTGGGAGGCTATTTTGATATTCCGGATGCTGAGTAATAACATAATTATCTTCATATGTATCCAATTGATGGTTGGAGAGCGCAGCAAAGCGGTTTTCGAGGGGAATGCATCCTGGAGTTTGATTTCTTCCTTCAGCTCTTTGATCCCTATATCCCTGTATTGCTGGTTTGAGGTTCCAGCGATCCCGTGGATCTGTATGATAGTCTCTGGAATCATTAACTGAATTGGTGGAATTATAGGGATGAGGTCTAAAATGCCAGGTGCCTCTAACTTCTCCCCTCTGTTCTGAAGAATTCAGATGTGGCTGAGATTCTCTAGGGACATAGTAGCCATTATGAACATTGTCTCTAAAGTTAGGATCTCTCCCTGTAGGAGGTCCCTTAGGGCGAGCCCCTTGAAGAGGGCCCTGTGGATAACCCTTTTTGGTTAGTTTAGGAGGTTTCGATGAAAAAGGAGCATTACCAGTCGTCTGATTTTTGTTATTTATTGGGCCCTGTGTTGGTCCACGGGGAGGGGGTCGGTTATCAATAGAGGAAGCAGGTTGCCGGGAAGAGGCTCCACTTTCAACTTTATTGATTTCTGCATTCTCCAAATTGGTCTGCCATTTAAAGACCACCTTGTTAGAATAATCCGACAGATCGCGGTTAAATTTCTTCTTTTTCTTATTTTTTTGGTCCAAACCTTCCTTCTCTATAATTTCTCTCAGTTGATCAGATTTGGATATATATAAATCCTGATCCTTGAATAGATTGAGTTTAGTTTTTATTCCCCCAATTTCTTCATTCAGGGATTTTATTTTATCTTGTTTCTTATCTAGAAGAAACTGGAGAAATTTAACCCCTATATCATTAAAATAGGTGTGCCAGCCCTCTAGGTCAGTCTCCCCTTTCTGAGGGGCTACTTCCCATCTGAGACTGCGGGGTACCATTTTTTTATCAACATAATGCTCTAAATATATGTTGCTGCTCACCATTCACTATGGACATTTTTGATTTCAGATCACAATATAATATTAACACAGAAGGAGTTTTTGATGGTAGTATTGAGCATAATGATGCTCTTGGTGGCCTGTTCCTTAGACTTAAAAATCTTTTGATCTCTGAACTGCACACTATTTGGGATATCGCATATTTAGAGCATTATGTTGATAAAAAAATGGTACCCCGCAGTCTCAGATGGGAAGTAGCCCCTCAGAAAGGGGAGACTGACCTAGAGGGCTGGCACACCTATTTTAATGATATAGGGGTTAAATTTCTCCAGTTTCTTCTAGATAAGAAACAAGATAAAATAAAATCCCTGAATGAAGAAATTGGGGGAATAAAAACTAAACTCAATCTATTCAAGGATCAGGATTTATATATATCCAAATCTGATCAACTGAGAGAAATTATAGAGAAGGGAGGTTTGGACCAAAAAAAATAAGAAAAAGAAGAAATTTAACCGCGATCTGTCGGATTATTCTAACAAGGTGGTCTTTAAATGGCAGACCAATTTGGAGAATGCAGAAATCAATAAAGTTGAAAGTGGAGCCTCTTCCCAGCAACCTGCTTCCTCTATTGATAACCGACCCCCTCCCCGTGGACCAACACAGGGCCCAATAAATAACAAAAATCAGACGACTGGTAATGCTCCTTTTTCATCGAAACCTCCTAAACTAACCAAAAAGGGTTATCCACAGGGCCCTCTTCAAGGGGCTCGCCCTAAGGGACCTCCTACAGGGAGAGATCCTAACTTTAGAGACAATGTTCATAATGGCTACTATGTCCCTAGAGAATCTCAGCCACATCTGAATTCTTCAGAACAGAGGGGAGAAGTTAGAGGCACCTGGCATTTTAGACCTCATCCCTATAATTCCACCAATTCAGTTAATGATTCCAGAGACTATCATACAGATCCACGGGATCGCTGGAACCTCAAACCAGCAATACAGGGATATAGGGATCAAAGAGCTGAAGGAAGAAATCAAACTCCAGGATGCATTCCCCTCGAAAACCGCTTTGCTGCGCTCTCCAACCATCAATTGGATACATATGAAGATAATTATGTTATTACTCAGCATCCGGAATATCAAAATAGCCTCCCAGTTCAGAGAGACTACTATATTGAATCTCCACGGGAGTATGGGATTACTAGTCCTCCTCGTTTTTTTCCCATGACACGGAGTCAGAGCAAAAAGGAGTACGACGACAGAGAGGCATCAGAGGGGGGAGGCGAATTCGGGCCAAAGAGAGGAAAACCACGGACCTAGCTGGTATTTTTAATCTTAGCTCAGCCTCATTAACAGTCGGCGAGCAAAATGTTTTGAGTCACGGTCTTAAATATGCCCCCCCACATCAACTCAATAAATTTGAGACCTTTATTGATGTTAACAAATTCATCCGCAAGATGAATATTAAAAGACATTTCATTTTAAATCCAATTGGAAATGGCACTCAGGTTATCCATAGGATTCCCCCATCTTCTATTCGACGATCTGGAGTCAATTCAGACGACGTTCCACCTACCATTTGTGCTCCTATTCAACATAGCAATCTGAGGAATGCATCACTATTCAATCCACCAGGCTTTGTTGCTCCTGCGATACAAGTATTTAAAGAACTGGTTACAAAAGATCTTCTGTCTCTTAAAATTACTAAACCTAGAGGTGTTTTCCCTATTCAGACTAACATCAAGAAGATCTGTCAGCGGAATGAGATAGTAATTAGACCTGCAGACAAAGGGGGGGGGATTGTCATTTTAGACAAGTCCCAGTATGTTGAAGAAATGAATCGACAATTGTCTGATAGTTCAACATACACCCCCCTACCTTCGAATCCTACAGTAAAATATAGGAAGTTGTTATCCAATCTTGTGGATCAAGGCCTACATAAGGGGATTCTTAACAAAAAAGAACATGCCCATCTCATACCCATCACACCGCGAGTACCGGTGATATACTATTTACCTAAACTTCATAAAAGTTTAGTTAAACCCCCTGGCCGTCCAATTATAAGCGGAATAGATTCCGTCACGGCCAGGATAGGTAAATATGTAGATAGTTTTTTACAACCCTTAGTGAAATCGACTCCTGCTTTCCTTAGAGACACCACTGAAGTCTTGAATTTATTAAAAGAGGTCCAATGGAAGGATGGCTATATCCTTGCCACTGCTGATGTGGCTTCTTTATACACGGTTATCTCACATCAACATGGTCTGCAGGCAGTGGACTTTTACCTCCAGCAAGAATCTGATATACCACCCTTACAGAAGGAGTTTATTTTGGAGTTGTTAAGATTTGCAACTACACATAACTATTTTTGGTTCGGTGGTACCTTTTTTCTTCAGATCTGTGGCGTGGCGATGGGGGCTAAATTCGCCCCCAGCCTAGCCAATTTATTTATGGCTCATTGGGAACGAGAAGCTATTGATGATCAACCACCCTCACAATTACGACTTTGGAAACGCTATATAGATGACGTGTTAGTCATATGGGAGGGAGACACAACATCACTTGAGGAATTCTTTTTTAAATTAAATTCCAATACGAGGGGTATTTCTCTTCAATATGATATTAGCACCTCCCACATCCATTTTTTGGATCTAAACATTTATGTAAAAGAAGATAAACTGATTACCAACACGTTCTTCAAAGAGACAGATAGGAACGCTTTTATTCCTGTCACAAGCTGTCATCATAGCTCATGGTTAGCCGCAGTACCTAAAGGTCAATTTCAACGCATAAGGAGGAACTGCACTGATATTAAGGACTACCATGAACAAGCACACGTTCTGAAACAAAGATTTTTGACTAAAGGATATCAAGAAGTTTTGATTAACGAAACCATGAGAAAGGTGGAACAGATGGATAGAGAATCCTTATTGGTAAAAAACAGTAGTAAGAACCCTATTCCTTCAGAAAAATTTAGCTGGTCCCTAACTACCAAATATTCAAATCAGCATTTTTCAATTAAAAAAATCTTAAAAAAGCATTGGGACATTCTTAAAAGTGATAAGATTATTGGATCACTTATCCCTGATAATCCAATCGTGATTTTTAAGGGGGCACCTGCTTTAAGGCTAAAAATTGCACCAAATGCTATAGATCCACCAAGAACTATGTCATTTTTCCAGTCCCTTAAAGGTTTTTTCCCATGTCGCAGATGTAATATCTGCAAGGTGAATTCCTTTAGGGAACGGAAATGTACTAATTTTCAATCAACAGCTACTGGTACAATTTATGACATAGATTCATTTATGACTTGCTCAACAAAATACGTTGTTTACATGATTCAATGTCCATGCTCAAAGCAATATATCGGCCGTACTAAGAGAGAACTGCATATACGTCTTAGTGAGCATGTGGGCAGGATCAAAAGCGGGTTCCCTAAACATAACCTCTCGAAACATTACGATAAATTCCATGGGAGACAATTAAAGGGGACAAGTTTTTTTGCCATAGATAACATTCGTCCTCATTGGCGTGGTACTAATATGGTTCGGGCCATATCTAGGCTCGAAACTCGCTGGATTTTTTCTATGAAATCTTTTATTCCGTTCGGACTTAACGTAGATTGGGATATAAACTGCTTTTTAAATAATTCATAATAAATTTTTTTTTTTTTTTTATTTTTTTTTTTTATTATTAATTTTTTATTCCAATTTTAATTATCATAATCATTATCAAAATTTAAATTAATTTATAGATCTTCTCTAATTAAATATAGATGATTTTTATGATATAGATCTTTTCTAATTAAATATAGATTGATTTTTATGATTATGCAAATTTATGATACAATCTTTTTACATATATTGTTAACCTCCGATCTTATTTTCATTATTCGATGCTCCGCTACCAGTTATTAAACACCCCCGCGTTCTGTACTAATATATATCGTTATTTAATCTGATACGTTATGTACAACATGATTAGAACACTTTTCCATTTCTCGCTACTCAATTATTTTGCCCTCAGTCACTATGAGGACTCTCCCCGAGTTTTCCAGTATCAAACATGGAACCCGTGGGTATTTAAACACCTAGCGCGCTGACGTCAACATCCGGCTTACTCCCCCGTTGAAGTCCATTAGCGACGAAACGATCGTAGGGTGCCGTGACGTCATCGCGTTCCGTCCTGAACGCCGGTTGTGTTTTCCTGACCGAGTAGCGAGAAGCATCGGAACAAGAGATCGGAGACGTTTTGCTATCCATGCTGTATTTATATTGCCTAATTGTAAGTGCAATTTTTATTAAACCCTCTTCTATTTTCAAACGTTATACGCTATGAGAGGTCCTTCTTCTTTTTTTTGGTTTATGACTCTTCGGATTGTATGCTGAGCTATACCGTGGTTATCTTGACGGCTAAGGTATTGGGAGACCAGACTTCCCACAGGCCCTATTAGACTGATGCAAAACAGTCTTTTCATCTGGTAAGCAGGCAATCTTATCCTTCCTCACGGGTGTATTGGTGACAGCTTACCTCACATCAATCAAGAGTCTTTCACATTGTCTGCACAATCCACTTCTCTTTCACAAGGAAAATTACTGGATAGAGTCATATGAACTTTGTTTCGTGGCTTTTTAAGACTTTTTCTTCATATATCCATCTGCATTTTTATGTTTTTTCCTATTCTGGCTATATTTTCAGTTTATTCCAGAATGACTTTTTTTGTTTATTATTAATTTATATGAGCACAATATCACTCACTAGCGCTGCACTGTTTTTTTCTTTCCTAATATGCTATTGAAGCAGTGGCGACTGGTGCTCCAGCCATGCCATGGGGGGTGGGGTGTGGTGTGGCAAACAAATCAACCACTCCCCCTCTAGTGTTTCTTCTCTCGACCAATCACGCTCCCCCACTTCCTGATTGGCCAGGAGGAGAAGGAAGACATTAACGAACATTAATTCGCTGTTGTCACACATCTGGTTGGGGTTGGGGCGAAGAGCACTGCGCCCCAACCCCACCCACTTGTGTGACAATAGCGAAGCCCATCCTATTTTGAAGCCATTTAGAGCCTCAGGCTCTAATCATGTGCTTCAAAAAGAAAAAAAAACCTCTTTGGAATCCATTAATCCGGAGTCCTGCATGTAGATTAGGGGTCGGGTGCATTGGATTAGGGGAGCGGCACCTTGTATGGAGCGGCCGCCACTGGATAAAAGGCAGTGAAAGGGACATTGTGATACTGAGCAGTGGATCATACACATACATACCTCCCAACTTGTGAAGTTCAGAATGGGGGACACTTGGACACTTGGGGTTAAAGTTGTTCAGTGGGGGGGGGGGGGAATGTCACGGGGGAAAAACACTTTTTGTCATTTAAAGTTGTTGAGCTCCTTCCTTCTTCCGTTCCGTGACTTCTTCTACGCAAGTTGGTAAGTGGATGGGATGGGGGGTGGACGGAGACATTGCAGGGGGGTCGCAGGATGGCTGGGATGGGGGGGATCGCAGGATGGGGGGGGGAATCGCAGGATGGGATGGGGGGAATCAAAGGATGGGATGGGGGGAATCGCAGGATGGGATGGGGGTGGACGGGGACATTGGAGGGGGACCGCAGGATGGCTGGGATGAGTAGATCGCAGGATGGGATGGGGGGTGGACGGGGACATTGCAGGGGGATCACAGGATGGCTGGGATGGGGAGATTGCAGGATGGGATGGGGGAGATGGCAGGATGGGATGGGGGGGTGGACAGGGACATTGCAGGGGGATCACAGGATAGATGGGATGGGGAGATCGCAGGATGGGATCGGGGGTGGTTGGGGAAATTGCAGGATTCAGGATGAATGGGGGCGGACAGAGAGTTCAGGAGAGAAACAGAAAGCATAAACAGTGCAATTCAGATTGAGACATTTCCCCCTTTCTCAGCACACACTCTCCTTATGTTCCCCTTTACATCAGGCACTGTGGGGGAGTGTTAGGAGGGGTGATCCAGGGATATTAAATAAACAGACAGGGGGATAGTGCAGGCTGGATTACAGTGTAAAGTGGAGGGAGCCGGGCTGTGGATGGGAGAAGTATCTGGGGAATGGAGGAGCCCAGGAGTCTATCAGGAACTTCTGGCAGGGAAAGGGTGCAACTGTGCAAGCATTTAGGGCCTGATCCACAAAAACCCGGCGTAACTTAATTTTTCCCTTTTAAGTTACACCGCCGCAAAATCTCTACCTAAGTGCCCGATCCACAAAGCACTTATCTAGAAATTTTGAGCGGTGTAACTTAAATCCATCCGGCGCAAGGCGTTCCTAATCTAATGGGGCGAGTCCCATTTAAATTAGGCGCGCTCCCGCGCCGGACGTACTGCGCATGCTCCCGACGTTATTTTCCCGACGTGCTTTGCGCGGTTTTACGTTGCGCCGGGTTTTGAGAATCGCGACGGGCTTAAAAAAAAAAAAAAGAGTTGCGGCGGGAAAAAATAATAAAAAAAAAAAATGACAGCGACGCGGGATAGAAGGGTCTACTTTTACATGGTGTACTAAGTTTACACCTTGTAAAAGCAGCCCTAATTTTGCGATGGCGAACTAATACTTACGGCGAAAAAACGAAGCGTAAAAGCTTCGTGGATCTCCGTAAGTGCTAATTTGCATACCCGACGCTGGATTTCGACGAAAAATGCCCCCAGCGGCGGCTGCGGTACTGCATCCTAAGATCCGACAGTGTAAGTCCCTTACACATGTCGGATCTTCTGCCTATCTATGAGAAACTGATTCTGTGGATCAGTTCCATAGATAGAAACAGGCATACGACGACGTATCAGTAGATACACCGGCGTATCCCTTTTGTGGATCAGGCCCTTAGTGAAAAGGGAACAGAGGTCTGCTGTGTCGGCACAGGAAGCACTGATAACAGGGGAGGGGAGATGTGTATTAGGAACGGAGATGTCTTCAGGGGAGGAGCAGTAATCAGAGCTGGGGAATTAAATCACAGATTACAGGGAGAGGAGTAGCGGAGCTGTCAGTGGTGGAGAAAAGCAGATGATCCGGACTGAGAGGAGAGTTTGCCGGCAGGGAAAGTGTGTAGGTGCAGCTGTGCAGGGGGAGCAGAAAGATCACCTACCTGTCAGATGTCAGAGAAGCAATCAATGTACCTTTCTGGGGGGTGCCTCCGGAGCAGACTAATAAAATATTTTAAAAACCCTTGTGTTGTGTGTTTAATAACTTTAACTTTTTGTCTCCAGGTGAATGGGTAGGGGTACGATGTACCCCATATCCATTCACTTAGGGTGGGGGGCCGGTATCTGGGGGCCCCCTTATTTGAGGGGACTCCCAGATTCCGATAAGCCCCCGCCCGCAGACCCCGACAACCAACGGCAAGGGTTGTCGGGAAGAGGTCCTGTCCTCATCAACATGGGGACAGGGTGCTCTGGGGTGGGGGGGCCCGCAGTGCGCCCCCCTGCCCCAGAGCACCCAACCCCCCCATGTTGAGGGCATGCGGCCTGGCACGGCTCAGGAGGGGGGGGGCGCTCGCTCGTCCCCACTCCCTTTCCTGACCGGCCGGGTAGCGTGCTTTGGATACGGGTCTGGTATGGATTGTAGGGGGACCCCCTACGTCGATTTTTCGGCGTAGGGGGGTCTCCTTACAACCCATACCAGACCTAAGGGCCTGGTATGCTCCTGGGGGGTGAACCCATGCCGTTTTTTTCTTTGAAAATTGGCATGGAGTTCTCCCTCAGGAATGCATGCCGAGCGACGCTGTCAATTTTTTTTTTTTTTTCCGACGCAACTTTTTTAAGCCGGCGCGATCCACAAAACTCGGCGTAACGTAACTTCGCGCATGCGCAGTATGGCCGGCGCGGGAGCGCGCCTCATTTAAATGGGACTCGCCCCATTTGAATAGGAACGCCTTGCGCCGGCGGAATTTTAGTTACACGGCCTGAAATTTCTAGGTAAGTGCTTTGTGGATCGGGCACTTAGGTAGAAATTTTAAGGCAGTGTAACTTAAATGGGATTTTTTAAGTTGCGCCAGGTTTTTGTGGATCTGGCCCATTACTCTGATATGCTCTAATGGTGATGATACTCACGGTAAAGAGTCTCATGTAATAGAGAACAGATAAATAGCTTCTTTTTTTGGGGGGGGGGAAATGGGCTAGAATAACCTTCACTGTGAAAATATAAATTTGGTTTGGGTGCCTAGTGCATTATAATTGCTGTTATACTGAATTTAAAAAAGGTAAACACATTTTTTCCTATTTAAATGTGTATGCTCTGTTTACCCTGGACATGACTTTAGAATGGAATAGTCTGTATTTAAATGGCTTTATTATGTCCATAAACTATTTCTGTAAACTTGCTAGCAGACACCTTTTCATGTTTGTAAATGTTTATTGTACAGCAAAGTATCTTTTGCCAATGAAAATTTAAAGGCAGTTGTTTATCTTGGTGGAGACAATATGTTTCACCCAGTGTCAAACAGTTTAAGCATACAGAGCTGTGAAAATCCAGATATCTTCCTTGTAATTCAGTAAGCATACACTGCATATTATAGTATAATATATTATGTTCTTTTTTATGTGTTTTTTCTATATTTAGTGCTGCAGCAGTAGTAAAATTAGCCTGTGCTAGTTGGGCTCAGGGCCTCTGATAGAAATCACAGATCTTTGGCTAAAAATACACTAAAACTATCTTTAGTTGACACAAATGCAGCTTACAAAATTCCTGCTAAATTCAAAAGCAAAACGTGTATTTAGTTAACAAACAAAGCTCTCTGTGTGAATGAGGTCTTTAGTCTCATTCTCATGGGCGCTCTAGCCTGTACAGTGTAAATGAGTGGGTTATTTTAGTTTAGTTTTTTTTACGTGGCTGGAGCCATGGGCGTCCGCAGAACTTTTTTCAGAGGGGGGCAACATTTTAAGGTCTGGTCGTGTGATCTTACCTTTGTCAGTCAACAGTGGCTGCAGAGGAGAAAGCGCTTGGCGATGGCTGATAAAGCCTGATGAGCAGATGTCACCCATAGATTCCCATGTCACAGTTGTTATTGGTGCTCGCTCCTCTCCCCTGCATACGCTGCTCGATCTCACACAAGTGAGATAACATGGCCAGATTGGAACAGTCTGAAAATAGGTTAGTCCGCATAGGTGTTAGGGGTAAGGGGGCGGGGGAAGTTTTTAAGGCTAGCGCAAGCTGGAATTCTACTTTCAATCTACACTCCCTATTGGTGGCTTGTGGCAGTTTTTTAAAGCAGAGCTCCACCCAAAAGGGGAAGCTCCACTTTTTTGCACCCTCCCCCCTTCCACTGCCACATTTGGCACTTTTTGGGGGAGAGAGTGTACCTGGATTTGCTGTGGCGATCTGAGCCACATGCAAAACCATGAAAAATATGCTGTGAGCGGCCACAGCAAGTAAAGGTATAAATAAACATACAATTAGGCAATCAATCAATTGCAAAAAAAACTACACCTGCATGGTGCAGCATTGGCTCAAGCCAGTGGAGATTTTAAAATCTATATGGACACAATATCATCTTTATGCTCTTATGCCCATATAGCTGCTTTTGTGCCCATATAGATGCTGGTGTGCCTCTATATGGGTGTAACAGCATCTATATAGGCACAATAGCAGTTATATGGGCACAGTGGCAAAAAGATGATATTCTGTCCATAAAACTTCTATTGTGGCCATACAAATGATACTGTCTCCTATTGTGCCCAGCGACACTGACCTTGCAGTGCTGCCAGTGTCGGGACAAGGTTATCTGGTGACCAGGGTGAAGATGCCAAACTGCGCTAAATTTTGGGTGTCTTCAGTTAGCCTAAAATACAGATTTCTTGTAAAAAATTAACAGCTACATACAGAATGCCCGAAATTATTTATACTGAGCGAGAGAGAGATTTTTAGACATTTGTAACTGACCTTATATAATATGTAACTGATCACATGCTTGGTCAGAAATGAATTTTTGCAGATGCTCACCTCCAGTCCTTTGCAATCAAAACATGTAGCCTTAAAAATGTCCATTACAGATTTGTAATGAGCCTGGGAAGTAGTAGAATTGTCCTGGTCTGGGGTCTTATCAGAGTTGCTGGATACTGATAATTAAACAGTAATCTGCAAACACTGATTACAGACAGACCATGGCACAGAAACAAGCTGACATTAACCCAACTTGTTCTACAAATATAAGTTGGCATTTCACCTGGCAGCTTCCATGGCTTGATTCAGGAACTTCTTAGCTGGCCTGGTTTGAGCTCTGGTGACTGCTGAGCTGGACAGTGGCTGCTGAGTGAACCTTATCTTCCTGCTCCGCCCACCCTCACAGTCACTGTTGCTCTGACTGATCACTCTGACTTGGACAGCAGCCAAACCTGGAAGGATCGTCCTTCTCCTGTCTGGTACGGCTGCAGCTACAGAGAAGGAGGCACTCAGTTCAGTGTGCGGGCTGTATAAGAGTTCAGAACACGGGGTAGTGTGACAGCTGGGCAAGATAAGATGCTGAAGAGCTTCTCCTGAGTGTTCTGAGCATAGTGCAGCTCGCAATCTGGTGCCCCCTCTCCTCCCCACCGTGCCCGCAAGCACTGCTTAGGAACATCACTGTCTGTGTGTAGACATCTTGCCGATTCCAGGGGGGGCACTTGACCCCCCTTGCCCATACCAGCGGACGCCCATGGCTGGAGCTTAGGATTGCCACCAGTCCAAGATTCACCTGGACAGCTCGGGTGTTGATTAGAGCCCATTGTAGATGAGTACGCCAGAAAAAAAAAAGAGAGAGGAAGAAGTGCAGTTTTATTACAGAAATGTGCTAATATTTTTGTCTACAGGGTGTAGTTGGCTAAGTAAGAGAGTATGTTTGTCGTATATAAATGTGTGTGAGATCCATGGACTGTTATGTCGTGTTTGTGTTAGTTGTATTAATATGCCTAAAGTGCTGTATTAGCAAAACAGTTGATCCCAACCACGACGCTACCTGCCTGGAGTTTTTATGTTCTCCTTGTGCCTGCGTGGGTTTCCTCTGGGTACTCCAGTTTCCTGGCCAGTCCTCCCGTCAGCACATCATGGGTTAATCCCCTCCTCCGGTCCACCAGTACCACCTTCTTTTAGCTAATAAGTAGGGGGCCCCTCCTCCCAGTCCTTGTTCCTTTTTTTTGGTCGGACGATCAGACCACCTAAGACTCTTACATAGTTACATAGTTACATAGTTACATAGTTAGTCAGGTTGAAAAAAGACACAAGTCCATCCAGTTCAACCACAAAAAATAAAAAAACAAAAATAAAAAACACAGTAAAATCCTATACACCCAACTCCATTCCCACAGTTGATCCAGAGGAAGGCAAAAAACCCCAGCAGAGCATGATCCAATTTGCTACAGCAGGGGAAAAAATTCCTTCCTGATCCCCCGAGAGGCAATCGGATTTACCCTGGATCAACTTTACCTACAAATCTTAATACTCAAGTTATATTCTGTACATTTAGGAAAGAATCCAGGCCTTTCTTAAAGCAATCTACTGAGCTGGCCAGAACCACCTCTGGAGGGAGTCTGTTCCACATTTTCACAGCTCTTACTGTGAAGAAACCTTTCCGTATTTGGAGGTGAAATCTCTTTTCCTCTAGACGTAAAGAGTGCCCCCTTGTCCTCAGTGTTGACCGTAAAGTGAATAACTCAACACCAAGTTCACTGTATGGACCTCTTATATATTTGTACATGTTGATCATATCCCCCCTTATTCTCCTCTTCTCAAGAGTGAATAAATTCAGTTCCTCTAATCTTTCCTCATAGCTGAGCTCCTCCATGCCTCTTATCAGTTTGGTTGCCCTTCTCTGCACTTTCTCCAGTTCTCCGATGTCCTTTTTGAGAACTGGTGCCCAAAACTGAACTGCATATTCCAGATGAGGTCTTACTAATGATTTGTACAGGGGCAAAATTATATCTCTGTCTCTGGAGTCCATACCTCTCTTAATACAAGAAAGGACTTTGCTCGCTTTGGAAACCGCAGCTTGGCATTGCATGCCATTATTGAGCTTATGATCAACTAAAACCCCCAGATCCTTCTCCACTACAGATCCCCCCAGTTGTACTCCCCCTAGTATGTATGATGCATGCATATTCTTAGCCCCCAAGTGCATAACTTTACATTTATCTACATTAAACCTCATCTGCCACTTAGTCGCCCAATTAGACAGAGCATTGAGGTCGGCTTGTAAATTGGAGACATCCTGCAAGGACGTTATTCCACTGCATAGCTTGGTGTCATCTGCAAAGACAGAAATGTTACTTTTGATCTCAGACCCAATATCATTTATAAATATATTGAAAAGTAAGGGTCCCAGCACTGAACCTTGGGGTACACCACTGATAACATTGGACCATTCAGAGTAAGAATCATTAACCACGACTCTCTGAATTCTGTCTTTCAGCCAATTTTCTATCCATTTACAAACTGATATATCCAATCCTGTAGACCTTACCTTACACATGAGCCGTGTGTGCGGAACTGTATCGAACGCTTTTGCAAAATCCAAATATATCACGTCCACAGCCACGCCTCTGTCCAGGGTTTTACTTACCTCTTCATAAAAGGAAATCAGGTTTGTCTGACAACTTCTGTCTTTCATGAATCCATGTTGTCTGCTGCTTAAATAGTTTTTTTCCTGCAAGAACTCATCCATGTGGTCTTTTATTAAACGTTCCAGTATCTTCCCAACTATAGAAGTTAGACTAACAGGTCTATAGTTACTTGGTAAAGACTTTGTTCCCTTTTTAAATATGGGCACCACATTGGCCCTGCGCCAATCCAGTGGTACTATTCCTGTCTTTAATGAGTCCCTAAATATTAGATACAGTGGCTTTGAAATGACAGAGCTCAACTCACCTAGGATCCGTGGATGGATGCCATCAGGTCCAGGTGCTTTATCCACCTTTATTCTGTCTAAATATTTCTGGACCATATCACTTTTGAGCCATTGTGGATTTGAGGCTGTGTCACTCCCACCCCCATTTTGGACATGAGCTCCCCCATGCTCCATTGTATACACAGAGCTGAAGAAAACATTTAATAAATTTGCCTTCTCTTTGTCCCCAGTCACCCACTCTAGATTATTTTGTAAGGGGCCTACATGCTCAGACTTCACCTTTTTACTATTAATATATTTAAAGAATTTTTTGGGGTTTGTCCTACTATCTTTTGCAATCTGTCGTTCGTTTTGAATTTTTGCTTCCTTGATTTCCTTTTTGCATATCCTGTTATATTCTTTGTAACATTTAAACAACACTAGTGTTCCTTCATTTTTATATTTTTTAAAATATTCCAGACAATCAAGCTACAAATAAAGAGGAAGAAAGAAAACCCCCCTGCCGAACCATCCCCACCCAGGTTCAGCCTCTCCTCGGGTTGGAAGGTCCAGAAGTAATAAAGGTATGCCCCTTTATGACACTGGACGCTCAGGTGCATGAGCTGCGGGCGTTTTTAGCTTATAGGAAGCTTACTGTGATCATAGAGGCTGTGGTGTGTCTCCTGTCCTCTGCTAGGACATGCTGTGGCTCCTTCTCCTTACTCAGATCTGAGCTCCGTAGGAGCGCGCCGCCCCTCCTTCCTTCACTTTATGTTAGTCGGCGGTGACCTCACAGGGGGGGCGGGGCCGGGGGCGCGCCGTGGGCGTGCCCAAATCGGCTTTAAAAGACTCTCCAGGACAGGAGGCTCAGTGCGGTCTGCCACTGTCTGGGAGAGGAAGCACTAGGTAAGCCTCCAGCTGAGGAGGATTGTGTGAGATTGTGTCAGCGCTGCACTATGCTTTCAGGTCCTCATTGTTTGTTTTTTGCTTTGAAGTAGCTTTTCACGATGGGCTAGGCTGTCATTACTGTGTGTCTAAAACTCCTCAGAACCAATCAGATTAATTTTAAAAACAAAACACTGCCCTGGATTTGTTTGTTTTTGTTCTGTGTGTCTTCCCGACTCACCTCTCACCCGGAACTTCATGTATGTACCTTTGAAACCAAAAGTGAAACTAGAGGCACATTATATGATTGAATTTAATCTATTCTTAATCATTTTTAAAAGGAATCGGTTAACTTTTATGTCTCTATACCCTGTAAACAGTCATTTCAGCAAAAAAATAAAAATAAAAAATAAAAAATAAATAAATAAAATAAAATTAGGTATCAATTGCTACACCGCCTGATGTGCGTATCCTGCTTCTTTACACAGCATGAGCTCACCACAGCCTCAGGATGCACCAAAGTCACCGGACAGGTAGGAGGGGTCAACGGGGGCCACAACGTAAAAGAGTGCAATACCAAGAGCTAAAGGTAGTGTTTCTTGGTTGTCTTTTTAGGAGCAGAAGCCCTAAGATAAGACAGGAACGGAGAAAAAAGTCCCGCCACCGTTCAAAATCTCCGCAAGCGTCTGGCTCTCGGGCAACGCATAAGTCCCATTCTAGTCCAGCATGCAAATCCAGTCACTCTGCGACTGTAGCAGAGCCAAATGCATCAAGACTCCGCCCAGACGATGGTCTTTGTTGGGCATGTTCGGCACCATCCGAACCTGGCAAACTTCTATGCACCGGCTGCATTAAGGACGTGGCTACAGGTGGCAGAGGGTATTCAGTCAGCCGCAGCCACCAAAACACCTAGAAGATCTAAAGTTAGTAGCGCCAATCAATCAGTGGGCGATGAATCACCTGCCCGGGAGACGCTATCACTAGGCTCATCGGACTCTGAAGAGCCCTCAGAATATATATTGAATCATTTGTCACAGCCGTGAGGGACACCATTGACTGGGATCAAGATGTTCAGCCAAGCTGAAGGGAAAAAATAAATAAAAAATTAAGGATTTTTTCCTAGCCGGAAATCCGAGAATGGTTCGAGGAGGAACGGGAAAAGCCGGAAAAGAGGGCAAACGTACAGAATCGTTTCTCAAGGTTGTACCCTTTTAAAACCCCAGAAGCAGACCTTTGGGACTCCCCATTGGGCATAGATGTGGCCTTACAGCGCCTGGCCCGTCAGGTCGCATTGCCATTGTAAGACCCAATGGACAGACGTGCAGACACAGACCTAAAAAAGGTCTACTCAGCTGCAGGTGCAGCGTGCCGCCCGGCTATTGCCCTAACCTCAGTCTCCAGAGCACTCAAGGTTTGGACCACGAGAACCCAAGCAGCCCTAAAAGCAGATACAGGGTCAGAATCAGTCATACAGACAATGGAGGAATTCGATCTTGCCGCCGATTTCATAGCGGAAGCCCCTATGGACCTGACAAAGTTACTCGCAAAAATCATGGCTTTTGCAGTGACGGCAAAGAGAGCCCTCTGGTTGCGACATTGGGGAGCAGACAGCACCTCAAAACTGGGTCTCTGCAATATTCCGTTTAATGGCAAGGTGCTGTTTGGAAAGACCCTAGAAGAAGCTATTAGTCGAGCTACAGGGGGAAAGTCGGGTCTAATGCCACAGAGACCTAGGAAGACACAGCAGGCCAACCGGCCAGCCCAACCAGACTACAAAAGGGCATATGACGCCAGGTCATACAGGCCAGGACGGGAATATACAAGGCCCTACTGGAAAAATCCACAAGATTCTTTTCGGCGGAAGGTAAAGTCTAGAGCGGCACAGACCGCGAAAAAACCCAAAAAATCTTTTTGACGGGATAACCGCCCATCCCCCCCAGGTGGGCGCCAGGTTAATGTCCTTCGGGGAAGTATGGGCGGAAGAGGTCAAGGACCAGTGGGTCCGCAAGACGGTCAGATACGGTTCTAAAATATCCTTTCAGAAGAAACCACCCAATACGGTGGTCCACACAAAATAATCGACAGATCAGAGGAAACGGAACTGCTTACAAGAATATTTAGACGGCTTACAGCAAAAGAATGCAATTTCGCCGGTGCCCCTATCCCAACAAGGAAAAGGGGTATACTCTCCAATCTTTCTAGTTCCCAAAGCATCGGGGGATCTCAGACCAGTTCTGGACCTGAGAATTCTAAAACTCTTCATAGAACCCAAGACGTTCAAGATGGAGCCTGTATTTACAATCATCTCTGTGTTGCAACCAGGAGACTGGTTGATATCAGTCGATCTAACGGATGCATATTTGCACGTCCCAATCAACGAGAGCCACCAAAGATATCTAAGATTCTTGGTAGGGGAAGATCACTTCCAGTTCAGGTGTCTGCCGTTCGGCATCAGCACAGCTCCGCGAGTGTTTTCCAAAATCTTACTAGCCGTTATTGCCGTCATTCGCCTGAAATTCATAAAAATATTTCACTACCTAGACGACACTACCTAGTAGCACATTCGAGCGGAGAACTGGCGTCTCAACGCGAGATGGTTCTAGAAATCCTATCAAAATTTGGCCGGATCATCAACAGGCAAAAGAGCCAATTGATTCCCTCACAACAGATGGAATATCTGGGACTGTTTTTCAATACAAACAGAGGCCTTGTCCTCCTACCCGAACGAAAGAAGGCAGAATTGGTAGCCTGCGTCAGCAGCGTGATGAAGTCAACATCGCTAACGGCAAGAGATTGTATGACCCTACTCGGGATGTTTACTGCAGCAAGCCCAACCATTCCTTGGGTTTCCACACAAGAGCCTTCCAGGCAACCTTCCTGAACCAATAGGACGGTACCTCTCTTCACCAGAGGATTCTCATACCAAGCCGGATTCGACAGAACCTAGCTTGGTGGAAGTCATCAGAGAACCTGTCGCGGGGCATGCCCCTCAGCCCCGGGCACTGGGTTCTGATAACTTCGGGTGCCGGTCTTCGGGGCTGGGGTGCTCACTGCCTCGGCAGGCAGGTGCAAGGAGTTTGGAGCAAGACGGAATCCCGACACTCCAACCTTTTGGAGCTGCAAGCAGCATACATGGCCCTGCAGGCCTTCGAGAAACTGGTACAGGGAGCTTGAGTTAAACTAATGTTGGACAACAAGACAGCAGTAGCATATATAGCCAGACAGGGCGGAACCAAGAGCTTGCCACTTCTGCAGGTGGCTATCAAAATATTTGTGTAGGCCGAAGCACATCTGGAAGCCCTAACAGCAGCCTACATTCCGGGCAGCCAGAATTCCATCGTGGATCATCTGAGTTGGGAGTTCCCCGACAAGAACGAATGGGCCTTGAACAAGAAGTTCCTAGAACCAATCTTTTCCGAGTGGGGGACACCCTCAGTGGATCTAATGGCGACCCGAGTCAATACAAAGACACCCCAATTTGTGTCCAGGTTCCGTTGCAACAAAGCCTTGACCCAAGATGCCTTCTCCATTCCACGGGATTTTCCCCTAGTTTACATCTTTCCGCCAGTGCCGCTAGTAATGAGGACTTTGTTAAAGATTGCAAGGGAAAAGGTTCATACAATAATAATTCTACCCTTTTGGCCGCAGAGGCCATGGTTCCCTCTACTCCTACACATGGCGTCGGCTCCCCCAAGACGTCTGCCGCTAAAGAGAGATCTCCTATGGCAGTGCCAATGGGTTCACCCCAACCCGAACAGGTTGCAAACTGACGGCCTGGCTGCTGAATCAACCAGACTCCAGGCACAAGGCATTTCAAAGGAAGTAATCTCAACACTGTTAAAGTCTAGAAAGGCCTCGACCAATGTCACCTACAACAGGATTTGGGCAAAGTTTACAACTTTTGCGTTACAGAAAATTTTTGCTTCGGTGGATCCGAATGTGGCACAAGTACTGGACTTTTTGCAATCTGCTCTAAACAAAGGCTTAGCCTATGGTACATTGAAGGTACAAATTTCAGCTTTGTCGTGTTTTACAGGATACAGGTGGCCAGACGAACCACTGGTAAAACAATTCTTAAAAGCGACCATGAAAATTAATCCTCCAAGGAAGTCTTTATTTCCGGCCTGGGTCTTAGGCACAGTGCTAAGAGCACTACTTCTGCATCCTTTTGTACCGGCAGAATCTTGTCCATTCTGGTTCCTAACACTTAAACAGTTTTTTTCTCACCGCATCAACAAGGCAAGAAGGGTATCCGAGCTAGCGGCCCTGTCCAGTAAGGAACCGTACTGTATCATCCTTCCAGACAAAGTAATTAAGATTTCACCTTAACTGGGAGGCAGTGCTACCTAGCTTTACATTACCTCCTAGGCAGGAAGAAAAACTGGACCTCAGACCTCTGGACATGGTCAACCTTTTCTCAATTTACCTGCACCGTTCTCAACAAGTGCGCAAAACGGATTCCCTTTTCATCTTACCATCTGGGCCTAAAAAAGGACGAGCCGTTTCAACAAAAATAATCTCGACCTGGATCACCAAAGTAAGAAAGCTCACGTACGAGAAACAAGGGCTGACGCCTCCTCAGGCAACTAGAGCTCACTCTACCAGAGGGGTGGCAGCCTCCTGGGCAGCATTTGACAAAATACCAGTTGAGGAAATATGCAAGACGGCCAGTTGGAGTTCCTGCAAGACCTTCGCAAAGCATTAGAAATCTAGACGTGACGTCATCTAAGGCGTCTAGTTTCGGAAATGCCATGGTATTGGCACCTTTTCAGGAAAAATAAAGAAAGATTCACTTAAGCAGCATTTATAGTTGTCGTCCGAGTCTTATATACATTTTCCCGCCTTAGGGTGTTAAATTAAATCCCATGATGTGCTGACGGGAGGACTGGCCAGGAAAACGGAAAATTGTTATTCTTACCTTCGGTAATTTTCCTTTCCTGGCCTGTCCTCACGTCAGCACAGCCTTTCCCTCCCTATAGTCTGTCGTCCGCCAAATTAGTGGAACAAGGACTGGGAGGAGGGGCCCCCTACTTATTAGCTAAAAGAAGGTGGTACTGGTGGACCGGAGGAGGGGATTAACCCATGATGTGCTGACGTGAGGACAGGCCAGGAAAGGAAAATTACCGTAGGTAAGAATAACAATTTTCCGTTTTCTTCCCACACTCCAAAGATATGCTGGTAGGTTAATTGGATATTGTCTAAATTGTGCCTAGTGTATGTATGAATGTGAGTTATGGACCTTAGGATTGTAAGCTCCTTGAGGGTAGGGACTGATGGATGTGAAATAATAATCATAGTAACACAGTATGAATATTGGTGGCATGATGATTTGTTTTGTGTTTGTTATGTATGTTTTAAAGTGATGGGACATTGCCACGGGTAACAAGTTAGTGGCATGTTGGTCATTGCAACTTTTAGAAGCAAGAAAAATATTTTGTCTGTAAAGTGTGACCTTAGAAAGACAAAAAATTTTGGGCCAGATCCACAAAAACCCGGTGCAACGTAACTTTTTAAATTTAAGTTACACTGCCGCAAAATTTCTACCTAAGTGCCCGATCCACAAAGCACTTACCTAGAAATTTTCGGCTGTGTAACTTAAATCCGGCCGGCGCAAGGCGTTCCTATTCAAATGGGGCGAGTCCCATTTAAATTAAGGGGCGCTCTCGCGCCGGCCGTACTGCGCATGCTCACGACGTCATTTTCCCAACGTGCTTTGCACGGTTTTACGTTGCGCCGGGTTTTGAGAATCGCGACGGGCGTAAAAAAAAAAAATATGAGTTGCGGCGGAAAAAAAAACAAATTGAAAAAAAAAAGACTGCGACGCGGGATAGAAGGGTCTACTTTTACAAGGCCTAAACAGTTTAGGCCTTGTAAAAGCAGCCCTAATATTACGATTGCAAACTAATACTTACGGAGAAAAAACGAAGCGTAAAAGCTTTGTGGATCTCCGTAAGTGCTAATTTGCATACCCGAAGCAGCATTTCAACGAGAAATGCCCCCAGCGGCGGCTGCGGTACTGCATCCTAAGATCCAACAGTGTAAGTCCCTTACACATATCGGATCTTCTCCCTATCTTTTGGAAACTGATTCTGTGGATCAGTTCCGAAGATAGAAACAGGGATACGACGGCGTATCAGTAGATACGCCGTCGTATCCCTTTTGTGGATCTGGCCCTATATTTCTAACTTAAATGCGTGAACAATTTGATCTATTTAATTTGGGTGAATATTGACTTAAAATTGTAAAATCATGTGCAATGTGTAGTAATTTTGCACTGTGCTAAATTTAATATGAAAAAAAAAAAATGTAAAATATTATATTTGCTTATTCTAATAGAAAAGGTAATCTGTGAGCTAAAAAAAAATCATTAATTTAAACACTTGCTGGGGTGGCTAATTACCGTATTTATCAGCGTATACCGCGCACTTTTTTGCCCTGAAAATCAGGGCAAAATCGTGGGTGCGCGGTATACGCCGATACCCGCTTTCCCACGCCGAGTTTTGAATACTGCGCCGACATATACCGAGCGCAGTACACTCGGGTATAGTCGGGCAGTCTCGGCTCCTTCCGCGCTCACGTCCTGGACGTACAGGACGTCAGCGCGAGAGTTGCCCAGCATTGCCGACAATACACGAGTGTACTGCGCTCTGTATATGTCGGCGCAGTATTCAAACTCGGCGCGGGAAACGAGCGGGGAGGACGCGAGGACACCGCAGAAGGACGCCGGACCCGACGAAGAGGACACCCGAAGCCGCAGAAGGACGCCGGACCCGACGAAGGGAACACCTGAAGCCGCAGACGGACGCCGGACCCGACGAGGCCACCGATGGACGCCGCGCAAGACACCAAAACTGTAAGTACCAAAAAAACTTTTTTTCCACAGGATTCGGGGCAACTTTAGGGGTGCGTGGTATACGCGGGAGCGCGTTAAATCCCGCGATAAATACGGTATGTGGTCATTGGAGCCACACCCAATGCAGTTAATAAAATTGATAAAAATAAGTAAAGTGAAATGTTAAAACATTAGTGACATAAAAAAAAGCCTTTTTCACTGATGATTAAAGGGGATGTAAAGGTACAATTTGTTTTATTCTTAAATAGCTTCCTTTACCTTAGTGCAGTCCTCCTTCACTTACCTCATTCTTCCATTTTGCTTTTAAATGTCCTTATTTCTTCTGAGAAATTCTCACTTCCTGCTCTTCTGTCTGTAACTCCACACAGTAATGGAAGGCTTTCTCCCTGGTGTGGAGTGTCGTGCTTGCCCCCTCCCTTGGACTGCAGGAGAGTCAGGATGCTCTCTACGTTGCAGATAGAGAAAGGAGATGTGTGTTAGTGGGCGTCCTGACTCTCCTGTAGTCCAAGGGAGGAGGCGAGCACAACTCACTCACATTACAGTGTATAGTTACAGACAGAAGAACATGAAGTGAGTATTTTTTTTAGAAGAAATAAGGACATTTAAAAGCAAAATCGAAGGATGAGGTAAGTGAAGGAGGACTGCACTAAGGTAAAGGAAGCTATTTAGGAAAAAAAATTGTACCTTTACAACCCCTTTCAAGTTTAAAAATAAGGAATGCTGGGCCTGATTCCCAAAAGAGATACGCAGGCGGAACTGCTGTTCAGTCTGTGCCTAACTTTGGAAACGATCCTCAAAAGGCTTTTTCCAAAGTTAGGCAGAAAATCTGACATGTGTAAGACACTTACACGGTCAGATCTTAGGATGCAGTACCGCATCCGCCGCTGGGGGCATTTCTCATGGAAATGCAGCTTTGAGTATGCAAATGTGGACTTAAGCAGATCCACAACGCTTTTCATCAGCTTTTCAGCACTGTGATTTCTGCGTAAGTTCCGATTTGCTTGCGCAAAACTAGGGCTGGTTTTACAATGTGGAAAGTTAGTCACACCTTGTAAAGGCCCATTCAAGCGACGGCATTTGGTATGCATTCCTGAGGGAGAACTCCACGGCAATTTTTAAATTAAAAACCGGCATGGGTTCCCCCCCAGGAGCATACCAGGCCCTTAGGTCTGGTATGGGTTGTAAGGAGACCCCCCTATGCCGAAAAATTGACGTAGGGGGTCCCCCTACAATCCATACCAGACCCGTATCCAAAGCACGCTACCCGGCCGGTCAGGAATGGGAGTGGGGACGAGCGAGCGCCCCCCCTCCTGAGCCGTGCCAGGCCGCATGCCCTCAACATGGGGGGGTTGGGTGCTCTGGGGCAGGGGGGCGCACTGCGGGCCCCCCCACCCCAGAGCACCCTGTCCCCATGTTGATGAGGACAGGACCTCTTCCCGACAACCCTTGCCGTTGGTTGTCGGGGTCTGCGGGCGGGGGCTTATCGGAATCTGGGAGTCCCCTTTAATAAGGGGGCCCCCAGATACCGGCCCCCCACCCTAAGTGAATGGATATGGGGTACATCGTACTCCTACCCATTCACCTGTAGGCAAAAAGTAAAAGTTATTAAACACACAACACAAGGGTTTTTAAAATAATTTATTATTCTGCTCCGGAGGCCCCCCCTGTCTTCTTTATTAGCTCTAATACCAGGGGGGGCTTCTTCTTCCGCTCTCCGGGGGTCTTCTTCCACTCTCCGGGGGGGGGTTTCTTCTTCCGCTCTCCGGGGGGGGTCTTCTCCGCTCTCCGGGGGTCTTCTTCTATCTTCGCCGCTCTCCGCTGTTGACTCGGCGAACCCCGGTTCTTCTACAGCTGTCCGGTGCCTTCTTCTTCAGCGCTGGCTGCCTGCTATCTTTGTGTGTTAGCTCAATTACTAACAGGCAGCCAGCGCGGTCTTCTGTGACGTCAGGTTCTTCTTCTCCCCTCTTCCGATGTTGACTCGTCGCCTCTTGTCACTGCAATGATGGAAGCGCGCCTTGCATCCCATTTATATAGGCATCACCGTCCCATCATGCTCCGGCAGGTACCTACGTGGTGGGTGCCTACCCACGTGCACCCACCACGTGGGTACCTACCGGAGCATGATGGGACGGTGATGCCTATATAAATGGGATGCAAGGCGCGCTTCCATCATTGCAGTGTCAAGAGGCGACGAGTCAACATCGGAAGAGGGGAGAAGAAGAACCTGACGTCACAGAAGACCGCGTTGGCTGCCTGCTAGTAATTGAGCGAACACACAAAGATAGCAGGCAGCCAGCGCTGAAGAAGAAGGCACCGGACAGCTGCAGAAGAACCAGGGTTCGCCGAGTCAACAGCGGAGAGCGGCGAAGATAGAAGAAGACCCCCGGAGAGCGGAGAAGACCCCCCCCCGGAGAGCGGAAGAAGAAGCCCCCCCTGGTATTAGAGCTAATAAAGAAGACAGGGGGGCCTCCGGAGCAGAATAATAAATTATTTTAAAAACCCTTGTGTTGTGTGTTTAATAACTTTTACTTTTTGCCTCCAGGTGAATGGGTAGGGGTACGATGTACCCCATATCCATTCACTTAGGGTGGGGGGCCGGTATCTGGGGGCCCCCTTATTTGAGGGGACTCCCAGATTCCGATAAGCCCCCGCCCGCAGACCCCGACAACCAACGGCAAGGGTTGTCGGGAAGAGGTCCTGTCCTCATCAACATGGGGACAGGGTGCTCTGGGGTGGGGGGGCCCGCAGTGCGCCCCCCTGCCCCAGAGCACCCAACCCCCCCATGTTGAGGGCATGCGGCCTGGCACGGCTCAGGAGGGGGGGGCGCTCGCTCGTCCCCACTCCCATTCCTGACCGGCCGGGTAGCGTGCTTTGGATACGGGTCTGGTATGGATTGTAGGGGGACCCCCTACGTCGATTTTTCGGCGTGGGGGGGTCTCCTTACAACCCATACCAGACCTAAGGGCCTGGTATGCTCCTGGGGGGGGGGAACCCATGCCGGTTTTTTCTTTGAAAATTGGCATGGAGTTCTCCCTCTCAGGAATGCATGCTGAGCGACGCTGTCATTTTTTTAAATAATTATTTGTTTTCCCGGCGCATATATTTTTTTTCACCCGTCGCAACTTTAGTGTCCCATCGCAATCCACAAAGCCCGGCGTCAATTACGTTCGCGCGCTGCGCGTCGGGAAAATTACGTCACACGCATGCGCAGTACGGCCGGCGCGGGAGCGCGCCTCATTTAAATTTTAAACGCCCCCCGGAGAGGAGGACCGCCTTGCGACGGAGGCACTTAAGTTACACGGCCTGAAATTTCTAGGTAAGTGCTTTGTGGATCAGGCACTTAGGTAGAGATTTTAAGTCAGTGTAACTTAACTGCTGAAAGTTAAGTTAGGCAGCTTTTTTGGGAATCAGGCCCATCATGCTCCTCATTTAAATTTTAAACGCCCCCCGGAGAGGAGGACCGCCTTGCGACGGAGGCACTTAAGTTACACGGCCTGAAATTTCTAGGTAAGTGCTTTGTGGATCAGGCACTTAGGTAGAGATTTTAAGTCAGTGTAACTTAACTGCTGAAAGTTAAGTTAGGCAGCTTTTTTGGGAATCAGGCCCGCTGTTTTATAGTTTAAAGGAACAATAAAGGTTCGTTTTTTATTCGATCAATTGATTGCTGTAAGCTAGAGCATTTAAATATCACTTACCTCGTTTTTCCTTTTGACCTCCAAAATACAGTAATCCAGGTTTGAAAATGCCATTTCCTGTCTCTCCTCTTCTTGCTTTCCACCAGCATCTGAGCCAATTTGCATGGTGGAAAGTAGAATGTGCTCACCCCCTCCCTATGACTACAGCCCTGCGTGAAGGTGCTCTCTTATCCCTCACAGGCATGGAGGCTAAGCCTAATGGGAACTGTAGTTCCCATTAGGCCGTGATGTAGCAAGAATGAATGCGCACCGCAAACCATGAAGTCAGTGAGAATAACGATTCAGGAGTGACGGAGGTGAATAAAACAGCTTGATTTCAACAGGTATCAAACTATTTATAATGCAAAACATTACTTTTTACTTTATCAGCTACTGTCAGACTTTAATTTAAGAGGAAAATATTTTTGTCTTTACAACCCCTTTAAGGAGCAACACCCGCCCCCTTCTTTGACATGGGTTAAATTGCATGGCTTGTGTGTGCGAACAGCTGTAATGTCATGCAAATTGAGTGAGCTGAGTGAACGTCTGAGTGACGTCAAACTATTTTTGGTATAAGGCCTCGTACACACGACAGAGTTTCTCGGCAGAATTCACCGAGAAACTCGGTCAAAACCCGGATTCTGCCGAGAAACTCTGTCGTCTGTACAGTTTTGGCTCGATGGAGCCGCCGAGGAACTCGACGAGAAAATAGAGAACATGTTCTCTATTTTCTCGTTGTTCTATGGGAGAAGGCGGCCCGCCGAGCTCCTCGGCGGCTTCATCCCAAAACTCGACGAGGAACTCGACGTGCCAAGCACGTCGAGTTCCTCTGTCGTGTGTACGGGGCCTTAAAGTGCACTGGTAAAACATCTAAGAAAGAAAATGTTTAAAATGCTTACTGTATGCTAAATATCTCTAACCGTGGTTTATTTTTAGGAGGAAAATATAATGTGTTTTTGTTACTAAAATTTTGATGCTTATTCCTCAGATTAGTTCTATGCCCGGTTTTGATTTATTTAGGTCTTCAGAACAGTAAGAGACCACAGCCTTCAAAGACAATTCACCAATGAAAGTATTGTTCTAAAGTGTTTCTATTTTCATATGTAAACATTTCTGGGTTTCACTCTCCCCACTAGCTAAATATTGGTGCAGTCATTTTAGTCTGAACTGCCCTTAGCAGTTTCTTGTTCCTATTTACAGTATGAGGTGCTACATTTTTTGTTGCGTTATGATCTGAAATGTAAGAGCTTTGAAATTTAACGAGTTTCAATGCCCTATTAAGTGTCTCCTGTCTTATGCTGCGTACACACGATAGGTTAGTCTGATGAAAACGATCTGATGGACTGTTTTCATCAGACCAAACCGATCGTGTGTGGGCCCCATCGGTTATTTATCCATAGGTTTAATAAATAGGAACTTTTTTAAAAATGATCTGATGGATAAAAAACCGATAGAAAAAAACGATCGTCTGTAGGTATGTCCATCGGTTAAAAATCCACGCATGCTCAGAATCAAGTCGACGCATGCTTGGAAGCATTGGGCCAAATCCTCAAAAAACCTGCCTAACTTAACTTTCAGCAGTTAAGTTACACAGGCGTAAAATTTCTACCTAAGTGCCCGATCCACAAAGCACTTACCTAGAAATTACACGCCGTGTAACTTAAGTGCCTCCGTCGCAAGGCGGTCGTCTGATCGAGGGGGCGATTCCTATTTAAATGAGGCGCGCTCCCGCGCCGGACGTTCGGCGCATACGTGTGACGTCATTTTTCCCGACGTGCATCGCGCGAACGTACTTTACGCCGGGCTTTGTGGATCGCGACGGGACAATAAAGTTGCGTCGGGAAAAAAAAAAGTTACGCGTCGGGAAAAAAAATTCGAAATTTAAAAAATCGCGGCGATCGAAAAAAAGGTTTGTTTTTACAAGGTCTAAACAGTTTAGGCCTTGTAAAAGCATCCCTAATTTTACGCATGCAAAACGTAACTTACGCAGAAAACACAAAGCTAAAAAGCTTTGTGGATCTGCCTAAGTACTCATTTGCATACGCAAAGCAGCATTTCGACTCGAAATGCCCCCAGCGGCGGATGCGGTACTGCATCCTAAGATCCGACAGTGTAAGTCTATTACAGATGTCGGATCTTCTGCCTATCTTTGGAAAAATCCTTCTGAGGATCGTTTCCAAAAATAGGCACAGGGATACGCAGGCTGAACAGCAGTTCCGCCTGCGTATCTCCTTTGAAGATTTGGCCCAGGGATACGCAGGCTGAACAGCAGTTCCGCCTGCGTATCTCCTTTGAAGATTTGGCCCATTGAACTTAATTTTTTTCAGCACGTCGTTGTGTTTTACGTCACCGCGTTCTGACACAATCGTTTTTTTAACTGATGGTGTGTAGGCACGTCTGATCATCAGTCAGCTTCATCGGATAACTGATGGAAAAATCCATCAGACCGTTTTCATCAGACTAACCTATCGTGTGTACAGGGCATAAGACTATGGGCCAAATCCTCAAAAAACCTGCCTAACTTAACTTTCAGCAGTTAAGTTACACAGGCGTAAAATTTCTACCTAAGTGCCCGATCCACAAAGCACTTACCTAGAAATTACACGCCGTGTAACTTAAGTGCCTCCGTCGCAAGGCGGTCGTCTGATCGAGGGGGCGATTCCTATTTAAATGAGGCGCGCTCCCGCGCCGGACGTTCGGCGCATACGTGTGACGTCATTTTTCCCGACGTGCATCGCGCGAACGTACTTTACGCCGGGCTTTGTGGATCGCGACGGGACAATAAAGTTGCGTCGGGAAAAAAAAAAGTTACGCGTCGGGAAAAAAAATTCGAAATTTAAAAAATCGCGGCGATCGAAAAAAAGGTTTGTTTTTACAAGGTCTAAACAGTTTAGGCCTTGTAAAAGCATCCCTAATTTTACGCATGCAAAACGTAACTTACGCAGAAAACACAAAGCTAAAAAGCTTTGTGGATCTGCCTAAGTACTCATTTGCATACGCAAAGCGGCATTTCGACTCGAAATGCCCCCAGCGGCGGATGCGGTACTGCATCCTAAGATCCGACAGTGTAAGTCTATTACAGATGTCGGATCTTCTGCCTATCTTTGGAAAAATCCTTCTGAGGATCGTTTCCAAAGATAGGCACAGGGATACGCAGGCTGAACAGCAGTTCCGCCTGCGTATCTCCTTTGAATATTTGGCCCCATGTTTCCACTATAGTGACTCCACAAAGTTACGTGATTCAGAGACTCTGGAGTGTGACTTTGCTCAAACTTTACAGTCTCTAGATCAGAGTTGCATCAAAGGTCGCATCAAGGTAGTGCACGAACCTGTTTAAAGTCACTGCAATTTTAAGTCGCAATAGTGGGAACTGAGCCTTGTATTGTATTTGTATATTATTGTATGCTGAAAAGTTTTAGGATTGAATTGAATAATTTTTGCTCTAGTTTAAACACCTATGATAAAAAAAAAAGTAATGAATGTATTACTACATATATGTCAGTGTTACTACATTGAGTGTTAAGATTACTTTCTATTATTAAGAGTTTAACCACTTAAGACCCGGACCAATATGCAGGTAAAGGACCAGGCCCCTTTTTGCAATTCGGCACTGCGTCGATTTAACTGACAATTGCGCGGTCATGCGACGTGGCACCCAAATAAAATTGGCGTCCTTTTTTTCCCACAAATAGAGCTTTCTTTTGGTGGTATTTGATCACCTCTGCGGTTTTTATTTTTTGCGCTATAAACAAAAATAGAGCGCCATTTTTTTAAAAAAATCTATATTTTTTACTTTTTGCTATAATAAATATCCCCAAAAAAGATATATAAAAAAATATTTTTTGCCTCAGTTTAGGCCGATACGTATTCTTCTACCTATTTTTGTAAAAAAAAAATCGCAATAAGCGTTTAACAATTGGTTTGCGCAAAATTTATAGCGTTTACAAAATAGGGGATAGTTTTATGGCTTTTTTTTTTAACAATTGTTTTTTTACTACTAATGGCGGGGATCAGCGATTTTTTTCGTGACTGCGACATTATGGCGGACACATCAGACAATATTGACACATTTTTGGGACCATTGTAATGTTCACAGCAAAAAGTGCTATAAAAATGCATTGGGGTAGATTCAGGTAGGGGCGCGCATAGTTACGGCGGCGCAGCGTATTGTATTTACGCTACGCCAACGCAAATTACAGGAGCAAGTGCAGTATTCACAAAGCACTTGCTCCGTAAGTTGCGGCGGCGTAGCGTAAATGGGGCCGGCGTAAGCGCGCGTAATTCAAATGTGGAAGGGGGGGGTATGTTTTATGTAAATGTATGATGACCTGACTTGTACATATCCCAGTGTGCATTGCTTCCAAGTACGGCGCAACGACATATTGGTTTCGACGTGAACGTAAATTACGTCCAGCCCTATTCGCGAACGACTTACGCAAACAACGTAAAAAATTCAAATTTCGAAGCGGGAACAACGTCCATACTTAACATTGGTTGCGCCTCCTAATAGCAGGAGCAACCTTACGCAAAAAAAGCCTTTACGCAAACGACGTAAAAAAACTACCGCCGGGCGCACGTACGTTTGTGAATCGGCGTATCTAGGTAATTTGCATATTCTACGCCGAAAACAACGGAAGCACCCCTAGCGGGCAACGTAATATTGCACACAATTCTACGCCGCCGCATTCAAGTTACGTGGGCGGAGGAAGCCTATTTTTTTAGCGTATCTGCCTTTGAGAATCGGCATAACGATACGCGGGCGCGGATTTCAAATTACGGCGGCGTATCTGGAGATACGCCTCCGTAAAAGCTACATGAATCTACCCCATTGATTATTGTGAAAAAGACAATTGCAGTTTAGGAGTTAACCACTAGGGGGCGCTGGAGGGGTTAGTGTGACCTCATGTGTGTTTCTAACTGTAGGGGGGCGGGCTGGACTTGTGATGTCACTGATTGTCTTTCCCTATATCAGGGAACAGACTATCAGTGACACTGCCACTGTGAAGAACGGGGAAGGTGTGTTTACGCACACCTCTCCCCGTTCTTCAGCTCCTGTGACCGATCGCGGGACTCCGGCGGCGATCGGGTCCGCGGGTTCCGCGGTCACGGAGATTCGGACCGGGTTGCGGGCGCGCGCCCGCGACCCACGGCTGGGCACTTAAAGAGGACGTACAGGTACGTGCTTGTGCCCAGCCGTGCCATTCTGCCGACGTATATCGGTGTTAGTCGGTCCTTAAAGCGGAGTTCCACCCTATTTTACAACTTCTTTGCATTCGTTTTTACACTGCCCCCTTAAATACATTTGGGATGTTTTATTTTTGTCTTTTAAAAACTCACGTTTTTATCTGTGAGTCTCTTATTCCCCCGCCGCGGCGGAATGGCCCCCCCCCCCGCCGCATCCAGCGCTGCTATGCCTCCTGGGATATGTGTGTCTTCAATCCCAGGAGGCTGGGCTGAACATCGCAGCCGTGGATGAACATCTCGGGGGGCGGGAGGGAGGGAGGGCAGTGCCGCCCATAGAGGTGGTGTCCTTCCTCTTCTCCCTCTCCAACTCCTCCCCCGTCCTAGCTCCTCCACCCGTCCTAGCACCGCCCCCGTCCTAGCACCGCCCCCGTCCTAGCTCCTCCACCCGTCCGTCACCGCCGTCACCGCCGCCCCCGTCCTCCTCCCTCCACCACCCGCCCACCTGCCATCTGTCTCCGGTGCACGGAGATACAGATCATCAGGCAGAGAGAGCGAGTCTCACTCTGTCTGATAGTGAGAGCACCGAGCATAGTACAGCCCCGCCTCCCTGTACATAGAAACATCGCTCTGCACTGTGTGTTACAATTCTAGTGCAGGGAGGCGGGGCTGTACTATGATCACTGTACTCACATACAGATCTACACAGACCGAGATGTGCTCTGTATGCCTGATCATCTGTACCTCCCCCCACTCTGCACATAATGTCACCGCACTGTCACCGCACTAACATCACCGCACTGTCACCGCACTGTCACCGCACTAACATCACCGCACTGTCACCGCACTGTCACCGCACTAACATCACCGCACTGTCACCGCACTGTCACCGCACTAACATCACCGCACTGTCACCGCACTGTCATCGCACTAACATCACCGCACTGTCACCGCACTGTCACCGCACTAACATCACCGCACTGTCACCGCACTGTCACCGCACTAACATCACCGCACTAACATCACCGCACTAACGTCACCGCACTAATGTCACCGCACTAACATCACCGCACTGTCACCGCACTGTCACCGCACTAACATCACCGCACTGTCACCGCACTAACATCACCGCACTGTCACCGCACTGTCACCGCACTAACATCACCGCACTAATGTCACCGCACTAACATCACCGCACTGTCACCGCACTAACATCACCGCACTAACATCACCGCACTGTCACCGCACTGTCACCGCACTAACATCACCACACTGTCACCGCACTAACATCACCGCACTGTCACCGCACTAACATCACCGCACTGTCACCGCACTGTCACCGCACTAACATCACCGCACTGTCACCGCACTAACATCACCGCACTGTCACCGCACTGTCACCGCACTAACATCACCGCACTAACATCACCGCACTAACGTCACCGCACTAATGTCACCGCACTAACATCACCACACTGTCACCGCACTGTCACCGCACTAACATCACCGCACTGTCACCGCACTAACATCACCGCACTGTCACCGCACTAATGTCACCGCACTAACATCACCGCACTGTCACCGCACTGTCACCGCACTAACATCACCGCACTGTCACCGCACTAACATCACCGCACTGTCACCGCACTAACATCACCGCACTGTCACCGCACTAACATCACAGCACTAACATCACAGCACTAACATCACCGCACTAACATCACCGCACTAACATCACAGCACTAACATCACAGCACTAATGTCACCGCACTAATGTCACCACACTAACATCACCACCGCACTAACATCACCGCACTAACATCACCGAACTAACATCACAGCACTAACATCACAGCACTAACATCACCGCACTAACATCACCGCACTAACATCGCAGCACTAACATCACAGCACTAACATCGCAGCACTAACATCACTGCACTAACATCACCGCACTAACATCACCGCACTAACATCACCGCACTAACAAAATGAATTTATTGACAGTGCACATGTCTGGTATATGTATACACACCACATATATAACAAGAGATGTATATAATCTTGTTATGTAGATATATCTGCACAGGAACAAATTATTTATTATATTTACTGGTTCCTGGAAGGAGGGGGGGGGGAGAGGAGGGGAGGAGGGGAGGAGAGGTTTGCTTTGCATAGATAAGGGGCGGTAACTTCCTCTGACACTCCCGTTGCTATTGAAAACTGATCTGAAACCATTACACTGCTTGTACAGCACTGAGCATGTGCGAGGCTGAAATCCAGGAAGTCATACAGTCTGGCTTCATGATGCCCACACTTAAGATGGCCCCAGTCAATTTCTGTTTTATAAAGTGTCTAAATGCTGTAACAACCTAACAAAATGGACCTTAGTTTACAGACTAACTGTAGTAGAATACATTCAGCTTGTGTATTACAGGGGTATTTATATTTAAAACGTTTTTTTTTTTTCAATTTGTGGCCGGAACTCTGCTTTAAGTGGTTAAATTAGACCTATATCACAGATCTTCAGCTTTTCTACAGATCTGTCTCCACTATTCCCAAAGATCAGCAGGTATGCTGGTATTGTATTGGTATTGTCATTTAGTTCCATTGCCTTAAATTATAAGGTCTGCAGTTGTATCCTCTGCCATAAAACTTGCGTTTAGGACTGGTTAAACCTTCTGTTATTATTTGAATTAGCTAAATGCCCAGCCAGTACTGCCTTTTCAAGCTAAAGCACATTTCCTTAGGCTTTGCATATTAATGTCCCTAGCTGTCTTGTGTATCTTTGTGTATCTGTCCCCAGTGTCTGTGTGTGTTCACCTGTGTGCCCCGACACTTTCCATGACTTGTTCATTTCCCGACATAGTTGGGGTAGGCGGTACACTTTGGTGGGGCTGGGTCAGCCACGCCTTGGGACCTTTGACCTCGGGGAACCCGCCTTCTGACCTTTGGGGGAGGTCCCTGTTCCAATTCCTGAGTCCTAGCCTTATTCTTCAAGGGAAAACCCTAACCCCTAACCCTAACCCCCCTAACCCCCCTAACCCTAAATTGAATTTTTACTCCCTACTGTTTAGTGATCCAGCACCTCAGTGCTGCAAGGGATTCTCATTTGTCCATTGTCTAGCTATCTGCCTGCTTGTGTGAGTAAGAGGGCTGCAACCGGGGAACTGTCTGCAGCACAAACCATCATCCTGAACCCCAGTGCTGCAAGTGGTTCTTACTAGCATTTGGTTTACTTTCTGCCTGTAAGACCAGAACCCCAGTGCTGCACTATATTCCTGTCATTCCTGTAAATCCTGTATTCTGTGCTCTCTTGTCTATGTTCCTGTAGGATCGCTGATCCAAGCCATACCTGATAGGCCCCCCTCTGAAAAGCCTATTGTTCATGATAAATGGTTCATTGAATTTAGGATAGTGTAGACAGTTTAGTTTGGTTGACAGTTGAATAACATTTTATACTAAATGAGAAGGGTTTCTCCTTGTATTAAGACGTTTTTCTTTTCTTATAGGTCTTATTACCTCTAGAACATAGATTTACTTCAGCAGCAAAAAAACTCCACGGCTTTATGGGCATTTTTGTTAATGATCTAATGACTAACAATCTGAGTGACGCCATCTTCAAAAATATCCTACGGCATTCCTTGGCTTTATGACATCAGCCACAAACACCATTGATGGAAAAGAGTGCTTTCAAAAGTTTTTTGGATGTGTGAAGAACTTTAATACTTATCATGTCAACTGTCTAAAAAAGTCAAAGCTCAGTTTGCTATAATCGCAAAAAGGTCTGCACACCTACTGGAAGTTTCTTGTCATGTGGACTGCGATAGTCCTGAAGAAAAGAAGATTATGTATGAACATTGTATGCGTTCTTAGGTGTTGTGGTGGAGTCCTATGGAGGACTAGCTGTCAAAGTTACAGTGGAGGAATCAACTAACTTGGCGTTCATATACACTGTTAGACCAACGCGTATTTTTTATTTTTTTTAGCCGTGACAAAGCAAAATTCAATTTTTTCTGCAGAAGTAAATTGGGCACATAAATTAGGAGGACTATTAACTAGAAAAATTAATATTTGATCTAAGATTAGGCAGTTAAAGGGAGATATTAGAAGGTTAGAAGGGATTGATAGGAATTGTAATTTTATCTGCCTTTCCCTGTCAAAATATCTTTATTATGTGATTCAGAAAAAATTGTACAGGTAACATGTAACAAATACATTACATAGGGGAGAAACTCCTTTGTGCTTATACAATAGTATATTAATCTAATGAAGATTTAACTGATACAATATTTGATAAAAAAATGTTTTAATTACTATCGATAACATATAGGCAAGAAGTTATAAAGCGATTCTCAATACAATAACGTCTTGTATTAATGAATTCCTAAATTAGAATTTCGGCTAATACAAATAAATATCAAGTTAATAACGAGAGTTTCGAAAACATAGCAGTGAATCAAAAACAGAAAGAAGTAAAAAGAATAACTAAGATGAAGAGAAAAAAAGGAGGGGGGTAAAATAAAGGAGTCTGCAGGACTAGGCCGTGTTCCACTGCCACTGACTAAAAAGTACAATAGGTAATTATAATGCTTAGGCTACCATGGCATAAGTACTTCATTATTAAAGGATATTGGCATTGCATATGTAATCCAAGATTTCCATATTCTCTCAAACTTGGTGATCGTGTCCGTATCTATAGCCGTCATTTTAGCATAGGTCATAGAGTTATTCATCCTTTAACCTCATTTACTATCAGATTAGGAGATTTCCAGGCCTTTGCTAATGTCTGCTTTGCTACCCTAGCCGGTACTAAGTACCATCTTGTTAACACTTTATAATTTGCCTCCATCGCGAGTACAGTTGGGGAGGCTGTTTTTGTGTTATACCATATTTGATTCCAATCAGAGGCATTTCATTCAGATTCTAGATCTGTTGGGTGGTTCAGGCCCATCCAGAGCACAGGGACGAGGAGGACAGAATGGCCCTCCACCCCCTCAGGGTCGTGGTTACGTCAATAGCTTCGGCAACCAATATGGAGACACTCGTGGTTTGCTTCAAACCAGAGGATCCAATTATGGTCCACCCCAGGTATAAAGAGATACAGAGGTGGTGCATTATGCCGGAGACTATGAAGCGGACTATAATGTGTTAACCCATAACAGCTTTTTACCTCTGGGAAATATGGTTAACCCTGAAGTGGGTGATTACCGCCTATTAACTGGGACCAGCAATGGTGATGGTAGAAGTGGAGGGCAATATGATTTTGATTATGGTATTGGCCGCGAGACAAATCAAATGGAGAGCTACGGCCAACCACATTGGGGTTTTCCCGAGTCGGCCAAGGAATAAAAAGGGTGGCCGAACTAAAAGAGGAACTAGAGGGGGGAGGCGTGCTCAGTCCAAAAAGGTCAAGGATGTAGTTGGCACTGGCATCTTTAACCTGAGTGCACACCCTGACAGAATCTGAACTGGCAGTTTTAGATAGGGGACTGAAATATGCCCCACCTAAAAACATTAATAAATTCAACACATACATGGACATCCATAAGTATGTCCGCAAATTAAATGTTCAGCGGTATTTGGCTTCAAACCCTTTTAACCCGTCCAAGACTGCTTCTTACAGTTATGCCCACTCGTGCCTAGCCAATGCTTCAGTATACAACCCGCCTGGCCATTTGCCTGCATCATTGAAGGTTTTTGGGGGTTTAACATTGAAAGATTTAGATGCCATGAATGTTAAACAGGTTAGATGCAAGTTGAACATTGAGGAGGGCATTGAGTCCCTTTGTGCCAATAAAAATTTGGTTATTCACCCTGCGGATAAGGGGGGAAGCATAGTTGTCCTAAATAAAGAGGATTATATGCAGGAAATGCAACGCATCCTCGATGACAGGGACACATATACCCAGGGCTCAAGTCCTGCGGGAACGCGTGGGAACAGAGTTCCTGCACTTTTTTTACAGCAGGAACGCAGTTCCCTTTGCAGGACTAGAGCAGCTGAGAGCAGCCGAGCCGCCCGAGCCAATCCTTCACTAAGCGGCGATGCCCACCTCAAGTCACTGTCAGGGGCAGGCGAACCTTAGTAATACTTAATGTTACTGGTCGCTTCCTGTATATGAATTAATCGGGTAGTGTGCGGGTATTCCGTCACTTCTTCGATGCCGAAATGTCTCCTGGGAGCTTTTGTCATTGTTCCCAGGAGACATTGCGGAGGTCTGCCGTGAGTTATCGCAGGATTTAGAAAGAACTTGCGGTTTAGTAATTATGCATATGAGCATATCATTTTTTTTTTTTTTTTGGTGGGGGATCTTGGGTGGGAGTTCCCACACTTTTTCCCCCAGGACTTGACCCCTGCATATACCCCTTTGTCTTTAAACCCGGGGGACAAATTAAAAAAAATTCTAGGGAAGATCATATCTAAAGGTTTTGGTCTTAACAATTTCTGAACAAAAAGGAGAGATCCTTTTTGATTCCTAAGTCCCCTAGGATTCACATCATATATTATCTCCCCAAGGTGCATAAGAACTCTGCTTGCCCCCCGGGACAACCCATTGTGAGTGGGATTGACTCCATCATGTCCCGGGTGGGCAAGTACATAGACTTGTATTTGCAGCCTTTGGTAAAGAATATGCCACCATATGTCAAAGATACCAGGCATATCATCAACCTGCTATCCTATCTCAAACCATCCACTAATGTATTGATGGTGCCTGCAGATGCCACCTCCCTATACACAATAATTCCCCATTATTTGGGTTTGGAGGCAGTTTCTTATTTTCTAAATAAAGATTCAGGATTATTAAAGAAACAGGTCTCCTTTATTATGGAGTTGTTGGAATATGCGGCCACCCATAATTTCTTTTGGTACAATGGCCATTTTTACAGGCAGGACAGGGGAGTCGCTATGGGGGCTAAATATGCCCCCAGCTTGGCGAACCTGTTCATGGCAAAGTGGGAGGAGGATGTTGTCTGTGTCCAAACTAGGCCCCAGATTATTCTGTGGGCCAGGTACATAGACGACATCCTCCTCCTATGGGATGGCGCAGAGGGAGATTTGTCCCTTTTCATGAATTCCCTTAATGCAAATAACAGGGGGATCCATTTAAGCTATGAGGCTAGCCAAGAGAAGATAAACTTCTTGGATTTATCCATCTCTGTAGGTAATGATAGTTTCATAACATCAACTTTTTTCAAGACCACAGTCAGAAATTCTTTCATACCGAAGGATAGCTGTCATCATGCCTCGTGGTTAAAGTCAGTGCCTAAGAGCCAATACCTCCGTCTGAAACGGAATTGCAGTGAACATGCAACCTTTGTGGGACAGGCATGTGTTCTGACAGAGCGATTTTTAGAAAAGGGTTATTCCTCCGATTTTTTGTCTGACACTTTGGATTTGGTCAATAACGTAGATAGAGCCAACTTATTGAAGGAAAAATAGGATTTTTGTACTCACCATAAAATCCATTTCTCTGAGTTCATGGACGGACACAGCAGCCTTTGACCTTAGGGTATTATATCCTTCCTTCCAGGAGAGATTAGGCAGAAAACAGCACTTTAAGTGTTAAAACACTTTCCTCAGTACAGCTCCTCCCAGGGGGCGTGGTCCCCCGGGTATATCCCTCACTCTGCCTCAGCAGCTCCAGTTCGTAACAAGCAGTACAAACAAAAGGAGGGTGGGTGCTGTGTCCGTCCATGAACTCAGAGAAATGGATTTTACAGTGGGTACAAAAATATTTTCTCTTCCGTTCATGGACGGACACAGCAGCCTTTGACCTTAGGGACGTCCCCAAGCAGTGTCAAAAAAATTTGAGGGGTGGGAAAACAACACAGCAAACCAAGCTACACCCCAAACAAAACCAGAGTTTCTCAACGGAGGAACTCCAACCTTAAACTGCCACCTGTAACACCTTTCGGCCGAAGGAGGCATCCGAAGATGTACTCACATCCACCTTGTAAAAGGTGTGGATTGACGACCAGGTTGCTGCCTTACACACCTGTAACACAGAGGCTTGATGACAGAAAGCCCAAGAGGCACCAATCGCCCTGGTCGAATGCGCCATAACCTGAAAGGGAGGCGCCTGAAGCACAACCTGTCTGATCCACCTAGAGACCGCCAGACCTTTTTTTTTTTAGGACCATTCACCGACACGAACAGTGAGTCCACACCAGGGAGGACTTGACCAGGTGACTCATCTGAATCTGGTAATCCAGAGATGAAGGGAGCTTGTGCCAACGTGACAGAATTTCCTTCTGTAGCACCCGGGTGTGAAATTGGGCATACGGAACTGCCTCGAAAGAGGCTACCATCAGACCCAGAACCCTCATGCAGAATCGAAGGGATGACCACTTCTGGGTCGACAACTGCTGCACCACAGATTGCAGTGTCTGAAGTTTCTCCGTTGGGAGAAAAACTCTCGCCTCTGTGGAATCCAGGACTAGACCCAGGTATTCCAGTCTCTGAGACGGTACCAACACAGACTTCTGGATATTCAGAAGCCAGCCGAACTCTCAGAGAGTTTGACACGTGATAGACACATCCTCTTCTAACTCTGAGCTTGAGGAAGCTCTCAAGAGAGGGTCGTCCAGATAACCTACGATAGCGATCCCGCGCTGCCTCAGCAGGGCTAGGATCGGGGCGAACACCTTGGTGAAAACCCGTGGTGCCTAGGCCAGGCCGAACGGGAGGGCCACAAATTGAAAGTGGTCCTCCCCGTTTGCAAAGCGCAGAAATCTCTGGTGCTTTGTGCATATGGGAACATGTAGGTATGCGTCCATGATATCCAAGGACGCCATAAAGTCCCCCTGATGGAGCGCCGCCACTACCGAGCGAATCGACTCCATCCTGAATTTTTGCACTTTGACAAAACAATTGAGGGCCTTGAGGTCCAGGATTGGCGGGACCCCTTCCTTCTTGGGGACTACAAACAGATTGGAGTAAAACCCCTGAAACCGTTCCATCGAGGGAACGGGCACAATCACTCCCCTGACCAGAAGATCCTGGACAGCCCCTGACAGATCCTTCCGGCGACCCGGAGGAAGCTGGAGGTTGGAAGGAAAAAATCAGTTTGGTGGACAATAGAGAAACTCTATCTTGTACCCCGAGGAAACTACTTCGCAAACCCAATGGTCGGAAAGAAGAGACCTCCACCGAGCCGCAAATTCGCAAAGCCGGCCCCCCACCCGAGACACTGGCGGGGGCAGACCTTCATGCGGAAGCAGGTTTTTCCGCAGGCTTGTTAGGCTTGCGGTACCAGGTGCGCTTCTGCCCTGCAGCGGGAGTCTTAGCACCTTGAAAACTTTTTCCTGCCGCACTGGGCGGGCGAAAAAAACGCTTGGGGGTAATAAAGGAGGGCCCTTGCTTACGACGAGGCTCCTTGCCTTTCCCAGACTGTGCTCTTACCACCTGTGGCATCCTTTATGATGTCATCCAGGGACGCCCCAAAAAGCCGCTCACCCTTAAAGGGTAAATCCACCAAGGCCTTCTTTGAGGACTGGTCCGCAGACCAACACTTCAGCCACACAAGGCGGCGTAGTACCACCGCGTAGGCGGAGGCCCTGGAAAGCAAGGGAAGCGCATTCAGGGCCGACTCACAGACAAACTTCAGACCCTGAACCAACTGTTCAGCCAGGTCCACACAGGTCTCGGAAGCATTCTGCGCCTCCAGCTCCTGTAGCAAGAACTTTGCCCATTCGGTCAGTGTCTGCGACACCAGAGTCCCGGCCAAAACCAGTCTTACTACCGAACCCACCACTGTAAACATGGAGCGGGCCACAGCCTCCACTCTCCTGTCTGCGGGGTCCTTAAAGGCGGGAGCCCCTTCCACAGGCAACGTGGTGGCTTTGCTCAATCTGGACACGGGAGGGTCCACTGACGGAGGAGAGACCCACTTTTTTAAAAAGTCCTCCTTAAAGGGATAACGGGTCGCAAAGTATTAAGGAACAGCAAAAACTTTCTGCGGCATATCCCATTCCTTGTATAACAATTTGTCCAAATATGGAACACAAGGAAACACTCTTGCGGTGCGGGGTGGCTTGAGGAACCCAAAAGGGACTGGCACATCCGATGCCTCCACTCTCCTGTCTGCGGGGTCCTTAAAGGCGGGAGCCCCTTCCACAGGCAACGTGGTGTCTTTGCTCAATCTGGACACGGGAGGGTCCACTGACGGAAGAGAGACCCACTTTTTTTAAAAAGTCCTCCTCAAAGGGATAACAGGTCGCAAAGTATTTAGGAACAGCAAAAACTTTCTGCGGCATATCCCATTCCTTGTATAACAATTTGTCCAAATATGGAACACAACGAAACACTCTTGCGGTGCGGGGGGGCTTGCGGAACCCAAAAGGGACTGGCACATCCGATGCCTCCGCCAAATCCTCAAGTTTTTTATTTTTGTTTTTTATTTTGTCTGTGTTTTTTATTTTGTCTGTGTTTTTTATTTTGTCTGTGTTTTTTATTTTGTCTGTGTTTTTTATTTTGTTTTTTTATTTTTTGTGGTTGAACTGGATGGACTTGTGTCTTTTTTCAACCTGACTAACTATGTAAGTTTCTGAGTATCCCGCACCGCAGAGATAAGAGCTCCAACAAATTCCTTATCATGCACTGACCCTGAAGCAGTGTCATCCTCACTGTCCGCGTGGGTTAAGCCCGCATCATCTGACATGACAGAACCAACACACGGCCAGCACACACAGCAACTCCTCAAACACAAAAAAAAAACACAGCACCCCACAGCACACGGTCCCCGGTAGGGCCTCCCCCCTTACAGCCGCCACCCACTATGGGGAAGGAGGGAGAGGAAGGGAGAGAGGAATGCAGGGCGGACCCTCATTCGACCTCCCCAGGAAAGCACCAGCCATACCACCTTGCCAGGGCAAGGGGCCTACTTACCCGTCCTGCGACCACCGGCTGGAGGCATTCCGGTCAGAACCAACGTCCGCTAAACGGCATGGCTGTCAGCCAGACACTCTGTGACAAGGCCATAGAGACCGGTCATATGTGTGCCCTGGAACACGTAGTTCCCCGGCCACCCCTGGAGCAAAGGGGCATGTCGTGGACGACCCAGAGCTGAGCTGAGGGCCGGCACATGCTCGATGGCCGAACATGGGGGGACTACAAGAGTCAAGACCCAGCCTGTCACCCAGTCAGCAGTTGATAGTAGAATCTCAGGATTCAAAAATGCAGGAACAAAACAAAATAAAAGCGAAAAAATTTGCAAAAAAAATTCCAGAGTACAGGGACTCCAGAAGGCCATGTCTCTCCTGACGTTAGGCAGAAAAAAACTGGAGCTGCTGAGGCAGAGTGAGGGATATACCCGGGGGGGGCACGCCCCCTGGGAGGAGCTGTACTGAGGAAAGTGTTTTAACACTTAAAGTGCTGTTTTCTGCCTAATCTCTCCTGGAAGGAAGGATATAATACCCTAAGGTCAAAGGCTGCTGTGTCCGTCCATGAACGGGAGAGAAAAACAGACAGAGGAACTAATAATAAGTTTAGGAGCCCTTTTGTCACTGACTATTCATGTCAACATGCAATTGTGAAACATATAGTTGGTAAACACTGGCACATTTTAAAAAGTGACAAAATCCTCTGTGATTTATTACTGGACAACCCTCAGGTTGTTTTCAGAGGAGTGCCTTCCTTGAAGGACAAACTAGCCCCCAATATTTTGAACCCTCCCAGTATTGATTCGATGTTTTTTTCTGGTTTGACAGGGTATTTTAAATGTGGAAGATGTCAAGTCTGTTCCCTGAATGGATGTAAAACCAAAATAACCACTACATTCAGTTCTAGTTGCACTTTAAGGAGTCGCTCCATTAAGCTGTTCATCACACGTTCTTCCATTGGGGTAGTCTATATGCTCCAGTGCCTGTGCGGCCTGCAATATGTGGGCAGGACCAAACGCCCTCTGCAGGTCCGCCTAAACGAACACATTAGTAACATCCGAAGTGGTTATACCAAACACTCAGTGCCAAGGCATTATTTAACTACATGGTAGGGATCCTAACAACACCATCTTCCTGGGCATTGATAAGTTCAGGAGAGGGAGTGATTTGGTGCGCAGTATATCCAAATCAAAAATGTCATGGATGCACAAACTTAAATGCTATACACCCTTTGGCCTAAACATAGACATTGATGTCAATTGTTTTATTGATAATTCCTTTTGTTTTTCTGTACATTTAATGAAATCGGTTATTGTATTCATTCGTTTCCCCTTAACTGGGTCTTCCTGTGTCACCCACTGACATAGGAGAGAACTGTGATTGTTGAGTATAGGCTTTTAATACGTGAACTGGATGTGAGTCCTATTCAGCTGCTTAACTGGTCACTGTTTTTTCAATTTTTAGGATTGCATTTATTTATCCATTTTTTAGGATTTGTTTTTCTAGTACCTATCCAAACGACTGATATTGAGGGTTTTAAGCTTATTATAATAAGATATATCGGTATCCCGATTGACAGCCTAATTGAATTATATACAATTCTCTTTAATTGATTTTTCACATGAAGTATTGTTGATGCGATATATCTTTATGTTTTTTACCTTTTATACATAGTTCCAATTAAGGGATGGATTTGAGGAGCGATCTGCCTTTTCTTCCCTGCCTGTTTGTTATCCATACATTTTTTGCCTTGGTTTACACAGGACATCTGGTTGGTAATCGCTCTAGTTTGTTCCTTTTTTCCAACACTAAAGATGGCGCTGTTGCGGCCCTCTAGGACTCACATCGAGGCTGTACCAACCCAGTTTGTGTATAAACGCGGTGATTCAGAATGCCGCCTGTATCCCGTGACCACGTCCCCATCGAGACGAAACGTTGGGAGGCGACGTTCTGACGTCACCGCATCACGTGATCAGACCCGGAAGATACGGGCTGCACGTTCTGGAAGCCGGCCGGCTTGATATTTTAAACGCTCCTTGTTTTCCTTGTTGATGTAAGTGTAAATCTTTATATTTTAATAAAACACCCAAAGATTTTATGCTATGCAAGTGTCCTCTTCTTTCTACATATATCTTCCACTGGGGCACTGCTTGAGGAAACTTATCAGTGAGAACTGCTTGGGTTGGCGTTACCATCCAAAGGATTCCATTTGTCTATGCTGTTTTTGATCTCCTATAATTTAGAGATCAAATTTTTCTGGTAAGAGTCAGTGTGTGATCGTGGTGGAGGTGCTTCTGTCATCACTGTTTCTGGACCATCTGTGGATTAATTTTTCACTGGGGATATTATTGGATGTCAACACCTGTTTATATTGGACTCTTTTTTCATTGATTGTGGTTCTTCCACAACTGTGCTATTTATTCATTTTTCAACCTGATCACAGCAAATTTATTCTTATCAGTGGTTTGATTTGTTTTCACTGGTTCTAGCACACCATTTCACATTCAATGGTGTCTGACACTTTGGAGAGGTGTTCTCTTGACGGATGAATCCCAGTTTTCACTGCACAGGGCAGATGGCAGACAACGTGTGTGGAGTTGTGTGGGTGAGTGGTTTGCTGATGTCAATGTTGTGGAGTGGCCCATGGTGGCGGTGGGGTTATGGTATGGGCAGGCGTATGCTATGGACAAAGAACACAGTTGCATTTTATTGATGGCATTTTGAATGCACAGAGATACCGTGACCAGATCCTGAGGTCCATTGTTGTGCCATTCATCCACGACCATCACCTAGTGTTGCAGCATGATAATGCATGGCCCCATGTTGTGAGGATCTGTACATAATTCCTGGTAGCTGAAAACATTCCAGTTCTTGCATGGCCAGCATACTCACCAGACATGTCACCCATTGAGCATGTTTGGGGTGCTCTGGATCGGCGTATACAACAGTGTGTTCCAGTTCCTGCAATTATGCAGCAACATCGCACAGCCATTGAAGAGGAATAGACCAAGATTCCACAGGCCACAATCAACAACCTGATCAACTCTATGCGAAGGAGATGTGCTGCACTGCGTGAGGCAAATGGTGGTCACATCAGATACTGACTGGTTTTCAGACCCCATTTTCACCTGTTGATCCAGACAGAAAGTCTGTTATTTTTCAGCTGTTCTCACCAAACAAATGAGAGTTTAGCTCTACCACTTGGTTGTTATCATCATGCATCAGATGTCAGTTTCCCAGCTGGGCTCCTGTAAGTGTCATCCACTTGCTTCTCTAAAACGTCAATGCTGGAGTTAAAGTGATTGTAAAGTCTCGTTTTTTAGGCTATAAAAATAATAAACTTGTTTACTTACCTCTTCTGTTGTAATGGATTTTGCACAGAGCAGCCCAGATCCTCCCCTTTTCAGGTCCCTCTTCTGTGCTCCTGGCCCCTTCCTCTTGTTCAGTGATCCCACAGCAAGTAGCTTGCTATGAGGGCATCCTAGTCGAGTCACAGCTCCATGTGTCCTTTCAGACACGGAGCTTTGACCCGGCCCGCCCCCTCTCCTCCCTGATTGGCTTGCTGACTTTAATTGACAGCAGTGGCAGCCAATGCCCTCCCCTTGGGGTTGCCACCTCATTTCTTTAAACCCGAACACATATGAATTACACAGGTTATGAGGCTAAGTTAATGCATATAATGCACCAAGTGAGTTTAATTACCACCTTAATCAGACACACAAACTGTGTAATTAATATGTGTTCGGATTTTAAGGGATGAGGTGGCAACCGTATCGCCGCTGCTGTGTCTCGGCCAATCAGGAAGGAGAATCTCGGACGGCTGAAACACTCCTGAACATTGCTGGACAGAGAGGGACCTCAGGTAAGTGTTAGGGCTGTACACAGAAGTGCTGCGCACAGAAGGTTTATTATTTTAATGCATAGAATGCATAAAGATAAAAAAAAACTTCTGACTTTACCACAACTTTAACCACTTCAATACTGGGCACTTTCGCCCCTTTCCTTCCCAGGCCAATTTTCAGAATTCAGCACTGTTGCACTTTCAATGACAATTGCCCAAATGAAATTTTTATCATTTTGCTTACACAAATAGAGCTTTCTTTTGGTGTGGTTTATTCACAATTTTTTTTTGCGATATAAGTGAAATGAGAGTGGAAATTTGAAAAAAAAAAACCTATATTTTCTCCTATTTAAAAAGAAATCCAATGAAATCGAATTTTGTCATAAATTTAAGCCAAAATGTATTCTGCTACATGTCTTTGGTAAAAAAAAAATGGGGAAGATTCATAAAGACTTACGACGGGCGTATCAGTACATATGCCGTCGTAAGTCCGAATCCGCGCCGTCGCAACTTTAAGCGTATGCTCAAACTGAGATACGCTTAAATGTTGCTAAGATACGGCCGGTGTAAGTCTCCTACGCCGTCGTATCTTAACTGCATATTTACGCTGGCCGCTAGGGGCGTGTAGGCTGATTTACGCGTAGAATATGTAAATCAGCTAGATACGTCTATTCACGAACATACGCCCGGCCGTCGCAGTAAAGATACGCCGTTTACGTAAGGGGTTTTTAGGCGTAAAGATAAACCACCAAAAACATGGCGCAGCCCATGTTAAGTATGGATGTCGGAACCGCGTCCAATTTTTTAAATTTTACGTTGTTTGCGTTGCTCGTCCGTGAATGGGGCTGGCCATAATTTACGTTCACGTCGAAAGCATGACGATTTGCCGACGTCATTTGGAGCATGCGCACTGGGATACGTCCACGGACGGCGCATGCGCCGTTCGTTAAAAACGTCAAATACGTGGGGTCACTAGTATTTTACATAGAAAACGCCCCCAACCAGCCTATTTTGAATTAGGCGGGCTTACGCCGGCCCAGTTACACTGTGCCACCGTAAGTTACAGCGCAAGTTCTTTGTGAATACAGGACCTGCTGCTCTAACTTACGTCGGCGTAGTGTATCTGAGATACGCTACGCCGGCCGAAATCTACCTGAATCTAGCCCAATGTGTATAATAATTGGTTTGTGTGATCACGGACATATGTATGCAGATGATCATGTACAGATGTGCGCAGGTGATCACGGACATATGTGTGCCGATGATCATTGGAACATGTGATTTTACTTTTATGCCCTATACACACGATTGGTTCGTCTGATGAAAAAAGACCGATGGCCCGTTTTCTTCGGACGAACCGATCGTGTGTGGGCCCCATCGTTTTTTTTTCCCATCGGTGAAAAAAAAATAGAACCTGTTTTAAATTTTTCTTCTGGTTAAAAAACCGATAGAAAAAAACGATCGTCTGTGGGTAAATCCATCGGTCAAAAATCCACGCATGCTCAGAATCAAGTCGACGCATGCTCGGAAGCATTGAACTTCATTTTTCTCAGCACGTTGTTGTGTTTTACGTCACCGCGTTGGACACGATCAGATTTTTAAATCCATCGGTCCTTTTTTCATCAGACGAACCGATCGTGTGTACAGGGCATTACATGGGGGACAGGTGTTTTTACTGTGGAGGGACATGTGTGTGGGGACGCTATTTTGGGGACTTTGTGTGTTTAAATTGTGTGGGGACACTGGGCTCATACTCATTGATCACTGGCCATCTGCAGAGATTCGCTCTCCTCCCCTCACTGACTACTTCCGTGTGAGGAGAGCCGATCACCTAGCAACCGGCTCATTATTACTGTGATTGGACACTGCCGTCATGTGATCAGGAGGGCCAATCACAGAGCCCTCCTGCCGATCATACATACACCGTGTACGGTTGACATGAGCGCATCTGGATCGCGCCGCTGTGCGGGCACACGCGCGATCTACCTCCTTCTGAGGGATGTTCCTGAACGAAGGAAGAAGGAAGAAGCACCCACTCGGCTGTATATGTGCAGTGGCCGGGTGGGAGGTGGTTAATACATAATTCACAGAGTTTCTTTAATAAATTAGGTGGTCTAATTCTAATATATAGTAGAGAGCTAGCATGTTTTGGCTTACAAAGCCTTAGGCTGGCCATAGACGGATTGTGTTTTTCAATCAGCCAGCTGATTAAAATATCCAGACAAGTGAGGTAGTTGGAGGAATCCTCTCCTCTGTGCCATTGTATTCTGACAGCAAGACTCATCTGCTGTCAGAATATGCTGATCAATGGCTGCAGCCGATTTGCTGCAGCTGGCTGATTAAGAAATGTTTTCCAATATTCCTGTTCAACAGGAGTTAATCAGTAGATTGTCTTCTGTTCAGTGAGGATGGCCATACATGTATCGGAATTCAGCTAGTCCCTGCTGAACCAGACATATTTTGATCGATCTATGGACGGCTTTATTCATAGCCAGAGCCGTCTTTACTGGTCCGACACAAGTCAAAATTCTCCCTGTACTACTTTGGTCCGACTTTGATCCTACTTCAGCCCATTGAATATCATTGAAGTCGGATCAAAGTAGGAGCCTTGTCCTTACCATCCGACTTTTGACATCCTACATGTGATTACAGCAGCAGTAAAATAAATTTATCTCACTCTGGGATTGTTTTGATTGGTCAAAGAACAAGTCAGGCTATCACCAAGTCGGATCAAAGTAGTATCCTGTTCATGAAAGTCGGATGGATGTAGGATCAGTGTAGGACCGATGTCGCAGAGCAAAGTAGGATGTGTAGTATAGTGTGAACCCAGCCTCATTTATAAGCTGCACAGTCACTTCATGAGTGGGTGTTGAATACCAAAACCACCTCAGCTGTGTGTATTTAGCTTTCATCCTGTGTGACTCAGCAGCTTATAATACCACAATAGATTCCATACAAAAGATAAATATTAGGACTGGTTCACACCACAACACAGTGTGGGAAAGGCATGCTCTATGTGCATTTCCTACACTGCATTCAAATTGCACTGCCTTTGCTATCTGCTGTGGGCATAGCTCCCAACTGTCCCTGATTTTAAGGGAATGTCCCTCATTTGTCCCTCATTTTGGTCTGATCTATATAGATGTATATAAAATGCACTATTTATCTATCAAAAGGTGTTTTCCAGCACTAAACCTTTCATCCAATTTCTAAATTGCTGCACTTGTAACCTCCAAAAGCCAATATAAAGGAATAGTAGTGGTAAAAAAAAAGCACTTGTGGGTTTAACCAATCTTATTTTTTTGTACAATTCTCCTTTAAGGGGGCGTAGCCAGGGGTGTGTCCTATGCCTGCATACTTTTGCTGATAGGTGTCCCTCATTCCCATCTCAAAAAGTTGGGAGGTATGGTCTGTTGCGATTATCAAAAGTAGTGCATTAACTGCTTTTTTTTTTGCATTCCAGTGTGAATTGCAGCCATTTCAAATTCATGGAGTGCAGGGGAGCGTGCAGGAATTAAAATGAAATGTGGACTGTGTTCCTGTGAGATTCTGGTGTGAACCGGCCCTTACACACAACTTAAAAAAAAAAAAAAAATTACAAAAATGGCACAGCTATCACTATTTTAAGATAATTAGATAGATATAGAGACTAGATAGATATATCACTAACGTGTAAAGGTCATCACTCCTCATATGTATACAAGTAATTTGTGTTGGAGATAATAATTTGTGTGGGTTACCTTAGATCAGGGGTAGGCAACCTGTCAGAGGCTGAAATCTACCTGGACAACATGGAGACAATCAAACACCCCTTTTTCAAAAAACAATAATTATAAAATCCTCAATAAAATGACAGCATAAAGAACATATAGGGGGTTATTTACGAAAGGCAAAGCCACTTTGCACTACAAGTGGACTGCAAGTGCACGTGAAAGTGCACTTGGAAGTGCAGTCGCTGTAGATCCAAGGGGGACATGCAAGGAAAATAAAAGACAACATTTTAGCTTGCACATGATTGGATGATAAAATCAGCAGATTTTTTCAGATCTACCCCTCAGATTTACAGGGACTGCACTTCCAAGTGCAAATTCAGTGCAATTTCAAGTGCACTTGTAGTGCAAAGTGGATTTGCCTTTCGTAAATAACCCCCATAGTGTGTCACTCCTCTTCCTCCCTTTACATCACTTCTCCCAACAAAAGTATCCCTTGCCCCATTCACATCAATACCCCCACTGTTGTGTCCTCTACCCCCCATAGTAGTGTCCTCTACCCAAAGGTGACCAGATTTTTAAAATGAAATCCGGGGACATATTTTACATTACATTACACTAGTAATGGTGGCGATCAGCGACTCATATACTGCGATATTGCAGTGGACAAATCGGACACTAGGGGGTTAATTTTTTTTTTAGATCAAAACTTTTTTATTAAACAATTGCTCAAATAGTACATATAATCAGTACATTTTATCATACAGAACAATTCAAGTGAAGAACTTAATAGGGCATGAGTTCATATCATATGAGCTCTAACCATATATAATGCAACTATAGCATTTTTTATTTTACTTTTTTTACCACCCCAACCCCAAGACTACTGCCAGCACACAAAAGACCTATTGGGCCAGATTCACAAAGAGATACGACGGTGTATCTACAGATACACCATCGTATCTCTGACTTACACTGGTCCTATCTATGCGCCCGATTCATAGAATCAGATACGCATAGATAGGGCTAAGATCTGACAGGTGTAACTGTGTTACACTGTCGGATCTTTTTTTCAATTTAAAATGGCGCCAGGGGCGTTCCCGCTGATTTACCTTGAATAATATGTAAATCAGCGAGATACGCAAATTCACGAACGTACGCGGACCCGACGCAGTCTTCTTACGACGTTTCCGTAGCGGCGTACCCGTCGTATACTTACCCCTGCTTTTATCAGGCGCAGCCAATGTTAAGTATAGCCAGCGTTCACGCTTCGAATTTGAATTTTTTAATGTTGTTTGCGTTAGTCGTTCTAGAATACGGATGGACGTCGTTTACGTAAGCGTCGAAACCACTGACGTCCTAGCGACGTCAGTGGGAGCAATGCACGCCGGGAAATTCCCCGGACAGCGCATGCGCATTTAAATCGGCGCGGGAACGCGCCTGATTTAAATAGTACACTCCCCCTAGCCGCGGAATTTGAATTCCGCCGGGGGATTTAGGATCCGCCGCCGCAAGTTTGGAGGTAAGTGTTTTGTGAATTAGCCACTTGCCTCTCAAACTTGCGGGAGCGGATCTTAAATCACGTAGATCGAGCGGATCTATAGATCCGCTGATCTACGTGAATCTGGCCCTCAATATCTAAACAACATAATTAATTTCTTCAACCACCGGATTCTCTCTAGTGCATGACCAAGGACCTTGCCTGTTTTTCAGACTTGGTGCTTACAAGATTAAAACAGTTTGGTTTTTTTTGCTAGAAAATTACTTAAAACCCCCAAACATTATATATATTTTTTTCTAACACCCTGAAATGGCGTCAAACTTTTACCCTTAAAAATCTCCATAGGCGACGTTTAAAAAATTCTATAGGTAGCATCTTTTGAGTTACAGAGGAGGCCTAGGGCTAGTATTGCTCTTACTCTAATGATTGCAATGATACCGTTTTCATATGCGGGCGCTACTCACGTATGCGTTCGCTTCTGCGCGCGAGCTCGTCGGGATGGGGCACTTTAAAAAAAAATTGTTTTGTTTTCTGATTTTTTTTAATTTATTTTATAAATTTGTACACAAAAAAAAAAAAATGGGCAATTTTTATTCCTATTACAAGGAATATAAACATCCCTTGTAATAGAAAAAGCATGACAGGTCCTCTTAAATATGAGATCTGTTGTCAAAAAGACCTCAGATCTCATATTTAGACTAAAATGCAAAAAATAAATAAAAAATTTGTCATTTGAAAAAATGACAACAAGAAAATATGCCTTTAAGAAGCATGGGCGGAAATTACGTTTTGACGTCACTTCCGCCTTGCTATGCTATGGAGACGTGTGGGGGCCATCTTGCCCTCACTCGTATCCCAGCCGAGCAGGAGCCAGGACCCGATCGCCTCTGCCGCTGCCGACGGCTCCGGTAAGCGGCGGAGGGCACGGGAGAGCGGCGAGAGGGGAGCCCCTCTCCCGCCGCCGATAACGGTGATCTTGCAGTGAATCCACCGCGGAGACCACGGTTATCGTTTAAAGGGCCGCTCACAGGAAAGATTAATATCTCGGTTGTGGCAGCAGCTGCTGCCGTTACCGAGATATCTATCTTTAAAAAAATGACGTATATATACAGTGAGCGGTCCTTAACCACTTCCCGACCTCCTCATGTACATTTACGTCGGCAGAATGGCACGGACAGGCACATTAACGTACCTGCACATGCCTGCCTAGACGTGGGTGGGGTGTCCGATCGGGACCCCCCCCGGTACATGCGGAGGTCGGGTCCGCTCGGGGAGTAGGGTGACCACGTGTCCCGGATTGCCCGGGACAGTCCCGCATTTTGCAGGGCTGTCCCGGGCACCTTCATTCCAGGACAATACAGTGTCCCGGAATGAAACTGACACAGCTACCCCTGGGGCCAATCTGATGCCCCCATAAAAGGCCGCCACATCACCTCTTTACTCACTGACAGTACTTGTCCTGGCCAGGAATGCCTGGAGGAGCACAATCCCGCCCCCTGCTTGTGATTGGAGAAATCATAAATCCCGCCTCTTATGTCCAATCACTGTTCTGTGATTCGTTACAGCACAAGCTGATTTTTGGGAAGGTGGGTGTCCCTGAATGGTAGTTTGGAAATGTGGTCACCCTATCGGGGAGCGATCCGTGACGACGGCGCGGCTATTTGTTTATAGCCGCTCCGTCGTGATCGCTCCCCGGAGTTGAAGAACGGGGAGAGCCGTGTGTAAACACGGCTTCCCAGTGCTTCACTGTGGCGGCGCATCGATCGAGTGATCCCTTTTATTAGGGAGACTCGATCGATGATGTCAGTCCTACAGCCACACCCCCCTACACTAGTAAACACATACACAGTGATCCCTAAATGTTACAGCGCCCCCTGTGTTTAACTCCCAAACTGCAACTGTCATTTTCACAATAAACAATGCAATTTAAATGCATTTTTTGCTGTGAAAATGACAATGGTCCCAAAAATGTGTCAAAATTGTCCGAAGTGTCCGCCATAATGTCGCAGTCACGAAAAAAATCGCTGATCGCTGCCAATAGTAGTAAAAAAAATAAAAAAAATTAAAATGCAAAAAAACTATCCCCTATTTTGTAAACGCTATAAATTTTGCGCAAACCAACCGATAAACGATTATTACGATTTTTTTTTTACCAAAAATAGGTAGAAGAATACGTATCGGCCTAAACTGAGGAAAAAAAATTTTTTTATATATGTTTTGGGGGATATTTATTACAGCAAAAAGTAAAAAATATTGCATTTTTTTCAAAATTGTCGCTCTATTTTTGTTTATAGCGCAAAAAATAAAAACCGCAGAGGTGATCAAATACCACCAAAAGAAAGCTCTATTTGTGGGGAAAAAGGGACACCAATTTTGTTTGGGAGCCACGTCGCACGACCGCGCAATTGTCTGTTAAAGCGACGCAGTCCCGAACTGTAAAAACCCCTTGGGTCTTTAGCCAGCATATTGGTCCGGGGCTTAAGTGGTTAAAGGAACACCAAAGGTTTGTTTTTTATTAGATCAATTGATTGCTGTAAGCTAGAGCATTTAAATATCACTTACCTCGTTTTTCATTTTGACCTCCAAAATACAGTAATCCAGGTTTGAAAATGCCATTTCTTGTCTCTCCTCTTCTTGCTTTCCACCAGCATCTGAGACGTTTTGCATGGTGGAAAGCAGAATGTGCTCACCCCCTCCCTATGACTACAGCCCTGCGTGAAGATGCTAGTGGTTCCCATTAGGCCGTGATGTAGCAAGAATAAATGCGCACCGCAAACCAGGAAGTCAGTGAGAATAACGATTCAGGAGTGACGGAGGTGAATAAAACAGTTCGATTTCAACAGGTATCAAACTAGTTATAATGCAAAACATTACTTTTTACTTTATCAGCTACTGTCAAACTTTAATGTAGGAGGAAAATATTTTTGTTTTTACAACCCCTTTAAGTGGTTAACACATTCAAGCTATAGTTTACTACTAGTCCCCCCCCCCCCCCCCACCACAGAAAAAGATCTCTACATAGAAAGTCTACCCATTACCAGTTGTGGTGGTGCAAGGCTGGGATCCCCCAGCCAAGGTTGCCATATAAGATCAAATTTACCCACTACCTTCCTGCGGATATAGGCCAACCTTTCTCTAAAGAGTAAGGAGTTAACATAGGTGATCCATTGCTTCCCCCGTGGGGAACGCCGGTGCCATCCAATATCATGCAATAAGCTTTTTAGCTAAATACATCAATCTAGTTATCATATGATACATTCCTTTCGGGAACTTTTCAACATTAATGGTCCCAAGCAAGTTCACCAGGGGGTCCAAGGGAACAGGTACCTGGGCAAATCTAGTGATGCACTGAGAAACTTCCTTCCAGTACCGATGAAGCTTTGGGCATCTCCAGATTAAATGTATGAAATCCCCCTGATGTACTTTGCACTATAGGCCCATGGGCGTCCGCTGAACATTTTTTAGGGGGGGCATCATTTTAAGGTCATCCATGCTTGGTCCCTTTTTGACAATGTCATGAAGGAGAGGGGCTTAGTCATTATCACATAAAGCACAGGCATGCAAAGGTTTGAGAAACCTGATGCAACTATCAAGCAACTAGCAACCTTGAATAACAATATCATAAAAATTGAAGCCCCCCCCCCCCCAGGAAATAACCCCCAGGATCAGTGCCAGTTTCTGCAATAACAATCTCCAGCTTTGCTGTCAGTTTCCGCAATAAAAATCGCCAGCATTGGTGTCAGTAGCAACAATAACCCCCCACATCGGTGCAGATTTCTAGAATAAAAACTTCAGCATCTGTACCAGTGTACATAATAATGACCCTCAGCACTGGTGTCAGTTTCCGCACTAAAAACTCCCAGCATTTGGTGTCATTTTCTGCAATAATTGCCCCCAGCATAGATGGGAGGATATCAGGTTAGACACTTCCTAATGGCTCAGTCCCTAGGAACAGTAATGGATAATGGCCAACAGGCCCTCTTACCAGACCTGGTGAAACCGCAACAGTGATCCCTCTGGCTGGACGATCGCTCACTCTGGGTTGCCTGGGGTGACTCTAGTCAGTAGTGTAATATGCCTGTACCCTGGCAGCGGCTCGGTCTTTCTCCCTCGTGCGGGTACAGCGTGGCTCCCTCTCTGGTTGGTGCGGGTACAGCGTGGCTCTCTGGTTGGTGCGGGTACAGCGTGGCTCTCTGGTTGGTGCGGGTACAGCGTGGCTCTCTGGTTGGTGCAGGTACAGCGTGGCTCTCTGGTGCGGGTACAGCGTGGCTCTCTGGTTGGTGCGGGTACAGCGTGGCTCTCTGGTTGGTGCGGGTACAGCGTGGCTCTCTGGTTGGTGCGGGTACAGCGTGGCTCTCTCTCTGGCTTCCCCCAGCATGAGCACAGTATTCTCTTGTTTCCTCTTGTAACCCCCCCCCCTAGCAGAGTGCTTGCATGCTGGGGGCTTTAGCATGGTGTCTGTGGACACGCTGGGGCCGCCACTCTTAAGGGACTACATTTCCCATGATGTCCCCAGAATCTTCTGATTGGCCCTCTGCTGTGGCCAATCATGGCGAGGAAGACAGGAAGCAAGGCGGCGGCACGGCGAATCCAATTAGAGCCGCTCTCTCTCTTCTAGCTCCAGCTGACAGCTGAGGGGGGCGATCGGGGGAGATATACAGTACAGCCAGCCTGCGGCTCTCCTCTCCCTGTCACAGCACAGCTGTAGAGTTCTCTGGTAAATGAAGCAGCAGCGCTGTGACAGGGAGAGGAGAGCTGCGGGCTGGCTGTACTGTATATCTTCCCCGATTGCCCCCTCCCCCTCTCTGTCAGCTGGAGCTAGAAGAGAGAGAGCGGCTCTAATTGGATTCGCCGTGCTGCCGCCTTGCTTCCTGCCCACTGTTTTTCTCCCTGAGGATCATGGCGCTGGTTTCTAGGGGGGGCAAGCGCCCTCCCTTGCCCTATGGAGCGGACACCCATGTATAGGCCCTATGCAGAATAAATAATTGTGACGATTTATGAGACGCAGAAACAGATACCGCAGGAATAGATTCAAGAGCCATATCCCACTGGTCCCCTTCTATATCCCCAATATCTTCTACCCACTTACTGCGGCATCTAAGGCAGGCATAGTCCTGGACTGAGGACAGCAATTCCGCATACATTTTTGATATTAGTCCTCTCCGGACATCCGTCTGGAAGACTTCCATAAGCAGAGGTGGCAATGATACTGTCAGAGAATGTGTCAGTTGCTGTGCCTGCAGGGCATCCCGAAACTGGAGGTATTGATAAAAGCCACTAGGGGCTAACTGGAATTCCTGACACAACTGTTCATATGTCTTTAACACCTCCCCCTCATACAACTGCGAGAAAAAACAAATCCCCCTCTCTTTCCAGTGGATATCTAGGATTATGCCATACCGGGGTAAAGGGTAGCGGGCCCATTATCCTCAAGGCCTTCCGTGTCTCCCCCCATACCTTTTTGAAGAGGACACATATATATGCAGAATGTGGTATGCTGGGAAGGTCCATCTCCACATGGGAGGCCGCTGTTAATGAAGGGACAGACGTGGTCACCAAATTGCATATAGGAACCTCACTTACTTCCTGCCCCCATCCCGCCAACTGCTGAACCTGCAAGGCCAAAAAAAAAAATTTTAGGGTGTGGTACTGCCAATCCCCCCCTATCCTTTCCATACTGCAGGGTAGTCAAGCTAATCCTAGCTACCAGTTTCTTCCATATAAGATCTCGCATCAATGTGTCAATTCGTTTAAACCATTTATTCAAAATACACATAGGGCAATTATGAAAAACATATAAAAGCTGTGGGGCCCATACCATTTTTATTAGATTCGCCCATCTTAGCACTGACAGGGGAAGCTTACACCAGCTGTTTCATTTCACTCTCTGCCTATCCAGCAGTGGGCCCAGATTCAACTGAAGGTAGCAGCCGAGTCTGGGGATACCACCACTCCCAAATATACAAAGCTATTAGTTATGGTAATCTGATCCGTGCCTACTGGCAACGGTTCCATCAGAGGGTCTTTGGGCATTAGAGTTGATTTGGACCAATTTATGGTAAAGCCAGAGAAGCCTCCAAAATCCCCTATAATCCCCATCACTGCTCGCAGTGAGGCGGCTGAGTCACCTAGATAGATAAGTGCATCGTCCGCATATAGGGAAATTTTGTCTTCCCTCTGGCCCCTACGAAATCCGACCACCTCCGAGGCAATACGGATCAAGATGGCCAGAGGCTCCACTGTCAGAGCGGACAGCAATGGGGATAGCGGACACCCCTGCTGGGTGCCTCTGTGTAGCTCAAATGAAGGGGAGAGATTATTGTTGATACAAAGTCTGGCTCTGGGTTTAGAATAGAGTACCTTTACCCATGCTATAAAATTACTCCCTAGTCCGAACCTTGCCAGGATTTCCATGGGGTAGGGCCATTCCACACTGTCAAACGCCTTTGCGGCATCCAGTGACAGAATGGCCCTCCCCCCAGGATTATCCGCCGGCACCTGTAAATTCATATACAATTGCTGTATAATATCAGCTGTAGAACGAGTAGGTATAAAGCTGGACTGGTCTTGATAGACCAGCCTGCCAATCATCTGATATAGTCTCGTAGCTAAAACTCTAGCCAGAAGTTTGATGTCTGCATTTAATAAGGAGATCGGGCGGTATGAATCTGGCAGGAGCTTATCCTTACCCGGCTTGGAAAGTACTATAATTATAGCCTCCTGCATACTGTCGGGTAGACTACCTGTTTCCACTGCCTCAGATAAAGCCTGCAGCAGAGGGGGTAAAAGGACCTCACCATAATGGGAGTACACCTCTGCCGGTAACCCGTCCGAGCCTGGGGATTTATGATGCAGAGCTCCATCCCAGACATCCTTCAGTTCTGCCAATGTGATAGGAGAATTTAGCATTTCCCTGTTAGCCTCAGAAAGCTGGCGAAAGGGGCAAGCTTGTAAAAACAGGGTCATATCTGATGGAGTGTAGCTAGTTTTAGAAGAGTATAAATCTTTATAAAACCATGAAAATCATTTAGAATATTGGAACTAAGAGTGTGCGACTCCCCCGAATTCGCCCTTATAGCTAAAATGTTAGAGGAATCCCGCTGCTCCCTAGCTATACGTGCAAGAAGATGACCAGTATTTTCCCATTCCTCAAAAGAACTGTTGGGGGAAGTATCTCCTCTTCTCCGCTGCAGACAGCAGGACAGAGTTATACAGAGTTTGCGCCTCAGTCCAAGAGTCATGATTGTATTGGGAAGGGTCTGCCACCAAAGCCTGTTCTCTAGCTTTCATTTCATTCTGCACACTATTTTTCCATTCCCTAGAACGGTTTTAATGCCCGTGATCTCTCTGATAAGGCATCCCCTCAAGAATGCCTTGAGTGAGTGCCATACCACCTCTGCACTAGCAGATCCCCTGTTAAAATGCAGGAACTCCCGCAATGCGCCCACAATCCCGTCTGGAGACAGGAACAGGGTCAGCCAAAAGGGATTCACTTTCCACAGTGGGCGGCCTAATACAACAGTAGCATCCAACCGTACCCAGAATGGAGAGTGATCAGATTATAGACGCGGCTCATAAGCCGAGTCCCTTACCCGCTGCATTAGAGCCTCGTTCCCCAGACCCAGATCAATACGAGAAAGTCCATCATGCGTGGCTGAGTGGCACGAATAACATCTATCGTCGGCATGCCTATCACGCCAGACATCCATGGAGCCCCAATTGGAAGTGCACAGAAGCGAAAGCCGTCTTACCAGCTGTCAGCCTCGCCGCTCTAGGTGCCAAAGGCATTCTATCCAGACTCACCCAGGGCTAACACAGGGACATCCAGGAACAAAGCTATAAATTGCGCCAGCCTTCTAAGAGGTGCCGCCGAAAACGGCGGGGGAATATACATCACAGCGATAATATACAATAGCCTATCAAGCTTGCCAAGCAAGAAGACATATTTGCCTTCTCTGTCCACCTGCTGTTGAATGCATTCAAAGGAGACATTAGCAGAGACCATTACACTAACCCCCCTAGAATACGAGGAATGCGTGGAATGATATTGCGTCAGATATTTTCGTGAGCGCAGCAGGTGGACAGATCGCAAATGCGTTTCCTGGAGACAAATTATCTGTGGCTGCAATCTACCAAAATACCCCCACCCTCCCTCCCTCCTCCCCCAGCCTATCTAGGCAAACCCTAAGGGCTATACTTATGACCGGTACCTGCCATCCCTCCCATACATTCCCCACCCAATCCATATCTTCTTGTGACCTCTCGTATTCCTACCCGCTGTTCTCGCACCCCATCCCCTCTATTAAAAAAAAAATGTGAACAACAGAAAACGTATTAGTGTATCTTTTTTTTCCATTTTTGGTGCGACTTACAGATGCTTCCCCACCCCATACCCTAATCTCCCTCTAAGCAAACAACAACAACAACCCCCCCCTTAATTCATAAGCACATTTCAAGTAACTACTGTATGTGTATCTCTTTTTTCCATTTATAGTGCGCGCTTAAAGGTGCCTCCCCACCCCGTCCCCTAATCTTTAAGCAAACAACAAAAAAAAAAAAAAAAAAAAAGGGGGGGGGGGGAAACACAATTGTCCTTTTAGAATTTAACCCTTATTTCAACTTTTCCATGATATTTAGACTATAGTCTATGGTTGCGCTTTGGTCTCTTCCAGCCACTGTGCTGCTTTTCCCGGTGAGTCAAAAAACTGGGGGCCCTCCATAGTCATTATCCGCAAGCGAGCAGGATACAGTAATGCATATGTAATTTTGTTTTTTAGGAGGCTACGTTTAATTGTTGTAAACTCAGATCTACGATTACTGAGTTCTGTAGAAAAGTCTGGATACAATGAGATTCTTGACCCATTATAGAAAATGTCCCCCTTCTCTCTTGCTTTTTGTAATACTATTGCCTTGTCATTGTAGTTAAGTAATTTCAAAAGTAGAGGCCTGGGATGTCCGTCCTTCAAGTGGGCTCTAAATGGAACTCTATGGGCCCTTTCTATTGCAAAAAGTGGTGAAAAAACATTCTCCTCGAAGATGTCTCTCAACCACTTTTCAAGAAAGCTTGTGGTGGGGACCCTCACTTCGTTCTGGGAGGCCTACCACCCGTATGTTATTTCTGCGTAGTCTATTTTCGATTTTATCGAGTTTAGTTGCTTGCCACCCTATTTCTTCTTTCATTGCTTTCATCTCCTGTTTTAATGGGTATACCTCATCTTCCACTTAGCTCAGTCTTTCCTCTGCAGCTGTTGTCCTTAGCAAAGTTCTCTGCAGTTCCTGGCCCATTAACACTAGCTCTTCCTTAATTCCTTTTATGGTTCAATAAAAGTTTTATTGGATTTTTTTTAGACAGAAATCAAAAGAAACAAGAACCGGACACCCAACATTGGGTGAACCGATCCTCAGAATAATAAACAGTACTTTTCCACATCGTAAGTTATAGTATGGACAAACTTGCAACCGTAGAAAAACATTTATACAATCGCCCCTGTCGTGCGTTATTATCCGATCAGCTACTGCTCCCTCCTGCCCGGGCGCCCCTTTGGGAGCCTGCTGCGCCAGTGGCCAGGAGAAGGCAAGAGGACCGCACCTTCACGCTAGGAGTGCTACTCAGAGCAAGGCAGCATTACATCCATAACTCCAAATCAGCAAAGTATGTACCAAGGGATTTAAACCATGACAACAGAAGAAAAGAGAATAACCTTGGTCAACCCATGCCTATGTATGGACGGCAAGAGAAGTACCAGAAAAGATAAACGAAGAATAAGTCCGATAGAAAAAAAAAACCAAGAGAAGAAGAAGAGAAAGGAAAGAAAGAAAAAAGAGCAGGAAGGATGGGGGGGGGGGAGGGGTGGGTGGTGCGCCCGGGCTCCCCGCGCCCTAGGCCTATGTTTCGTGCCCAAGTTCTCTCATGCCCTTTAGGGCGGTGGAGAACTCGAGTTAGATGAGAGTAGTTTTTTTAGTTTGTCTGAGGAAGAGTAATGCCTCCATATCCCCTTGTAAAGGAGAATTTAGCATGGTTTTCTAGGGCCTTGGCTTGGAGTTCTTCCATCAACATGACTCTGTTCATTTCATTAACTCATTCAGCCAGGTATGGGGGTGAGGGAGATTTCCAGTGTCTGGATATTAGTTGCCTACTCGTACTAAGACAGAACATAAGAAGGGTATGTTTCTGAAACTTAAAAGTGCCCGGGAGAATGGACAGCAGGGCAACAGTTGTCTGAATAAATTAGAAAAATCTGGGTCCAGAATGGGCGTATAGCCTCACATTCCCACCATATATGGAGATACGTACCAACAGCCGAGTTGCATCTCCAGCATGAGTCAGAAGCCGAGGGAAACATGACCCTGAGGGTGGATGGAACTCTATACCACCGTGATAGCACTTTATAATTTTTTTCCCGAACATAACTCGAGATAGAGTATTTGTGTGTGTAATAGAAGGCTTTCTGCCAATCTGTCTCGCTAAACGCTTTCCACAAGTCCCCCGACCAAGCTGCGGTAAATTTGGGAAGGGAAGTACCTGTGCGCCCCAAGATCATTTTATATAACATGGAGAGAGTATGACGGGGAGTTTCTTGGAGCGAGCAGAGTTGCTCGAACTCCGTCGGGGGCCTATGTACCTGTCTGGAGTCATAAAGCTGCTTACAGTAAGCTGCCAAGTGTATATGCGTGAGCCAGGTCACCCTCGGGAGGGAAGAGAACTCGTCTGTCACTAAAGATCCCGTGGTGGAGTTGATGAACTGTCGGGCTGTGGGCCACTGATCTCTCCTATAGCCATTGAGCATGTGGGAAATTTGCCCTCCGGAAGTGCCGGGTTGTCAAACAGGGGGGTCAACGGGCTGGGGTAGGTGGTCAGGGCAAAGGCAGTCCTCCGTCGGTACCAAACTGCTAACGCGTCCCTGGTCAAGGGTGACAAGTCTGTAAGGGCCCGAAATGTCCCCTCGTGGCCCCAAAGGAGGGCCCAGAGGTCCACAAGGGAAAGATCCTGTTAGACCAAAGTAGATACTTTACTCATCGGACAAGGGAGCCATTCCAAAATCCTCGAAAATACCACTGAAGGGTGATACAGTTCGAAGTCAGGAAGACCTGTACCTTCCTTAGTAATAGGGGAGCATAGTAGCTTATGTTTCAGTCTAGGGCGATTTCCTCTCCACACAAATCTTATGGCCATCGATCGCAGCGACCGGAAGAAGGCAGAGGGGAGGGCTATCGGCAAAGCCTGGAACACATATAACAATTTAGGCAATATATCCATTTTCATGGCGTTCATACGCCCAAACCATGACACTGGCAGATTCAAGCGATCCTCAGTGAGGCGCTTCAGTCTGTTCAGCAGCGGGCCGTGATTGAGGGAATAGATCTCCGAGAGATTAGCAGGTATCTCCGTCCCTAAGTAAGTGACGGATTTAGTCCGCCACTGAAAGGAGAAATTGGATTTCAGAACCGACAAAACGGGTTGCAACAATGAGACATTCAGCGCTTCTGTCTTTGAAAGGTTAAGTTTATAGTTGCTCAGAGTACCGAACCGTGCAATCTCAGCCAGAATAGATGGGATAGTGACATGTGGGTGTGTGACATAAAGTAAAAGATCATCTGCATATAAGGAGAGTTTGCAATGAGACGAGGGGGTCTGTATCCCCTGTATGCTTGGGTTCGCCCTAAGCGCCTGTGGCAGATGCTCTATAACTAGTGCAAACAGGAGAGGGGAAAGGGGACACCCCTGCCTGGTACCGTTTTTAATCGAGAACGTCTCCGACACAACTCCATTGACCAACACTGACGCAGAGGGGTTGCTATATAGGGACATAATGCGTGCTAGCATCTTTGGGCCTAGACCTAGTTGGGCAAGAGTAGATCTCAGAAAGGGCCAACTGACCCTATCAAAGGCCTTTTCCGCATCACAAGAGAGAAGGCATGTTGGGATATGATTACGTTTGGCGTATGCGATCAGATGGATTGCCTCTCGGCCCGGGACAAAACTCACCTGGTCCCCATGTATGACTTTAGGGAGTAGAGGGGAGAAGCGCTCTGATAGAATTTTAGTGAACAATTTCAGGTCAACGTTTAACAGGGAAATTGGCCTATAATTGGGGCAATGTGCCTGGTCTTTACTAGGTTTTGGGATAACTACTATTTGGGCATGTAAAAGGCCTGGGGAAGGGCAGAGAGTCTCATCTATGGCATTAAAGGCTTTCGCCAGCAGAGGAGATAGCTGGGGTGCAAATACTTTATAAAACCGGGGGGTAAACCCATCAGGGCCTGGACTTTCACCATTTTTCAACTTCTTAATGGCCAAGAGGAAGTCCGCCTCTGTCAGGGGCGCCTCCAGCTCCTCTACCTCTGCCGGCGGAATAGAGGGGAGGGCAGTTTCTTGAACATAAGAGGATATGGCATCCGGGGACTTAGATCCCTGAGCCGGGGACCCCATCGCTTGAGGGGGGAGATTATACAAGCCTGCATAAAAATGGCGAAACTGTTCCGCAATTGCCGAGTTATTGTGTGCTTTCTTCCCGTTAGAAGACATAACAAAGGGAATATGTTTCCTTGCTTGACGCGGTTGTAATGTGTTTGCTAAAAGCCTACCACAGTTATTGGCTTGAGCATAGTGCGTAAACCGCCCCTTATCTCTGACTATCAGATCCCGGTCTGCAAAAATTTGTAATAGGTCTCTGCGAGCGTTAGCTAAATCCACTAATGTAGCGGGATCCGGGGAGCGCTTATGGGAATCCTCTAGGGTGGTAATCGTGTCTAGAAGGCGAGCGACGTCCATGGTACGGGCTTTCTTCAGCCGGGACCCATGTTGAATGATCTTAATTCCTTTTATATGGTTGCACAGATTATTCAGTGACCCTCTACATGCGTTCACCGCACATAATACCTCTTTCAGCGTTGGCTCTTCCTCCCCTGGTAAATCAACTGCCAGGGCCACTGCAGGGGTTGCTATAGGGATTATTGCAGGTACAATTCCGCCCCCCAGGGTCTCCCCCATGAGTCCCTTTTTACTTGTCATTTTTGGGGCTGGTACACCTTGACCGTGACTTCTCCTATATGCCGGTACTTAGACTTGGGTTTTTACCTGCACTTGTTAGTGCTGAGTCCCTTTCCCTGGTGAGTTTACCAATGTATTGTCAAACCGCTCCAGTTTAGCCGCTGCTGCCGCTACCTGTGTAGCTTTCTCTTTTGCTGATCGGGTTATTTGCGTTTCCCCGCTCTCCAAAGTAAGCTGCTCCTCTTTTTTCTTTGATGACATCCTTTACCCTATGCCCAGATCACTTTAATAGCCTATCACTTTAATATTCCCAATAGGGAATAGGAGTTACAGAGCCGACACAGACCGACGGCGATGAGACAAGCTCGCCGCTCGTAGGTGTTTTGCTTCTGCCCCAATTTTAAATGTGAGTTTTTACTTTGCTGCTACTTGTACTCTAATAAATTTCATAAGATACTGCACCATGGGCCTTCCTCTCTTTTCTTCCATCTTGTACCCCCTGAGCACTGGCTGATACTACGGACAGGAGGTGGGAGATACAGAGAAGGTGGAAGTGAGAGTTGTTTTGTCTGTCAGTGATCCTCTAGTATACCAGTTCCGGATACGAACGCGGTGTTCGTGGAGATAGGTCCACTATCCACAGCCTCAATGTGAGTGCGTGTATATGCGATATATCATTTGCAAGGTTTCCCACAGGATTATGCTATTATCCATTTATTTTTGCTTCCATGTTTGTATGAATATTTGATGAGGAGCCCCCTTCATCTCAACCTCAATCCGTGTGACTGCACCCCCTAGGGAGACATTGTTTGGTACTTTGAGCCATCCGTGCTATGGCTCTGAGGTGAGCATCTAGTACCACAAGAGGTGTGCGCACGGAAGTTTGCCTACTTTTACACTGGACTGTCTTCTGGGACGTCACTATTTTAAATAGACTTTTTTTCACGCATTTTTGTTATACATTGTTTTTGTACACAGCTATTTTGGTTCACATCCGTGCACCCTCACTACTGTGTCTCTGGTTTATCCAGCCTGGTACATTCGTGCCACACCGGACTGTCTTCTGGGATGTCACTTTTTTAAATAGACCATTTTTCACGTATTTCTGTTATACATTGTTTCTGTACACAGTTATTTTAGTTTGTATAAGCTACTGTTTGGTTCACATCCGTGCACCTTTACCACTGTGTTTCTGGTTCATCCAGCTTGGTACATTCGTGTCACTTTATGTTCACATTATATGTTGTTTATTCACCTTTCTTTCCCTGTAATAGTCACCTAGTATCTATTTATTTATTTATTTATGTATTTCACTTTAGGGTTACCTACTGGTTAGGTATTGAGATCCCCCTTCTATTATTAGTTCACAGCGCTTCACCATCACTTTCCATATTTGAATTTTTTTCTGTGTAAGGCAGACTTTAAGGTGATTGCAGCAGTGCCCCCCGGTGTCCAGTACAGATAGCGCAAGAGTACTACTATTCCCTGATACACAAACAGCCCTGGAATGCAAGGTAACCCCCTCCACTTCTCTGCACTGTAATCTTCACTCAGCTGCTGCTGCTGCCCACTACACTGAACACAGGCTCACCTGCTCACACGTATACACATTTCATAATTTTTTTTATGCTGCACATACCGGTAAGCCCCCCCCCGCTTGATGATCCAGGTAGTCAAGGGCAGTCTCAATGTCCTCAGGGGTCCCCTCTGCTCCCGCAGTGCATAGCTTCAAATTCTGGCGCGCTGAGCTCCGCTGAGAGTGGAGCTCCTCTCCACTCTCCCCTCCTCCTCGACTCGTACCTCTCGCTGTGCTGCTCGAAATCTTGTGAGATTGCGTGGAGTGTCCCCCCCCCCCCCCGGGGCTACAACGGGCAACGCTACCACTGATACACAAAACGCAGTACCACTGGATGCTGGATTCACAGTGCCAGGCAAGGCAGGTATAGCGATGATATTATGGTGGTATAGTTGCTTTTCATCTATCGCTCACAGCACCATTATCTATGGGGGGGGATGGAGCGGGTGAAGATCACACAGGCATCCTCTCTCCTTACACACTCCCACCATCAACATCCGGTCACCAGGGTTAATTTACTAAAGGCAAATCCACTTTCACTTGGAAGTGCAATCGCTTTAGCTCTGAGGGGGACATGCAAGGACCAATAAGTTAACAAAATCAGCAACGAACAGCCATGTTATGTGACACTGTGACAGAGCCAGCCAAAGCCATGACAGAGTGCCTGCTGACTGTGAGTTATGATACCATCCATTATTCCAGAGAGGCAGACAAAGTGCAATGTAGTCTATTTACAGACACCCCCAAAGCACACCTGTGTTGAAGTCTTGAAGGCACTGGCAGCCCCACAATCTGATCCACTTCCCCTCTGTTCCTGCTACTGGACGTCATAAGCTGCCTCTCTCTGCCCATCACTGCCACATCCCACCTCAATCTGCCAGGGAAGGCAAGGAGATAAACAGGCAGGACTTAAGCCAAGGCAGAAGAACATGCGAGCGGAGCTGAATGGGCATGTGCCCGAAACTGAAAAAATGGTCCCTCCGCTCTGACCAGCACATGATCATCAGAAAGAGGCACAGATAATGGAAGAAATACATCTCCCTAAGCTAGTAGCGGGGGAGGGGGGGGGTGTAATTCAGATTTCTATTTTATTTTATTTTGCACTGACTGTCTTTGAAATTGCCCCAGCCCCTGTTCAAATCCCATCTGGGGAGAAAACCGGGGACAGACTTGGTCCAGGAACAGTGTCCTCATTTCGGGGTGTCATGGATATGTAGTATGTCTGGCAGCTTACCTTTCTCTCCATGTGTTCATTAGAGGCCAGACTCTCTCATCTGGCTGCCTTTATCATCTCTCCTCCCTGTATGGCTCCACCCCAGGCCATCCCAGGAACTCTATATTAACCAGTTCACTGCAGGTCTGTTTTGCTGATCAACGTTGTTTGCTAGCATTGTGTTCCTGCTTGCCGTGTGCTACATTATTTCTGTGTACCGATTTTGGCTTGTCTCCTACTACTCCTGTTTGCCTGTGACCCTGACCCTTGGCCTGTCCCTTGGTTATCCTCGTCTGCCTGTTGCCCCGACCTCGGCTTATCCCTTTTTTTCTCTGTGTTCTGAGTGGCTGCTTCCTCTCTCTCCCTACGGAACGTGACCTAGGGGACTCAGGGGGCCGCGACCTGGATCCAGTTGCAGCGAAGGCCATCCTCACCACTAGAGGCTCTGGTGAATACCAGCTGGATCTTAGATACCACGCCCAGGGGAATCTTGGGCTCAAGCTTCTTGTAGGGTCCCTGTTTGTGCCCCAGTGAACCTCTCCTCCATATCCTCTCTGTGGTCCATCCGCAGTAGTCTGCTATAGGGTTCACTACCTTGTGGTGCACCCCTGACTTCAACGGTGTGCACTTGTGATCTGGCTACAGGTGACCTGACAGTTTGATCAGCCATGGCCGATGCGCCGCTTCCCGCAGACGATCCATTGCAGGGCATAGTCCGCAGACTTGAGACTCAAGAATCAAATCAGGCTCAAGTGATGCGATTCCTTCAGGATCTGGCTTCCTGCTTTGAGCAGCTCCAGACCTCTTTGGGAACCCCGAATCAGAAACCTCAAGTACAACCAGCGGCTGCGCCTATCGCACCAGTCACAGAGTCGCATTCACTAAAACTACCACCTCCATTCCGTTTTTCTGGGGACTTCAAGGCCTGCAGGGGGTTTCTTAGCCAATGCACCATTCATTTTGAGCTTTAGCCTCAAAACTTCCTGTCTGATTGGGCAAAGGTAGCCTATATCATTTCCCTTCTTTCCGGTGATGCTTTAGCCTGGGCTTCCCCATGTGGAAGAAGAATGATCCAGTGGTTTCCAGCCTGCCTGACTTCCTGAAGCTCTTTCGTAATATCTTCGAGGAGTCGACTTGGGTTACTTCAGCGGCTAGTGCTCTTTTACGTCTCCGCCAAGAATCTCGTTCTGTGGGACAATATGCTCTTCAGTTCCGTATCCTCTCAGCTGAATTGAGCTGGAACAATGAGGCCCTGGTCGCTACCTTTTTACATGGCCTCTCTGACCGAGTGAAAGATGAATTAGCGGGAAGAACCATCCCTGCCGGTCTGGACGATGTCATTTCCTTGTGCAATCAGATCGATATTCGTTTTCAGGAGAGGTCCATAGAAAAAAGACGCCAACACTTCGTAGGCCCTAGTCAGTCTGAGCTCCCCTGCCTGCATCCTCTGCCTGCTGAGGAACCTATGCAGCTGGGCTGGACCAGACTAACCCTCGAACGTGCTAGGCACAGACACTGGGCTTGTGTCTCTATTGTGGAGGCAAGGGTCACTTTCGTGACTCCTGCTCGCTTCGCCCAAGAAGTGCTCGGGTCTAATACATTTAGAAGGTGGAGTATTGGACCCAGAAACATCACCTTCCTGTCTTCTTCTTCCAGGGTTCCTTCATGTAGGCACTTCTCCTCAATCGACCCTTGCATATCTGGATTCCAGGGCTGTCTGCAATTTTATAGGCTGGAGAACTGCTTCTTCTATGAAGCTTACCCTTTCACCCCTCACTACGCCATTGGTAGTCTCGGCAATTGATGGCACTGTCCTCCCAGGGGGCCCTATTCGCTTCCAGACGCTGCCTATTAGGATGTCGGTAGGGATTCTCCACCAGGAGTGGATATCCTTTCTCATTCTACCCAAAGCCATTGTTTTGGGCCTTCCTTGGCTACAGCTCCACTCTCCCCATGTGGACTGGGTCTCTGGGCAGATCGTGGCTTGGGGTCCCTCATGTTTCTCGTCATGTCTTCTCAAGGTGGTTCCCAAGGAGACATCTTCTGATCTTCCCGCTGCATACAGCGATTACTGGAATGTGTTCTGTAAGAAATCAGCTGAGGTGCTTCCTCCCCACAGGTCTTTTAACTGTGCCATTGACCTTGTCCCCAGAACAACTCTGCCCAGGGGTCGTACCTACCCTTTGTCCATCCCAGAGGCCCAGGCCATGTCGGAGTATGTCGCAGAGAATCTTGAGAGAGGTTTCATCCGGAAATCCTCATCGCCTGCAGGAGCAGGGTTCCTTTTTGTTGCCACAAAAGATGGTACCTTGAGACCCTGCATCGACTATCAAGGTTTAAACACTGTTACTATAAAAAATCAATACCCCTTACCCTTAATATCTGAGCTATTCGAAAGGTTGAAGGGTGCCTCCATTTTCACCAAGTTGGATCTCAGGGGCGCGTACAACCTCATTCGAATACGAGAGGGTGACGAATGGAAGACTGCATTTAACACTCAAGACGGCTATTACGAATAACTGGTTATGCCTTTTGGGTTGTGTAATGCCCCAGCTGTGTTTCAAAACGTTGTCAATGAAATCTTCAGGGACCTGCTGTACCAGTTTGTTGTCATCTATCTGGATGACATTCTTATCTTTTCGGAAAATCTGCTTGTCCACAGAAACCATGTCCGCACTGTTCTTCAGCGCCTTAGAGAGAATAATCTCTATGTCAAGCTGGAGAAATGTTCCTTTGAATGTTCTGAGGTCCTATTTCTGGGATGCTTTGTCTCAAGTTTGGGTCTTCGTATGGATCCTGGGAAGGTCTTGGCCATTACCAATTGGCCTCTTCCTGCTAGCCTCAAGGCCACACAGCACTTTCTTGGCTTCACAAATTATTATAGACAGTTCATAAGGAATTACTCTTCCATTGCCGCGCCTATTATCGATTTGACCAAGAAGGGTGCTAATGCCAAAGACTGGCCTCCCGGAGCTGTCTCTGCGTTTCACGACCTAAAACTGGCCTTTTTTATTGGACCTCTCTTGAGGAGACCCAATCCTGGGAATGCATTATTTATTGAAGTGGACGCTTCTTCAATAGGGGTGGGAGCTCTGCTTCTTCAACTCTTTGAGAAAAGACGTCAACCATGTGCGTTCTTTTCCAAGAAATTTTTCCAGGCGGAGAGAAATTATATGGAAAATAAAGGGTAGTGGCGCTGTCCTACCTATAAGCTACCCGTGCCAGATGGTGGGTAGGGTACCCAGTTGGGTAATAAGGTGATAATCCAATAGTGTAAGAAACAAATGTGTATCCGAACTATAAGTGTGTATAGAGTGGGTACAAATAACTACAAAAGCCAGTATCTAAATACTGACATACAGTGGATAAGAGTATGCTGTGCAGTATAGGCAAATACTAGTAAAGTATAACACAAGCTGTACTGGAAATGTATAGTCTGTCAGCCATACTGTGCAAAAAACAAAAAGTATGATACGTGCAATAGCAAACAGTGAATGAGTGATCAACCACACTATGTGGTAGTTGCAATGATTGAACTGTGAAGAAAAAAGTTAAAAACAGTGGATAAAAATATAATGGGTGAAGAATCCCAAAGCAGTAATGGTAAATGATCCAAACCATACAAGAAAAAGTCCAAAAAAGTTCATCCAAGGGAATCAAGAAATAATATATATATCTCTATAAAATCACTGCACAGATCCAAGTGTCAATGAACAGTCTTGAAAAGTTAATTAATTATTTGGATGAATCAATGCATTCAAAGGTGCACCTAGGGTAGGTGGGTGAACAGGTTATGCAGTTGTGAAGATTCACGCGGTGATTCCGGTGCTCCCCCTCCTGGGTCCCCACTCACCAGAGGCACGAACCCCTGCAGGGGTAAAGTGCATGTAGTTTAGATCTCCAGCTGCTCCCCGGCTTGGCTCAGATTTTCCTTGGCCTCGCTGCGTGGCTTCCCAGCTCCAAACGTCACAGGTCCTTTTAGTAATCCAGAGTCCTCCAGAAAAACAGACACACTCGCATGGTGTAGTACGTTTAAAACAGGGGATAATTTATTAGCACTGCCAGAGGCCTCCAGAGAGAAATGATGCCATCGGCGACCGGGAACTTCTCGCAATCAAACTGGCGTTAGAAGAGTGGAGTCATCTTTTGGAGGGTTCCCCTCACTCCATAACGATCTTCACTGATCACAAGAATTTACAGTACCTACAGAATGCTAAACGTCTGAATCCCAGACACGCCAGGTGGAGTCTCTTCTTTTCCCGTTTCAATTTCACGATAACATACAAACCTGGTTCCTGCAATGGTCGGGCTGATGCTCTCTCTAGGTCCTTTGACACTTTGGACGAGGAGTCCACTCCTGAACCTGAGCCAATCATCCCAACCTCATGCATTGTTGCACATTCTACCACCCTGGACTCAAAAATTCCTCCTGGTAAGACCTTTGTCCCCACTGAACGAAGAGCTAAGCTCCTACGTTGGGGACATAATTCCAAGGTGGCGGGCCACGCTGGATTCCTCCGGTCCTTCTTACTCATCAGTTGTCACTACTGGTGGCCTAATCTCCGCTCGGATGTCAAAGACTATGTCAAGCCTTGTCATGTCTGTGCTCAGTCTAAATCCTCCACACAAGCTCCTGCTGGTCTCCTCATGCCCTTGCCCATTCCTCAATAGAAATGCTGACCCTTACCAGATTCTGGTAAGGGTCAGCATTTCTATTGAGTGGTGGTTCCAGACTTTTCACCTTTGCAGCAGTATTAACACTTCATAGATTGGACACGCTGTTGGACTATTTTGAATTGTTTGAATATTCGATAATTGGACTATATTTTTTATCATTTATGTTTGTGAACCTTTCACATATTTCTACATGACCTTGATAAGGCATACTCACTTTTTTAAGCGCAACTCCACCTTTTTAATCATGTAAATACCAGTTTGCAGAGAACACCCTTTTTCTCAGTTTTCTGGAAGACATCCTCAACTTCCTCTTCCCATGACCTATTTTCTGGATATTCCAGCTTTGGCCTCGGCTCAGGAGTCTTTCAATTCTATCTGGAGTGACGTTCATGATTCCCTCCGGGCAGCTGCCGACAAATTCAAAGGGTTTGCTGACCGCCGCAGGCGTAAACCGCCTTCTCTTCAGCCTGGGGACAAAGTCTGGCTCTCCACCAGGAACATCAAGCTCCGAGTTCCTTCTCTGAAGTTTGCTCCAAGATTCATTGGTCCATACACCATAATTTTTAAACTGAATCCGGTTTGTTTCAAACTCCAGATTCCCAAAAGCCTCAAAATCGCTAACTCCTTTCATGTTGCTCTTCTGAAGCCTTTAGTCCTCAATAAGTTCTCTCGTTCCCTCCCTACCATGGCGCCGGTCTCTGAGGATAATCAGGAGTACGAGGTTAGTCAAATTCTGGATTCCCGACTCTGTAGAGGAGCTCTTCAGTACCTTGTTCATTGGAAAGGGTTCGGCCCCGAGGAGAGGTCTTGGATTTCTGCATCTGAGGTCTTTGCACCTCGTCTGTTAAAAAAGTTTAATCTGAAGTTCCCCTCTAAACCCGGGCCCAGGTGGGGAAGGGGGAGGCCTTGTAAGAGGGAGGGTACTGTCATGGATATGTAGTATGTCTGGCAGCTTACCTTTCTCTCCATGTGTTCATTAGAGGCCAGACTCTCTCATCTGGCTGCCTTTATCATCTCTCCTCCCTGTATGGCTCCACCCCAGGCCATCCCAGGAACTCTATATTAACCAGTTCACTGCAGGTCTGCTTTGCTGATCAACGTGTTTGTTAGCATTGTGTTCCTGCTTGCCGTGTGCTACATTATTTCTGTGTACCGATTTTGGCTTGTCTCTGAAAACTCCTGTTTGCCTGGGACCCTGACCCTTGGCCTGTCCCTTGGTTATCCTCGTCTGCCTGTTGCCCCGACCTCGCTTATCCCTCACTTTCTCTGTGTCCTGAGTGGCTGCTTCCCCTCTCTCCTTACGGAGCGTGACCTAGGGGACTCCGGGGGCCGTGACCTGGATACAGTTGCAGCGAAGGCCATCCTCACCACTAGAGGCTCTGGTGAATACCAGCTGGATCTTAGATTCAACGCCCTGGGGAATCTTGGGCTCAAGCTTCCTGTAGGGTCCCTGTTTGTGCCCCAGTGAACCTCTCCTCTATATCCTCTCTGTGGTCCATCCACAGCAGTCCGATATAGGGTTCACTACCTTGTGGTGCACCCCTGACTCCAACTCTGTGCAATGCACTTAGTGTGGGGTTCAAGGGGTTAAAGCAAGCAGAGAGGAGGTGATACGGTGCCTCTTCACCACCTGTCTAATGTTAACTGAAGAGTGACCCAAATATGGATTGCTCTTCGGAGAGCAAAGCTAGTGTGAATGAGTCCTAAGGGTTAAAGATTAAGCAAGCAGAGGGAGGAAAAGGACAGAAAACACAGAGATCCGGCATTCTTTTCTCCCTGTCAGAGAGATTCTCTGTAGGAAACAGGATTTCTGCAGGTAGAAGGGGAATGCCTGAAGTCTGTGATCTGTCCCTTTGATGCTGAGACAGCAACTTGGTGTCACAATAAATATATGAATAGCTTGGAAGAGAATGTTTTCCTCTGCTCCTGTTCCCCTCTTATTCCATTGCCAGCACTAAAACAACAAAACTATCACTATCCATGTTGTTGCAAAAGCTGTTTTGTCCCCTTCTTGAAGCAAACATACAGAACACAAAACTCACATGGAAGAGGAGCTGGGGAGTCATTTTGCATCCTTTTTCCCCTATGGCACTGCCAGAAGTCAAAACATGCCGGGATGGGGAAGAGTTGCAGCATGGACACAGCTTGATTGGCTAAGCAGCAAGTGATTCCAGATTCCTTTCTCCATATCCAGCCCTGCATCTGACTGCTGTGTATGTCTCCTAAACATCTACAGGTTGGAAAAGCCCTTTTTGGTGAACACAAAGAGGCGGGAACAGCTCTGCTATCAGGAGCCAGGTCTGCCTGCAGTCATCATGACAAGCAGGAGGCCTAGACTCCAAACTGTGAATATCTTCCCTGAGGTGCCCAGGGCAGCTACTAGTGGTGGTGCTTAGGGAATTTTTGGGAGCACCACCTGACACCTACCCTGTCTTGTCCCTCCCTCCACCCCGTGCTGTTCTGCCTACAGCTCTCCACTTTGCTGTTAAGATGAGAGCAGCGGAGGCTGGAACAAAGGATCAGCAAAACCCTGTTCATGATCTACCTGTCGACTGCCTCTGGTCGCCTTAGATAATTTGTTGTTTTGTCTGCCAAAAGGTAGAATCTGCAGACATATAGTGCCTATAGAAAAGAATAAAGCCTGGTACACACTAACAGTTTTTTTTTCATTCAACCCAGTGAGCTGAATGAAATAACTGAGCTCAGGAGAAGCTGCTGCACTCAGTGGTGTAGCATTGTGGGGGGCAGCTTGTACCCCGCCTCAGACAAAACATTTAGGGGGGCACAAAGTTATTACAGTGCAAATCGTAGCATTGATCCATCACGAAATGGCCATACATGATGGGGCAACGATGCTATGACTGGAACAATCGATGTTCGGAAAACGTCACACTTGCAGCACACTATCCCCCGCCTCTGAGACCGAACGGAGCTGAAAGTCACTGAAGAACCATTGGAGTATGCCGCGCCAGCTTTTCCCGCATCCTGCCCCCCGCAGACGTCATCTCCTGCTTCCCTGTGACGCGTTGTGTACACACTGCGCTGGCTGGGAGTGCGAGACAGACACTTGGAGCCGGAGCGGCGCGCTGAGCTAGTGTCCCTGACTTCCGACAAGTCCCAGTCCCCAGAGCCTTTCTCCTCGGCTCACAGTGTCTTGTTATGGTGGAGACCCGAGCCTCCATCCTCCTACTGGGGAGCAGGACTGTGGGAGAGAGCAGAGGCGGCTTTAGGCTTCGTGAGGCCCAAGGCAAAATTTAGACATGAGGCCCCAATCACACCCATAATGGGAAAAATGATTCAAGCAAGGAAAATGGCTGCAGAAAATGCACAAATCTAGCACACAGGTGATCAGCAGGGCACCCTCTTCACCCATCATACATATTCAGCCAATGCAAGGGGGGGTGAGAAAGAGAGAGGCGTTATAGAGAGATCCGATGGCGTCGACATTAGTATTGATCACAGGCAAATTAGGTGGCCGCAAGGCCCCTGTGAGTGTGAGGCCTTAGGCAACTGCCTAATTTGCCTAATTAGAGAGCCGCCTCTGGGAGAGAGAACCAAGCCAAGTCCCAGAAGAATACTGTCCTCCTTAGAGACCTCATAGGCTGCTGTGGGCAGCAAGAGATAGACCATCCATGTTCAGCAGGCAGCAGTGCCAGCGTCATCATCAATCATCATCTTCATCAGGTACACTTCTATTAGTAAAAGACACTCACTGTCCTGTCCTAACATAACTAACTCTTCTAGTAGTATATATAACTCTACTAGTAGTATATATAATGTATCTGATGCACCACCATTCATGTGAACTTTACTGCAGTGAAAAAGATGTCAAATTATGACTAATAATTTTAAATAATAATGATAGTGGACCTAAACATTAAAGTGACCATGCCTGTTAGTTATTATGGTTTATGGTAGGTCTTATAGTGATTGATTTAATTCACATCACAACTTCATTTATTCCTTTGATGATTTATGGTTTTGCTCATCACCATCACTGCCCCACACCTGCAATGCATGGCATGCAGCCATGATGCCATGCATTGCAGGTGTGAGGCAGTGTGATGAGCAAAACCATAACTAAAATCCTACAAAAAGGTATAAATGAAGTTGTGTGATGTGAATCAATCACTAAGACAATAAGACAATGACATATAGTCATAAAACCATAATTAATGTAATACGTTGTGTGACAGGAAGTCAAGTAAATCTGTGGGTGTTGTCACAGATGGGAGATACATTTCTGCCTTGTTTAGACAATACACCAATTATTATCAGGTGTCGGCTGCAGAAGCAGCCAGAAATATTTAAGGGCGTTTGAAAACTTCAGCTGTTCAGAATGAGACAATATAGGCCTCTATAAGTAATCCAGAGGATTACTACTGATTGCTGCATCCTGAGGCTTTTTGAGTGAAGGAGAGCAGTGAACAGAAATACTTCTGAAGAGGTGAGGTGCTGTTGATTTTTCTGTGTGATAAAAATCAAAAAGACTATTTGTTTTTTTGCTGTATGACCAGCAGTGTCTGCCCAGCACTAGGCTGTGCCAGACTCCATAGATAGGTTCCTGTGTGGTGAAGGTAGACGCCCCAAGTGGCCAGGGTTTGTTTTATGTTTGATTTTGTTTATGCTGTTTGGATGCTTGCAATTGTTTTCAGCAAGATGGAAGAATAAAACAAATTCTTTGTTTTCAACCGTCTTCGGCTGTTTCTCTGTATCGTTCAGTGTGTAGTGAACCCATCCAGGGGGTCACACACCCCCGCTACCGAGCTAACCCCTTACAGTTGTCATGTCATTTGTGCCAATAATATATTGGCTCAGGCTGATGGCAGTGCAGGCCACACAGTCACTCGCACAGTCAGTCGCACATATATTTTATTCACTAAGTACTGCAAGTGCAATATAATAATAATATATTTCATTCTATAATAATTACAATACCTTTTTTTATTATTATTTCATTAATGGTTTATGCCATAGTGATCTTTTCACAAATACTGTCTAATTTTTTTAAATAGCAGATAAAAAAATATATATTTCTTCAATTTCTGATTGCTTGAATTCATTTTCTGAGGAAAAGTTGAAAACCATGGGCACTTGGGTATTAATCGTGACACATCATGATGCATCGCGTAATCAAATCAAATCGTGGACAGGATAATCATAATCAAATAGAATCATGAGACCAGTGAAGATGTGCACCCCTAGTCTACATTGTACTATGTGTGTGTGTGTGGGGGGGGGGGGGGGGAGTAGTGCAGCGATTCGGCCCTTTACAGTTTAATGAGGTCTATTACTTACAAAAAAGAAGGGCATTTGTAGAAGCTACGTTCTCTCCCTCCCTGGCAAATTTATATATGGGATGGTAGAAGAAGTTTTAAATATTTTCAGGAAATAATCCATTCTTAAGGAGTTTAAAATTGTATGAGAGGTATTTTGACGACCTGTTGTTTGTGTGGGTATATCCGCTTAGTGGAACATTTTGTCAGTTATTTGAATAACAACAATCTAAATTTACACTTTACATCTGGAATCTGCCCATATCAATTTCCTGGACATAATGCTAACAGCTGATTGGGCAGACTGTAACAGGATGTCAATGCAGGAAATACTGTGAGGAACTATGTCTGAGGGAGTCACAAGTAATAGAACAAAAAACAAAGATTATAGGCTACTCAGAAGAAATAATAGATTCAGCAAAGAAAAAAAAAAAAAAAAAATAGAGCCAGAAAAAGAGAATGTGTTACAGTTTGGGGGACTCCTCAGGAGAACATGGTAGGGCTAGGGAAGGAGTGACTGATGTCATTGAGCCGAGGAAAGAAGCCGTGTTGGCAGCTGCTTTGACAGACAAAGTACCCTGAGCCTGGGTGAGAGAGGATGAGAAGGATGAGGATGGCTTGGTCATCCACTCTACCAAGTCCTTGGTATGTTGCGGCTCAACATGGCCAGCTAATGAATAAAAGGACAAGCGTGTCCCATGGCCACGTGCTGATGAGGATGCACGACCAGCACTGTTGCCGCTAGACACAGAGCCTGCTTGCCCTCTTTTATCGTCTTGTGTGTCTGCCTCTCCCTGTTGTCCTTCCAAACATACTAATGGCCTGCAGGGAGATGTAGCTGCACAAAGCTGGGATGTATATATATATTGATTATACTGCAGCTAGCAGAATCAACTGCCTGCCTGTAGTATTATTAATAAGAGAACACCAGCAATTGTCTTCAGTTAGCTTTAGTTGCACACTGTGCAAAGGACACAGTACACTAACTGAAAATATTGTAGCTCCCTGCCTGTGGAATTAGTATGAGAACACCAGCAATTGTATTCAGGTAGCTTTAGGTGCACATTGTGCAAAGGACACAGTACACCAAGTAAAAATACTTGCAGCTCCCTGCCTGTGGTATTAGTCTGATGCCGCGTACACACGATCATTTTTCGGCATGAAAAAAACCGAAGTTTTTCGGCATGTAGAAAAAACAACGTTTTTCCAACTTCATCATTAAAACGATGTTGCCCACACACCATCGTTTTAAAAAAATGCTCTAGCAAAGCGCGGTGACATACAACACGTACGACGGCACTATAAAGGGGAAGTTCCATGCGGATGACGCCACCCTTGGGGCTGCTTTAGCTGATTCCGTGTTAGTAAAAGACGATTCGCGCTTTTGTGTCTGTTACAGCGTGATGAATGTGCTTACTCCATTATGAACGGTAGTTTTACCGGAACGAGCGCTCCCGTCTCATAACTTGCTTCTGAGCATGCGCAGGTTTTTAACGTAGTTTTAGCCCACACACGATCATTTTTTACAACCCGAAAAACGACAACGTTTAAAACGTCGTTAAAAAATGCAGCATGTTCGGATTTTTTTTTTTTTTTCGTTTTTCAGAACCCAAGAAATGATGTGAAGCCCAAACACGATCATTTTAAATGACATTTTTTTAAAAACAACATTTTTTTTTAATGCCGAAAAATGATAATGTGTACGCAGCATTGAGAGCACCAGCAATTGTATTCAGGTAGCTTTAGGTGCACACTGTGCAGAGGACACAGTACACTAAGTGAAAATACTTGCAGATCCCTGCCTGTGGTATTATGAGAACACCAGCATCTGTATTCAGGTAGCTTTAGGTGCACACTGTGCAAAGGACACAGTACACTAAGTGCAAATACTTGTAGATCCCTGCCTGTGGAATTAATATGAGAGCACCAGCAATTGTATTCAGACAGCTTTAGGTGCACACTGTGCAGAGGACACAGTACACTAACTGAACATACTTGCAGATCCCTGCCTGTGGTATTAGTATGAGAACACCAGCAGTTGTATTTCAGGTAGCTTTAGGTGCACACTGTGCAAAGGACACAGTACACTAAGTGAAAATACTGCAGCTAGCACAATCACCTGCCTGCCTGTCAGTATATTAGGAAGAGAATACAGGAACGGATCTAGCTAAACTGAATACAGTGTATAAATATATATACAACACCTGGGATGCACATATATCCCCTACAGACTATAACTGCAGCTAACTGACTCACCTGCTTGCTCTATCTAACTCAATTGAAATGACACTGTCTCTCTCTCTCTGTCTTTCACCACCGCCACAACACACTACACAAGGCCGCCACGCAGGCGGCCTTATATAGTGTGGGGCGTGTACTAAACCCCCTGAGACATAATTGGCCAAAGCCACCCTGGCTTTGGCCAATTATGGCTCAGGGGGTTTAGTACACGCCCCACACTATATAAGGCTGCCTGGAAGTCGGCCTTGTGTAGTGTGTTGGTGGTTTACAGAGAGAGAGAGAGAGAGTGTCATTTTTTTGAGTTAGATAGAGCCGGCAGGCAGGCAAGCTAGTCAGTTAAGGCCTCGTACACACGGACGGACTGTCCGCTGAAAACGGTCCGCCGGACCGTTTTCAGCGGACATGTCTGCCCGGAGATTTCTGTCTGATGGTTGTACACACCATCAGACAGAAATCCGCGCGTACACGATACGCGGTGATGTGGCCGCGCCGTCGCAGCGATGATGACGGGGCGACGTGCTCGGCCCTGGAAGTTCAATGCTTCCACGCATGCGTCGAATCACTTCGACGCATGCGAGGGATGGCGGCCGATCGGACATGTACGGTGAGTCTGTACAGACGACCGAACATGTCCGACGGACAGGCTTCCAGCGGACATGTTTCTTAGCATGCTAAGAAACATTTGTCCGCTGGAAAACGGTCGGCTGGACAAATGTCCACTGGAAACCTGTCCGGTCGGCCGTACACACGACCGAACATGTCTGCTGAAACTGGTCCGCGGACCAGTTTCAGCAGACATGTTCGGTCGTGTGTACGGGGCCTTAGAGTTAGAGTGTGTAGAGGATATATATGCATCCCAGGTGTTGTATATATATTTATACACTGTATTGAGTTTAGATAGATCCGCTCTTCCTAATATACTGACAGGCAGGCAGGTGATTGTGCTAGCTGCAGTATTTTCACGTGGTGTACTGTCTGTGTCCTCCGCACAGTGTGCACCTAAAGCCACATCAATAAATTTGCTGGTGTTTCTCATATTAATTCCTAAAGGCAGGGATCTTCTCATATTAATACCACAGGCACGAGATCATTCTGCAAGTATTTTCAGGTGGTGTGCTGTGTCCTCTGCACAGTGTGCACCTAAAGCTACGTCAATAGATTCGCTGGTGTTTATCATATTAATTCCTACAGGCAGGGATCTTCTCATATTAATACCACAGGCAGGGGATCATTCTGCAAGTATTTTCACGTGGTGTGGCGTGTCCTCTGCACAGTGTGCACCTAAAGCTACTTCAATAGATTTGCTGGTGTTTCTCAAATTATTCCTACAGGCAGGGATCTTCTTATATTAATACCACAGGCAGGGGATCATTCTGCAAGTATTTTCACGTAGTGTGCTGTGTCCTTTGCACAGTGTGCACCTAAAGCCATGTGAATACAATTGCTGTTGTTGTCATATTAATATCACAGGCAGTGGCTGATCAGCAAGTATTTTCACTGCACCCATTCCTGCGCCCACCAAGAGTAACTGTGAGGGCTTACAGTGTTGTGGCACCAGCACCACCACCACCACCACCAACAAAGGCCCAATTTTTCTGCCCCTGTTCAACAGGGGCATGTAATTACAATTCTTGATCTAATATTTCACAGTAGGGCCCATTCCTGCGTAACTGTAAAAACTTACAGTGTTGTGGCACCAGCACCAAAGGCCCAGCAGGCTACATATTTGGTGCGCTTTCAGAAAATGCACCAAAAACGCCTGTTCTAATAGAAGTCATTGAGAAAGCACAAGTAACCTGCACAAAAATGCAAGTGCACTGTACTGCACCTGCAATGTACTCAAATTGCACCGCAGCAGTGTGAAAGAAGCCTAAAAGCCCAAGCTGTCCAGCAAAAGTTGCAGTTGGATGGTTGAGACAAGCAGTTTAACACTGACAGGGGTACTTACAATTGTCCGTTTTTTATTCATTTATCTAAAACCTTTATCCCAAATGAAAAAAAAGAAAAAAAAAACTGTTTTCTGTACTTGTCTAAAAACTGTTAGCTTCATGAAAAAAATGAAGTTTTTCCAACTTCATCATAAAAAACTATGTTGCCCACACACCATCGTTTTTTCAAAATGCTCTAGCAAAGCGTGGTTACGTACAGCACGTACGACGGCACTATAAGGGGCCATTTTCATGTGGAAGACGGCCTCTTTTGCTGATATGGTGTTGCTGCGTGTTAGTAAAAGTTTGGTGAGAGACGATTCGCGCTTTTCAGTCTTCGTGCTTTAAATTTCATTTTCTGTCGTACAGTTTGTGCTTTTGGGTTCGTATCTGTCTTACAGTGCTTGTATTCAGGTCGTATCTGTTTTTGCAGTGCGTTCTTGTCTGCTCGTTCCTGTTTTGCAGGTCGTTCTTCAGAGGCCTTTCTGTTCTTCAGTGCGTTTTTTTTAGTCAGATCTGATTTGACAACCGTTTTATAGCCATGTTGCGGATACGTTCTCGTCGCCGAGATCGTGCTGTGCTTGGTGTTGGGATTTGTGCTGTATACCGGCTCCGGTCCATGAACAGGGTGAGGAGAAGTTTGTGGGCCAAGAACTGGTTTCTTCGCAGGGACCAGTTCTCTCATATGCCTCTGCTGGGGGAGATCCAAGAAAATAACCCTGATGATTTTAGGAATTTTCGGAGGATGTCTGACCCCGTATTTCAGCAGCTTTTGGCTTCGGTTGTCGCCATATATCACCAGGCAGGACACTGTTATGCGGGAAGCCATCACTGCTGAGCAGCGGCTAGTTGCTACGTGCGCTACCTTGCAACAGGGAGAAGTCTGCAGGACTTGAAGTTTTCGACGGGCATCTCCCCCCAGGCTCTGGGCATCATAATCCCGGATGCCTGTTTGGCCATAATTCAGGTTCTGCAGGAGGACTATGTTAAGGTAAGTGGTGTCCTTTAATTTCACAAACTATGTATTTATTCCATGCCTTAATATTTATTTTTTCAAACAGTCCCTAATTAACTTGTTTGTAATATGCTGTGAATGTTCCCTTTGTCCCCATGCATGCTGTAAGGTTATTATGTTATTATTCTATTTTGTGCCCAAACACACCTAGCCTAGTCCCTATATCCCCCTTTTATTTGGCCTCCATTGTAGTGCTCCATTTTGTGTGTCCCTATATCCCCGTTTTATTTTGGCCTCCATTGTAGTGCTTCATTTTGTGTGTCCCTATATCCCCCTTTTATTTTGGCCTCCATTGTAGTGCTCCATTTTGTGTGTCCCTATATCCCCCTTTTTTTTTTGGCCTCCATTGTAGTCCTTAACCCAAAACCCCCCCCCCAATTGATTTTTTTTAAATGTCTAATTCACATAGATAGCATTTTTTACATTTTTTTACATTTACATATAAAATCAGGTTATTTAGTTTTTTTCTAAACATAAATGTTTAAGTAAAAAACATGCAAACAAACAAAAATAAAACCTTCTAAAAACATATTTCAAACCCTCCCCAGAACATCCATCAAATTTTTGAGCTTTTGTTCCACCCTTTTGGTTTTAGCTCGAATCTCCCTTGAAGCGAGATGTATGTCTTCAATGTCTGCCCTGCAGGACAACACCTCTCCAATCAAAAGCTGGGCACTGTACGTGTCAAATCCGTCACCAGCACGAAGAGCTCCTGAAATGTGGGACCAAACCATGTATTAAAATTATGTAGGCCTACATCTATATTACCTGAAGCTGTGGTATATGATACTTTACCGGATGTGGTGGCAGGTTCCACTTCCTCAACATCTAGCGGGGTTGTGGCTTGTGTGTTTTGTTGCTCCTGCCTTGACGCTTGGTTGCGCCCTACGAGATTGAAGAAAAGGGAAACATGATTTTAAAAGATTAGAGGCCTGAAAGAGGAATATGAATCATTATTTTTTACAAATTGTGGGACTATTGTTGGTTTTAACAACCCTTCTAAGCAGAACACAGGATTGTAGGCATTCCCAAAGCTCTTTAAATTCTTTTTATCTTTGGTCTAGTTTTCTACATGGAAGCTAACCAAGTATCCACTGGATCACCTCACCTCTGTGTGACACCCTAAATAGGTTGTTCTTGTGGCCAACAATTGTGCTACTGAGTCCACATGTGTAACCAACTGCTGAGCAGACTCTCCTTTTACTGTATATTGACTTATTTTTGATTAGTACAATCTAGTTAGGAACACATCTACATTAATTCCACAATTGATCTCACATAAAAAAAGCAAAATGTCGCAACTTTCATCATGTTTGTGGGCACAATAATTGGTCGTAGGAGTCGTCGTTCATTCGATCAGTATAATAATAAAAAGACGATCTTTTTGTCTGATACAGTGTCTAAACTCCCATTTGGCCATGCGAACTAGGCATGATGACATTTCTCAAAAGGATCATCTTTTATTATTTAAGTCATCGAATGAACGACGACTCCTACGACCAATTATTGTGCCCACAAACATAAAATACATACAGTACAACCTGAAAGAAAAAGCACATGCCGCAAAGAACAAACCAAAAAAATTATTACACAGGAAAATTACTTACTTCTTCAAATGACTCTTTTTATCCTCTCCAGTTGCTCCGGCTCTCTTCATTTCAGGTCAGACCACCTTTTCCTGAGTTGCTCTTTGGTCCTGCGTTCCCCAAATTTCTGGTGGAGACTCCTCACCACTTTCTCCATTATTTCGGCCTTCACTTTGTTGGGATACCTGTAAGGGCCATGTTTGGCATCATAGTCCTCCCTCCTTACGATGGTCACCATCTCCACCATCTCCTGAAAGGACATATTGGAGGCCGTGTACCTCCTTCGCCTGGTTCTTGTGTCTGCTTGGGCCTGGCTTGGCTCCTGGATAGAGTTTGCCATATTCTGCATGTCCTCCATATAGTTGTTCCTCATTAAACGAGAGAGAAGGGGCGGGGAAAGGACTAGACCGAACGTCAGGGGTGGGGTAACGTGCGGAGCGTCACGCATGCGCAGTGTATAAAGGGATACCACGTGAGTGAAAGTGGCGTTCACAGTCTGTGGAAGAAGGCGGAAGTAAACGATCGTGTCATACGACGGTACGTAACTATATTTTTGACGTTATTAGTGATCATTGGATGAGTTTGTGGGCTAGATATGGTGATAAAGCTTATTAGTAGTAGTGGCTTGACTGACATTAGTTTTTTTTTTTATTTGGACTTGCAGAAATAATGGAGGCCTTCAAAGAAGCAGATTTCGTCACAGAATTTATACAAAGATGGAAGATGGAAGGATCTGCCTGTACTGTGGCAAACTAAAAACAAACAAAATAAAAACAAAGATGCCAGGCAGAAAGCACGGGAGACCCTGCTTGCATTTGTAAAGACAAGGGTCCCCAACGCCACAATCGACTGTGAAACAAAAAATAAATTCCATTAGGGGCACCTACAGGACCCAACGGGTACAAGTCCTGGCCTCAATGAGATCTGGGGCTGCAGCTGACAGCATCTACAAGCCAAACCTGTGGTACTATGGTCAGCTGCAGTTCCTGGACGACCACATTGAGGCCAGGCCATCCCTGTCTACCCTTCCCCCAAGAGATCGGTCCTGTCTTCCCTGCAGTCAATCCTCCAGTCTTCCCTGCAGGCAAGAGCAGGCAACCTCGGAGGAAGAGCAAGAGTTCCTGGAGGACCCTGATTGTGACCCATGGAGCCAGGTATTGCATTTTGCTAACAATTTTGGGGACTCAATGTATAATAATAATAATGTATAATAATGATGTCAAATTGATTACTAGTGTTCCAAATTTAAAAGGATTGAACAAAAAGTGTTGAACATATCAATAGACAGTAGTGGCAAAACATGATGGGGACAAGATTGAAAAATGCTGGGGTCAGAATGATTGTGTGTAATTTTCTGGTACGCCATCAGGGGGGTACAGGCAATACACCTGTGGATAAATTAGAAGAAATAATTATGTTGTTGTGGTAACTTGACACACTCCAAAAAAAAAAATGGAAAGCAGTCTAAAATATTATCAAATTAATTACCCCAAAAAAATAGCTACATAACAATATTTAAAATAGACTTTTTTGAGATGGAGATCTGCCTAAAAAACACAACACAAAACAAAACATTAGATAACAATAAATAATAAAGTAAAACACTTGTCATAACTATGTAACAATATCAGCAGCAACAAATGAGGATTTTTGTGTAGCATTAACCGCTTAACGACCGCCGCATGTACATATACGTCGGCAAAATGGCACGGACAGGCAGAACGCTGCCTTTCCGCGGGTCGGGGGTCCGATCGAGACCCCCCCCCCCCCCCCCGGTGCGTGCTGCGGTCGGTAAGCCTCAGGGAGCGATCCGGGATGAGGGCGCAGCTATTCGTTTCTAGCCGCCCCCTCTCAAATGCCCCCTGGAGCTGAAGAACGGGGAGAGCCGTATGTAAACACGGCTTCCCCGTGCTTCACTGTGGCGGCTGCATCGATCGTGTCATCCCTTTTATAGGGAGACTCGATTGAAGACGTCAGACCTACAGCCACACCCCCCCTACAGTTGTAAACACACACTAGGTGAAGCATAACTCCTTCAGCGCCCCCTGTGGTTAACTCCCAAACTGCAACTGTCATTTTCACAATAAACAATGCAATTTAAATGCATTTTTTGCCGTGAAAATGACAATGGTGTCAAAATTGTCCGAAGTGTCCGCCATAATGTCGCAGTCACGAAAAAAATCGCTGATCGCCGCCATTAGTAGTAAAAAAATAAAAAAATAAAAATGCAATAAAACTATCCCCTATTTTGTAAACGCTATAAATTTTGCGCAAACCAATCGATAAACGCGTATTGCGATTTTTTTTTACCAAAAATAGGTAGAAGAATACGTATCGGCCTAAACTGAGGAAAAAAAATGTTTTATATATGTTTTTGGGGGATGTTTATTATAGCAAAAAGTAAAAAATATTGCATTTTTTCCAAAATTGTCGCTCTATTTTTGTTTATAGCGCAAAAAATAAAAACCGCAGAGGTGATCAAATACCACCGAAAGAAAGCTCTATTTGTGGGAAAAAAAGGACGTCAATTTTGTTTGCCACGTCGCACGACTGCGCAATTGTCAGTTAAAGCGACGCAGTACCGAATCGCAAAACCTGGCCTGGGCATTTAGCTGCCTAAAGGTCCGGGGCTGAAGTGGTTAAAAAGCATTGTGTAATGCAGCGCATTCTTTTCTTCAATAATTTGAAACTTAACGAATTTGCTTACTCCATTCTGAACGGTAGTTTTACCAGAACGAGCGATCCCGTCTCAGAACTTGCTTCTGAGCATGTGCAGGTGTAAAGCGTTGTTTTAGCCCACACACGATCATTTTTTACAACACAAAAAACGACATTCTCAAAAACGACATAAAAAATTGAAGCATGAAGCTGCATGCACACTGGTCCAGATTCAGGTAGCAATTGCGTCTGCTTAACCATAGTTACGCAGCGAAATTGCTTACTTGCGCCGGCGTTTCGAATGCTCCTGATTCAGGAACCTCGTTACGCCGACTGCAGCCTAAGATATGACTAGCATAAGGCTCTTATGCCAGTCATATCGTAGACTGCATTCTTACGATGGCCGCTAGGGGGCGTTCCCGTAGTGGTCAGCGTATAGTATGCAAATTGCATACTAACGTCGATTCACTACCCTACGCGAGCCCTGCGTACGCAGTTTACGTCGTTTCCGTTTGTCGGGTTTCGCGTAAGGCTGCTCCTGCTAATAGCAGGGGCAGCCAATGCTACATATACCCGTCGTTCCCGCGTCGCGAAGTTTAAATTTTACGTTGTTTGCGTAAGTGAATCGTGAATGGCGCTGGACGCCATTTACGTTCACTTTGAAGCAAATGACGACCTTGCGACGTCATTTGCCGCAATGCACGTCGGGAAAGTTTCCCGACGGAGCATGCGCACTACGTTCGGCGCGGGAACGCGCCTAATTTAAATGATCCACGCCCCCTACGGGATCATTTAAATTACGCGCCCTTATGCCGGGCATTTTTGAGGAGCGCCCACGCAAATTACGTGGCTACTGCTTCGTGAATGAAGCGTAGCGCAAATAATTTGTGGGGGCGCAGGGCAAAAACTGGACGCTGAGCCTCCGTAAGAAGTGCGCAGCGGTACCTGAATCTGGCCCACTGAAGCTGATAAAAGCTATAAAAAAACGCCAGTAGCTTTGAAGGGAGCCTTTCAATGTTTTTTAGCGTTTTTGCAATAGCTTTAATTAGCGTTTTTGAGTGTAACTTTCCTGACAGACTCCATGGCAGACTACGTGTGGTTAACCCCGCCTCCTCTCCTACTATAGGACCCTCTACCCATAAATTTGAGCTCACCTCCATGGACGGTGTTCCTTTTTTGTCCTCCTCACATGGACCTTCATCATGCGGTTCTGTGCATTCAGGATTTCTGTCCAGTCGGTACCATTTACTGCGGTGCGCCCAGGGCCCAGCTAAGAGCGGGCGAGTGGATTCGGGCTGTTTGTTACCCCTATGGTGGAAGGGATGTGGCCCAGTGTACCAGGATGGACGTGCAGCTGGCTGGCAAGGTCTGAAGAAAATTACTTTTATTTCCATGGCAGCGTTTTTGTGTGTATGTTTGTTAATTCCTAAATTTGTATGCCCCACATTGCTTATTGTGCTTCTGGTGTGTCTGGAACGCTTCTGCGTTCCAGGATGTCTTCCTCTTCCTGGTTCGCCGGGAGATAGGCCGTGACGTCATTCCGGCGGGGGATTTAAACGCTGAAGTGCCCTATACAGGTGGGATTACCTGTGGGCAGTAGCGGCGGCATCCCGGAGCAGCGGTATCACTTGGGCAAGGTAAGCCCTGTCTTGGGTGGAAGGTGGCATTCAAGTCCCTTAAAGGGGACATTTAAAATATATATATATATATATATATATATATATATATATATATATATATATATATATAAATATATATATATATATATATATATATATATATATATATATATATATATATATAGTATTTATTTAAAAAAAAAATACATTTGTTTATTTATTTATTTATTATACTTCCTTAGCCCTAAAAGTGATATTCCTGTCACTGCGTTCTTCTTCTCCTCATTATGGATCCCTCACCGCCGTGTGGCCAGCCCTCCCGCACAAGGTATGTCAGAGGGGGAGGGGGATGTTTGATATTGTGTTTTTCAATTTTTGATTGCTAAAAGTGTTTACTGGCTACTTTCCTTCCCCCCTCCCCATGTCTGTACTGTTTTTTTCGCTACAGCCCGGCTGAATTCGTTCATCGGCCACAAGATAGAGACCTTGCCAGGCCACGAGACCATCATCAATCATCTTCCAGGTCCAGATGGGACACCCCGTCTGGGTCCTACCATCACAGGAGACACTCACATTCCCCCTCTAAATATAGGAGATGTTCCCATTCCTCCTCTAGTCACCACTACCACCACCGCGATAGTCGCTCTGACAATAGAGCATGCTGGGGATGTAATATCGGAATCCCAGAGGGCAAATCGCTATGCGATCCATGTTATGCCCGAGCGGTCGGTGAGAAAGAGACGGAAAAACAAAGTCTTGAGTCTCTTGTCAAACGTGTGGTACAACAATCTATGAAAGATTTAGACACCCCCCACACGAGGAGCCAGTCCACCACCTTTTCTGGCTCCCTGGCTGACGAGGCCCAGGAGGATCCCGGCCAATTCCAGCCTCATGATGCCTCCCGTGATTCCTCGCATAGCGAGACGCAGGGAGATGATTATTTTGTGGGTTTTGACTATGCTTTAGTCTCCCCATTAATCAAGGAGACCCTAAAACTGGAGGATACTGCTGCTCCCCCAGAGAAACAGAGGAAACTGTTCAAACAACTGGGAAAAGAACGTTCCAATTTTCCACTTTCTTCCGAACTGAAAGATATTTTTGAGATAGAATGGAGCAAAGGGGATAAAAGAGTTTCAATGTTGAACAAAACTTCAAAACTTTATCCTTTTAAAGCTGAGGATGTAAAACACCTAGAAAATGCTCCCCTTGTGGATGCAGCAGTAATGCGCCTAGCGAAACATGTCACTCTTCCGCTGGAAGATTCAGTATCCTTTAAGGATGGCCTGGAGCGCAAAATAGATCATGATCTTAAAAGAATCTATAATTTGGCCGAAATGGCCTGCAAACCAGCCTTAGCACTGGCAGTCACTTCCAAAGCTATGGAAGCCTGGGTTGAAAATGTGGACTCAGTTCTGAAAGGGGTATCAGAAGATCTAGCTCAAGGATCGGCAGTTCAAGAGCTCAAATTGGCAGTTTCCTTTTTGGGGGAGGCATCGATTGACCTTATTCGCCTGATGGCCAGAACAATGTTGTCGTCAGTCACGGCTAAGCAGGCTTTGTGGTTGCGCCCCTGGCTTGCTGACCCAGCCTCTAAGCAGGCATGGTGTAAAATTCCCTTTGAAGGGTCATCGTTGTTCGGTAACAAATTGGATAATGCCATTTCTAAGGCCACAGGTGGGAAGTCGGGGTTCCTCCCCCAGGACAGGCATCCGTTTAACCAGAGACGGCCTCAACGTAGGCGCAGTACAGAGCGCTCGAGGGAAGCACGCTCCTATAGACCAGGCCGAGATTTCAGGAGAAACTGGAACTGGAATCGAGGACAGTCTTCCTTTCAGAAGTCCGCCAAAAAACAAACACCTGGTGGACGCGAGCCAACAAAATCTTTTTGAGATTGGGCCCGCCCAGGCGGGTCGGGTAGGGGCTCGCTTACATCGTTTCCGGCACGTCTGGGTAGCCTCAATCTCGGACTATTGGACCATCAAAACGGTCTCCACAGACCACACTTGGTCCTTCATCAAAATTCCTCCCCACAGACCAATGTCCACGACACTATCAAGGTCGGAAGAAAAACGACAAGTTCTATTGTCTTACGTAGATACTTTGAAAAATCAAGGAGCAGTGGTGCCCGTTCCGAAGGAAGAGGAATTCCAGGGAGTATACTCTCCTCTTTTTCTGGTGCAAAAAAAGAACAGCTCTTGGCGCCCAGTGATAGGCCTTACGTTCCTCAACAAGTTCATAAGGCACGAGAAATTCAAAATGGAGTCACTTTCGACCATCCAGAAGATAGTCCAACCAGGCGACTGGTTAATCTCCATAGACTTAAAGGACGCTTACTTCCATGTTCCAGTGGCGGAAGTTTTCCACAAGTACCTTCGGTTCCAGGTTGGTCAAGAGCACCTACAGTTTGTATACCTTCCGTTCGGTCTGACGACCTCTCCAAGAGTTTTTTCCAAAGTCTTGTTGGCAGTAGTGTCCCTTATCAGAACACGAGGGGTACGACTGTACCACTACCTGGACGACTTGTTAGTTCTATCTCAAGACAAGCAACTACTTCTAGTTCACAGGGAACAAGTTGTGATGCATTTGCCTATATGTCTCATTCTCCCTGCTTGCCTGTGTGATTCTGTCCTCGGCTAGCAGGTTATTGACGTGCTAATGTCCCCTCACTATTCCTAAAGGTTAATTGATCTATTGTGTTGTGTGAAGGAGATCTGTGTTTAAGTGGCTTGTGTTAATTATTCTGATTGCTCCAGTGTGGTAATTATCTCTCTATATGCGGGGTCGAGTTGTCTAGTTACTGTATTCAGTACAACTAGTACTCAGCGTCATTGATGTCATTGTCTAAAGAAAATGTGTTTTCAGCCTCGGCTCCGTCGTGTCTGCCTATAATCTGTATGGAAGCCCCAGTGTGAGGGGGGCGGAGATTTGTCATTGTAACAGTTTTGGAAATGACATATAAGCTGTGTGATATAACATTAAAGTCTGTCTTGTTCTAGCAGTAAGCCTGGACTAATGTGTGGCTTAATGGGCGATCTCAGGAATATTCCTCCTCGTGGAATATTGGGGTGATGTTCTTATGGAAGAAGGGAATCTTTGACGGGGATATCATTCTAATACCGTCACACAAGTAATCTCCACACTTTTGGAATTCGGATGGCTCCTAAACCGAGAAAAAAGTCAACTAGAACCGACCCAGTGCTTAATTTACCTCAGAGCTCAGTTCAACACCATAGAGAACACTATCTCTCTTCCAGAGGAAAAGATCCCGGTCATTCGGGAAAGGATCTCCCTAGCCCTGGATTCTTCACACCTGAGAGCTTCACAGTGCCTGAAGATAATCGGCACAATGGTGGCCACAGCCCCTATGGTCAAATGGGCAATGTGGAGGCTTTGTCTCTTCCAAGCGGGCTTCCTTCAGCAATGGAGGTCGGAAGACATGAGTCAGTGGATTCGGATCACTCTATTGATAAAGAACAGTCTCCTTTGGTGGCTCCAACGCAAAAACCTACTTACATGCCACTCACTTGTTCCCATCCAATGGGTGCCTGTCACTTCCGATGCCAGCAATGCGGGCTGGGGGGCCCATTGTGGTCAAGAACTGGCACAAGGGAAATGGGATGCTCGGCTCCACATTCCAGGTTCAAATGTTCTGGAGCTTCATGCGGCATGGTGTGCCCTTCAATCCTTCTCTCATCTACTGAAAGGGAAATCCGTTTTACTCAGGATGGACAACACCACGGCTGTGGCGTATGTGAAGAAACAAGGAGGCACTCGGAGTTCCGCTCTTCTCCAAGAGGTCAAGCCCATCTTGACATGGGCTCAAAGGAACCTGCTCAATCTGTCAGCAGTCTTCGTTCCAGGGGAGCAGAACACTCAAGCGGACTTCTTGTCTCGCAACAGTCTAGACAACAACGAATGGTCACTACATCCACAGACCTTCAAGTGGATCCTGTCATTGGGGATCGATCTCGAGGTGGATCTGTTTGCATCTCCCTGCAACCACAAACTCAACCAGTACTACACTCGAGTCCGTTGCAGTCAGGCCTTCGGAGTAGATGCCTTAACGAGTCAGTGGAACTTCAACAGAGCGTATGCCTTTCCTCCACCTCCGATCATTCTAAAATTCCTTCAGAGGCTTCAATTGGAGATGATCAAAGTGGTGACAATAGCACCCTACTGGCCGAGCAGGCCGTGGTTTCCCCTCCTGATCCAGATGAGCTTCCGGGACCCGTTGCCTCTCTCTCTCAGACCGGACCTTCTTTCTCAGGGGGCGACCCTGCACCCCTGTCCAGCGATACTGAGACTGATGGTCTGGTTCTTGAAAGGGAGAGGCTAGAGTCTCTTGGGTGTGCTTCGAGAGTTATTTCTACCCTCATGAGTTCCAGAAAGCCTAATACCAACAGAGTCTATAGTAGAATTTGGACTAAGTTCGTTAACTTCTCTACTTCTGCAGGAAGATCATGCAGAGATCCTGGGGTCCAAGACATCCTCAGTTTTCTCCAGTCTGGCCTGGACCTTCCGTTATCTGTTAGTTCTCTCAGGGTGCAAGTTTCAGCTTTGTCAGCATTCTCAGGAACATCATGGGCAACTCACCCACTGATACGGCAGTTCTTTCGTGGGGCTTCAAGACTCAGGCCTCAGAGGAAACCTAGATTCCCCAAATGGGATCTTCCACTCGTCCTTGATGCATTGTCAACTATCAACAACAAAGATCTTTCAATTAAGGACTTGTCAATAAAACTGGCCTTCCTGGTGGCCATCACTTCGGCTAAAAGAGTATCAGAGATAAGCTTTTTTGGGTGTCAGGAACCTTTTCTGACTTTCTTTCCAGACCGGGTGGTCCTTATTCCCATGCTTGGGTCCAAGCCAAAAGTTACCTCCGTGTTTCACAAGAACCAGGAGATAGTGCTTCCTACTTTCGAGTCTCCAGAATCCACAGAAGTACATCCTTTGGATGTGGGTGAAACTCTGAGAGAATACTTAAGAGTCACTTCATCTTTCAGATGTTCCAATCATCTGTTCTTATTACACTCTGGCAGCAATAGAGGAAAACGTGCTTCTTCAAGAACAATAGTGGCCTGGATTGTTCAAGCCATTCAACAAGCCTACAGGGCAAAGGGCTTGGCTCCTCCAGAGGCGGTGACGGCTCATTCCACCAGAGGCATGGCGACCTCGTGGGCAGCGGCTCGACATGTGGCTCTTGATGTGATATGCAAGGCAGCCTCGTGGTCTTCGATCAACACTTTCATGTCTCACTATTGTGTAGAGCCTGCTTCCCTTTCTTCTGTTAATTTTGGTCTAAGAATCCTGTCAGTTGACCGGAGAGATTAAAATATTTTTGTTCAGCATACCCTCCCGTGTGGATTGGCTAGTTATTTCCCACACGTAGTCTGCCATGGAGTCTGTCAGGAAAATGGAAAATTTATTACCAAATACTTACCGTAATTTTCCTTTCCTGATAGACTCCATGGCAGACGGAGTTCCCACCCATGAGCAATAATATGAGATTGGACTAAGAGTCGGCTAGTTACGGAACACCGTCCATGGAGGTGAGCTCAAATTTTATGGGTAGGGGGTCCTATAGTAGGAGAGGAGGCAGGGTTAACCACACGTAGTCTGCCATGGAGTCTATCAGGAAAGGAAAATTACGGTAAGTATTTGGTAATACATTTTCCGTTTTTTTCGTTGTTTTTTTTACTTTTTTTTTTATGGATAAAAAAAAACGCAAAAAAAGTTTGCCCGTTTTTGACTGTTTTTCGGCGTTTTGCGGTTTTCCCGCCGAAAAACAGCACTTTGAAAGCTAATTTCGGGCGTTCAGAAAAAAAGCCAATAAACTCCAAAGCTCATTAACACTAATAAACGCCCCGTTGTGCATGGGCACATAGGCTAACATAGAGTTCAGTTTATGGGCTTTAAAAAAAAAAGCCAAAACGCCAATAAACTGCAGTTTATCAGCTTCAGTGTGCATGGAGCCTATAGTGCATCTAAAGGCCCATACACATGATCAGACTTTTTGACAACAAATGTCGGACAGACCTGTTTTTGCAGACAATCTGACCGTGTGTCTACACTCCATCAGACAAACGTTTTTGCTTTTGTAACAGACAAATGTTTGCTGTGAGAACAAACAAACTTTCCAGCAACTAAAGTCCAAAGTACAAACATGTATGCTCAGAACCAATGCTAAAGATCAGACAACAATAGCAGAAGTTGCTCACAAGGTGGCAATAAAGAGCTGAAAAACCAAGTGATTTGGTAAAAGTTGGCTGAAAAAGTCCTGCTGTGTGTATGCATACCAAGTTCACGGCCAACGCCCTTCAGAGCAAAATCCACAGAAGTACGATGGAAGTCCGATCGTGTGTATAAGGCTTTACACTACCCTTCTCAGGTTGAAAATGCTGCTGTTCAAAGGGTGGCTCCATTGGTCCTCCAAAGAGTAGAGCCACCCTACAACAGGAAGTGTGTTGCTGGCTGGATCACCAGGTAAAAATAATAGAAAAAATAAAACAAATGTAACCACCACACTTAAAGATTGGTAAGCTGCAATATGATACATTTTTGGTTTTGAGCTTAATACCACTTTAAGCCGAGCGACTGCAAATACCTTTCTCCCATTAGCCACCATCATGGTGACAGTGAGCTGTTCCGATGACGCAATGTAAAAAAAAAAAAAAAAACTAGCAATAAAAGAAAAAAAATAAATAAAGGAAAAAATTATTTAAATTTTTTATAAAAAATTTAAGTTTTCTTACATACTGTCACCAGTAGTATACATTATCACTGCCACACCAGTTGTATGGTGATTCCATACTGAACTGGTGACAGTATGTACCGTAATAAAAAAATGTAATAATTATTTAATTTCTTAATTTTGCTAAATATTGTGACAAAATAAATTAGAGCTTAAAAAAAATTCACCAGGCATCTTTCTAAATGCCTCAGTCTGTCTACTTTCTAAAGGGTGAAGGGATACACCCCTCTTGCCTCTAGGCAGAGGCGGCTCTAGGCTTTGTGAGGCCTTAGGCCTCGTACACACGACAGAGTTTCTCGGCAGAATTCACATTCACATAGCACATTCGTCTCGCTTCCAACATTATTGCATCGTTTATTTGCAGCGCTTTACACAATTTTTTGTAAGGGCACAAAACAGCAATATTTTTTTTTTCTTTTGTTAGGATATTCACACAGAGTTCATTAAAATTTTTCTTACTGATCTCAATACTATTTATTTTAAAAATTCTCACCTTATTTTGGTCCTGTGTTTTAAATCCTGCTCTTAATATTCACCTTATTTTTTTATTTCTCAAAAATGCAAATCCTCTTATTTTTTGGAATGTCAAGTTCCCCCCATAGAAACCTTATTGCTTTGTCTTATCTCATCTGTCCCTTTCAAATTACACCTTATATCCAAAACATTTTTAAACATAACCTGCCTTCTCACAAGCTAAATTTTAAAGCAAAAAAAAACAAGGACAAGTATGAACTGTAAAATAAAAATTTACCATTTATTTTGGTTTGAAAAATAAAGCAAGTAAGCAAAAGTCAGCACTGGAGAGCTTGCTGCCATTTGTGCACAGCCAGGTGTGGCCTGATGTGACTGGTGAGCAGTTGGAGGCCAAAAGGGGGACTTGAGAGGTTCATTCAGGAAGGAACGCATCAAGGTCTTGGACTCCCCGAGGTCACAAACTGGAGCAGGGCAGGCAGATGTCACCAGGTTGTGGTACTATAGCAGCCTGAACTCTGGTACACCACATGGAAGTAAGGGAGTCACTTTCTTGTTTTCTTCAAGGCCTTCCTTGGTGGCTTCCCTGCAGCCTGCTCTTTGACCTTCTCTGCAGCCTTCTCAGCAGCCTTCCTCTTCTGCCTGGCTGGAGGTGGTGCCACAGGGGTAGTACTCATGCCAGGAGGAGGAGTAGACGAAGGTGGTGGAGGATGAGTAGACGAAGGTGGTGGAGGAGGAGGTGGAGGAGGAGGAGGTGGAGCAGTAGAAGGAGGAGGAGCAGTAGAAGGAGGTGGAGCAGTAGAAGGAGGAGGAGCAGTAGAAGGAGCTGGAGCAGGAGTAGTAGAAGAAGAAGAGGAAGAAGAATGTTGAGAAGGAGCAGGGGAAGAAGAGGAAGAAGAATGTTCAGAAGGAGCAGGAGAAGAAGAGGAAGAAGAATGTTCAGAAGGAGCAGGAGAAGAAGAGGAAGAAGAATGTTCAGAAGGAGCAGGAGAAGAAGGGGAGGAAGAAGAATGTTCAGAAGGAGCAGGAGAAGAAGAAGGTGGGGGAGGTTGAGAAGGAGGTTGTATGGAAAAAAAGTACAGTTTTACTTTCTTTTTTAAAAATAAGACTCATTTTTCAGCTCCTGACTGTTGCATATTTTTTAGTCACGACTTAGCTAAGCCAATCATTGTGACCCATGTTTTATGGTGAATCACACAAAAATAATTCCTGGCCAATACTGACAAATGATCTGTATAACACTTTTATCTCTACCTTTTTTTTACCTTTAACATCTTAATTTACATCTCTTTAACAACATTTAAACACCACACATTTGCACATTGAAAGTACTATATACCTGGCTCCAGCTGGGCAAATCCGGATCTTCATCCAGGATGGAAGGCTGCTGAGAGGGTTCATCTGCAGAGGGAGCAGCAGGTTGGCTGGAGGGAAGGCTGGAGGGAAGGCTGGACCTTCTGTTCCTTCTGGGGGCAAGGCTAGAAAGTGACTCCCTTACCTCCAGGTGTTCATCCAGGAAGCTCAGTTTGCTATAGTACCACAACTTGGGTACATATACCTGCCCTGCTCCAGCTCCAGACCTCCTCGAAGCCAAGACCTTGTTGCGTGCCTTCCTGTAGGTGCCTCTCAAGGTCCCAATTTTGACCTCCAACTGGTCAGTCGTCACATCAAACCCCACCTGTCTCCGCACAAGTGGGAGCAGGCTCTCCAGTGCTGTTTTCCGCAAGTCTCTGTTGCGGGAGATTGGGTCTTTGGTGGCCCACAAAACTGGAAGTTCTCTCCACCGGTCTATAAAGATGTCCAAAAATTCTGGTCTATTGAACAGGTTCATCTTTTCCTGTCCAAAACCAAGGAGAAATAAATATTGTCAATCCACAGTCTATAAAGTCAAGTACTCTTTATCACCAGCTAGCCCTTAAATGTCTGTCTTTCCTGAATAGGCCACTGCTGTCCCAAGTTCTAAGCATACCTACACGTTTGTCGTTCAAACGTCTTATACACTCCGCACACGTCGTCCGCCCATGCTTAAATAATTAGATGTTTCCCCCCGCCCCTTATCTTTCGTCGCGCAATCGACAAGAAGGAATTATCTGAGCAGGAGTTTGATACTCGGTCACGTTAGAAAAGCATTACGCTCAAGTTTACTCATGAATTCAAACGACAAGATTCTTCATGCAAAAAATTACCCCTTTGATGGTCAAAGAACGACATTGCCCACACAACATAGTTTTGGCAAAATGTTCGAGGAAACTGCGGTTACGTACAGCACGGCACTAGAAAGGGCCATTTGCATGTCAGATCTTGGCCGACTTAAATCTAAAGTAATGTTTATTGCTTGTTTCTGCTAGGTTAACACCATATCTAGGTGACAAACTCAAACGTTCAAAAACAAGTTACGTACCGTCGTATGACACGATCTTCGAAAGACTGGGAACGCCGCCTTCACTCACGTGGTATCCCTTTATACACGCGCATGCGTGACGCTCCGCCCGTATCCACACCCCTGACGTTCTTTCCGTGATTTCACCGCCCCTTCTCTATTGTCACACCCACATGAACAAGATGGCAGCAGCAGCACCCCAGCCCTCCAACATGCCTTCCCCACAACAAGAGAGAGCCCACAGATCCACTGGCCCATCCAGGAGAAGGACCTTTAAAGCCACCAACATGAGCTTTATGGAGATGGTGGAGATGGCTCAGATCCTCCGAGAGGAGGATTATGATTGCAAACACGGGCCATATGAACATCCCAACAAATTAAAGGCCCTAATTATGGACAAGGTTGAAAGGCGACTGTACAGAAAGTTTGGGGTCACAAGGTCACGCAAGCAACTCCGTAAGCCATGGTCAGACCTGAAGCTGCGGGAGCCAGAGACCATGAAACTAATCAGAAAAGAAATTAGAAGAAGTAAGTAATTTTGATGTGTAATCCTGTCTTGTGTTTGCTATTTGCGCCATGTGCTTTTTCTTTCAGGTTGTACTGTATGTCTTTCATGTTTGTGGGCCCAAATATTTGTCGGAAAAGTCGACGTTCATTTAGAACGACGACTCGTACGACCAAAGATTGTGCCCACAAACATGAAATTTAAGCATTTTTTATGGGGGGGGGGGGGGGGTGGTGGGGGTGAGATCCATTGTGGAATTAATGTCAATGTGTTTTTAATAATCACAATTAAGACAAAATACAGGAAAAGGATAGTCTGCTCAGCAGTTGGTGACACATATGGACTCAGTAGCACAATTGTTGGCCACAAAAATGTCATTATTTATGGGTTAACACAGAGGTGAGGTCATCCAGTGGATACTTGGTTTGCTTCCATGTTGAAAAATAAACCAAAGGTACAACGAGTTTAATCATTTTTGGCAATGCCTACAATCCTGCGTCCTGCTTAGAGTGGATTTCAAAACCAAAAATAGTCCCCGAAATTATTTGAAGAATGATTCATATTCCTCTTTCAGGCCTACAATCTTTGGAAATAATGTTTAAAACACCTTTTCTTCATTCTTGTAGGGCGACATGAAGCAGAGAACCAGGAAGCACCGATCCAAGGCCCACCCCCGCGGGATGAGTCTGCCACCACATCTGGTAAGAAAGTATCATCTAACCCAGCTTCAGGTAATCTAGATGTAGGTCTGCCTAATTCTAATAAATGCTTTTGTCCCACATTTCAGGAGCAGGTGGTGGCTTGGACACGCATACTGCCCAGATGATAATTTCAGAAATCTTGGCGTGCAGGGAAGAAGTGGAGGAAATAAATCAGGCCAGCCGAGAAATTGTACAAAGGATAAGGAGGGTGGAAAATAAATTACGCAATCTAATAGATGTTTTGGGTAGAGTTTAAAACTACAAAAAAACAAAAAAAAAAGATTGGTGCTTTATTGGGAATCAAAAAAAAAACAAAAAAATAACAAAACAAGATTGGTGCTTTATTGGGAATCAAAAAAAAAAAAAAAATAACAAAACATGATTGGTGCTTTATTGGGAATCAAAAAAAAACAAAAAAATAACAAAACAAGATTGGTGCTTTATTGGGAATAAAAAAAAAAAAAAAAAATAACAAAACAAGATTGGTGCTTTATTGGGAATAAAACAAAAACAAAAAAATAACAAAACAAGATTGGTGCTTTATTGGGAATCCAAAAAAAACAAAAATAAAAAATTAAGATTGTTGCTTTATTGTGTACTAAAAAATAAAGAAAAAAATAAGTGATTTTTGAATGTTTATAATACCAAAAAAGACAAAAAAAAATAATGTGATTTTTGAATGTTTATAATACAAAAAAATATTAAAAAATATTTGATTTTTGAATGTTTCTAATAAAAAAATATAAAAATATATATATATATCTATATATATTTTTGTAAAAAAAAATAACCACAAAAATATACATCTGTGATATTTTGTGTCTAAAAAAGATGATTATGTAAAAAAATAAAGAGATTTTGAAAATGCAAAAAGTGTGTGGGGTTTTGCTTAAAATGCCTCGAAGTTTATGTGTGTTTTGTTTTGGGGTCACCTGGGAAATGTTTGCTAGTTGATAATGAAAATACACCTGACATTACATGTAGAACAATAGTTACAATTAGTAAACAACTACAAGCAACACAAGCAAGACCTAACAAGTTTTTTTAAAATATTTGTATTTATTTTTTCTAAAGTAACAATTACGGCAAATTGCCTTGGGATGGTATGGCCCCCCTACCCATGAAATAGTCCATGTATTTGTCCCGCACTTCACGGGCACTCTGGGGGGGCAGTCCTGTGTGGCCAGCTTCAAGGCCCGGCAAAGTTTCTGATGGAGACAAAAGTTGTGCCTCGGGCCCAACCAGGGCCATATAATTAGGAGATTGTCTCCGCAAAAAATTATGTAGAATGCAGCATGCAAAGATAATTGTATTCCACTTATATTCCGCCATGTGGAGAGAGGTGAGGAAAAGGCGGAACCGGCTGGCCATGATGCCGAAGGCGTTCTCAACCACTCTGCGTGCTCGGCCCAGCCGGAAATTAAAGACACTCCTCTCTGGGGTGAGGGTGCGCTGAGGGTTATGGCCTCATAAGATGGGGTCCCAGGGCAAACGCTTCATCAGCCAGAAAAACAAATGGCAGGCCTTCTACATTCTGGTCATCCGGTGGCAATGACAGATCATCATCCTGAAGGCGAAGCGCAAACTCCGTCTGCCTGAAGGCTCCCCCATCCGATATCCGTCCGTTCATCCCGACATCCACAAAAAGGAATTCGTACTGTGCTGACACCACCGCCATCAGCACAATACTGTTGAACCCCTTATAATTAAAGAACTGGGACCCGAACGGGGTGGAGGCACGATGCGGACGTGCTTCCCGTCGATGGCTCCCCCGCAGTTGGGGAAGTTCCAACGGGTCTGGAAGTCCAAAGCCACAGACTGCCACTCCTGTGGTGTGGACGGAAGCTGGGGAAGAAAAAATCCAAAAATTAGCCACATAACCTTGCAAGCAGATTAGACAAAGACATTATAAGCATTATAACATTTCTGGGAACTAGCATATTATATCTAAATATATTTAGACAATTACCACATTAAACACCCCCTCTGATGGGCCAGTGCCCAAGTTTGGGGGAGGGCTAGATGAGTTTGGGAGTCCAAAAAACAATTATTGAATATTGGTGAACATTGACTTTACAACACATTTTGGAGGGGAGGGCTAGATGAGTTTGGGAGTCCAAAAAACAAATATAACAATTATTGAATATTGGTGAACATGGACTTTACAACACATTTTGGAGGGAAGGGCTAGATGAGTTTGGGAGTCCAAAAAACAAATATAACAATTATTGAATATTGGTGAACATTGACTTTACAAAACATTTTGGAGGGGAGGGCTAGATGAGTTTGGGAGTCCAAAAAACAAATATAACAATTATTGAATATTGGTGAACATGGACTTTACAACACATTTTGGAGGGGAGGGCTAGATGAGTTTGGGAGTCCAAAAAACAAATATAACAATTATTGAATATTGGTGAACATTGACTTTACAACACATTTTGGAGGGGAGGGCTAGATGAGTTTGGGAGTCCAAAAAACAAATATAACAATTATTGAATATTGGTGAACATGGACTTTACAACACATTTTGGAGGGGAGGGCTAGATGAGTTTGGGAGTCCAAAAAACAAATATAACAATTATTGAATATTGGTGAACATGGACTTTCCAACACATTTTGGAGGGGAGGGCTAATGAGTTGGGGAGTCCAAAAAAAAAATATAAAAAATATTGAATATTGGTGAACATGGACTTTACAACACATTTTGGAGGGGAGGGCTAGATGAGTTTGGGAGTCCAAAAAAAAAAATATAAAAAATATTGAATATTGGTGAACATGGACTTTACAACACATTTTGGAGGGGGGGGGGGGGACATTCCAATGGATATAACACAATACATTGGGAAGTGACTAGACTAGGTAGGTTGGGGCCCAGGATAGCATGCTGGGGAGGTAAGTGATGGGAAATATGCATGTAGGCCAAAAAAGGGGCATCAATAAAGTTTACAGCATGCATGGGGGCAAAGGGGACATTCACAGCATATTCCAGACATGGTAATTAGGGAAGGAGGAGATAACTACAAGACATTAGCATACATTATAGACATAAAATGGGATATTAAAGGAGAAAACTTACCCTCATATATTCCTCCTGCAGAACCTGGATGATGGCAGAGCAGGTGTCAGGAATGATGAGGCCCAGAGCCTGGGGGGAGATGCCCGTCGAGAACTTTAAGTCCTGAAGGCTTCTCCCAGTTGCCAGATAACGGAGGGTGGCAACTAGCCTCTGCTCAGCACTGATGGCTTCCCGCATAACGGTGTCCTGCCTGGTAATATAGGGGGACACCAAAGCCAACAGGTGCTGAAAGACGGGATCAGACATCCTCAGGAAATTCCTGTAATCAACAGGATTATTTTCCTGAAGCTCCCGCAGCAAAGGCATGTGAGAGAATTGGTTCCTACGGAGCAACCAATTCTTGGTCCATGAACGCGTCCTCCTCCTGTTCATGAACTCATCGTCTAGGTCATAAACAAACAGACCTACACACAGAAGATGCTTAGCACTAAGTCGGCGACGACTAGGTGCCTGCAACATGGCTACAAGGCTAGGAACGAACGACAAATCAGAATTGCACTAAACAGACCGCAGTGAAGAACAGCAAGACCTATGAAGAACGACCCTGACAATGAAAAACGCGGGGACAGGACCGCAATGTAAAAGAATACGACCTGACCGCACGTCCCGATTGCCTAGATACGACCCCCACAAGCACAAACTGAACGGCAGAGATCAATCTGAAAGCACAAAGACTGAAAAGCACGAATCGTCACTCACCAAACTTTTACTAACACGCGTAAACACGGAATCAGCAAAAGGAGCCCCAAGGGTGGCGCCAACAAAATCAAACCTCCCCTTTATAGTCGCGTCATACGTGGTGAGCGTCACCGCGCCGGAGAACGACCAAATTTTTGTCTGTTACGTGTGTACGCAAAGCAAGCCTGTCGAGCTTCTCGACAAGTTCAACAAGGAACTCGACGAGGAACTCGATGTGCTTGGCACGTCGAGTTCCTCTGTCGTGTGTACGAGGCCTTAGGCATAACTTAGACATGAGGCCCTCTCATGTACATAAGGGAAATTTTATTGCATATATTAAGAGTACTGGTGTCAGTGTCCTCTACTTCAAAGCTGGTGTCAGTGCTGGCATGCTCTCATTGCTGGCGTCGGGGCACTCCATCTCAGTACAGTGTGCTCTATCTCAAAGCTGATGTCAGTAACCTCTCTCTCAGTGCTGGAATCAGTCACTCTGCTAGTGCTGATGTCAGTGCTCTGTCTCTCTCGGTGCTAGTGTCAGAGCTCTGTCTCTCTCGGTGCTGGTGTCAGTGCTCTATCTCTCTCTGTGCTGGTGTCAGTGCTCTGTCTCTCTCGGTGCTGGTGTCAGTGCTCTGTCTCTCTTGGTGCTGGTGTCAGTGCTCTGTCTCTCTCGGTGCTGGTGTCAGTGCTCTGTCTCTCTCGGTGCTGGTGTCAGTGCTCTGTCTCTCTCGGTGCTGTTCTCGCATAGAGCTTCTTGAACTCGGCCTCATAGAAGAGAAGGGGCTGTGTGAAATTTCACCTCCTTGGAGGTCTCATCATCCCTGTTGGGCAGCAGTAGGTCCCCTTGGACTCCTCATAGTGGAAGAGCTTCTGGTGGGAGATAGCCACAGAGAAGCCAATCATGAGCAGTGCCAGCGCAGAATGAAGAGCGCCTTGCCCACTATGGCTGAAGATCGGCACTGGACTGAGCTGGGACCTCCTGACCACTGCAGTGGAGCCCTGGGTGGCTGGGGATGAGGGTGGGGAGGAGTCAGGTCAGGGGACCCGGGTTGTCAATCACACTAGGCACACTAGGACACTGGCAGAGGACTGAGCAGACCTGACTGTAAACCCCAGGCACATGCACATCCCCCAGTCACATGCACACCCCCCAATCGCATGTACCCCCCATTTACATTTCATACCCCCTAGTCATATGCACACCCCCCCCTGGTGACATGCGCACACACACCCCTCCAGTCACATGCACCCCCCCCCAGTCTCTGTGTGTGTTTGCGGCAAATTCGAAACCCCCTCCCAACACCCTTTAAAAGTCTATGGGAGAAATCAAAAGTGCTAATTTTAAAAGGTTAATATGCAAGTTATTGTCAAAAAAGTGTTTGGGAACCTGGGTCCTGCCCCAGGGGACATGTATCAATGCAAAAAAAGTTTTAAAAACTTTTTTTTTGGCATTGATACATGTCCCCAGGTCTCCAATAACTTGCATATTAGCCTTTAAAATTAGTACTTTTGATTTTCCATGTTTGTGTCCCTTATGCCTCGTACACACGACCGGTTTTCCTGGAGAGATTTTTTTTAGATTGGTTGGGATTGTATGCTCCATAGCAGTTTTCCCGACGAGAAAACTGCATGCAAAAAAATTTGAACCTGCTTTATTCTTTCCCGTCGTGTTTCCCGTAAGTCTTTTTCTCGTCGCAAAAAACGCTCTTGTGTATGCTTTTCCCAGGGGAAAAAAAACGTGGATGCTCAGAATCAAATATGAGATGGGAGCGCTCATTCTGGTAAAACTAGCGTTTGTAATGGAGATAGCACATTCGTCTCGCTGTAACGGACTGAAAAGCACAAGGCTGAAAACTTTTTTTAATACGAGGATCAACAAAAGCAGCCCAAAGGGTGGCGCCATTTGAATGGAACGTCCCCTTTATAGTGCCGTCGTAAGTGTTGGACATCACCGTGCTTTGGTCGAGCGTTTTTTTTGACTGAACGTGTGTATGCAAGGCAATCACGTCGGGAAAAACTTTGGGTTTTGGCATGTCAGGAAAACCGGTCGTGTGTACAGGGCAATAGACTTTAACTGTGGTTTGCATGTTCTAATTAATTTTTTGCTTGTTCGCATATTCTTCTGCGAACCAAACCAGGTGGTGTTCAGCTCATCCCTAGTAACTTCTGGTCAAGCCTCCTGCTAAGCAGGTTCTGTGAAGGATATGCTTCAGTTTAAATTCTCCCTGCTAGTTATGCTGTGCGTGTGTTAGAGGTAAAAAGGATTCATGTGTTACAGGCTGTTGAAATGTTAATGTCCCTCCCCCAGCCAGCCCTATTTTAAAGGGTAATTGATCTATTGTGTTGTGTGAAGAAGCCCTATGTTTACTGTTTACTGTGATTAGATAAGTGTCTCATGTTAATTATTCTGATTGCTTCATTGTGGTAATTACCTCTTCTATATGCGGGGCCAAGCTGTCTAGATAATGTATTCTGTTACAACTAGTAATTACCTTCACTGATGTCATTATCTAAAGAAATGTGTCTTCAGAGTCGGCTCCGAAGTGTCTGCCTATAATCTGTATGAGAGCCCCCACTGTGTGTGGAAAGGGGGTGGAGATTTCATTGTTCTTTGATTGAGGATTTAGCTTGTAAACTGCATATATACCAGCAGCATGCTGCCATTAAAGTGTCTTGTTCCAGCAGTAAGCTCTGACTCATGTGTGGCTTATTGGGCGATCCCAGGAATATTCCTCCTCGTGGAATATTGGGGTGATTTGCTTTTATGGGAAGAAGGGAATGCTTGACGGGGATATTTTAATTCCGTCACAACTGGTTGGAAGCAGCGGGATTTTCCCTTCTATTCTCCTTTACACCCGGATTCCAAGCAGACACTGGGAACAGTGAATGGAAGGCTGGTACACCCTGCTTAAAAGAAATACACTGAAAGAACTACTGGAAGTTCGTGGAAGGATTGCTAGCAACAAAACCAAGCGGGTCATCATAGCAGAATTAATGGAGCTAGACCAATAGAACTTGGTTGCAGCAACGCCAGCAGTACAAGATCGGGTTAGTTTACTTAAATTTGTGTGTGTTTTTTCATTTCAGGCACACTTATGTACTCAGTAGTGCTTTTAATGTTAATAAAAGTTACCTGTACAGTAATTTAAAACAGAGAACAATATTGTGTTCTTTTTTTTTTATATATATATATATATATATATATATATATATATATATATACACACTTTTTGGAGCTGTTTCGAACGGTAAATTCATCTGAATGAAGGGGAAGAGATGCACTAGGTGGGACAGCTGCAGTAAGCTGATCCTGACTTAACCAATTCAGCCCCAGAAGATTTGGCTGCTCAATGACCAGGCCATTTTTTGAGATATGGCACTGCGTCGCTTTAACTGACAATTGCGCAGCTGTGAGACGCTGTTCCTAAACAAAATTTACATTCTTGTTTTCCCACAAATAAAGCTTTCTTTTGGTGGTATTTGATCCTCTCTGCAATTTTTATTGTTTGCGCTATAAGCAAAAAAAGAGCGACAATTTTGAAAAAAATACTTTTTGCCGTAATAAATAGTCCCAATTTTTTTTAAAAAGCTAAATTTCTTCTCAGTTTAGGCCGATATATATTCTTCTAATATTTTTGGTATTATTATTATTTTTTTTACTAGTAATGGCAACGATCTGCGATTTTTATCGGGACTGCAACATTATGGCAGACATATCGGACACTTTTGACACATTTTTGGGACCATTGTCATTTATACAGTGATCAGTGCTATACAGTGGGAATCGAAAGTTTGGGCACCCCAGGTAAAAATTTGTATTAATGTGCATAACGAAGCCAAGGAAAGATGGAAAAATCTCCAAAAGGCATCAAATTACAGATTAGACATTCTTATAATATGTTAAAAAAAGTTAGGGCCAGATCCACATACAAATGGACAGGCGCAGCGTATCAGAGATACGCTACGCCGCCGTATCTTACCTGGCTTTAAGTCGAATCCAGGAAGAATTTGTGCCGTAAGGTACGGCGGTGTAGTGTATTTCTGGCGGCGGAATTTAAATCGGCGGGTAGGGGGTAGCCGATTGAACTGCGCATGCTCCGTTTTGAAATTTCCCGCTGTGCTTTGCGCGAAATGACGTCACAACGACGTCATTTTTTTAACTTAGACGTGACTTACGTCCATCCCTATTCGCGGACGACTTACGCAAAAAAAAATTCTAATTTCGACATTGGGAACGACGGCCATACTTTAACATGGCAAGTCTATCTATACGCGGCAAAATAGCAGCTTTAACTATACGCCGGAAAAAGCCGACTAGAGACGACGTAAGAGAATGTGACGGCCGCGCGTATGTTCGTGGATCGTCGGAAAAAGCTCATTTGCATACCCGACGCGGAAAACGACGCAAACTCCACCCAGCGGATGCCGAAGTATTGCATCTGCGATCAGAAGGCGTACAAAGCCGTACGCCTGTCTGATCGAACCCAGATGCCGTCGTATCTTGGTTTGAGGATTCAAACTAAAGATACGACGCGGGAAATTTGAAAGTACGCCGGCGTATCAGTAGATACGCCGGCGTACTCTCTCTCTCTGGATCTGGCCCTTAGATTTTATTTCCATCATTTACACTTTCAAAATTACAGAAAACAAAAAAATGGCGTCTGCAAAAGTTTGGGCACCCTGCAGAATTTATAGCATGCACTGCTCCCTTTGCAAAGCTGAGACCTGCCAGTGTCATGGATTGTTCTCAATCATCGTCTGGGAAGACCAGGTGATGTCAATCTCAAAGTTTTAAAAAACCCAGACTCATCTGACCTTGCCCCAACAATCAGCACCATGGGTTCTTCTAAGCAGTTGTCTAGAAAACTGAAAATAGTTGACGCTCACAAAGCTGGAGAAGGCTATAAGAAGATAGCAAAGCATTTTCAGATGTCAATATCCTCTGTTCGGAATGTAATTAAGAAATGGCAGTCATCAGGAACAGTGGAAGTTAAAGCAAGATCTGGAAGACCAAGAAAAATATCAGACAGAACAGCTCGCAGGATTGTGAGAAAAGCAATTTAAAACCCACGTTTGACTGCACGATCCCTCCAGAAAGATCTGGCAGACACTGGAGTTGTGGTACACTATTGCACTATAAAGAGATACTTGTACAAATATTGTCTTCATGGAAGAGTCATCAGAAGAAAACCTCTTCTAGGTCCTCACCACAAAAATCAGCGTTTGAACTTTGCAAATGAACATATAGACAAGCCTGATGCATTTTGGAAACAAGTTCTGTGGACCGATGAGGTTAAAATATAACTTTTTGGCCGGAATGAGCAAAGGTACGTTTGGAGAAGAAAGGGCACAGAATTTAATGAAAAGAACCTCTCTTCAACTGTTAAGCATGGGGGTGGATCAATCATGCTTTGGGGTTGTATCGCAGCCAGTGGCACAGGGAACATTTCACGAGTAGAAGGGAAAAATGGATTCAATAAAATTTCAGCAAATTTTGGATGGCAACTTGATGCCATCTGTGAAAAAGCTGAAGTTAAAGAGAGAATGGCTTCTACAAATGGATAATTATCCTAAACACACAACAAAATCCAGGGGGATTACATCAAGAGGCGTAAATTGAAGGTTTTGCCATGGACTTCACAATCTCCTGACCTCAACATAATTGAAAATCTATGGATAGACCTTAAAAGAGCAGTGTGTGACAGACAGCCCAGAAATCTCAAAGAACTGGAAGACTTTTGTAAGGAAGAATGGGCAAAGATACCTCAAACAAGAATTGAAAGACTATTGGCTGGCTACAAAAAGCGTTTACAAGCTGTGATACTTGCCAAAGGGGGCAGTACAAGATATTAACTCTGCAGGGTGCCCAAACTTTGGCAGACGCCATTTTTTCTGTAATCTTGAAAGTGTAAATGATGGAAATAAAATCTAACTTTTTTTGACATATTACAAGAATGTCTAATCTGTAATTTGATGCCTTTTGGAGATTTTTCCATCTTTCCTTGGCTTCGTTATGCACATTAATACAAATTTGTACCTGGGGTGCTCAAACTTTCGATCCCCACTGTAAAAATGCACTGATTACTGTGTAAATGTCACTGGAAGGGAAGGGGTTAACACTAGGGGGCACTCAAAGGGTTAACTGTGTTCCCTAGTGTGTGTTCTAACTGTGGGTGGAGATGACAGATCGTGGTTCCCAGCTCGTAGGAACTCACAATCTCTCTCTCCTCACAGAACTGAGATGTGTGTGTTTACACACACGTCCCTGTTCTGCCTCTCGTCCCAGCGATTACATGCGGCCAGCGGTCATCGGCACAGGAGCTGTAGCTCGGCACAGACACAGAGCTATAGGAAGAGTCTACATGAGCTTGGCATTGCACTTGCGATTCACTGCTCACAGTTGCAACTCTTTACAGGCTGATTTGCAAAAACAATAGCGAGCAGCGGGCAGCGGCGGACAAAGAAGACCTTACCGGAGAGAGAAGAGGGAGAAGAAACACCGGAGGGAGAAGACAGCGAAGGGAGAAGTAACCACCCGGCCCCCAGGCTGTTTTTTGCCAAATACCGCATGTGATACCAGCAGCCAAACCCTGGTGATCCATCTGTCCGGATCCTGTTTAGTGTGGCATCTATTCCATCTGGACGATTGAAGAATATACCACCATCCGGGGAGCCCTTGGTTGCAGTGATCCAGGTCCGTTGGGACCATTAAGCGCATGAGTCCACAGCCCATGGTAAGAGTACCTCAACATACTTATATCTATTGTTTGATGCCTTGGTGATCTCTTCAGGCAACGAGACACTCTACATTACATGTCAATCATTGGAAAATCACTTTTTCTTTGTGTGGACTATCACTTCACGCACTAGTTTGTGTGATCGTTTCACCAATCCTAGCATCACATTAGTGTGGAGCATGGTCTTCATATGGACTTTTTGTTTACACTTGATTATTTTGAATATTAAGTTAGTTTTTGTTGAACTTATGTCACTATAAGTACTGTGCATAATGTATTTTAGCGCCGCACTATTGTTCTTTATTCCCAATTTACTTTGTTTGAGTGCTGGCTGCTTTTGTATACACTCTTTTGGTTTAGCGCAGTTTTTCCTCCCCTTTTCACAGGTTAATAAAGGGGAACAAGTGTACCTTGACCCTTACGATTGAAGGTCTATGTCTGTGGTGATTGGCTAATCTGTATGGTGGTGGTCTTTTTCCAAGCATGGTTTTGGAGATGACAGATCCAACCATATTGGTTGAACTAGATGGACTTGAGTCTTTTTCAACCAGATTAGCTATGTAACTATGCAGTTATGTAGCATCCTATTGAACCTCAAGATGTTTTAAATCCACTTTAGGACTATAATCTTGAATGATCTGCAAATTATTATGATACAATAATCATCCATGCTTTCAAGGTGAAGAAACATATATATTTACTTGTTGGTGGTTGGTTTGTATGTACATGAACACAGTCAAGTACATTGTTTGAGATATAATACATACAGTATTTACTATATGTTATGCATATTATAAAGCTGATATATTTCACATTGTTCACAGGTGATTTCAAATGTATTGTCATGTTTTGTAAAACTCACTATTTCACAATTCTGTATGGGCAGGGGCGGACTGACAACTCATGGGGCAATAGAAGATTATGGGGCCCCTGGGCTTACAGATGGCCACCATGCCAGGAGGCAGTGCAGAGGCGGGGCAGCTAAAATATCAGGATTTTCACATCAAAAGCATGTCGGTTTCGGACATATCAGGGACAGATGTAAAAAAAACATAGATTTTTACATACTGTCCCTGGTTTTACTGAGCCTGGCAACCCTGATGGGGCCCCCTGGTGGCATGGGGCCCTCGGGCAGTGCCCGAGTGACTCAATAGTCAGTATGCCCCTGTGTATGGGACACATGGTGGTGGTATATTTTATTCCTAAAGCTTACCTATAATGAAGGGTGTCACTGTCACACATTGTGCAGGCAACTTGGTCCTAGAAAACTCTTTACTGCAGGGATGCCTGTCCTCTTCCTGTCTCTAAACACCTGGCACTGCAACGGTTGACAGCTTGGGCTCTTCTGTAAGAACAGCAGTATAGATAACATGACGGGACACAACCCTCCTCCCTTCTCCTCCATTAAGAATAGTTCTTTCATTGATTACACCGCTTGTAACATGATCTGTGAAAGGTAGAGAATCCCGTGACTGCTCAAACTCTCCCTATTTAAAGATCATGTTAAAACATTATTTGACCTCCTGGGCCCCTTGACTGCATTTTATTACAAAAGGGAAATTTTGCGTTTACCAGACCAAAAGTGACCAAATAAGACAAGCTTATGGTTTGATATAATACACATTTTAACACTTTAAGTCTAAGCCTGATATTTGTGGTCAGCGTTATTTTTGATGAATAGGCTGCTTGTCTAGCAACATATACATTGGAAACTTTTAACTGCATGTATTTCTGAATTTCCATAGTTACTAAGAATGGACATCCTGCCTTTTTTAATGGGCATGTTGCCTTGTAAACGTGTGCCAGGGTAACTCCCTATCACCATAAAATGCTCTAAAGTACTTCTTGTAGAGGGTGATGTCACATCTGGCTTTTGTGCACTATACACAACAACTACTAACACGTATTCTATTCTGTCTTGTCAACTACAGTTACCTACTTTAAAACGAAATACAAAGAGCAGGCAATAGCTAAATGACCTTTCAGTTTTTTTATGACAATTGTAGCTAAACATTGTACCATTGTGTTAATTTTCTTGTGAAACACCTAATTTAAAGGTCAGTCAACTCAAAAGGAATATTTTGGCTCTGCATCACTTGGCTTCCTTTATGTCTTGGTTACTTCAAGAGAATCTAAACTAAATGTAACCCATAGCTGAATGACTTTTAGTTTGGTAAAGCACTCTGTATCATAAATATATACTCTTTTTAAATAAAATGTATCTTAATATATATCTTCTTCTTTTTTCATCCATTGTTAGTGACTATGGAATGAAATATGCCCTTGTGTTTGCATAGTCAAATCCAGCACTGTCAATCAATCAAGGGGGCAATACACAGGAATGGTCAGGAGCAAGCCGGGTGAATTACTGGAACCAAGAACACACCTAACACTGTAGAGCAGACAGTGTGTCAATCTAGTTTAAAAAGCCTGCCTGGTGTTAATGGGCTCACTAGGGCGACCACGTGTCCTGGACAGTCCCGAATTTTGCAGGTCAGTCCCGGGCACCTTCATTCCAGGAAAATACAGTGTCCCTGAATGAAACTGACACAGTTACCCCCCCCCCCCCCCGGGCCAATCTGATGCCCCAAAAAAAAGGCTGCCACATCACTGCTTTACTCACTGACAGTACTTGCCCTGGCCAGGAATGCCCAGAGGAGCACAATCCAGCCCCCTGCTTGTGATTGGAAAAATCATAAATCCTGCCTCTTGTGTCCAATCACTGTGCTGTGATTCGTTACAGCACAAGTTGATTTTTGGGAAGGGGGGTGTCCCTGAATGGTAGTTTGGAAATGTGGTCACCCTAGGGCACGTATATGTTTGGGGAAAATTCCTTTGCAAAGTGCAAGTTTGCTTAAAAAGTGAACAGCCTTTTACCCTTAGTACATCAACCCCAATGAGTTTGCTGCACTCACATTATCTCTTCCACAAATAAAGTGACAGCTTGCATTTCACCACCCCTCGATAATTCCCCTTTTTTCTCCATAACATTATAAGCTCCCACAATTATGCTTCCCTTACTGACATGGTCAATAGCCAACCCCATGTGGGGCGATGTACAGCCTTGTCATTAAGAAACATAAATGGGTGGATCGGTGACTGGTTACTTGGTGCTAATGACATTTATAGCTTAGACATTCACTTAAACAGGAAACAGTGGTAGCCTGTCTGTGGATGGACTGTTGTAGCACAGAAAGGTAGGATTACTCAGGAATAGGGATGAGCCTGATGTTCGAGTCAAACGTAAGTTCGACTTCAACATTGGGTTTTCGCTTGATCGCCGAATAGCGGACAATTTGGGGTGTTTGCGGCAAATTCGAAAGTCGCGGAACACCCTTTAAAAGTCTATGGGAGAAATCAAAAGTGCTAATTTTTTTGTCCTAAAAAAGTGTTTGGGGACCTGGGTCCTGCCCCAGGGGACATGTATCAATGCAAAAAAAAGTTTTAAAAACTAATGTTTTTCCAGGAGGAGTGATTTTAATAATGCTTAAAGTGAAACAATAAAAGTGAAATATTCCTTTAAATTTCGTACCTGGGGGTGTCTATTGTATGCCCTTTAAAGTGGCACATTTTCCCTGTGTTTAGAACATTCCTTGCAGCTATAATGAATTGTCGGATCCTGGCAATACAGGTCTGGTATGGATTTTAGGGTAAAACCCGCACCAAAATAAAAAAAAATGGCGTGGGGTTCCCCCCAAAAATCTATACCAGATCCTTATCCGAGCACGCAACCTGGTAGGCCGCATGAAAAGAGGGGGGACAAGAGAGCGCCCCCCTCCTGAACTTATTGGAATCTGGAAGCCGCCTTTAACCACTTAACGCCGATATACGTCAGCAGAATGGCACAGCTGGGCACAGGCATGTACAGGTACGTCGCCTTTAAGAGCCCACCCATGGGTCACGCACGCACGCCACCGGTGCGCGCTCGCCACCCGGTCCGAAGCTCCGTGACCTTGCCCGTGGGACCCGATCACCTCCGGTGTCCCGCGATCGGTCACGGGAGCTGAAGAACGGGGAGAGGTGAGTGTATTGTGTACTGTTATAGGGAACGACGATCAGTGATGTCACACATCCAGCCATGCCCCCCTACAGTAAGAATCACTCCCTTAGGGCACACTTAACCCCTTAGCACCCCCTAGTGGTTAACCCCTTCGCTGCCATTGTAATTTTCACAGTAAGCAGTGCATTTTTATAGCACTTTTCGCTGTTAAAATGACAATGCTCCCAAAAATGTGTCAAAAGTGTCTGATGTGTCGGCCATAATGTCGCAGTCACGAAAAAAATCGCTGATCGCCGCCATTACTAGTAAAAAAAATATATTAATAAAAATGCCATAAAACTACCCCCTATTTAGTAGGCGCTATAACTTTTGCGCAAATCAATCAAACGCTTATTGCGATTTTTTTTTACCAAAAATATGTAGAAGAATACATATCAGCCTAAACTGAGGGAAAAAAAATGGTATATGTTTTTGGGGGGATATTTATTATAGCAAAAAGTAAAAAATATTGTGTTTTTTTCAAAATTGCCGCTCTATATTTGTTTATAGCGCAAAAAATAAAAACGCAGAGGTGATCAAATACCACCAACTAATATTGGTCCGGGTCTTAAGTGGTTAACAAAGGGGACTCCCAGATCCCGGTCCCCTATGCGAATTGGCAACGGGGTACATTGTACCCTACCATTTCACAAAAAAAGTGTAAAAAATGGTAACAAACACAGGAGACAGCTTGGGACAAGTCCTTTATTAAAATAAAAAATAAAAATAAATTCGAGCGATGTACATCCATTCTGGAGTGGAGGATACGGAGAAAATAAAAAACGCAAACGCGATCCGTCTCCATGCGTGGTTCCCGTCGAATGACACTACACCAGCCTTAAATAGCTGAGGGCGGGGCCACCCATTACGTGCGCGGGTGACCCCGCCCTCCTCTGCAGCAGAGGGGAAACACCACAGGGTTACCCAGTGACATGTACGGGTGACCCCGCCCCCTCTGACGCAACAAGGTTTCCGTGTTCTCCGCTCGAGAATGGATGTACATCACTGTGTTTTTTTATAATTTTTGACACTTTTTTTGTGAAATGGGTAGGGTACAATGTACCTCATTACCAATTCACATGGGGGGGCCGGGATCTGGGGGTCCCCTTTGTTAAAGGGGGCATCCAGATTCCGATAAGTCCCTGCCCGCATACCCACAAAACTACCTGGCAAGGGTTGTGGGGATGAGACCCCAAAGCATTCTTTCCATGTTGAGGGCATGTGGCCTGGTACGGTTCAGGAGGGGGGGTGCTCTCTCATCCCACCCCCTATTTTCCTGCGGCCTGTCAGGTTGCGTGCTTGGATAAGGGTCTGGTATGGATTTTTGAGGGGAACCCCACGCCATTTAAAAAAAAAAAAAGGGGTTAAGTTTCCCCTTAAAATCCATACCAGCCCTGAAGGCCTGGTATGGAATTTGGGGGGACCCCCAGGCAATTTTTTAAAAATTTTGGTACGGAGTTTCCCTTATATTCATACCAGACCCAAAGTGCCCTGGTAATGGACTGGGGGGGGGGGGGACCCATGCTGTTTTTTTCAATGACTTTTATTTGTATTGCCAGGACCCGACAATTCATTATAGCCATGAGTAGTTTTAAAATACTTTTTTTCCTTTAGAAATGTCATTTTGTGCAGGGACTGTTCTAAACATGGCAAACATGCGCTACTTTACAGGCATACTATAGACACTCCCCAGGTATGAAATTTAAAGGAATATTTAAATGTTATTGTTTCACTTTAAGCATTATTAAAATCACTGCTCTTTTTGTGCATTGATACATGTCCTCTGGGGCAGGACCCAGGTCCCCAAACACTTTTTATGACAATAACTTGCATATTAACCTTTAAAATTAGCACTTTTGAGTTTTCAATGTTCGTGTCCCATAGACTTTAACGGTGTTCGCGCGTTCGAACAAATTTTTTGCATGTTCTGCTGCAAACCGAACCGGGGGGTGTTCGGCTCATTCCTACTCAGGAAAGAAGCATTCCAACACACAGCCAGAGCTGGATTAGGAAAATACAGATTTCTGGACAGAGAAGCAAGTTTAGGACCTTTGAAAGAAGGGCTTCATATGCAGGCACTTGAAACAAACAAAATCTACTTACAAAATCACAAGCTTTTCACTTAATATGACCCAGTTTCTCCTTGACTATAGTATAATAGATGTACTTACTTAAAATAACCCTTTTCTTAATATTACCCGCAACCCCCCAACCTCTAACTCTTTCCATTTATAACCTCCCTTCCCCGCCCCCCAATGCTGGCTAGCCAATCCCCGTTTCTCTACGTCCCCTGTTACGTTAGTCATGCCAGCCCTCCGCACAGTCCATTACATTCCCCTGCTCTGGGCTTTTCTTGACTATAGTATAACAGATGTACTTACTTAAAATAACCCTTTTCTTAATATTACCCGCAACCCCCCAACCTTTACCTCATTAAATGGAGACCACACCAGTTGTTGGGGAAAATATAGGCTGTAGTAGCCTTATTTATTAAACCATAATAAATTAACATTAACATAATAACAAACATCTGTTATAACCTGACACTACCTAAAGTTGGTCTCCGCAGGCAAAGCCTCTATCCATCCATATCCCATATATATATATATAAACATATATATATCACCATCTATTGCACTGCGGTCTCTCGTATTCCACTGACAGGCCTCAAGCCGACCGGCTGGCTCAAAGACAACTCACGACCGCAGTGCTCCATAATCAGTCCCTCCAGCTAACCTCCGTTATCTGGAATCACCATAATTTGACCCCTGTCACCGACAGGTCGTTAATTTGGCTTTTTAAAGTATTCTCCTTCACCCGCAGAGACCAACAAACGCCACAGCGCCCAAGGGTTAAACCTTACCCTTGGGTGCCCCTCCACACACTAATAGCCCACTGGATGCCCTCCTGCAGCCCCAAAGACCACATATCAATCCCCACTGCATTGAGGTGAACCCCATCGCCCCGCAGGTACCTCCAGGTGTCCTCCTTCAGTTCCAAGTGGCACACCACCAACCCACCATTCCTCACCATGAACCTGGCCACATCACGGTTGATCTTCCTTCGGGCCCTATTAATCCCTTCCACCGACCTAGCCAGTCGCCATGCGGTCCAAGCCACTATGTCGGACCACACAATGACCATGTCCGGGAATGCCATCCTAAGCCTCAGGACATCAAACTTGATGTCCCTTGTGATATCCAGCATCGATCGAACCCCCAGATCGTTGCCACCCACGTGCAGTAGTAAAACGTTGGGCGGCCGGTCCAGGCGCGCAAAGCGATGCACCTTCGGGACTGTCCTACTCCAGAGCATCCCCGGCACACCCAACCAGCGCACACAAGCCTCCTCTCTTGGAAAACCCAGTTGCCGGCCTTCCGGCCTAACCTCCGCCCATTTTGCCCCCCAAAAAGACATAGGAGTGGCCCAGTATCCACACTAAGGCCTGCATCGCACCTAAAAGAAAAAGATAAGTACACCAGGTAACCACTGCAAACCACCCAAACAATAACCATAAAAAAACCCTCATCACACCCCCCAAAACTGCATTACATATCCAACAGATGAGGGTGAACGTAGCTTTGAAACCTCCGAGATTCCCACCTACCAATACGCTTCACCGCTTCCGTGCCCAACCCACAAAGAGCCGCCTCCGTCGCCGCCCCAATCCTGAAAGAGTGGGAAGAAAAGACCCTTTCGTCCAACCCCAAAAAGCGCAAACCCTTTTTGAAAACAGAAATGAACTGAAATTTTGACAACGGCGATCCATCCCCGTGCATCAGAAAGGACCCCACAACCCTAGGGCGCTTATCCAAGAAAACCTTTACCGCCCCTACTGGACACAGCGGCGACCCAGGTAAAGCAAAAACCTGAATCGCTTTGCCTCTACCCGCCTAGTCCGTCTTTGATCTGCGCAACCCCATGAAACCCTGTTCTCCCCACAAACCACCTTGTGAAAACCCAAACCCCCTTGAACTTTTTTTAGAAGGGCTGACCAGCTCGCTCATCCTAAAGGCCCCAAAAAATGCTAACGCAAACGCCACCCTGAACAGTGAAACCTCATAGTCCGAAGAACAAATCTCTGGTAACTTATCCAGGATCCCCTGAAGAACTGAGAACGACACTGGACGCCTGGCATCCTTATTCAGTCTAGCTTTCCTATAACCCTTGAGCGCCTGTCGCACCCAAAAGTCTTTGGTGAAGTCTTGTCAACCCTGCAACTTGAAAAGGAACGTAAGCCCCACCATCTTCTTGTTCAACGCAGCAACCAACGCCCCCTCCTCCATATTTCTGGAAACAAAGTAAAGAACCAACCATTGCACTTCAGAACCAAATGGATCCACTGCCACCATTCTCGCCAAAGACTCCTATTCCTGCCACACCTTGCTGTATGCCCCCCACGTGACCTCACTCACCGACCTCCTGATCCATCTAGAGATCACGCCAACGCAATCCTCCACAGCCAATCCGTACAAGGCACTCCGTGTTGTTCCGCTGCCGGCGCCAACTCTCGGAACCTGTCCCACTGAAAGCGAGATAAAGCGTCAGCAATGACGTTCTCCACCCCAGGAAGGTGAACTGCATGGATAAACTCATTCAATTGCAAGCATCTCAAGACTAAATGCTGCAGCAAACGAACCACCGGGGGAGACAAGGCCGACACCCGATTGATGACCTGCACCACCCCAAGGTTATCCCATGGAATCTAACCTTCCGATCCCTGAAAGCAGTCCCCCACAGCTCCACCGCCAGCACCACTGGAAACAATTCCAGCAGAACCAGGTTCCTCGTGAATCCTGCCTCAACCCAGCACGGTGGCCACGGGCCCGCACTCCACTTGCCCTGGAAAAAAGCTCCAAAGCCCGTGGAGCCCGCTGCGTCCGTATACAGCTCCAGATCAAAATTACTGACCGGGCCCGCCATCCACAATGCCCTGCCATTGAATGACTCCAAAATGGAGTGCCACACTCGTAAGTCTTCCCTGTGAACCTTCCCCAGGCTGACGAAGTGATTAGGTGACTTCACCCCCGCAGTACTAGCCGACAGCCGTCGGCTTAATACCCGCCCCATGGGCAAAATGCGGCACGCAAAATTTAGCTTGCCAAGTAAGGATTGAAGCTCCCGCAGCTGAACTTTACGGACCCCCCAGCATCCCCCTGATCTCCGCCTTTAGCGCCTCCAGCTTGTCTTCCTGCAAGCGGCATTCCATTGCCCCGGAATCCAACGTGATGCCCAAAAACGTCATGACCGTGCTCGGCCCCTCCGTCTTCTCGGGTGCCAAAGGAACCCCGAAGTGTTCCGCGATGTGTTCCAGCGTTGCCAGAAGCACCGCGGAAATCCTAGAGGACGCTGGGCCCACGCACAAAAAATCGTCCAGGTAATGGATGATCGAATTCATGCCCGACACGTCCCATACCACCCACCCCAGGAACGAGCTGAACAGCTCGAACAGCACACAAGAAATGGACAGACACTGGTCCACGTAAAACTCCCCTTTCCAATGACACCCCAACAAACGGAAACTGTCAGAATGCACCAGCAATAAGCGGAACGCCGCCTCAATATCTGACTTCGCCATCAGAGCCCCGCGCCCGTAGTGCCGTACACAGTGAACCGCCACATCAAACGAGGTATAGCTCACTGTAAAAGCCTCTGGGTCAATAGCGTCATTAACCGACCCCCCTTTTGGGAAGGAGAGGTGGTAAATCAACCGAAACTTATTTTTTCGGGACCACCCCCAGCGGAGAAACAACTAGATCCCCCCAGGGTGTTCCTAGAAATGGACCCCCTATGCGACCCAGCGCCACCTTCTTCCACAGTTTCTCCGAAACCACCGAAGGATGCAGAAGCTCGGACCGCAAATTGCGAGACACCGGGGGAACTTCCTTCAGAGTGCATGGAATCTGAAAACCCACCGAAAACCCCCTCTCCAAAATGTGCGCCGCCCCCTTGTCCAGATACCTACCGAGAAACGACCGCATCCTTTCCACCATCACCGGAGTCTTCCCTCTTGTTAGTAGACTCGCCAGAACGACCCTTGCCCTGCTTAAAACACTTGGACAAAGGGTGGGAGCCCCCGCAGCCGGAACACTCGTGCTTGTATCGACAGGTGCCTCCGAACCTGCAGGTACCAGAGTTAAACTGCCAACACACCCCTTTTGCCTGACCGGCCTGTTTCCCTGGGAAGATAGACCACCGCCCCCCCCCCCCCTGAAGAAACTGGCCCGGAGCCCTCGCCGCCATCATCAAACACAACCAGAGGTTCATATCCTTCTGGTTCCAGCGCAGATCCGGGCGCACAGCCATCCGCTGCCGAAACTGTTCATCGTACTGCAGCCACGCGGAACCCCCATAAACCCTGTACGCTTCCCCGATAGCATTCTGGTAGATGAAAAGCGCCAAACAGTACTCCGGCTTCTTCTCCCCCACCACGCATGCCAGAATACTAAACGCCTGTAACCAATTGGCGAACGCCCGCGGAATTAACCGATACCTACACCTCTCCTCCTCCTCCTTTTTGGATTCGTCCGGCTTGCCCCTATCCAGATAAAATTTCTCCAAGGGGAGAAGTGAGAAAATCTCAACATACTCACCTTTCCAGATCTTCTCTCTGACCTCCGCCTTCAAGTGGGCACCCAACGGCGCCTCGAAACCTATGTAGACTTCACATTTCGCCGCGTCGGCAAGACGAATTATCTCCTGCCTACCTGCTGCCTCACTTGTTCCCGCCACTTTACCCTCCACTGGCACAACCGGAGCCTCTGCCACCACAGCCGCCACAGCCGCGACCGCAGCAACCGTCACCGGCGGGGCCGAATTCGCCACCGTCAGCGTGAACACGGGCACCGCTGAAGTAGCAACCAAACCCCCGACCGCCCCCACGGGGGGGACCCAGGCCGCAGCTGGACCGGAAACCGCACCGCCAGGGTTCTCAAATCTGCCCACCAGCTCCTTTATACCTGCTAAAACCTCAGCGAACCCGCCCTGCCCCGGGCCCGCCACCCCGCCTACGCCGTTGCCGGGCGCAGCCCCATGCACCACACTTGCCCCCGCAGTCCCAACAATACTAGCAGTCCCAACCCCACCACTAACAGGCGCTAACACCCCAAAACAATCTGTAGAAGGCAATTGTAAAATGGACTTACCGGGCTGCCTAGGCAAGGACCCACCAGCGACCGTCCCGACTCCACCGCAGTCGCCGCCCTCCTGGGGGGTTGCTCCTCATCGGACTCCGTCAGTTCCCCTTTTGACCGCAACACCGCTGGTTCCTCCTCTGCTGATGAGTACCCACCAGGGGAAGGATCCCTGGCTGCCGAGGGTCTGGCGTCCGACTGTCCCCTCCTCTGCGCACCAGACCCGTTCGCCGATTTCTGCCGTCTCCAACACTGTTGCTGCTCCCCCGTCCATCCTCCATCCCTGGCAAAGCTAGGGCGCAGGCCGTGGAACCAGAAGGCCCAGCTACCGCGCCTTTTGATCTCCCACGCTGAGGCGCCGTGCCCTGTGATGTAATCCGGGGGCGGGGCCCGCTGCTGCCGACTCCACATGCTGAGCAGGTACAAGGGCCGCCCCGGGACTGACGGAGCGGCCGCCCGCTGAGCCCCGTCCACGTTGGGGATTCCTCCCGGTCCCCCCCTTCGCAGGCATAGCAGCGTGCTTTGCGGGTGTCCCGGAGGGGCCCGCGAATGGGAACTCCCTAAATGACGCTGGTCCCTGGGGGAGGAGTCAGGAGAGAAGCACTCTGGCGGGCGAGACCGCCGAGCTCGCCCCGTTTCTCTCCCCCTTGCATTGTCTGAAGCTGCCGACCTACCGAATATAGGCCACAGCTTCTCCCTAAGCAGTGCGTGGTCGTATCTATGCGCCTGATTCAGATATCCCTAAGATCCGACTGGTGTAAGTGTCTTACACCGTTGTATCTTAGGCTGCATATTCACGCTGGCCGCTAGGTGGCGCTTCCGTATAGTTACGCGAGGAATATGCAAATTAGGTATTTACGCCGATTCAGAAACGAACGACCGCCCGGCGCTTTTTTTTTACGTCGTTTGCGTTAGGCTTTTTCCGGCGTAAAGTTACCCCTGCTATATGAGGGGTATGTGCGGCGTATGCTATGTTAAGTATGGCCGTCGTTCCCGCGTCGAATTTTGAAAATTTTACGTTGTTAAACAGGGGCAAAAAAATTGGGCTTTAGGCATTGGTGCTGGTGCCACAACACTGCAACCCTTCACAGATACTCTAGTTGGAGCGCAGCAATGAGCCCGCTGCAAAGTATTGCATCAAAAATTGTAATTACATGCCCCTGTTAAACAGGGGCAGAAAAATTGGGCCTTAGGAACTGGTGCTGGTGCCACAACACTGCAACCCCTCACAGATACTCTAGTTGGAGCGCAGCAATGAGCCTGCTGCAAAGAATTGCATCAAAAATTGTAATTACACGCCCCTGTTAAACAGGGGCAGACAAATTGGGCCTTAGCCACTGGTCGCGGTGCCCAGAACCAACAATGTTCTTACAAGCTATCAGCAAGATCATTGAGGAAAAGGATATTCACTCAGCATAACAGGATAGTCACTCAGCATCAGCATAGGCAGTCTTGAAGGGATCTGACATTTCAAAAAATATTACTCAGTTACATCAGCATCAGGTGCTTGGTAGCTGGTGGTGATCCAAGCCTGATTAATTTTTATGAAGGTCAGTCGGTAGAGAGGCGCACCCTGTGATCGGTTACAAAGCCTCCAGCAGCACTGAATGTGCGTTCTGAAAGAACGCTGGATACAGGACAAGCCAGTAGCTCAATTGCGTACTGTGCAAGCTCTGGCCAGTGATCCATCCTCAAGACCCAGTAAGCCAGAGGATATTCGGTGGGAAAGGTGTCCAAGTCTGATCTTGCCCCTAGGTATTCCCGCACCATGTAAAACAGACGCTGGCGATGGTTGCTGGAACCGGTCATACCTTGGGGCTGCGGACTAAAAAATTGTCTGAATGCATCGGTCAGACGGCCACCTTCTCCACCGCTCCTTCTGTGACTGACTGAAGCCTCAGCAACACGTTGTCTAGGACCAGAATTGTGTAACCCCCCAGTCTCTGGGAACGCGTTGCACAAACCTGTTTTATCTTCTGCTCCCTCTGCACTGGCAAGATAAGGTCCTCTCCTTGATAGCACGAATACGAGGATCCTTCCGCAGGCTTTGCAGGATCAGGGAGGCCATGCAGCGTAGGTTTGCTGAGGCATTCGATGTGGAGTCCTCTGGGTCACTGAGGACGACATGATCCGCAGCCACCTCATCCCAGCCACGTACAAGTCCATGGGTTCCTTGGGACTGTAATTGTTCCCTTGAAGACTGCTGCTGATGCTGAGTGCTAGGCTCCACCTCCATGCTGACACAATCCTCCTACTCCTCGTCCTCTTCCTGTGTGATAGGCAGGCAAGCAGAAACACTGTCTGGATAAAGGGGGCCTTGAGAGGTAAGGAAGTCCTCCTCTTCCTCCCTCTGTTCTGCCTCAAGGGCCCTGTCCATTATTCCACACAGCGTGTGCTCCAACAGGTGAATAAGAGGGACAGTCTCACTGATGCATGCACTGTCACTGCTTACCATCCTTGTGGCCTCCTCAAATGGTGACAGGACAGTGAATGCATCCCTGATCAAGGCCCACTGGCGTGGGAAAAAAAAAACAAGCTCCCCTGACCCAGTTCTGCTGCCATATTGGCACAGATACTCATTGATGGCCCTCTGCTGTGTGTGCAGCCGCTGCAGCATAGCCAACGTAGAGTTACACCAGGTGGAAATGTCACAGATTAGGCGGTTCTTGGGCAGGTTGTATTCCCTTTGGAGGTCTGCCAGCCGAGCACTGGCATTATATGACCGTCGGAAATGCACACAGACTTTCCTGGCCTGCTTCAGAACATCCTGTAAGCCCGGGTACCTGCCCAAGAACCGCTGCACCACCAAATTAAGGACATGAGCAAAACAGTGCACATGGGTCAGTTGTCCCAGTCGCAGGGCAGAGAGGAGGTTGGTGCCATTGTCGCAAACCACCATTCCTGGCTTAAGCTGGCGTGGCGTCAACCACCTCTGAGCCTGCCCCTGCAGAGCTTACAGAACCTCTGCCCCAGTGTGGCTCCTGTCTCCCAAGCACACCAGCTCAAGCACCGCATGGCATCTTTGCCTGCGTACCTGCGTAGCCCCTTGAACGCCTACGGAGCACCGCTGGTTCCGAGGACACATCAGCACAGGACGAGGCCACAGAGGAAGAAGAAGAGGAGGGGGTGGAGGAGAGAGGTGTGTCACAACCAGTAGTAGCATTTTGGAGGCGTGGTGGCGGAACAACCTCCAACACTACTGTACCTTGTCCTGAGTCCTTCCCAGCTGCCAGCAGAGTCACCCAATGCGCCGTGAAAGATAGGTAACGTCCCTGTCAATGCCTGCTGGACCATGAGTCAGCGGTAATATGCACCTTACCACTGACCGCCCTGTCCAGCGAGGCATGGACATTGCCTTCCACATGGCGGTAGAGAGCCGGAATCGCCTTCCGTGGGAAAAAGGCATTTGGGAACTTGCCACTGAGGTACCGCACATTCCAAAAACTCACAGAAGGGGGCAGAATCTACCAACTGAAAAGGCAGCAGTTGAAGTGCTAGCAATTTAGATAATCTAGCATTCAACCGCTGGGCATGTGGATGGCTGGGAGAGAACTTCTTTCGGCGCTGCAGCAGCTGGGGCAGGGAAATTTGCCTGGTACAATCTGCCATCGTTGTACCGATAGTAGATTGCCTGCATGTACTAGGCTGTGACACACCTAATTCTAGACCTTCAGTCCTATCAGTGCAGGCTTCAGAGAGGACTGAGGGTATAGTGGGGTTGGAGATCCCAGCTGATGAGGGGCAAGGGGAGGTCCGCTTTGTTCTTTGGTGTGGGTCTTTGAGGTACGCTTGCCAACAAACTCCATGGCAAGTCGACATATGTTTGGTCAAGCATACCACATGCTTGACCAAGCGGGTGATGTTTTGGCCACGCGAGATACGCTTGAGACATATGTTGCAAATAGCAGCGGTGCGATCTGATGCACTCGTCTTGAAAAAGGCCAACACCAAAGAACTTTTGGAATAACGTTGAGACACAGCAGCGCCCTGCAAATGCGTAGCTCTGCGTTGTGATGCAGTCGGTGTGCTGCCCTTAAGCTGGCCCCTGGAGGGCATCCTGCCTCGTTGGAGATGTGCCTGTGCCTCCAATTCCTCCTCCTCCTCCTCTCTCCTATCAGGCACCTACGTAGAGTCAGTGACCTCATCATCCCCTCCCTCCTCAACACTGTAGAAAACCTGTCAGTATGCTGCAGCTGGGGGAACATTACTGCCAGATTGCTGTCCTTCTTGGGCACCCCCTCTCTCTGGGCTCACGTTACTGCCTTCCTCTTTCTGTGTACCATCATCGGAGCCTTCAAAACGCTGTGCATCCTCATGCAGGATGTACCCAACACTGTGCGTAAACAGTTCGGGGGACTCCTCAGGAGGACATGGTGGGGCTAGGGAAGGAGTGAGTGATGTCATTGGGCAGAGGGAAGAGGACGCCTTGGCAGCTACTTTGCCAGACAAAGAACCCTGAGCCTGGGTGAGAGAGGATGAGGACGGCTTGGTCATCCACTCTACCAAGTCTTCGGCATGTTGCGGCTCAACACGGCCAGCTGCCGAAAACAAGGATGAGCGTGTCCAACGGCCACGTGCTGATGAGGATGCACCGTGTCCACGACCAGCACTGTTGCCTCTAGACGCAGAGCCTGCTTGCCCTTGTGACTCTCTGCCTCTCCTTGTTGTCCTTCCAGACATACTAATGGCCTACAGAGGACAAAGGCAGTACACACACCTCGTAGCTTTAGGTGCAAACTGCAGAGGACACGGGCAGTACACACCAAGTAGCTTAAGACGCAAACTACAGAGGACACGTGCAGTACACACCAAGTAGCTTTAGGTGCAAACTACAGAGGACAAGGCCAGTACACACCAAGTAGCTTTAGGTGCAAACAACAGAGGACACGGCCAGTACACACCAAGTAGCTTTAGGTGCAAACTACAGAGGACACGGGCAGTACACACCAAGTAGCTTTAGGTGCAAACTACAGAGGACACGGCCAGTACACACCAAGTAGCTTTAGGTGCAAACTACAGAGGACACGTGCAGTACACACCAAGTAGCTTTAGGTGCAAACTACAGAGGACACGTGCAGTACACACCAAGTAGATTTAGGTGCAAACTACAGAGGACAAGGCCAGCACATACCAATTTGCTTTAGATGCAAACTACAGAGGACACGTGCAGTACACACCAAGTAGCTTTAGGTGCAAACTACAGAGGACACGTGCAGTACACACCAAGTAGCTTTAGGTGCAAACTACAGAGGACACAGGCAATACACCACGTGAGAATTCTGCAGCTAGCACAATCAACTGTCTGCCATTAAATTAGGAAGAACTGATCTAGCTTAACTATACATAGCCAGATTCAGAGAGACAGGAGCATCTTTAGTTCGGCGTAGCGCATCCCATTTGCACTACGCCGATGCTCCCTAAGTTACGTCGGTGTAGCGCAAATGGCCCGGCGTAACCCCGCCTAATTCAAATTAGGCAGGTAGTGGGCGTGCTACATGTAAAGTAACCGTGACCCCATGTAAATGAGGGCCGTTGGTACGGCGTATGCGCACGCATGCTCAGAATCACATTAGCAAATACTCAATGCTGTCGACGTGAACGTAACCTACGCCCAGCCCCATTCACGTACGCTTACGCAAACGACGTAAAATATGACGGCTGTTCCGTCGTCCATACCTTGCATGGGCTGTGCCATCTTTTTGGTGGTTTATCTTTACGCCAGCGCATGTCTTACATAAACGGCGTACAGAGAGAGAGAGAGAGAGAGAGAGACTTGTAAAGCGCAACACATGCGAACTGAATCGCCTCTGGGCGCTGTATCCATTTCATGGGTAAGGAACCCCTTGACCTCAGAAGAGATGGGTTTTAATCTTTCTCCTGAAGGCCAAGTGGTCCGACTCCAGTCGGATGGTGGTTGGTAGTGGATTCCACAGGCGAGGTCCCTGGACTGCAAATCTTCGATCTCCTTTGGACTTGTATCTGGCCTTGGGTATCTGGAGGAGGTTTTGATTGGTGGATCGCAGAATGCGATTGGGGTTATGGGCTTTTATTTTTTCGCATAGATATTGGGGGGCGTTGCCTTGAATACACTTATGTATTAGACAGAGTGCCTTGAAAGTGATTCTGTCTTTTACTGGCAACCAATGAAGGGATCTCAGTGAAGGTGAGATTGATTCCCATGTTTTTTTCCCAGTCACTAGTCGAGCGGCCGTATTTTGAACGACTTGCAGACGAGTGATTTGGTATTTGGGGAGTCCTAGATAGAGGGCATTTGTGTAGTCGAGTCTGGAATTGATGATTGTTCCCACCACGACTGCAATGTCCTCTTTCGGGATAAAGGGCGTGAGTCTGTGTAGTAGGCGCAGCAGATGGTGGGATCCGCTGACTACTGACCCTATTTGTGCATCCATTGTCATGTAGGTATCGAAAATGACTCCGAGACTTTTGACTTTGGTGCTAGGGGTGATAGTTTTACCCAGAATGGGTGGGGGAGTCCATGTTGACGCGGGGTGATTTTTCCGGTTAGCGTGAAACAGGAGAAGTTCTGTTTTCGAACTATTGAGTTTAAGATAACTGTTTGTCATCCAGTTATCTATTAGAGTGAGGCATTTCTCTAGTCCAAGAGAATGATCCTTTTTGTTGCAGATGCGGAAATACAGTTGTGTGTCGTCTGCATAGGAGTGGTAAAGTAACTTCTGGTTACTGATGATTTCAAAGAGAGGGCGAAGATAGATATTATACAATACGGGCGATAAGGGAGATCCCTGAGGGACTCCGCATGACACCGTACGTTTTTCAGAAGTGAAAGACCCCAGTTTCACTATTTGTGATCAGTTTTCCAAGAAGGAGGAGAACCAGGGTAAAACACATTCAGCGACTCCAGCTACTTCAGCTAGCCTAGCCAGTAGTAGTCCATGGTCTACAGTGTCAAAAGCCGCGCTTAGGTCCAGCAGTATCAGGAGACAAGATTCTCATTCGTCTGCGGCCTCTAGAGCGTCATCCCATATTTTAAGCAGCGCCGTTTCTGTTCCGTGACCTGGACGGAAGCCTGATTGAAACGGATCGAGTAATTTATGGGTGTCTAAATGCAGTTGCAGCTGTTGTACAACTACTTTCTCCATTACCTTGGAGAAGACATTTAGAGCTGTTATGGGCCTCCGGTTGTTTGGGTCTTTGGGGTCAAGGGTAGTTTTTTTTAGAATTGGTTTTATTGTACCTTGTTTTAGCAAGGTGGGCACCATGCCCTCCTTGAATGATTGGTTAATGAGCTGCGTGATAGCTGGTGCCAGTATATCGGCACTTTCTTTCAGCAGTTTAGTGGGGATGATATCATTGGGTGCTGTGCTATTACGCAGAGTCCCGATGATGTTTTTAGTGGCATCGATGGAAATGGGTTTTAGAGTGAACTTTGGTGGTTGCGACGGATTTATGTGGGTATTAGGTTTGTGATTTGGGGGGGAGTTGGTGACGGTCCATTTTGCTGAATACATTCACGGATTTTTTCAATTTTATTAATGAAATAATCCGATAATTTGTTGCAAAATTCTTGTGAATCAGAATTGGGGGCCTCTAAACAAGCTGGATTCATAGTCTGAGTGACCAGCTTGAAGAGTTCTCGGGGGCGGTTAAGGGCATTTGCGATGATGTTGGAGAAATGATTTTTTTTGTCCGTGAAGATTTCTTTGTGATATTTCTTTGTTATTATCTTGTAAATGGTGTGGTTTTTATCTGAAGAGCACCTTTTCCACGCAGCTTCTGCTCTTCTACGCTCTTGCTTTAGCAACGTCAGCTGGTCATTAAACCAGCTAGAGTTGTTTTTCCGGATGCAAGTTTTGCGTTTTGGTGCTACTAAGTCAGCTGACTGTAGTAGCGCCTTGTTGATGGCGTCAAGTGTTTCTGTGGCTGTTTGTTTTTGTTGGGTTGTTTTTATTTTGTTCCCTAGTGTTGTTTTGAAGAGTTCCGAGTGGAGCTTCTTCTGAGATCTAGTCCAGTGAGTTGTCACCGGTTTTGTCGTTTTTTTTGGGCTGGCATTTTTGGTGATTGTGAATTTGATGGCATGGTGATCGGTCCATGGTTGCGGCTCATTTCCCAGGACGTCAATTTCCAAATCTTGTTTGAAAATGAGATTGAGCGTATGGCCTGAGGCATGAGTGGGGCCTTGTATTAGTTGCTGCAGACCTAATCCTTCCAGATGGTCGATGCAGGCGTCGGCTACGGGGTCCAGCGAGGAGTTGGCCCAGAGGTTGAAATCCCCAAGCACCAAAAGGTGTTTGATGTTTAGGGTATATGTGGAGATGAATTCAGTCAATGACGTGAGAAGGTGCGTTTTTGGGCCTGGTGGTCTATAGCAAAGTAGCATATGGACCGTATCTTGGGGATTTGTTTGCAGCTGCAGAGTGAGGGTTTCCATGAATGGAAGCGAGTTTTGAAGGACTGGTTTGGTGATCGAGAGGTGAGTCTTGTGGATCACCGCCAGGCCCCCCCCCCTCTTTGCCCCACTCTGTTTTGCATTTGAATGCGATAATTTGCTGGCACCAATTCTGCTAGAATGGTGTTGCAGTCGGCTGTCAGCCAGCTTTCTGTGATGAAGAGGCAGTCTAGATCGTGTTGAAGGATGAAATCATAGATTTCTTGTCGGTGTTTTACTGCCAATCTTGTGTTGACCAAAGCGCAAATTATGCTCTTGGGCTGGGGTACCTGCGCGTAGTTTTTGACTGTTGATCGTCGATTGATTCTCAACAGTCGCTCATTCCTTAGAGCTTTTTTGGTGACAACTGGGAGTATAGAGGCAAATGGTTTTAGTTCCGGGATGGTTTCTGCAGAGTATTTTAGGTAACCCATGGTCGCAAAAAAAAAATGCAGGGAAGTAATTTTGATTGGGGGGGTCTTATATGGTGATGGGTGGAAGACTGTCCAAGTGAGCCGTCACTCGTTGAGTCTTCTCTCCCCGATTGGTCCAGAGGAAGGCGAAAAACCCCAGGCGTGCTGTGCCAATCTGCAGCGATCGGGGGAAAAATTCCTTCCTGACCCCTTAACGCGATCGGTGCAACCCTGGATCAATTGGCTAGGGGGGTGTGGGGGGGGGGGGGGGTTAGAGTCCTGTTTTTTTGTGCTGTGTCTGCAGCAGCCGAGAGCTGGGAGGACCCTGCCTGGCTGCACTATCCCTGGGGAGAGCCGACTCGTTTGAGAGCGTCCTGCTCTCACTATCCCTGGGGTGAGCAGACTAAGATGAGAGCGTCTGCTGCACCGCTGAATCTATATATCAAGAGTTCCAACTGCGATGGGCGTACTTACGTTCGTGAATCAGGGTATCTTGCTCAATTACATATTCGACGCGTAAATCCACGTACACGCCCCTAGCAGCCAGCATAAATATGCACATAAGAGACTTATGTCCGTCGTATCTTAGCAACAGTGAGGCGTAACTCATTTTAAGAATGCGCGCAAAGATATGACGTTTGTACTTCGTCGAACATACGATGCTCTCCTTCACTTACCTTATCCTTCGATTTTGCTTTTACATGTCCTTATTTCTTCTGAGAAATCGTAGAGAAAAGTGTCATGCTTGCCCCCTCCCTTGGACTACAGGAGAGTCAGGACGCCCACTAACACACAGCTCCTTTCTCTATCTGCAATGTAGAGAGCGTCATGACTCTCCTGTAGTCCAAGGGAGGGGGCGAGCACGACACTCCACACCAGGGAGAAAGCCTTGCATTACTGTGTGGAGTTACAGACAGAAGAACAGGAAGTGAGGATTTCTCAGAAGAAATAAGGACATTTAAAAGGATGAGGTAAGTGAAGGCAGGGCCGGCGCTAGCGCAAGGCAACATGGGCACTTGCCTTACGGCGCCAGGGAACACTGTGTCAGTGTCTCTCTCGTCTCTGTAAGTCCAAGGATTACACACAGCAGGCATCTCCCGCTGTGTGTATTGGAGCTTAGTGTGTTAACATGGACCGCGCTGTGAGAAAAGTCCCGCCCTCCTCCTAGATCAACTTGTGTGATAGGCAGAACAATGTGTCTATCACACAAGCTGATCTAGGAGAAGGACGGGACTTTTCTCACAGCGCGGCCAAAGTTTTCACACTAAGCTCCGATACACACAGAGGGAGATGCCTGCTGTGTGTGAAGTGTAGAGGAGGAGAGCACTGCAGCCACACTGGCAGTGTGTGTGATAAATTCTCTCTCATGTCACGCTGCCCCGGCGGCCCCTCCTCTCTTCTCGTCCATCCCCATTTGCTTGTGAAATCATTTGTGGTGGACGAGAAGAGAGGCCGCCGGGGCAGCAAATCTTTGAGACTGCGAAGCTGAGAAGGGCTCCTCTGAGTCCCCAACCTAGGAGCCATCCTCCTGCCCTTCCTACAGGCCTTTCAAGGGCACATCTGAATTCCCTGCCCACTCCTGATCCGCAGATGACGGATCCAAGACAGGGGAAGGGGACCTGTCACGTTTTTTCCCACCCTGGGAGAAGGACGCGAACAGACTAGCTGTCTTCCCCCCAAAACCAGCCAGAGCCGTAGCCAGGTCATCTTTAGTGACATATGCAGACAGAGGCGACTCTTTAATTAGGCAAATTAGGCGGTCGCCTAAGGCCTCGCACTCACAGGGGCCTCATGGCCGCCTAACTTACCCAATGCATTACCCCAGTTTTGAGGGACAGGGGATCTTAACACTTCCGCTGCTGTGCTCAGGCAGCAGTAAGAGCCCTGACTCAGGAGAGGGGCCGCCAGCGTCCCTAACAACCAGTGAATATCGGTGACACCACCCTTTGTGACGTCAATGACCCAGCATGCCCTCAGTCGATGACGCCACAAGGGGGCGGGTTCACCAGGTGACATCACCCCGCCCCTGAGTTATTAAAAAGCAGGATCTGGGGGCTGCCTTGTTAAAGCCGCCCACCCGTAGACCCCCACAGCCACCGGCCAGAGTTGTGGGGAAGATGCGTTTGTTCTTGAATTATTTTTCCCATTTAGGGGCGTGAGTGGGGCCCCATGTCAAGTTTTGCCTAAGGCCTCACAAAACCTAGAACCGCCTCTGTACGCAGAGGCTGGAATGTTGGAGGTAGCTACAATGCCTGACAAGTCAGAGGGCTCAGCCTGGTCAGCCGCTTCAGGTCTTTCAGAGGAGGGTGATACTGTGGATGCGCGACTAGGATTCCCAGGACCTGACCGCTATGCCTTTGCATCCCTTTGTTCCTCTCTTATGGGAATTCATGGCTTCACAAGTCTGTTGCATCAACTTTCATTGCAAACATTCTGCAAATCTGCTGACAGTTCTGGTTCAGTTATGTTGTGCAATAGTCATCCCCCCACCACAGGGGTCACTTTTGCAAAATGTTCATGCTGTAGACTTGCAGAGCCCTTGCTGTAGACTCACCACTGCAACTCTATTCTTGCTAGAGACTTGCGGCACAAATTTTCTACACATTGGAAAAGTGTCAACTAGAACTTGTGCTTCAAGTGCTCTGCAAGTGTACAACTTACAATTCAACACTGCCACTAGTTTGTGGCAAGTTATCCTTGCTATCTGGGAGGAAGACATGGCAAATGAGGTTTGATGTAGACATTTTTTAAATAATGCATTCGGGTGGCAAAATTAGAAATACAATCTATAGACTGGGGGGGGGGGGGGACCTCTGGGGAAATCTAGAATGGAAAATTACCTAGGGGTCCTAGTAGATGATAGGCTCAGCAATGGCATGCAATGCAAAGCTACTGTAAACAAAGCAAACCGAATATTGGCATGCATTAACCTCTTCCATACAGGGCAGTTATACACACTTCCATACCAGGCCTATTCTGGCACTTCTCTCCTACATGTACAAATCATAATTTTTTTGCTAGAAAATTATGCAGAACCCCCAAACATTATATATGTTTTTTTAGCAGACACCCTAGGGAATAAAACGACGGTCATTGAAACCTTTTATCTTGCACGGTATTTGCGCAATAATTTTTCAAACGCCTTTTTTTTGGAAAAAAATTGTTTCATGAATTAAAAAAATTTAAAAACAGTAAAGTTAGCCCAATTTTTTTGTAAAATAGGAAAGATGATGTTACACCGAGTAAATAGATACCTAACATGTCACGCTTTAAAATTGCGCACACTCATGGAATGGCGCCAAACTTCGGTACTTAAAAATCTCCATAGGCAACGATTTGAAATTTTTTACAGGTTACCAGTTTAGATTTACAGAGGAGATCTAGTGCTAGAATTGTTGCTGGCACTCTAACGCACGCGGCGATACCTCACATATGTGGTTTAAACGGCGTTTACATATGTCGGCGGGACTTGCGTGTGCGTTCGCTTCTGCGCGCAAGCTACCGGGGACAGGGGCGTTAAAAAAATAAATTTTATTTCTTTTTTTTTTATATATATTTATTTCTTTTTTTACACTTTTTTTTTAATTTTTTTTTTTTTGATCACTTTATTCCTATTACAAGGAATGTAAACATCCCTTGTAATAGGAATGTGTGTGACAGGTACTCTTTATGGAGAGATGCGGGGTCAATAAGACCCCACATCTCTCCTCCAGGCTGAAAAGCATGAAATCGGTGAAAAAAAATTCACCGATCTCATGCTTGCTGTTGCTTAGCAGCCGCAATTGCGGCTTTGTTTACTTACGGGGACCCGGGCGTGACGTCATCACATCGCGCCCGGGTCCTCCGACGGTCATAGAGATGACGGGTGACCATCTGGTCACCAGTCATCTCTATGCTTCCTGCGAGCGCCGGACGATTCGATCCCCCGGGCCCCCGATGGCACGGGAGAGCCCGGAGAAGCACCGGATGGCGGCGGGAGGGGGGGGATGTCCCCTCCCGCCGCCTGTAAGAACGATCTAGCCGCTATGATCGTTCTTACGTTGTGCAGAATCGCCGGCAGTTTAGAAGGATATCTGAATGATGCCTCTAGCTGCAGGCATCATTCAGATATCCCCCCACAAAGCCCAGGACGTCATATGACGTCCACTCTGAACGGCAGAGGTTCTTTGTGGACGTCATTTTACTATGGGCCGGTAGGGAAGTGGTTAAAAAGGGGATTAACTCCAGAGAAAAAAAAAATTCTTCCGCTCTACAAAACTCTGGTCTGGCCGCACCTAGAGTATGCTGTCCAGTTCTGGGCACCAGTCCTCAGGAAGGATGAACTGGAAATGGAGAGATAACAAAGAAGGGCAACAAAGCTAATGAAGGGTCTGGAGGATATTAGTTATAAAGAAAGGTTGCGAGCACTGAACTTCGCGATAAGGAAGGATAAGTATAAGGAGAAGAGACGCTTGAGAGGGGATATGATTTCAATTTACAAATACCATACTGGTGACCCCGCAATAGGGATAAAACTTTTTAGAGGAAGGGAGTTTAACAAGACACGTGGCCCCTCATTAAAATAAGAAAAGAGGTTTAACCTTAAACTACGTAGAGGGTTCTTTATTGTAAGAGCGGCAAGGATGTGGAATTCCCTTCCACAGGCGGTGGTCTCAGCAGGGGGCATCTATGGTTTCAAGAAACTATTAGATAAGCACCTGAACAACCACAACATACAGGGATATATAAGGTAATACTGACATATAATCCCACACATAGGTTGAACTTGATGAACTTCTGTCTTTTTTCAACCTCACTTACTATGTAACTATGTAAGACAATTAGAGAAGTTCAGTGTTGGGCTTTAAATACATTTTAACCACTTAGGAATTTTACACCTAGGAGATACACCTTAAAACACCTTTAAACATGTCAAATAGTTTCTAGGGCGTATCTACTACATTCAGCTATTGTTTCCCTGTCATTGATGCTGGGAAATGCTATGAATAACATGCACAACAATTTCTATATATACAAAAATGTAGCTGTGTAAAATGACATTTGCAGATAGTATGCAATGTCATTGAGTAATACAGCCAAAAGGGCCAGTGTTCTACCCTGAATTTTGGTCACTGGCTTTAATGGCATGGGTGTTAAAACCACCGTCCTAAGGGACTTTTGGAATCAGTCATTCCTACCTTCTTGAAGGCTAGGAAATTGACTACTAATAAAGTCTACTGTAGTTAGGCTAGTTAGGCTGCTAGGTAAATTTAGTTTTTGACTTCACTGTAGTGAGTGGAGCAGTGATTGATAGTTTTTGTCTGTTCAGAGTTCAGAGAGTCAAATGTCAAGTATAAATATTTATCATGCCACAGCCAATCCCTGAAAGGCATTCAGAAGAGGGGCTGGTAGGGTGTTTACTATTTGAGAAGCTCTGGGTGAATGGGGGGGGGGGGGCTACTGCCCTTTACAGAGAGCTTCTGAAACAGGAGATTGCAGCATGGGTTTCAGTAGGGACTGGGCTGGGGGCCTGGGAAAGACTGCTGAAGGACAATTTGCTTGAGAACACTGTTCTGAAGCACTGGGTCTGGAGAAATATCTTTTTATCTCCCTCACTGTAGATCTACCTGTGGAGGCTAGGTGGCAGACAGTTCCAAGCACATTGAGGGTAAAGACCTTGCAGTGGAATTTGGATGGGCTTGTGCCTAGGCATCTAAGGGCCAGAGGTTGCTACATGGACTTTGAACAATGAGGAAAAATGGGAGTGTATTAGGAACATATTAAATAACATTATCCAGTGCATTCCAATGGGCAATAAATATAGAGGAGCAAAAGTTAAACCTGAGTGGCTAAGCTATAATGTAAAAATTACCATTAAAGAGAAAAACTGGCCTTTAAAAAATATAAGCCAGAGGGGTCATTGTTGGTATTCCAACACTACAAGGAATGCAATAAGAAATGTAAGAACACAATCAGGATTAGGGATGAGCTTCGAGTTCGAGTCGAACTCATGTTCGACTCGAACATTGCCTGTTCGCCTGTTCGGCGAACAACGAACAATTAGGGGTGTTCGCGGCAAACTCGAAAAGCCGCGGAATACCCTGTTAAAGTCTATGGGGGCAATCTAAAGTGTTAATTTTAAAGGCTAATATGCAAGTTATTGTCCTAAAAAGTGTTTGGGGACCTGGGTCCTGTCCCAGGAAACATGTATCAATGCAAAAAAAGTTTTAAAAACTGCAGTTTTTTCAGGAGCAGTGAATTTAATAATGCTAAAAGTGAAACAATAAAAGTGTAATATTACTTTAAATTTCGTACTTAGGGGGGGTGTAGAGTCAGCATATGAAAAAGCGCATGTTTCACGTACATAGAACTGTCCCTGCACAAAGTGTCATTTCTGAAAGAAAAAAAGGCATTTAAAACCGGCTTTGCGGCTCTAATGAATTGTCGGCTCTGGCAATTCAGAGATGATTCATTCATAAAAAATAAAAAATAAAAGCGTGGGGGTCCTCCCAAATTCCATTTACAGGCCCTTCAGGTCTGATATGGATATTAAGGGGAACCCCGCCGTCAATTTAAAAAAAAAAAGACGTGGGGTTCCCCCCAAATATCCATACCAGACCCTTCAGGTCTGGTGTGGATTTTAAGGGGAACTCCACCCCAAATTTAAAAAAAAAATGGCATGGAGTTCCCCCAAAAATCCACACCAGACCCTTATCCGAGCCCGTTAACCTGGCCGGTGGCAGAAAAGAGGGGGGACAGAGTGCGGCCCCCCCTCTCCTGAACCGCACCAGGCCACATGCCCTCAACATGGGGAGGATGTCCCAATGTTGATGGGGACAAGGGCCTCATCCCCACAACCCTTGCCCGGTGGTTGTGGGGGTCTGCGGGAGGGGGAACCCCCAGATCCTGCCCCCTCCATGTGAATTGGTAATGGGGTACACTGTACCTCTACCATTTCACGAAGGAAGTGTAAATAATAAAAAAAAAACACACAGACACCGTAGAAAAAAATTCCTTTATTAATAATGAAAAAAAAAAATCCAGCAGTGGTAATCCACTCTCGATGCGGCTCCCTGCTCCAACGTTGTCTTCTATCCAGCGACGGATGATCTATCCAGCGACGGGTGATCAGTGGTCTGGTCCAGAGATGAGAAGATCCATCCGTCCAGAGCGCAGCAGGCAAGCTCCTCTCTTCGCTGGACTCAGCCCAGCGGAATGACGCGCTGGAGCTTTGACATTTCTTATATAGGGGAAGCGGCCACCCGTCACGTGACCCCGCACCCTCGTACGTCACTGGGAAAGACCAGGGGTCCTGCCCAGGGGACATGTATCAATGCAAATAAAAGTTTTAAAAACTGCAGTTTTTTCGGGAGCATTGATTTTAATAATGCTTAAAGTGAAACAATGAAAGTGAAATATTCCTTTAAATTTCGTACCTGGGGTGTGTGTATAGTATGCCTGTAAAGTAGGGCATGTTTCCCGTGATTAGAACTGTCCCTGCACAAAATGTAATTTCTAAAGGAAAAAAAGTAATTTAACCACTTAACGACCCGCCCATAGACAAAAGACGTCTACAGGGCGGTTCGTTAACTCTGGGAGGACGTCCATGGACATCCTCCCAGAATCATGCACACGGGAGTGTCCGTGACCGGCGGGTCTAGAGGACCCGGCGCATCACGGATTGCGGTAAATTGCCGCTGATAGCGACCGTTTACCACGTGATCGCTCCGTCCAATGACGGAGCGATCACATGTAAACTGATACTCTGATCGGTACAGTGTAGGGGGGAGAGCGGGTGTCAGCAGCGCTGTGGGCTGGATCTGTGACAATTGCAGTCACAGATCCAGCCATCCCTGCAATACCCTGTGCAATACTCTTCCTTCCCTGCAATACCCCCTGCAATACTGTACAATACTCCTGCCAATACTCTGCAATACCCCTGCAAATACTGTGCAATACCCCTGCCAGTACTTTGCAATACCCCTGCCAGTACTCTGCAAAACCCCTGCCAGTACTCTGCAATACCCCTGCCAGTACTCTGCAATACCCCTGCCAGTACTCTGCAATACCCCGGCCAATACTTTGCAATACCCCGGCCAATACTCTGCAATACCCGACCAATACTCTGCAATACCCGACCAATACTCTGCAATACCCGACCAATACTCTGCAATACCCGACCAATACTCTGAAATACCCGACCAATACTCTGCAATACCCGGCCAATACTCTGCAATACCCGGCCAATACTCTGTAATACCTGGCCAATACTCTGCAATACCCAGAAAATACTCTGCAATACCCAGAAAATACTCTGGAAAAAAATGTGTTTTAACCACTTCCCGCCCGCCGGCCGTCATATGACGTCCTTGAATTTGTGCAGGGATATCTGAATGATGCATGCAGCTACAGACATCATTCAGATATCATCTTTTTCAGCCAGCGATTCTCTACACCATAAGAATGATCATGGCGGCTGTTCCACCTCTTGATCGTTATTATGGGAGGCGAAAGGGGACATCCCCCCTCCCGTCGCCCTCCGGTGCTTCTTCCGACTCACCGTTACGATCGAAGCCAGGATCTTTTTTTTTTTTATTTCAGGCTTCCCAGCCTAGAGGTGAGATGTGGGGTCTTATTGAGCCCATATCTCACTGTAAAGAGGACCTGTCATGCTATATTCCTATTACAAGGAATGTTTGCATTCCTTGTAATAGAAATAAAAGTGATCAAAACATTTATTTTTGGGGAAAAACATGTCAAACTAAAATAAATAAAGTAAAATGAACAATACATTTTTTTTAAAGCGCCCCTATTCCCGTGTGTTTGTATACAGAAGCAAACGCACACGTAAGTCCCGCCCACATATGAAAACGGTGTTCAAACCACACATGTGAGGTATCGCTGCAAACGTTAGGCCTCGTATACACGATAGGTTAACCAGAGGACAACGGTCTGAAGGACCGTTTTCATTGGTCCAAACCGATCGTGTGTAGGCCCCATAGGTTAAATAACCTTAGGTTAAAAAAATGGCAACTTGCTTTAAAATTTAACCGATGGATTGCTAACCGATAGGTCAACACCGATCGTTAGTACGTACAACCATCTGTTAAAAATCCACGCATGCTCAGAATCAAGTGATCAAGTGATCACTGATGGTGTGTACGCACGACGGACCATCAGTCAGCTTCATGGGTGTACAAAGCCTTAGAGTGAGAGCAATAATTTTGGCCCTAGACCTCTTCTAGGTCTTCTAGGTAAAGCGTCACCTATGGGGATTTTTAAGTAGCGAAATTTGGCACCATTCCACAAGCGTGTGCAGTTTTGAAGGGTGACATGTTGGGTATCTATTTACTTGGCGTAACTTCATCTTTCACATTATGCAAAAACATTGGGCTAACTTTAATGTCTTTTTAAAAAAAAAGCACAAAACAGTTTTATTTCCAAAAAAAAAACGCGTTAGAAAAATTGCTGTGCAAATACCGTGCGTGATAAAAAGTTGTAACGACCGCCATTGCATTCTCTAGGGTCTTTGCTAAAAAAAAAAATATATATATATATATATATATATATATATATATATATATATATATATATAGCCAAATTAACACATACATCGGCGTATGTTTAAGCTGGCGTAGCGCAGCTCATTTGAGCTACGTCGACGTAAAATAGAGAGGCAAGGCCAGTATTCACAAAGCACTTGCTCCCTAAGTTACGTCGGCGTAGCGCAAATGGCCCAGCGTAACCCCGCCTAATTCAAATAGGTGAACGTCACCTACACCCAGCCCCATTCACGTACGCTTACGCAAACGACGTAAAATACAACGGCTGTTCCGTCGTCCATACCTTGCATGGGCTGCGCCATCTTTTTGGTGGTTTATCTTTACGCCGGCGTATGTCTTACGTAAACGGCGTATCTTACTGCGACGGGCATACGTACGTTCGTGAATCTGCGTATCTTGCTCATTTACATATTCGACCCGTAAATCCACGTACACGCCCCTAGCGGCCAGCGTAAATATGCACATAATATACGACGGCGTAGGAGACTTACGAATTCCCGAACGTACGCGCGGTCGACGCAGTGAAGTTACGACGTTTATGTTATGGTTTGCGCGGCGTAAAGTTGCCCTGCTATATGAGGGGCAACCAATGTTAAGTATGGCCGTCGTTCCCGCGTCCAAATTTAAAAATGTATGTTGTTTGCGTAAGTCGTCCGTGAATGGGGCTGGACGCTATTTACGTTCACGTCGAAACCAATGACGTCCTTGCGACATCATTTGGAGCAATGCACCCTGCGATATTTTCCAGACGGCGCATGCGCAGTACGTTCGGCGCTGGAACATGCTTAATTTAAATGCTCCACGCCCCCTACCCGGATAATTTGAATTACGCGGGCTTGCGCCGGGTGATTTACGCTACGCCGCCGCCGCAACTTTACAGGCAAGTGCTTTGTGAATAAAGCACTTGCCTGTAAAACTTGCGGCGGCGTAACGTAAATGACATACGTTACGCCGCCGCACAGATACGCCGGATATATGAGAATCTGGCCCATTGTTCACAGGATTGAGAGAGCTTATAAAAAATAGATCTCTGACTTCAAGCGGGATGTGGGTGCACGCTTTGAGGACCTGGATGCCACCACAGACAGCCTCAGCAACTCAGCAGATGCATGACAAGATTCTTAACACCCATACCGTCATGCTGCAACAGCTAGCGTACCAACAGAACGACATTGAAAATGGTAATCGAGTCTGTGGACACCAAACAACTGCCTGTAGCTGTGACCGCCATTTTTAACCAACTGCTGCAACGCCCTAAGGATGACCCAATAGAGCTGGACTGTGTTCACAGAACCTCAGGTCCGCGGGCCCAGGATCCCTCCTTTGTCCGAGACACCTTGTGCCGAGTTCATTTTTATAAGATCAAGGAAGCCATCATGAGAGCTGCTAGCTCGCAGGACACCATACTATTCAATGACACCCCCGTGATGCTCCTTCCAGACCTGACGCGTCAGACCCTGGCGATGAGAAAAGCATTGAAGCCGCTTACCCAACTTCTACAATCTAAACCAGGGGTGGGGAACCTGCGGCCCGCGGGCTGCTTGCGGCCCGCAAAATCATTCCATCCGGCCCCCCATGGGTTTGTAAAACAGCACCGCCGATTGTCACTATGGAGCGGAGTAAATGTATTGCTAAACACACTGACAATGAATGAATGATCATGGCGATCATTCATTCATTGTCAGTGTGTTTAGCAATACATTTACTCCTCTCCTGCGGCCCGCCCCTGTTAGCCAGCGCAAGCCTCCAGCCAATAGGATGATTGCATCTGCAGCTGATGAGCTGCTCCCCTTGGTTTGCAGCCCCGCCCGGCGGCGGCGCCCATCCTGGCGGGGCGTGACGTCACTCATGGCGGGCAGGGATTACCATTCATGGCTGGCTGGGATGGCACTGATGGGAGGAGCATAGAGAGGACGAGCCAGCGCCACCGACGAGGAACTATTTCTACAGCAGCAAGTAAGCCATGCTGACGGCATCATGACATACGGCGGATTTTTTTTAATATGCAGCATAGCGGTGGGGGGAGGGGGGGTAAATGTCCTGCACAGTGCACAGGACATTAATACATAAGTTACCATGACCAGTGCAGGACATTTAAAAAAAAAATCACAATGTCATTAGGGGAAAGTTCTTATCTTTATTCAGCAGTTCTGAGTCCCCACAATCTAATCTCCCCACGTCCTCTTCTATACAGATACCCTGGCTGAGTAATGTAATTGCCGAGAACCTCTGCACAAGGATTACTCCGCCTGAGCCCGAAAATCATCAAATAGTCCCTGCAGAGTAATCCTTGTGCTGCTGATCCAGGCAATTACATTACTCAGTGTATCTGTATAGAAGAGGACATTGGGGCTCAGATTAAATTGTCCGAACTGCTGTATAAGGATAAGAACTTTCCCCTACCAACTTTAACTACTAGTGTTCCTCCACCAGCTAAGCCACAGTACAGTTTGAATCATGTGTCCGGGTTGAAGGCGGAAGGAGAACCGGACACATGATTCAAATCCCGTACTGTCCGGGTCAATCCCGTACAGGTGGCAACCCTAGGTAAATGTCCTGCACTGGTCAATGATCATGGTAACTCATGTATTAATGTCCTGCACAGTGCAGGGTGCTGTGTAATGTAAAGGGGTCTAGTGATGCAGGGTGCTGTGTAGTGTAAAGGGTCCAGTGATGCAGGGTGCTGTGTAATGTAAAGGGTCCCTAGATACAGGGTGCTGTGTAATGTAAAGGGGTCCAGTGATGCAGGGTGCTGTGTAATATAAAGGGGTCCAGTGATGCAGGGTGCTGTGTAATATAAAGGGGTCCAGTGATGCAGGGTGCTGTGTAATGTAAAGGGGTCCAGTGATGCAGGGTGCTGTGTAATATAAAGGGGTCCAGTGATGCAGGGTGCTGTGTAATATAAAGGGGTCCAGTGATGCAGGGTGCTGTGTAATGTAAAGGGGTCAAGTGATGCAGGGTGCTGTGTAATGTAAAGGGGTCCAGAGGTGCAAGGTGCTGTGTAATGTAAAGAGGTCCAGTGATGCAGGGTGCTGTGTAATGTAAAGGGGTCCAGTGATGCAGGGTGCTGTGTAATGTAAAGGGGTCCAGTGATGCAGGGTGCTGTGTAATGTAAAGGGGTCCAGTGATGCAGGGTGCTGTGTAATGTAAAGGGGTCCAGAGGTGCAAGGTCCTGTGTAATGTAAAGGGGTCCAGAGGTGCAAGGTGTTGTGTAATGTAAAGGGGTCCAGTGATGCAGGGTGCTGTGTAATGTAAAGGGGTCCAGAGGTGCAAGGTGCTGTGTAATGTAAAGGGGTCCAGAGGTGCAAGGTGCTGTGTAATGTAAAGGGGTCCAGTGATGCAGGGTGCTGTGTAATGTAAAGGGGTCCAGAGGTGCAAGGTGCTGTGTAATGTAAAGGGGTCCAGTGATTCAGGGTGCTGTGTAATGTAAAGGGGTCCAGTGATGCAGGGGGGGGCACGTTTAATCCCCGCTAGCGGTCGAAGAAAGGGTTAAATGCGACTGTGTATCGCTGCTGCCGAAGCGCCCCCCCCCCCCCCCTGAAAAAATGTTTGACCAAACATAACAGGCTAATTTTTAAGTTGATCATTTTGTACGGCCCTCGAATGATGTTACAAAAATCCAAATGGCCTTGGCAGAAAAAAGGTTCCCCACCCCTGATCTAAACAGATGAAATACCAATGGAGATTCCCATTCCACCTGCAAGTGCACCATGAGGGCAAGACCGCCATCTTTCGCACGCTTGGAGACCTGCCAACTTTCCTCAGTACACTGGAACTTCCACAGGTGTCTCTCCCAGACTGGCCATTCACTCCAACTACTCCTGGCCTGCCTTTTGCCTCTTCGTGGCAGACACAGAGCCGCAAGCGCAATCCCAAGCCTCTGCCTCACTGGGACTCCGAGGACTGAACGCGCCCTGATTGAATCAGATGCATCACTTGTTTTGCCTTTACAGGGGTTCCCCCCTGAGACGACACAGGGTTAAAGCCGACACTGTTCTAGTGCGGTTTGCCCCCCCCCCCTGTGCCTGGGTTACTTTCACAAGTTTTAATTTTTTTATTTTTTTATTTAGGGGCTTAGCCTGATACTCTCCCCAGTTTATGTCCCTTTTCTGGGGTTCACCCTCCTCGAACCCTGGACTGTTATCATATTGTTGTCTATGTTAACCTCTTGGTTCTTTTTACAGGTTATTTGGGCTCTATGGCCCAGGCCGGGGGCCACCTGCCAAGCGTTCACAAGTATTTTCCCTTTATAACCCCGGGGAGCTTGCTCCTACTTTGCGGCTTCATCCCCGCTGGTGCTTCTCATATTGTATTTGCACTTAGTTGTATTATGTGCCTTCCTGATTATTTTGTTTCCTATCACATGTTTTTGACCAATTTTTTGCACCAATGTTTTTTGTGTCATATATGCTGAATATTGGTTTTGTTTCTTGGTTGTTTTTCCGTGAAGCTGGGGTCCAGGGGACTACCCTGCCCAGTGAATTTCCACCACACCCCCCCTCAGTGGGGTTTTTCTTTTTTACAGTGTCATGATGGAAACTGTTTGGTATGTGGCTGTATGCCATACTGTAAGTTTTTTCTTTCTCTTACTTGCAGTTTTTTTGGAGCTACCTAGTGGCCTTTTTTGTTATTGCTAATTTTTTTTATATATTTGTTATGTTGGTCTCCCTCCTCGCTGCCCCTCCTTGATTACTTTGTACTATCTTTATGTGTTGATGAGGGTGGTGGGGACAGTGACCATAATCAGACCAAGTCTCTATATGTTTTTTGGATCTTATCCTCTCTCGGGGGTCCCTGCTTCATCATTGGTAGAGATCTCAATGTCGTCATGTCCCCGTGTTCGGACACATCCTCGGGTAATTCCTCTGTTCCACACTCTACACTGAAACGCATCAAAGCTCTTCTACACTCCTCCCATCTGGTGGCAAGCACTTAGCACGGGTCCTGCATCCTATGCCACCCCGAGACTCCATTCCTTTTATTACACACCCGGATCGCACTAAATCGTTCAACATGTCTGTTATATCCTCTGCCTTCCAGGAATACTATTCCCGACTCTATAACTTACAGCCTCCTAACCCGACCATGCGCAACGCCCCACCGGGTGATGACATGCAAGATTTTGTTATTGAGACGGCATTGCCCCCCATCGACGCATCGGATGTGGTTAAACTAGATAAACCCTTAGGCCCCATACTCACGAGCAAACATGTCTGCTGAAACTGGCCCGCAGGCCAGTTTCAGCAGACATGTTTGGTCGTGTGTGGGCGCGAGCGGGCCGAATTCCAGCAAACATTTGCCCGCCGGGCCTTTTCCCAGCAGACAAATATTCCTGGACTTGTTTTAAAACAGCCCGCTGGAATTCAGCCCGCTCGGACATGTACGGTCGTCAGTACAGACCTACCGTACATGTCCAGCCGCCCGCCGTGCCTCGCATGCGTCGAATGACTTCGACGCATGCGTGGAAGCATTTTAAAGGCGGGCCGCCCACGTCGCCGCGTCATTGTCGCGGCGACACCGCGTCATCGACGCGGCGACACCGCGGACACGCCCCGCGTATTGTTTACGCGCGGACTTCTGTACGATGGTGTGTACAACCATCGTACAGAAGCCCTCTGGCAGACATGTATGGTGAAAACGGTCCGACGGACCGCTTTCACCATACATGTTTGTCCGTGTGTACCCGGCCTCACACACGATCATTTTTCGGCATGAAAAAAAATTCGTTTTTAAAAACTGTCATTTAAAATGATCGTGTGTGGGCTTCACATCATTTTTCGTGTTCTGAAAAACGACTGCATTTTTTAACGACGTTTTAAACAATGTCGTTTTTTCGGGTTGTAAAAAATGATCGTGTGTGGGCTAAAACGACGTTAAAAACCCGCGCATGCTCAGAAGCAAGTTATGAGACGGGAGCGCTCGTTCTGGTAAAACTACCGTTCATAATGGAGTAAGCACATTCATCACGCTGTAACAGACAGAAAAGCGCAAATTGTCTTTTACTAACACGGAATCAGCTAAAGCAGCCCAAAGGGTGGCGTCATCCGCATTGAATTTCCCCTTTATAGTGCCGTTGTACTACAAGTTATCTCTGTATGCCGACGATCTCCTGGTCTACATACAAGACCCCCATATCTTTTTGCCATCCCTATTTGCGGAATTCCACCGCTTTGGCTCATTTAGCAACTTTAAACTCAACATATCGAAGACTGAGGCCCTCAACATCTCCCTCCCCTCCGCCACGATTGCTACTCTCAAAGCAAATTTCTCTTTTCAGTGGCAGGCAAAAGGGGTTTCGTACCTTGGGGTCATTATTCCCTCTAACCTTTCCAATCTTTTCCCTTTAAATTATATCCCCTTGCTTTCGGAAAGATCTGGAGGAGGAGTGGGGAGGGTCTTCTTTGCCGTGGCTCGGACGAATCAGTACCCTAAAGATGGACACTCTGCCCAAACTTTTGTATCTCCTCCAAACGGTCCCCATCATAGTCCCCAAATCCTTCTTTACCTCCCTACGCTCCCTCGCTATTAGATTCCTCCGGGGGTTGCCTAGGGTGAAGTATACCCTACTCACCCACCCAAAACTGCAGGGCGGAGCGGGCATCCCTGACTTCGAGACATATTACAAGGCCACCCACGTAGCGCGTGTCCTGGAATGGTTCCCGCACCCTTTTCTAAAGGCCTCTGTCGCCATGGAGCAGGACTTGGCGCCCGTGGATCTTCGAGCACTGCTATGGGGATATAAGACTGATCTGGCGCACATGCCCCCTTCCTCCCCGCTAACACTAGCCTCTCTTAGACTTTGGTATAACAGGGGGTTATGTTCCATTCTTTCCTGTGATCCTTCCCCGTTGTCTCCCCTATTTTGATTACCCCTCCTTCCCTCAGAGTGTAGGGGCTCCAATCATAGGCCCCTTTAAATGGCCTGATTGGCCCCAAGAGCACTACTTTGTGCACCCAACACGAGGGACACTGGTGACACCGGCAGGCTCCCACGACTGGTTCACTGCCCTACATTTATCCACATTCCCGAAGCACTTGCATTCTTCCTCCCACATACAACGTCCCAGGACTGAGTCTGAACGGCTGTGCTCCCTCTCGGAGACTCCCAGACACCTGCTCTCGTCCACATTTAGCCTCCTTCAGGCTCTCACACATACTGAGCTACCCTCTTACACCAGGATGTGGTCTGCAGATGTGGGTGAGGACATCCCACAACCACAATGGCAGACTTTGTTTCACTTCACTCACAAGTCCACGATTTCCTGCTATTCGCAGGAGAAAAACTACAAGATTTTGTCAAGATGGTACAGGGTCCCCTACACGTTGCACAAAATCTTTCCATCCACCCCGGCGACAGGGACTTACCTACATGTCTGGTGGGAATGTGAGAGGATCCGTCCCTTCTGGACTCAGGTATTTGAATGTTACAACAAAACTTATGATGAATTATTGACCCCCACTCCTAAGATTGCTCTTCTCTCCATACTGCCAGGATTGATTACATTGCAGAAGCGGTGTCTCCTCTGTTTTTTTATGTCTTCAGCTAGACAGCTCATACCATTCTATTGGAAATCGACCACCATTCCTCCCTTGTCACATTGGGTTTCGATTATATACAACACTATGAGAATGGAGGAGATGTTGGCCCTTGATAACGACTCCTTTGATAACCATAAACTACTGTGGCTCATCTGGCTCCGCTTCTCCTCCTCTGATACTCTAGCGAATATGTTGTCAACCCCCGACATGATCATTCCTGCATGTCCCATTGCTCTAGGACAGGCTGGGTTTACTCCAGGGTCTCCCTTCCTCCGTACGCCCTTTATTATCTTTCTTTGATTGTCTTCTCAGCGGCTCATACACTTCTTTCCGTTCCCCTCTCGCTTACTTCCCTTTCCTCTTTTTTTATCCTCCCTCCGTTCCCCTCTTTCCCTTCTTTTCCCACCTCCTCCCCCTGTAGATTTTAGACATCCCATTTTCATTCTCTCTTTTTTGTGTGTGTGTGTTGTTTTGTTTTTATTTTGTGTCAAAATCTTGGTTGCAATCTTGCTAAGATCAAAAGAGGCTCTTGTAGTCGTATCTAATATATGTTTCATGTTACAGTTCCTGATATTTGTATTGTTTTATATGTTGATGAGAGTCCTGATGCGGGCGATAGCCATTTGGCTAACTCTTTACACAAGTGTACCTATGATTACTTTGAGATTGTGACTTCTCATGTTGTTATATGTATAATATGCTAACATTTTAATAAATATATTTTCAACCCTAAAATGAGTGGGGGAAGGGGACGATAAATATGTAATTTACCGGCCCCTTCCCTTTCTTAATGAACACAGTTAAATGCTCGGTACAATGTGTTTGAGCTTCAGAGTGCACACCCTAATGCAATAGGCTAGACACCTATGATGGCTCTTATATCGACTCCATGGAATGTATATGTTGTAGTGGTTAATTACCCAAACCTTATGTACAATAAACATGGTGACTTGCTGACGCCACTTTTTTCCCTGAACACTTTCCTACACCATCCCCTTTCCCACATAGACAGGTTGGTGTTCAGCCTGCCACAAATATTACACTCTGCCCAATCTCTATGTGATCCCAGTAACGTGGGGATCCACCAAAACATTCCATTCAATCTACATCCAATCAGGTAGGGCTGTGCTCTACATAAGACATTCTTAACGAGGGATCTACCAGAGATGGCTGGGTACTCCTTGGGTTGTGGCTGATTTGACCTCCCATTGGATGGTGGCTGCATAGTTCCAGGACCAATGCAGCATGACACCAATCCACATTACAGCAGCACTCAGACTGAAGTGGGAGTGGCAGGACTACGAGCCAATCGGGTGTGCTGTGTACAAATGTGTTAACAAGGCGTATGTTCATAGGAGAGAGCAGAGAGATGAGCTCATCAGTCTCTTGCTGTTATTTTATGGTCTGGTCACAACACTTGACCCTCAGCATACTTCATTTAAGTCCCGCTTCCTTGCTCTCATTTGTATAAATAAAATGGATGAAAAAGCTAAAAACATAGTAACAAATGATGAAACTGGTTATATTTTCCTCTATTGGCTAATAAAAAGATGCCAAAGCTCAAAAACACTTTAAAAACACTGTACAAAAATGCCCCCAAAAATGGGATACTCAGGTGTGAATGCAGCCTAGGAGTGATAGAGATGTGACAATGCATGCTGCAAATGGTCTTCCAGCTACAGTAGTAGGAGTGCGAGTTCTCCACCAGAATGCAATCCCCAGGCACATTACAAGTCATGCTTCCTATAGAGCTGTCAGCGCACAGACGCACAATTAGTATAACTTTTAGCACCAGACAGTTAAAATATCAGTGACAATGTCTGCATTAAGGGGTAAATATTATCTACACAAATTTGTCAGGACGTCAAAAAAACCGTTCTCTTTGTTCACACAAATACGACAAGGCACCTGCGACTCTTTCGCCCTCTCTAAATCGTTCTGTGCAAAGAGAATTTGACCTCCACATCACACATTTGTATGATAGATAGATTGCGCACCATCTGCACTGGGGGGATTTGATATACACACTCAGCGTGGCAGGGCACCTGTGAAATACGACAAGGCAACTGCGAATCTCTCGGTTTGCTCTCTTTAAATCGTTCTGACTCTTCACCTTCGCTTACCACACTGTTCCCAGATAAGGAAACTGTGCCAATCCCTCCTCATACAGACAATCGTCACATTCAAGGTAACATAGAACACAGAACATAGGACACAACAGAACATATATTTAACATCACAGCAAAGCAATGCAAGCCGACGGGTTCGCTTTTTTCTTTAAAAAAAGTTTTGGACAAGAATAAATACCATCTTTGCAAAGGCTAGGAATTTGCAGACGTAGCTGTATGGAAACAGAGGGTGTCTAAATTGAAATCAACACAATGCATGGTTTAGGGGTTCATGACGCCCCATTCAATGTTAGACTGTCCCTCAATTCTCAGCCAGCTTCTTGCGGATCAGCGCAGTCCTGCCTCAAGTCCAAAATAAACACGTTGAGCGCCAATTGTTAAAGATCGATTTCCCTTCAAAACAGGAGAAGCTTGCAATGATTTGCTGGCCCAGTCTGTTGAAACAAGAAGAGAGACACACACAGACACAGCTCTCTTTGCTTTAGAATGGAGAAAGGGCCGAGCTCCAGCCAGGCATCAGTTTTAATAGCCTCATGACATCACAAATACATGCATTTGATTGGTTCACATTAAACAGAAACACCCACCGATCCCTCCCATTCACCCTGTGACGTCTGTAGCACATGGCATATTATAAAGCCCAGCAGCCATCTTTATTTCAGACGGTAATATGAGCAAGGGAAAGAGCTTGTCCAGGAGCAAGGGGGCAGGGAATGAAAGTCCTTATTTGGAAAACAGTTCTGCTTTTCACGAGACACCAAATCCCTTTGCAAAAAAGGGAAGAGATTGCGCTAAATAAATGATATGTGAACATAAATGGTGAAAAAAAGTTCAAAGTAAGTGGTCAGTCCCGCCACAAAGGCAAATTTGTATCAACAATCTCCCAGGTGATAAACTCAATCCACAAAGGAAAAGTGCTTGACAGAAAAGGTCCTCCACCAACGATATAAAAGCCTCTTACCGGATGAAATTGATCTCCAAGTTATGAGATCAAATAACGCATGGTAAGAGACAAAGATGGATGATATCCCATAGACAGCCACAGCGCTGGAATCCTGATAACTGTGTCCTTACATTAGGTACATGCTCTCGATAGGTCATCCGGGGGTATGCAAAACAGAAAGGACTCACATAGCGTAAAACTGTCTTATTTAATGATAAAATCAAGGAAAATTGCACTTACATAGATCAGCAAGTGTGAAGCATATAAAAACAAGCCGGCCAGCTTGATACACAGCCCGTATCCAGGTAGAAGATGCGCGGTGACGTCAGAACGCCGCCTCCCTACGTTTCGTCACGACAGGACTTGGTCACGGGATCCCTTTGGTGGGCTGAAGACAGGAAGGGGGATGGGAGAACATTTGCTGGTTTCAAAATAGGTTTGTCCTTCAATTTCAATGCTGTGTTCTTTTGACTTTAAAAACCATCATATATCATTCCTGATATAAACTCTTTAAGGAAAATAAACCTTTGTTGTGATACATATATTTATAATTAATAATAAAAACAATATAACTTCTAATAACTAAAATTAAACTTAACTCAAAAATAGGCATATTATAGAAATCTATCACACTACTGGATTGTTAGGATTTAGGTTAGGGTTGCCACCTGTCTGGGATTCACCCAGGCAGTTCTGGTTTTGAATCATGTGTCTGGGTTTCAGGCAGACTGAAACCCGGACAAATTATTCAGACTGGGCTGTGGCTCCCCATGTAACCAAGATAGTCACACACATCTGTTGCTGTCCGGGGGCTGCTGGTGGCAGTCTGGGGGCAGGTTCGGCATCACTGGGGGGGCAGGGCAATGATGTCAGCAAGAGCAATTTGGCTGCACCCAGTGTTTGCTGCAGCAGGCTATGGGCGCCGCAATACTACTCTCCTTGGGGCACCCAAAGGTGTCCCAGGCCACTAAAGTGTTTGGGTTTTGTTTGAAGAAAAAGTGGCACCCCTAATTTAGGTGGGTAGCCAGTGTGGGGTAAAACCACAGCTCAGCCACCCCCATGGACAAGCAAGTAAAAGAGCCCTAAGAAGTGGAGGATGGAGTATAGAAATGGTTGGGCAGAGATATCTGTCAGCTGGAGGGAGAGGTGTATATACTGGCCCTGGAGCTCCAGCACTGCAGCAGCATACACAGCGGGAGCACCTGAAGCCGCCCTCAGCAGCTGCTGTCATGTGATGTAAATATAGAGAGCCAATTGCTAGGCGATCGGCTCTCCTCTCCTCACACGGAAGTTCGCTGCAGCTGGCCGGTGATCAGTGATTATGAGCTGTTTTTTTTACAGCTTTTTACACACTGATCACCAGCCTAGTGTCCCCACACAATGTCCCCCAAAATAGTGTCCCCAAAACACTGTCCCCACACAGTAAAAACACCTGTCCCCCACATATGTCCCAATGATCATCTGTGTACATCTTTCCGTGATCACACCAAACAATTATTATACACTTAACACACTTTGGTTTAAATGTATGGCAAAATTAGATTGTATTGGATTTCTTGTAAAACAGAAAGTAGAACATTTTCGCTCTTTTTTCTGCTTCTTTAGCAAAAAATAAAAAACGGAGTCATGAATAAATACCACCAAAAGAAAGCTCTATTTGTGTGAACAAAATTAGAAACATGTCATTTGGGTACAGTGTTGCATGACCGCGCAATTGTCATTGAAAATGCAAGGGGAAAATATTTTTCTAGGTTATGTAAATTTATGGTTGAAGTACATTGTATTATGGTTGCACACTAGCGCCTTCCTTTCGTTTATTGATGCACAGCATCCTTGCCCACCTTTTCTCTGCAGACTCAGCGGGCATAGAGGAAGGTGACCCATCATACATGGGAACAAAGGAGACCATGAAAGTGTTTCAGCCACTATGGCCCAGATTCTCATACATTTACGTTGCTCCTGGGCAGTGTAACGTATGTGATTTACGTTACACCGCCGCAGGTTTACAGGTTTACAGCCTGATTCTCAGAACACTTACCTGTAAACTTGCGGCGGTGTATCGTTAAATCGCTCGGCGCAAGCCCGCCCAATTCAAATGGGGCGGGCACCATTTAAATTAGGCGCGCTCCCGCGCCGAGCGTACTGCGCATGCTCCGTCGGGTAAATTACCCGACGTGCATTGCGCTAAATGACGTCGCCCCGACGTCATTTGCTTAGACGTTTACGTAAATGGCGTCCAGCGCCATTCACGGACATTTTACGCAAACGACGTATTTTTTTTAAAATTCAACGCGGGAACGACGGCCATACTTAACATTGGTTGCCCCTCCTAATAGCAGGGGCAACCTTACGCGTCGCGTACGCTACGGAAACTACGTAAATTCTCAGCGTCGACCGCGCGTATGTTCGGGAATCTCGCGTAATTACCTCATTTGCATAGACGACGGGGAAAACGACGATGCGACACCTAGCGGCGGGAAAAAAATTGCTTTTAAGATCTGACAGCGTAAGAGCCTTACGCCTGTCAGATCTAATGGGTATCTATGCGTAACTGATTCTAAGAATCAGTCGCATAGATACCCGGGGCCAGATGAGGAGTTACGACGGCGCAAATGGTGTTGCGCCGTCGTAACGCCTTTGACAATCTGGGCCTATATATCTATCAATATCCACACTACTTACCCATTGAGTCTTCTGTCTTCTGGGTTGGGCGAATTCCATGGAAACATCCAGCGGCGTCATTAATGCAGCCACGTAGGAAAGCCCCAACCCTCCTTAATCTTGTGGTCATCTTGGATGGGGAATCTTCCAGCTGGTCAATGATCCCCCCTTCCATAGATGTCTGTTTATCTTTGGTGTTAAGATGATAAACAGCTCTTTTGCGTTGAAAGAATCTCATTGTGAAGAACACTGAATCACACTTAAAGCGTGTCAGGATAAAATCACAAAGAAATCTATTAGAATGAAATCGCAAGAATGAAATCGCAATCAAACAATCACCAGAGAAGAAACAGGTCTGCACTGTACAGTGGCCACTTTGCTTCGGGCAGGATTCTGCTCTGCATCGGTTTATATTGGCTCAGGTGATGATATTATCACAGCTGTTCTTTTTTTTTCTAACTGACATTTTTTTCTTAAAGGGACTCTGCCCTAATTGATTAGCTTTGTGAATTCTGCCTGTACACTCAGTATACACATCTAATACACTATCAGGAATTTGGGGCCAAATTCCCAAAAACTTAGCCTAACTTAAATTTCAGCAGTTAAGTTACACTGACTTAAAATTTCTACCTAAGTGCCTGATCCACAAAGCACTTACCTAGAAATTACACGCCGTGTAACTTAAGTGCCTCCGTCGCAAGGCGGTCCTCCTCTCCGGGGGGCGTTTAAAATTTAAATGAGGCGCGCTCCCGCGCCGGCCGTACTGCGCATGCGTGTGACGTAATTTTCCCGACGTGCAGCGCGCGAACATAATTTACGCCGGGCTTTGTGGATTGTGACGGGACACTAAAGTTGCGACGGGTGAAAAAAAATATACGCGCCGGAAAAACAAATAATTATAAAAAAAATTGACAGCGTCGCTCGGCATGCATTCCTGAGAGGGAGAACTCCATGCCAATTTTCAAAGAAAAAACCGGCATGGGTTCCCCCCCCCAGGAGCATACCAGGCCCTTAGGTCTGGTATGGGTTGTAAGGAGACCCCCCCCTACGGCGAAAAATCGATGTAGGGGGTCCCCCTACAATCCATACCAGACCCGTATCCAAAGCACGCTACCCGGCCGGTCAGGAAGGGAGTGGGGACGAGCGAGCGCCCCCCCCCCCCTCCTGAGCCGTGCCAGGCCGCATGCCCTCAACATGGGGGGGTTGGGTGCTCTGGGGCAGGGGGGCGCACTGCGGGCCCCCCCACCCCAGAGCACCCTGTCCCCATGTTGATGAGGACAGGACCTCTTCCCGACAACCCTTGCCGTTGGTTGTCGGGGTCTGCGGGCGGGGGCTTATCGGAATCTGGGAGTCCCCTCAAATAAGGGGGCCCCCAGATACCGGCCCCCCACCCTAAGTGAATGGATATGGGGTACATCGTACCCCTACCCATTCACCTGGAGGCAAAAAGTTAAAGTTATTAAACACACAACACAAGGGTTTTTAAAATAATTTATTAATCTGCTCCGGAGGCCCCCCCTGTCTTCTTTATTAGCTCTAATACCAGGGGGGGCTTTTTCTTCCACTCTCCGGGGGTCTTCTCCGCTCTCCGGGGGGGGTTTCTTCTTCCGCTCTCCGGGGGGGTCTTCTCCGCTCTCCACGTGGGTACCTACCGGAGCATGATGGGACGGTGATGCCTATATAAATGGGATGCAAGGCGCGCTTCCATCATTGCAGTGACAACAGGCGACGAGTCAACATCGGAAGAGGGGAGAAGAAGAACCTGACGTCACAGAAGACCGCGCTGGCTGCCTGTTAGTAATTGAGCTAACACACAAAGATAGCAGGCAGCCAGCGCTGAAGAAGAAGGCACCGGACAGCTGCAGAAGAACCGGGGTGCGCCGAGTCAACAGCGGAGAGCGGCGAAGATAGAAGAAGACCCCCGGAGAGCGGAGAAGACCCCCCCCCCCCCCGGAGAGCGGAAGAAGAAACCCCCCCCCGGAGAGCGGAAAAGACCCCCGGAGAGTGGAAGAAGAAGCCCCCCCTGGTATTAGAGCTAATAAAGAAGACAGGGGGGGCCTCCGGAGCAGACTAATAAATTATTTTAAAAACCCTTGTGTTGTGTGTTTAATAACTTTAACTTTTTGCCTCCAGGTGAATGGGTAGGGGTACGATGTACCCCATATCCATTCACTTAGGGTGGGGGGCCGGTATCTGGGGGCCCCCTTATTTGAGGGGACTCCCAGATTCCGATAAGCCCCCGCCCGCAGACCCCGACAACCAACGGCAAGGGTTGTCGGGAAGAGGTCCTGTCCTCATCAACATGGGGACAGGGTGCTCTGGGGTGGGGGGGCCCGCAGTGCGCCCCCCTGCCCCAGAGCACCCAACCCCCCCATGTTGAGGGCATGCGCCCTGGCACGGCTCAGGAGGGGGGGGCGCTCGCTCGTCCCCACTCCCATTCCTGACCGGCCGGGTAGCGTGCTTTGGATACGGGTCTGGTATGGATTGTAGGGGGACCCCCTACGTCGAATTTTCGGCGTGGGGGGGTCTCCTTACAACCCATACCAGACCTAAGGGCCTGGTATGCTCCTGGGGGGGGAACCCATGCCGGTTTTGATTTTACAAATTGCCGTGGAGTTCTCCCTCAGGAATGCATACCAAATGCCGTCGCTTGAATGGGCCTTTACAAGGTGTGACTAATTTTACACATTGTAAAACCAGCCCTAGTTTTGCGCAAGCAAATCGGAACTTACGCAGAAATCACAATGCTGAAAAGCGTTGTGGATCTGCTTAAGTCCTCATTTGCATACTCAAAGCGGCATTTCAATGAGAAATGCCCCCATCGGCGGATGCGGTACTGCATCCTAAGATCTGACCGTGTAAGTGTCTTACACATGTCAGATTTTCTGCCTAACTTTGGAAAAAGCCTTTTGAGGATCGTTTCCAAAGTTAGGCACAGACTGAACAGCAGTTCCGCTTGCGTATCTCTTTTAGGAATTTGGCCCTTGTTTTTTTAATCGTATACTCAGCAAAAAATAACTGATAATAGTTTAAAGAGGAGTTCCACCCACATTTTCCACTTCTCAGCATCCCTCACTAAACTGTGCACTGTAAACAAATTGGATATTTTTTTCTTGTAAACAAGGCTTCTATTGCTATGGTTACCAAAGCTTCTTATACACAGTGGTGGGCAGTGGGGGAGGGGCTGGAGAACCTCATTTCTGATTACATACATAGTTGGGGAGGAGACAGACACACCGGCCAAATTCTCAAAAGAGATACGCAGACTTAACTCAAGTTTTCTAAATTTACACGGCGCGTATATTTGCGCACGATCTTCAAAACGAGTTAAGCAAACATTTCCGTATTTTCAGCCGTACTTAAATTAGTTACACCTGCGCATCCCCGGGCGCAAATTACGCTAGGCTCGCCGCTGTTTTTGATAGGCAAAGATGCAAATGAGGGAGTTAGGGCGATTCTCAGAATTAAGTGTGTGTGCCGTATTTTCCGCCCTGTGCGCACCTGTTAGTTTTCCTGACTAAATTTCCACATTATAAAACCAGCCCTAATTTTACACATGCTGTGGAAGGGTTTGCTGTAGGTAGTGACTAGAGCTTAGAGCTATAGTTGAGAAGGATCTTTGTGTAAAAATGCCAGGACCAGCTATGATTCTGACGGCACTTGCTGCCTTACAGGCACAAAGGAGGAGGAGGGCACAGAGGAGGAGGATGAGGGCACAGGCGCGAGTTTATCGTCCACGGCGTGATCTTTGGCAAATGCCAGATTATGAGGTGATTGGCAACTACCGGTTTGATAGGGAGGCCATCCTGGAGATCACCCAACTTCTTCAGGAGGATCTTATCACCCCAACCAGACGCTCCCATGCCCTGACACCTCTACAAAAAGTGATGGCAACCCTCCATTTTTTAGCCAGTGGCTCATTCCAGCGTGCATCTGGAGGTGTGGCTGGGATGGTGCAGTCAACAATGAGCAAATGTGTCCATCAGGTGGTCCCTGCCATACTGCGGCGCATGAGCAACCAGTTTGTGATGCCCACCCAGGAGGAGCAGCGTGTGCAAGCCATGACAGACTTCTATAACATTGCTGGCTTCCCAAGGACCATCGGGGCGATAGACTGCACCCATGTGGCACTACAGGCCCCCCATGAAACAGAACACCTGTTCAGAAACAGGAAAGGCTGGCATTCGATCAATGTCCAGGTGATCGTAGATGCCCATGGCCTCATCTGGCACGTTTGTGCCAAGTTTCCAGGGTCGTGCCATGATAGTTACATCCTACGGCAGACCAAGATCTACCAAGACTTGGAGCAGAATGTGTATGGAGACAGCTGGCTGATTGGTGAGTGACATTGGTGTCAGGTATGCCCCCCCCCATGATGCAGACATCACAAGGGGCACATGCATGACTAATATCCTCCTGTCTTTTCCCTTACAGGTGACTCAGGATATGCGTTGGGACCCCACCTGATGACCCCCTTTAGGAACCCCCAAACACCCGGAGAACGGAAATTCAACGAGGTGCACATCCAGACCCGGGCAATAGTAGAGCGGACATTTGGCCTTCTCAAGTCCAGATTTAGATGCCTTGACAAGACTGGGGGTACACTCTTGTATTCCCCAGACTTTGTCTGCCAAATTATTGGGGCATGTTGCATCCTCCACAATTTTGCTTTGAGAAGGGGCCTGCATGTTGATATATGTCCTGACCTAACCCCCCACCCAGGCAATCCCCCCCCCCCAAACCCCTCTACCCGGACTGCTGAGGGCCAGGTAATAAGGAGACAACTGGCTGAAGGCATCTTTGCCCAGTAAATGGACCCTAATTATCTTTATTTTTTTGCTTTGCCCAGAATAAATCACAGAGATTATGTGACCTTTAAATATTTTCTTTGCACATTAAATGCACATTACTTATATGCCAATGAGAATGTTTTTTTTTTTTTACAAAACGCACATTAATTATCTCACAATGAGAATGCATGAATGCACGTCACTGTGGTCCCTAGCACAGACACATCACATGCACATCGAATTGGATTAGATTCAAGTACCCCCCCCCCCTTTGGTACTTGGGAGCAGTAACGCCCCGCCACGGCTCCAATTATGTCACTGTGCATTCATACACCATTCAGGAACCTAGGATGACTTCTCCCTGGTCCTGGGGATCCATACTCCACCAAAACTGAGGGTGACACCCTTATGTTTTCAGGAATGCCACCCCCCCACATTCACACATCATTCACACACATAAACCAAATCATAAGTACAGTAGCAAAAAAAAAAAAAAAAAAAAATTCAAAATCAAAAGTACCCCTGCAAATTAAGGATGTTGCCGAGTGCTCCTTCTGGGCTGCCCACGGCCACGGGCACGGGCACGGGGACGGCCACGGCCGACTGGGGGATCTTCACGGGGGGGGGGGGGTCTGTGCAGGGGAGGGAGTATTTTCAGGGGGGGGGGGTCTGTGCAGGGCAGGGAGTATTTTCAGGGGGGGGGTCTGTGCAGGGGAAGAAGGAGCCTCCCCTGGTGTCTGTCCTCCTGCTGGCCTTCCCTCCAAGGCAACGGCTATCCTTGTCAGACAGGAAGTAATGTCAGCCGTATTGGCCTGCACAGCCTGGGTATTGGCCTGCACAGCCTGGGTGAGGGCAGTCACCTCCTGGGCCACGCCTGTTGTTGCGTTTTTCAGGTCCCACAAACACGTGATGACCCCCACTGAGTTGGTGGCCACCTCACCCAGTGACTCCCTCATTGCACCCAGGCTGCGCTCCACCTTGGTCATCGTTTTTTGGATTGCAGACAGACTGCGGGTCTGCCGGACATTGTCCATCAACAGACTGACCGGCAGACGCACCAACCCCCCCCTGTTTTCCGGGGTCGGCCTCCTACTTGCCCCTGAGGCTTGTGGCCTTGGAGGAGGAGTTGGAGTGAGCCATGGGTGCTGCTGCATGTTGGAGGAGGGTTGGAAGGGGCGACCCATGATGGTGGCCTGACTGCTGGGCGCCTGTGGGGTTCCCTCAGGGGATTACTCAAAGGTCATATCTTGGCCCATCATGATTTGCTGCCCAATCACAATATTGTCATCTTCCTCCCCCTCATCCTCCTCCCACTCAACATCCAAATTAGGGGAGTTGTGGGCACTCCCCTCCCATGGCGAATCCTGCCCTTCTTGGGACTCTGCATCAGCCTGTCTTGGGGGTGGTGCAGCAGCCTGCCCTGATGGGCCAGCAACCTCCTGACCTGATGGGGCTGCCACCTCCTGGGCTGATGGGGCTGCCACCTCATGGCCTGATGGGCCAGCAACCTTCTGACCTGATGGGGCTGCCACCTCCTGGGCTGATGGGGCTGCCACCTCATGCCCTGATGGGCCAGCAACCTCCTGCCCTGATGGGGCTGCCACCTCCTGGGCTGATGGGGCTGCCACCTCCTGGGCTGATGGGGCTGCAACCTCCTGGCCATCTGGGGAGGACACAAAACAATCACAGGTTGTTGGATCCATACACTTGGCACATCTTCCCTTCCCCCACCCACACATGCTAATCACCAGATAGAAATTCCAAAAAATTACCTGTCCTCATAAGAGGATCATTGTCAAAGCCAGGCAGGCCCACCACCTGCTGTGGGTGGAAACACTGGGCCACTGCCCATTCCTCCTCACTCATCCTGACTGGGCAGGGTCCCCCTCCTCCAGTGCCCCTGGTATGGGCATGCAGCATTGCCAGCTTGTTCCGGGACACGCTCCTCAAGTCATTTATTTTTTTTTTAACTCCAGCGATGGTCCTGGTCTCCCCCCCCCCCCCCGCCGCATTGATCCGATCGGTAATAGTTGTAAGGATCTCCTTCCTCCTGGCCGGGGTGGTGTTGTGGCTCTCAGGGCCATGGAGAAATCGCCCATATTTAATGACGCCCTGAGCAAGTATATGCTTCTCTGCCAGGGTAAAATTAAGCTTCCTGCGCTTGGGAGCCATGACAGACAACACCCAGCAACAGGGAACTCACCCAAAAAACAAACAACAATACACACACACAACAAAGAAAATAAAAACAAGCAAAAAAAATAAAAAATACAGACAGCTACTATAAATTCAAAAACAAACAGGCAAAAAAGGAAAACAAAAAACAATCACACACCAAAAAAGAAACACTTATCAAAAACAAACAGGCAAACAATCAAAACAAAGAACAAATTAGCAAAAACAAACACCAACTATACCCTCCAACTCCACAAACACTTTTCTCACAAACAAATCTTACCAACAAACACTGACAAACGTTCAAAGCAGAAGCAACTTGCTTTAGGAAGGGAACACAGGGAAATACTTTTGCAATAGAAGTCTGTTTGACTGGGGCTATTTAGACACAGGGCGATCTTCAAACTAAGTACGCTTGGCCTTTTACCTATCTCACTGATTGCGATGACCAAAGTTCTGCACATGCGCAGTGAGGTCCAGATTTGTGCGCGATGACATAAGTTAGATAATCCTAAATTTACACAGGTTTTTGAGAATTTGGCCCACCATAACTAATCATTTATAATAGAGGACTATGAGGGGCAAAAAGAATGGGGCAATTTTTGATGGGGGCAGTTTTGATGGGACGATTTTGATGGGGGCAATAGGATGGGATAATTTTGATAGGGCAGATTTGATGGGGCAATTTTTTATGGGGGCAGTTTGATGGGGGCAATTTTTCTAGGGCAGTTTTTATGGGGACAGTTTTGATGCAGGCACTAGGATGGGGCAATTTTGATGGGGCATTTTTTATGGTGCAGTTTTTTATGGGGCAGTTTTGATGGGGGCAATAGGATGGGCAGTTTTGAAGGGGCAATATGATGGGGCAATTTTTTTATGGGGCCAGTTTTGATGGCCAATTGGATGGGGAAATAAGATGGGGCAATTTTTTTGTGGGGCAGGTTTGATGGGGGCAATAGGATTGGGTAATTTGATGTTGCAGTTTTGATGGGGAATTAGGATGGGGCAATTTTTATGGGGGCAATAGGTTGGGACATTTTTTATGGGACAGTTTTGGTGGGGGGGCAGTTTTCTATGGGGCAGTTTTGATAGGGTGATATTGACTGGGCAGTTTTGATGGGGCAATAGGATGGGGCAGTTTTGATGGGGCAATAGGATGGGGGCGATTTTGATGGGGCAGATTTGACAGGCAATTTTTATGGGGCAGTTTTTTATGGGGGTAGTTTTGATGGGACAATAGGATGGGGGCAATAGAATGGGGCAGTTTTGATGGGGCAATAGAATTGAGCAATTTGATGGGGCAGTTTTGATGGGGCATTAGGATGGGGCAATTTTGATGGGGCAGTTTTGATAGGGGCAATAGGATGGGACAGTTTTGATGGGGCAGTTTTTGTGGCCAATATTGATGGGGGCAATAGGATGGGACAGTTTTGATGGGGGCAATAGGATGGGCAGTTTTAATGGGGCAGTTTTGATGGGGCAATTTTTATGGGGGCAATTTCGATAGGGCAGTTTTGATGGGGCAATTTTGATGGGAGCAATGGGATGGGGCAGTTTTGATGGGTCAATAGGATGGGGCAATTTTGATGAAGCATTTTTTATGGGGCAGTTTTGATGGGGCAATTTTGATGGGTCAGTTTTAATGGGGGCAATATTGATGGGGCAATTTTAATGGGCAGTTTTGATGGGGGCAATAGGGTATGACAGTTTTGATAGGGGCTATAGGATGGGGCAGTTTTGATGGGGGGAAATTTTGATGGGAGCAATAGGATGTTGCAATTTTGATTGGGCAGTTTTTTATGGGGGCAGTTTTGATGGGGAAATTTTGATGGAACATATTTGATGGGGCAGCTTTTTTTATGGGGCGGTTTTGATGGGGGCAATTTTGATAGGGCATTTTTGATGGGGCAGTTTTTATGGGGCAGTTTTTTATGGGGCAATTTTGACAGTGCAATTTTTATGGGACAGTTTTGATGGGGCAGTTTTGATGGGGCAATAGGATGAGCAAATTTGATGGGGCAATTTGATGGGGCAGCTTTGATTGTGCAAATTTTTTATGGGGGCAGTTTCAATGGGGCAATTTTGATGGGGGCAACAGGATGGGGTAGTTTTGATGGGGAAATTATGATGGGACAATTTAATGGGGCAGTTTTGATGGGGCAATTTTGACAGGGGCAATTTGATGGGGCTATAGGATGGGGCAATTTTGATGGGGGCAATAGGATAGGGCAGTTTGATTGGGGCAGTATGATGGGCAATTTTGATGGTGGCAGTATGATGCGGCAGGTTTGATAGGGCAATTTTGATGGGGGCAATTTTAAAGGGGGGCAATTTTGGTTGGAGCAGTTTTGAGGGGGCACTTTTGATGGTGGCAGTATGATGGAGCAGCTTCTGGAAAAAGTAATTACTTTTTAAACAATGCTAATTGTAAATGATATCCCTCTTTCTGTGCAGATGATAGATAGAGATATCTATAGTATCTCACAAAAGTGAGTACACCCCTCACATTTTTGTCAATATTTTATTATATCTTTTCATGTGACAACACTGAAGAAATGACACTTTGCTACAATGTAAAAGTAGTGGGTGTACAGCTTGTATAACAGTGTACATTTGCTGTCCCCGCAAAATAACTCAACACACAGCCATTAATGTTTAAAGCGGATGTCCGCTGAAAAAAAAAATAATAGTCAGCAGCTACAAATACTGCAGCTGCTGACTTTTAATATTAGGACACTTACCTGTCCTGGAGTCCAGCACCGTCCGCAGCAGCGGACGAGCGATCGCTCGTCACTCTGCTGCCCTCCCCCCCCCCCCTCCTTCCTCGGTGAGGGAACCAGGAAGTGAAGCGCTCTGGCTTCACTGCCCGGTTCCCTAAGGCGCATGCGCAAGTCACGCTGCGCCTGCTGACTGGCTCCTGCTGTGCTCTGCGAGCCGAGTGTTCCCAGAACACAACGGGGGGGACGGGGGTGACATCCTGCCCGCAGTCTGTGGCCGGAAGTGGGTACAAATACCTGTCTTTAGACAGGTATCTGCACCCCCTCCCCCCTGAAAGGTGTCAAATGTGACACCGGAGGGGGGGAGGGTTCCAATCAGCGGGAGTTCCACTTTAGGGTGGAGCTCCGCTTTAAACCGCTGGCAACAAAAGTGAGTACATCCCTAAGTGGAAATGTCCAAATTGGGCCCAAAGTGTCAATATTTTGTGTGGCCACCATTATTTTCCAGCACTGCCTTAACCCTCTTGGGCATGGAGTTCCCTAGAGCTTCACAGGTTGCCACTGGAGTCCTCTTCCACTCCTCCATGATGACATCACAGAGCTGGTGGATGTTGGAGACCTTCCGTTTGAGGATGCCCCACAGAGGCTCAATAGGGTTTAGCTCTGGAGACACGCTTGGCCAGTCAATCACCTTTACCCTCAGCTTCTTTAGTAAGGCAGTGGTCATCTTGGAGGTGTGTTTGGGGTCGTTATCATGTTGGAATACTGCCCTGTGGCCCAGTCTCCGAAGGGAGGAGATCGTTCTCTGCTTCATTATGTCACGGTACATGTTGGCATTCATGGTTCTCCCAATGAACTGTAGCTCCCCAGTGCCGGCAGAATGCATGCAGCCCCAGACCATGACAATCCCACCACCATGCTTGACTGTAGGCAAGACACACTTGTCTTTGTACTTCTCACCTGGTCGCCAGCACACACACTTGACACCAAATAAGTTTGGTCTCATCAGACCACAGGACATGGTTCCAGTAATCCATGTCCTTAGTCTGCTTGTCTTCAGTAAACTATTTCTGGTCTTTCCTGTGCATCATCTTTAGAAGAAGCTTCCTTCTGGGATGACAGCCATGCAGACCAATTTGATGCAGTGTGCAGCGTATGGTCTGAGTTCTGACAGGATGACCCCCCCACCTCTTCAACCTCTGCAGTAATGCTGGAAGCACTCATACGTCTATTTCCCAAAGACAACCTCTGGATATGATGCTGAGCACGTGCACTCAAGTTCTTTGGTTGACCATGGCAAGGCCTGTTCTGAGTGGAACCTGTCCTGTTAAACCGCTGTATGGTCTAGGCCACCATGCTGCAGCTCAGTTTCTTGGCAATCTTCTTATAGCCTAGGCCATCTTTATGTAGAGCAACAATTCTTTATTTTCAGATCCTCAGACAGTTCTTTGCCACAAGATGCCATAATGAACTTTCAGTGACCAGTATGAGAGAGTGAGACCGATAACACCAAATTTAACACACCTACTCCCCATTCACACCTGAGACCTTGTAACACTAATGAGTCACATGACACCAGGGAGGGAAAATGGCTATCTAGGCCCAATTTGGACATTTTCACTTACGGGTGTACTCACTTTTGTTGCCAGCGGTTTAGACATTAATGGCTGTGTTTGAGTTATTTTGAGGGGACAGCAAATTTACACTGTTATACAAGCTATACACTCACTACTTTACATTGTAGCAAAGTGTAATTTCTTCAGTGTTGTCACATGAAAATGTATAATAAAATATTTACAAAAATGTGAGGGGTGTACTCACTTTTGTGACATACTGTATATAACGCTAACAAGAGATTTTTTTATATATATAATCTCTGCACAGAAACAAGGGACATCATTTACAATTGGCATCTTTTAAAAACAAATGACCTTTTGCAGGAGCTTTTTATATTTCTAGATTTTTAATCTTTGTAAATGTAGATAAACTTCCTAGATCTTGGAGGGGGAGGAGAGTTTTCCATAGCTAAGGAGCGGCAACTTCCTCTGACACTGCTGTTGCTATGGAAACCCGACCTACAACCTATTACACTGCCTGTGCTGCTCTGAGCATGTGTGAGATCTGGAGGTGCATGCTGGGTAACCAGCCTGCATGGAATACAGGATTAGATACAGTCTGGCTTCAGATGCCCACACATGAGATGGCCGTGGCCTGCTGGAACTTACAAAAGTAAGAAATCAATGGTGCAAAAATGAAAAACGCACCTTTGTTTACAGCATACCTTTACTAGAATACATTAACCACTTCCCGACCGCTATACGACTATAGACGGCGGCACTTTAAAGATGGATATCTCGTAACGGCAGCAGCTGCTGCCATAACCGAGATATCCATCTTTAGTGTGAGCGGTCCTGTAAAAGATAACGGTAGTCTCCACGGCGGATTCGCCGTGAGATCACCGTTATCGGAATAGGAATAAAAGTGATCAATTTTTTTTTTCCCAGTGTAAAAAACAATAAAATAAATAAAAATAAATACGATTTTTTTTTTTTTTAAAGCGCCCCGTCCCGACGAGCTCGCGCGCAGAAGCGAACGCATACGTGAGTAGCGTCCGCATATGAAAACGATGTTCAAACCACACAAGTGAGGTATCACCGCGATCGTTAGAGCGAGAGCAATAATTATAACCCTCTGTAGCTCAAAAAATGCAATCTATAGAATTTTTTAAACGTCGCCTATCGAGATTTTTAAGGGTAAAAGTTTGGCGCCATGCCACGAGCGGGCGCAATTTTTAATGTTGGGTATCATTTTACTCAGCGTAACATTATCTTTTACAATATATAAAAAAATTAGGCTGAATTTCTTCCCAAAAAAGTGCGCTTGTAAGACCGCTGCGCAAATATGGTTTGACAAAATCTATTGCAATGATCGCCATTTTATTCTCTAGGGTGTTAGGAAAAAAATATATATAATGTTTGGGGGTTTAAAGTAATTTTCTAGCAAAAACACCAAATCTGAAAAACACCCAAGGTACTGGAGTGGTTAAGCATGAGGATTGTAGGGGTATTTTTATCTAAAAAGTAAAATCTTGGTTTGTTAGCTTTGGGAATTCTGGCTCTACACTCAGTATACACATCTAATATGTAGCACTACTCCCGAAGCAGCTGCTGGTTTGATTTGGGTGGCATGTAACTTCTATCTTCCCGCCGTCTAGGGTACTGGATGAGAGCTGTAATAAAGTCAATGTCCACACAGGTGTCTTTTCTGTGCTTTTATTACCCAACGGGGTAAAAATGGTAAATAGTAGAAAGATGAAGGGATAGAAGGAATGGAAGGTGACAGATTCAGGTGTAACTGGTTCTTGGAAACAGTCCTGCTTCCAAGGACAACTTTCTTTGCTACTCTAGCCAGAGTGGGTATAGTGCATCTGGATAGGCCTCATTCACCAGCCTAGCAGCCAGAATGTCAATCGGAACTTTTAGGGTGAAGTCTCTGCCATAGACAGCTTTAGCTACGTCAGGCACTAATAGGCGGCCATCGTCCAGCCTCTCAGATATGAAGTGTCCTTCGATGAGTAAGTAGGCCTCTCCTGAGACACCAGCCTTGTCCTCAGTATCCCCCAGACAGGTTCTCCATCGATTGGCTTCCTCCCACAGGACGGACAGCTCAGTACCACTTGCTAATTGCAGACTACCTACTGAGTCTACGAGATAGGTTAATGCTCCAGACTAGGGTTGCCACCTCATCCCTTTAAAACAGAACACATATTAATTACACATGTTCTGTGGCTAATTAAGGTGGTAATTAGACTCATTTGGTGCCTTACCTGCATTAAATTAGCCTCAGAACCTGTGTAATTCATATGTGTTCTGTTTTAAAGGGATGAGGTGGCAACTCTACTCCAGACCAATGTGGTCCCGGAGCCAGAAACACCGCAACACACACACCCCGGCCTGGAGGACCACACATGGGGGTGGTGGGACGACTGCCCAGGTGGATGGCGGCAAGGGGACGACCCTTAACCAATGGCATCTGCCCCCTAAATACCCCTTCCCAGCATGCACATTGAGGCGATCAACCCTCCTGATTGGCTGCCGCGGAGAAGTATCCACACAAGCCTGACTCCACTGCTGCCACCTACCGTCTGGGGGGCTTGAAGTCCCCAGACAGCAGCATGGGCACGCAGTACAGCCAGAGCTGGAACAGAGGCCTTAAATTTAGCTGAATAAACATGGTCAGAGGCAACTAACTCTCTGACCCCCCCTAAATTTACAACAGCACCTGCTATGAAAGTAGGGTGACCACATTTCCAAACTGCCATTCAGGGACACCCCCCCCCCCCCCCAAAAAAATACGTTTTTTTTACATATTTTTTTGCCAGTCTTGGGGGCAGGGGCGTATCATGAAATCAGCGGGCCCGTGTGCAAGATCAAAAGTTGGCCCTAGGCCCCATCTAATGCCGCCACTTGTGCCCCATCAAATGCAGTCACTTGTGCCCCATCAAAGGCAGTCACGTGTGCCCCATCAAATGCAGTCACTTGTGCCCCATCAAATGCAGTCACTTGTGCCCCATCAAAGGCAGTCACGTGTGCCCCATCAAATGCGGTCACTTGTGCCCCATCAAATGCAGTCACTTGTGCCCCATTAAATGCAGTCACTTGTGCCCCATCAAAGGCAGTCGCGTGTGCCCCATCAAATGCAGTCACTTGTGCCCCATCAAATGCAGTCACTTGTGCCCCATTAAATGCAGTCACTTGTGCCCCATTAAATGCAGTCACTTGTGCCCCATCAAATGCAGTCACTTGTGCCCCATCAAATGCAGTCACTTGTGCCCCATTAAATGCAGTCACTTGTGCCCCATCAAAGGCAGTCATGTGTGCCCCATCAAATGCAGTCACTTGTGCCCCATCAAATGCAGTCACTTGTGCCCCATCAAATGCAGTCATGTGTGCCCCATCAAATGCAGTCACTTGTGCCCCATCAAATGCAGTCACTTGTGCCCCATCAAATGCAGTCATGTGTGCCCCATCAAATGCAGTCACTTGTGCCCCATCAAATGCAGTCACTTGTGCCCCATCAAATGCAGTCACTTGTGCCCCATTAAATGCAGTCACTTGTGCCCCATCAAAGGCAGTCACGTGTGCCCCATCAAATGCAGTCACTTGTGCCCCATCAAATGCAGTCACTTGTGCCCCATCAAAGGCAGTCGCGTGTGCCCCATCAAATGCAGTCACGTGTGCCCCATCAAATGCAGTCACTTGTGCCCCATTAAATGCAGTCACTTGTGCCCCATTAAATGCAGTCACTTGTGCCCCATCAAAGGCAGTCATGTGTGCCCCATCAAATGCAGTCACTTGTGCCCCATCAAATGCAGTCACTTGTGCCCCATCAAATGCAGTCATGTGTGCCCCATCAAATGCAGTCACTTGTGCCCCATCAAATGCAGTCATGTGTGCCCCATCAAATGCAGTCACTTGTGCCCCATCAAATGCAGTCACTTGTGCCCCATTAAATGCAGTCACTTGTGCCCCATCAAAGGCAGTCACGTGTGCCCCATCAAATGCAGTCACTTGTGCCCCATCAAATGCAGTCACTTGTGCCCCATTAAATGCAGTCACTTGTGCCCCATTAAATGCAGTCACTTGTGCCCCATCAAATGCAGTCACTTGTGCCCCATCAAAGGCAGTAATGTGTGCCCCATCAAATGCAGTCACTTGTGCCCCATCAAATGTAGTCACTTGTGCCCCATCAAATGCAGTCATGTGTGCCCCATCAAATGCAGTCACTTGTGCCCCATCAAATGCAGTCATGTGTGCCCCATCAAATGCAGTCACTTGTGCCCCATCAAATGCAGTCACTTGTGCCCCATCAAATGCAGTCACTTGTGCCCCATCAAATGCAGTCACTTGTGCCCCATCAAATCCAGTCACTAGTTGTGCCCCATCAAATGTAGACACTTGTGCCCCTTCAAATGCAGTCACTTGTGCCTGTGAAATGTCATCACTGTGCCCCATCTAATGCCACCACTGTTCCCATCATATGCACCTACTTGTGCCCCATCAAATGCACCTACTGTGCCCCATCAAATGCCGCCACTGTGCCTCTTTAAATGCCATCATTGTGCCCCATCAAATGTCCCCACTGTGCCACATAAAATGCTGCCAGTGTGTCCTGCAATTGTTGCTACTGTGCCCCTTCAGATGCTGCCAGTGTGTCCATCAATTGCCGCCAGTGTGCCCAATAAAATGCTACCAGTGTGCTGAACAATTGCTGCTACTGTGCCCCATCAGATGCTGCCAGTGTGCCCATAAATTGTCGCTACTGTGCCCCATCAAATGCTGCCAGTGTGCTAATGAATTGTTGCTACTGTGCCCCCATCAGATGCTGCCAGTGTGCCCATGAATTGTCGCTACTGTGCCCCATCAAATGCCAGTGTGCCCATAAATTGTCGCTACTGTGCCCCATCAAATGCCAGTGTGCACATGAATTGTCGCTACTGTGCCCCCATCAGATGCTGCCAGTGTGCCCATGAATTGTCGCTATTGTGCCCCATTAAATTCCAGTGTGCCCATGAATTGTCGCTACTGTACTGTGCCCCCATCAGATGCTGCCAGTGTGCCCATGAATTGTCGCTATTGTGCCCCATTAAATGCCAGTGTGCCCATGAATTGTCGCTACTGTGCCCCCATCAGATGCTGCCAGTGTGCCCATGAATTGTCGCTATTGTGCCTCAAATGCCAGTGTGCCCATGAATTGTCGCTACTGTGCCCCCATCAGATGCTGCCAGTGTGCCCATGAATTGTCGCTATTGTGCCCCATCAAATGCCAGTGTGCCCATGAATTGTCGCTATTGTGCCCCCATCAGATGCTGCCAGTGTGCCCATGAATTGTCGCTATTGTGCCCCAAATGCCAGTGTGCACATGAATTGTCGCTATTGTGCCCCATCAAATGCCAGTGTGCTCATGAATTGTCGCTACTGTGCCCCCATCAGATGCTGCCAGTGTGCCCATGAATTGTCGCTATTGTGCCTCAAATGCCAGTGTGCCCATGAATTGTCGCTACTGTGCCCCCATCAGATGCTGCCAGTGTGCCCATGAATTGTCGCTATTGTGCCCCATCAAATGCCAGTGTGCCCATGAATTGTCGCTACTGTGCCCCCATCAGATGCTGCCAGTGTGCCCATGAATTGTCGCTATTGTGCCTCAAATGCCAGTGTGCCCATGAATTGTCGCTACTGTGCCCCATCAAATGCCAGTGTGCCCATAAATTGTCGCTACTGTGCCCCATCAGATGCTGCCAGCCAGTGTCACTGTTAATTGCCCCTATTTTCCCCTATTTGCTCACCTTTTGATATCATATAATGGAGATGGAGTGGTGGTGGTGGAGCAGGGTAGTCTTCAGCCAGCGTCTTCTATTTTGGTTCCAATCTCAGTCAGGAGTCAGGACTTGAGGAGGCAGTGAATAGGGCCGCTCGGGCGGGAGCCGGGAGGAGCCTGTCTGGGCCCTGGTCCTGCTGGAGGAGAACAGACCGGCAGATGTGCAAGACTGCAAGTGTGACGGAGAGATGTCGCAGGCAGCGGGCGGGAGTCGGGACTTGCGGCCGGGAGGCGGAGCCGGTCGGTCACAGACAGCGGATCGAGTCCAGCAGCTGCAGCAGCTGAGCAACCGAGGCCTGGAGCGGGGGAGGAGGAGGTCTTGGTCGGTGACGGTGAGTGACTCACTGTCTCTGCCAGTGCCTGCCCTAACGATGCTGCTGCTCTCTCTGCTGCAAGAACCGCGGCTGGCCGCTGGAGGAGGAGGAGGTGGGGGTGGAGTCGGAGCGTCAGGGAGAGCGGGACACGGGTGACGTCACTGGTTGCTACACGCCAAGCGGGGCGTCCCTAGCAACCAGTGATTTAGAATGATTAAATTACAAGCGGCACTGTGGCAGCAGCGGCAGTGAGTGTGGCAGACTGGCAGGAAGTTGATTCCGGGACCCTCTATTGTCCCGGTTTGAAGGCTCCCGGGACACGGGACAAAAATGTAAATTGCAGAACGATCCCGGGCAAACCGGGACACGTGGTCACCCTATATGAAAGTAGCCAGGTGCTACAAATACATTAACAGAATCATCATTATTTTTAAATCTTGTACTTAGCAAAGAATAACTGACATTTCTTCTTAAAGGGACTATGTCCTATTATATTAGCTTTTCTGAATTTCAGGTGTGCACTCAGTATACAGATCTAATACACTAAGGCCTCGTACACACGACCGGATCTATCCGCTGGAATTGATCCGCGGATCAGTTCCAGCGGACAAATCCGGTCGTCTGTACGGCCTAGCGGATATTTATCCGCGGAGATTTCTCGGCCGGATCGATTTCAAGCGGATATAAATTTCTTAGCATTTATCCGCTTGAATCGGGTCCAGCGGATTGATCCGGTGGTCTGTACAGACTCACCGGATCAATCCGTCCGCTCCCCTCCCTCGCATGCGTCGTAATGATTTGACGCATGCGTGGAAGTACTTACATTCCAGCGTCGCGCACGTCGCCGCGTCATCATCGCGGCGGCGGCGCGACACGTCACTACGGATGAATTCCGCGCGGATTTTGATCCGATGGTGAGTACAAGCCATCGGATCCAAATCCGGAGGAGGAATCTCCGCTGGAAACGGTCCGGCGGACCGTTTCCAGCGGAGATCCCCTCGTGTGTACGGGGCCTAACAGATTGTGTTTTTTTTTTAATCTCCTTGTACTTTTTGTTTGTTTTTTAATTTAAATCCCTGTCCCGGTTTACACTCAGTATACAGATCTAATACATTAGTAGAAGATTTTTTTATTATTATTAAAGTGACAGTTTTTTTCATTAGGGCAATATACGGAATCAGGACAGTATACACTCCCTAGACATGTTAGCACAGTGATCAGTACAGACTGTCACCGATTAGCCAGGAACTAATATGTAACTTAGAGCACAGGTACTGACTGACATCCAGCTCACAATTTAAAAAACAAAACAAATCCATCGCCTAACGTTGTGCAAATTTAATTATTAATAAATCACACAGTTCTTCCAAAGAATGTGACTGCAGTTTTTCTTACCCTCACTAAATATGGTCGCCACCAACGTCAATGACCTTTATGCTGTATCCAGTAGCATTGCTCGACAAGAGGTGAACGGGGGGGAGTGACGCAAGATGAGACCAATGGGAGCGTTCGCTTCGAAAATCAGACTGCCAATGGCGTGTGAGGCTGCAGAGTGTCAACATCAGGGCTCAAGTCCTGCGGGAACGCGTGGGAACGGAGTTCCTGCACTTTTTTTTTACAGCAGGAACGCAGTTCCCTTTGCAGGACTAGAGCAGCCGAGCCGCCTGAGCCAATCCTTTACTAAGCAGCGATGCCCAGCTTGTCAGGAGCAGGCAAACCTTAGTAATCTTTTATGTTACTGACTGCTTCCTGTATATGGATTCATCGGGTAGTGTGCGGGTATTCTGTCACTTCCTCGATGCTGCAATGTCTCCTGGGAGCTTTTGTCATTGTTCCCAGGAGACATTGCGGAGGTCTTCCGCGAGTTATCGCAGGATTTAGAAAGAACTTGCTTAAAAAAAAATACATGCGCTTTAGTAATTATGCATATGAGCGTATCATTTTTTTTTTTTGTTGGGGGAGTGGATCTTGGGTGGGAGTTCCCACACTTTTTTCCCCAGGACTTGACCCCTGGTCAACATGGTGCGGGGTGTTGTGGAGAGAGGTTTAGGAGGTGTTATGTACCACGTACCTGGAAGTCAGAGCCTAGTCGCAGGAGAAGGCCTCTCTTACAGCCCTGACTCGCGAGCCGCTGGGATGGGAACAGCGGACTCAGGAGCGCAGCGAGGTAGGAGTGCCGGAGTAGCATGTAGTAGATGCAGGATGCTGATCCCTTCTGGAGCGGTGGAACTGGAGACCACTGGAGTGGAGGAAGTGGGTCAGCGACCCTAGCTGGAGGTGCAGGTACAGCGGCAGCAAGCTGATAAGGTAAGCTGATTAGTGGACAGCAGGTAATAGCAGAGTCAGACAAGCCGGGTCACAACGGTAAACAGGTACAGAAGGCTGGAGCGTAGTCACGGTACAGGCAGGAGGGTCTGGTAGCGGTGGATCAATCAGAGGAGCAGGGTCAACGGTAAGCCAAGGTCAGAGGTTGGAGAGGTACGGATGGTCAGACAAGCTGGGTCAGAAGGGTAACAGGCAATCAGGTTCAGATACAGGTTATCACTCAGAAGCTGCAGATCAGACTGGAGGAACTAGTGGGCTTTTAAAGGTGATTTGGCACCAAGCCGGATTAACGTGTACGCACGCGCTCCCGACGCGCAAATCACCGTTGTGCACGCCGTTGGCGCATGCGTGCGTGCATTAGACGCGCGATAGCGCGCAGTTACAGTCGAGCGCTGCTGTCTCACCCGAATGGTGGCCTGCCGGGATTGAGAGGTAAGTCCCTGACATTGCCCCCCCCCCAAGGGGCAGCCTCCGGATGCCCAGTCGGGCTTTCTTGTCAGGGTGGGCAAGAAAAAATGCACGTAACAGTCTCTTGGCATGGATATTACCTTCGGATTCCCAGGAATTATCTTCCGGCCCGTATCCCTTCCACTTGACCAGGAACTGGTTTTGCCCTTGCCGCTTCCTACAATCCAAGATGGATTCCACCACATATTCCTCGCAGCCATTGACATGAACAGGTTCGGGAGGTCTTGTTCCCCCTATTAGGAAAGGGGTCGGGAGCTCCAGGCTTTAGTAAAGAGATATGGAACACAGGGTGCACTTTAAGAGAGTCAGGTAAAGATAGTTCATATGATACTTCATTGATCTTTCTCTTAACTGGGAAGGGTCCCATAAACTTGGGTGCCAATTTCTTGGACGGACAAGCTAACCTGAGATTGTTTGTAGAGAGCCATACCTGATCACCCGGTTGAAGATCCAGTTCTCCTCTCCTTTTCTTGTTGAAAAACCTCTTGCTGTCAGATTGGGCCTTGGTCACAGCTTCCCGTAACAACTGATTGTTGCGGTTGAGGAACTCCATGGTACTCTGCACTGCCGGAACTGAAGATTCTGAAAGAAAATCTGGTAAAAACGTTAAGTTGAAGCCGTAATTGGCAAAAAAGGGAGATTGTCCCGTAGCTGAGTGACTGGCATTGTTATAAGCAAATTCTGCTAGGGGTAGCAGGGAGACCCAATCATCTTGGGAGAAGGACGTGAAGCATCTGATATACTTTTCCAAGGTCTGATTTGTCCTTTCAGTTTGCCCATTGGTCTGGGGGTGATAAGCTGAGGAAAGAGAAAGTTAAATTTGCAGGGTTTCGCAAAGGGCTCTCCAGAACCAAGAGGTGAACTGGACCCCTCTATCCGATATAATGTTGGAAGGAACTCCATGTAGCCTGACGATCTCTCTAATAAAGACACGGGCAGTCTCAGCAGCGGAAGACGTATTCTTTAGTGGAAGATGGGCCATCTTGGTTAAAGTGGAAGTAAACCCTCCTATCTTTTTCAGCCAAGGAAGCTGCCATCTTGGCCTTTGTTCAATCTTCAATTGCCATGAAGCTGCACATGTGATCAGTTATGACAACAGCCATTGGATGGTTTGACAGTTTGGTTGAGAGCACAACCAATGTGCAGTTAGCATTCCCGGCATGCCGGGAATTTTAACAGTTTTTTTAAGTGTTACATCGATGGGTTTACTTCCTCTTTAAGCGATCTACAATCACAAAAATTGCCGTACATCCCTCGGAGCAAGGAAGCTCTACTATAAAGTCCATGGCGACCATCTTCCACGGTCTATCGGGCACGGGTAAAGGCTTCAGTAGACCCCGGGCTCGGTTCCTGGGTGTTTTATTCCGGTTGCAGATAGGGCAAGTACTGATATAAGCTCTGCAAAAGTCCTCTAGGCCGGGCCACCAGAAGGTGCGACGCACCAATTTAAGGGTCTTAACAACTCCGAAGTGCCCTGCCAGCGGATGATCATGGAGGAGCTTCAGAACCTCTACGCGAATACCCTCTGGTACAAAGATTTGGCTTCCTCTCCAGAATAAACCATCCCTGGAATCTAGGTTGATATTGGGAGGCTTGGAGGAATCCGAAGATGCTTCTCTGATCAGGGAGAGTAGGTCAGTTTGTAGGAGCAGGAATTTGCCTCCCGGCAGAATGGTGTCAGGAGTGGCCATATCCTTCGGGTTGTCGTGCATTCGGGATAATGCATCTGGTTTAAAAAATTTTGACCCTGGGCGGCAGGTGATGTGGAAGCAAAAACGGGAAAAGAAGAGGGCCCAGCGAGCCTGTCGAGGTTTAATCGTTTTGCTGACCTTAAAGGAACACTAAAGGTTCGTTTTTATTAGATCAATTGATTGCTGTAAGCTAGAGCATTTAAATATCACTTACCTCATTTTTCCTTTTGACCTCCAAAATACAGTAATCCAGGTTTGAAAATGCCATTTCCTTTCTCTCCTCTTCTTGCTTTCCACCAGCATCTGAGCCGTTTTGCATGGTGGAAAGCAGAATGTGCTCACCCCCTCCCTATGACTACAGCCCTGCGTGAAGATGCTCTCTTATCCCTCACAGGCATGGAGGCTAAGCCTAATGGGAACTGTAGTTCCCATTAGGCCGTGATGTAGCAAGAATGAATGCGCACCGCAAACCAGGAAGTCAGTGAGAATAATGATTCAGGAGTGACAGAGGTGAATAAAACAGCTCGATTTCAACAAGTATCAAACTAGTTATAATGCAAAACATTACTTTTTACTTTATCAGCTACTGTCAGACTTTAATTTAAGAGGAAAATATTTTTGTCTTTACAACCCCTTTAAATACTCCAAGTACTTATGGTCCGTATAAATTAACACGGGGTGTGCAGCGCCCTCAAGTAAGTACCTCCACTCTTCTAAGGCGGTCTTGATGGCCAACAACTCTCGGTCACCTACGTCGTAATTTCTCTTCGCAGGGGAGAGTTTTCAGGAAAAGAATCCCACTGGGTGCATTAAGTCCTTGTCTCCCAGACGTTGGGAGATGACAGCCCCCACTGCGACTTCGGACGCATCTACCTCAAGGAGATAAGGCAGTGCCGGATCAGGGTGCCTGAGGATTGGGGCTGACGTAAAGAGTCCTTTAAGGGTGTCGAAGGCTTTCTGAGCTTCAGTAGGGGAAAATGACCGCCGCTCCAGATGAGTGCACCTCAGTGGTGAGTGTGGACTCAGAAAAATCCAGTGGGTGCAGGCAATGCACGAAGCATAAATAGAAGCAAAAAGGTATGGACAGCCGCACTCCGATAAATGTAAAAAAAAAAAAAAAAAACTTTAATCCAGTAAAAAAACACTGCACAAACAGAGAAACAGCAAACGGTGGGATGATATAGCTGACGCGTTTCAATAATGTTTTTGCTTTTTGTCAGCTGATCTTTGAATTCCTTTCCACCCCTGGTTCTAATGGGTGTAGTTTCTCTCCGCTGTGTCTATCCACAGATGTATGGAATTACTGCAATCAGTTCGGACCAACCACAGACTGGACTCACCACATGACTTATTTTTCTTTTTTCTTTGGAATACTATAAATGAGATTGTTTTCTATGTTGTTCTTAGCTATGACTAAGCATTGTATAACAATGTGAAACGCGTCAGCTATATCATCCCACTGTTTGCTGTTTCTCTGTTTGTGCAGTGTTTTTTTACTGGATTAAAGGCTTTTATTGTTTTTTACATTTATCGGAGTGCGGCTGTCCATACCTTTTTGCTTCTATTTATGTTTCTGAGCTTCAGGGTTCCAACGGAAACGGAGGTTTTGTTTAGTAAGTTGCGTGATGGGTGCAATTATTGCAGAGAATCCCTTAATGAACCTCCTATAGAAATTTGCGAACCCTATAAAACGTTGTACCCCCTTCTTATCCAGGGGGACTGGCCAGTCCAGAATAGCCAATACCTTTTGGGGATCCATCTCGATTCCCGTCGGGGAGATCACCAGGCCCAAGAACTGTATGGTTTGTTGTTCCAATTCACATTTCTCTGCCTTTGCGTATAAGCCATGCAAGCGGAGGCGATTCAAAACCTTACGTAGTGGCCGTATCGGGTACGAAAGGCTGTTTTCCATTCATCGCCATCCCTGATGCGAATCAAATTGTAGGCCCCCCTCAGGTCCAGCTTGATAAAAATTATGGCAGATCTCAGTTTTTGGAAAAGTTCAGGTATTAGAGGCAGTGGGTAACGGTTCTTAACAGTGATGTTGTTCAGTTCACGATAGTCAACACATGGGCGAAGGGTCTGGTCTTTCTTGGTGACAAAGAATATTCCGGTGCCCGCTGGTGAGGTGTATGGGCGAATAAACCCCTTGTTTAGGTTTTCATCGATATAAACCTTTAAAGCGTCCTGTTCCTTTTCGGAGAGTGGGAAGATGCGCCCAAAGGGAATCTTGGCCCCGGGAAGAAGCTCGATCGGGCAGTCATAAGGGCGGTGAGGTGGAAGGGAGTCGGCCCCCTTCTTACTGAAAACATCAATGAACTTGTGGTATGGTTCCGGAACAGACTGGAGCAGGTTGGGGATCGGAGTTCATGCATAGTAGAGCGGGAGACGAACTGGGAAGTCCGGGTAGGCAATGTTCCTGACAGTAATGAGATGAAAACAATACATCCCCAGATATCCAGTTGACCTGGGGGTTGTGAGCCCGGAGCCAGGGTATGCCTAGGACCACTGGGAACAGGGGAGAGGAGGATTAACAGCTCCTTATGATTAGAAAAGATGGTGGCAGGCAGGGGAAGGGTCTCCCGGGTCACTTGTCCTCACTTTATGTGGGAGCCATCAGCCAGAAAGACGGAAAGTCTAAAATCCTTCTCTCGTAGAGGAATGTTGTGCAGGTCAGCGAAGGTGACATCAATAAAGCAGCTGCATGCACCAGAGTCAATAATGGCGCTGACTGGAACCGTCCTTTCCTGGAGCTGCAATGAAAGAGAGAGAGCAAGGTGGGTTGTGTTGGCTGAGAGAGCGGAGACATTAACAGGAGCTGAAGAATGGCACTTACACATCTTAGCGGGGCAGTTGCGCACGTAATGGCCAGCTTCACCACAATAGAGGCACAGGTTCAGTTGGCGGCAGCGCGCCCGTTCTTCAGGAGGCAAGGTAGGTCGCATGACACCGAGTTTCATAGGCTCAGAAGTGTCCGGGGGAGAGCCAGCAGGGCTCGGACAGGCAGGTGGTAGGTAGCGGGAAACGGGCATGGGAGCCTTAGTGGTAACCCATACTGGGAGACTCTGCTAAGAAGATCGTTCCGCCCGTCATTCTCGTAGCTGGCGGTCGATCGGTATGGACTTGGAGATCAGATCTTCCAGGGTGTCAGGTACTCCGATTCGGGCCAGCTCGTCTTTCAGGGCTTCCGAAAGGCCTAAACGGAAATGATGTCACAGAGCTGTGCTGTTCCACTGAGTATCCACACTCCAGCGGCGGAAGTCCGTTACATAGTCCTCGGCCGCTCTGCGGCCTTGCTGAAGTGCAAGCAGGGCAGCCTCAGCGGTGGCAGTTCTTTGGGGATCGTCGTAAAGTTGCGCCATAGTCTCCAAGAAAGCCAGTAAAGTCTCTGTTCCGGCGCCATTCTCCTCCAACAACCGGAGAGCCCAAGTTTGGGGTTCCCCTTGGAGTAGAGAGACTACGAATCCCACTTTTGTGGCCTCTAAGGAGACGGTTCGGGGTTGCAGGGCAAAATACAACTGACAAGCGTTACGGAAGTCCCGGAACTTAGTTCGGTCCCCAGTGAATCGTTCTGGCATGGGAACCCTGGGTTCGGACGGCAGCATCACTACTGATGGAGCTGAGGCAGTTGATGAGGGTCTGGCAGCAGGTGCTGGGGTTGCGTCCCCGGAAGCGGATACGTTTTGAACTTGACCCTCTAGTCTCATGTAACCGCCCTGCAGATTCTTCACCGCTTGAGTGAGAGCTGCCCGATGTTTACAGATCTCCTCCACGGCCGGGGCTACTCCTGCAGGCTCTGTCATGGCTGTCTGATACTGTTATGTACCACGTACCTGGTAGCCGGAGTCTAGTCACTGGAGAAGGCCTCTCTTACAGCCCTGGCTTGCGAGCCACTGGGATGGGAACAGCGGACTCAGGAGCGCAGCGAGGTAGGAGTAACGGAGTAGCGTGTAGTAGATGCAGGATGCTGATCCCTTTTGGAGTGGTGGGACTGGAGACCACTGGAGCGGAGGAAGTGGGTCAGCGACCCTAGCTGGAGGTGCAGGTACAGCGGCAGCAAGCTGATAAGGTAAGCTGATTAGTGGACAGCAGGTAATAGCAGAGTCAGACAAGTCGGATAACAACGGTAATCAGGTAATCAGGTACAGAAGGCTGGAGCGTAGTCACGATACAGGCAGGAGGGTCTGGTAGCGGTGGGTCAATCAGAGGAGCAGGGTCAACAGTAAGCCAAGGTCAGAGGTTGGAGAGGTACGGATGGTCAAAAACCGGGTCAGAAGAGTAACAGGCAATCAGGTTCAGATACAGGTTATCACTCAGAAGCTGCAGATCAGACAGCAGTGTGCTGGAGGAACTAGTGGGCTTTTAAAGGTGATTTGGCACCAAGCCAGATTAACGTGTGCGCGCGCTCCCGACGCCCACATACCCGTTGTGCACGCGTGCGCGCCGCTGGCGCATGCGCGCGCGCATTAGACGTACGGCAGCGTGCAGTTACAGGCGAGCGCTGCTGTCTCACCCGAATGGTGGCCTGCCAGGATTGAGAGGTAAGTCCCTGACAGGGGGTGTTGGGATGGGTTCCCTCATGGATGTTGTGCTCGGCAGGACCGTCCATTAGGGAGAAGCTGGAGCTGCAGCGTCTGTCTGTGTCACTCACAATGCACATACAGCACCCAATCCCTCCACTCCGCCTCCTCCCGCCCCTTCCCCTGTCTGCCCCGCCCACACTGCAATCCCCAGTGTACTGAGGGTGTGTATGTCAGCTCCTGTCAGCGAATTGCAGTCTCCCATTGGCGGCTGATGAATGGTCTCTGGTTGGCTGGGACTGCTACCAATCATCACCTCTACTCCCAGAAAGGCCTTCTGATGTCCTAGCAACCAAAGATGTCCCGCCCCCTGCAACGTTCTGATGCGTCCAGATCCCGAGCTACAGGGACCTATAGGACAGGAACACTGATCTACTGATCCATGGGGACTCTGATGGGGGCTCTACTGATCTATGGAGACTCTGATAGGGACTCTACTGATCTATGGGGGACCTGTGTTGCCAGCGTCCGTAGATTTACGGACAGTACGCAAAAAGGCACTTTTTTCCTGTCCGAAAAAGTTTGTAGTAAGGGAAATGTGCCAAAAATGTCAGCGATCGGCTCCGGTCAGAACTGCGCATGTGCAATTCCGGAAATTCCCACGCATCTGAGCCGTGCCCGCCGAGTGTCTAAGTCCTCCTGCATAGCTTCTGCCTTCTGCCCGCCCAGCGCACCACCACCCGCAGCCAATGATCTTCTTAGCGCATTTTCCTGCCAACACGGCCCCGCCAGCCATAAATAAGCAGGAGCAGAGCGGTAAATTTGAGGAGCCTTGTGTGGTCGTGGAGAGGAGAGCCGAGCCGCGGCGGGACTCGGGAGTGACCAGTCGGACTCGGGATGGGAGGAGACTCAGAGAGTTGTTGGAGACTTGAAGTGAAGGTCAAGGACCGTCACCACAGCAGTAAAACCCAAACTGGAGCCGTGCAACGGACGGACCGTTACCAACCCCTGCCTGTCTGCCTGGCCTGATGGCACCCTGGCTGCGACTGATCAGTTTGGTGATCTCATCAAATGGTCGCAGAAGTCTGCATGAGTCGCGCATGAGCAGCCTCTGGTGTGGTGCAAAAAAACCAAGCTCCCCAGAACCCGTCCTGCCGCAGAGTTCGTACAGGTAGTCGGTAACTGCACGTTTCTGCTGGAGAAGCCTATCAAGCATATACAATGTTGAGTTCCATCGCGTCGGGCAGTCACAAATAAGACGTCTGACGGGCAGGTTGTGTCCCCGCTGAATGTCAGCAAGGCGAGCCATGGCCGTGTAAGATCTTCTGAAATGGGCCAAGGTTTTCCTGGCCTGCTGCAAGATGTCATGGAGCCCAGGGTATTTGGCAACGAATCGCTCCACGACCAAGTTCAGGACGTGTGCCATGCATGGCACGTGTGTAATATTGCCCTGTTTCAGCACGCTCAGCAGATTGGCACCATTGTCGCACACCACTTTACCAACTGTCAAATTGAGCGGTGTTAGCCACTGATCTGCCTGTGAATGCAAAGCTGAAAGGAGTGCAGGACCAGTGTGGCTCTTGTCTTCCAGGCACAACAGACACAGCACAGCATGGAAACCTGGCATGTCGAATAGGGTCTGGGGATCTGGGGATCTTGGGCGGTGCAGTGGAAGAGACGGTAGCATCGGAAAATGAGGAGTCAGCCGAGGAGGAGAGGGAGGATAGAGTAGGAGGAGGAGGAGAAGAAGAGGCAGGCCTGCATGTAATCCGTGGCGGTAAAACCAAATGTACATGGGTGCCACGGGTTACATGCTTGACAGCCGTCAGAAGGTTCACCCAGTGGGCAGTGAAAGTTATATACCTTCCCTGCCCGTGTTTGCTAGACCACGTGTCTGTGGTTAAAAGTATCTTGGCACCGACACTGTGTGCCAGAGATACATTCACTTGCCGCTGAACATGGCCATATAGCTCTGGGATGCCCTTCTGTGAAAAAAATTTCCTTCCTGGGACCTTCCATTGCGGTGTTCCAATGGCCACAAATTTTCGAAAGGCCTCCGAGTCCACCAGTTTATATGGCAGTAGTTGGCGGGCTATCAGTTCCGACAAGCCAGCGGTCAACCGTTGGGCAAGAGGGTTATCCGGCGTCATCGTTTTTTACGAACGAACATTTGGGCCACTGAAGCCTGCCTTTTTGCAGAAAAACGTGAGGAAGGCATTAAGGAAGGTGGAGTGGAGGACAATTGTGAGCATAGAGGGGAAGAAGAAGGAGAAGAGGCTGGATGGTGAGAGCCTGGAGTGTGGCTTTGTGGGTTCTGATGGCGTTGCTCCCACTGGGCTCAGTGGTGGGAGGCAAGGTGCCTTCTTAAGGCGGTCGTCCCTAGGTGAGTGTTGGGCTTACCGCGACTTATGTGTTGACTGCAAAGGCTGCAGATGGCAACACTATTGTCTGCAGTGGACACATTAAAAAAAGCCCACACTGCGGAGCACACGGGAGTGCCAGATGTGACCGTAGATGGTTGTTACATTAGAAGTCTGGTTTCCTTCTCCATCACTAACAGTAGAGACCTCGGAGTAGGCAGTAACAGCGGGCACCAACCTCCATGGGCTGATCTGAGTACTGTCGTCAGACTGCTGAGTGCCGGCTGTTGCTACCTCCTCTTTCTGATCCAATGCCAAGAATGGCTGCGCATCGGAAATGTCTTCTGATGGATCGGAAAATAATTGTGACTCAAGCGGAGGGTATATGGTGGTGGTGGTGGTGTTGGTGGCGAGCCACTCAACCAAGTCTAGTGCGTCCTTTGACGTAAGCGAACAAACATTGTGCCACTTCTCACTTTGGCTCCGGCCTGGTGCTCCTGCCCTACCCCTACCACCCCTGGGGAAGGGCCTGCCTCTTCCTCTGCCTGTCATTTTTTAAATGATCCTGTGACAACAAAAGTCTCTAGAGAAGCGCAGTATATGTGGAAGAAGGTATATAACAAAATCTGTCGTTTTGGGGGGCCACTGGTTTATCGCACCAGTTATGAAACTTTTTTTCAGGATTTTTTTTTAATGTGTGTAGCAGAGGTAACGCAGAGAATGAGGAAAAAATTCAGCAGTAACCAAATACACCGCCAGTCACAATGCTGCACAATACAAATCCACTAGAATATGCTTTCTATATTCGAAAGTATATTATAAGTGTATATTACACCTATATACTGCAGAGCAAGTAGCACACCTATACCAGTGCTTGAAAGGACTTTTGTGGACCTGTTAGGTAGCGATTTGTGTCGCTAGTCTGTCCCTGCTGGAAACGCCAACCTCTCCCTACACTGACAAAAAGTATATGAATGTATTACACACTATCATGTACTGCAGAGCAAGTAGCACACCTATACCAGTGCATGAAAGGACTTTTGTGGACCTGTTAGATAGCGTTTTGTGTCGCTAAAGTCTGTCCCTGCTGGAAACGCCAACCTCGCCCTACACTGACAAAAAGTATATGAATGTATTACACACTATCATGTACTGCAGAGCAAGTAGCACACCTATACCAGTGCTTGAAAGGACTTTTGTGGACCTGTTAGATAGCGTTTTGTGTCGCTAAAGTCTGTCCCTGCTGGAAACGCCAACCTCGCCCTACACTGACAAAAAGTATATGAATGTATTACACACTATCATGTACTGCAGAGCAAGTAGCACACCTATACCAGTGCTTGAAATAACTTTTGTGGACCTGTTAGGTAGCGATTTGTGTCGCTAAAGTCTGTCCCTGCTGAAAACGCCAACCTCTCCCTACACTGACAAAAAGTATATGAATGTATTACACACTATCATGTACTGCAGAGCAAGTAGCACACCTATACCAGTGCTTGAAGGGACTTTTGTGGACCTGTTAGGTAGCGATTTGTGTCGCTAAAATCTGTCCCTGCTGGAAACGCCAACCTCTCCCTACACTGCCAAAAAGTATATGAATGAATGTATTAGACACCTATATACTGCACGGCAAGTAGCACACCTATACCAGTCCTTAAAAGGACTTTTGTGGACCTTTTAGATAGCTATTTGAATGAATACAGCCTGTCCCTGCTCCAAACAGCATCCTCTCCCTACACTGACAAAAAGCAGAATGTAAGATGGCCGCCAGATCAGGTCTATTTATAAGGTAGGGGCAGGGGAGGGCTGGCAGGGGGGGCAGGGTGGAAATCTCCCCCCCGGGTGGTGACCCGGGGCGAGCCCGCCTGCGCCTCAGCCTCTATCCTGGTAACCTCTCTAGTCTCTCCTGCCTCCCAGTGTATAAAGAGGGGTGCTCTGTGGACTTTGTTAAAGGGGAGGGGGGGCAGGCTTTGGTGAGCAGAGACCCTCTTTACACAATAGTCCACAGCATGCACCCTTAAATCAAGTTTCCCAGAACACCCCCTTACATCATATCTGATGTATATGGGCTCTGTGCAGACTCTAATGTAAGGGGAGGCCTCTGTGTGGACTCTGATGTAAGGGGAGGCCTCTGTGCGAACTCTGATTTAAGGGGAGGCCTCTGTGTGGACCCTGATGTAAGGGGAGACCTCTGTGCGGACTCTGATGTAAGGGAGGTCCCTGTGCGGACTCTGATGTAAGGGGAGGCCTCTGTGTGGACCCTGATGTAAGGGGAGGCCTCTGTGCGGACTCTGATGTAAGGGAGGCCCCTGTGCGGACTCTGATGTAAGGGGAGGCCTCTGTGCGGACTCTGATGTAAGGGGAGGCCTCTGTGCGGACTCTGATGTAAGGGGAGGCCTCTGTGCGGACTCTGATGTAAGGGGAGGCCTCTGTGCGGACTCTTGTGATCATGAAAAATCTTAGACTGTTTTTCTCGATCCATCACTTTTCCACACTCTATGGGCCACTTGACTGGACTTGCCCCCCCAGGCCTAAGGCTGCCAGCCCTCCCCTGGGTAGGGGGTATGTCCATGTGCTAAAATGTCTCAATTGGCTGTCCTGCACCACCTGATGGATGTGTCATAGGTCAAAGTTCTTACCCATGTAACATTGCGGACCGCCGAGAACATCGCCAGATGTCCGCCAGTTTGCCAGACCGCGAACATGCAAAGTTCATCGCGAACCGACAGGCCATCTCTAATTACCATATCACTGAGGACAGTAATGAGGGGCTATGGACATTAATGAGGGGGGCTGAGGGCAGTAATGGGGGGCTGAGGATTGTAATAGGGGTCTGAAGACAGTAAGAACAGGATTGTGATATGAGGCTCGGTTCTGATCTGTGCATGCACATTTGCACATGCACATAGTGGAGCTCATTCATTTTAAAGGGCTGCCCTACCTGCAGGAAACGCAGGGAAAGAAGTCCTGACCCTTTTTTTTGCATTTGCGCCACACCACCTTTACAGTGCATATGAGGATGTTTTTGCGGACTCTAAGGTAAGGAGGAACTCTGCGAACTCTGATGTAAGGGGGGTTCTGGTGACCAGAGAACCTTTTATGACAGAGTTCCCCTTTACACCAGAGTTTGCAGCATTCCTACTTACATCATGGTCCACAAAGTTCCCCTTTACATCTGGGTCTGCAGCATTCCCCATTACATCAGGGACCTCAAAGTTCCTATTTACATCAGGGTCCACAGAGTTCCCCTTTACATCAGGGTCCACAAAGTTCCCCTTTACATCAGGGTTCACAGAGTTCCCCTTTACATCAGGGTCCACAGAGTTCCCCTTTACATCAGGGTCCACAGAGTTCCCCTTTACATCAGGGTCCACAGAGTTTCCCTTTACATAATGGTCTGCAGAGTTCCCCCTTGCACTGTAAGGGGGAACCCTGCGGGCTCTAATGTACTGTAAAGATGAATTCTGATGTAAAGGGGATGCTGGGAACACTAATATAAGAGGGGACTCTATTGTAAAGGCATGAAAGAGGCCCACTGCAGAACATGTGCAAAAGTCCAGCTCCAGGACCATAATAAAGGGCCTCGCAATGGTAGGAAAGAGTCCCGGCATCAATGAGAAGGGCCCTTATGCTCGGGGGGGCCCTTCATGGTTTCTTGCACCGGGCCCCTGAAGGTTCTAGTTATGCCTCTGCAAGAAACCTTTATGAGGTAAAGAATGTCCATGGTCACCACTACAGCTGTTGGCCTCCATGCTGACCTTGTTAGTTCTCTTTGTTCCCTTCCAAGGCTGCTTCTTAGAATCTCATTTCGTAACAGTCCTTGAATACATAATAGCCCATGTCATATATAAAAAGGAGTTCGTTACTGGACCTTACATCAGGTCAGGCACAAAAATATTTCATACACGATGAGTCTCCACTTCTATCTCTTTGCCCTACTGCTTGCATTTGCTTTACCTGTTTGGTGCCAAGGCATGGAAGTTTCTGATGTTGGCATAAGGCTGTGTGGAAGAGATTTCATTCGGACAGTTGTCATGTCCTGTGGAGGATCGAGATGGAAAAGATATTCACCAGAGCCTGGACAGGAAAGATCAAATCCTAACCGTAAGTAGCTAATGTTTTCCTTTTTCCTTACCATAGTCAATGTACAGGGTGTTGTAAATGGCTTGAGCATCACCTAAGCAAGCGTTAATTTGAAACCTACATAACATCATTCAGGGTCATGCACTGCCAAGAATCAGCATTATCTGTATCAAGTATCACAGGTGTTTGCGATCAGCTGCGCCCAGGAAGCCTGCACAAATTGATGTCACGGCTGCCCACAGCAAGTAACTGAACATTAAGCAGCTAGGGCCCTGGATGCAAACTTTCTATCTTAAAGTGAGAGAAAACCTCACCACATGAGACACAGTAATTAAAATGTCAGAATGGTTCAAACCCTTCCCCTACTCCATGGGGCCAGATTTACCGATTATTTATTTATTAGAGGTATTTATATATTACAAAACCCTTTACATATACTGTATATTGTACAATCACATCAGCCCCTGCCCTCAAGGAGCTTACAATCTAAGATCCCTAACTCACATTCATACATATGTAGCGCTACCCCCGGAGGAGCCGCTGATTAGATTTTGGGATTGGCGTATTTAAGTTACCTCTGCGATGTGTCTAGGGGTGATGATGGCAATGAGAGCAGTGACGGAATGTCCAGACAGTTGGTTGACGTTTTCAATGCTTTTATTACTTCTGGTCAACACGACCAACAGTCAACTTGAGGTAGACAGTACAGGTTGGTGAAAGAAGAAGAAACTTCACAGATTCAGGCCTTGGATAAAGAAAGCAGTCCTGCCTCCAATAGTTACACTTTTCTCGTCGCCACTCCAGCCGGAGTGGGTAAAATGCCCCTGGACAGACCTCTCTCACAGGCCTGGCAGCCAGAGCGCCACTTAAACTTCTGGGAAGGAACAAGTCTCTGCCACAGACTTGACTCTAAATATTCAGGTTTAAGGTTTAAAGATGAGACCTCTGCCACAGGCCTAGTGCTTGAAAGTAGAGCGAATCCTCCCAGTATATACTTTTTGGGGTCACCGACCGACAGTTTGCCACATACAACCTGTCAGTGTCCAGTCACCCAGATCCCCGATGGTTCGTTCCAGCCCTGTTGGATTGCCTGCCTCTGGGCTCACCTCAGACCGACTCCCCATTGAACAGCACAACTCGCTTGGGATCTTCTCAATAGAGCTGGGGGACCCAGTAAGTCACTGGGGCCCCTTTGTAGCATCAAATGCTCCAGGCCATGAAAGCCCAGAGCCGGGAACTCCCCGTAGCACGTGCGCCCTGGCTGGTAGGCCATATCGTCAGGGCCCGTGATGTGCGCACACCCTGAATGTGGGTGCCGCACCTGGAACAAGGAACCCACGAAGAACCCCTAACCACGGCCTCCGCCACAGAAAAACTCCTCCCCAGCATGCTCCGTGAGGGAAACCTCCTCTAATTGGCTGCTGGGAAGAAGCGGCTCCGCCCGAACCCCTCTGGAGCCACCTACCGTCCAGAGATGAGACAGCATCTCTGGAGAACAGAGTGACCCACAGGACAGTTTGGGGCTGGCGACAGACAAATTTTAATAAATCAAACACAGATTAGAGCAAATAAGTCTCTCATCCCACTAGATTTAACATAGAACCTGTACTGATAAGTACACAGGCGCTACACATATACATACTAAGGCCAAGATAGACAGGAGACAATTAACCTACCAGCATGTCTTTGAGTGTGGGAGGAAACCAGAGCATCCAGAGTACTCAGAGGAAACCCACGCAGGCACTAGTGTTAATATTGATGTCAAATTTTGACTTAGTTAGTCATAGTTTTTTTACTAAAAAGTCTTTTTAGTTTTAGTCGTATTTTAGTCATCTGAATTGTTTTCGTTGTATTTTATTCAACTAAAACCTTTGTTACATTTTAGTCAACTAAAATCAAATGGGTTAAGGCTCAATGCACACTAGCATTTTTTTAAGCCCCTAAAAGCTGTTATCTGCTCCTAGAAGCTAAACAGTGTTATCCAATGTGTCCGTGCACACTACTTTAGGCTATTAGGCCTCTTTCACATGGGCAGCTGTACTGCCACTGTTAAAAGCAGGTTTTGTTAATTTGAAATTCCAAGACTTCAGGCACAGTGATCACTTGCAGTTGTACATTGGGATTAGCAGCGATTACGTGTTTACATGTGGCTGCGTTTAGCTGCGTTGGAACATTCTTGCCATTTCTGTTGTGCTTCATGTTGTTTTTCTTTCCTTGTTGCCACTGCTATCCACAGGTGAAAAAGTACACTGCGATTACCTGCGGTTATGTGCAGATAGCTGTGATAAATTGGTTCAGGAAGCTGTCAAATAATTTTTTTCTAACCACACAAAACTCCATGTAATGAAACCGTCGCTAAACGCAGTGTGTGAATGGGTCCATAGGAAAGCATTGTGTGAGTTAAAGGGGTTGTAAAGGTTCGTTTTTAGGTTCCTTTAAGCTGGTGAATTGTTGGTTCACTTACCTTTTCCTTCGATTTCCCTTCTAAATGTGTTTTTCTTTGTCTGAATGTCTCACTTCCTGTTCCTCCTCAGAAGCTTGTCCCCATCATCCGAGCCATTCTGGCTGGGGGTTAGTCAGCCAGAACAGCTTACTGAGGAGGAACAGGGAGTGGGAAATTCAGACAAAGAAAAAAAAACATTTAGAAGGAAATCGAAGGAAAAGGTAAGTGAACCAACAATGCACTAGCTTAAAGGAACCTATTTAGAAAATAAAAACAAACCTTTACCACCCCTTTAAAGCGGAGGTTCACCCTAAAAACATGTATATAAAATTACATTCTGCATACTCCAACATTTACAGTATGCTGTTTGTTTTTTGTTTTTTGCTGTACATACCGTATTATTGCTATTTTCCACCCGGCTTCCGGGTACACACTCCCACGTAGGCGTTCCTATGCAGAGGCGCAGTGTCATGTTGGACTTCGCCCAGATGATTGACGTCTTGAGAAAGACTTCCCCTCGGCGGATAAGGCGCGTCACGAGTTTCCGAAATTAGCTGAACTGCGAGTCGGCTCTATACGACGCCTGCGCAGTCAGCTCTACGCGGCTCCTAGTCGGTGCGCAGGCGCCGTATAGAGTTCGGCTACTTTCGGAAACTCGTGACGCTCCTTATCCGCCGAGGGGAAGTTTTTCTCGAGACGTCAATCATCTGGGCGAAGTCCCACATGACACTGCGCCTCTGCATAGGAACGCCTACTCCCGCGGGAGTGTGTACCCGGAAGCCGGGTGGAAAATAGCAATAATATGGTATGTACAGCAAAAAAAAACAAAAAAACAAACAGCATACTGTAAATGTTGGAAGTATGCAGAATGTAATGTTATATACATGTTTTTAGGGTGAACCTCCACTTTAAGGTGCAGCAGATAACTTCATCAATTCGGAGATAAAAGCTGAATTCTATCCACCCGTATGAAAGGAGCCTTAGCATTTTTTGAGCTTCAGCTTGCAGGAGCAAAAAATTAAAACATTTTGTAGAGTTTCTTGGAGCATTTTTCCAGCATACTGAATGCGTTTTACTGCTCCTAACTGCTTCTAAATGCTACTAACAGATTATTTGAGCTTTTTATTTATTTTTTATTTCTTCATGTACTGCAAAAACACTAATAAAATGCTAATGCTCCTAACTGCTCCCAAAGCTAGTTTCACACTGTGGCAGCCAGAGCGTTAGCGCTAAAGCACTGCTCGATTTAGGGTCGCTTTAGCGCTGTTTACGCAGCACTTTCCGGCCGCTAGCTGGGTGCTTTTAACCCCTGCTAGTGGCAGAAGGAGTTAAAAGCGACCGTGTTGCAGCACTTGAGAAGCGCTTTTCAGGTGCTTCGGAAGCTCTGCTTATTTATTCCAATGGGCAGGGCATTTTGTGAGGGCTATATACGCTCCCAAACAGCCTCAAAGATGCTGCTTGCATGACTTTTTCTAACGTCCCACATTTCACATTTGGGAAGCACGGGAGGCGGTGTTCAGGCGCTTTACAGGTGCTATTTCTAGTGCTAAAACGCCTGAAAACTGCCTCAGTGTGAAAGAGGTCTAAAAGCTTCTAAAAGCTACTAAAATTATACCAGAAGAAGGCACAAAAATGCTATTATGAGCATTTTTCTGGCATTTTTTTTTAGCTTATAGTGTGCATGGTGTCTTAGTTAAATTGTAATGCATTATTTAAGCATTTCTCAAAAATTTCCAAACTGATTATATACTCCTGGAGTAAAAATCTAACATGTAGTGGGGATGCCAATGTAAATAGGTGTGAACAGGGCAGAGAACTGTTTTGGGGAGGATGTTATTTTACACAGTGCTAAGCACTGTTACCTTGCTAGTAACATTCACCATGGGGTTTGTAGGGAATTGTTCCAGAACAGCAGTCAGGCAGGCAGAGAGAGTGTGGGTCTCTCAGCCAATACAGCTTGTCAGGGGGCTTTAACAGACAGGTGGAGCTCCAATAAAAGCAGAAGTTCAGTTGGGTAAATGTCTCTCCCTCAAATCTTTGTTCCGTTTTCGTTCACTGACGAAAATTGGAATTGGATTTCTTTATAGTTTTCGTCGATTGACTTAATTCAAATTTTATTTTCGTTTAGTGTTCATCACTGAAAACATACAGTTGACAAAAATATTTTTGACAATGAAATTAACACTTGCAGGCAACAGGGAGAAGTAGCAAACTCCAGGCAGGTGGTGCCGTGGTTGGGATTTGAACCAACACCCCTAGTGCTGCAAGGCGCTAACCACTTAGCTACTTATCATTAAAACTTAAGTTGTATGTCTCCCTTGTGCTTCTGCTTTACTTTAAATCTTGGCTTAATCTTTATAGAGCTTAGGGACCTGTCAAATGCAGCTATCAAGAGTGCCTTCTATGCCAGCCCTTTCTGCCCCCCTCCTCCAGTTATAGAAGCCGTACTATAGCTTCTATAAATGAAAAGCAATCTATAAATGTAGGATGTGCAGATGAATAAAAAAGGCACGCATCCTCCATTCATGGATTGTTTTTCATCTATAAAAGCTATCATATAGCTTTTATGAATGGAGGGTGTGTGGAATGCATGGGCATAGTTGGCACTCTTGATAAGTGCAAATGACAGGTCCCTCAGCTTTATTATCTATTATCTCCTGATGCAGAAGGAAGCAAGCTCCAGAAGCATAAGGTTTACATCCCATTGATGTTAAGTAATCTCCTTTGTGCTTCTAAGGTTGGTACTGTTCCTCTGAACCCGGGTTGGACTCTTGGGTGTGTGGAAGAACCTTTGATGCGCATTGGATAATTAAAAGCCACTCTGTATTATGGTGGATTTCAACTAACACTGGTTTATTTGTCACACAGCATATTTATGCATTCATCATTAGGAAACCCCCCTGCGGTGCAACCAATTACAGCAGGACACGATGCTTACACAATACAATAGCATGTTAGGTTTCAAACAACACATATACTATTTTGCCTGCAGGTAATTCTATTGTCTTCAGTAATGATACACTAGCTTCAGGTAATCTGGTATTTCCTGAAAACAAACACATTCTTGTTATGTTTATGGTGCTAACTGCAGGCTACAATGTTATCAAACTAAGTTAAATGCCATCTACACATTCTTCTGCTATCTTCTCTACGTAGGCATACAAATACATTATTTCTAATTTATTCTAGTTAAAACATAAAGGGGTACTCTTTCAGAACCTTACAGTGCTGATTTTTTTTTGTTGTTGTTAACTAAACTTTTTATGCACACGAGTCAAGGAAAAGAGACAGCCTTTCCTATTATACAATGGGGAAAATATTTGTTTGATTCCCTGCATATTTTGTAAGTTTGCCCACTTACAAAGAAATGAAGGGACTATATTTTTTATCATAAGTGTATTGTAAATGATAGAGACAGAATATCAACCAAAAATCCAGAAAAAAACACGATACAAATGTTATAAATTGAGTTGTAGTTCAGTGAATAAAATAAGTATTTGATCCCCAAGCAAAACATGACTTAGTACTTGGTGGAGAAACCCTCTTTGGCAGGCACAGAGGTAAGACATTTTGTGTAGTCCGTGACCAGGTTTGCACACATCTCAGGGGGGATTTTGGTCCACTCTTCCTTACAGATCTTCTTTAAATCCTTAAGGTTTCTTGGCTGTCTCTTGGCAACTCAAAGTTTCAGCTCCCTCCATAAATTTTCTATAGGATTAAGGTTTGGAGACTGGCTAGGCCACTCCATGACCTTAATGTGCTTTGTCTTGAGCCACTCCTTTGTTGCCTTGGCGGTATGTTCTGGGTCGTTTTCATGCTGGAATATCCATCCATGACCCATCTTCAGTGTTCTGGCTAAGGGAAGAAGGTTCTCATCCAAGATTTTACAATATATGGCCCCCGTACATTGGCCCCTCAATGCGGCAAAGTTAGTCTGTACCTTTAGGAAAGAAACAGACCCAATGCATCATGTTTCCACCTCCATGCTTGGAGGGATGGTGTTCTTATGCCTCGTACACACCTTTCGGGATTTCCGACGGGAAAGGTTCCCGGCGGAAATCCTGAGGGGAAAGCCGAGAATCTGCTTGGGCAGTCTTTTCCCTTACAAACGGACGGTTTTCCCAACGGTTTTTCCTATAGGAAAATGCCTCGTACACACGACCGGTTTTCCCGATGGGAAAACAGCCCAAAAACCGCCGGACAAAAACAGAGAACCAGCTCTCTTTTTTCCTGACGGTTTTTGGCCCGTTTTCCCATCGGGAAAACCGGTCGCGTGTACGAGGCATTAGGGTCATAGTCAGCATTTTTCTTCCTCCAAATTTTTCTTTATCAGCGATACTTCAAAAATCTCATGTGTTTATTTACACATTACTATGTCATCTGAGGAATAATACACCAATAAAATAAGATGTGTAGCCCGAAGGATGTAGCTTTTAACCCCAATATTTGTGATCACAGGGTAAATGAGCAACACAGTAAACATCTTACAAAGGTTCTAAACCAGGGGTGCCCAACCAGTGGCCCGCGGAGCCCTCTGATGTGGTCCGCGACCTCCTGCTCTGGGATGGAATAAAATAGAATACTTTTATTAAAGGTCAGTTTATTGCAGTGTTCTGCAGTGGGTTACTGGGCTGCTTTCAAACTGATCCACAGATGCAGAGCAGTGCACCTGCGGGTTACCTGCACTGAGCCATAGACTTCTGTTATTACCTGCGAGTTTGGTGAGCTTTCTGAACAGGCACCAAACCTGCAGAATATAATAGAAGTCTATTGTAAAGTGCAGGAAAGCCAAATGTACACTGCGTTGCACCCGCAGTGCGGGTAAACCACAGTGCATCAGTGTAAAAGCAGCCTTAGGCCCCCTTCACACGGTCAGTCCGACCCAATTGGACCCTCCATTCACCTCAAAGGATTGGCAGATGTAAACCGACTTGTGTCCTACCTCCAATCCAATCCGCTAAAGAAAGAGTTTAGTGGGCTGTGTCCATGTCTGCTCTGCATATGCAGAGAAGACCTGCCACCTGCCTGCTCCGCTCATTGTGGCCCGCGACCGGTAAGCAAGTCGCTTAAGTGGCCCACGTGCTTCAAAAGGTTGGGCACCCCTGTTCGGAACCTTCCATCTATATCTTAAATAGTGAAAAAAGGTTTGCTTTGAATCTCACTTTAAACAGTAACTCCACCTTTTTGACAAGCTTATTATAGCAATGCAGAGTAGTGAAATACTAAACTTTGCAACAGTGTTTATTACATGTCTTGTCTCTTTATAAGCCACCCACAAGTACAGACAATGGGGTTGATTTACTAAAACTGGAGAGTGCAAAATCTTGTGCAACTGTGCATGGTAGCCAATCAGCTTCCAACTTCAGCTTGTTCAATTACATTTTGACAAAGGAACCTTGAAGCTGATTGGTTTCTATGCAGAGCTGCTGCACTAGATTTTGCACTCTTCAGTTTTAGTAACTCAACCCCAAATCGACAGAGTTTCTTACTAGCCCACCCACCATCCCACTTACAGTGTCTGGAACCAAACACTGTGTAAGCTTTAGATCAGATAGTTTCAGAGGTGTCAGAGTTAACATAGGGTTGTTGATGTCATCCCCTCCTTCACGTGACCATGTTTGGGCTTGCCAATTGGCCACTCAGGCCTGAGCAAAGCATGCTGGGAGGAGCTCACATACTTCCTCATACCTGGAATTACTTGGTATTTGCAATGACTGTCCTAAATAAGCAAAGCGACTTTAGGTCTGAAAATCGCTATAGACAATTCTGTCTACAGCTGTCAAGTGGGCAAGCATGACGAAGGCTCCTTGAGCCCCTAGGGTAAGGGGGGCATGACTGATGGAAGCACGGGCAAGCAAATGGATGTGGACATAGGCATCTATAATAATTTAGCACCTAGTTGGGTCACTCTAATGGTTGTCTGAGCCTCATGGTAAGGACAGGCCATTTAGACTATATCAATTTACAGTTCATGTGTGTTTACAGTATAACTGTAACTGACACTGATTGTTATGCTGGTATTTATTAAAAGCAGTGGACTTGTCCTTTCCAACCTAAATGTGGACACCATCCAGAGAATGATTTGCATGTTTTTTAATGCATTCAGAGCAGGATGAAGTGGAGACGCCTCGTCCTATCAAAGAATGCTTGAGAAAATACAAATATTCTCGAAATGGCGCCTAGCTTCTGGAGGGATCCCACAGGTATAGTATATGCATAGTTACATTGGTCCACACCTGACCAACGTAACTATGTACAATTACCCTGAGCTACAAATATTGATGCCTAAACTTGTTTTACCTTAATGCAATGAATGCATTAAGGTAAAAAATGTTTAGACTTTAAAACTATTTCATAGTGTTTAAAGTGGCTCTAGTTTATTGCTTTAACAGTCAACCATCATATTCCTTTGGCACAATTAAATTAGGGAATTAGGGAAAATACGCTTGCCTCTCGGGGGATCAGGAAGGATTTTATTTCCCCTGCTGTAGCAAATTTGATTACCACATGCTTTGCTGGGGTTTTTCGCCTTCCTCTGGATCAACTGTGGTTATAGGTTTGTGTATATGGGATTGTATATTTTATTTGTATTGGTTGAACTTCATGGACTTGTATATTTTTTCAACCTGACTAACTATGTAATGAAAAGTAATTTAAATACAGATTTGTGTTAACTTAAATGGATTCTAAACTCAAAAAGGTTTGTAACCTTAATTCATTCTCTACACGAAGGTAAAAAACCTTCCTTTACCTGTCCCCCTCAAACACCTGACTCCTCTTATAATCCAGTGCTGTCTCCATCTGCAGCGCCACTGTTCTCTCTTCCTGATTGCACAAGGAGACTCTGAAATGGTTCATGCTGCTGTCAGTCAAATCCTGTGAGGAGAGAGCGGGGGCATCTACCTCATATGTCTACCTTATGCATCTACCCCATATGTACCTCATAGTAAAAATTTTAAATACACATTGTTGCCTTCATTTCTTATTAGGTGACTTTTTGGACTGGCTAAACAGAGCTTCCTTGGAGGATCAAGATCGACTGAATTCACTGTATGAAGAGAGCCACATGGCACCAAATCCCCCTTACAATTCCCTGCAGAAAGATGACCCAACAATGGAACAGCTCCATGGTTCCCTCTATGATCCACGTGTTCCTGAGGAACAGCAAGGTGTTGGTCTGCGGATGAAGAGAAGTTCAGGACCAGCTTTATCCTGCTGCCAAAGGGGCTGCACCAAGAACGAGCTCATGAAATTTTGCTAACCTTCGTTTTTCTTTTTGTATTCTTCCATGAGAAGTCTGCACAGCAAGCATTGATAACTTCCTTCTATGTGAAACTCTGATGCTCATCCTAGACACAAACCTATACCCACACCTGATTTATTCTCATACCTTTCTCCCTGCCTTGGCAATATTGATATAGTATTCATGTTCTGACTGGATATCATGTGATTGATTTACTAAAGGCAAATAGACTGTTCACTTTTACAAGGGAATTAGCCCCAGAGCTTCGTGAATATGTTGGAAGTTTCACTCTACAAAGAATACACAATTATGTGCAAGAACAATAGAAAAAAATGCATTTTTGCTTGATTAGCTGATGGAAGACAACAAAGCATCATTATTCTCTGGGGGAAACATCCCTTGTAATGTGAACAGTCAATTTCTCTTTATAAAATCAACTACAGTGTGCTCAATGTATTCTTACTATATACAGGCATACCCCACTTTTAGACCCCTTTCACACTGAGGGCGTATTGCAGGCGCTATAGCGTTAAAAAAAGTGCCTGCAATCTGCCCTCAAACAGCTGCCCGAGGGCTTTCACACTGGAGCGTTGCGCTAGCAGGACGGTGAAAAAAGTCCTGCTAGCCGCATCTTTGGAGCGGTGTTTACCGCTCCTTCACCGCTGCTGCCCGTTGAAATCAATGGGACAGCGTGACTATACTGCCCGCAATGCGCTGCTGGTTTTAACCCTTTCTCGGCCACTAGCGGGGGTTAAAAGTGCCCTGCTAGCGGCCGAAATGCGACAAAAATCCGGCCATAGTGTCGGCGGTAAAACTAGCAGCGTTTTACCAACAACTCTATGGGCGGCTCAGTGTGAAAGGGGTCTAAAGTACACAATTTGGTTTATTTAATATAGCTAGATGTACAGAGCATACTGTTATACGACAAACATAAATAATATCAAATGCAAATCAAATGGCATTAGGTCATCTTTGGATATTTTTCTTCTTTACACATATTCTAATATAAAACATTTTTTAGGGCTCTTGCACAAGGCTGTAAATCAGGACCTATTATTGTGGTGCCTAGAAACCACAGCTGCAGCAACATTTTGCTCATGGATATGCATTACAGATTACACTTTGTGTGGCTATACGCACATAATCGCTGACACTCACATTTAGTCACATCCTCCTATGGGCGTATTTTTCTGAATTCAAAATTTTGCAAAAATACACCCATATGTGTGCACAACAGCGTATTCTGTAAAGCATGACTATGGGCAAAATGACACAGCAAATGTGGCTCCCGGGTGCCACAACAACAAGTATATATATATATATATATATATATATATATATATATATATATATATATAGCCGCATATACATCCTAATGTAGGGCTGTGTGCAAATTCTAAAAGGTTAATTTTAGATGCCAGAAACATCTATCAATGAGTATCTTACCCCAAAAATATGAGCTGTGTTGCTAAGTAGAGCTGTAAATAAATAGTATACTTGTATATCCATGAAATCTTAAAGCTCAACTCCAGATAAAACATTTATTGGGGGTGAAGTGGGGAGGGATTAGTACCTCTGCCAGGTTTTTGTTGCTTGGCCCCAGTTGGCAAAATGTCCCCTCACTTTTCCGTAACTGGTACTGGAAGTAGAAGGACGTGTCTTCTACAAATACATATAAATACAACGTAGCACTATCAAGACCTTTTTAGCAGAGAGAGGAAAGGTCTTTAAGATTGTTATCACAGTCTGTTTCACCATTTGGGAGATTTACCCTGACTTCTGGTGACACATGGGGCTGATTTATTAAACTGGTGCACACAGAATCTGGTGAAGCTTTGCATAGTAACCAATCAGCTTCTAACTTCAGCTTGTTCACTTAAGTTTTGATAATAAAGCATGGAAGCTGATTGGTTTCTAAACAGAGCTGCACCAGATACTGTGTGCGCCAATTTTAGCAAATTCCCCCCCAATTTGTCACTGGGACAGAAAGTGATGGGAAACTGATGAAACTGCTGCTGGGTGTCACCATCTTGGATGTGAGGTTAACAGACACAGACACAGCTATTACTCAAGTGGCACTCTATAGTATTTCACATTATTCAACTCCTAGAAGCTACATAAATGTTATGTAGGGGGGTGTTTGGAGCAATGGAGGAGCTGGGCCAGCATAGACATCATTTAGACACTCCCACAAAACTAGAGGACTATGGTGTGCAAGGGAGACTCTGCTAGAGAGCTGATACTTTCTAGAGTAGTATTTCCTTAACAAGTTCAGAGGTACATTGCAAGTGAAAGAAAAAATGTGTTCAAAGAAACAAAAAAACACCACACGTAAACATTTAAAATACTAGATTTATTTGCGCTGTCACCTGCAAATTGACAGGGTCTCTTTAAGTATGTGGAAAAACGAATTTAAGTAGGCTTTGTATCTGAGCAATTAACAATAAATATAATTTTGGATGAAAGTATATACCTTTTTTGTGGGCAAACACCTTTTTATTGGGCATTAAAAATAAACTGGCTATTAAAGCGGGGGTTCACCCAAAAATAAATTTTTAACATTACATTCAGCCGAGTTGTCGGAATGACAATCGGCTGTTTTTATTTATTTTATCCCCGTACATACCGTATTTTCACTGCCGCTTCCGGGTATGTCTTCTGGGTATGACTTGGCATTCCTAATTGATTGACAGGCTTCCGACCGCCGCATACTGCGCACCGACGTTCGGCTTCTTTCGGCAACTCGTGACGCGCAGTATGCGACGGTCGGAAGCCTGTCAATCAATTAGGAATGCCAAGTCCCGCAGAAGACATACCCGGAAGCGGCGGTGAAAATACGCTATGTACGGGGATAAAATAAAAAAAACAGCCGATTGTCATTCTGACAACTCGGCTAAATGTAATGTTAAAAATTTATTTTTTGGGTGAACCCCCGCTTTAAGGTGTTAATGCTTTTTATAAGTTACTATTTAAAAAAAATATACCCTATTTTGTATTAATAATGGAGTTCCTGCTTAGCAAAGGCTTTGAATATTGCTTATCAACTAGAATCAGAAAAAAAATAAAAACAATTACAAGAAAAAACGTAATAACTGGAAAACGTGAACTGAATGTTATAGCAATGCACATTCTCCTGAATTATTTTTGTCGCCTGATCTTCATTTATTTTCTCTTCGCGCCATTCCTATATCTGTCCTTTCTCTAAATTCTATTTGTGTATGTGTGGTTCAAAAAAGAAAGAAATAAACAATTCTAGTGTATGAAATGACCTTATAATTGGCCTGGAATTATTTTAGTGACGTTAGTATACATTGGTATTCTTAAAGGATCACTAAAGGAAAATATTTTTTTAGCTAAATAGCTTCCTTTACCTTACTGCAGTCCTGGTTTCATATCCTCATTGTTCGTTTTTGCTTTGAAGTTGCTGTAATTCTGCTGTGATCTCCACACTTCCTGCTTGTCTGGCTCCTTATGAAAAATCTCATGGCAGCTTTTCACTGTGGTCTAAGCTGTGTGTCTAAAACTCCTCAGAACCAATCAGATTCATTTTAAAAACAAAACACTGCCCTGGATTTGTTTGTTTTTGTTCTGTGTGTCTCTTTACTTCACAGAAACATGAAACCAGTTTAAAACCGAAAGTGAAACTAGAGGCACATTATATGATTAATTTTTATCTATTTTTAATCATTTTTAAAAGGAATCAGTTAACTTTTATGTCTCTATACCCTGTAAACAGTCATTTCAGCAAAAACATTTTTTTCCTTTAGTGACCCTTTAAGTCTATTTATTATAGGTGTTTATTTTTTATTAAAGTGACCGTCGCTTTAGAAAAATAACCAGTACCTTAACAAGGTGCAAGCTTCTGGGTAGTGTAATCTTTTATCCACTTCCATCATTCTTATTAGCCCATGACTGTGATAGAGTTGTCTCTTTGGTCATTGGGAATGTGTGTAAGGCAAGAAGGGGGCAGGTGGGCGCCATCACTACAAGGAAGTGTCAGAGCATTGTTCTTTCCAGGGGGTTTGGCTGTAGATAGTGCCGGCACTTTATACCTCCAGGCACATCTCTTTTTATTTCAAGATAAAATCCAGGTAGGGCAATTTTTACTACAGTTTGGACCAATGCAAGATGTACAGTATGTGCTTGTGGGCTCCTCACGAAAGCTGGCAATCACTGTAGTAAGCATTGCTAACTGTATTGATTGCTGCTAGCTTCTGAGCCCCGTGCTGAGTGGGTCCCCTGCTGCTTAGCAAATACAGGAAGTTGTTCTAACGCCATGGGCGCCATTCAGGAAACTTTCTCAGGGGGCTCCCACAGATATGGCTGCTCACTCTTTAGTACCCATCAAATGCAGCCTGATCAGTGCCCATCAAATGCAGCCTTACCAGTGTCTATCAATGCAGCCTGATTCGTGCCCAGCAATGCAGCCTCACCAGTGCCCAGCGATGCAGACTGATCAGTGCCTAGCAATTCAGCCTTACCAGTGCCCATTAGGGTTGCCATCTCATCCCTTTAAAACCGAACACATATGAATTACACAGGTTCTGTGGCTGAGTAAGGAGGCAATTAAGCTCACTTGGTGCCTTATCTGCATTAAATTAGCCCCAGAACCTGTGTAATTCATATGTGTTCGGTTTTAAAGGGATGAGGTGGCAACCCTAGTGCCCATCAAATGCAGCTTTTCCAGTGCCCATCAATGCGGCCAAACAGGTGTCCCCATCAATGCAGCCTCACCGTTGTCCCCAGCAATGCAGCCTCACCAGGGTATCCAGAAATGCAGACTTACCAGTGTCCAAAGCAAGGCAGCCTCACCAGTGTCCCCAGCAATGTGGCTTTAGCAGTGTCCCCAGCAATGCCATTTTACCAGTGGCAATGGGGGTCAATCCGCCCTGGGTGCCACACTTTGGGGGGGTGTCATCCCGTTGCGCCCATCCTCCCCTCCCTCGGTCCTCCTCCTTCTGCGGCCGCTGTAACTAGGCCCCGCCTCTTATAATACATGTCGGCATTGTTAGGCCTGTCACAGGACTCTAGGAGGAGGGACCTTGTTAAAGTGGCCACTGGAGGAGGAGGACCATGGTACAAAGCCACTTTTAAAGCCTGGATTTGGTCAAAACCTTTTCTTTCCCTCTGTGATGAAGAGATAAAACCTCTTACATTTTCATTCCTACCTATGTACCCTTTGTTGAGATTCCTCCTTTCTGTGCTGTGACATCAAACCAGAAATAAGGGAAACATAGCAATAAAACCCTGACAGAGGCTTTAAAGAGGAAGTAAACTTCCTCTGCTGATATTTATCTACATTAGCTCACAAAAATTAGTACACCCCTCAGGCCTAGTACACACGAGAGGATTTATCCGCGGATACGGTCCACCGGACCGTATCCGCGGATAAATCCTCTCGAGGATTTCCGCGGATTTTGATCCGATGGAGTGTACTCACCATCGGATCGAAATCCGCGCCGAAATCCCATCGCGATGACGTGTCGCGCCGTCGCCGCGATGATGACGCGGCGACGTGCGCGACGCTGTCATATAAGTAATTCCACGCATGCGTCAAATCATTACGACGCATGCGGGGGATCCATTCGGACGGATTGATCCGGTGAGTCTGTACAGACCAGCGGATCAATCCGTTGGGATGGATTCAAGCGGATAGATTTTAAAGCATGTCTTCAAATTTTTATCCGCTTGAAATCCATCCCAGGGGATAAAAATCTGCGGAAACAGATCTGCTGGATTGTACACACCAGGGGATCTATCCGCTGGAGCCGGTCCGCGGATCAATTCCAGCGGATGGATCCTCTCGTGTGTACGGGGCCTCACACTTTTGTAAATATTTTATTATGTCTTTTCATGTGACAGCACTAAAGAAATTACACTTTGCTACAATGTAAAGTAGTGAGTGTACAGCTTGTATAATGTAAATTTGCTGACCCCTCAAAATAACTCAACACACATCCATTAATGTCTAAACTGCTGGCAACAAAAGTGAGTACACCCACAAGTGAAAATGTTCAATTTGGGGCCAAAGTGTCAATATTTTGTGTGGCCACCAATAATTTCCAGCACTGCCTTAAACCTCTTGGGCATGGAGTTCACTAGAGATTTACAGGTTGCCACTGGAGTCCTCTTCCACTCCTCCATGACGACATCACAGAGCTGGTGGATGTTAGAGACCTTGTGCTTCTCCACCTTCCATTTGAGGATACCCCACAGATGCTCAATAGGGTTTAGGTCTGGAGACATGCTTGGCCAGTCCATCACCTTTACCCTCAGCTTCTTTAGCAAGTCAGTGGTTGTGTTGGAAGTATGTTTGGGGTAGTTATCATGTTGGAATACTGCCCTGTGGCCCAGTCTCCGAAGGGAGGGGATCGTTCTCTGCTTCAGTATGTAACAGTTCATGTTGGCATTCATGGTTCCCTCAATGAACTGTAGCTCCGCAGTGCCAGCAGCACTCATGCAGCCCCAGACCATGACACTCCCACCACCATGCTTGACTGTAGGTAAGACGCACTTGTCTTTGTACTGCTCACCTTGTTGCCGCCACACACGATTGACACCATCTGAACCAAATAAGTGTATCTTGGTCTCATCAGACCACAGGACATGGTTCCAGTTATCCATGTCCTTAATCTGCTTGTCTTGCATCATCTTTAGAAGAGGCTTCCTTCTGGGATGACAACCATGCAGTGTGCAGCGTATGGTCTGAGCACTGACAGGCTGCCCCCCCCCCCCCTTCAACCTCTGCAGCAAGGCTGGCAGCACTCATATGTCTATTTCCCAAAGACAACCTTTGGATATGATGCTGAGCACGTTCACTCAACTTCTTTGGTGACCATGGCGAGGCCTGTTCTGAGTGAAACCTGCCCTGTTAAACTGCTGTATGGTCTTGGCCACCATGCTGGAGCTCAGTTTCAGGGTCTTGGCAATCTTCCTATAGCCTAGGCCATCTTTATGTGTGCAGCCACTGTTCAACAAAAGTTTTCCAGCATGTCTGTCCAACAGATGTCCATCGAACGATCAATTTCTGTTGGATGGGGACAGCCACTAACAGATTAAAATTCAGCCAGTCCCTGCTTATACATCTATGGTTTGTTTTACTTTAGACCTCGCTGGCTTATAAAATACCAGTAAGCAGAGATATGTAGGTCTCTGAAAGGCCATAATCAAAGATGCAACTGTTTTTAGCTCCAACCTCCTAACTGACAGTAAAAACAAAGGAAAGTGGCCTATAATGCCTCGTACACACGGCCGGACTTTCCGAGAAAAAAAGTCAGAAGGGTTTTTTTTCTTGGAAAGTCCGGCCGTGTGTAGCCTCTGACTTTTTTTGTCGGAAGTCCGAGGGACGTTAGATATAGAGAACCTGTTCTCTTTCTTTCTGACCGTGTGTACAAGGCATTAGAGTGAGTGATAACATGAAAACCTCAAATCTACAGTTAGGACCATCATCTTTTAATAATAATAAAATAATTCATAGATGCAGCAGAAAATCCCTTTAAATATGCTAAAAACAGTCACATTCACTTGCTTTTCTCTATCATTGAAAGTACTTTACACCCATAAGCATCCCATAAAGATAATGGCCTGGATTCACATATACATTGGTGCATATTTATGCCGGCCAACGCAGCGCAGAGAAAATTAAAATTGGTGGAAAAATTGCGCTAAACATAAATAATGTGAAACCTGTAGCGGCCAGCACCAACAAAAAACAATGTTGTGTACAGAAGGTGAGAAAGAAAAAGTGCAGCGCTAAATATTGAGTGAAGGAATTCAAACAATACGGTAAGTAGTACAATTCGGTGAAACAATTCAATTAGAATTGGACCCAGAAGACACTCACCAGATGATATGGTGAGTGAAAAAAAAAAAAATATATATATAACTGAAACAATGTAATAGTGTGGAAAGCCACTAGGAGGTGGTGTTCCTGTAGGAAATGTGTGCAACACACTAGAGTGGGTGATGTGACACCTGTAGGTGATAACAAATGGGGTGAACCAATCACAAAGTCCAAGCAAAAAATGTATATATATAGCAATCCGATATCGGACCGATATGTACAGTCTTTGAGAGATGGAATTGGTCGGAAATTCTTATGAAGGAAAAACAAAACGGCCACTCAAAAAGAACTGATGTAAGATTGTCCTCTCTGGTATGCCGATCAGACGATCAGTGTGGATGGTGAAAACCTCAGCAACGATTCACAGTGATATCCAAAAAGATAAATAAATGGATACTCTTACCAGAATATGTGGACATACACGTCAGCGACGGTATGTCGATCAGGCATGCACGAACTCCTAGGAAAAGGTGGTGTTGATGGGAAACGTTCCAATATGTCAAACTTTAATCCCCGGGAGTCGGTAGAATCCGAGCGGCAGAAAAACAAATCTTGCAGGAGAGATTCACAACCAAATCTTGCAGGAGAAGTTCACAAGCATAAATATGCAGTGAGCGAAGCCGTCACGGAATCATGTAAAGAAAAAAGTGACTCACATGGTGCGGTAAATCCTTAAAAAAGCCTTTTATTTAGGCATGGAAGGCAAGCAAAAAAAACAGAAAACTGGATACAAAACATATAAAAAATTGGTAGATAAAAAATAGTACAAGCCGGATCAAGGGCAAGTACAAGTGATCACGTATTTAAAAATGGCGTCTTGAGCAGATAGCGTATGGGCTATGTACCGGACATGTTTCGAGCAAAAGAGCTCTTCAACTGGGGCATATCCCATACAAGTGCCAAACGCCATCTATTTATGCCTTACAAAATGAAGCAATGATGACACCATGCAGCGCAGAGAGGCAAGCACAGTATTCAGGAAGCCAGTGCTCCCACTCGCTCTCAAATCTACGCTGGGTTTCCTCGGCGTAAGCCAGCGTAGGTGGAAGTGGGAGTGAGCCATGCTAATGAGGCGTGACCCCATGCAAATGATGGGCCAAGCGCCATAGAAGTACTTAAAACGAACGGCGCATGCGCTGTCCCGTGGAGGCATCCCAGTGCGCATGCTCAGAATCACGTCGGAACTACTCCCTAAGATACGACGGATCAGGCGCAAGTACGTTTGTGAATCAGCGTATCTCCCTCATTTGCATATGGCATAGAAAATTAATGGGAGCGGCAAATGCGCCCAGCGTAAATATGCGCCCATGATACGACGGCATAGGCAAGTTACGTCGGTCGTAGGAAGCCTATTTTTAGGCGTATCTCAGATTGTGGGCACGGCGCACAGATAAGACGGTGCATAGTTACACTTACGCAGCGTATCTCAGCCATTTCCATTGGTTCACCGCTAAAGTGGCCTGATGTGTTTGACGTCACCGCGTTCTGACCCGATCGTTTTTTGGAACGATGGTGTGTACGCGGTGACGTCAAACACACGACGTGCTGAATAAAACGAAGTTCAATGCTTCCAAGCATGTGTCAACTTGATTCTGAGCATGCGCGGGTTTTGAACCGATGCTTTTCTGTACTAACCATCGGTTTGGACCGATCAGTCAGCGGTCCATCGGTTCGATTTTGAAGCATGTTTTAAAATTTTGGACCGAAGGACAACAGACCGATGGGCTATACACACCGTCGGTTTGGACCGATGAAACTGAACCTCGGTCCATTTTCAACGGTTTGAAACGACCGTGTGTACGGGGCCTAACTGTATTTATGTATCTGAGAAAATAGACATTTTCATAGATGATTCAGTGTAGTATGTTGATGTGAGTGGCTTATTGGGATAAATGACTGTACATTGAGGTCTGGAAAGTTTAAGCAGAATTCAGTTTATAAGGTATTAAATTATAATAAATGTTATTAAAGTTGTGCAGATCTGAAAATATGTTGTTTATTCAGCTGCAGGACCCACTCTGGATCATCTTCCTTAGTTGCTCACATTTGTGTTCCAGAACACTAAATGAAGGCCTCTCAGAAGGGACGAAGGACCAACATGACAGCATCATCTTATCTACCTGAAGTAAAAGGACAAGTTTTATATGAGCAGAACTTTGATTGTAAGCACAGTATTATTGACATAAAATAGTGCAAGCTACATTGTTATTCAGCATTTGATTTATTATGTGCAGTAATCTGCTTTAAAAAACAACTTTACAAGATCCAAAGCAGTAGTTTTCCAACGTTTTCTTATTGTGAGCTTCATTGAGTTACTGTATAACTAAGCTTACTTAGCATGGTCACTCTTAATGGGTGTTTAAAAAATGCCAAATGACAAAAGCTAAGTGTCAGCACTTTTATTACTGACACTATTATCATTTGTGCCTCCTTGTAGAAGGTAAAGTATTTACACTATTGCTTGACAAATCCCAGGCGCCAGGTCGCCATGACAACTAGAAATTGCATCCTGGAGCCTGGGATTTTGTCAGTGACAGGTGCCTCAGCTGCTATTACAGGGTGTGCTGCAGGATCTAGGCCGGGAAGGTACAGGCAGCCCGAGCCTAGTAGGCCCTCCAGAAACAGAGCACTGCTTGGCACTGCAATCATCAGGGAACGTGATTAGCGGGGATGGAGCAGGAAGAGAGCGTCACGGCAGCCACTGACACGGCGGAAGAAGCGAACGGACAGCAGAGTGCAGTACACCTGGGGATCCCAGGCGGCCTGTCATCCACGCTGCTGCTGCCGCACTTTCAATGTGAAATGTGCAAATCTATGTTAAAGGTGTAAAAATATTAACGAACAAAGTAAACAAAAAAAAGATTTCATTATTAATAGTTTATAAAATAGAAGTGAAAAAAAAATAGAAAATCAGCAGGAATTAATTAAATGGTGAAGGAGAATAAGAAGTTAATTAAGGTTGGTTAGAGTAAATTAAGGGTTAATAAGGGGTTAAAACAGAGGAACATTTAATAAAAAACTAAAAAATATATATTTTTTTACTTGATAGGTTGCTTTTAACTGACTTCATCTGCAGATCGCAGTTCAAGAGGAAACAGAAAGATACAAAAAGAAACACTGGGCCAGATTCAGGTAGAAATACGTTACGCTGCGGCGGCGTAACGTATCCCATTTACGTTACACCGCCGCAGGTTTACAGCGTAAGTGCCCGATTCACAAAGCTCTTACCTGTAAACTTGCAGCGGTGTAACGTAAATCCGCTCGGCACAAGCCCGCCTAATTCAAATGGGGCGGGCACCATTTAAATTAGGCGCGTTCCCGCGCCGAACGTACTGCGCATGCTCCGTCCGTCAAATTACCCGACGTGCATTGTGCTAAATGACGTCGCAAGGACGTCATTGGTTTCGACGTTAACGTAAATGGCGTCTAGCACCATTCACGGACGACTTACGCAAACGACGTGAATTTTAAAATTTCGACGCGGGAACGACGGCCATACTTAACATGGGTTACACCACCTAGAGGGCAGCCTTAGTTTTACGCGGTGTATCTCGACGGAAACGACGGAAATTTAGAGTGACAGGTAAAGCGTACGTTCGTGAATCGCCGTAACTAGTCATTTGCATATTCTACGCCGACCGCAATGGAATCGCCACCTAGCGGCCGGCCTAGGATTGCATCCTAAGATCCGACGGTGTAAGTCAAATACACCTGTCGGATCTTAGGGCTATCTATGCGTAACTGATTCTATGAATCAGCCGCATAGTTACGACGGGCGGATCACAGAGATACGACGGCGTATCAGGAGATACGCCGTCGTATCTCTTTTGTGAATCTGGCCCACTGTTTGTATATTGTCTGTCTGTTCCTCCCCTAAGAATCAATGAACTATGAGGATGCTTACCAGCACTCTTGCAGTTCATTCAGAACTACAAGCGATCAGCTGTGGTGGACGACGATAGAAGCCCCGCACGGCTGTTCAGTTTTGTAAATTTTGACAGAGGGTGCAGATAGAGGATCCCCTGCCTGTTGTCACAGGGAGGAGGGATCAGAGGGAGAGGAGGCAGGATCTGGAACATGTTACATGTTACCCTAAATACAGGTGAAACATGTAACATGTTCCAAAGGTGAAGTTAGCTTTTAAGAGCAAACCAGGTAAACAGAGATTTAAAAAAATATATAAGTGGGGGGAGGAGGGTGTGAGTTTTCTTTAACTTCTTCCCACCCGCCCCAGCATCCCTTTAAACAGTTCGGAATGCTGAGGGGGTTGGAAGGATAGGTGACCATGTGACCACTGTTGCATGCTCTCAGCACATAAACATCTACCACCAAGTGATGCCTACGCCTGGCATGTGGGTGATTTAGCCCACCCTTTTGCCTTCACACATATGTTTTGGGCGGTCATAAAGGGGTTTATTGTGACATAGCTATTGATTCAATATAGAAAAATAAAACAAACTATATATAGGGCTACACAGTGCTTCTTGCATAACATTGTAATAGCTCACCTGTGCAGGACAGTTTGGTGGAGAAGGCAGTCTTTTCCCAGCTCGTAACATTTCTACAAGAGCACACACTGTTTGCTGGGAATTGTGAGGCCCCATCATACGGCGGTATTCCTGAGGAAAGCAAGCATATATAAATTTAATTTCTAACAGAGTAAAAATAGGCATTGATTCCCTATACTGCAGCTCATTTAACGCATGTTTTTCATGCAATACTAAAAAATTTAAAACATGATTTGATTTTTGTTGAGATGAAAGTAATCTAAACCCAAGACAGGTATATAATACAGTATATTAAACATTTAGCCCCAGTAGCACAGCATCATTGTTTGCTAAGATACTCTCAGCTGTGCAGCAGGCAGGGTCGTGGCAACTAAAGATGGTTCCTCAGACCCATTCAGCTGCTAGTCAGAAGATTCCCATCTTTACCCATGTATGGCCATTGCCATATTTGGGTAATCACATCACTAATCATCCCTGCCGTTTTGTTTACCATAATCTTTGTGCCATGGAATACCCTGACCAGTAGCTGAATGGGGCAGGGGATAAGTCAACGGTTTCTAAGAAGCCAGTGGTCGCCAACGTCCTATCAACCTAAACCCTATTACCTACTCTAGGCCCTGGCTTCTCTTTGCAAATAAACAGATTCTGTCCTAATTATAGCCCGATTGCTTATTAGCAAACTTGCGGTAATCTTTTTTGATTTCTTAAAGTAGCAAAAATATGAACTACCAAAATCTAGCACAAATCAGAACTTATAAAAAATTGACCCAAAAGTGTTAAGTTATTCTGACTCCAGTTATTGTAATAAAGATCAATTCTTTCCTGAGATCCCTATGCCTGGCCTGATCATAGCAGACACGGTCACTACAGACAGTTTTCGTCAGATAGCTGAACTCAGCAAACATGAATGACTTTATTGTATGCAGAACCTTGCGGCAATACAATAAGATGTGGTAGACTTGATATAGAAGTGTTTAAAGAGGAGTTCCGCCCACCCCTTTAAAAATTAAAAGTCAGCAGCTACACATACTGTAGCTGCTGACTTTTAACATTAGGACACTTAGGCCTCGTACACACGACCGAGTTTCTCGGCAAAAAACAGCAAGAAACTTGTTGGAAGATATTTTTTTGCCGAGGAAACCGGTCGTGTGTAAACCGGTCGTGTGTACATTTTCGTCAAGGAAACTGTCGAGAAACTCGACGAGCCAAAAAGAGAGCAAGTTCTCCATTTCCTCAACGGCAATGGAGAAACTTGCCTTGTCGAGTTCCTCGACAGCCTAACAAGGAACTCGACAAGGAAAACGATGTGTTTCGCCCGTCGAGTTCCTCAGTCGTGTGTACGAGGCTTCACATGTGCTGGAATCCAGTGATGTTTACATCGGCTGGTCGGGTGCTGCCGCTGCCATTGCTGGTAAGGGAACCCAGGAGTGTAGCTTTTTGGCTTCAAGGCTGGGGTCCCTACTGGCTTGGCAAAAGCGGAGGGAGGAGGAGGGGGCCCAGCTGCTGACGTACTTTGCCGTGGCCCGGACTCCCAGAAGTGGGGAAGAGGACCTGTCAAAAACAGGTCCCCGTTCCCCCACCCCCTGAAAGGTGCCAAATATGGCACCGGAGGGGGACGAATAAGCGGAATTTCCTCTTTTGGATGGAACTCCACTTTAACGCAGTCAAAAAGAAGTATGACAGGGGGATGCCCCCCACCAGAACATTCCAATCAGAGCTCTCTGCCATTGGCTGGTTTTCCAGCATGCACGTCTGACAGAAGCCGGACAGCCCGACATATACGCAGGCCGAATGTCAGCTTTTTTTTAACCGGCCGTTGTCTCCCGACATTTGGCCCGCATGTACGGGGCTTAAGAAGTGCTAGTTATTTCTACATTAACTGTGGGAGGGCAGCAGCTCGAGGCTAAGCGATACTTCCTGGTACTTTGGTGTGCTACGCACGCTCTCTGCTGATCTGTGCTATGATTGGCCACCGCAAAAGTCTGTCAGCAGGTTACAGCCAATGATTTTGGCTGTATACCTATGAATTGGCTGTGGCCAATCACAGCACATACCTCTGTGTGTTTGTAAACAGAACACACAGGATCTTGCCAGTTTCTTCCTCCCTGGGCTCTTTTTGTTCAGGGAGAGAAGCCAGACAAATTCTGTGTAAGTACAAGCAGCACATACACACTTTCATAAACTTATTAGGCACATTTAACCCTTTGATTTCCCTCCACAGTTAAACTTTTGATTGCCCAGTCACCACGCCAGTATCATTAGTACAGTGTCAGTGTACAGTATTATCACTGATCCCTGTATTAATGTCACTAGCGATGTCAGTGTCAGTTAGTGTCCCGCCCAGTCAGTTAGTGGCAACTTGTCTGCCACACTATTACAGTCACACTATAAATCGCTGATCACTGCTATTGCTGCTATAGTGTCTGTATGGATCAGTATCTTGATATCGCATCATAACTATACTAGCGTCCCCAATAGTACAACCCCAAAAAATGCAGTTTGGTTTTTACCAAAGACATGTTGCAGAATACATTTTGGTCTACATTTTTGAAGGAATTTGATTTTATTGGATATGTTCGATAACAGAATGTATAAAGTATTGTTTGTTTTTTTCAACATTTTCATTTTTTTTTCCCGTTTATATAATAAAAAATAAAAACCCAGGGGTGTTTAAATACTACAAAAAAAATAGATTTTTTTCTGTGGAAAAAAAATTATATAAATGTAATTTGGGTACAGTGTTGCATGACTAAGCACTTGGCAGTTAACTACTTGCCAACCTGCCGCCGTCGTTTTATGGCGGCAGGTTGGCTCCCCTGCGCGAGAGCCCGTAGCTCTACGTCGGCTCTCTCGCAGACCACTAGGGGCGGGTGCGATCGCCGCCAGGCACCCGCAAAAGCTCGTTACAGAGCGGGGACCAGGAGCTGTGTGTGTGTGAACACACAGCTCCCGGTCCTGTCAGGGGGGGGGGAATGCTGATCCTCTGTTCATACAACGTATGAACAGAAGATCAGTGATTTCCCCGGTTTACATTTATTCATTTATTTTCTTTTGCGCCGGTGACATTCACAACCAACTCTTCCCCTAGTGAGGCCACCCCCCCTACAGTAAGAACACACCCAGGGAACATACTTAACCCCTTCCCTGCCCCCTAGTGTTAACCCCTTCACTGCCAGTGGCATTTTTATACGAATCCAATGCATTTTTATAGCACTGATCGCTATAAAAATGCCAATGGTCCCAAAAATGTGTAAAAAGTGTCCAAAGTGTCCGCCATAATGTCGCAGTACTGAAAAAAATCGCTGATCGCCGCCATTACTAGTAAAAAAAAATATTAATAAAAATGCCATAAAAATACCCCCTATTTTGTAAACGCTATAACTTTTGCGCAAACCAATCAATAAACGCTTATTGCGATTTTTTTTTACGAAAAATATGTAGAAGAATACGTATCGGCCTAAACTGAGGGGAAAAAAGTTTTTTTTATATATTTTTGGGGGATATTTATTACAGCAAAAAGTAAAAAATATAAAAAAAAAATCAAAATTGTCGCTCTATTTTTGTTTATAGCGCAAAAAATAAAAATTGCAGAGGTGATCAAATACCACCAAAAGAAAGCTCTATTTGTGGGAAAAAAAGGACGCCAATTTTGTTTGGGAGCCACATCGCACGACTGCGCAATTGTCAGTTAAAGCGACGCTGTCCCGAATCGCAAAAAGTGCTCTGGTCTTTGGGCAGCAATATGGTCCGGGGGTTAAGTGGTTAAAGTAGCACACTGTGGAATAACAAAAATTGTTCTGGTCATGAAGGGTGTAAAAACCTTCCAGAGGTCAAGTGGTTAGGGCTATTCACACTGGAGCAGTACAGTTGTTGTTGGATTGAGAAATGTTTTACATTTTGTCAGGAACTTACTGCTGATGGGCTGCAACTTCTTTCACAGTAGGTGAAGAGTTCATACAGAAGGACCCCAAAACTCCATACGTCAGACTCTCGGGAATAAACATTATCTGCGAGGGATTCAGGGGCATGCCTGAGAACAGCGGGAACAAAGAAGACAAACTGAACTAGCAGACACTCTAGGAAACATGCGGTTCTTTGTAATCTATTTTTTTTTTTTTACTTTCATTTACCAAAAGATGGGGCTTTGTCCTCTTTCTCGAACCACGTAGTATTCTTTATCCTGTGGCAGGATTTTTGTCAGGCCAAAGTCTCCAATCTTAACGTGATTCACACTCTCCACCAGAATATTCCTACTGGCCAGATCCCGATGCAGATAGCGCTGCAATCCCAGGTAAAGCATGCCCTGATACAAAGGAAAGTAGGGGTCACCAAGACAAAGGAAAAGGGAAACAATGATTTCAATGTGGTCAACACATTTCCCATCAAGTTAGAGGAACTCAACTCTGAAAGTTGTACCCAAAAAAAAGGTAGGCAGAGGGCAAAGGAGAAGTCACCAGAAGAGCCTATGGGCTCTTTGCAGTTGATCTTTCCTCATTACTTCCCATGCCTTGTTCTGCACTGTGTATGTGTTTTAAGGCAGTCATCTTAGCAGAGGCAGGCCATGGTCCCTCCTGCCAGATCCTCCAGCAAGGAGACCAGTGATCAGCACAGTAATGACATGATCAAATCTCCTAAACCTAGCAATATGGGCAGCAGTGCCTTAGGCCTCGTACACACGATAGGATAGCCAGAGGACAATGGTCTGAAGGACCGTTGTCATAGGTTAACTAATGAAGCTGACTGATGGTCCGTCACGCCTACACACCATAGGTTAAAGGGGTGTTCCAGCCAATTTTTATGTTTATTAAAAGTCAGCAGCTACAAAAAGTGTAGCTGCTGGCTTTTAATAAACATACACTTACCTGCTCCAGCGTTCCAGCGACGCGCCGGCCGGGGCTCCGGTACTTTCCCCCCCTCCCGGGCCGGCGTCTTCATTTTAACTGTGGGAACCCGGCCGTGACAGCTTTCGGCTTCACAGTCGGGCACCCACTGCGCATGCGCGAGCGGCACTGCGCATGCGCGCGCGGCACTGCGCCGTCTGATTGGACAGGAGATCGCCTAGGACCTGTGACGTGTCCTAGGCGATCACCTACAGGGAGGGACTGCTGTAGGCGATTAAGCTTAATCGCCTAACCAGCCTCTTGGCGGAAGAAGGAAGTGGGACAGGAAGTCCCATTCCTCCTGAAGCCCCCACTCCCCCCCCCCCAAAAAAAATTACATGCCAAATGTGGCATGTAAGGGGGTGAGGAGTGGGATAAGCGGAAGTTCCAATTTTGGGTGAAACTCCGCTTTAAATAACCGATCGTGTCAGAACACGGTGACGTAAAACACAACGAAAAAAAAACGAAGTTCAATGCTTCCAAGCATGCGTCGACTTGATTCTGAGCATGCGCGGATTTTTTTAACCGATGATTTTGCATACTAGCGATCGGTTTTGACCTATCGGTTAGGCGTCCATCGGTTAAATTTTGAAGGAAGTTCCTATTTTTTTTCCTATGTTTTCATCGGTTTTGACCGATGAAAACGGTCCTTCAGACCGCTGTCCTCTGGCTATCCTATCGTGTGTACGAGGCCTTAGATCTCACACTGCAGATCTAGCAGGAATTCCAGATTTTAGGGTTCATTTTCAGGGTACTGTTTTGGCACAATTACCATTTACAAACTTTCTACATAACAAAGCAAATCTACACCTTTTGAGTTTCAACTTTAAGAGAAATGCTAAAATTGATCTCAAAGTGTTTCATAGTTTGATTTTCTTCTTTAAGACCATTCAATACATTTTTGTATTTGTGGTAATGGTACATTACAACTTTTCACAAGGTTGCTTTGAACACATCATACAGCAGTTATTGTCAATTTCTGCTCACTTTTAAAGAAGTGAAGGTGGTCATTTATAAAACACAGACTAAATAAAAGTAAAACTTGGGCCAGCACTATTCATCTCACATCAGATCAGTGTTTTAATGAAGGCTGATAGAGATGTACAGTAACTGCCCCAGATCAGTCAGTCTCACTTCAATCTGGAAATTTGCTAAAATAGTAGGTCAGCTTTCGCTATAGGAATTTCGATTTTTTTTCTATATTTGGTATATGAAAATTTTACAGTGAAAACAGAACATAGTCAAAAGAAAACAAATAAAAGTGATAACATTTTTTAATCCAATTTAGACCAAGTCTCTGCACATTACTTAGAACAACAACAAGTCCAAGGTCTCTGTTCTAAACACAGCGGGCCAGATTCAGATAGGAGATACAATGGCGTATCTCCTGATACGCCGTCGTATCTCTGAGTCCGGCCGTCGTATCTATGCGACTGATTCATAGAATCAGTTACGTATAGATATCCCTAAGATCCGAAAGGTGTAAGTGACTTACACCGTCGGATCTTAGGCTGCAATTCCAGGCCGGCCGCTAGGTGGCACTTCCGTGTCTTTTACGCGTCAAATATGCAAATGAGCATTTACGCCGATTCAGAAACGAACTACCGCCACTTTTTTTTTACGTCGTTTGCGTTCGGCTTTTTCCGGCGGAAAGTTACCCCTGCTATATGAGGGGTAAGTGCGGTGTATCCTATGTTAAGTATGACCGTCGTTCCCGCACCGAGTTTAGAATTTTTTACGTCATTTGCGTAAGTCGTTCGCGAATACGGCCGGACGTAATTTACGTTAACGTCGAAACCAATGACGTCCTTGCGACGTCATTTGGAGCAATGCACGCTGGGAAAATTTGCGGACGGCGCATGCGCTGTTCGATCGGCGCGGGGACGCGCCTGATTTAAATAGTACACTCCCCTAGCCGCGGAATTTGAATTCCGCCGGAGGATTTACGATACGCCGCAAGTTTTGAGGTAAGTGCTTTCTGAATTAAGCACTTGCCTCAAAAACTTGCGGCGGCGGATCGTAAATCAGAAGATCTAAAGATCCACTTGTAACGGACATATGCATGCTGCCGGGACAGTTATAGTCTTCATGCAGGGGGACTACAAGGAACTGCATGGCTTGTCACAATTGGATGTACCGCATTGTATTCTGAGCTCAAAGGGTTAATTGGACAAGTCTCTTTCATTGCTGAATGCTAATGTTCCCTTCGCATAGCTAATGAACTCTTTTGTGGAGGTAACAGCCTCCTGTGAGGTGTATGCTGATGGGGATTATGTGTGAGTGATAATTGTTTTAAAGGTTAATTGAATTCTATTGTCTGATCAAGTTAAGTTGAGGAGCCGAAACGTCTAGCAGCTGATTGGCTCAAGGGAATGTCATTCTTTCAAAGTGTGTGTATTGAAGGCCCCCTGGGTGGGAGTGGCATTTGTTTCTGTACAGTTTGTAACCAGATATAAAGAAGAAAAATGTGGCATTAAAGGTCTGTCTGCTTGACTCTGCAAACGTAGTCCGTCTCGTTTCTTGGAAGGGCGTTCGATGGGATATATCGCAGCTTGCCAGGGAAAAGGACATCTCCAACGGCTGAGACCCTCACACTACCAGTGGGTAGCCGTTACACCGCTAACCTATCTGAATCCGACCCAGTAGATATAAATACAAGGCAGTGTTTATCCACACAGGGTTTCACAGGTGTTCTATGCATTCATGTGCAGGCAGTCCCATTTAAAGCTATTGGGACACAGCTACTGTCCCCATAATGACAGCTGTACAGGTGTGTGTGCATGTCCCCAAAAGCAGACAGTGTACATTTTGGAACCCACACCTGCACGACTGTCAATATGTGTCAGGACCATTAAGGTAAGTACTCACCGAGGCCGAGATGCTGAGGGCGGCTCACCTTTGCGACCCTGTGCAGACCACTCCCTGGAGTTAGAACAGAGGAGGGACGGCACAAGGAGGCACCGGTGCCGGGAACTGGTAGGCAGACCTGGTGCAGCTGACGAAAGCAGGGCAGGTGCAGAGGACTGGAGACAGTCGTTGATCAGGCAGGAACAGGCAGGTAAGTCCAGAAGGGACCAACAGGAAACAAGGCAAATCCGGGTCACAGGCCGTGGGTCAGGAGTTGGAGAGATCAGAGGAAGTCCGTGAGAGCAAGCCAAGGTCAAGGGGCAGGAGACAACAGCAAATCCGATAAGCAGGCAGGGGTCAAGTGTAGGAGACGGCAGAGAATCGTCAAGGTCCAATCCGGGTCAAACAGGTCAGGGTATTCAGGTTACAAGGTTCTCTCACAGGGTAAAGCTGACAACGAACCAGCAATTAGCAGAGGGGAAGGGGCTGGCTTAAATAGGCCGCACTGGCCACTGATTGGTCCACAGAAAGTACAGGTTCAGCACCAGGCTCAAATGGATAGCAAGCAAAGTAATACTTGAGCAGTGGCTCAGAGGCAAAGAGCTGGACTCACAATGGACAGGTCCCAGGTTCAATTCCACCCAGAGCCAACTGGGGAAATGTGCCGATAAAGGGCAGTGCCCTGACAATATGGCATTGGTGGCTCTGTCCACATAGGAACAGCACCTGAAGAAACCACCCATGTGTTGAACACCACCAAAATAGACCTTAAAGTGTTACTAAACCCACAACAGTGAAATCAGTCTGTATATGCAGTAAAGCAATCTTGCTATGCTCACTGTGGAACCTAAGAGGTTAATCCTCTGCATTGTGTAACAAGGCTGTTTGATCCTGTCTTCTCTGCTCTTCCCCTTTTTCACAGTCCCCAATCCATCTCCTGATAGTACACAGACCAAGGGACAAGCTACACATGCTCAGTGAGAGTGCATGTGATCAGCACAGGGCCAATCAGCACTATCCAGACAGAGGATCAGGGGCCCTGAAGCCTCATAGGACAGACATGGCAGAATAAAAAGTCCTGCTACAAGGTTTAACTAGGCACTGACAGAAGTGCAAAGATTGATATATACTGCTGATGAGAATAGGTATTTAGCAGTTTAATTTTACTAAAATAATTGCATTTCCATGTTCTGTGTACAGTGGGATACCAGATATAGTAAATGCAGGGTCCTGGGTTTAGTAACACTTTAAAGCTTACCGATTCTTAGATGTGATGGTTGCATTCGTTTCCTTTTTTTTAACTTTATTTTCACCTGTTGATCTGTTATTTTTTAACTTTTTTTAACAGACTGTCCAGCAGGTGGTTGAGACAAAATATTTAACACTAACAGGAGTACTTACAATGATCAGATTTTATTTATGTAAAACCTGTACCCCAAAAGGAAAAACACTGTTCTTGTAACTGCTTACAAAGTATTAAATGAAGTTTGGCTTTGATTCCTCATTCAAGTCCATGTAAGTCTGCTAGTGCAGATAATAAAGAAATAATATAATAAAGCAGGGGCGGCCCATCCATATGGTTTAGAGGCTGGGCTCGGGGCACAGCGCACTGCGTCCCGAGCCCACCCAGTTGTGCGACAATAGCCAATTAATATTGCTATTGTCTTCCTGATTCTCCTCCCGGACAATCCCAGCTCAGGAAAAGGGTCCTGAGATCCGATTGGTCAAGAGGAGAAGGGATCCTATTGGCCGCCGGGGAGGAGGAGGGAGGAGACGAAGGGGAAGCCGCCGTGAAGCCTAGGAAGGAGGATACGCAGGGTGAAGCCTGCCGCCCGGAGGAAGCCTGCAACCTAGATTGGTGAGTGCAGGGCTGGTGACCGACTGACCAAGGGGGAGCGGGAGGACCCGACCGGGGGGTTTCGTCAGGCGGATATACCACCAGCCGCCACTGTAATAAAGGAAACAAAGCCTAAAAAAGAAAACTAGTGCAACCACCACATGGTTTGGTGAGCTACAATACATTGCATTTTTGTTTTTAAGTATAACAATGCTGCAAAGAAGCACACTGATGTTATAGGATCTCAAAGCTGGACAGTATGTTTTATGTTTTGTATAGAAAAGCATACCTTGCAGATCTGGGATGCATAAAGTAGGAGGTGGTGGAATTCCAGCATATCCCTGTGCTTAGGAAGATATTCCTGTAAACTACCATTAGGAAGGTATTCCATAATCAGCTGGAAACTTCGGCGACCTTAATAGGAAAAATGTGTTAAACAGGCAGCTTTGCATTTATATAAAATCTAAACAAAAGAAATCAATGGGATGGAAAATGCATAGATATTGGGAGTGTGACACATATACCTGTAACCTATTTTACCTGCCAAAGGAGCTGTAAAGCTGAGATAAGACATAGCATATATAGTGTAAATACTTGTAGTCGTGCAGTCTGTTCAGGGTGTGTGAGTAAAAGAATTGCAGCCTAAATAGGAATTTCAATCTGGTTTAAAAAAAATGAAGCCAGCAGCTACAAATACTGTACCTGCTGACTAAAAGAAAAAAATGGTTCATGGAGCCTAGTTCTGTCTTCTCTTAGGGCTGCGAATCCCAGGCCCCGCCATCTTGGATTTGCTAGCCAGCAGTGACATCCTGATGATTCACAGCCAGCTCTCCACTGCTCATGCGCAATATTGTGTGGCACCAGTAGACCAGTCCTGCAGCCTCCAGGAATGTGTGAGGTAGGGTGACCACATTTCCAAACTGCCATTCAGGGACACCCTCTTTCCCAAAAATCAGCTTGTGTGGTAAAGAATCACAGCACAGTGATTGGACACAAGAGGCAGGATTTATGATTTCTCTAATCACAAGCAGGGCGCGGGGATTGTGCTCCTCCAGACATTCCCAGTCAGGACAAGTACTGTCAGTGAATAAAGTGGTGATGTGGCGGCATTTTTTTAGGGGCATCAGGGGGTGACCGTGTCAGTTTAATTCCGGGACACTGTACTGTCCTGGCATAAAGGTACCCGGGACAGACCTGCAAAATGCGGGACTGTCCCGGGCAATCCGGGACAGGTGGTCACCCTAGTGTGAGGTTGTCCCAGGAGCTTAACCGCTTAACCATTCATAGTGCTGCTCAAGGTGCTCTACTGGTAAGGAATCCAGTGTCTCACAACAATGTAAGGGTGCAGGCTGTCTTGTGCATGAGGGGATGAGAGACACTGCTGTGTGCGGTCTCTCTCACCCCCTCAGGTTGTCCCAGGAGGATACGAGTGGGGGGAATGCAATCTGAGGTGATGTCATCCTCACCTAGTCATAGATTAACAAAGTGGGGGCATCTGTCACAATAAAGGTATGAAAAAAAAACCCTTTCACACTGAGCCACCCATAGCGTCATCGGTAAAACGCTGCTGATTTGCGGCGGATTTGCGGCGCATTTCGGACGCTAGCGAGGCACATTTAACCTCCGCTAGCGGCCGAGAAAGGGTTAAAACCGCTCGCAATGCAATTCTGAAGCAGCGCATTACGGGCGGTATAGGGACACTGTCCCATTGATTTCAATGGGCAGCAGTGGTGGAGGAGCGGTATACACACCGCTCCAAAGATGTGGATAAAGATGTGGACTTTTTTTACCGTCCTGCTAGCGCAACGCTCCAGTGTGAAAGCCCCCGGTCTTTCACACTGGAGACAATGGAGCAGCTTTTTAAGGGCGGATTGCAGGCGCTATTTTTAATGCTATAGCGCCTGCAATAAGCTCCAGTGTGAAAGGGCTCTAAGATCATATTTGTTAGGAGGGGAGGAAAACGATGAGGAGTGAAAGTGTCTTTGAGGCCTCATGCACACTGGACATTTTTACCGTGGTTGTTGGGGGGTGTCCGGCAATATTTTTCTGCCTCTAAACGCCCCTCTGTGTCCATGCACGCATAGGTGTTTAAGTGACTTTAGGGCCAGAAAACAAAACACAGCCAGTGCATCCTGAGGCAGTGGGCGCTATGCTCAGTTGTGAATCCAGCCTTACAGCTACATGGACTTTTTAAAGTATATCACAAACCTATTAGCGACAAACGTGCCATAGAAGCTTCAGAACCTTTTTTTTTGGAATTGAGTGCGGCGCCTTTTTTCACTGCAAATCTTGGCACGTTTGTAGCGTGGCAAATCGCGTGTTGGCTACCCACGCTTGGAGTAGCGTAAAAAAATAATGGCACCACAAGCGTGACATGCATTTTCAGTGCATTTCCAAAATGCGCAGCAGAACAAGCGTTTTCTGTGCACTTTGTCGCGTGTTCCAAAAACACCAGATTTGACTGGTGCCTAAAAGACTAGTACAGTAATACTGTAAATGAAAACCAACAGTACTCAAAAGGAAATTGGTGAGGATGTAAAAAAGTGATGTAGATAGATATGCATCTCTGCTTGACCTGCACTGTAACAGATCCCTTTGTACTTGACAATGTAGTCGCTGTGGAGGGCACGCAGAATCAGGCTCTCTCTGTTGAAGTCCCGAACATGCTCAGCTGTGCTTTGCTGGAGCTTTTTTACTGCCACCAGCTCTCCGGTGTTGTCACCCAAAGGATCATATCTGCAAAGTTCAACACTGCCAAAATTACCCTGAGAAAGATTAAAAAAAAAGTATAAAAATTAGGAATTAATGATCAGTTACTAATTTTGAATTTGGCAAAACACATTTCCTGGTGCCTTCCATGGCAGCATACATATGGTCGGTTAATCCGCCCCCAACCAACCCACAGGGCCAATTATAACTCTTTAAAAGAGTGTCCGCCCCCCCATACACCATTCTTTCTTCTGTCCTCAAACCTGCAGGGTCGTGTATCACCTGGATCAGCCCTTACAAGGCCACTCCATGCTCTCCTGTATATGGAGTTCCATAACTTAGGCTGCTAAAGGCGCCAAAAAGTCTGGGAACCCATTTTGTGGATCTTTTCTAGGTCTGGCGTTCAGGTATTTCCTCCATCTTGTGACTGAGAAAACTGCTCTAAGGTAAAGACTGCCTCCCACGGCCATATTCAATCCTGGGAGTTTGCAAAGTTCTGTGGTCCTCCGGGTTCCAAAATTAAAAAGTGTTCACTCTACGCAGGGAATGGCTTTTTCCTGGGCAGCCGTAGCACAAATTTCCCTAGAAACTCTCTGTCAGGCGGGAAAATGGTCGTCTTTTACCTCATTACCATCCTACTATGGCCTAGTCCTGGTTGCACTTGCTTCCCAAGACTTAAAAAAAAAGAAGCAGAGGGGCTTCATAGATGTCTGATCTATAATCGAAAGTAAAAATATTTTGGGCAGCTACCCTCCCTGTGAGCGAGTTATTAACCATATGTATGCTGAAATGGAAAATGGAAAATTGAATACTGTATTTATTGACGTATAACACTCACTTTTTTACCCTGAAAATAGAGGGTAAACTGTGCCTGCGTGTTATACGCAGGGGGCTGTGGAACGTTTTTTTCCTGAAACTTTCCTCTTAAAGTTAGGGTGCGTGTTATACGCCTGTGTGTGTTATACGCCGATAAATACGGTACTTACTTTTCCGTAATTTTTCTTTCCTGGTGCCTACCCATGGCAGCATACGCCCTCCCTTTTTATAATCCTTTAATGTTTGAGTCTAGTTACAAGAATGGTGTATGGGGGGGCGGACACTCTTTTAAAGAGTTTAAATTGGTCCTGGGGGTTGGTTGAGGCCGGAGTAACCAACCATATGTATGCTGCCATGGTTAGGCACCAGGAAAGGAAAATTACGGCAAGGTAAGTATTCAATTTTCATTTTTTTGTCTTCTGTAATGATGCCACACCCAGTGTGGAAGTTTTATACCAGCATACTTCGGTATCATCAGCAAACACTGAAACTGAGCTCTTGATTTCAACATCTATATCATTAAAGTGGAACTCTCAATAAACATTGACTATTTTTAATCCTTATGCTGCTAGCATTAGTAAATCGATGGGAATCTATATCATAGTTACTTGTTTTGAACAATTTTTTTTTTTTTTATTATTATTTCCTGGTTTCCAGGGCTAGGCAAACAGTGTCATACTCAGTATGTCTTCTGGAGGGGAAGAGGGTTTTTTTCAGCCAAGCACATCCTCCTGCTTGTATGCCTATGCTAAGGGCAGATGGATTCCAGGAAGTCAAGGCTACATGAATCATCCGCCCTTACTCAAGATGGCCATGTCCAGAAATGCTAAGGGGAATGTGTTTTTCAAACTGATTTCTCAAAAAAATAAAGCAAGGAGACATTGATGGATAGGTGTATTTGCTTTGAATATTAAAAGTGAATTAAAGTGGATGTAAACCCCAAATTTGCCATAATATGAGGTGATCCACAGTATAAAAAGTGAGAAATCCACCCCTCCCCCACATAACACATCCTGGTAATATACAATGACCTGTGGATCACCTCATATTATGATAAACATAACATAACATATGATAAATATGTCCAAGCTAGATATGTAAATAACCTGTCACTCAAAGCAAGGAGAGAGGAAAGGACTTTGGCCCAGATTCTCGTATCTGGGCATTAAACTATGCGGGCGTAACGTATATCGTTTACGTTACGCCGCCGCAAGTTTTACGGGCAAGTGCTTGATTCACAAAGCATTTGCCTGTAAAGTTGCGGCGGCGTAGCGTAAATTCTCCGGCGCAAGCCCGCCTAATTCAAATGATCCGGGTAGGGGGCGTGGATCATTTAAATTAGGCGCGTTCCCGCGCCGATCGTACTGCGCATGCGCTGTCCCTAAAATTTCCCGACGTGCATTGCGCTAAATGACGTCGCAAGGACGTCATTGGTTTCGACGTTAACGTAAATGGTGTCCAGCGCCATTCACGGACGACTTACGCAAACGACGTAAGTTTTTAAATTTCGACGCGGGAACGGCGGCCATACTTAACATTGACTGCGCCTCATAGACCCAGGGGCAACTTTACGCGTCGCAAATCTAAAGTAAACGTCGTAACTTCACTGCGTCGACCGTGCGTACGTTCGGGAATTTGCGTATTTTGCTAATTTGCATACTCGATCGGGAAAACGACGGAGGCGACACCTAGCGGCGAAAAAAAATTGCATTCAAGATCTGACAGCGTAAGAGCCTTACGCCTGTCAGATCTAATGGATATCTATGCGTAACTGATTCTAAGAATCAGTCGCATAGATACGACGGCCCAGATTAGGACTTACGACGGCGCAAATGGCGTTGCGCCGTCGTAAGCCCTTTGAGAATCTGGGCCTTTGTATTTAGACAGGGTTTTATCTGGAAGTCTGTTAATTTTCACTGAACAATAAAAGAGGATTGCTCAGCGCTGGATTAACTCTGTGTGGCAAGACTGGGCACAGATGATAGGAAATCTTATACTCTACATTGTGACATCAAAAAAAAAACAAAAAAAAAACACTTTTGGGTTTACATCCACTTTAAGTAGCATTTTTGCTTTGTGGTGCTCAGATGCAGTGTAGTTCCACTTTAAGCAACAGATTGGCCCCAAGACAGAACCCAGGGGCACACCACTTACAGCTTAAGACCATCACAGACTCCATAGTTACACTACAGTACAATATAATGACAGAAATGTCACACAGATCTACTATTTCCATTATAATTACACACAAATACAACTATAAACTTGATTGTCAAGAGAAAAAAAAAAAAGAAAAAACGTCACCTTGCCAAGAACTGATATATATTTAAGATGTCTTTCTTCATATACGCTGGGGTCCTGGTATTCCCAGGCATGGTCACAAACCCTGGATCCCTCTTTTGATTGTTGCCCCTTGGAATCCACTAACAGCTCATAATCTACGAGAAGACAAACGTAATTTGTCATCACAAGTCTTCTGCCTCAAAAACATTGCATATACAAAAGAAATCACTGTATCCCACCAGATGCAATAAGGTTGTTTAGCTCTCGAATGACAGAACGAAATGATGGTCTTAAGGCGAGGTTGTAGGACATGCACTGCTGCTCTAAGCTTGCCAACTCTATCCAGTGTGGAGCTGGAAGTTGTGTCTGTTCTTTGTAAAACTGTAATTTCTGTTTAAAGAGAAGTAGTTAATCAGAGACATGGTAACAAATGGTAACAAAACAGCTTTTGATACATTATATATTATATCTCTCGGCTGATCCCCGCTGAGCAGGCAGATGACAGGTCCATGTCTGCTCCGCTGATGCAGAGTGAACACGTACACAGCCCACTGTTCTCTAGGGAGTGCCCGTCCGTTTCCATCCTACTGTCCTCCGATCCGCCAGATGGATGGGGAACAGACCCCTATTCGTCTGTTTTTAGCAGACAGGATCGGATGTCAGCTGACATCCGCCTCTCCATAGAGAGCACTGGATGGTCTGATCAGGTCCGCCTAAAAAATTTACAGATGGACCCCATCGGTCCATCAGTGTGCAAGGGGCCTAAAGTCCTGTACACACGATCGGATATCTGATGGAATCTAATCCGATGGATTTTTTCATCGGATATCCGATGAACATGACTTTCATCAGTCTTGCCTACACACCATCAGTCAAAAATTCTATCGTGTCCAACGCGGTGACGTAAAACACTACGACGTGCTGAGAAAAATTAAGTTCAATGCTTCCGAGCATGCAACGACTTGATTCTGAGCATGCGTGGATTTTTGAGCGATGGACTTTCCCCACAGACTAGGGTTGTCCCGATACCACTTTTTTAGGACCGAGTACAAGTACCGATACTTTTTTTCAAGTACTCGCCGATACCGAATACCGATACTTTTTTTAAATGTCCCCCCCATATGCAGCCATGTCCCCCCCATATGCAGCCATGTCCCCCACATATGCAGCCATGTCCCTCTAGCCATGTCCCTCACATATGCAGCCATGTCCCTCACATATGCAGCAATGTCCCTCTAGCCATGTCCCTCACATATGCAGCAATGTCTCTCTAGCCATGTCCCTCACATATGCAGCAATGTCCCTCTAGCCATGCCCCTCACATATGCAGCCATGTCCCTCTAGCCATGTCCCTCACATATGCAGCAATGTCCCTCTAGCCATGTCCCTCACATATGCAGCCATGTCCCTCACATATGCAGCCATGTCCCTCTAGCCATGTCCCTCACATATGCAGCAATGTCCCTCTAGCCATGTCCCTCGATGCGGTGGCGCGATGCGGCAGCGGCGGGGGGGGGGGGAAGGGGGGGGAAAGTATTCTATTTAGGTATCGGGGGTATTTGCGCGAGTACGAGTACTCCCGCAAATACTCGGTATCGGTCCCGATACCGATACTGGTATCGGTATCTGGACAACCCTACCACAGACTATCGTTTTTTTTTTAACCATAGGAAACATTTAAAACAGGTTCTATTTTTTTTCACAGATGAAAAAAAAAAACGATGGGGCCCACACACGATCGGTTCGTCCGATGAAAACGGTCCATCGGTCCGTTTTCATCAGACAAACCGATCGTGTATACAGGGCTTTATTGTGTTTAGCTTCAACAAAAAATAATATAAAGCTGGCCATATATGGCTCCGTTTTTTTTTTTTTTATCAGCTGGCAGGTGTTTAGGGTGGGGTGAAGGCACTAGTATTGGATTGTTTACTTTATTTTTTACAGGCAAACTTTCTGCCTTTCGAATCACTTTAAATGTGGTGGCTGCATTAGTTTTCTTCTTTAGGCCTCATGCACACAGGGGGCCAGATTCACATAAAAAGTACGCCGGAGTATCTGCTGATACTCCGGCGTACTTTTTATAATTTGCCGCGTGGTATCTTTATTTGTAATTCACAAACAAAGATACAACGGCTTTTGGCTAAGATCCGACAGGCGTACGCCTTCGGATCTTAGGTGTAATTTTCCGGCAGCTGCTGGGTGGTGTTCGCGTCGTTTTCCAGCGTCGGGTATGCAAATTAGCTGATTACGGCGATCCACGAAGATACGCGAGTTCGTCGCAATCTCTTACGTCGTCGATAGCCGGTTTTTCCCGTCGTAAAGTTAAGAGTGCTATTTAGATGGTGTAAAATTACACCATCCATGTTAAAGTATGGCCGTCGTTCCCGCGTCAATTTTTTTTTTTTTTTTTTCGTAAGACGTCCGGGAATATGAAAGTACGTTACGCATGTCGCCGTTCAAAAAACACATTGGGGCGCCGTAATTTCGCGCAAAGCACGGCGGGAAATTTCCTAACGGAGCATGCGCAGAACATTCGGCGCGATAACACGCCTAATTTAAATGGTACACGCCCCATTTGAATTAGGCGGGCTTGCGCTGGATGGCTTTACGCTACGCCGCCGCAAGTTTACAGGCAAGTGCTTTGTGAATCAAGCACTTACGCCAAAATCTTGCGGCGGCGTAACGTAAAGGGGATACGTTACGCCGCCGTAGATATTCATGAATCTGGCCCAGGGTGTTTTTACAGCTGCTTTTAACAGCGTAAGATATTTTTTTTTTTGCAGCTTAAATATGCCTCTCCATGTTATTCTAGCTGCAAAAAAAAAAAACAGGGCCTGTGTGTTTGGAGGACCGGCGTTACAGCTGTTAAAACATCTGAGCTGCTAAAAGCTGTTAAACGCGGTGATGTCTTCTCCCCTTTTTGGCTTTTCTTCCTCCTCCGGTGATGTCTTCTCCCCTTTCTGGTTCTTCTCCTTCATCCGTTTCTCATTTCTCCTCCGGTGATGTCTTCTCCGCTCTCCAGATCTTCTTCCTCCTCCGGTGATGTCTTCTCCCCTCTCTGGCTCTTCTCCCTCCTCCGGTGATGTCTTCTCCCCTCTCCGGGTCTTCTCCATCCTTCGGTTCTTCTCCCTTCTCCAGTGATGTCTTCTCCCTTTGCTCGGGCATAATGGGCGGTGACGTCACAAGGAGCGGGGTCTCGGGATGATGTCACCGGATGGGCACGCCCCATGGCTATATAAGCAACGGCACACACCGGACCTAACACAACAGTAGGAGCTAGAGTCAGGAGAAGACATCAGAGGAAGAAGACAGCCAAAGAAGACAGCGGAGAGAGAAGACATGAGCGGAGGAGGGAGAAGAGCCAGAGAAGACATCACCGGAGGAGGGAGAAGAATCGGAGGAGGGAGAGGAACCAGAGAAGGGACAATACATTACCAGAGGAGGAAGAAGAACTGGAGAGGGGAGAAGACATCACCGCAGGAAGGAGATGGGTAGGGCATTGTCTGGTGTGGTTGTACCTCCAAGTAGACTGTGCATTATGAAGATAGCAGAGGAAATTACAGTAGGTACTTTGGATCAAGGCATACACACTATAAAAGGATATGCTTTGTTAATTTTTATTTTCAGAGGTTTACAACCATTTTAAACAATTTTAGTGCCTCTGCTGTGAACTTTAAAGGATGAATTGCTTTATAGTGCTTGCAGCTATAGAGGTCAGTGATGGTTTGTTTTAAAATTAATTTACTGCTTTTTTAAGATAATGTAAATACATTTATTTTCCTCTCCATGCACCCTGTGGTTTGATCCTCTGTTACTGCTGTGTCTTGTAGTAACACAGGATGGAACCATAATCTAAAATGGAGGACACAGGCATCTAACACTCCTGGGACTTGCTTATGTTATATTGAAGATACTACCAAGTGTAGGGGGTATTATAGGATATAATAAAAAATAAAAAACTAGTTTAAAAAAATCAAGCATATTTTTATCAATAAAAAGTAACATATGTTGCAAAGACATACACATGAGTAGTCACACCGTTAACTGTTGAAATCCTTAATAGTACACACCTTCTCTGGTTCTTCTGCATTTAGGGGTACAGTACCATCATTAAAGATCTCCCATAGAGTGACCCCAAAGCTCCAACAATCAGACTCTAGAGCTAGAGTTTTGGGATCAGATACACATTCTGGAGCCAGCCATGGAATTCTCTCTAGAAGCACTACAAATGTAAATAAGTAGGCATTAAAAAAGCATGTTAGTATGTAAACAGTATAATATAAAGCAAGTACTGTACACAAAAATTCCTTCAGACTATTGAAATATGCACAATTTTGCAAATGCTAACAATGCACACCTTAACGTATGCAGTAAGTTTGACTTTACTTTGCCTTCACTTGCTGCATGCTTGCTCGGTGTCAGAAGCTAGACAAGGGCAGGCTCGCAGGCAACTAGCATTTTCAGAAAAAAGGTCAGAAATAGTAGATGCAACAGGAGGGCTTTACTAAAACTGGAGCATGCAAAATCTGGTGCAGCTTTGCATAGAAACTAATCAGCTTCACAGGTTTTATTATCAAAGCCTAAAGTGACAATACAGTCTTACTTGTTTTTGTTTAAAAATAACAAACATGTCATACTTATCTGCTCTATGTAATGTTTTTGCACAGAACAGCACTGATCCTCCTCTTCTCGGTTCAGCAACCGTCACTCCTGGCCCCTCCCTCCTGGTGAGTGCCCCCACAGCAAGCAGGTTGCTGTGGAGGCACCTGAGCCGAGCCACTGCTCTGTATGTCCATTTGGCCCTGCCCTCTCTCTCTTCTTATTGGCTCACTGACATTGATTGACAGCAGCGTGAGCTAATGGCGTCCACTGCTGTGTCTCAACCAATGAGGAGGAAGAGTCCTCGGACTTCCTGGCTATTGCTGGATCAAAAGGGAGCTGAGGGGGGCTGAGGCACACAGAAGTTTTTTTTATCTCAACCACTTTAATACAGGGCACTTATATACCTTCCTGCCCAGACCAATTTTTACCTTTCAGTGCTACCAATGACAATTGAGCAGTCATGCGACGCTGTACCCAAACAACATTTTTATATATTTTTTCCCACAAATAGAGCTTTCTTTTGGTGGTATTCGATCACTAGTGGGGTTTTTATTTTTTTGCACTACAAAAAAAAGACCGAAAATTTTGATAAAAAAGAGTTTCTTTGTTTCTGTTACAAAACTTTGTAAATAAGTAAGTTTTCTCCTTCACTGATGGGCACGGATGATGAGGCAGTATGGATTGGCACTGATGGGCACGGATGATGAGGGACCTTATACTGCACTGATAGACAGCACTGATAGGTGGCACTGATGGGCGGCACTGGTGGACACTGATGGGCGGCACTGATAGATGGCACTGTTAGGGGGCACAGGCAGGCATCATTGATGGGCACTGAGGCTCATCCTTATTGGGCACTGATTGGCATCCCTGGTAATCCTGGGTGGGCATCCTCGATGGGTCCGCACTGATAATAAATGCGCTGATTATCAGCACAGACCCCCCCTGTCAGGAGAGCAGCTGACCAGCTCTCCTCTAATCGTGTCTGTCAGTGTGAGTGGAGGAAAAGCTGATATATAGCTCTTCCTGTTTACACTGTGATCAGCTGTGATTGGACGTAAGTGATCACGTGGTAAAGAGTCTACGTCAGAGGTACTTTAACAGGATCGGAGATGCGGTGTGTCAGACTGACACATCACACCACCGATCGCTGCGGGCGTGCGCTAGCAGCTTATCCTGCTGGACGTCATATGACGTCCAGTCAGGATTAGGGATGAGCTCCGGCGTGTTCGCACAGTGCACGTGCAGAGCCCACCAGAAAGTCTGCACAGCGCTGCACTAATCACATGCAGGGAGACATTTCCCGATGCTTGGCTGCAGAGATCGGGAAATGTCTCCCTGCCTGTGGTTAGCGCAGCACCGTGCAGACTTCCTAGTGGGCTCTGCACGTGCACTGTGCGAACACGAGGGAGCTCATCCCTAGTCAGGATAAATGAACACTTTGCGCATAATATATGGCTATATGGCAGGCGGGAAGTGATTAAGAATGAGAGGGAGATTTCTCTTCATCTGACTGGCAGTGCGGGCAGCAGGAGAGGTAAGTGTTCTTCTTTTGAAAGGACAGCTTTTTAGCTATTTTGATTTTCCTGACAAACACTTTAAGGCTCCGTTCACATCTAGGCATCCTGAATTATGGGCAGAATCACTTCCAATGGCACCCTGGTCGTGGCGTGATTTTGCCATGATTGTCGTCGACGGATCGCTGTAAAATCGCGAATTGGGGGACTGGCGTACTGCGATTCTGTTTGTGCGGAGGCCGAGGGGTATTTGCTTTTGCAAGTGCAGTTGCTCTAGAGCTTAGTAAATGATGTAAAGCTTCATGTTGTAATGATTTTCCAATTATAACCACAGTTACATGAACTGGTAACCTAGAATGTACAATAATATTACATACAAAGAGCTATGGGACTCACACCTCATTGTTGGTTCTTATTAAGAGGATGCATTGTATGACCATATAAAAGTAGAGAACAAGGTAAATTTACAGGTATTGGATAAAATGTTTGATAAATGCAATAAATATTTTCTGAAGAGCTTACTTCCTTGATCAAGGATTTTGATGCTTATACCACGGTCACTGAGTTTAATGAAAGGAGGGGTATCCTTGTCACCTTCACGGGTCAAAAGTATTTTTTTAGCAGAAATGTTCCCATGAACTAGTTGCTTATCCTCCTGTGGTAGAGACAAAAGACATGTGTTTAAAGATACAGTATGGGGGTGATTGCCTAAAACCGGAGAGTGCAAAATCTGGTGCAGCTCTGCATAGAAACCAATCAGCTTCCAGCTTTTATTGTCAAAGCTAAATTGAACAAGTTGAAGCTAGAAACTGATTGGCTACCATGCACAGCTGCACCAGATTTTGCACTCTCCAGATTTAGTAAATCACCCCCTATGTGTTCTTCGAGTAGATAGTCAGTCTTTTTTATATGGGGGATATGCAATTTAGGTTGACCTGCATTTTTGCTGCATCTGGTCAGCATGAAAAAAACAGCATTTTTAAAGCGATTGTAAAGGTTCAAATATTTTTTTCTAGGCTCCTGGCTCCCCACCCTGCCGAGTGCCTACATATAAAGCCACCTTCTTTGGGGGCACTTGTGCGGGCTCGAACCCGAGTCATACTGGATGCATCTATTAAAACACACATTTCAACGTGGTCCCACCCCCCCACTCCCTCGCCACTGAACAGCAGCCAATGGCTCCCACTGCTCTCACTGAGTCCAGTGAGGAGGGAGAGAGCACAGCGCTGAATCAAGATCAGGCTCAGGTAAGTATTTAAGGGGGCTGAGGGGGAGCTACACATAAAGGGGCAGATCCACAAAAGGATTACGCCGGCGTATCTACCGATACGCCGGCGTAATTTTACATTTCTTGGGTCGTATCTTTGTTTTGTATCCACAAAACAAGATACGACGGCATCTGGGATCGATCCGACAGGCGTACGTCTTAGTACGCTGTCGGATCTAAGCTGCAATTTTTAGGCGGCCGCTAGGTGGCGTTGCCGTCGAAATCCGTGTCGAGTATGAAAATTAGCTAGTTACGGCGATCGACGAACGTACGTCGGCCCGGCGCATTTTTTTACGTCGTTTTCATTCGTCTTTTTCCGGTGTATAGTTAAAGGTGCTGTTCTGAGGCGTACTCAATGTTAAGTATGGCCGTCCTTCCCGTCTAGAAATTTGAAATGTTTACGTCGTTTGCGTAAGTCGTTCGCGAATAGGAATTTGTGTAGAATGACGTCACCGTCGTAAGCATTGGCTTGTTCCAGTTAAATTTCGAGCATGCGCACTGGGATCCCCCCAGGGACGGCGCATGCGCAGTTAAAAAAAAAACGTAGTTTACGTCGGGTCACAACGTATTTACATAAAACATGCCCCCATTACATCGATTTGAATTCCGCGCCCTTACGCCGCAAGAGATACACTACGCCGCCGTAACTTACAGCGCAAATTTGTTGAGGATTCGAAACAAAAAAAAGTAAGTTACAGCGGCGTAGTGTATCTTAGATACGCTACGCCCGGCGCAATAATGCGCCGTTGTACGTGGATCTACCCCAAAAACTTTTTTTACCTTAATGCAGAGAATACATTAAGGTAAAAAATAAAAACTTTAGCATTTACAACCACTTGAATTTGTTATGACTTTCCTTGAGCCTCAGTTACTGACACATTTAGCAGTTTAATTATAAAAAGTGGTTTTGCAAAGAAATCAGGCTTCTAAAGAATTGCTGAATATTCACATGAGAATGCATCTTTCCATGGCTTCTAATACTTTAGAGGCTGGCTATAATGAATGCATTAAATTGTATTTCCACTTTCGCAGCCAAACTGGAAAGAAACCTACTTTATATTTGTTACATGTTCTTATTGTCATGATGTCTTCTCCTCACAAACATCTAAGAGGTAGTAATTATTTAAAAAAACATATTTTTAGGTAAGCGGCGGAGGGCACCGTAGCACGGCGGGAGGGGGAGGCCCTCTCCCGCCACCGATAAAAGTGATCTTGTGGCGAATCCACCGCAGAGACCACTTTTATCTGAAAGTGGACTGCCCGCTGAAGAAGTTACCGGGTTATTGCAGCTAGCTTCTGCCATAACACTATCCCTCTTCAAAGTGCCGATGTATAACAATGGGCGGTCCGTAAGTGGTTAAATCTTTTGGAAACAGAGAGCACTAGATGTTACCTTTCTTTTACATATAAACACTCTATTGGGCAACCCTATTAAAGGAGCCATTTATCCAAAGGAGGTCTGTGATCTACAGCACGCCAGGTGTCATCATTTCCCCAGAGGGGATAACTGTTGATTTTTCTTTAATATGAGCTGAGCAGTCTGGTGGTGGAGAGCACTCATCATTTTTACTACGTTTTTTATACATTACAAAAACAGAGCACAAGGAACAGTGCAGGCAACATACCTACTCCGCCCAAAGGCCATGCAGGGCCGGTAACTTCAAACTAACAGAATTCAACTACCCAGAAACAACATTTCCCCGACCCCCCTCCCTCCCACCTCCCAAACCCCGACCATCAGCTCAAGTCCAGGAAATTAGAAGCAAGAACACCAATCAATTCAACAAAGTGTTACAATGTCATTCACCGGGTAGGATGCTTAAAACTAGTTGAGGAGATAAATAGGTAAGTACATATTCAGGAATTCACCGGGAGATCACATGATTAGCCACCCCATGACATCCAAATTGGGGACTATATCACCCAACCATGCATATGTATGTCAGCCCACAGTGGAAGAAGAGTCAAGCCATGCCTGCCACACTTTCTAAAAAAAATTGTGCAACCCTTTGACCTATAAGTTGCTCTATAAAGATGGATCCCAGAGTTTATCAGTCCCTTCCAATATGACAAGGTAGGAGTGGTAACAAAATACAAAAAAATTCCGCACTGTCTAAAAGGTGAGCGGCTAACAATTCCAGTGGACAAATGGTGGAAGACAGAAAAAACATAAAAGATGTAGCGCTTAACAAATGAAATAACACCTAAATATAATACAATATAGTGTACATCAGTGAAAATCAATAAACATTTAAACAAATTGTTTATGAAAGACTGAATATATAAATTAATACAAAATCACTAATAAGTGAAAGTAATAATCAAAAAGCTCAATGTGAGTCAGAGTAATGGTACACCCAATGGTCTTGAGTGAAACAAGTGCAGTAGAAGTGACCACCACCAACCAAAGAAGAAGAGGCTTACCGAAGGCAGTGAACCCTGAGGAACATATGTTCATAGGGTCAACTGGGCATATTGTAAACCACTGTGAAAACTGGATCCTCAGCTGCAGTTCCCATAAAGTGACTCCCACACTGATCCAATGTAAACAAAGGGGGTTGTTCAGATAAATGAGGTGCTTCCGGGTAATAACCCGATTAATGCCGGGAAGTGAGGCCAATTGTGGTATAAAATTAAGAGAAAAAGAAGGGCACATAGCGTAATACTGTATGCAAAAATAATTTAATGTAGGTAGGAACTTACATTTAGAAGGATAAAACAGCTCTTATCAGGTAGTAAAAACGGCAGCAGTGGAGTCACCCGACAGGTTTCTGACGATGCACTTTGTTGCGAAATGCGTCGGAAGACTCCACTGCTGCCGTTTTTACTACCTGATAAGCGCTGTTTTATCCTTCTAAATGTAAGTGTTCCTACCTACATTAAATTATTTTTGCAAACAGTATTACACTATGTGCCCTTCTTTTTTCTCTTAATTTTATACCACAATTGGCCTCACTTGCCGGCATTAATCGGATTATTACCCGGAAGCACCTCATTTATCTGAACAACCCCCTTACATTGGATCGGTGTGGGAGCCGCTTTATGGGAACTGCAGCTGAGGATCCAGTTTTCACAGTGGTTTACAATATGCCCAGTTGATCCTATGAACATATGTTCCTCCGGGTTCACTGCCTCCGGTAAGCCTCTTCTTCATTGCTTGGTGGCGGTCACTTCTATTGCACTTGTTTCACTCAAGACCATTGGGTGTATCATTACTCTGACTCACATTGAACTTTTTGATTATTACTTTCACTTATTAGTGATTTTGTATTCATTTATATATTGAATGAGTGAGTGAATAACTTGTATAGCGCTACAAATGCGAACAGAATCGCCTCAAGGCATTTGGTATCCATTTCCATCCATATCCTTCAGAAAAGATGGGTCTTGAGTTTTTTCCTGAAGGCCCGATGATTTTCTTCCATTCGGATGTTAGTTGGTAGCGCGTTCCACAGTCAGGGTCCATGGACTGCGAATCTTCGTTCTCCTTTAGACTTATAGCGGGACTTGGAGATTTAAAGTAGATTTTGGTTGGTTGATCGAAGAACGTGATTGGAGTTGTGGGATTTTATTTTCTCACATAAATATTGGGGGCAATTCCTTGTATACATTTGTGAGTGAGGCAGAGGGCCTTGAATGTGACCTGATCCTCATATTCAGTCTTTCATGAACAATTTGTTTAATTGTTCATTGATTTTCACTGATGTACACTATATTTTATTATATTTAGGTGTTATTTCATTTGTTAAGCGCTACACTTTTTATGTTTTTTTTTTTTTATGTTTTTCTTTATGACAAGGTAGGAGCACTTGGCTTTTTCCAGTGCAGTAGGATAGCTTTCCTACCATAAAATAACCATATATTGAGCAAGAGAAGAAACCACCTCCTCTACTAATCCAAGGAGAAAAACCTTAGGTGTCATAGGCATTGGAACACTGAGAACCTCAGAGATACAGGAGGTGATCCCAGACCAGAAACTCTGTGGACAACTCTCAAAAATATGTTCCGCATTAGTTGAGGAGAATGAACATCTCCAACATTCGCCATTAGAGGAGGGGTAAATGTGTTCCAACCTAGCCAGTGTATAGTAAATTCGATGTAGGAATTTAAACTGTATCAGACGGTCCCTGGCAGACACCAAGTGCTTGAAGGGGTGGTCCCACATGTCATCCCAATCTTCCCCCTGGATATCTGAGAGCACTTATCCTTGTTTGCATTGTTTGGGGAATTGATTAATGACAGGATCCTCTTCAATCAAATACAGTATTTTTCACATAAACTTTTGTTTTAGATGTTTACAGTATTATTATTATTGTATTCATTCAATAGCGCAACATTTTAATTATTGTATTTACACAGTTTATTGTTCACGGACTATGCATGGTTTTAAGTAGTGCAGCACTGTTTTTTGGCACATTATATTGTTTATAGGTGGTAGTGAAATCACTTAAAGTGACAGCGGCTATTTTATTATTTTATTTTCATAATTTATTTTCACAGCATGTTATGCGGATTGATTTATTCAGCAATTGATTTATTCAGCAAATTTTCATTTTAGTTCACTTGAGTCAGGGGTCAAGTCCTGGGGAAAAAAGTGTGGGAACTCCCACCCTCCCACCCAAGATCCACTCCCCCACCAAAAAAAAAAAAAATGATACTCTCATATGAATAATTTCTAAACCGCATGTTTTTTTTCCCCCGATCCACTGTACCTTAGTAATCCTTTATGTTCCTGGCCGCTTCCTGTATATGGATTCATCAGGTAGTGTAAGTTCGATAGAAGCAAGTTCTTTCTAAATCCCATGATAACTCACGGCAGAAATCCGCAATGTCTCCTGGGAACAATGACAAAAGCTCCCAGGAGACATTGCGGCATCGAGGAAGTGACGGAATACCCGCACACTACCCGATGAATCCATATACATGAAGCGGCCTGTAACATAAAGGATTACTAAGGTTCGCCTGCCCCTGACAGTGACTCGAGCTGGGCATCGCCGCTTAGTGAAGGATTGGCTCGGGCGGCTTGGCTGCTCTCGGCTGCTCTAGTCCTGCAAAGGGAACTGAGTTCCGGCTGTGAAAAAAGTGCAGAAACTCCGTTCCCACGCGTTCCTGCAGGACTTGAGCAATGACTTGAGTTTATTGTCATTGTAAGGAGACACTTACTTTTATTTGTTAGATATTATTTGGGATCTGGTATTCAAGTTTGTTAAGGTGCAGCAGCTCCATGGTTAACATAACAAAGCATGAGGTTTATTTATGGATTGGTTTAATATTTTTATGTATGCTATACAAATGAGAACATATAGAAATATATACTGGGGTTTACCTAAATGTGACTGCAAAAATGAAAATAGACATTAAAGTATATTTTTCTTACTAAATCTTGAAAATGATCAGTCATACCATATAGCAGAGAGCGTAGGCAAGCTGCTTGACCACTTCCAGCTTCCAGCTGACAGGAATAGGACCCTTCTGTTGCTGTCTTTTTAAGTAGAGATCTAAGGCTCCCAGAACTATAAACTCCTGGACCATCACAACTAGAATATAATAAATATATTGTACTATTAAAAACTGTAAAGAGATCCAAGATAATGTACCACAACTACAATGTTTAAAGCATTAGTTCACCATGTCCAAAAAATTGCCTGTAGGGGCTCCTGTATATAAAATTAAACTGTGCATGCAGCCTTGACTAAAGATGAATAATGCCCTTGATATATATATAAGTGTAGGCCTTTTATGTACCTCCTGAAGCCTGAGTGAAACACTCTCAGAGATGGCATCATCCCATCTTGCATTGTTGCTAGGGGGTTTAAAGTGGTTCTAAAGGCGTAAGATTTTTCACCTTAATTTTCTGCATTAACCACTTAAGGACCGCCTCCTGCACATATACATTGGCAGAATGGCACGGCTGGGCACATGCACGTACAGGTACGTCCTGTGCTAGTACCCAGCTATGGGTCGTGGGCACGCGCCCCGGTCCGAAGCTCCGTGACCGCGGGACCCGGTCGCCGCTGGAGTCCCACGATCGGTCCCCGGAGCTGAAGAACGGGGAGAGCTGTGTGTAAACACAGCTTCCCCGGTCTTCACTGTGGCGGCATCATCGGTCGTGTGTTGGTAAGAGAGCTGCCGCTCCAGGTGAGCTCACTGGGGTAATTGATGTCCACTCAGAAGCAGATGGGTGCTGGCAATGCACAGGATGTGCAAAAACAACAAGGATATGGACAGCCGCACTCCAGTAACTTAAAAAAGACGTGCCCTTTATTGGGTACAGGAAAAAATACACTACAGGTATCAGCACACAGTGGGATAAACAGCTGACGCGTTTCGCATTGAGTGTCAATGCTTAATCATAGCTTATGAGCAATGCGAAACGCGTCAGCTGTTTATCCCACTGTGTGCTGATACCTGTAGTGTATTTTTTCCTGTACCCAATAAAGGGCACGTCTTTTTTAAGTTACTGGAGTGCGGCTGTCCATATCCTTGTTGTTTTTGCACATCGGTCGTGTGTTCCCTTATATAGGGAAACACAATCGATGATGTCACATAGTTAGTCAGGTTGAAAAAAGACACAAGTCCATCCAGTTCAACCACAAAAAAAATAAAATAAAAAAAATAAAAAGCACAGTACAATCCCATACACCCAACTCCATACCCACAGTTGATCCAGAGGAAGGCAAAAAAAAACAGCAGAGCATGATCCAATTTGCTACAGCAGGGGAAAAAATTCCTTCCTGATCACCTGAGAGGCAATCGGATTTATCCTGGATCAACTTTACCTACAAATCTTAGTACTCAGTTATTTTATGTACATTTAGGAAAGAATCCAGGCCTTTCTTAAAGCAATCTACTGAGCTGGCCATAACCACGTCTGGAGGAAGTCTGTTCCACATTTTCACAGATTCTTACTGTGAAGAAACCTTTCCGTATTTGGAGGTGAAATCTCTTTTCCTCTAGACGTAAAGAGTGCCCCCTTGTCCTCAGTGTTGACCGTAAAGTGAATAACTCAACACCAAGTACACTGTATGGACCTCTTATATATTTGTACATGTTGATCATATCCCCCCTAATTCTCCTCTTCTCAAGAGTGAATAGATTTAGTTCTTCTAATCTTTCCTCATAGCTTTCCTCATAGGTAGTCACACCTACAGCCACACCCCCCTACAGTTGTAAACACACTTCAGGTCACACATAACCCCATCAGCGCCCCATGTGGTTAACTCCCAAACTGCAACTGTCATTTTCACAGAAAACAATGCATTTCAAATGCATTTTTTGCTGTGAAAATGACAATGGTCCCAAAAATGTGTCAAAATTGTCCGAAGTGTCCGCCATAATGTCGCAGTCATGAAAAAATCTCTGATCGCCGCCATTAATAGTAAAAAAAAACATTAATAAAAATGCAAAAAAAATAATCCCCTATTTTGTAAACGCTATAATTTTTGTGCAAACCAACCGATAAACGCTTCTTGCGATATTTTTTTTACCAAAAATAGGTAGAAGAATACGTATCGGCCTAAACTGAGGAAAAAAAATGTTTTTTTTTTTATATTTTTGGGGGATATTTATAATACGGTAGCAAAAAGTTAAAAAAATAGATTTTTTTTCAAAATTGTCGCTCTATTTTTGTTTATAGCGCAAAAAATAAAAACCGCAGAGGTGATCAAATACCACCAAAAGAAAGCTCTATTTGTGGGAAAAAAAGGACGCCAATTTTGTTTGGGAGCCACGTCGCATGACCGCGCAATTGTCTGTTAAAGCGACGCAGTGCCGAATCGCAAAACCTGGCCGGGTCCTTTAGCTGCATTTTGGTCCGGGTTTTAAGTGGTTAAGGTAAAAAACCTTCTGTGCCTCAGGATCTCACCAGTCCCCCCTTAAACTTACCTGGGCCCGATCTTGATAGAGCGCTGTGCCCAAGAGCAGAAGCTCTCCCAGCTCTCTCCCTCTGCACAGAGGACATTGATAGCCATTGGTTTCTTGCGCTGTCATTCAAATCCTGTGATGAGGGAGCAGGGGCAATGCCAAGCCACACTGTCTGTGTCTATAGATGCCAACAGTGCGACTTGGGATCAAACCTACACTAGTACCCTCATAGGAAGCGGCTTCCTATGAGGGCACTGGCCGAAGAGGTGGAGCCAGGAGCGTCGACAGGGGATCACAGAAGAGGAGGATCAGGGCTGCTCTGTGCAAAACCACAGAACAGGTGAAAAAAAAAGGTTTACAATCACTTCAGTTCAGCTGGGATCTGACTGAGTAACAATGTTTCAGCAAACAAGGCAGGACAGGATGATGCCATCTCTGGAGTTTTGTTTTGCCAGGCTTTGGAAGGCACTATACATAAATGGCTTACACTTTTAAAAAGGGCAGTATTTAACTTCAGTCCAAGCTGCGCAGTTTGTTTTTATCTACCGGACCCCATTACCCGAATTAGCAGTTTTTTGGTAAAGGTTAACTAACAAAGATTACATTAAGTTCAATTTATACGGTATTACCACAAAACAAAATGAACTGCAGGGGGAGAAAGTATTAAATCTGAAATCAGAGTAAACAGCACATTTAAAATGTATACAGTTTATACAGTCAACCTTCCAAAGGATTGTTGCTTTTCTGAGATTTCCAGGAATTTAAAACTAAATAAATATTTAGGTACAAGTTGTATTAAAAAACAAATAAAAACAAATATGTATACATGGCTGAAGGTAATGGTGTTTTTTTATTTATTTAGGAAATTTTTCAGAACATATAAAGAGAAATCTACAAATCAATGGCAAACAAAAAAATAATAATTCCTGCAATGGAAAGCAAGGATGGGGCGATTAAGTAAAAGGTACACGTTCTTTCAGAGGACACTTTTAATTGCAGGAAGCAATACTGCAGCTAATATGAATGACGGAGGGGCAGAATGGGTGGACCCTTGATGTTTGCCTATTTCACCTAAACTTAGACTTTACTTTGCAAATGTTTTTATTTAAGACAGAAATTGAATCTATGGAAAGTCTGACAGCCTCTCTTAGTAAGACACATTAGGTAAGACACATTACGGGAGACGTGGTGACCTTGGATGGTATAAACCAGCGGTGGCCCGTCTTAAGGGTACACGGGCGCTGCCCTCTCATCCATGTGTCCGGCCCCCTGATCTACATACAGGGCGCAGGACTTTGGATGCCAATGGGGCAGTTTTGAAGCACCTGATTAGAGCCAGAGGGTCTAATAGGCTTCAAAAAAGGGTGGGCTCGGGGCCACTTGTGTGACCATAGCGAATGAATATTTACTATTTTCACACTAAATCTCCTTCCCACCAATCAGGAAGCAGGTCGTAAGGCCGTTACTCGATTGGCCAAAACGTCAGGTGATCCTATTGGATGCCTAGCACCTAAGAGGAGGAGAGAGCAGACGCACAGTGAAAGCCGCCGTGCTGGAGCAGAGGACACCAGAGCTGATGCCCGCAGCCCGACACCTGCCACCCACCACCCAGATGGGGTAAGTGCCCGACCGACTGGCAGACAGTGGGCGGGAGGAGCGGGAATCAGTACCACCCCTGGCCACCCCCCCAAAAAAAATAAAAACCACCAGCTGCCACTGGTATACACATGCTCCATACTGTACTACCAGCTACCCCTGGACCCGCTTGAACCCTTTTGGCATAGCTTAATGGGTGTTACGGTCTGTCTCTGGCTCTGCGCTCTGAATGGTTCTCCAGGGAAAAGAGGGGGAGATGGAGTGGAGAAGCGTTGTGCTTTCTCACCCCTCCCACCCCTTGGATTTGTTTGCAGCTCCTTCCTCACATCTCCTTCTGTTTTGACATATTTCTCTGTTCCCAATGTTTAAGGAACAAGGTGATTTGGCACAGGAGATTGTTAAAACCCACACATTATGTATTTTGGGATCATTACCTCCCATTTCCAGCTTACTTGTCTTCTACATTATATAACGTCTCTAGAGTTAACTGAATAATGCACAATGTCTAATAAAGAATTACAACAACAAAAAAACAGAAATTACAACAGATAAGAAATGATATTTGGTGTTTCCCACTCAAAATAGCTATATTTGGTGTAAATTAAAGAATACAAGGACGCATCTTATTTATTGCAACTGTTATAAATAAGAGCCATCCTGGATTTACTACTATGTGGGTACAGGGTGTGTCATAAAGCACCCGAATAAAAAAAAAATGTTTTTCTCACTGTACTTGTCAAACATTTTCTCCTACCATTAGTATAAATTCAATCATTTCATATTAGCTTTTTTACACATTACCACAATATTCTAAACAAAGTTAGCATTAGAAAAAATTATGTTCTCTGTAACAGACGTGCCGTGATTGTAAAAATATTATGTTGCGCACCAAAGGATGTGCACCTACAGGCTCCAGTAATGGAAATGTGGCCTTGATAAGAGCCAATGCTGTTTATCTCCATATTTTTGGCCCAGATTCACAAAGCACTTACGCCGACGTATAACACGTTACACCGACGTAAGTGCCAATATGCGCCGGCGCATGTGTGCAGCAGACCCGCGAACCAACATGCGCCTAAAAACAGGCTACACCCCGCTGACATAGCTTGCACACGCCGGCGTAGGGTGGGCGCACATATGGGCTGGACGCATGGGGCTGCTCCCATTGATTAGCCATTCAAACATGCAAATGAGTGAAATACGCCGATTCACGAACGTGCATGTGCCCGGCGCATGCTACGCGAGATTGCGCGTAAGTTGTACGTCCGGCGTAAAGTTATTCCCCATAAATGAGGTGCAACCCGGCAACAGACATGCACAGGTCTGCACCAGGGAACACAAGCTGGCGTATTGTGCGTTGGACGTGTGTCTGGCTGGGCGTACGTTATGTGCACGGCGTACGCGATGATCCGACGTAGCTTAGGCAGTTGTGCCGGCGTGGTTGTGAGCAGGTGCAGGGGGGTGCTGTGTATGTGTCCACGTCACGGCGCATTCGCAGTTCGTGATACGTACCTGTCTGGCGCTCGGCCCATCATTTGCATGGGGTCACGCCCACTTCCACCTACGCCGGCGTGCGCCTTCGAAACCTACGCCAATCTGGCGCAGCGTTTGGAGCACTGGCTTGCTGAATGCAATGCTTGCCTCTCCGCGCTACGTTGGCGTGGCGTACGGTGTGTGCTCTATGGCGGCGTAATGTGCGCCTTGCTCTCTGTGAATCTGGGCCTTTGTCTTCATCGTTGACTGCACTGCACAATGTGACATTTGTATGATAAAATATTAGTGCAATACACAACGCATGGAGGGAAATCAAAGTTTATCACTTATAAAAGCATGGGAAAACACAAAGCGCTATGTGACACAGTCCTTGCTCACTCACTTTGTTTCCCCACACAGACTCCATGCAGTAGGACTTGGTGTTTGTGAGAGAGCTGGTTCATTATACTGGCGGCTTCTAAGAAAGACTACAGTGTGAAAAAATGTAAATGTTGATTAGTAAGGCAATATAGTAAAAACATTGTGAGTAAAACTAAATATAAAATAACATTAGTTAGTATTTAAAAAGAAAAGTTACTTTGCAGTTTACTAAGGTGTAGCAACCATAGGATGGACTTCCTCTGTAAAGCGGATCTAAACTCTTTCAATCAGTAATAAGAATTCTGTATCCTTATGGTGCCATCATTATTAAATAGAAAGATAGTTTTTATTTCTTAGATTTTTCAGTTGCTTCCTGGTTTCTCATCTGGGCCAAAATGATGTCATACATCCCAGGAGTCTTCAGGGACATTTTTTCCTTCATCTGGAGGAGGGGGGGGGGGGGGACTTTCTCAGATAAGATCGCCCTTCTGCCTGCATGCCTGAGCCAAGGGAAGATTGATTTCAGGAAGTAAATGGTACATTAATCATCTGCCTTTACTCAAGATGACCATGGCCAGAAATGCTAAGGGGGGTGTTTTTTTAAAGTGCTTTCTCAAAAAAAGAAAAAAAAAGAAAAGGGAAAAAAAGCATTGAGATATGGATGGATGGTCTGATTTGAATTTAAAAAATGTATTGCCCATTCTTTTGTGCGGCTTCCCGGGACTCACCGCAGCAGTAACGAACTGTAGAGCAAGTGAGAGAGACGTATACCTGTAATGTGACATGCTGCTATTATTGTTTTACATTGTAAGCATTTTTGTACAGGGGGGTTTGGCTTACTCGTATTAAACTTTTTTACACTATGTGGAGCTTCACCTTGTGTTTCTATATATGACTGCACTGCTGCACGCTTCAAGAGAGCAATATACACAGCTGATCCCATTCCAATGGATGTAGTGATGTGAATGCTTTGATTGGATCATTCTGGATTTTCCTTTTTTTCCCTTGCTTATATGTTTTGTTAGCCCAGGTTCACACTGGGTGCGATTTCATTCGATTTGAGATGCGATTTCACATGTGAAATCGCATCTCAAATGCCACCAATTGTCGGCAATGGCGCCGTCCTAATCGGTGCGACGCCGCATCTGCGGCGCTGCACCGATTTCAAAAAGTAGTTCTTGTACTACTTTTTGCGATTTCGGGCCGCGATTTACATAGACATCTGTGCAGAAACCTGCACAGATGTCTCTTAAATCGCGGCCGAAATCGGGACTGCCGGCGGGAGTGAAATCGTGCGAGTTCAGCTGAACTCGCACGGCTTCACTCCCGCAGCCCAGTGTGAACCAGGGCTAAGGAAAGTGGGTTTATCTTTTTTGCAGGATATGGTTACATATTAACTTTGGAAATATTCATTCCAAGTACAGCGCTGTTAATATTTGATTCTATCAATTTTGAATTGTTGAGTGAAGTATATTTTATTTGGTTTCGATTTTTTATAATAGCTGCTACACTGCAAGACTCTGTTATTTGGTGCCATTGATCGCTGGGATCAGTGAAGATACCCTCCCCTCTTTTTGTGTAGGGGATCATTTTCTGATATTTTAGATATACCCTAGAAAAACTTCTGGAATTTACAGAGGGCCAGTTAATCCTTGGCAAAGACTTTAATGTCCCCCCGCTCCCCTCAGTGGAGGCCTGCTCCCGTTTTTCCTCTGTCCTCCCATGCTCCCAGAAATGGATACCCCACTTCAATCAGCTACCAGTTTGGAGATATACAAGGAAAGGGACTCAAAGGAAATGGCTATATGATCTGTCATCATTGCTTGTACTTTGTCATGTGATCCTTCATCAACTGCCACTTGTGAATATTACGTTTATGGATCCTATAGTGCTATCGGTGTGGGAATCAGTGCAACCATCTACCCAGGGTTTCCAAAGATCATCTGTACAAGCAAAGGCCTTGGCTGGGCTATAGCCACATGCCTGGCCTGCTTGCCATCTGGTAAGCAAGTTTTTTATATGGTGCCAGTGCACTTTTGTGGAATAATCACTGTGGTGTCTGCATTAGTTGAATTCATCTCGCCATTCTGAACCACTCGAACAAGCTATATGTTCTTCAATCAATTAACTGGTTTTGTAAACTGGACTAAACTAGCACGGCTTCTCTCATTCATTTATGTTTTTTGTGTACAAGGCCACGTACAATTTTTGACTGAAGGATAACTGACCGATAGGGCCCACACACAGACGGACTGAAGGATCTTTTCATCGGTCCAAACCGATCGTGTGTGGGCCCCATCGGTCAGTTATACTTCGGTCAAAAATTTTAGAACTTGCTTTAAAATTGAACCGATGGACGCCTAACCGATAGGTCAAAACTCGATGGATAGTATGCAAAATCATCGGTTAAAAACCCGCGCATGCTCAGAATCAAGTCGACGCATGCTTGGAAGCATTGAACTTCGTTTTTCTCTGCATGTCGTTGTGTTTCACGTCACCGCGTTGGACTCGATCGTTTTTTTAACTGATGGTGTGTAGGCACATCAGACCATCAGTCAGCTTCATCGGTTAACTGATGAGAACGGTCCTTCGAACCGTTCTCATCGGATGGACCGACCGTGTGTACGCGGCCTATCTCACATCAAGCTGCTGCTTTATCTGGACTGTATTTTATATTTCATTTGTTATTTTTAATTTATTATTTTTATAAGCGCAGTTATTCCCCTGTATATATCAATTTTTTTTATGTCATTGCTGTAATGATTGGGTTCCGCCCTTTCTGGAGTTCAATAAAAATGATATTTGAAAGAAAAAAACATGCTTTGCTGCATATGCAGGCTGATTTTACTGTTGTGGGTTTACTTTAAATAGTGTTTTCTGTCTGTGTTGCTCGGATACAGTTTAGTTCCAGTTGAATGAGACATAACAGAAAGACACAGTTGCTGCCACTCCTTAGGCCGCATTCACAGCTGAGCGTAGCGTTTCCGGTAATTTTTTTTGGCGTTTTGTCGCACGTTTTGTTGCGCGTATTCACACGTATTTGCGAGTTTGCATACAGCGTTGTCCGACGTTTTTGAACTTCGTAGTTTTTTATTTTAGCCAATAGGAAAAATGATAATTTCTTTCATCACTTGTTGCTATGTTTGTAGATTTTTTTATCGTCTGCCTGGGTGAATGTTCTATTTCACAGAACAGATTAAAGCGACAAAAACGCCCATAGAAACGCTTGTTGTCGCGCTAGACGCTTGAATCGTACGTTTCCATTAGTTTCTATGGGAATACAAACGTTCAAAAACGCCAAAATCAGCCCGATTCGCGCAACAAAAAAGGGTCCAGAACTTGTTCGAGCTTCAGGCGTTTGGCTTCAGGTGTTTTGAAGTGGAGACTTGAACCATCTCCATTGAGAATAATGGATTTTTTCCCCCTCTAGCGTTTTGGAGCTTCATGCTTCAGGCTACTAACCGCTCAGGTGTGAATGCAGCCTACAGGTCAGCACAGCAATGGGTGACAGAATTGTAATTACAATGCAATCACAGTTTATGGCACACCGTTTACATATTGTTTGCCATCATCTTATCAGCTCAGAACAAAGTGAGTAAATGTTTGTGAAACAGTAAAGGAGCACTTATCAGGCAGTTAGTACCAGGAATCAGTGAAAGGAAATGACATGGCATTATGGATTGTCATTTTTTTTTATTATTATATTGTTAGCAAGATGGGGCCACCATACCTCTTGGTAATGTTGGTGGGATGCATCAAGCACTTTGAGCAATACATCTACTTCACGTTCTTCCTCTCCATCTGAATCCCTGCGTATCCCATGAAATATTTTAGTAAAGGAACCTTTTCCTTGGCTCTCCAGCTGTAAAGGAAGACATTTATATCAATGTTTGTATTATCCTGCAATGCCCACTATAACATGTAGCCAGGGCTGGACTGGGACAAAAATTTGGCCCTGGACTTCATCCAGACTGGCCCACTTTGACAGGTCTCTCTCACAGCGGCCGGACAACTCACACAACCCCCCCCCCCCCCCCCCGGCCACCCAAGCCCCCTCTCCCCCTTCACTAGCCACTAGCCATTTTACTTTATTAGAGTAGAACGGCTGGTACTGATACTCTAATAGGCAGTACCAGTGGGGAAGCTAGACATTATTTCTCCCAGGGCAAAGAATCAGTTTGGTGCCCCCCCCCTTATGGGACAAGATTAGGCAGAAGTGAGAAACTCCCAGGCCGCTGTTACTGAAGCCGGCCCACTGAGCCATCGGCCCACCGGGAAACTCCCTGTAGTCCCAATGGCCAGTCCATCCCTGCATGTAGCTCATCTTCTTTGTGTTAATTACAATCACCTTATCACAAATGGACTATTTCCATAGTTTACCTGTCAATGACACAGTGGCCAGCAGCATGTATTTCCAACAGCCACCAGTGGATGTCTCTCTGCAACCTTTCCTTCTCTGCTATCTATATGTATGCTCCTAATGCTGGCCATACACTATACGAAAATTCGGCCTGAAATCGGTCGTAAAGAAAGATCTTTCGTTTTTCGGCCAGTTAATGGGCACAAAATCGAAAATCGTTTGGACGTTTTTGAGCCGAAAAAACGAAGGACAAGTTTGGAAATTTTCTGCCGAACGAACGATAAATCGGAAGGTTAATGTGTTTCCCGTCCGAACTTTCTGCACTAGGTATATGTAAAAAAAAAAAAAACATTTTTTTTTTTTTTTTATGTCCACTGAACGATTTATCGCCTATTACATGATGGCACTATCGTTTGCACTCACGAAAGAACTTTCGTTTTTCGAAAGTTCTTTCGGACGATTTTTCGTGGAGTGTATGGCCAGCATCACTTAGGCTGGATTCACACAGACCTGTTCAGTGGTTCCTGTGCGTTGTAGCTGCAAATTTGCTGACCTGGGAGGGGGGGAAATGTAGTGAGCAGGGAGAGAATTCCTGTTCAGAACGGAACTCTGCGAATCAGATGCGTTCCATATAAGATAATTCGCACCGCAATGCCTAGAAAACTCACACGTTTTTTGGGCAATGCGCAGTGCGAATGCATTGCACATATGTGAACCAGCCTTATTAAAATCAATGTATTTTAAAATGTTATGCGAATTGGATGCGGTGTAAGCCGCAACCAATTTGCATAGGTGTGAACGGGGCCTAATAGAAGCTTTGTTTTTTGCCTTTACAACAGTCAGGCACCCTTTGCCAGTTACATTGCTGCTCTGTTCATCTACTGTTCATCAGTACTCTATTCTGCCATGTGGAACTTTATCTAAAAAAAAAAATAGGACAGGATTTTTAATGGAGAAGAGACATGCGTTATGCACTCCATATAGTGAGTGTCACACGCACAGCGCACTGTAGAAAATTGGCAATCCTGAAGCTGACTGCAAACATGCACGGAAGTGATGTCACCCCCACCCATCTAATAAAAGTAGCCAGTGATGGAGACCTAGAAGTCAACCATCCAAAGATGTCAGCATCCGGGGAGCTCCGGAACACTGTATTGCTGGATCCAAGGTGAGTATAGTTCCACTTTAATTTAATTTCCTGCTTAATTTCTTTGGAACCCAGCAGAGACCTTGACCACATCTTCACATGCCATGCGTGAAAGGATGGCACAGTTAAGGAGGTCCGAGTTCTCTGTTTGGTCTGCATATTACATGAAATTTGGAACATGTGCAAGAGTACAGTATATAATTACAAAAAAATCTGATAGATTGCAGGGGTCAGGAATTTATAACGTACCAAGTGAAGTGTTCAGAATTCCATCATGTACAGCCCAGTGGACAGAGTGAAGTGGTAAGGTGTATGCAGAGCTTTTTTTCTCAGAAAATAGGTGCAGGAACTCAACCCCCCCCCCCAAACCACAAGTGTAAATGACCCCTAAATATACTAATTTGAACATCGAGTGCTGTCACCTACTTGAAAAAATGTAACAAGTTAAATTCCTTGAGGGGAATTTATTAGGACTGGAGCAGTCAGAATCTGGAGCAACTGTGGAAAGCAACAAATCAACTAGTTTTTATTTTCAAAACTGAAACAGAAGCTGATTGGTTACTATGCACAACTGCTGCAGATTCTGTCTGCTCCAGTCTTAGTTGATTCCCCCTTGTTTACCAGTACATCTGAGTTTAATTATAAACCATGAATGCCATCTAGTGGTTTTACATGGAGTTGGCTGCATTGTAAAGCTAAATTTGAAAAATTATAAAAACCAAATCACATTTATTTATTACAAAAATTTACAAGCCATACATCAGGGGTGCCCAACCTTTTGAAGAGCGGGGGCCACTTGAGCAACTTGGTAACCAGTCGCAGGCCACAATGAGCGGATTGGACGGATGACAAGTCACAGCTACTATATAGGCCCTCCGATCCGTCCAGATGGAAGGGGATAAATGTTTTTCGGCTTGGAGGTATACAGGCGTAAACAGACATCTGTCGCTCTGTAGAGGTGAATTGAGGGCCCCATTTGGTCGGGCTGATTGTGTGATAAGGTCCTAAGACTGCTTTCATACTGATGTGTTGCGGTTTACACATACCACGAGTGCAGCTATGTCTATCCTGCGGGTTAGCTGTACTTTGCTATAGACCCCGCCTGTGGCAAAAGCCGGCGCTGTAGAGGAAGCATCGGCTTATGGGGCTCTGCTCCGCAGCCGCTTTCTTCCTCTACCACCAGCTTCCTATCACAACACTGATGCTGTGGTATGGCGGGTGGGCAACCTGCGATCTTTGCTTGTCAACCCGCCATTCCAGAGCAGGAGGTCGCGGGCCACATCAGAGGGCTCCGCGGGCCACATGTGGCCCCCGGGCCACTGGTTGGCCACACCTGCCATACATCATGTTTGAACCTTAACTTTCAAATACAAAACTCAAAACTTCCTCTTGATAAGATTCTTTTTAAAAATTCCCAAGCTAAGGTTTTAAAGCGGGAGTTCACCCATACATTTTTTTTTACCCTTAGATTGATGCTTGTTTTGTCTAGGGGAATCGGCTAGTTGTTTAAAAATCCGAGCAGTACTTACTGTTGTAGAGAGCGATCTTCTCCGCCGCTTCCGGGTATGGGTCTTCGGGACTGGGCGTTCATTCTTGATTGACAGTCTTCCGACAGGCTTCCGAAAGGCTTCCGACGGTCGCATCCATCGCGTCATGAGTAGCCGAAAGAAGCCGAACGTCGGTGCGGCTCTATACTGCGCCTGCGCACCGACGTTCGGCTACTTTTGGAAAATCGCAACGCGATGGATGCGACCGTCGGAAGCCTTTCGGAAGACTGTCAATCAAAATAGGAACGCCCAGTCCCGCAGCCCATACCCGGAAGCGGCGGAGAAGATCGCTCTCTAAAAAGGTAAGTACAGCTTTGATTTTAAATAAACTAGCCGATTCCCTAGACTAAATGAGCATCAATCTAAGGTTAAAAATAGCAATTTCCAGGTGAACCTCCACTTTAAGCACTCATATTAATAAATATCTACACACCCTAATCTACAGATACCAGGTTGGCTTTGTTCCTGGCCATCAAGCGGGGGACAACATCTGTAAGGTGATCTATTTGATACATTTGCTTCAACACCGCAACATCCCAGGCCTCCTTTCGCTTGACATCTATAAAGCGTTTGACTCGCTTTCCTGGGTTTACCTGCACTATGTTTTAGAACAATGGGGTTTTGGGGAATCAATTCTCCAGCGGATTTGTACCCTTTACTCCTCTCCTACACAAGTGTCACCTTCTCTGGCAAGCTCTCTGCCTCCTTTCCGATTTACAGAGGGACCAGGCAGGGCTGCCCCTATCCCCGACTTTTTTTCATTTATTGTCATTGCCTTTAGGAAAGATCCCAACATTTCTGGTATTCAATGTGCCGGCACACACCACAAAGTCAGCCTCTTTGCTGATGATGCCCTTCTGACCCTGACCAACCCTCTGATGACTCTACCTAACCTTCAGATCCTCCTTTCCCATTTTTCAGCTCTCCAGTCTCCAGGTCAACCCTCACAAGGCCGCTGCTTTGAACATTTCCTTCCCATCCTCTATGGTGTCCCAGCTACAAGCCTTCTTTCCGTATCATTGGAACTCCTCCTCCCTGGACTATCTTAAAATCAAATTGACCCCTTCCTACTCATCCCTTTTTGCCACCAATTACTATGCTCTATTATGATCACTTATATTCTTAATGCAATCTTGGCGGTTGCCCTCTTTATCCTGGATAGGCCACAGTCATGCGGTCAAGATGACTATGTGATGGATCTGGATACAATTTATATTTTGAATTCTTTTATTAGAACCACTAAAATGTTTTAATGCCTTTTATATTTACATATTGTTTCTATATTGTTGTTTTTTATATTTCTTTTTATATATGCATATGTATGTATGAGAATGATCAATACTGCTTATTTTCCTTGATAAGATTTGTCAGATATGTTTTTAAAGTATATTTCAACTTGGATGGATATACAAAAGGGATAAGGGAAAAAGTTCAGTTTCCATTTTCTCTTTCTGCTTCTCATCTTTCAAATGTGTGTTCGGCTCATCCCCCCCCCACTGCATTCCTAGATTCCAAAACCCCCTTCTTGTTCCTTGCTCTGTGTGGAAGAGGAAGTTACCCCTCCCCCCTTGTCTGCTTTGCTGAGCTGACAAGGAACTTTTCTATGCCTGAATGACACGTGGATTTTCAAGAAGAGCATGGAATGGACTTGTGAGAAGAAACCACCCTTTTATGTGAACTGACCAATGAGGGCTATCATGCCAAGGACAAACCACACAGGGGGTGGGTGAGGAGGAGGGTAGAGTGGGTGTATCTGTATAATGTGAACCAATCAATGTATGCTTTGTGATTTCATATAGTTAATAAAACTAAAGTGAGGAGGGCTTCCTCTTCCTGTTGGGACTGAAGCTGAGAGAGGTGAGCATGTGGAATCTTTTTTGTCTGTAGATTGCACATATTTCACCATAGTAATTTGAATCAGACGGCAGAGATGGGTTAGCCCTGAGATTGTCAGGATATCAATTAATTAGTCCACATCCCTAAAGTCCTATACTATTTTCATACTTCTCTTTCCTTTTTCTATGCTTTTTCAACGCTTACTTCAGAATAGGATCCTATCCTTTATCTGGGCTTGTCAGTGCCCCTGAGTCCCGTACTTCATCCTATACAGACACAGACTACGGGGAGGTCTTGGGGTCCCTAATCTAGCAAAATATTACCAGGCTGTTCAGATTTACCAATTAACTTTACTTCATGCAATTCCCCTTTCAGACTTATTGTGGCTTCCTCATAGGCTTCGCCCCCTCACTCTTGGCCCTCTTATGCATCACAGCTTGAAACTTGGGACTCAGTTCAATACTCTGGTTAGCTTATGTCCCCCTTTCTTCCGCTTCTCCCTCTCTTCAATAATCCCCTATTTCACCCGAGCCCTGACCAATCAAGCTCCTTCTCCTGGTGGTCCACCAATGGATTCATGGAGGTCCACCACTTTCTTTCATCCTGCGCTCTTTCCTCCTGGCCCATCTTTTGGGATACCCATGAGACACCCCGTGCAGAATTTTTCCGCTACGCTCAACTGTACCACTGGGTCTTCAGTGAGACACAACTTTTTCTACCCCTTCCAAAAAACACTCTGAACATCTTTGCCTTCATTCCCCTGGCGCCCCAGGCACCATCTTGAAGATTTACTCTTCTCTAAATGCCATAGACTCCCCTGCGGTAGTGTCTTATAAATTGCGATGGGAACACGATCTGGCGACCTCTATTGATATACAAAGCCTGATCTTCCATTGCTAAATGCTCCTTCAACAAGGTTCCTCTAGAAGCTGCATAAAAGGTTCCTCTAAGATGGTACTGGGTCTTGGCCCAGATAGCGAGCTCAAATCCATCCTATAGCGACCGGTGCTTTAGAGGTTGTGGCCAATGAGGGAATGTTGTACACATCTGGTGGTCCAGTCCCCGCCTTATGTGGTTCTTATCCAGGGTGTTTGGACTCCTCGTTTCCTTGTTCCATATACCCATACATAAGGAGGATACTAAAATTGCCTCGCTGCACTGCCAAATCCAGGGACTGTTCTCATACCAACAAAAGCTGGTGTCTTATCTATTTATAGCTGCTAAACTGGCATTAGCTAGAGCTTGGAGGAAACTCTCTATTCCATTTGCCACGGTGAAGAGCATTTTGACCGACCTTATGATCAATGAAAACATTTCAAGTATCCTGCATGATTCTTTTTCACTCTAAATTACTCAAAGTATGGTCACCCTGGTGGTCTTATGCTATCCACACCCTGCATCCAAACAGTCTGGTTCTCTCCAAAGAACCATTTTGTAACTCCCCCCTCCTGAAGGATTTCACCCCCCCCCCTTTCTCTATCTTGAATTTTTCCTCTTTGTCTTTCTCCTTTTTAAAAAATTTCCTTTGCTGCTGAGACCGAGATTATGGCCCTCAGTTTCCCCCTGCCCTAAGGTGACCCTGAGTCCTCAGACTTAGGGCCCACCTTTGCTGACATGTGGCCTTTGCTGGCAGGTCTAAAATTATTTTTGTACCTCTGCTACCAATTGTTCAGTAGACCAGCATACAAATTGTCTCTGATGTAAGCTAGTGCACCTGCACATGGGCTCCCTTAGTTGGCCCTTGGGCCCAAGCGACATATATGGACCTTATCGGTTTATCCCCCTAGGTCGCCCAGTGGACATTTAGTACTTATAAAAGTCACATGATCATGACTTTTCAAGCACATGCTTTTTTAATATGTTTAATATGTTTATGTACCCCTGCATGAGTGAATGGCTGTCAAGCTGTTGTATTCATTAAAAAAAAAAAATATTGTAGCAGAAAAAAAAAATCATGCATGAGTGAATGGCTGTCAAGCTGTTGTATTCATTAAAAAAAAAAAATATTGTAGCAGAAAAAAAAAAATCATTCCCAAATTATCCATTCTAATAGCTTGAAAAATGAATATTGTCAGACCTGCATGTCTTGCGTAGACAAATCTGGGAAAATTACATTTAGCAAATCAAAATACACTTTTTTTTAAAAGGTTAGTATGGCAATCTTACTTGGATAAATGGCACTTTATAGTCTGGGTTTTTTGGTTGGCTTCTATATATTTTTGTGAAGGTTTTGATTACTGTTTTTGTAATATATGTTGTTCTTATAGTTGTATAAAGTTTTTTCATTGCTTACTTTGTACTAATGCCGTGTACACACAATCGGAATTTCCGACAACAAATGTTCGATGTGAGCTTTTGGACGGATACTCCAACCATGTGTATGATCCATCGGACATTTGCTGTCGGAATTCCCGACAACAAATGTTTGAGAGCTGGCTCTCAATTTTTCCGACAACAAATGTTCTTGTCGGAACTTCCGATCGTCTGTATGCAATTTAGACACACAAAAATCCTACAAATGCTCGGAATCAATTCGAAGCATGCTCGGAATCATTGAACTTAATTTTTCTCGGCTCGTCGGAGCAATGTACATGACTGCGTTATTGATGTTCGGAATTTCCGACAACATTTGTGTGACCGTGTGTATGCAACACAAGTTTGAACCAACATTCAGTCGGAAAAAAATCCACGGTTTTGTTGTCAGAATGTCCGATCATGTGTACGCGGCATTACAGTTTTTTGTTGCATTGTCTGCAGTGTTGAATCCATCTGCCATTGCGCACTATTTTGGAAAGATGTGTTCACTTGCTTTCTGGTTCTGCCGCTTCATGTGTAGTATTTTTACTTTTTCAAATAAATATTCATTACACTAATTCCCGGGGGTCTGTTTTTCTCATGGTTGGTTAGCATTCTGCGCACATTTTACCCAAAAATGCTTTTACTGACATGATTTTCATTTATAAAAACCAAAGGAGAAAAAAAATTTAGAAATGTTGAACTTAACAAATAATCAGATTCCAACTATTATTTTTAAAGAAAATGTCAAAGTTGAATTTCAGGCTAAACCAAACTAGTCTTAAAAATGCTCCCTCCCCTGAGCTAGCACCTATGCTGACTAACCTGTGTAAGAAAGATGGATATACTTACCTATTTTAAGGCCACTCCAGTCTGGTCCTGTGATCCAGCTCCACTGTGTCAGTCAGTGGTGGCTGCAGGGGAGAGGAGGGAGCGCCAAAAAAGGATGGATGATAGACACCATTGTTGGGCAGCATGGTTCAAATCCCAACTATGATACTACCTGCCTGGAGTTTATATGTTCTCCCTGTGCGGGTTTCCTCCGGGTACTCTGGTTTCCTCACACACTGCAAAGACGTGGGTAGATTAATTTGATCCTGTCTAAATTGGCCCTAGTATGTGTATGTATGAATGTGAGTTAGGGACCTTAGATTGTAGGTTCCATGAGGGCAGGGACTGATATGAATGTACAATAGCCATGTGCTTTTTTTTTCGTAACAAATGAAAATTCAGACAAATTTTGCATCTATAAAGAATTTCAACTGATACAAAAGAAATGATAACTAAAATAATTAATGAATTCAGCAGGAATTCAGCATTCGTTAATTTGTTAAAGGTCTGGTGAAACAGCAGGTCGACTCGGAGTAAATCTTACAGTCCAATCAGCTGATTCATTTTGTGCTGGAGGTTGGATTACTGGCAAACAGGGCTGCTGATAGAAATCGTGGGGCCCCTTACAGACTACCCGACAGCCCCCCCCCCAAGAAATTATTAAAGCTATATTTTTATAGAAATACAATAACATCATTATTAGCAGACACAAATACAACATAACTCACATAATTCCTGCTAAATCTAAAACTAAATCTAAAACTGAGTTAATAAATAAAAATGAAGATGAGATGAAAAAAATATACGAGCTGGGCAGTTGGGATCAGAGAGACAGAGGGAGAGAAACAAAGTTACAGAGATAAACTGAGGAGCAGAGCTAACATTAGAGCCAGCGCTGGGCAGGGCCGGTGCTACCACTAGGCAAAGTAGGAAGCCGCCTAGGGCGCACTACCACGTAGGGCGCAGCCACAGCCTCTGTCCCAGTGATGCTTGGCTCTCCTCTCCTGATTGCTCGCCCCCGTTCATTGGAGGGCGAGCCCCTGCCAATCCCCGGATGTGTCCCGCTGAGCGCACCACATCTCCTCACACAGGAATATCTCATATCGCCACTTTGGGAGTGCTTTACTCTAGCCTATCCCTCTGGTGTGGTCGGTGTGAGTGCAACGGAGGGGCAGGGCTTGGTGGAGATGGGAGCATTGGGAGAGGTGCAGCATCTTTTAGCTGACCTCCCGGCTGTCAGGGACATCATGGGGCGGCTGGATGGCATGATGCTGGCCCGGCAGGGACACACCATCGAGCGACTGGATGGTATGGAGCTGGCCCAGCAGGGACACCATGGAGTGGCTGATTGGTGCTGGCGGGAACTCCTAAGTTATACTGCCCGCCCAGTGCTATGGAGAGCCCTGATGTGATGGTCGATTAAGTCATGAAGAGCAGAGGTAAGGAGGGGGATGGATTCTCCCCGATTTACTTTGAGCTGGATGTGGGGGGGGGGGGAAGTAGTGCAGGAAGTAGGAGTCAGGGGAGTAAGTGCATGTGTCACATAAGGTGGGTCAATGCATGTGTCAGGTAGGTGGGTCAGTGCATGTGTCAAGTAGGTGGGTCAGTGCATGTGTCACGTAGGTGGGTCAGTGCATGTGTCACGTAGGTGGGTCAGTGCATGTGTCACGTAGGTGGGTCAGTGCATGTGTCAGGTAGGTTACATGTGTTGCAAGGGCAGGGCAAAGGGGGTGGGGTTATGGACAGAGCCAGGGGCGGCAAAATTAGGTTTCGCCTAGGGTGTCAGGAGGGCCCACACAGGCAGGGGGATCAGTGAGGGACAACTGTCTCTTTCTCAGCAGGTAAAAGCTGGCAGCAGGGAGAGGGGGAGAGACCAGCTTTCAGCTGCTGGAGAAAGAGTTCTGCAATTGTCCTCCATCACTAATCCCCCTCCCTGTGTGGGCCCCCCTACAAGAGGACCAGTGGTCCCACCCTATCAGCGGCCCTGCTGACAAAGTGCATTCCTGAGAACTGAGTGAGAAGGGTGTTGTATTGTATTTAAGCAGAGGAGATGAGTTTAAAAAAGCAGCAGAGGAGATATTCATTGTCATTGTGTGTGTGTGTGTGTGTGTGTGTGTGTGTTATTGGATTCAATAAACAAGTGACTTTCCAAAATACGAATCGTTATCACGAATAATACACAGGTTAGTATAGGTGTTAGGAGGGTAGGGAGCATTTTAAGACAAGTTAACCTGGAATTCTACTTTAAGAAAGAACCCAGTAGCTGCACATATACTGTAGATACAATTATTATCAGGGTCTGTGTCAATGGGCTTTGGGTCTGTAACTAAGACAAATGCAAATTGCTTTTAACAACTTAAAATTCATTCAGAATTAATTGACAAGTACATATGACATGGAGATGGCCTTTTTTTGACTTGCTTCAGTTGCTTATCTATTTCAATGGACTTGTTTTGGTTAGAGATTCAGTTCTGACATGATCAAAAGTCCATAGACACGGGCAGGGGCGGACTGACCACCAAGCCAGGAAGCATGTAAGCGGGGTGAGGGGTGCGGCGATTCACTGAGGGAGACACACGTAAAGTTCTTTGAACAAGGTAACGTTTATTACCGAGAGGCGGTAGTAGTAACAGTCTTTACAAACAAACGGCAAATGGTTCCTCTCCAGGCATGGAGGCACAGATATGCAGTACAGATACTGTTGTTCTAAGCGATGTGTCTTTCTGAGTATCACAGGCACTTCCCACTTAATGGTACATTATATACCCCAGCACACAATGCTTATTGGAAGAGGCTGGAAACACATTACCCGTAGCAGATGGGAGTCTTTCATCCGACCAAGATTACCACTGCAGGACTCCGTAGGACCCCTAAACTATCCCTCACAAGCCGGAACACTCTCCCTGGCTTCTCCTCTCTCTCCCTCACAAGCAGGATCTCTGTCCCTATCTACATCCACTTGTCTTCTCCCTAACACGTGCCTGAGCTTTACTATAAAAAGAAACCACCCAAAAATGGTCGCCCAAATCTCTCGAGATCTCGTGCGGCCTATCAGAACACAGGGCTCCTCCAAAATGGTGTTGGAGACACTCTAGAGGCAGAAGTGTTAAACATAAATACATACAAAAACATAACAATTCGACTGCAGTATGAACACATATGATTACTTCAAAAGGATAAGTGCATCCTCACATGTAGTGCACATGTGGATGCACAGTGATATTGCGTATGCCACGTCCTAAACGAAATTTTAAAGAGAAAATGACCTAGGGGCTAGTCATGGACTTTAACGGCATAGTAGGTTGGTAAAGGTAATAGTCACCACAAAAGGGATTTATATATAAAAAATAATTTATTACAAAAATATATAATTTACACAAATTTAAAAATTTGGTCTTCAAAAATGTGCACATGAAGTCTAGAGCAGTGTTTCTCAACTCCAGTCCTCAAGGCGCCCCAACAGGTCATGTTTTCAGGCTTTCCATTATTTTTCACAGGTGATTTGATCAGTTTCACTGCCCTAGTAATTACCACAGCCATTTCATCTGAGGGAAAACCTGAAAACATGACCTGTTGGGGCGCCTTGAGGACTGGAGTTGAGAAACCCTGGTCTAGAGTATACAGCGTTAGCAGTGATTATGGAGGCTTTGTCACAGAAGGTTACATATGGTTTAAGATGAGATAACATCCAATTTAAACATTTCAAAAATGAAACATAATAAAAAATATTAAACAAATTCCTGGTGTGGACACCCGCTTTTAACCATAAACGGATAATGTGGCTCCTGGAGTAGGCCTGCAGATTAGATCAACTGGAGATCTTAATAGAAACGCTGGATAGATTGTGGTCCGACATGTTTCGCGCTCTAAATATGCGCTTCTTCAAAGGACCTATTTAGATCAATGTGCTAAAATAATAAAGACAAGAATATGAATATCTAGTATGTAATTTTGCAAACAAATATGTAAGAAGACTGTATATTATTAAGACAGGATAATTGTAAGCGCTGATGTATACCATGTATCTTTGGTAGGAGGAGAAACCAGAAAAGCAAGGTCCAACAGTGTACACCAGAGAATGGTAACAGGAGAGCCTAAAACCACAGAAAAGATGTCCAACACCAAAAGTCCCAAAAATTCCAGTGCGAAGGAGACAGGGAGCATAATAGATAAAAATGTACTGATTAGCAAAATAAAACAGGACAGCTTACCTTTAAAGTGGTACTTAATCAAAAGTGGAGGGACAAGTAGATACAAGAAATGAACAGCTAGGCACAAAACTATGTGAATAGATGGCTGTTCAATGAGGGCCAGCAAGGGGTTAAGCATAGGTAACCACTCTATTTGAGTGGCCTGAAATACCAATCAGGGCTGCAACAGAGAAAAAATAAAGATATATGAAATTCAAAGGTGCCAGGATAAACTGACAGCAGTAAGGACAATATAGTTTTAATTAATTGATAGTTAATAAGGAGCCTGATGCTTACCATATATTTAGAAAAAAATGTTTTGTTTTTTTTTGTTTAGAAAGTATATATGGAGTTTGTAGGTGATATATACAAATACTTTCCAGAGTGAAGCAAAAGTTGGTGTTTAGATAACACTTAAAAAGCTTTTTCTGTAGTTCCAAAGAGGAAGAGGGCCATACATGGCCAAAATCAATCGTTAACGGACAATACCTATATGCTGACAGCCTACTTTCCAGGTGAGACTACTACCTATCTACCCTGGTCCCTTGAACCACATGTCTTATTCTATCCTTGGCAACATTGGCTCATCACTGTTCCTACTGCTTATGTTTCAGCATTCGATTGATTTTGGCCATGTATGGCCCTCATCCTCTTTGGAACTACAGAAAAAGCTTTTTAAGTGTTATCTAAACACCAACTTTTGCTTCACTCTGGAAAGTATTTGTATATATCACCTACAAACTCCATATATACTTTCTAAACAAAACAAAACATTTTTTTTCTAAATATATGGTAAGCATCAGGCTTATTAACTATCAATTAATTAAAACTATATTGTCCTTACTGCTGTCAGTTTATCCTGGCACCTTTGAATTTCATATATCTTTATTTTTTCTCTGTTGCAGCCCTGATTGGTATTTCAGGCCACTCAAATAGAGTGGTTACCTATGCTTAACCCCTTGCTGGCCCTCATTGAACAGCCATCTATTCACATAGTTTTGTGCCTAGCTGTTCATTTCTTGTATCTACTTGTCCCTCCACTTTTGATTAAGTACCACTTTAAAGGTAAGCTGTCCTGTTTTATTTTGCTAATCAGTACATTTTTATCTATTATGCTCCCTGTCTCCTTCGCACTGGAATTTTTGGGACTTTTGGTGTTGGACATCTTTTCTGTGGTTTTAGGCTCTCCTGTTACCATTCTCTGGTGTACACTGTTGGACCTTGCTTTTCTGGTTTCTCCTCCTACCAAAGATACATGGTATACATCAGCGCTTACAATTATCCTGTCTTAATAATATACAGTCTTCTTACATATTTGTTTGCAAAATTACATACTTGATATTCATATTCTTGTCTTTATTATTTTAGCACATTGATCTAAATAGGTCCTTTGAAGAAGCGCATATTTAGAGCGCGAAACATGTCGGACCACAATCTATCCAGCGTTTCTATTAAGATCTTCAGTTGATCTAATCTGCAGGCCTACTCCAGGAGACACATTATCCGTTTATGGTTAAAAGCGGGTGTCCACACCAGGAATTTGTTTAATATTTTTTATTATGTTTCATTTTTGAAATGTTTAAATTGGATGTTATCTCATCTTAAACCATATGTAACCTTCTGTGACAAAGCCTCCATAATCACTGCTAACGCTGTATACTCTAGACTTCATGTGCACATTTTTGAAGACCAAATTTTTAAATTTGTGTAAATTATATATTTTTGTAATAAATTATTTTTTATATATAAATCCCTTTTGTGGTGACATATGATTACTTTACCACTTGCTCTTGCAGCACTTGACTGCCCTATCACTGACAGCTGCTTACATTTCCCCCCCCTTTAAGAAGTGCAATCCCTTGCATTACCACAGTGCGAGAAGATAACAAGCAAGTCAATAAGCAACACAACAATTCAAGGTATAGTCAGCATAGCGGACAGGTTTTAGTCCCCGTTTTGTACGCCTTGGGAAGCGAGGCTCCAGATTCCCCAAATGTCCATCTCCATCCTCTACAACAGGGCACTTCCTCACCCACGACAAGGTCAATAGGCGCTACTTCGTCCCTAAGAGGATCATCCTCCACAGGCATGGGGGTAACTTGCACATCTGGTTCCCCTGCTAGCAAGTCCAATTCGGTTACAGTAGCTTGGTTATCTGTAGCTCCTTCAGCTGGGGATAAGCTCTCTACTGCAGGCAGAGGAGGCAAACACCATGTTGCAGAGTCACTGTAGAGTCCCGTCTAGCCGACGGTGGGAGTACAGGAACAGGATTATCCGTTCGTGACTCCGCACTGAACACACAGGGACGAAGCAGATTACGATGCAGTCTTTTACGAGGCCCATCTGGCTTCTCTGAGACCAGATCATACACAGTCCGCCCTGTGAAAGGTTGGTGTTCGACCCGATACGGACATGGCTCCCACTTAGGCTCCAGCTTGCTGCCCCTCAGATGTTTGGGATTCCTCACCAAGACTCTGTCGCCCGCTACATTTTGCAACAATTGGACAATTGGACAGCACTTTCCTCGGCTAAATCCTGGTGCTTTCCCAGCACTATTTGTTTGGCTTGATCCAGTCGGTGCCAGTGATCTTGGACCCACTCATCCAGGGTCCTTGACGTAATAGGCTCTGGGGTTTCTAGGAGTAAATCCACCGGTAACCGGCCGTAAAGCCCAAACATCAGAAAATGAGGAGTATAACCAGTGGCTCTGTGCACAGTCTGATTGTAAGCCCAAACGACATCTCCTACATACTGCGGCCAACGTTCTCGATGTTCCTGCTCTAAGGTGCGAATTAATCCCAACAAGGTGCGATTAAAATGTTCACAGGCCCCATTTCCTTGGGGGTGGTAAGGAATAGTATGCGATTTCCGAATACCACTAAGACGACACAGTTCAGAAAACACCTTAGACTCAAAGTTTGGCCCTTGGTCCGACAGAATCCTTTTGGGGCACCCATAGGGCTGGACTATATGGGTCCAGAACAGTTTAGTGGTGGCAGTCTGATCTTTAGTTGGCACTACGATGGCAAACTTAGAGAAGTGGTCCACAAACACCAAGGCATAGCGATACCCTGATGATGTGTCTGCCACTGTCAGGAAGTCCATGGTCAGCAATTCAAAGGGTTCTCCCGTTCTCACCACCAGAGGGGTAGTTTGCTCTGTTCCTCCCTTGTGGATGGCACAACTCTGACACTCCTGACATGCCCTTTGCACCCACTTAGACTGTCCCGGACATATGTACTTACGAATAAAGGCCTCTGTCCGTTCCGCACAGAAGTGTCCTCCAATTCGGTGAAATATTCGACAAACCTCCAAGGCCTCCGATTGAGGGATAACCAGCTGATGAATAACTCGCGACTCTCCAGGCACCCATGCTTGTCGGTATAAGAGTCCATTATATCTTTCCAGCCGATCCCACTGTTTTAGCAGCTGGCACAACGTTGGTGAGAGCTTTCTTCCCTCCCTGGAATCTGGCTTTCCGATTCCTGTCCCAGTATCTAACGAGCTGATCCAGGTCAGGATCGTTCCGCTGGAGTTGCAACCATTCTCGAGGAGTGTGAATTTCTGACCCTCCTGGTAGGCCCTGATTACTTTGCAGAGTCGTTGAAGCCAGTTGCTCCTGCGTGTTGACCCCGGAGGGAACGACCTCCTCCCCCTCGAGTTGTTGATCTAGATCATCCTGAGGCCGGTCAAAGGGAAATCGAGAGAGGGCATCAGCATTACCATTGGAGCACCCTGGTTTGTAGTGAATGGTATAGCTGAACCGGGCCAATCGTGCCACCCAGCGTTGTTCCAAGGCGCCCAGTTTCGCCGTCTCTAGGTAGGCGAGAGTATTGTTGTCAGTATATATGTCCACCCGGCCACTCACCAAGTACTCAGCAAACTTTTCGGTGACGGCCCGGACTACCGCTAACAACTCCAGTTTAAAAGAGCTGTAGTTGACTGGATTACGTTCGGTAGGGCGCAAGCTCCGACTTGCATAAGCGATGACCCGCTCAGTTCCATCTTGCTCCTGAGCAAGCACAGCCCCCAGTCCTTGAAGGCTGGCATCGGTGTACACCCGGAAGGGTTTACGGTAGTCCGCGTAGGCCAATATGGGTGCAGAAGTCAGCTGCGCCTTGAGGGCCTCCAATGCCTCACTCTGTGCTGCCCCCCAACTGTCAATGATACTGGGAGAAGATTTACCCTTGCGATGAGCAGGCTGACCGCACAGCAACTGGGTCAAGGGGGCTGCAATAGTATCAAAGTTCGGAATGAATCTGCGGTAGTAACCCACAAGTCCCAAAAAGGGGCGTAGCTCTGTTACCGTTTTAGGGCTTGTCCACGCCTGTACAGCCTGAATTTTATCTGGATCGGGGGACACCCCTTTTGCCTCGACCACATGCCCCAAATACTGGATTTTGGTTCTCATGAGATGACATTTTTCTGGTTTGAGCCGAAGGCCATACTGGGTCAACCGCTGGAGGACTTGATCCAGATGTAGCAAATGGTCCTCGAACGTTCTGGAGAAGGTGATAATGTCATCTAAATAAATCAGGACAGATTCAAAGTTCAAGTCTCCCAAGCAACGTTCCATCAACCGTTGAAACGTACTGGGGGCATTGGTCAGGCCAAAGGGCATCCGATTAAACTCAAATAGTCCCAGAGGGGTGATAAAGGCCGTTTTTTCACGATCTTCCTCTTTTACGGGGACCTGCCAATATCCGCTGGCCAAGTCGAGCGTGGAGAAGTACTGTGCCTGCCCCAAGGCCATTAGGGATTCTTCGACCCGGGGTAGTGGGTAAGCATCCCGATGGGTACAGGCATTCAATCTGCGATAGTCCACACAAAAACGTAAGCTGCCATCTTTTTTTCGCACCAGGACTATGGGCGCAGCCCAGGGACTACAACTCTCTCGAATCACCCCCCCTTTCAGCATACCGCGTAACAAGTCTTTGACCTCTTGACAAAGAGCGGGGGGGAATATTGCGATATCTTTCCCGAACAGGCGCTGTGTCTCCGGTGTGGATGGAATGATCCAAAGCATTAGTACAACCGTAGTCCTCAGGGCCTTGAGAGAATGCCATCATATGTCTGTGAACTAATTGCTGAAGCTTGTTACGTTGGTCAAGAATCATTCCCGACACCGGAAGTGCTAGTTGTGCTAACAATTTCGGAAGATGGGCTTCTGCTGAATCAGGTAGAGCCGTTTGCAGAGCAGCGCAGGCGGCCTCCACCCCAGGGCAAGGGCCAGTAATGCAGATTTTGGGTACTGTATATAACTCGGCAATGGTCACGTCCGTGGGCACTTGAATAGGGGTGGACCCCAAGTTAACCAGTTGCACCAACACCTGTCCCTGACGGACAACAGACAAAGTTCTGGCTACCAGCCATTCACCTTTGGTTTCCAGATTGCGTTGTGGTTCTACCATCACAGTGGCCCCTCTGACGGGTCTTCTAGCTGCCACGGGAAGGGGGCACACCAACTCCTGGCGTGGGTGTATAATAACCCGATGTCGGGCAGGGAGGTGGATGAGCCCCACTTTCTCAGTATGTTCATGGCTCTGCGTCTAAACTGCCCGACAAGCTTTGATCAGATTCTGCAGCTGTGGTTCCGATTGCCCAGATGCTTGTGTTGAAGCCTCCCGAAGGAGGCGTGTTAAGTCCAGTTCCTTTAGGGCGTTCATGCCCAACACTACTGGGATCTCTGGGAAAGAGGCATTCCGAGTCACCACGATTCCAACCCTAGGGAGGATCTGCTCATATACATTCATGGACATCCAAGTGACCCCTACTACTGGAATAGGAAGGTTGTTGGCAGCTTTCAGTCTCACCCAGGAGGGGTCTAGCGTTGGGGTCGGCCCAAAATGTCGCTGATAGAATGAATAGGCCATGGTAGTGACTTCTGATCCAGTGTCCACCAGACATCTGGCCGGCTGTCTGTTGAACATCACTGTCGCCACGGGGCAACCAGAAATCATTGTAGGATCACGTTGAGGCGGTGACTGAACATTTCCCGCGGGTCGCCCCTCTACCATGGGAATCACTAAAGGATGCCTTTGTACGTTCTGGGCTCCCCGTTTCGCACAGTCCCTTGCGATGTGGCCAAACCGTCCACACTGCCAGCATTTTCGGTCAGTATCTGGGTCCCTCCGGAGTGGGTTGGTCACCGCCCAGGGTTGTTCTGACCCTCTCCGCAAAGGCTGCCACCTCTTGGCTGAGGGAGGCGACCATCTCAGCTAAGTCTCGTACGACCTTCTCCATCGAGGGCGTCTCCACCGTTGAGACTGTGGCAGAGCATGGGGCAGTCGCTTCTTCCCGCCCCACCAGCCACCCGCTCCCTGAGTGCGGGTAACCTGGCTTCTGGCACCAGCCCGTTCATGGTTCGACTCTTCCTGTTCCCTCTCGATGGCCTCTTGTAGGATCACTGCAAACTTTACTGTACCATCAGCCCTCACTCGATCCTTCAAGGCTCTTTTTAATGAAGGGGACCACACACCAGCGAGGAACTGGTCCCGTATTAGCTGATCGGGGTTAGCAACTCCAGTTCCTGTGGGGGCTATTTTCTCCTCCAACCGGCACCAGATCTCCTGCAATGCCACTGCAAATTGAGGAATAGTCTCTTGATCATACTGCTCCCGACTGTAGAAATTCTTACGGAGTTCGGCTATGGAGGTACTCTCACCATACAAACTTTCTAAGCGGGCCACAATGGCGGCTCTGTTATGTCTCTCCTTCTCGGGCAGAACCATTACAGCCCGGCGGGCTTCTCCTTCTAGCGCATTAACCGCCAAATCTGCAAAGTGTGCTGCGGGTATTTCGAACAATCGGACCGAGCTGTCCAGTCTCTCCACCCAATCTGTCAGGGGAATATTTGCACCATTGAATTTTGGAATCAGTGCTAAGGCCGCTCCGTACGGTGCCATGAAGGACCCTCTAGCCGCTCCCCCACTCGAGGACGATGGAACTGACATCCTGCCGACTACACCAAAATGTAAGCAGGGTGAGTGGTGCGGCGATTCACTGAGGGAGACACACGTAAAGTTCTTTGAACAAGGTAACGTTTATTACCGAGAGGCGGTAGTAGTAACAGTCTTTACAATCAAATGGCAAATGGTTCCTCTCCAGGCATGGAGGCACAGATATGCAGTACAGATACTGTTGTTCTAAGCGATGTGTCTTTCTGAGTATCACAGGCACTTCCCACTTAATGGTACATTATATACCCCAGCACACAATGCTTATTGGAAGAGGCTGGAAACACATTACCCGTAGCAGATGGGAGTCTTTCATTCGACCAAGATTACCACTGCAGGACTCCGTAGGACTGCTAAACTATCCCTCACAAGCCGGAACACTCTCCCTGGCTTCTCCTCTCTCTCCCTCACAAGCAGGATCTCTGTCCCTATCTACATCCACTTGTCTTCTCCCTAACACGCGCCTGAGCTTTACTATAAAAAGAAACCACCCAAAAATGGTCGCCCAAATCTCTCGAGATCTCGTGCGGCATATCAGAACACAGGGCTCCTCCAAAATGGTGTTGGAGATACTCTAGAGGCAGAAGTGTTAAACATAAATACATACAAAAACATAACAATTCGACTGCAGTATGAACACATATGATTACTTTACCACTTGCTCTTGCAGCACTAGACTGCCCTATCACTGACAGCTGCTTACAAGCAGTACAGAGGCGGGGCAGCTAAAATCTTGTGATTTTCACATCAAAAGCATGTCGGTTTTGGACATATCAGGGGCAGATGTAAAAAAAAAACACAGATTTTTACATACTGTCCCTGGTTTTACTGAGCCTGGCAACCCTGATGGCGCCCTCTAGTGGTATGGGGCCCTCAGGCAGTGCCCGAGTGCCTCAATGGTCAGTCCGCCCCTGGACACGGGTCTCCACTTTTTACTGGAAACACCTCTGCTTTTCTTTTCCTCCAGTTCATTTCATACAAAACATAGCTGCCTTTAACATACTCACAAAGGTAATGTCTTTAAGGTGGATTTTGTGAAAGGTCAGTGGTGGAATATTCCTTCTTTGTTTTGCGGGTGACATGGTCCTTTGTGGGCAGCTGTCTCGCAGTATAAGTAGGTTGGACTTCTCTGGAAGTAAATGTATTATTTAGCTACATGCCTAATTCTCCAATAAAAACGGTTATTGTTAATGTTGAACCACAGACAAGAATCTTAATACACAGATGAAATGAACATATATAGGAGCGGTTTTACCTGCCAAAGGATTCATATTTCTGTTAATCTAATACAATGGTGCTGTCCAGTGGAGACTGGTGGGTTCTCCTTTAGGCGGGAGTGGCAAACAAACAACATCCCCCCTCCGCAGCGACGCGACATTGACAGCACCCCCAATGCCGGGTGGCATGCCACTGACAGCACAAACCCCCCTCCCCTGTGCGGTCTGGCACTTACCCGCTTGTGTTGTCCTCTCCTCCTCTCCTCAAGCTTGTGCCTTGTGTCAAGCTTGTGTCTCCTCTTCCACCAAAGCACTAGACATCCAATAGGATCAACTGACGCTTTGGACAATCGGGAAACAAGTTTCAGGACCTGCCTCCTGATTGGTGGGGAGGAACTTTAGTGTGAAAATAGCGAAAGTTCATTTGCCATCATCACACAACAGGGTGGGATTGGAGCACAATGCTCTGCGCTCAGAAGCCACCCTTTTTTGAAGCCTATCAGAGTCTCTGGCTCTAATCAAGTGCTTCAAAAAAACACCCCCCTGCTTTGAAATGCATGTTCCGGCACCACTGATATGTAGATCAGGGGGCCAGACGCATGGATAGGTGAGGCGGTGCCCGTGTGCCCTCTATGGACGGGCCGCCATTGGTGCCATTTCTCTACACCCAGCCTTTTGACTGGACAGCAAAACCGCAGCAGTAGACTGATGAGCATATTCCTCTACTCATTGTGCTCTCTCCTATCAGCATGTTCATTTTCTACACATTTGTATGCAGCACACCCATTGGATCTCAGTCCTTATCCTCTCTCTCCAAGTATAATTGGATTAGAAAAAAAAGATTGCATTAATTACTAACATCAGAGCTGCCTTAATGAATGTGTTTGATATCTGCCAAAAGTTCAGCTTTAATAAAAAATAAACTTGTATAAAAATGTACACAAGAAGACAATCACATTATTTAAGGCAACAGCCTTTATCCATATTAGCCATTTATCAACAAACCACTTTGCAGAAGCTATCAGTTTTAAACAGTATAATATATTTGCATGTACTTGGGCACCTTTGGGTCTAGGAGGACAGCAAACTGTGAGACACGTGGACACATTCCCCAGACGTAGACTGTGTTGTTGGTAATATTCCAGCAAACTCCGCAAACTGGAGAAATGACGCGGGACACCAGCCAAAGAGAAGGTGTCATTCTTGCACTGAATGCAACATCCCTGGTAGTCTTTACCCAAAGGAGTCTGTAGAGGATATGACAAAGAATTGTGCTATTGACTGACTTAGATAAGAAATATAAAAAAAGATAAGAAAGATAAGAAAGAGTGAAGGATAAACAGTGATCAGATTATTTTTGTAAAAGCTGTCTGAACATAGAGTAGTTAAGTATACTGCAAAGACATCTGTAAGATCTAAGGGCCAAATCCTCAAAAGGGATACGCAGGCGGAACTGCTGTTCAGCCTGCGTATCCCTGTGCCTATCTTTGGAACTGATCCTCAGAAGCAGTTTTCCAAAGATAGGCAGAAGATCCGACATCTGTAAGACACTTACACTGTCAGATCTTAGGATGCAGTACCGCATCCGCCGCTGGGGGCATTTCGCGTTGAAATGCCGCTTTGCGTATGCAAATGAGGACTTACGGAGATCCACAAAGCTTTTCAGCTTTGTTTTTTCTGCGTAAGTTTACGTTTGCATACGTAAAATTAGGGATGCTTTTACAAAGTGTAAACTAGTTACACCTTGTAAAAACAGACCTTTTTTTCGATCGCCGCTATTTTTTTTAAATTTTGAATTTTATTTTTCGGCGCGTAACTTTTTTTTTACCCGACGCAACTTTATTGTCCCGTCGCAATCCACAAAGCCCAGCGTAACGTAATTTTGCGCGCTGCCCGTCGGGAAAATGACGTCACGAGCATGCGCAGTACGGCCGGCGCGGGAGCGCGCCTCATTTAAATTGTCATCGCCCCCTGCAAATTTTCCGCCAGTGTAACTTAAATGGTAAAAGTTAAGTTAGGCTACGTTTTTGTGGATTTGCCCCAAAGTCACATAAGCAATTCCTGAACACAGCTACCCCGAATTACTGTTGCTCACGCAGGTGGGAGGACAGTAAAAATGGTTGAGGTGGTTGAGCTAAAGTTTTACTTCCCACCCAACCACCCCCCCCTCCCTTTAAGCAGAAAAGGCAGCTGGATGGGGTTGTACACAAAAATGTATGTAAGTGAATGAGGCTTGCAGTTGTGCTGTGTTATTCCCACTGAAAAATAAACATTGAGTTGTCAAAAAAGGAAAAATAAATAAATAGGTTATACTGCTTCCTTCTAAATACTTGTCAGCCACACCTGTACCACTCTCTGAAAAGTAATTCACCATGGATCACTTTTTAGAGTAACACAGGTGAAAACAAAGCATTCTGGGAACATGGGGAATACAACATGCAGATAAGCACTGATCTCCACTCTTCCAAATACTTGTATTCAATCACCAACAGTAAAGCTGCAACCAGTGTTAATTTCGTCGACTAAAATGACTAAAACATTTTAGTCGAGTAAATGAATACTATTTTAGTCGTCTAAAATTAGACTAAAACTAAAACAATTAGGTTGATTAAAATATGACTAAAACTAAAATGCAATTTTAGTCAAAAGACTAAAATGGGACTAAAACTAAAATACCATTTTAGTCAAAAGACTAAGACTAAAACGAAATTGAAATTTGACTTCAAAATGAACACTGATCTGTAGTTCATGCATCAATACCATAAATAATTAATAACATATTAGATTTTTCACTCCAGCAGTATATAATGAGTTTGGAAATTGTAGAGAAATGTTAACTAATGCATTACATGACTAATGCTTTTAGGGACTTTTATGAATTGTTTCATTTACAGCAAGCACTTTATTGGAACTTTTATGAATTGTTTGATTTACAGCAAGCACTGTATTGGGACTTTTATGAATTTTTGGATTTACAGCAAGCACTGTATTGGGACTTTCATGAATTTAACACATATATAATTTTGTATTTTAATTAAGCGTAATATAATCTCCCTAATTTAAAGAAACAGAAACCTTTGCCTGTCAAAAAATAAAGCAGTAGCTTTGAATGGAAAATATTTCTATTATGACATCCAAAGCCAGATGATACTGTATGCAACAAAGTCTAACTAAAGAAGAGTTACCCTGGCAGGGATGGCAAAAACAAGCCCAGATTTTTAGTTTGTTAGCATAATATATGGTCATCTTTAACAATAATGTCAAACAGGTCTAGAGATGCAGCCATGATATTTTATGCCTGAAATAATGCAAGATAAGATGGATTATATATTTAACCACTTCCATACCAGGCACTTACGCACCTTCCCGCCCAAGTCAATTTTCATTTTTTTTTGCGCAACAACTAAAAAAAGACTGAAAATTTTGAAAAAAAATTAAGTTTTTATTTTTTTCTGTACATTTTTTTGTAAATAAGTAAGTTTTCTCTTTCAGTTACGGGCACTGATATGGCGGCACTGATGGGCACCGATGAGATGGCACTGATGGACATCGATGAGGTAGTACTGACGGGCACAGATGAGGTGGCACTGATTGGCGGCGCTGGTATGTGGCACTGATGGGCACTCATAGGCAGCACTGATGGGCACACATAGGCGGCACTGATGGGCACACATAGGCGGCACTGATGGGCACACATAGGCGGCACTGATGGGCACTCATGGGCGGCACTGGGCACTCATAGGCGGCACAGATGGGCACTCATGGGCGGCACTTATGGGTGGCACTGATGGATACTTATGGGTGGCACAAATGGGCACTGATAGGTGGGCACTGGGCATGGATGGGCACTGTGGGGTGGCACTGATGGACACTGTGGGGTGGCACTGATGGACACTGCGGGGTGGAACTGATGGACACTGTGGGCAGCACTGATTTACCCATGTTGCCAGTCAGTGCACATTTGTGGGCACTGATTGGCATCTTTTTTTTATGCTTTTTTTTTCCAGACTTTTTTTTTTGCCCCCTTTATTTTTGTTTGCCCTTCCCTGGTGGTCCAGGGTGGGCTTCCCTGGTGGTCCAGTGTGGCGATCCGAGGGGGGGGGCTGCGCTGATAAACAATCAGCGCGAACCCCCCCTGTCAGGAGAGCCGCCGATCGGCTCTCCTCTACTCGCGTCTGTCAGACGCGAGTAAGGAAGAGCCATCAACGGCTGGACACGGCTGATCACGTGGTAAAGAGCCTCCGCCGGAGGCTCTTTACCGAGATCGGAGATGCAGGGTGTCAGACTGACACCCCGCATCACCGATCGCCGCGCGCGCGGCATGAAATCCTGCAGGACGTCCATGGACGTCCAGTCAGGATTTCAAAACCACTTCCCGGACGTAAATCGGCTAGAGGCCGGGCGGGAAGTGGTTAATGAATATTATGACAAAATCACCCAATATTGCAGATTTTTTGAGTATTAGGATAAAAGCTTAAATAGAGGCATGATAATGTGACCAGAAATTACACCAAAAGTAAACAGAGTTGTACCTCCAAACACACAGTCAGCAAGAACTTGTCATAATCTTGGGGGGAGCAACGAAGAACATAACTGCCTCCCACACTGTTATTTGTCTTCAGTTTACAGATTGCAAACTCTGAGCTGAAAGAAAGACCTATCTGATTAGAGGAGTTTGTAAAAGAACAGGCAGCTCTATTAAAGAGGAACTGTAGTCTGCTCACATAATTTGTAATAAAAACATCTTTGCCATTCTGAAGCTTCCCTCCTACCATTTTGCATATTATTTTACATATACTGTGATTCTGTACTTGTCAAATATGCTGCAGAAATCTCCCTCCACTACATCTGGCTGCATGGATATTAACTGTGGGCAGCTGAAGCTGCTGCCTGTTCATTTCCTGGATTTACACAGACACACAGAGGCACAGCTCCAGATCTGCAGCCCTGCAACTCTCATTGGCCCTCGTATGAGTCACCCCCCTCCCTTCCTGGCAAACACTCACAAGAGTGAGAGAGGGAGCTGTGCATGATGTCATAAGCCTATGCTAATGACCAGACAAGAAACAGGAAGTGGGCTGTATAAGGTATTTACTGGCAGAAAAATTAATTTTTACTATCCAAAGTTAAAACATTAAAGTTAATAGATGGAGAGTTGAAAAAATGAGGGTCCGCTTTAACCACTTGACAACTGGGCACTTAAACACCCTTAATAACCAGACCAATGTTCAGCTTTCGGTGCTCTCACATTTTGAATGACAATAACTCAGCCATACAACACTGTAACCAAATGAAATTTTTGTCCTTTTTTTCCCACAAATAGAGCTTTCTTTTGGTGGTATTTGATCACCTCTGCGTTTTTTATTTTTTTCGCTATAAATGAAAAAAGAACGAATATTTTGTAAAAAAATGAATTTTTCTTCATTTCTATTATAAAATTTTGCAAAAAAAATATTTCTCTTCATAAATTTGGCCTAAAATGTATACTGCTACATATCTTTGGTAACAACAAATTTTTTTTTGGGATATTATTTAGTCTGGGTGAAAGTTATAGGGTCTACAAGCTATGGTGCCAATATCTGAAAATTGATCAATTTGATCACACCTGAAGTACTGACGGCCTATCTCATTTCTTGAGACCCTAACATGCCAGAAAAGTACAAATACCCCCCGAATGACCCCTTTTTGGAAAGAAGACATTCCAAGGTATTTAGAAAGAGGCATGGTGAGTTTTTTGAAGTTGTCATTTTTTCCCACAATTCTTTGCAAAAATCAAGATTTTTTTTTATTTTTATTTTTTTTCACAAAATGTTCATATTCGCAGGTTATTTCTCACACACAGCATACGCATACCACAAATTACACCCCAAAACACATTCTGCTATTCCTCCCGAGTATGGCGATACCAAATGTGTGCGACTTTTACACAGCGTGGCCACATACAGAGGCCCAACATGCAGGGAGCACCATCAGGCGTTCTGGAACACCCAGACCAGTTCTGACATTCCTCTCCTACATGTAAAAATCACCATTTATTTGCTAGAAAATTATATAGAACCCCAAAACATTATATATGCTTTTTTAGCAAAGACCCTAGAGAATACAATGGCGGTCGTTGCAACTTTTTATCGCGCATGGTATTTGCACAGCATTTTTTCGAATGCATTTTTTTGGGAAATAAAACAGTTTTGTTCTTTTAAAAAAAAAAACATTAAAGTTAGCCCAATGTTTTTGCATAATATGAAAGATAAAGTTACGCCGAGTCAAAATATACCCAACATGTCACCCTTCAAAATTGCACACGCTTGTGGAATGGCGCCAAACTTCGCTACTTAAAAATCCCCATAGGTGACGCTTTAAATATTTTTACTGGTTACATCTTTTTAGTTGGAGAAGAGGTCTAGGGCCAAAATTATTGCTCTCGCTCTAACGTTCGTAGCGATACCTCATATGTGTAGTTTGAACACCGTTTTCATATGTGGGCGGGACTTACGTGTGCGGTCGCTTCTGTATACGAGCACATGGGAACAGGGGCGCTTTAATTTTTTATTTATTTTTTTATTGTTCATTTTACTTTATTTATTTTAGTTTGACACGTTTTTCCCCAAAAATAAATGTTTTGATCACTTGTATTCCTATTACAAGGAATGTAAACATCCCTTGTAATAGGAATATAGCATGACAGGTCCTCTTTACAGTGAGATATGGGGTCAATAAGATCCCACATCTCACCTCTAGGTTGGGAAGCCTAAAAAAAAAAAAAACGATCCTGGCTTCGATCGTAGCGGTGAGTCGGAAGCACCAGAGGGCGAAGGGAGGGGGGACGTCCCCTTTCGCCTCCCATAAGAACGATCAAGAGGTGGAACAGCCGCCATGATCATTCTTATGGTGTAGGGAATCGCTGGCTGAAAAAGATGATATCTGAATGATGCCTGTAGCTGCAGGCATCATTCAGATATCCCTGCACAAAGTCAAGGACGTTATATGACGTCCGGCGGGCGGGAAGTGGTTAAAACGCATTTTTTTCCCCAGAGTATTTTCCGGGTATTGCAGAGTATTGGTGTGTGGGTATTGCAGAGTATTGGTGCGTGGGTATTGCAGAGTATTGGTGCGTGGGTATTGCAGAGTATTGGTGCGTGGGTATTGCAGAGTATTGTGCAGGGGTATTGCAGAGTATTGGTGCGGGAGATAAACCATACCTGAAGCTAAATCACTTGCAAGGCAGCATCGCAAGACTTCCCTCTGTGCCATTCTGAGAGGAAGCTATTGAATACTGATGACCCGGCATGCAGAGGAGACAGAAAAGGCACACATAGGGGCTGATTTACCAAGCCTTTACTCCATGACTCATGGAGTAAAAGCAGGAGTAGCAGCTGTTTGGCCATTTACTAAAGAAATACGCTGCTAGTGCAGTGTATTTCCCTAGTTACTAATGTGCTCCGTGCGCCCAGGAGAGGGTGCATTGTGCACCAGTACAGACCTGGCGCACGGCACATTAAACTGTAAATTGCGGGGGTTCGGGCGGGAGTTTATTAGGGGGGGAGGTGGGGGGATGCAGGGGAAGTGAAGTGACGTGTTTTGAAGTGTTTGGCGGGCCGAATTGAAAGGGAAAGTGTTTTTTGAAAACAGATCCCCGTACGCTTGCACAGTGCGCCTGAACCTCGGGAGGTTCATTTGCATACTGGGCATGCGCAGAGAGAAAAGTCAGGGATTCCCGTGCGCCTTGTCAGTACGCCGTGAAAATCTTGGTAAATACCAAGCGGCGTACCCGTGAATGCGCTGCGTGACGCGGCGCACGGGAATCTCCGAGCTGTTTTCAGCCCTGAAGGGGAACTCCGCGCCAAATTTCAAACTTGAAATCGGCGCGGGTCCCCCTCCAGGGCTACATTAGGCTCTTAGGCTTGGTCCGGAACGTGAGGGGTTAAACCCGCGCCGATTCGGCGCGGGGGTCCCCCCCAGATCCAAACCAAGCCCTCATCCCAAGCATGCAGTCTGGCCCGGACAGGAATGGGGATGCCCCCACCCCATTTAAGCTCTTTTTCATTAGGGGGGGGCATCCGGACTTCGGGGTCTTCTGCCGGGGGATGGCGCCTATCCCCCGGTCTTTCCGGTGCCTTCCGCCAGGGTTCCGGTCTTCCTGGTCTTCTGCCGGGGGTGCGCCAACTCCCCGGTCTTTTCTCTTCTGTCTTCTCTGCTCCCTCTTCTGCCTGGCTCCCCCGCGGAGCCAGGGCTTTCTTCCGTCTTCTTTCTTCTCTCTTCCTTCTTCTGCCTGTCTCCTCCGGGAGCCCAGGGCTTGTCTCCGCTGTCTTCTTCCTTCTCTTCCATTGGATGTTGACACGACGAGGTTCCGCGCTGACATGCCGTGTCAGCGGCGGGCATGGACTTATATAGGGTAATGCCACCATGTGACCTCAACCCATGTGACATCACATTCCCTGGGCATGATGGGAATGTGATGTCACATGGGTTGAGGTCACATGGTGGCATTACCCTATATAAGTCCATGCCCACTGCTCAGACGGCATTCCAGCGCCGGACCTCGTCGTGTCAACATCGAATGGAAGAGAAGGGAGAAGACAGCGGAGACAAGCCCTGTGCTCCGCGGAGGAGACAGGCAGAAGCGGAAGGCATCGCAGAAGCCCGCGGGTGTCGCCCCCCGGCGGAAGACACCGTACAAGCCCGGGACCCTCCCCCAAAGGCAGGAGCCTCACTGGTGAAGGGGGTCCCGGTGAATTACGTCGCTGAAGACGGGGGTGGGGTGCCAGTGCACCCCCCCCCCCCGCAGAAACCGTCGTGGAAGCCCGGGACCCTCCCCCAAAGGCAGGAGCCTCACTGGTGAAGGGGGTCCCGGTGAATTACGTCGCTGAAGACGGGGGTGGGGTGCCAGTGCACCCCCCCCGCAGAAACCGTCGTGGTAGCCCGGGACCCTCCCCCAAAGGCAGGAGCCTCACTGGTGAAGGGGGTTCCGGCAGAAGATGGCGAAGCCCGGGGCCTAATGGGGTGGTGGTGGGGGGCCCCGGCAGAAGACCCCCGGCTGACTAATAAATTAATTTTTAAATGTGTGTGGTGTATTATTTTTTTCCATTTTTTTCCCCAGGTGAATGGGTAGGGGTACAATGTACCCCATACTCATTCACATAGGGTGGGGGGCCGGAATCTGGAGACCCCTTTATTAAAGGGGCCTCTCAGATTCTGATAAGCCCTCCGCCCGCATACCCCCACAACCAACGGCCAGGGTTGTCGGGAAGAGGCTCTTGTCCCTATCGACATGGGGACAAGAGTGCTTTGGGGTGGGGGGGCAGTGCCCCCCTCCCCCACAGCACACACTCCCCCATGTTGAGGGCATGTGGTCTGGTATGGCTCAGGAGGGAGGGGGGCGCTCGCTCGTCCCCACCCCCATTCCTATCTGACCAGACTGCGTGCCTGGGATAAGGGCTTGGTTTGGATCTTGGGGGGGACCCCACGCTGTTTTTTTTTGCGCGGGTTTAACCCCTTATGTTCCAGACCAAGCCTAAGAGCCTGGTATGCACCTGGAGGGAACCCACCTTATTTTTTTTTTGGGGGTCTGGAGTTCCCCTTCATGAACAGCGATCTGTCATTTACACATGTCAGTCCCACCCCCCCTACAGTTAGAACACACCCAGGGAACATATTTAACCCCTCCCTCGCACCTAGTGTTAACCCCTTCCCTGCCAGTGGCATTTTTAGAGTAAGCAATGCATTTTTACAGCACTGATCGCTAGAAAAATGCCAATGGTTCCAAAAAAGTGTTCGATGTGTCCGCCATAATGTCGCAATAACTAGTTAAAACAAAAAAAAAAATTATTTTGTAGACGCTATAACTTTTGCCAAAACCAAACACTAAACGCTATTTGCGATTTTTTGGAACCAAAAAGATGTAGAATACGTATCGGCCTAAACTGAGGGTTTTTTCTTTTTTAGAATATATATTTTTGGGGATATTTATTATAGCAAAAAGTAATTTTTTTTTTACATATGTGGGCGGGACTTACGCAAGTCCCGCCCACATATATAAACATCGTTCAAACCACACATGTGAGGTATTGACGCGTGCGTTAGAGCGAGAGCAATACTTTTACCACTAGACCTTCTTTGTAACTATAAACTGGTAACCTGGAAAAAAAAGAAAAAGGTCGCCTATGGGGATATTCACGGAATTAATTTTGGCCCCATTGCAGGAGTGTTTCCAATAGTAAAGCGTGACATGTAAGGTATCTATTTACTCGGTCTAACATCATCTTTCACATTATCCCCAAAAATTGGGCTAACTTTTGTGTTTTGTTAATTTTTAACCACTTGAGCCCTGGACCATATTGCTGGTCAATGACCAGGCCAGGCTGGAAAGCATGAGATCAGGGGAAAAAAAAAAAAACTCATGCCATTGCAGCTTGGTTCCTACATGTGTGATGAACTGAGCATGCTCAAACACTTAGAAAAAATCCTTTCTTTTTAAAAGGTGAAAATCTCTTGGATGGTCAGAGAGCGTGGGTTGGGTTAATTAACCAGGTGTAAGCTCACCCACACTAGAGACTGCAATTTGTTCATGTGATTTCAATTGCTTCATTACTAGCACATGTTATAAAAACCGTTCATCGATCAGTCCTCAGCTGCCCTCATAGGGGCAGGCAGAAATGCTGTTGTGGAACACAAATGTGGTTTGTTGCATGGGTTTTTATTTTGCCAATGGTTTTTGTTTATTTTTAAATGATGTTCACTTTGATGTATTTGTCTCTGCTGCCTTATTTTATGAAAAAATTGTGAAGATGTTGCGACTTTAAATCTGTTTATTTTGAGTTTTGAAATGTATTTTTGTTTGTGTGTGTTTGTTTGTTTTTTTTCTTTCCTTGTTTTGTTGACCAATAAAAATTACTTTAAAATTTTGAAGTTTGTTTTTTGTTACTTTTTCATGCAACATATTTTGACAGCTGCAGCTGAACTAGGTTAGGGCCTAACAAATTAGGTGTGATTTTTGTCTAAGCTTCTTTCCTGGTGTGTAATCATGAAATGTTTGCCATGTTTATTCCCCATGACTTTAAAGACAAAAACTGGTAAGTATTTTCTTTTAACTGTAGTGGTCCTCAGCCCTCAAGTACCCCCCGACAGGACATGTTTTGTGGATTTCTCTTAAGAATTGCTATCCAGACTGTCTTTTAAAGCACATGTGCAAGATGAAGGAAAACCTGCAAACATGGCCTGGGGGGGGGGTTGCTATTGGTGGACAGGCTTGAAGTGCTGATTTACAGCACTGTGCTTAAATCTAGCAATCCTATTCTAATTGTGGGTGTTTGAGGGAAGCCAAGTGAGTGTTAGAACCCCTGCTTGTGTTTTTTTTTTTTTGGTGTTGAGCTTTGTGTCCCTTTTCTTAAAATTGGCTTCACTTCCTGTCACACAGCTGAACAGGAAGTGAGGTTAAAACCCTACCAGTGTCTTTTCTTGGGGACACAGGTCAATCTAACTAGTGTCCCCATTAAGCAAATTGCACTCCAGCACTGCTGTGTACACCCCAAATCATGGGTCTTCAAACTACGGCCCTCCAGTTGTTCAGGAACTACAATTCCCATCATGCCTAGTCATGTCTGTGAATGTCAGTGCATTACAAGGCATCATGGGATGTGTAGTTCTACAACAGCTGGAGGGCCGTAGTTTGAGGATCCCTGCCCCAAAGGATTATTTAGTTTGGGGTTTAGTAAAGGCAAAGCCACTCTGCAGTACAAGCATAGTTGCTGAAAATCAGAGGAAGCACTGATGGTTTTAACATCCAATCCTGTAGAAGCAAAGTTGTTTTGTTTTCTTCCTTGCTTTGCACTTGTAGTGCAAAGTGGATTTGCCTTTAGTAAATGGACCCCAAAGTCCAAGATCCCTAATAATTTGGGGTGTACACAGCAAAATACTAGAGTGCAATTTACATAATGGGAAACTATTTAGATTGATCTCTGTGTCCCCAATAAAAGATATTAGTAAGGTTTTACCCTCACTTCCTGTTTGGCTATGTGACAGGAAGTGAATGAATTTGAATTAGAAAGGGTGAAGACACCTCACAAATGTTGTCACTATCAGGGGTGCAGACATCCCCAAAAAATAAGCAGATAATACTTATTTGCAAATTAATAATTTTTTAGTTAACATTGGGTGGGGTGCTCTAACACACACATTCATACATATTAGCCACGCTGTATCCTGGCCTATTGGCATGGTTATATTTTCTTAGGCCTCTCAATAAAACTCTATGAAATTTGTGCTTAAACTAGAACCAGGGGCGGACTGACAACTCATGGGGCCCCCGGGCAATAGAAGAGGATGGGGCCCCTCTGGCTTACAGATGGCCACCACGCCAGGAGGTAGTGCAGAGGCGGGCAGCTAAAATCTTGGGATATTCACATTAAAAGCATGTCATTTTCGGACATATCGGGGACAGATCTAAAAAAAACACAGATTTTTACATACTGTCCCTGGTTTTACTGAGCCTGGCAACCCGGATGGGGCCCCCTAGTGGCATGGGGCCCTCGGGCAGTGCCCGAGTGACTCAATGGTCAGTCCGCCCCTGACTAGAACTATAATCAACACTTTTTATTTTCTTTAATTTTGGATAGAGTGAGGGAGGGTTATAGGCCCTGTCAGTTTATTTTGTATTATCTGTGTCCAATTGGGGAGATTTGCCTTCACTTCCTGCCCCATAGCCAAACAGGAAGTGAGAGAAAAACTATGCAAATTAACCACTTCCCGCCCAGCCTATGGCCGATTTACGTCCGGGAAGTGGTTACACAATCCTGACAGGACGTCCTGCAGGATTTCATGCCGCGCGCGCCTGTGGGGGCACGCAGCGCGGCGATCGGTGATGCGGGGTGTCAGTCTGACACCCTGCATCTCCGATCTCGGTAAAGAGTCTCTCACGGAGACGGAGACTCTTTACCACGTGATCAGCCGTGTCCAATCACGGCTGATCACGATGTAAACAGGAAGAGCCATCGATGGCTCTTCCTCACTCGCGTCTGACAGACGCGAGTATAGGAGAGCCGATCGGCGGCTCTCCTGACAGGGGGCGTTCGCGCTGATTGTTTATCAGCGCAGCCCCCCCTCGGATGACCACACTGGACCACCAGGGATGCCCACCCTGGACCACCAGGGTGGGCAAAAAAACAAAAAAAATATGGAAAAAAAAACAAAAAGCATTAAAAAAAAAGAAAAAAGATGCCAATCAGTGCCCACAAATGGGCACTGACTGGCAACCTGGGAAAATCAGTGCCACCCCACAGTGTCCATCAGTGCCACCCCACAGTGTCCATCAGTGCCACCCCACAGTGCCCATCCATGCACAGTGCCCACCTATCAGTGCCCACCTGTGCCACCCATAAGTATCCATCAGTGCCACCCATAAGTGCCGCCCATGAGTGCCCATCTGTGCCGCCCATGAGTGCCCATGAGTGCCCATCAGTGCCGCATACCAGCGCCGCCAATCAATGCCACCTCATCTGTGCCCGTCGGTACTACCTCATCGATGTCCATCAGTGCCATCTCATCAGTGCCCATCAGTGCCGCCATATCAGTGCCCGTAATTGAAAGAGAAAAACTTATTTACAAAAAAATTAACAGACAAAAAAAAAAAACGTTTTTTTTTTTTCAAAATTTGCTGTCTTTTTTTAGTTGTTGCGCAAAAAAAAAAATCGCAGAGGTGATCAAATACCAACAAAAGAAAGCTCTATTTGTGGGGGAAAAAGGATGCCAATTTTGTTTGGGTACAGTGTTGTATGACCGCGCAATTGCCATTCAAAGTGCGACAGTGCTGAAAGCTGAAAATTGGCTTGGGCGGGAAGGTGCGTAAGTGCCTGGTATGGAAGTGGTTAAGGGAATCCAGTGCCCCCCCAGAACTAGTGTGTGGGTCCCCTGAAAATTACTGGGCGGGTCATACAAAAACAGGGTGTGACCTTGACAGGAATGGGGTGGGTCATTTTTCTATTAGGAGGTGCAGATATGTAGTCAGGCCTAGGGCAGAACAAAACCTAAATATACTACTGCATATTAGGGCTTATTTAGACCGGATCCGATTTACAGCGTGTTTTTATATTGTGGGAGGAAACCCACGCAGGCACAGGGAGAACATGCAAACTCCATGCAGATGGTGTCACGGGCTGGATTCGAACCAGCGACCGCAAATACCGTTGGAAATCAAATAAAAAATGACCGCCACTTTATTCCCTAGGGTGTCTGCTAAAAAATTATATATAATGTTTGGGGGTCCTGATTAATTTCCCAGGAACAAAATATAATTTTTACATGAAGGAGAGAAGTGCCAGAATAGGCGCGGTATGGAAGTGGTTAAAGTGAAATAATAAAAGTGAAATATTCCTTTAAATTTCAGACAGGGGGGGGGGGGGTACACGCATGTTTCCCGTGCTTAGAACTGTCCCTGTACAAGATGTCATTTCTGAAGTGAAACAAAAAAAAGGAAGTTTAAAGTACTCATGGCTATAAAGAATACAGTCATTGCTCATTAAAAATAATAAAAAAAAAAAAAAAAAAATGGGGGTCCCTCCAAATTAAATTACCAGGCCCTTCAGGTCTGGAATGGATATTAAGGGGAACCCCGCCGTAAAAAAAAACCCCAAAAAATGGCGTGGGGTCCCCCCAAATATCCATACCAGACCCTTCAGGTCTGGTGTGGATTTTAAGGGGAACTCCACCCCAAATTGAAAAAAAAAATGGCGTGGAGTCCCCCTAAAAATCCACACCAGACCCTTATCCGAGCACGTTGACCTGGCCGGCCGCAGAAAAGAGGGGGGGACAGAGTGCGGCCCCCCCCCCCTCTCCTGAACCGCACCAGGCCACATGCCCTCAACATGGGGAGGATGTCCCCATGTTGATGGGGACAAGGGCCTCATCCCCACAACCCTTGCCCGGTGGTTGTGGGGGTCTGCGGGCGGGGGGCTTATCAGAATCTGGAAGACCCCTTTAACAAAGGGGACCCCCAGATCCTGGCCCCCCCCTATGTGAAATGGTAATGGGGTACATTGTACCTCTACCATTTCACCCCAAAAAAAATGTCAAAAGTGTTAAAAATGACAGTAGCCGGTTTTTGACAAATCTTTTAATAAAATCTTCTTTTCTTCTTTCCTTCGGGTTTCTTCCGCTGCTTCTTTCTTGGGTCTTCTCGTCCACATCTTGCCCGACGTGTTCTTCTATCTTCTCCGTCCGTCCTTCAGCCTTCTGGTCCCGCATCTTGCCCGGTGTCTTCTCCTGTTCTCTTCTCCGTCCGTCCGCCAGCCTCCTCGTCCGCATCTTGTGTCTTCTACGGACCCAGCGTTTGAATTTGATTTGGCCGCCGTGTTCCCGCTCCTGGGACCCGCCCCCCTCTGACGCCACAAGTAAACTCCTTAGAAGGTCATGTGCGTCAGAGGGGGCGGGGTCACATGAGTGTGACACGGCGGGAACTTCAATTGGAAGCGGCGGCATCTTCTTCTCCGGGCGGCGCGATTGAAATTGAATTCCCCCGCTGTGTGACGCTCTGTGACCCCACCCCCCTCTGACGCACATGACCTTCTAAGGAGTTTACTTGTGGCGTCAGAGGGGGGCGGGTCCCAGGAGCGGGAACACGGCGGCCAAATCAAATTCAAACGCTGGGTCCGGAGAAGACACAAGATGCGGACGAGGAGGCTGGCGGACCGAGAAGAAGACCGGAGAAGACACAAGATGCGGACGAGGAGGCTGGCGGACCGAGAAGAAAACAGGAGAAGACACCGGGCAAGATGCGGGACCAGAAGGCTGAAGGACGGACGGAGAAGATAGAAGAACACGTCGGGCAAGATGTGGACGAGAAGACCCAAGAAAGAAGCAGCGGAAGAAACCCGAAGGAAAGAAGAAAAGAAGATTTTATTAAAAGATTTGTCAAAAACCGGCTACTGTCATTTTTAACACTTTGTACATTTTTTTGGGGGTGAAATGGTAGAGGTACAATGTACCCCATTACCATTTCACATAGGGGGGGGCCAGGATCTGGGGGTCCCCTTTGTTAAAGGGGTCTTCCAGATTCTGATAAGCCCCCCGCCCGCAGACCCCCACAACCACCGGGCAAGGGTTGTGGGGATGAGGCCCTTGTCCCCATCAACATGGGGACATCCTCCCCATGTTGAGGGCATGTGGCCTGGTGCGGTTCAGGAGAGGGGGGGGCCGCACTCTGTCCCCCCCTCTTTTCTGCGGCCGGCCAGGTCAACGTGCTCGGATAAGGGTCTGGTGTGGATTTTTAGGGGGACTCCACGCCAATTTTTTTTTTAATTTGGGGTGGAGTTCCCCTTAAAATCCACACCAGACCTGAAGGGCCTGGAATGGATATTTGCCGGGAACCGCACGTCTTTTTTTTTTGGGTTTTACGGCGGGGTTCCCCTTAATATCCATTCCAGACCTGAAGGGCCTGGTAATTTAATTTGGGGGAACCCCTACACATTCACGCGTGTGAATTTTTAAATGACTTTTTTCCTTCTGAATGTCATGTTGTGCAGGGGCAGTTCTAAGTGCGGGAAAAATGCGCTATTTCACATGCTGACATTACACCCCCCCTAGGTACGAAATTTAAAGGAATATTTCACTTTTATTGTTTCACTTTAAGAATTATTAATTTCACTGCTCCCGAAAAAACGGCCGTTTTAAAAAATAAAAAAATCATTGATACATGTTCCCTGGGACAGGACTGAGGTCCCCAAACACTTTTTAGGACAAAACTAGCAGATTAGCCTTTAAAATGAACACTTTTGATTTCTCCCATAGACTTCTATAGGGAGTTCGGCGCGGCTTTACATATTACTTTCAATGCGCCGGCTGCTACGCTGGTTCATGCGCCCAATTAAGCCTCCACCCGGAGTACTAATTAACGCATGAACCAGCGCAGCGCACAGAGCATAGTAAATCAGGCCCATAGTGTGCCATTAAAGGTTATACCTAGTGCCAAATCGCACCTAACGTCACTCTAGATTCAAGGACGATTGCTATGGAAACTAACACAGTGAGTGAACTTTCACAGGCATCGATCTAGATTTCATAGAGCTTAAGTTGTATTGGAGGGTTTACAGCCACTTTAAAGTAGGAGCACATGACAAAACACACAGTGAAGTAAAGTTTACTTTAACCACTTCATTACTGGGCACTTAAACCCCCTTCGTGCCCAGACCAATTTTCAGCTTTCAGCTCTGACGCATTTTGAATGACAATTGCGCGGTCATACAACACTGTACCCAAATTATATTTTTATCATTTTTCTTCCCACAAATAGAGCTTTCTTTTGGTGGTATTTGATCACCTCTGCGTTTTTCATTTTTTGTGCTTTATACAAAAAAAGACAGAAAATTTTGAAAAAAAAACACAATTTTTTACTTTTTGATATAATAATATCCCAATTTTTTTTATATATATTTTTTTTATATATATTTTTTTCCTCGGTTTAGGCCAAAACGTATTCTTCTACATATTTTTGTTTAAAAAATCAGCAATATTGATTGGTTTGCGCAAAAGTTATAGCGCCTACAAAATAGGGGATAGATTTATGATTAGTATGATGAGTATTTTTTTTTACTAGTAATGGCGGCGATCTGCGATTTTTTTTGTCAGGCCTGAAATATTGCGGCGGACATATCGGACACTTTTGACCCAATTTTGGGACCATTAACATTTATACAGCGATCAGTGCTATAAAAATGCACTAATTACTGTATAAATGTGACTGGCAGGGAAGGGGTTAACACTAGGGGGTGAGGAAGGGGTTAAATGTATTCCCTGGGTGTGGTCTAACTGTGAGTGGAGGGGGACTGACTGGGGGAGGTGACCGATGCTGTGTCCCTATGTACAAGGGACACAGCATCGGTCTCCTCTCTCCCTGACAGGACGTGGAGCTCTGTGTTTACACACAGAGCTCCATGTCCCTGCTGCCACCGCCGATCGCGTGTAACAGGTGGACATTGCGGCCGCCAGGCACGCGCATTGGCTTCCTAGCGATGCACCGGGCACAGAGCGGCGCACACGGGGAATGTAAACAACAGGACGTCCAGGGATGTCCACCCGGCACTTGAGAGCCGCGCTGTGGACGTCTACAGCGCGGGTCTCAAGTGGTTAAAAGGTGTTGTCAGTTGCCTATGTACTATTTAGAAATTTTTCCCGGTCTCACATCCTAGACATAAAAGCTTTTTTCTATAAAATCAAATACCTTGTGCATGCTACAAAAAACAAATGCTAATAATCAATGCCATCAAAGAATCTCCATTTGTTACATTTATTATGCCCAGTTGATTAGACTATAATGCATGTTATTTGCCACAGCAAGTAATTTGATTGCTATTTTCCTGTCTTATTGTCTCACATTGCTGAAAATAAAATGTCAGCTGAATATGATCTTTACTGCTGTATAAATTGAGCATTTTGCAAATAAAACAAATGCTGTAGCCAAAACAATTGAGATGGCATGTTTATTTGGAATATCTCACACAGTGGTCTCATTTCATCGATCATTTACTGTCTTGTAGCTCATTATAAATGCAGGAACCTTCACCATAGCTTTTTTTCGAAATTTTGTATTGAAGAAGAATAGATGGATTGTAAATGTGTGTGTTTCTATAAATCAATGACTTACGTGATGGGTCCATGACACTGATTCTCCAAATTCCACCTCAGCCTTGGTGGGACCACTTCCTCACAAAAATAATGGTTAGAATCTGTAGTCAATCGATAATATCCATCGACAAGCGATACAAAAGACAAGGCTTCCTTCAAGACTGAAAACTGTGCCTCCTTGAACAAAGAAAAAAAGGACCAATATACTGTATCAAGTAATATAGATTTCTTTTGAAAGATTTATAAAATATACTAATACAATTTCAGTAGAACTGTTTTATTGAGAAAAAATTGCTGCATTTGGGCTTTCCATGCAGATTAATGTTGTCAATGTTAAATAATTATATTGCTAAATGTAAAAAAAAAAAAACTTTCAGTGGTTTAAGCACACATAATACCAAATATGATATTTGAAACACAGCTGCACACACCCTGGCTGTCACATAGGGGTTGACTTGATTTACTAAAATTGGGGAGTGTAAAATCTGGTGCAGCTCTGCATAGAAACCAATCATCTTCCATTTTTTTTTTGGAAAAGCTAAAATGGATATTAACCACTTCCATACCGGGCACATATACCCCCCTCCTGACCAGGTGAAATTTCAGCTTCCGGCACTGCGTCGCTTTAACTGAAAATTGCGCGGTCGTGCGACGTGGCTCCCCAAACAAAATTGGCGTCCTTTTTTCCCCACAAATAGAGCTTTCTTTTGGTGGTATTTGATCACCTCTGCGGTTTTTATTTTTTGCGCTATAAAACAAAAAATGCAACAATTTTGAAAAAAAATTCAATATTTTTTACTTGTTGCTATAATAAATAGCCAAATTTTTTTTTTCCAAAATTTTTTTTCTCAGTTTAGGTCGATACGTATTCTTCTACATATTTTTGGTAAAAAAAAAAAAAAATAATAAAAACAAAAAAAAATCGCAATAAGCGCTTACAAAATATGGGACAGAATTATTATTATTATTATTTTTTTTTTTTTACTAGTAATGGCGGCGATCTGCGATTTTTTTATTGGGACTGCGACATTATGGCGGACACATCGGACACTTTTGACACATTTTTGGCGCCATTCACATTTATACTGCGATCAGTGCTATAAATATGCACTAATTACTGTATAAATGTGACTGGCATTGAAGGGGTTAACACTAGGGGGTGAGGAAGGGGTTAAATGTGTAGCCTGGGTGTGTTCTAACTGTGGGGGGAGGGGGGTGACTGGGGGAGGTAACCGATCTGTGTCCCTATGTACAAGAGACACAGATCGGTCTCCTCTGTCCCCTGACAGGACGTGGAGCTCTGTGTTTACACACAGAGCTCCACGTCCCTGCTCTGTCACTGCTGATCGTGGGTGCCTGGCGGACATCGCGACCGCCAGGCACGCACATCGGCATCTCGGGGACGCGCCGGGCGCGCGCGCCGCCGCCGCGCTCGCGCGTCCCCCAGTGGCCGGAGGAATCCAGGACGTCAATTGACGTCCTGTTGAGTTTCCAGAGCCACTGTGAAGCCGTCATTTTACATGCGGCCGGTATTCTAGTGGTTAAAGGCTCTCTTAAAAAAATAAAATAAACATGTTATACTTACCTTCTCTGTGCAATGGTTTTGCACAGAGCAACCCGATCCTCCTCTTTTACGGTCCCTCGCCGGTGCTCTTGGTCCCTCCCTCCTGCCAAGTGCCCCCAGAGCAAGCAGCTTGCAATGGGGGCACCCAAGCAAGCTCATTTAAAAGCCACAGCTCTGTGTGTCCATTCAGACACAGAGCTGTGGCTCGACCCTGCCCCCTCCCTCCTCATTATCTCACTGGCTGTGATTGTCAGCAGCAGGAGCCAATGGTGCCCACTGCTGTCTCAGTAAAATGAGGAGGAAGAGTCCCGGAGAGCCTAGGCTCTCGTGCACATCGCTGGAGGAAGATCGGTCTCAGGTAAGTCCTGGGGGGGGGGCTTGGGGTCTGCTGCATGCAGGCTAAAAACCTTGAGCCTTTACAACCACTTTCAAATGAACAAGCTGAAGTTAGAAGCTGATTGTCTACCATGCACAGATGCATCAGATTTTGCACTCTCCAGTTTTAGTAAATCAACCGAGTCAATATAAGTATGTCGCCATTTCTGGTACTGATTATTTGGCCTCCTGCTACTATGTCACCTTCAAACTAACACTAACACAAACTAACTACCAAATAAAGCAGCACAAAATACAGGTCACATTATGACTGTTTGTGTGACATCTAGACATTGGAGAACTATATAAAGTGAACACCGCAAACATGTAAACAAGGCAGTACCTCATCTTCACCTGTATTAATGTCCCCTGACCAATGATGAATAGAGAGCACAGTGACACATGGCTGTCACCGGAAGGGCAGAAGTGTTTTTGCCTGTGGGCTGTGCATAAGTGGTTGGAGTGCAGTGACAATATAGGGTTTAGAGCAGGGGCTCCCATCCAGTGGCCCGCGGAGCCCTCTGATGTGGCCCGCGACCTTCTGCTTTGGGATCAAATAAAATAGAATACTGTTATTAAAGGTAAGTTTATTACTAAAATCACAGTGTACATATGGGCATCTCTGTTCTGCAGTGGTTACTGGGCTGCTTTCAAACTGATCTACAGGTGCAGAGAAGTGCATCTGTGGGTTACCTGCACTGAGCCATAGACTGTTATTACCTGTGAGTTTGGTGTGCTGAGAGTAGAGTGGGCTCTATAGAGCCGAGTGGGCTGCCATCCATCCTCTCTGCTCATTGTGGCCCGCAACCGGTTACCAAGTCGCTTAAGTGGCCCTTGCTCTTCAAAAGGTTGGGCACCCCTGGTTTAGAGGGTCACAGGTTATTCAAGACATTATCCAACTGCTCCAAATTTAAAGGAACATATAGGGGCATTTCTTGTTCTCTTATATCAGCTTTTAGTATCCAAGAACTAACTTAAGGGTATTAATAGGGATGAGCCGAACACCCCCCCGTTCGGTTCGCACCAGAACCTTCGAATGGACAAACCGTTCGCGCGAACATTTAGAACCCCATTGACATCTATGGGACTCGATTGTTCGAATTCAAAAGTGCTAATTTTAAAGCCTAATATGCAAGTTATTGTCGTAAAACGTCTTTGAGAACCCGGGTCTTGCCCCAGGGAACATGTATCAATGGAAAACAAGTTTTAAAAACGGTCGTTTTTTCTGGAGCAGTGATTTTAATGATGTTTAAAGTGAAAAAAATAATTAAAAATTCCTTTAAATATTGTACCTGCTGGGTGTCTATAGTATGCCTGTGAAGTGGCACGTGTTTAGAACTGTCCCTGCACAAAATGAGATTACTATAAGAAAAATGTAATTTTAAACTGCTTGCGGCTTTAATGTAATGTCTGGTCCCTGCAATATGGATGAAAATCATTGAGAAAAATAGCACAGACACAGACAGTACACACACCATGTAGCTTTAGTTGCAAACTGCAGAGGACACGGGCAGTACACACACCACGTAGCTTTAGGTGCACACTGCAGCAGACACAGGCAGTACACACCACGTAGCTTTAGGTGCACACTGCAGAGGACACAGGCAATACGCACCATGTAGCTTTAGGTGCACACTGCAGAGGACACAGGCAGTACACACCACGTAGCTTTAGGTGCACACTGCAGAGGACACGGGCAGTACACACACCACGTAGCTTTAGGTGCACACTGCAGAGGACACAGGCAGTACACACCATGTAGCTTTAGGTGCACACTGCAGAGGACACAGGCAGTACACCACATGAGAATACTGCAGCTAGCACAATCACCTGCCTGCCAGTAAATTGGGAAATGCAGATCTAGCTAAACTATACAGTGTATAAATATATATACAACACCTGGAATGCATATATATCCTCTACACACTGTAACCTTAACTGACTAGCATGCCTGCCTGCCTGCTCTATCTACCTACTAAAAATGACACTCTCTCTCTCTATCTCTCTGTCTTCTCTCTTTTAACCACCGCAACACACTAGACAAGGCTGACCTGCAAGGTGGCCTTTTATAGTGTGGGGCGTGTACTAAACCTCCTGAGCCATAATTAGCTCAGGCCAAACATGGCTCTCCGTTTATTGCAAGCTGTGATTGGCCAAGCATGCGGGTCATAGTGCATGCTTGGCCAATCATCAGCCAGCAATGCACTGCTATGCCGCAGAGAATGATGGGCCGTGAAACGCAACTCGAATTTAGAGGCGAACGGCCCAAAACGTTCGTAATTCGACGAACGATCGAACATACGATGTTCGAGTCGAACATGAGTTTGACTCGAATACGAAGCTCATCCCTAGGTATTAAGTAGGCAGAAGGTTATGCAAGGGCTGTTAGTAGGTGTAACAGGCGCTCTGCGCGCCTTCTCCTCCTCTGGTAACAGGCGATTTCAGCGCCGTAGTGCGTTCCAGCTGTTCCAGCTTGGAACGCGGAAGTGCGCAACTACTTACGGAGGTTTTCTTGATTTCAGTGCGATGCACTGCATCTGGGGACTTGCCTATAAAGGCATTCATTATACAAAATACGTTCTATTATTGTCAGCCGTAGCCGGCTAGGCTACAACCAACCTACAGCTCCCAGTAATTCCTGGACTGCATGGATCCCCTGGTGCCATCGCTCCCCATGCTGATATACCGCTCCAGACTACAACTACTATTTTAGTGCTGTACATCTTCTGCAACAGAGAGCTATTGCTGGGAACAACCTTGAGGCCTTCCTTGCTGAACACCTTACACCACAGAATCCCGACTTCCTACACTGAAGCCTGCAAACGGATAAGTAGCTATTGTGTCACTTGAAGTGCCATAGGAAGATCTGCTGCTTATGTTCCATCTAATACAATTGCTGTTATTTATTAGGCCTTTTACCGATCAACATACTATTTGGGATATACTGTTGTGCCTATGGCTCATTGCTAAGGAATATCTTAAAGGGACATTTACTTTCAAATTACCTCAGCTATAACTGCCTCTCATATGCAACTATTGTTACCTGAGCTATATTTGCCTCTTATATGCAACTATTATTACCTGAGCTATAATTGTCACTCTTACGCAATTATTAGTTGTCGCTACAACTCCTATTTACTACGTGTACTCTCAAAGTACCTGTGCTATAATTGTGTCTCAGATGCAACTATTAGTTGTCGCTACAACTCCTATTTACTATGTGTACTCTCAAAGTACCTGAGCTATAATTGCCTCTCATATGTAATTATTAGTTGTCTCAACAACGCCTATTTACTATGTGCTTGACATAAGTATAACCTGTTTATGGGCTTATGCCCTAAGTTGCGGAACATGTTCGCCTAAACTTTTCTATGCTAAGGGTTGACGTATTTCATACCTTCCCCCTTAGTGGCCTAATGCACGACGCTATGTAATACTGATAATCGCTTGCATACAGTTGTGCATTGGAATCTTTTAGTACATACTATAATTTTAAACGCTAAGCTCTGGTCGCATGTTGTAATGCTTCCAAGCTCAGTAGCTCAACGCCTATCTTTATGTGAGAGAGAGATGATGTAGAGAACCCCCAAACTCCTGTTTGTGTGGAGTGACGCCTGGGGCCTAATACTGAATTCTCACATAAAGAAGAGCATTGAAATCCTTGCTACTGCAGTTGTGGTTCACTCCCGTTCACCGGAGCCGTTACAATAGGATGATATCAGTACAGTAGACTCAAAATCTCACAGCATCCTCATAGCATGTAGACTCTGGTTACACCTCGTCTCAGCCAAAGGCAGAGCTTCTTTTGACATACTTTGCCATGCATGCTTTAGGACCTGTGTACATGTTTTTTTTTCTTTTTTTTCAGAACCGCTTTTTGACCCATATAAGTCAACAGGAATGCAAGCGAAGCTTGATGCAACTTAGAATGAGGTCAACTGAAGCTTTTAATGTACTCCAAATGATGTGCCTTCTATAGAACCCTTTCCCAGGCTGCATCAACACATGCAAAATAATTCAGTAAATTCCCAAATACTCATAAATGATCAATCCATATAAATAGTCATGTTGTCTTAAATTGCAACACCAATCTTATTAGTTCCCATCTATACTCACCAGAACTTTGTTATTTTGCTTAGTGATTGTCACAATGCGGCCTTCTGGCATTACTTGTGAGTTGGCTTGTGTTATTCTAATGTCCACAAGGTCTGCAAAGTCACAAAATGGTTGCCACAACTACAAAAATAAACATTACGAAACATTACAATATGTCATGACCTTGATTAAAGCACCTGGCAAAAGCTTCATATTTCTGGAAATTAATGCATCTACTTCTGTTTGAGTGCAGAGCACCTACTGGGTGTAGTTAGAGAGACAGGCCAATAGTAGCTGTCTCATCTTAAAAGGGTTGTAAAGGTTTTTTTTTTCTTAATAGGTTTCTTCCTAGTGCATTGTTGGTTTACTTATCTTTTTCTTAGATTTCCCTTCTAAAAATGTTTTTTTCTTTGTTTTCTTTGTCAGAATTTTTCACTTCCTGTTCCTCCTAAGTAAGCTGTTCTGGCTGACTAAACCCCAGCCAAAACAGCTCGGATGATGGGGGCAAGCTTACTGAGGAGGAACAGGAAGTGATAAATTCAGACAAAGAAAAAAAAGGGCCTGGTCATTAAGGGTAGGGATGAGCCGAACACCCCCCTGTTCGGTTCGCACCAGAACCTGCGAACACACCAAATGTTCGTGTGAACGTTAGAACCCCATTAAAGTCTATGGGACTCGAACTTTGAAATCTAAAGTGCTAATTTTAAAGGCTAATATGCAAGTTATTGTCCTCAAAAGTGTTTGGGAATCTGGGTCCTGCCCCAGGGGACATGTATCAATGCTAGAAAAGTTTTAAAAACGGCCGTTTTTTCGGGAGCAGTGAATTTAATAATGCTTAAAGTGAAACAATAAAAGTGAAATATTCCTTTAAATTTCGTACCTAGGGGGGTGTAAAGTATGCCTGTGAAATAGCGCATGTTTCCCGTACTTAGAACTGTCTCTGCACAAAGTGTCATTTCTGAAGGAAAAAAAGTCATTTAAAAATGACTCGCGGCTATAATGAATTGTCGGCTCCCGGCAATTCAGAGAGAATTCATTCATAAAAAATAAAAAAAAATGCGTGGGGGGTCCCCCCAAATTCAATTACCAGGCCCTTCAGGTCTGGTATGGATATTAAGGGTCAATTTAAAAAAATTTATGTGGGGTTCCCCCCAAATATCCATTCCAGAACCTTCAGGTCTGGTGTGGATTTTAGGGGGAACTTCACCACAAAAAAAATGGCGTGGAGTTCCCCCAAAAATCCACACCAGACCCTTTATCCGAGCACGTAACCTGGCCGTTAACAGAAGAGAGAGGGGGACGAGAGCGCCCCCCCTCCTGAACCGTACCAGGCCACATGCCCTCAACATGGGGAGGATGTCCCCATGTTGATGGGGACAAGGGCCTCATTCCCACAACCCTGGCCGGTGGTTGTGGGGGTCTGCGGGCGGGGGGGCTTATCAGAATCTGGAAGACCCCTTTAACAAAGGGGACCCCAGATCCTGCCCCCCCCCTATGTGAATTGGTAATGGGCCTCACCTATATAAGAACTGTCACTAGCTCCAGCTGCGTCATTCACCAGGCTGTCTCCGGTGGAGACATGTGGCCGGCGATGCTGCGCTCTGGATCCCAGATCCTGGATGGATCTTCTCATCGCTGGACCCCGGCGGAGAGGAGATCACCCGTCGCTGGATAATGACAACGTTGAAGCAGGGATCGAGAGTGGATTACCACCGCTGGATTTTTCTTTTTTTTTCTTTTTAATAAAGGACTTTTTTCCATGGTGTGTGTGTTTTTTTACAATTCTTTACACTTCCTTAGTGAAATGGTAGAGGTACAATTACCAATTCACATAGGGGAGGCCAGGATCTGGGGGTCCCCTTTGTTAAAGGGGTCTTCCAGATTCTGATAAGCCCCCTGGCTGCAGACCCCCACAACCACCGGGCAAGGGTTGTGGGGATGAGGCCCTTGTCCCCATCAACATGGGGACATCCTGCCCATGTTGAGGGCATGTGGCCTGGTATGGTTCAGGAGGGGGGGCGCTCTCTCGTCTCCCCCTCTTTTCTGCTCCACGCCATTTTTTATTTTTTTTGGGGTGGAGTTCACCTTAAAATTCACACCAGACCTGAAGGGTCTAGAATGGATACTTGGGGGGGAACCCCACGTCATTTTTTTTTAAATTGACGGCGGGGTTCCCCTTAATATCCATACCAGAACTGAAGGGCCTGGTAATTAAATTTGGGGGGACCCCCACGCTTTTTTTTTTATGAATGAATTCTCTCTGAATTGCCGGGAGCCGACAATTCATTATAGCCGCGAGTCATTTTTAAATTACTTTTATTTCTTCAGAAATTACACTTTGTGCAGAGACAGTTCTAAGTACGGGAAATATGCGCTATTTCACAGGCATACTTTACACCCCCCCCCAGGTACGAAATTTAAAGTAATATTTAACTTTTATTGTTTCACTTTTTTTTGCATTGATACATGTCCCCTGGGGCAGGACCCAGGTCCCCAAACACTTTTTAGGATAATAACTTGCATATTAGCCTTTAAAATTAGCACTTTAGATTTCTCCCACAGACTTTAACAGGGTGTTCCGCGGCTCGAATTTGCCCCAAATTGTTCGTTGTTCGCCGAACAGGCAATGTTCGAGTCGAACATGAGTTCGACTCGAACTGGAAGCTCATCCCTAATTAAGGGGGCAGAGACTTCCGGGCGCTGAAGTGGGTTATGCAGCCCTGGTCAGATTTTATTCAGTTCAGTCCACTGAATCCCCTGACACATCTGTTTCAAAAGGTTGTCAGCAGAAAGATTTTCCCATTGGTAGATTGTCCCTTGTTTCCTGTTCTGGTGAATACTGTGACAATTTGGATTGCCCTTTAATTTCTGCCCCCAGTGACAATAGTCCCCAGAACACGAAGGAAGTGTAAATCTGCCTAGTTGGGACACAGACAGCAATACAAATGTAATGCCGCGTACACACTATCAGGCTTTTGCCCGGCCAAATCACATCGGAATTCCATCGAAAAAATATAGGACATGTGCTATATCTAAAGTCCGATGGAATTCATTGGAATTTCCGATGAAAAAACTCTGATGGGGCTACATACGATCGGAAAAGTGTGTACCGGGCATAACAGAGTTCCTAAAAATTCCCCACGTACCCTAAACTTTTCACCCTTTTTCCATTCCACAAGTTTCACCCATGCTTGCTGGACTACAAATACATTTTGCCATCCATCTAATTTACTTTTCCACGGTATTACTAAGCTTAAAGGGTCAATAAATAGCTTCCTTTACCTTACTGCAGTCCTGGTTTCATGTCCTCATTGTTCGTTTTTGCTTTGATGTTGCTGTAATTCCTCTCTGTTCTGGACACTTCCTGGTTGTCTGTTTCCTGATCACCACAGTACTGGGAGATTTCTCAGGCCTCGTACACACGACAGAGTTTCTCGGCAGAATTCAGCGAGAAACTCGGTCAGAGCCGGACTCTGTCGTGTGTACACTTTCGGCCCGATGGAGCCGCCGAGGAACTCGTCGAGAAAATAGAGAACATGTTCTCTATTTTCTCGTTGTTCTATGGGAGAACTCGGCCCGCCGAGCTCCTCGGCGGCTTCAGGGCTGAACTCGCCGAGGAACTTGACGTGTTTGGCACGTCGAGTTCCTCGGCCGTGTGTACGAGGCCTCACTGTGGTGACTAATCAAGGAGATGTGTCTAAAACTCCTCAGCACCAATCCAGTTTCGTTTTGCAAAACCTTCCCTGCCCTCTATTGGCTCTTTGTCTCTGTACATCAGAGAACCAGGAAACAACAGCAAAAACAAAACTGAACTGCAGGTACATTATATGTTTTTTATCTATTTTTAATCATTTTTAAAAGGAATCAGTTAACTATTATGTCTCTATACCCTGTAAACAGTCATTTCAGCAAAAAAAAAAAAAAATCCTTTAGTGACCCTTTAATTACTGTTTGTTTGAGTGTGTTGACCTACATTTAGCCATTTTAGTAAATGTTTATAGATTTTTTCAAAAATGCAATGCAACCTTTCCACAATTTATATCAACTTAAATTAATGCAACATGTGGTTAGTGCATGCATTCCAGTGGAAACTAGACCTCAAAGAGTTCATTGGTCATTAACCTGGTTTAGCCAATTATTTTCTGCATATTAGAGCTTTGTGGTTAGTGTAAGCAGGGCCATGGCCATCCCCTTAATCCATGCGCCCGGGCCCTAATCTACATGCAGGGCACTGGATGCATGTATGAATTCCAATAGGGTTTCTTTTTTTAGAAGCACAGGATTAGAACCTGAGGCTCTAATTGGCTTCAAAAAAGGGTGGGTTCAGAGCGCAGAGCACTGTGCCCTGAACCCACCCAGTTGTGTGACAATACCAAATTAATATTGGCTATTATATAGTTACGTACAGGGGCGTTGCTAGGTGCCAAAAAGACCAGGGGCTTCAGCCCAAAGCCAAGCCGGCACCGGGGGGGGGGGGGTTCGGGCACAGTCGGTGGAGTGGCGCGGGGTGACCTACCTGACACACATACCCTGACCTACGTGTGTGTGTACACACACTGACATAACCTACATACACTGACCTGTCCTGCATACACTGACCTGTCCTGCATACACTGACCTGCATACACTGACCTGACCCACTGACCTGACCCACTGACCTGTCCTGCATACACTGACCTGACCCACTGACCTGTCCTGCATACACTGACCTGTCCTGCATACACTGACCTGACCTGCATACACTGACCTGACCTGCATACACTGACCTGTCCTGCATACACTGACCTGACCCACTGACCTGACCTACATACACTGACCTGTCCTGCATACACTGACCTGACCCACTGACCTGTCCTGCATACACTGACCTGTCCTATACACTCACCTGACCTGCATACACTGACCTGACCTGTCCTGCATACACTGACCTGACTTGCATACACTGACCTGACCCACTGACCTGACCTGCCCTGCATACACTGACCTGTCCTGCATACACTGACCTGACCCACTGACCTGACCTACATACACTGACCTGTCCTGCATACACTGACCTGACCTGTCCTGCATACACTGACCTGACCCACTGACCTGACCTACATACACTGACCTGTCCTGCATACACTGACCTGACCTGTCCTGCATACACTGACCTGTCCTGCATACACTGACCTGTCCTGCATACACTGACCTGACCCACTGACCTGTCCTGCATACACTGACCTGTCCTGCATACACTGACCTGACCTGCATACACTGACCTGTCCTGCATACACTGACCTGACCTACATACACTGACCTGTCCTGCATGCACTGACCTGTCCTGCATACACTGACCTGACCCACTGACCTGACCTGACCCACTGACCTGTCCTGCATACACTGACCTGTCCTGCATACGCTGACCTGACTCACTGACCTGTCCTGCATACACTGACCTGACCCACATACACTGACCTGTCCTGCATACACTGACCTGACCCACTGACCTGTCCTGCATACACTGACCTGACCTGCATACACTGACCTGACCTGCATACACTGACCTGACCTACATACACTGACCTGACCTGACCTACATACACTGACCTGTCCTGCATACACTGACCTGACCCACTGACCTGTCCTGCATACACTGACCTGACCCACTGTCCTGTCCTGCATACACTGACCTGACCCACTGACCTGACCTACATACAGTGACCTGTCCTGCATACACTGACCTGTCCTGCATACACTGACCTGACCCACTGACCTGACCTGACCCACTGACCTGACCTGCATACACTGACCTGTCCTGCATACACTGACCTGACCCACTGACCTGACCTGCATACACTGACTTGACCCACTGACCTGACCTGACCCACTGACCTGTCCTGCATACACTGACCTGTCCTGCATACAATGACCTGACCTGCATACACTGACCTGACCTACATACACTGACCTGACTCACTGACCTGTCCTGCATACACTGACCTGACCCACTGACCTGACCTACATACACTGACTTGACCTGACTCACTCACCTGACCCACTGACCTGACCTACTGACCTGACCTGACTCACTGACCTGACCTGACCCACTGACCTGACCTGACCCACTGACCTGACCCACTTACCTGACCTGAATATGAATTTTCCAAGAACAGACAGGTGATCTTTTTTTAAATGATATTACTTGTAAAAGCTCTTCATATAGGTTCACAGTGAACCTATATGAAGAGCTTTTACAAGTAATATCATTTAAAAAAAGATCAATAACAGCTCCACACAGTGCACTGACCTACCTTAGCACTTAGCAGCCTCAGCCTTGGTGTGCGGTCACAGCAGGTCAGGCACTGGCAGTCAGAGAGGAGCCGAGGAGCCGAGGAGAGCCACCCGCCTGAGTGGGGATGTGGTGAGGCGGCCGAATTGGAATTCCCGCCGTGGAGCCTGCATCATGGACGTCACACGTCCTGCATCCCGCTATTGGCGCTGCAGGCTCCAGAAGGCGGGGCAGCATTCGATCACATTGTTAGCCCCGAGCCGAGCATCTGGGAGTCAGGACCAATCTGATGCCGAAAGTGGCCGAGTGCCGACAGCGCTGGCGGCACTCGGCCGCACTCGGCTACCTTCGGCATCAGGTCCTGACTCCCAGATGCTCGACTCGGGGCTAAAAATGTGATCGGATGCGGCATAGACTCTGGGCTTTTCGGGGACCCATTCGGGGCTCCAGCCCCCCAAGCCACACCCTAACGACGCCCCTGTGCCCACCCCATTAATTTTTTCAGATCTGTTTGCAAGGTTTCTACATCCTGCAGAGAAGTTATTGCCCTGCTTAGCTTCGTATCGTTCGCAAATACAGAGAATGAACTGTTTATCCCATCCTCCAGGTCATTTATGAACAAATTAAATAGGATTGGTCCCAGCACAGAACCCTGACCATTCCGAGTATTCCCCATTTATCACCACCCTCTGAACTCGCCCTTGTAGCCAGTTTTCAATCCACATACTCACGCTATGGTCCATGCCTACGGACCTTATTTTGTGCAGTAAACGTTTATGGGGAACTGTGTTCTCCTGATTCTCTTCCCGGCCAATGAAAAGACCTGATTGGGTGAGAGAAGTGATCATATTGGCCGCCACGCCGAGGGAACGAGGAGGCTGCCATGAAGCTCGAGACGCAAAAGGAGGAATAGACGCAGGAAGGACCCAAAGCTGCCCGCGACCTAGATAGGGTAAGTGCGGGGCCGGCTGACTGACCAGGGGGGCCTGTAACTGTGGGCCTGTAACTGACCGTGGGGGGGGGGTGGCGGCCTGGTACATTTTTTAACAATACACCAATATCAGTAAAAGTATTGTAAGAGGTGGATAAACTGATGTGGGTACACATATATCTGCCGTTTATATGTATGGTCACTCTTTTCTCATGCATACTTGCCTCGCTCCCAATCTCTTTATAGATAATGCCTGCACTCCCGGATACCCTGAGGAGCAGGTCTTTACTGTCTTTCTGTGTGCTTTTAACTGCAAATGTCTCAGTCTGAAAGTCTTGGTCCAGTTTCTCTAAATCCATGAGATACTTGATTTTGATGAGGGGAACAGTAAGCATACTAGCACGAATCTTCCTCAAAGAGTTCTGAACCCTCCTGCGCAGTCTTTTACGGGAAAAGAAGTTCAACTTTACAATACTTTGTCGCAGACTTTGTGGGACACAGTGCTTATAGCTGTATGGAGAAAGGAGGACATTTTAGTTATTACTATGAGGTATGGATGTTACTATACAGAAATCTAAGAAAAACATTTTTATTTTAGTTTTGGATATAGAAGGGAAGTGTTAACCTTTTGATTTTGATTGCTGTCTGTGTCCATGCCATGGAGATATACTCTGTATTTGCCAGCAAGAAATGTTTAAATTTAGAGTTGTCACCAGAAAAAGAATATAGGGGTAATCTTTCAGTGGGGACACTTGTATTGGTGACAACTGTCTACTAATTGCAGAATGATATACGAGCATGGTTGTTGCTCCTATGTCTGTATTAACAGCATGCCAACATCTGACTAAGCGCCCCTTGAAACATTATGTAAATCCCTTTTAGCCCTCATTCACAAAGTGGAACTTCAGTCATTTTTTCATCTATTAAATCTTCTGCCCTTGTTGTTTTACCTTTGGATAATAAAAAAAAAAATCTGCCAGTAAATACCTTATACAGCTCACTTTCTGATTCTTGTCTGGAAAAAACCCAAGCAAATGACATCATGCACAGCTCTCTCTCTCACTCTTGTGATAGTTTTCCAGGAAAGGAGAAGGGATGAGTCATAAGAGGGGCAATGAGAGCTGCAGAGCTGGAGGTGTGTGTCTGTGTAAATCCAGCAAGGGAACAGGCAGCAGCTTTAGCTGCCCTGAGTTAAAATGGCAGCAGCCAGACTCAGTGGAGGGGGAATTCTGCAGCATATTTGGCAAGTACAGAATCACAGTATATATAAAATAATATGCAAAGTGGTTGGAGGGAAGCTTCAGAATGGCAAAGATGTTTTTATTACAAATTATATAAGCAGACTGCAGTTCATCTTTAACTCCCTCAGAGGTTCTCCCCCTAGCGTGTAGCTTGCTTTCTATTTTTAGCCCCCAAGTGCATTACTTACATTGAACCCCATTTGCCACCCCTTTATTTTATCATGGTCTTCTTGTAAGGTTTCAATATCCTGTTCTGACGTTATTGCCCTACTTAGCTTTTGTATCGCCAGTAAAAAAGTCATATATTAATTTCCACATTGTATTTCAATTTATTATAAGTGATCCTGAAGTTTGTAAACTTGTTTTGTGAAGACACATTTACTTCCTTGAATTCTGTGACATGTAGTCACCATACCCTGTGAGTAGACACTGCTGACACTGCTAACACATTTCACAGAGCCTGCCTTGTGACCTACAGAGGTGCTGAGAGGAGGAGATTCAGCAGGTGGAGTCTGTACAGAAATAATTGCTTGCAGGCAGCAAGGTACCATGGGATATATAGTCCTTAGAAATTGAGGAGAAGCTAAAAGGCATGAAATAATTCAGGAAGTTGTGGAAAGAGATGGCCCGCAGAGAGGCAACACTCACAACACTAAAGAAGATTTTTCAAGTATGTTTATTTTGGATTGTTAACTAATATGAATTGTCAAAAATTGTTTGTACCGTTATTACAATGCTGATGTTATGGAATGAAAGTGCGCAATGTGACCATAGAACTCTTTTAAGTTTTACTTTACTTACCTAATACTACTGAGAATCTGCTTTGAGGTTTTGTTATTTTCCTGCGCCAGTCTCATCATGTCTAGAACGGCTAAAGCTAGACACTGTTCTTGAACATCTAAATCTTCTGGCACTTGCATGCGACCACTTATAAAGTCATTGCGACCCTGAAATTACATGATCAGATAAATTAACAAAGGGTTGTTATGATACTCACATATTCCACAGATTACAGTGCGTGACAGTCTAATAATCTGACTATGTTTACTTCACACTTCTCTCCTACCTGGCTTGATATTCCTTGTACTGTTTTTGTGTATATAAACCCATTTAGCACCATATACATTTACCTTCGCGTATAAGGCAATATCTTAATCATTTTCATAGATTGAAAGAGATTGTAAAGTCAAACTTCTTTCTTTTAAATGAATAAACATGTTATACTCACCAGTTCTGTGCAGTGGCTCAGTGGTTTTGCACAGAGCGGTGTTTCGTCACATATGGCTACCCATCACAGTTTTCTCCGGAAGTGACGTTCCGCTGAAATTTTTTTACACTGCGCATGCGCAACGCAGCTGTAACGGCACCCCAAATGCGAAAGGGGTTAAAGCCATTTAGGATATTCCCTTTTCGAACACAAGACAGCTACCGACACTCCACAGTCAGGTGAACGAGACCCATAAGAAAAATTCCCCCCATTAAGGAGACACAGCTCTGTTTGAGGTTCAAGCAGGAAAGAATGACTTTATTGGAAGGAAACAGTCCCTTTTTTATACACTTGAGAATACTGAACAATGACCCGGATCCACCCACAACATCACACAATGGTTACCTAATGAGCCCCCCAATACACATCATCCGCAATACATCTCTTAGCAGGCACACTGACTCCGGGACCTGACCTAATTTACATGAGCTAATTAACTACAGTTGATGACTCATACACATGACCTTTAGGCTTCCCAGACTGTCTGTCTGCTAACTTACAATACACATTATCATAAATACACCTTCACACAATTACAGGGTCAATTAGCACAAGCCACAATTAGATTCAGAGCAGCCACACTAGAATGAGTCACTATTCTAATATGGCATATATCCTGGTAGATATTGTGAATTACAGACCCATTTTAAAGCAATCCAAGACATATTCTGAATGTCCATTATTTTCTGGCTCAATCTGTGCCCAAAAGTGGCTCCCGTTACAGCTGCCATATGCGTTCCAACACTTTTTTTATGACAAAACAGCACACTACAACCGTGATGGGTAGCCGAATATGACGAATCACGCCATCTTGCTACACTCCGCACTCCTCCACTCCAAAGATACAGTGAGAAGGGGACAAGCGGACATCTTTGTACACCCACCGGAGTTTTACATTTTACACTTATTTATTACAGTAAACTGAGGTTCTATAGTGAAATACAGTACTTATAACTCCGTCTGACTGTTTACATGTTGAATTTTAAAAGCAGCGGCAAGCCTGCTGATCTCACAGGTTTGCTAATCTGACAGAAGTTTGCTGTTTTTAAAATTAAACATGTAAACAGTCTGATGGAGTTCTAAGTACTGTATTTCACTATAGAACCTCATGTGCATGGTGCTGGATCGAATAAGTGCTCAGGTAAGTAAAGGGGGGCTGAGGGGGCGATGCTGACACCTAAACATTTTTTAGAATTTTTTTTTAGACTTTACAACCACTTTAACATCAATTTGTAGATGTTATACTCATGCCTACCTCTCCAGGTCATGCTCTAGAAAATAATAATAATATATATATATATATATATATATATATATATATATATATATATATATATCTTAGGGCTGTTACTGATTACAATTTTTGTGTTCGATTAATCAATTTTTTTTTAATCGATTAATCGACTAATTTCGATTAATTATAACGCACATACAGATCCAACTACTTTTAGGTGATCTCCTTGCAGGCTGATTCCCAGTGCAGCTAGCAACCACTGGAAAAATGGATAGCAGGATACAAAAAACACACAAAGTCAGCGCTCGATGGGAATAGTAGGTAACAAAATAAATATCGCACTGAAGATAAAAATCCATGTAGCTACATAAACTGTAAAAATGGTGCAAGTAATAGCAAACGGTAGCAAAAGCAGTCATAAAAACATGTAGCTAAGTATGATACTGGTATAAAAATGTGTACAACGATACCACTGCTGAATACAGATGAGGAGAGGTTAACATCAGTCCGTCGGCATGTAGATGTCCTGTGAAGGGAACTATCACAACTCTCAGTGGATGGCTGTAGTATCCCAGGTTGATAGAGGGAAGTGATAGAGGGAAGTGTAACAGCCCCTGCGTGTGGCAGATAATAAGGTCCCGCCGGCATGCAGATATGAAGGCACAGCAAAGGAGCCCTTCAGATGGGCACGGCAAGCCCCGCCATTGTCCGTGACGTCACCGGATCTCCGACGGAACTCCCTGAAGGCCCGGAAGCCGGCGGAGAGGTGAGTACCAATCAAAAGAATTTTGATCGATTAAAAACATTTTGATCGATCAACAAAATTAAAGATTAATCAATGAATTAATAGTTAATTTCCACAGCCCTAATATATATAAAAACCTGTCAGGAGTAATAACATACTGTATGATATAAAAGTCTGTTTTTTTTAACATGTATCACTGTAAGGCCTCCTTTACATAGGTGATTGGGGGTGGTCTGCAGTGGAAGCCCGTGTGTTGTGGGCGCACAGTAGGGATGAGCTTCGTATTCGAGCCAAACTCATGTTCGCATTGCTGGCTGATGATTGGCCAAGCATGCACTATGACCCGCATGCTTGGCCGATCACAGCGCGCAAAAAACGGAGAGCCATATTTGGCCAAAGCCAGGGTGGCTTTGGCCAATTATGGCTCAGGGGGTTTAGTACACGCCCGCACTATATAATGCTGCCTGGAAGTCGGCCTTGTGTAGTGTGTTGGTGGTTTACAGAGAGAGAGAGAGAATGTCATTTTTTGGAGTTAGATAGAGCAGGCAGGCAGGCAGGCTAGTCAGTTAGAGTTACAGTGTGTAGAGGATATATATGCATCCCAGGTGTTGTATATATATTTATACACTGTATTGAGTTTAGCTAGGTCAGCTCTTCCTAATTTACTAACAGGCGGGCAGGTGATTGTGCTAGCTTTTTTAGCATGCATTTTTGTGATTTTTTATTTTATTTACACGCACAGAGTATGTGCCTTGCTGCAGAACAGCCTATTAATTTGAGAATGAACTGCCTGCCACCCCTCAATAGCACCAAAGTGCACCAAAGTGCATGGGCCTTTTTTTAATTTTATATAAAAATGCATTATTTACTGTGAAAATGACAATTGCAGTTTGGGAGTTAACCACTAGGGGGCGCTGAAGGGGTTAAGTGTGACCTCATATGTGTTTCTAACTGTAGGGGGCGGGGCTGGACGTGTGACGCCATTGATCGCCTTTCCCTATATCAGGGAACAGACGATCAATGACAGCGCCACAACGAAGAAGAGGGAAGGTGTGTTTACACACACCTCTCCCCGTTCTTCAGCTCCGGGGACCGATCGCGGGACTCTGGCGGCGATCGGGTCCGCGCCCGTGACCCACGTACCTCAATCACGTTGAGGTACGTGATTGTGCCCAGCCATGCCATTCTGCCAACGTATATGGGCGTTATTCGGTCCTTAAGTGGTTAAAGGAATTTTATTTTTTTTCACTTTAAGCATCTTTAAAATCATTGCTCCAGAAAAAACGACAGTTTTTAAAACTTTTTTTTCCATTGATACATGTTCCCTGGGGCAAGACCCGGGTTCTCAAACCCATATTAAATAAAACATAAAGTGTAGCGCTAATTATAAGTGAGATAAAGGATTGGGTATATTAATAATTAACCAATCATTGAAAAGTGTCCGTATGAAACACATTAAAGTAGTCCATAAAAAACTGTGAAAAAATTAATAATAAATGAATCCTCAAAATTCAGTTCACAGTGGATAAATGTGCAAAATAAACTTCAATAAAGAAATGGTAATAAATCTTCATAGGTAAAAAAGAGGTATAAATCCAGCACCGAAATGAATGGAGGCTTACCAGAAGCTGTGGACCCAGAATAGGCATATACCTGGTGGGTCATTTGCGCTTTAAAGTTGATGATACCAGCGAGGAGGTGAAGTCCAACACAGGATCGGGTGAAAGTCGGTTCAGAAGCACCTTGTATTAGGTTGTAGACTTGGGTCCATATGGAGGTTCAGACACTCAATACAACGGAAGTTAGAAAAAAGAAGGCAATAATGCACATAGTGTAAATCCGTTTAAAAGTTTACTTGATAGCAAAATCAAAAAATGGGTTACACTCACATTTTCAGCATTGGTAACAGGCATGTAACAAAGAGCAGTATTGTCAGCAAATTCCCGACATGTTTCAATCTAAACGATCATCATCTGGGGTGCTGACACACTGCACAGGGAATGCTTATAAAGACAAGACACCCTTACCTCAATGGTGGCTCCACCTGTGGAATCCCAATTGGTCCAAATTACCTTACAGATGAAGTAAAAGCAAAAATGTGGCACTGACACATAATCCAACCTCATTTGGTAAATGAGAAAGCCGATCGCCAACCCAGCTTAGCGCTAGCTCACCAGCAGCATCCGGAACGGGGTTGAAATGCACCCCAGAAACGAACAAACCTGTCCGGCCGGCGTGCGCTCCACCATGCGCTCCACGCCTCAGCCGGAAAGTATGACACTGTCACGTGTCAGCGTCAGAGTGCGCTCCACACAAGCGCACCAAGACTCGGTTTGGAGCCGCGGTGTCCTCAGAACGATGGTGGCTGAAACAACCAGCATGCGTTCCAGCAATGCGCTCCACGCCTCAGATTCATTCCACAATGCACTCCACCGCTTGATGCTAGGTGTAACGCACGGAAGAGGCCAGAAAACGAAAGGGAGAGGCACCAAAGTTTGAAAACATCAGCAGCCAAATACATATAAAAAATATATATATATAATAAACGGATGGTCGTCCATTTATCCAATGACCAAAGGGGAAAAGAGCCAAGGAAATAACCAAAAGAGGAAAAAAAAAAATTTTTTGTTTGTATAGATAATACAACAAAAGTTTTTTTTATTTTTTAAAAGGGGACTAAATGTCACAAAAAGAAGTTAAAATACTTTTATTTTTTAAAAAATGCCTCATGGACTATAACATCCAAGGAGCAAAGATATTCAGAAATAAATGGAAAAAATAAATAAAAATAAAAATAAAAATAAAATAAAAAGTCAAAAAGTTTAACAACAATTACAAAAATAATTACAAACTAACCCAACCAAAAATGGACACCTACCACAAAGATGTTTTTGGATTTGAAAATTAGAAGTATTTTATGGTAATGAAACCACATAGTACTTCTACAGATAAAAAGTTATAAAAACAAATATTAATTTAAAAATAAAAATTGGCAGAATAGACAATATTCTATGCCAAAATTCAAATTAAAAAGGTGAAGAACAAAAAAGTAGAAAAAAGGTACTGGAGCCACCATTGATTACAGAATGCATGTGAACAATATATAGATATTTATGATTGGTTGATAAATGCATTTATGTCCCAATCCACATTGAGGCCATATGGGACATAAGTGCACAATTCGTAAATCCAATAGGCTTCGAGACGAGAAACCCCTCTAGTCTTGGCTCCTCCCCTCCAAGGTGCCACATATTTGTCGATGATGAGAAACTGGGAACCTTTAGGGTTACGAGCATGGCATTCCCTATAATGCCGAGGGACCGTGTGTTTGGTGCTTCCCCCAATGGTCTTTGTCACATGTTCACCTACCCGTACGGAGAAGGCACGTATGGTACGACCGACGTACTGCTTCCCGCACGGGCAGGTGACAAGATAAACAACATGCGTAGTTGCGCATGTGCAAAAAACCTTGATAGGGTATTGGCGACCAGTACTCGTAGACCCAAATTCCAATGATTTTGTTCTTCCATTGGTATTAAACTGACAGACTCTACACTTCTTACAGGGATAATATCCTTTCATATCCTGAAAAAAGACGGGACGCTCAGGGGGATCGACTAATTGGGGGCAATACTATTTCTTAATGTAGGGGCTCCCCTGAAGATCACTTTTGCCTGTTCAGGTAGACTAGGGCCCAACACTTTATCGCTTTTAAGAATGTCCCAATGTTTGTTGATGATATTTTGAACATCCCTATGTTGATTGGAGTAGAAAGTCAACATTGAGAACTTATAAGAGTCATCATTGGGACGTGGTTCCTTATCTTGCAAGAGACTGTCACGCTCAATTAGTGCTACTTGTCGTAACTCCATATCAACAGAGGAAGTGTCGTAACCCTTCTCAATAAATCTTTCCCTGAGCATGGCTGCCTGTAAAAAATACATGTCATCATCAGAACAATTTCTGCGTAAACGCAAAAATTGACTCCTAGGGACAGATTTAAGCCAAGATCTATGGTGGCAACTGTCCGTAGGGATGAAGCTGTTTCTATCAGTACCCTTGAAGTGAGTTTTGAACCTGAAGCTCCTAGACACAAGCTCAATCTCCAGATCAAGAAATGTGATTCTAGTAGGACTACTCTCATGGGTAAAAGAAATACCTCGATCATTCGTATTTAGAACTCGAAAGTAATCATCCAGAGATTCCCTAGAGCCATCCCACAGGAGGAGGACGTCGTCTATATATCTAGCCCATAAGACTAGGGAGGAAGGTCTCTCACAATAGACGACGTCCTCCTCCCACTTGGCCATGAAAAGATTGGCGAGGCTGGGGGCAAACTTGGCCCCCATCACCACGCCACGTCTTTGGAGAAAATACTTCTGGTCGAACCAAAAATAATTGTGAGTCGTCGCAAACTCAAGCAATTCTATGACGAAAACTTTCTGTTCCTCTGTGATTGAGTCTGCATTATTTAAAAAATGTCTGACTGCTTCAACACCGAGATCTTGCGGAATACACGTATATAAAGACGCCACATCGGCAGTCGCAAGAAGGTAATCGCCCTCAATCACAATATTCTCAAGAAGTTTCATAGTGGAAGTTGTATCCTTAAGATATGAGGGTGTAGATTTAACCAACGGTTGCAAATAAAAGTCGATGTATCGACCTATACGTGATGTGATCGAGTCGATCCCACTCACGATAGGTCGACCAGGTGGATTTAATGGGTCTTTGTGTATTTTGGGTAGGTGATATATGGTTGGGATTCTTGGAGCTGTAGGTACCAAGAAAGCTTGTTCTTTTTTATTTAAAATAAATTAATTAAACCCCTTCAGAACCAGGTGGGTCAATTCCTTTTTGTAAATGTTGGTTGGATCATTAGGTAAAACTTGGTATGTTTCAGTGTCACCCATTATGCGGTTCATCTCTGCAACATAATCAGGTTTGTTCATGACCACTATCCCTCCACCCTTGTCGGCTGGCCGCACGACAAGATCTTTGCGATTACACAAAGATAAAAATCCCTCTTTAGGTATTGGGTGTGAATAAACTTTTTTAACAGAAAGAGCTTCCAAGTCTTTAAGGACCAGCTCCTTAAATGTATTGACTTTGGAAGAAGCTGGAACGGCCGGATTGAACAGTGAAGGGTTTGAAAGGCCCGAATGCGCTGTCCCTGAGGTGGCAGCTCGTTCCATCTGGGGTGTTGAGTCTAAAATAAAATGCCGCTGAATATTGAGCTTCCGGGCAAATTTGTTAATATCTATAAAGGTGTCAAATTTGTTCAATTTGTGTGGAGGAGCAAATTTGAGACCCTTGTCTAAAACGGCTAGTTCGCTAGAAGTGAGTACTTTACCACTCAAATTGAACAAACCACAACCTAGTTTACCTTCCTCTTTTTTCCTTTTTTGTCTTTTGCCTCCCCTGTTGCCTCTCTTGGGTCCGAAGGCCTTTTTTGGCCCTTCCCTACCCAATGAAAATCCTTATTGGGGTAACCTTCAGGACCACAATAGTCATGACTCGACTGTGGTCGTTGATAGCCTCTAGAGCTATCCTGCATATCCTGCAAGGGGATAAACCTATTGTTGGTATACACTGGAGGGTACTGGTAGGAATAAGGGGTAGTCTCATAAGAAGCACCATAGTCCCCTCTCCTTGGCGAGTGACTATAATGTTGATGACTCTGAGTGGGATAAATGGGAGTTCTATATTCAGGTATGTTGCCTCTAGAACGATCCCTCCCTCTTCTCCTGTTTGAATGGTTCCTCACAGGCGTGTCATAGCTAGAATGTCTACCCCTTAGGGGTGGGCCCTTCACAGGAGGTGGTGCTTTGGGCTGTATATGGCTAGGACGATGAGTATTTATAGGCTGGTTATCCCCCTGATGTTCATTAGTGTCCATCACAGAAGAGGGCTCAGAGCCGTCAGGGGTTAACAATGATTTTTGCCACTTAAAGACAGTCCCAGATCTATAGTCCCCAACATCCCTGGAGTACTTTTTATGCTTCTTATTCCTCTGATCCCTATCCTATTTTTCTAGATGGCTCAAAAGATTGGAGGAAAGGGAGTTGTATTCAGTGGAATCCTTGAAACCCGAAAGTTTTTCTTTTAACTCCTTAATCTCTCTATCAAGAACCAAGAGTCTGGCCTTCTTCCGAGTTAAAAGGAAGTCCAGAAACTTAGTACCAGCCTCGTTAAAATAACGATACCAGGAGTCAAGGTCCGAGTCACCTTGTTGAGGTTGGACCTCCCACCTCAAACTCCTAGGGACCATGCCTTCAGTGACATACTGGCGTAAAAAGACAATGTCCCACTGAAGGTGCAGCTCTGAGACCAAGATGTTTTTTAGTCTCATGAACATGCCCCCTATTTCGGTGTCATTATCTATGACAGAAAAAACACCCTCTGTGTTAACAGTGCATTGTGCTCTATACTCAAAAATGTCCATGATAAGGACAGAAAAGTGCAACAGCAAACAAAAATAGATATAAACTAGGTTGTGGTTTGTTCAATTTGAGTGGTAAAGTACTCACTTCTAGCGAACTAGCCGTTTTAGACAAGGGTCTCAAATTTGCTCCTCCACACAAATTGAACAAATTTGACACCTTTATAGATATTAACAAATTTGCCCGGAAGCTCAATATTCAGCGGCATTTTATTTTAGACTCAACACCCCAGATGGAACGAGCTGCCACCTCAGGGACAGTGCATTCGGGCCTTTCAAACCCTTCACTGTTCAATCCAGCCGTTCCAGCTTCTTCCAAAGTCAATACATTTAAGGAGCTGGTCCTTAAAGACTTGGAAGCTCTTTCTGTTAAAAAAGTTTATTCACACCCAATACCTAAAGAGGGATTTTTATCTTTGTGTAATCGCAAAGATCTTGTCGTGCGGCCAGCCGACAAGGGTGGAGGGATAGTGGTCATGAACAAACCTGATTATGTTGCAGAGATGAACCGCATTTTGGGTGACACTGAAACATACCAAGTTTTACCTAATGATCCAACCAACATTTACAAAAAGGAATTGACCCACCTGGTTCTGAAGGGGTTTAATTAATTTATTTTAAATAAAAAAGAACAAGCTTTCTTGGTACCTACAGCTCCAAGAATCCCAACCATATATCACCTACCCAAAATACACAAAGACCCATTAAATCCACCTGGTCGACCTATCGTGAGTGGGATCGACTCGATCACATCACGTATAGGTCGATACATCGACTTTTATTTGCAACCGTTGGTTAAATCTACACCCTCATATCTTAAGGATACAACTTCCACTATGAAACTTCTTAAGAATATTGTGATTGAGGGCGATTACCTTCTTGCGACTGCCGATGTGGCGTCTTTATATACGTGTATTCCGCAAGATCTCGGTGTTGAAGCAGTCAGACATTTTTTAAATAATGCAGACTCAATCACAGAGGAACAGAAAGTTTTCGTCATAGAATTGCTTGAGTTTGCGACGATTCACAATTATTTTTGGTTCGACCAGAAGTATTTTCTCCAAAGACGTGGCGTGGTGATGGGGGCCAAGTTTGCCCCCAGCCTCGCCAATCTTTTCATGGCCAAGTGGGAGGAGGACGTCGTCTATTGTGAGAGACCTTCCTCCCTAGTCTTATGGGCTAGATATATAGACGACGTCCTCCTCCTGTGGGATGGCTCTAGGGAATCTCTGGATGATTACTTTCGAGTTCTAAATACGAATGATCAAGGTATTTCTTTTACCCATGAGAGTAGTCCTACTAGAATCACATTTCTTGATCTGGAGATTGAGCTTGTGTCTAGGAGCTTCAGGTTCAAAACTCACTTCAAGGGTACTGATAGAAACAGCTTCATCCCTACGGACAGTTGCCACCATAGATCTTGGCTTAAATCTGTCCCTAGGAGTCAATTTTTGCGTTTACGCAGAAATTGTTCTGATGATGACATGTATTTTTTACAGGCAGCCATGCTCAGGGAAAGATTTATTGAGAAGGGTTACGACACTTCCTCTGTTGATATGGAGTTACGACAAGTAGCACTAATTGAGCGTGACAGTCTCTTGCAAGATAAGGAACCACGTCCCAATGATGACTCTTATAAGTTCTCAATGTTGACTTCCTACTCCAATCAACATAGGGATGTTCAAAATATCATCAACAAACATTGGGACATTCTTAAAAGCGATAAAGTGTTGGGCCCTAGTCTACCTGAACAGGCAAAAGTGATCTTCAGGGGAGCCCCTACATTAAGAAATAGTATTGCCCCCAATGTGGTCGATCCCCCTGAGCGTCCCGTCTTTTTTCAGGATATGAAAGGATATTATCCCTGTAAGAAGTGTAGAGTCTGTCAGTTTAATACCAATGGAAGAACAAAATCATTGGAATTTGGGTCTACGAGTACTGGTCGCCAATACCCTATCAAGGTTTTTTGCACATGCGCAACTACGCATGTTGTTTATCTTGTCACCTGCCCGTGCGGGAAGCAGTACGTCGGTCGTACCATACGTGCCTTCTCCGTACGGGTAGGTGAACATGTGACAAAGATCATTGGTGGAAGCACCAAACACACGGTCCCTCGGCATTATAGGGAATGCCATGCTCGTAACCCTAAAGGTTCCCAGTTTCTCATCATCGACAAATATGTGGCACCTTGGAGGGGAGGAGCCAAGACTAGAGGGGTTTCTCGTCTCGAAGCCTATTGGATTTACGAATTGCGCACTTATGTCCCATATGGCCTCAATGTGGATTGGGACATAAATGCATTTATCAACCAATCATAAATATCTATATATTGTTCACATGCATTCTGTAATCAATGGTGGCTCCAGTACCTTTTTTCTACTTTTTTGTTCTTCACCTTTTTAATTTGAATTTTGGCATAGAATATTGTCTATTCTGCCAATTTTTATTTTTAAATTAATATTTGTTTTTATAACTTTTTATCTGTAGAAGTACTATGTGGTTTCATTACCATAAAATACTTCTAATTTTCAAATCCAAAAACATCTTTGTGGTAGGTGTCCATTTTTGGTTGGGTTAGTTTGTAATTATTTTTGTAATTGTTTTTAAACTTTTTGACTTTTTATTTTATTTTTATTTTTATTTTTATTTATTTTTTCCATTTATTTCTGAATATCTTTGCTCCTTGGATGTTATAGTCCATGAGGCATTTTTTAAAAAATAAAAGTATTTTAACTTCTTTTTGTGACATTTAGTCCCCTTTTAAAAAATAAAAAAAACTCTTGTTGTATTATCTATACAAACAAAAAATTTTTTTTTCCTCTTTTGGTTATTTCCTTGGCTCTTTTCCCCTTTGGTCATTGGATAAATGGACGACCATCCGTTTATTATATATATATATTTTTTATATGTATTTGGCTGCTGATGTTTTCAAATTTTGGTGCCTCTCCCTTTCGTTTTCTGGCCACTTCCGTGCGTTACACCTAGCATCAAGCGGTGGAGTGCATTGTGGAATGAATCTGAGGCGTGGAGCGCATTGCTGGAACGCATGCTGGTTGTTTCAGCCACCATCGTTCTGAGGACACCGCGGCTCCAAACCGAGTCTTGGTGCGCTTGTGTGGAGCGCACTCTGACGCTGACACGTGACAGTGTCATACTTTCCGGCTGAGGCGTGGAGCGCATGGTGGAGCGCACGCCGGCCGGACAGGTTTGTTCGTTTCTGGGGTGCATTTCAACCCCGTTCCGGATGCTGCTGGTGAGCTGGCGCTAAGCTGGGTTGGCGATCGGCTTTCTCATTTACCAAATGAGGTTGGATTATGTGTCAGTGCCACATTTTTGCTTTTACTTCATCTGTAAGGTAATTTGGACCAATTGGGATTCCACAGGTGGAGCCACCATTGAGGTAAGGGTGTCTTGTCTTTATAAGCATTCCCTGTGCAGTGTGTCAGCACCCCAGATAATGATCGTTTAGATTGAAACATGTCGGGAATTTGCTGACAATACTGCTCTTTGTTACATGCCTGTTACCAATGCTGAAAATGTGAGTGTAACCCATTTTTTGATTTTGCTATCAAGTAAACTTTTAAACGGATTTACACTATGTGCATTTTTGCCTTCTTTTTTCTAACTTCCGTTGTATTGAGTGTCTGAACCTCCATATGGACCCAAGTCTACAACCTAATACAAGGTGCTTCTGAACCGACTTTCACTCGATCCTGTGTTGGACTTCACCTCCTCGCTGGTATCATCAACTTTAAAGCGCAAATGACCCACTAGGTATATGCCTATTCTGGGTCCACAGCTTCTGGTAAGCCTCCATTCATTTCGGTGCTGGATTTATACCTCTTTTTTACCTATGAAGATTTATTACCATTTCTTTATTGAAGTTTATTTTGCACATTTATCCACTGTGAACTGAATTTTGAGGATTCATTTATTATTAATTTTTTCACAGTTTTTTATGGACTACTTTAATGTGTTTCATACGGACACTTTTCAATGATTGGTTAATTATTAATATACCCAATCCTTTATCTCACTTATAATTAGCGCATTCGAAGGTTCTGGTGCGAACCGAACGGGGGGGGGGGTGTTCGGCTCATCCCTAGCGCACAGTAGACATGTGCACTGCCAAAAAAAGGGGTTTGTTTTCATTTCATTAGTTTTTTTGTTTTTTTTCTGAAATTCGGGAATTTTGAAAATTCGCAATTCGGAAATTCGGAATTCGGAAATTCAGAAATTCGCAATTCGGAAATCAGGAAATTTGGAAATTTGAAAATTCGTAAATTAGAAAATTCTAATTTTCTGATTTTCGAATTTCCGATTTTTGCGTTTTTGAACCTCCAATTTTAGAATTTTAGAATTTCAGATTTTCCAATTTTTTTTTTTTTAAATCTCTTTATTAATTTTCCTCTTTCATATTCATATATACATTTCACATTTCACAGCTTTAATTGTTCGACTTACTCAGTGGTTTCCTCTAAAATCATGCTTATACATATTTCATCACATTCACATAAAATTCTCTTAGGCCCTAAACACACCATAGAACATGTCCGATGAAAACGGTCCGCGGACCGTTTTCATCGGACATATCCGCTGGGAGATTTTGGTCTGATGGCTGTACACACCATCAAACCGAAATCCCTGCGGACAGACAGCGCAGTGACGTGGCGGTGGCGTTGACACCGCCACGTCACCAAACCAGGAAGTATGATACTTCCACGCATGCGTCGAATCCATTCGACGCATGCGGGAGATTTCTGTCCGCTGGTTAGGTGTACTAACCAGCGGACATGTCAGACGGACGGGTTTCCAGCCGACAAGTTTTTATAGCATGCTTTAAAACTTTTGTCTGCTGTAAACCTGTCTGCTAGGCTGTACACACGGTCGGATCTGTCCCCTGAAACTGGTCTGCGGACCACTTTCAGCAGACATGTTCGGTCGTGTGTACAAGGCCTCATACTTTAACATTTCTATACAATTAATACCTTCCTTATCTCTTTCATCAATTGGTGCGTTTTTCCCTCTCCTCTCCATATCCCCCTATCCTGAAGCCGTCGTAACATTTTCTATCCAATTCTTCCATATTTTCTCATGTTCCTCCCCATTTCCTCTGTTATCATATATCTCCCTATACAATGACAGGTTGCTATTTACCAGGTTTTTCCATTGTACTAGCGAAGGGGCTTTCGCCTTCTTCCAATTTAGGACTATTGCTTTTTTGCATAGAAAAGCAGCAGGCCCACCTGTGTTCTCCTCTCTATAGATGCCTTGTTTTCCTCTACTAGCCCTAGTAGGCAGATCTCTGCCTCTAGGTCAAGCGAAACTGCCGTCACCTATTTTAGAATTAAAAAATAAAAAATAAATTCTGATTCTGATTTTCGAAAATCCAAATATTCGAAAATCTGAAAAAAGAGAAAGAAAATCAGTAAAATTTGAAATAATAACTAACTAATAATAACTTTTAAAATATAGGCATTGGAATTTCCTTTCAAATTTGGCTGAATACAAATTTATCTGAATTATCTGAAATAAGGAATGCCGCATCTAAACAAATGGAATGGAACAAACTAATAATAAATAATAATAATAATAATAATAATAATAATAAAAAATTATTTTTATTAGATCGTTACGTTCTACTATATTTGTTTAGATGCAGCATTCGTTATTTTGGATAATTCGTAACTTCGGATAAATTTGTATTCGTTACGTTCACTAACTGCCAAATTTGAAAGGAAATTCCAATACCTATAAATTTAATAGTTAGTAATAGTTAAGTTATTATTATTATTAGTTACTTATTATTTCAGATTTTTGGGTTTTCGAATTTTCAGATTTTAATTTTTACTTAAATTTTTTTAGAATTTTCACATTTCTGACATTTGAAATTTTTGAATTTCTGATTTTCAAATTTTTGAATTTCCTATTTTTGAATTTCCGCTTTTCCAATTTTTGAATTTTCGAATTTCGAATTTTCAAATTTCCAAAATTCAAATTTTTTAGTTTCCAAAATTTCAAATTTCCTAACTTTGAATTTTATAATTTCTGAAGTTTCGAATTTCCGAATTCCCCAAAATTCAGAATTTCTGAAATTTTCGAATTTCTGAAATTTCCGAATTTCTGAAATTTCCGAATTTCTGACATTTCCGAATTTCTGATATTTTGAAAATTCAGGAATTCTAAATTTAGGAAATTCGAAAATTTGGAAATTCTAAATTTAGGAAATTTCGGAATGAACTAATTTGTCAAAATTAGTTAAGAAACAAATTCGGAACTAAACAAATTGCACATGTCTAGCACACAGGCGGTCTGGTCAGTGCCGTGCTGCCTGGCGGCTGGAGGGTTCGGATGTTTGCCGCCCCCCAAAAGGAGAACCCACTAGCCGCCACTGCTGGTCTGTGAATTTTAGCAGAAAGAATCAGCCAGAATTACAAGTGATTTGCCTTGATTGTTCGAGGGTAGGGTTCGTACCGGACTTTTGGGTTTTTGGTACCCGGACCCGAACAATTTGCTGTAAGTTCGGGTTCGGTGTTCGGCAATGTAATGGCGCGCTGCAGGGCAGCCAATCACCATTTGTTTTAATTGTGTGACCTAGAAGCCATCACAGCCATGCCTACTAATGGCATGGCTGTGATTGGCCAGTGCAGCATGTGACCCAGCATGTGACCCAGCCTCTATATAAGCTAGAGGCACATAGCACAGCTCATCGTCACTCTGCTTTAGTTAGGGTAGGGAAAGGCTGCTGCTGCTGCTGCTTGTAAGGAGAGAAATATATAGGAGTCAGACTGTTCTGCTTAAGAAATCAAATTACACCAGCGCTGCATATGTTCCTGTGAGATACTCTACATTAGATACTTTAGGGAAAGGTTCCTGATTGTGCTTTTTATAGGGATAGAAATATATAGGAGTCAGTCCTGCTTCAGAAATCATATTACACCAGCGCTGCATATGTTCCTGTGGGATACTCTGCATTAGATACTTTAGGGAAAGGTTCCTGATTGTGCTTATAGGGACAGAAATATATAGGAGTCAGTCCTGCTTCAGAAATCAAATTACACCAGCGCTGCATATGTTCCTGTGAGATACGCTGCATTAGATACTTTAGGGAAAGGTTCCTGATTTTGCTTATAGGGACAGAAATATATAGGAGTCAGTCCTGCTTCAGAAATCAAATTACACCAGCACTGCATATGTTACTGTGAGATACACCCTTTAGATACTTTTCTTCTATTGTGCTATTCAAAAAACATCCATTTAGAGCAAAAAAATAAATAAAAATGTGCAGTGTTTCCTCCAGTGTTTGCAGTTTTTCCTCCATATCTGTACGTGTGAGATCAACACTTTAGCTAGTGTTCTTCTATTTTTCTATTCAACAAACACCCATTTAGGGCAAAACAATATATTTTGCAGTGTTTCCTCCAGTGTTTGCAGTTTTTCCTCCATATCTGTATGTGTGAGATGAACACTTTAGCTAGTGTTCTTCTATTTTTCTATTCAACAAACACCCATTTAGGGCAAAAAAATATACTTTGCAGTGTTTCCTCCAGTGTTTGCAGTTTTTCCTCCATATCTGTACGTGTGAGATACACACTTTAGCTAATGTTCTTCTTCTATTGTTCTATTCAAAAAACACCCATTTAGGGCAAAAAAATATATTTTGCAGTGTTTCCTCCAGTGTTTGCAGTTTTTCCTCCATATCTGTACGTGTGAGATACACACTTTAGCTAGTGTTCTTCTTTTATTGTTCTATTCAAAAAACACCCATTTAGGGCAAAAAAAAATATTTTGCAGTGTTTCCTCCAGTGTTTGCAGTTTTTCCTCCATATCTGTACGTGTGAGATACACACTTTAGCTAGTGTTCTTCTATTGTTCTATTCAAAAAATACCCATTTAGGGCCAAAAAAAATATTTTGCAGTGTTTCCTCCAGTATTTGCAGTTTTTCCTCCATATCTGTGCATGTGAGATAAACACTTTAGCTAGTGTTCTTCTATTGTTCTATTCAAAAAACACCCATTTAGGGCAAGATCCTACATTTGAGAAATATGAGAAGAACGTCAAATAAGGGACGTGGCCGCGGTCGTGGTGCTGCTGGTGGAGCTCCTGTTGCAGGGAGAGGACGTGGTCGATCTGTGCCAGCTACAAGCACAAGTGAAACACCTTCCTCGGTTGCGAGTAGGCGACAGAGCCTGCAGCGGTATTTGGTCGGGCCTAATCCGGCTCTACGAATGTTGAGGCCAGGAGCAGTACAGGCGATAGTAGATTGGGTTGCTGACAGTGCCTCTAGTTCCTTCATATTGTCTCCCAACCAGTCTTGTGCTGAAAGATCAGAGTTGGCACCTGCAGCCGATGTCCATCAGCCTTTCACCTCACCCCCTTGCAATCAGCCAAGCAGTCTGAGCCCCAAATCATGCAGCAGTCTCTTCTGCTTTTTGATGAGTCTGTTAGCATGTGTTCCCAGGGCCATCCACCTAGCCCAGCCCCATAAGTGGAAGAGATTGAGTGCACCGATGCCCAACCACTTATGTTTCAAGATGAGTACAAGGGGGGGATCATCACAGCACGTCTTGGATGATGATGAAACACAGTTGCCAACTGCTGCTGCTTTCGCAATTGTGCAGACCGACAAGGAGGGCAGTGGTGAAGACTGGGTGGAAGATGATGTGGTGGACGATGAGGTCCTCGACCCCACATGGAATCAACGTCATGCAGGTGACCTGTCTAGTTCGGACGAAGAGGCGGTGGTCGCACAGAGCCACCAGCACAGCAGAAGAGGGAGCAGGGTGCAAAAACGGAGCATCCGTCCCCTAGACAGTACGCCTGCTACTGCCCAACGCAGCAAGGGACCGAGCACACCAAAGCCAGGTCCAAGGAGTTCCCTAGCGTGGCAGTTCTTCACACAATGTGCTGATGACAAGACACAAGTGGTTTGCACGCTGTGCAATCAGAGCCTGAAGCAAGGTATAAACGTTCTCAACCTGAGCACAACCTGCATGACCAGGCATCTAAGTGCAAAGCACGAGCTGCAGTGGGGTAGACACCTCAAAAACCAAGAAAGGTATCTGGTTTCTCCTGCTTCCTCTTCTGCTTCAGTCTCGGCCTCTTCATCCACCTCTGTAGTAAAAGTGCCACCTGCCACCCCACAATCAGAGGACCGGCAAGCAACACTACCACCTGGGTCACCAAACATCTCCACAATGTCCCATGGAAGGGTTCAGCTCTCTATCTCCCAAACACTGGAGCGGAAGAGGAAGTACCCCCCTACCCACCCGCGATCCCTGGCCCTGAATGCCAGCATTTAAAAATTACTGGCCTTTGATATGCTGTCATTACGTTTGGTGGAGATGCAGAGTTTTAAAAGCCTGATGGCATTGGCTGTCCCACAGTATGTCGTGCCCAGCCGCCACTACTTTTCCAGGCGAGCCATCCCTTCCCTGCACAACCAAGTGGGGGACAAAATCAGGTGTGCACTGTGCAACGCCATCTGTGGCAAGGTCCACCTAACTACAGATACGTGGACCAGTAAGCACGGTCAGGGACGTTATATCTCCCTAACAGCACACTGGGTAAATGCAGTGGCGGCTGGGCCTGAGGCGGATAGCAGTTTGGCGCATGTCCTTCCACCACCGAGGATTGCAGGGCGCTTCAGTTTGTCTCCTGTTGCTAACTCCTTCTACTCCGCTTCCTCATCCTCTACCGCCTCCTCATCCAGTCAGCGTAACACTTTCACCACCAACTTCAGCACAGCCATGGGTAAACGACAGCAGGCAGTTTTAAAACTTTCCTGTTTGGGGAAAAAAACCCACACCGCGCAAGAGTTGTGGAGGGACATGGAACAACAGACCGATGAGTGGTTGGCGGCAGTGAGCCTCAAGCCGGGCCTGGTGGTGTGCGATAATGGGCGAAATCTCGTAGCAGCTCTGGGCCTAGTGGTGCAGAGGTTCCTTAAAACTTACCCCGATATGCCACAGCTGCTGCAGAAAGTGCGGGCTGTCTGTCACTTTCGATGTTCTCACCCTGCTGCTGCTCGCCTGGCAGCGCTGCAGCGTAACTTTGGCCTTCCTGCTCACCGCCTCATATGTGACGTGCCCACAAGGTGGAACTCCACCTTGCACATGCTGGCCAGACTGTGCGAGCAGCAGCAGGCGATAGTGGAGTTTCAGCTGCAGCACGCACGCGTGAGTCGCTCTGCAGAACAGAACCACTTCACCACCAATAACTGGGCCTTCATGCGAGACCTGTGTGCCTGTTGCGCCGTTTCGAGTACTCCACCAACATGGCCAGTGCCGATGACGCCGTTCTCAGCGTTACTATCCCAGTTCTTTGCCTCCTTGAAAAACGCTTTGGCCGATGATGGAAGAGGATGTGGCACAGGAGGAGGAGGAGGAGGAGGAGGAATCAGGATCATTTCCAAGGCTTTCAGGGCAGTCATTCACAAGTGGCTCCGAGGGTGGGTTCCTGCACCAACAAACGCCAGGTGCACAATTGTCCAGCAAGGGCACAGTTCTGGAGGATGACGAGGTGGATGATGAGGAGGATGAGATGGAGGAGGAGGAACCGTGTTCACAGCAGGGTGGCACCCAGACCAGCTCATGACCATCACTGGTGAGTGGCTGGGGGGATACAGAGGACACAGACGATACACCTCCCACAGAGGACAGCTTTTCGTTGCCTCTGGGCAGCCTGGCACACATGAGCGATTACATGCTGCAGTGTCTCCGCAACGACCGCTGTGTTTCCCACATTATAACAGGTGCTGATTACTGGGTGGCCACGCTGCTGGATCCCCGTTACAAGGACAATGTACCATCCTTAATTCCCTCACTGGAGCGTGATCGCAAGATGCGCGAGTACAAGCGCACGCTGGTAGACACGCTGCTGGTGGAATTCCCACCTGACTGCGGGGGCACAGTGGAAGCACAAGGCAAAGGCAGAGGAGGAGGAAGAGGTCGCCAACGCAGCCGGGGCACCGCCAGCACCTTAGAAGGCAGGGTTAGCATGGCCGAAATGTGGAAAAGCTTTGTCAGCACGCCACAACAACCATTACCACCAGCTGATATGAAGGAGCAGGAGGCAGCATTTCACCAACATGGTGGAGCAGTATCTGTGCACACACCTACACGTACTGAATGATGGGTCTGCCCCCTTAAACTTCTGGGTCTCCAAATTGGGCACATGGCCTGAGCTTGCCCTTTACGCCTTGGAGGTGCTGGCCTGCCCTGCAGCCAGTGTATTATCTGAACGTGTATTTAGCACGGAAGGAGGAGTTATCACAGACAAGCGCAGCCGCCTGTTCAGAGCCAATGTGGACAAGCTCACGTTCATTAAAATGAACCAGGCATGGATCCCACAAGACTTGTCCGTACCTTGTGCAGAATAGACACCTATACCGGTCTTACCCAGCCATTCTATTATTTCTGATCTTTCTAGGGTTGCCATCCCTTTAAAACCGAAAACATATTAATTACACAGGTTCTCTGGCTGATTAAGGTGCTAATTAAACTCACTTGGTGCCTTATCGACATTAAATTAGCCCCAGTAATTACTATGTGTTCGGGTTTAAAGGGATGAGGTGGCAACCCTAGATTTTTCTCACTCTTTTGGGGTGTACCCTAATTTAAAAAATAAATCAATTAAAAACAAAAACCTGCTGTGTTGGCTACCTCGTCCTCCTCCTCCTCCACCGCCGCTTCCACCTACACCGCCACATCCACCGCCACCTCAACCTCCTACTCCATATGGACCTCGTCCTCCTAGGTCAAGATTTATTTATTTATTTTATGTTATTTTAAGTTATTTCCCTATCCACATTTATTGCAGATTACTTTAGATGCTCTTACCATTTTGCTGCCATTTGCAGCCCTCTAACCCTTTCCATTAGTGTTTTAGAGACATTTTAGTACTGAAAAGTTCAGGTCCCCATTGACTTCAATGGGGTTCGGGGGTCAAGTTTTCGTTCGGGTTTTTTCGGCGTATAGTTAAAGGTGCAGTGGCGTCACTAGGGTTGGTGTCACCTGGTGCGGTAAAATACCCCTTTACATCTCATAGCCCCCTGCACCTCTGGTCCCCTTTACAATACACAGCCCCCTGCACCACTGGACCCCTTTACATTACACAGCACCCTGCATCACTGGACCCCTTTACATTACACAGCACCCTGCACCGCTGGACCTCTTTACATTACACAGCCCCCTGCATCACTGGACCCCTTTAAAATTACACAGTACCCTGCATCACTGGACCCCTTTAAAATTACACAGCACCCTGCATCACTGGACCCCTTTACATCTCACAGCCCCCTTCACCTTTGGACCCTTTTACATTACACAGCACCCTGAACCTCTGGGCCCCTTTACATTACATAGCACCCTGCACCTCTTAACATTACACAGCCCCTGCACCACTGGACCCCTTTACATCACATAGCCCCCTGCACCTCTGGACCCCTTTACATTACATAGCACCCTGCACCTCTGGACCCCTTTACATTACACAGCACCCTGCACCTCTGGACCCCTTTACATTACACAGCACCCTGCATCACTGGACCCCTTTACATTACACAGCACCCTGCATCACTGGACCCCTTTACATCTCATAGCACCCTGCATCTCTGGACCCTTTTACATTACACAACACCCTCCATCACTGCACCCCTTTTACATTACACAGCCGCCTGCACCTCTGCACCCCTTTACATCACATAGCCCCCTGCACCTCTGGACCCTTTTACACTACACAGAACTCTGCACCCCTTTACATTACACAGCACCCTGCACCTCTGGACCCCTTTACATTACACAGCACCCTGCATCACTAGACCCCTTTACATTACACAGCACCCTGCATCACTGGACCCCTTTACATCTCATAGCACCCTGCATCTCTGGATCCTTTTACATTACACAGCACCCTGCATCACTGGACCCCTTTACATCTCATAGCACCCTGCATCTCTGGACCCTTTTACATTACACAGCACCCTGCATCACTGCACCCCTTTTACATTACACAGCCGCCTGCACCTCTTTACATCACATAGCCCCCTGCACCTCTGGACCCTTTTACACTACACAGCCCTCTGCACCCCTTTACATTACACAGCACCCTGCATCACTGGACCCCTTTACATCTCATAGCCCCCTGCACCTCTGGACCCTTTTACATTACACAGCACCCTGCATCACTGCCCCCTTTTTACATTACACAGCCACCTGCACCTCTGGACCCCTGCATGTTACACAGACCCCCTTTAGTGCAGACACCCCCTCAGTGCAAATCCCCCCCTCAGTGCACCCCCCTCGGTGCAACCCCCCAGTGCAAACACCCCCAGTGCAAACACCCCCAGTGCAAACCCCCCCTTAGTACACCCCCCCTCAGTGCAAACCCCCCTTAGTGAAAACCCCCTCAGTGCAAACACCCCCTTAGTACAACCCCCCCTCAGTGCAAACACCCCCAGTGCAAACACCCCCAGTGCAAACCCCCCCCTTAGTACACCCCTCCTCAGTGCAAACTTCCCTTAGTGAAAACCCCCTCAGTGCAAACACCCCCTTAGTACAACCCCCCCTCAGTGCAAACACCCCCCCCCCTTCAGTGAAATTCCCCCAGGTGCAAACACCCCCCCTCCCCATTCAGTACCTCAGTTTATCGCAGGCAGCGCCACGGCACATGGACAGAAGGTCCCCTCGGCCCCTCCCCCTCTGTACACACAAACAAAGAGGAGGGGGCTGTGCCTGTGTGCCGACTGCCCGCTAACAGCCCGTGGCTGTGAGAGGAGGGGATGGATGGTGCTGCGGTGTCACCCCGCAAACCCCCCCTCCTCTTGTACCGCGGCGCTCGGCGCTCCGATTCCGCGGCGCTCATCGCTGCAGTCGCTGGGGGGAGCCCCCCCCCCACATGTCAGCTAAAAAAAAAAAAAAAGTTTTTTTAAATCGGGATGGTGTCACCCCTCTAGCGGGTGTCACCCGGGTGCGGACACCCCCCTAGCAATGCCTCTGTAAAGGCGTACTCAATGTTAAGTATGGCTGTCGTTCCCGTGTACAATTTTGAAATGTTTACGTCGTTTGCGTAAGTCGTTCGCGAAAAGGCCTTTTTGGTCCTATATACTTTGAACAGCAGTATACAGGCGGTGCTAACAAGACAGGGACTGTAGGTTTGTTGTTAAACTAGAATCTGTTTGTAATTTTGAACTGGTACTTTTTTAAAGTGTAGCTCCAGCCAAAAAATACATTCGTACATGTTCGTACGTTCAACGAATTGCGAACAAAACAGGTCGTTCGCGCCAAATTCGAGTGACGCGCGCCGGCCCATAATTCACTGCGGCGTTGCGCGCTGATGATTGGCCAAGCAGGCACCATGACCCTGCATGCTTGGCCAATCACAAGGCGCAAAAAATGAAGAACCACCAGGGTGGCTTTGGCCAATTATGGCTCAGGGGGTTTAGTACACGCATCAGGAGATCCGCCGTTGTATACCCTTGATGAATCTGCCCCAGGGTCTTTTCTACCAGATAGATAGATAGATAGATAGAGCAGGAAGGCTAGTCAGTAAAGTAAAATTTACAGTGTGTAGAGGATATATATACATCCTAGCGTTGTACATATATTTATACACTGTATAGCTTAGCTAGATCAGCTATGCCTATTGTTAGGCAGTAGATTGTGCTAGATGCAGTGCTCTAACGTGTTGTATTGCCTGCATAGTGTTTAGTTTACACCTAAACATAGTACTCAGTGTTAGTTGACGTGTGCTATTTAATTGCCCATAAACGCATTAGCTGTTACTGCACGTGGGCTATTTAATAGTGTATAAAGGGATATTGCGTGAGTGAGAACGTCGTTCACAGGCGGTAGAAAACGTTGTGAAAACGATCATGCAGTACGACGATACGAAACTTGATTTTTGGACTTTATGATCAGTGGATGAGTTTGTGGGTTAGATACAGTAGGTGTTTGTGATATTGTGTTTTTAGCATGACAGCATCGCGCTGATTCTCGGCGACATGGTGCCGAGATCTCGCCGACATCTCGCACTCACTGGAATAGTGACAGCACATTCCAACGTGCGCGTCATAGAAGCGACGGGAGATCCGACTTGGATTCCCGCCAATTCTACATGTGTGCGGCGTTTGTTATGAATCCTGAGGGGGAAGTCCCCGCCGGATTTTAAATAAAAATTCGGCATGGGTTCCCCCCTCAGGAGCATACCGGGCCCTTAGGTCTGTTATGGGTTGTAAGGAGAGCCCCCCTATGCCGAAAAAAACGGCGTAGGGGGTTCCCCTACAATCCATACCAGACCCGTATCCAAAGCACGCTACCCGGCCGGTCAGGAAAGGAGTGGGGACGAGCGAGCGCCCCCCCCCCTCCTGAGCCGTACCAGGCTGCATGCCCTCAACATGGGGGGGTTGGGTGCTCTGGGGCAGGGGGGCGCACTGCGGGGCCCCCCCACCCCAGAGCACCCTGTCCCCATGTTGATGAGGACAGGGCCCCTTCCCGACAACCCTGGCCATTGGTTGTCGGGGTATGCGGGTGGGAGGCTTATCGGAATCTGGGAGCCCCCTTTAATAAGGGGGCCCCCAGATACCGGCCCCCCACCCTAAGTGAATGGATATGGGGTACATCGTACCCCTACCCATTCACCTGGAGGAAAAGTGGTAAAAACACAAATAAAAAACATAGGGTATTCAAATATTTTATTAGTCTGCTCCGGAGGCTCCCCCTGTCTTCTTTAGCTCTTTTACCAGGGGGAGCTTCTTCTTCCGATTTCCGGGGGTCTTCTCCTGCCCTCCGGGGTCTTCACTGCTCTTCTGTGACGTCTTCTCCGCTCCGGGGGGTCTTCTTCTATGTTCGCCGCTCTCCGCTCTTGACTCGGCGCACCCCGGTTCTTCCTCCTGCTGTCCGGTGCCTTCTCCTTCTTCCGCTGTTCTGTGACGTCTTCTCCTCTTCTTCCGCTGTTCTGTGACGTCTTCTACTTCTCCCTTCAGGCCGCTGTGCTGTGACGTCTTCTCTTCTTCTCTTCTCCCGATGCTGACACGTCGCCTCTTCTCGCTGCAATGGCGGGTGCGTGGCTTGCATCGGATTTATATAGGCCTCACAGTCCCATCATGCTCTGGTACCTACCCATGTGATACCTACCCACGTGGTACCTACCGGAGCATGATGGGACTGTGAGGCCTATATAAATCCCGCAGTGCGCCCCCTGCCCCAGAGCACCCAACCCCCCCATGTTGAGGGCATGCAGCCCGGTACGGCTCAGGAGGGGGGGGCGCTCGCTCGTCCCCACTCCTTTCCTGACCGGCCGGGTAGCGTGCTTTGGATACGGGTCTGGTATGGATTGTAGGGGGACCCCCTACGCCGTTTTTTTCGGCGTAGGGGGCTCTCCTTACAACCCATAACAGACCTAAGGGCCCGGTATGCTCCTGAGGGGGGAACCCATGCCGAATTTTTATTTAAAATCCGGCGGGGACTTCCCCCTCAGGATTCATAACAAACGCCGCACACGTGTAGAATTGGCGGGAATCCAAGTCGGATCTCCTGTCGCTTCTATGACGGCTCTGTCTCCATCGCGGCAAGCCAGCTCGGCGCTGGCTCCCGCGATGGGGCTCATAGGTGCTCAATCTCGCCGAGAAAGGGAGCGAGATTGACACAATATCGCGTGCACCTACTGTATGGGGAGAAAGCTAAGGCTTGACTGACATTATTCGTTTTTTTTGCTAAATTTTGACTTGCAGAAATAATGGAGGCCTTCAGAGAACAGGAGTTCTTCACAGAATTTGTTCAAAGGGGGCCCCGGATGACAACCCCCCTTTTTTCTAGAATTTTTCTTTCCCAAAAAAATAATTTATTGGGCCAAGATCTGGCATTGAAATGCCCCCCCCCCCCACCCCTAAAATAATCGACATATTGTTGCCACACAGCACGTGCACTTTGGGGGGCCAAGCCTGTATGGACAGTCTCACGGGCCACCACCACTGGAACATCAGTGGCCTCATCAGGCACAAGTGTCATGTAGTTTGTTGAGGGTCTCTTTAGGAAATTGTGCAATATGCAGGAGCAAAGTATGACATGGTTCTGATTCTACTTAAGAAACCTACAGTCGGGGGCGTGGCCTGACGAGGCATGTGAGCAGACGTGCTGCACGGAGCTCCCACCGGTGATCCTTGCATCGATCCTTCCCTCGCCACACTTATCGCCCGAAATTGCCGCCAAACGGTGCGGACTGGCCCTGGGGTGCATCCGGACCTTTGTACGGCTCGCAAAACGGCATGATGACCCGTGGAAACCGCGGAGACGCCGTGGTCTCAGCCTCCCAGGACTCCCAAGATGGCGCCTGGATGCTCCAGCCTGCTAAGACACCACGAGGCCAGGAGAAGGACAAGAGACCGGAGCAGGGGGGTAAGTCTGCTAAGCCCCCTAAAGTCAAAGAGCAAGCCAGGGACATGTTGTACTACACACAGAAGCTTGCAGGCCCCAGTGACTTAACACATGCTGGGAATCAGCAGCGCTCAGCGCACACAGAGCAGCCTGATAATGACACTGCAGGAGGGATGGATGACTGTGCACCGATGGAGTCGGTCCCTGATCCCCTGCTAGCTATGCCAGTCACACAGTCAGAGGATAGCCCCCAGCCCACCCTGAGTGAAATACTGTATGCTGTCCACAACTGCACTGCTTCAGTGAATGCCTTGAAACAACGTTTTGGAGGGCTAGAGGAAAAGGTGTCTCTCCTCCGCCAGGACATACAAAAAATCAGGGAGCGCACCACGGCTGTGAAGGGGAGAGTAAGTGACGTGGAAGACCAGTTGCCCCATATTACCAGGGATGCACGCGGTGCGGCCCAGCAAGCCTGGCAGGCATACGATAAGACTGACGAAATTGAGAATGGCCTTAGACGCAATAATGTGCGCATAGTGGGGCTCCCGGAGAAAGTGGAGGGAAGGGACCCTACAACATATGTCGAGGGCTGGCTGCAGGAGGTGTTCGGCAGAGAGGCGTTTTCCCCCTTGTATACTATTAAGAGAGCACACAGGGTGCCCCCGCGCCCTTTACCTCCTGGGAATCCACCCAGAGCAATGCTAGCGAGGCTCCTGAATTACAGAGACCGTGAGGTGGTGCTGCGACTGGCGAGAGAAAAGGGCACGGTGCTATACAATGGCGCTAAAGTTTCTTTTTACCCCGACTTCTCGGCAGAAGTGCAACGCAGACGATCGAAATTTGCTGAGGTCAAGAAGCGCCTGCAAAAGCTACAGCTCCCATACGCTATGCTGTTTCCCGCCAAACTCCGCATAACGGCTAAAGATCAGAATCACTTCTTTGAGTCCGCGCAAGATGCTGCCGGCTGGCTGGATTACAACGAACAAGATCTACGCAGACGAGGCCGTGACGGGGGAGAAGGATGATACTGCTTGGATTGTTCGCACCAGGCGTGGAGGGCGTGAGTTTTTCCATTAACGTGTTCATTTGACCATTTGAGGGCCTGTTCCGAATTCATACTCAAGGCGAGTGAAATTCCTGCATCAGTTCGGGAATCGGCGTAGAAGGATCATTTGCATACGCAAATGAGTCCTTCACGTAAATGCCATCTATCGGCGGCCGGCGTCATTACATTTAAGATCCGCCAGTGTAAGTGACTTACAGATGGCGGATCTTAAGTGTATCTATGCGAAAATGATTCTAAGAATCAGTCGCATAGATACACGGGCCAAAAAAGGGAGATACGATGGAGTATCCTGAGATACTCCATCGTAACTTCTATGAGAATATGGCCCCTCATGTTTTTCCAAGACCCACGGGTTGTCAGGGAATTCCCGTAAGACGCTTTGCACATAGACGTGCCCAAGCGCATAGTCTTTGCCATAGAATGGCTCACAGATGCGCGCATGCGCGCCAGAGCTCGCAATTGCGGGCACGCATGCGCACAGATACGGGCACGCATGCGCACACGTACGAGCCTAATTCAGTTTGGCACCAGACAGCCTATTTAAAGGGTGTCTGGGCTCTTGTGCCCTTGCTGACTGATCTTCAGCTCGTTTCTGTAATCCTGCTTGATCCTGTATGTTTTCCCAGTATTCTGACCCGGCTCCGTTCCTGACTCTGGCTCTGTCTACGATTCGGTACCTCACTGCCCGCTTGCTGACGAACCTGGCTATCCCTGAGACCTTGCTCCTGTCTATGCCCCTGGTCACTGTTAACCCTCGGTTACCTGCCTGGCTTTCACCTGTTCATGCGCAACTCATCACGGACTACTCCAGGCCGCTGAACCCTGCCAAGCTGTTTTCCTGGGACCCCCGGCTCCAGGCACTCGTGTCCCTCCTGTCCTTCGGCTTCCTCTGTTTCACCTTCAGCGGAGCCAGGACAGAAGATATAAGAGAGGCCGACCTCATCAATTCAGTCTCCCATCCGATCCCTGACACGGGTCTTTGTCCCGAATTGACCTATGTGTGGGTACCCTGAATTTGGTGGGCAGTGTGTCCAGGGTGGAGTATTATCCTAGAGGGGTATCAGATCACTCCCCGCTGGCCCTATGGCTGGTCACGCAGCCCCCCAGTTCTTTGCCTAGAGCTCCATGGAAGCTAAACGCCTTTTGGCTTAAACTATTCACCTCCCAGGAAAGGGTCGTCTCCCAGATGCGGGAATTCTTTAGGACGCATGCCAGTCGTGGTGACAGCCCTCAAACATGGGAGACCTTTAAAGCATTCACTAGAGGGGTGTTCATTCACGAAATACAAATTGTTAAAAATAACTCTTCGGCCCTGCTGGAACAGGTGGGCGACCAGGTGAAGCAGCTTGAACTGACATATGTGACTGATCCGTCTGATTCGGCACGGGAGGCATGGATGTCGGCCCAGGACTCCCTAGACCGTCTGAGATCCTCCACTGCGGAACGTAAGAGATTTTTTACCAAACTAGCATTTTTTGAAGAGGGGGAGAAGACGGGCCGCTTACTGGCCAGAATTGCACGCTCCCAGCAGCAGTCGCCAGCTATTGGCGCTATCCGCGCAACTGATGGCAGAATTGTTAATTCGCCTGAGGAGATCGTTTCCGAGCTGGCCACTTTCTATAAGGACCTATATGGGTCGAGAGAGGCTTACTCGGATGAGAACTTAGCAGCATATATGTCCTTAATTACTTTGCAGTCGCTGTCTGCCAGGGCACGTAAGCAATTGGACGCTCCTATAACTTTGGAGGAGCTCCAGGTGGCGGCCGGCTCCTTTCCTACTTGTAAGGCCCCGGGGGAGGATGGTTTACCTTTGGAAGTGTTTACCCAATATGGGGAGCTACTGAACTGTTAAAAGTTTTTAATGCTTCGCTGGAGGGGGGAGTACTCCCTGACTCTATGAATAAGGCCAATGTGATCCTTTTGTTAAAACCTGGGAAGGACCCGGTGGACCCGGGCTCCTATAGACCTATTTCATTGCTTCAGAGCGACGTGAAGATCCTGGCAAAGGTTGTGGCGCTACCAGTCAATGGGATAGTGTCCTCAATTATCCACCAGGATCAGGCTGGCTTCATGCCACAGAAGTCCACAGCCACTAATCTACGTAGGCTTTACTTAAACATGCAAATACAGGCGGACAATGAGGGCCGCAGGGCCCTGTTGTCGCTTGATGCCAACAAGGCATTTGATAGTGTCAGTTGGAGGTACCTGTGGGCAGTGCTAGGTAAGTTTGGCTTTGGGGAAGGCTTCGTGGCTTGGGCCAAGCTGTTGTATGTGTCACCGCAGGCGTCCATTAGGTTGGCGAATAAGATGTTTGCTTTGGGCAGGGGGACCAGGCAGGGATGCCCCCTGTCCCCCCTGCTCTTTGCGATCGCTATAGAACCTCTGGCGGCCCTGATAAGGGCGAGCGACCAGGTTGAGGGCTTCAGGTATGGTGGCCTCCATGAAAAGATAATGCTTTACGCGGATGATATGTTGCTTTTCTTGGGGGACCCCAACCTGTCACTGCCGGGGGGGTCATGGATCTCATACAGAGGTTTGACCACTTCTCGGGCCTGACCATTAATTGGTCCAAATCTGCCCTGATGATGCTAGATGAGGACAGGGAGGTGACCCTCCCGGTCTCATGTCCCATTCCTGTAGTAGATAGCTTCAAGTACCTAGGTGTACAAATCTCGCCCAAACTGTCAGACTACTGTTTGCTTAATGTGTACCCCTTGCTGTCCCGTTTCAGAGATAAGATTAACACGTGGAACAACCTTAAGATGTCCTTGGCAGGCAAAGCAAACCTAATCAAAATGATATTAATGCCCCAGTTGCTGTACTTCCTACACAACTCCCCGGTGGTTGTACACTTGAAGGTTTTTAGAGTAGTGAACACCCTTTTCAGAAAGTTGATGTGGAGTGGGAAGACCCCCAGGATCAGGCTGGAGCAGCTCCAGCGAGCTAAAGATAACGGAGGGTTGGCGGTCCCCAACCCTTGGGTATATTACATCGCGGCCCAGCTGCAGCATTTGGTGGGCTCCATGGCTCGGGACCCGTGGGATCGGCGGCACGGCTGTTGCTGTACGCTTCTGGAGCTGAGACCATCCCCCTGGGCCTGGAGGCACAAATGTTTCTCAAATCCAATAAACAACACCCGACATTAACACTAACCCAAAAAATTTGGAACAAGGTTAGGCAGCTTCAGGGGGTGAGAGGGTTCACTGACCATAGTCCAATTTGGAAAAACGACTCCTACACTGAGTTGGCTAAGTTGCAGCAGGACTCCCGCTGGAAAACCCATGGGATACATATGTTGTCTCAGATATTTCATAAAGGCAGGTTGCTGACATTTCCTCAGCTGCAGGCTAGATTTGATCTACCGGCCTCTATGTGGCTCTCCTATCTTCAGCTGAGACACGCAGTGGTGGCGCAGGGGAATGCAGTGGAGTGGACAATGTCGCCCACTCCGGTATTCCGCTTGCTGCGGTCGGCCTCTGAGACCAAAGGAATTATTTCCCAGTGCTATCAGATGCTACTATCCGAACATCTGGACGCGTTCCCGTGCGGGGCTTTTTCTGCTTGGCAGCGGGATTTCGGCCAGGTTACAGGTGACCAGTGGGAGGAGGCCCTTTAATCCCTGACAACGTGTTCCCTAAATGTTGCACAAAAGGTCTCACAACTGTACATACTGTTGAGGGTACACTATACACCTGTGAGACTGCACAGGATGGGTATGCGAGCGGACCCGTTGTGCTGCCGATGCCAGCAGCATGAGGGGGACCTAATACATCTCCTGTGGCGTTGCCCGAAGCTGCACAGATACTGGAGTGGGGTGGTGGAGACAATTAATTCTGCTTTTCAAACTAGGGTTCCGGTGGACCCTGTGTGTTGCCTGTTGGGGGTGCTGGAGGATGTGGTCCCCGAGGAGATGACCAGGGTGGCTGTATCTAGGTCACTGTTTCAAGCTAGGAAATTAATACTTATGGGGTGGAAGTCTGCCTCTCCGCCAGCTCACTCCTCATGGATTACACACATGGGAAAGGCTTTAGTGATGGAAAAATACATTTATCAACATAGAGGGTGTCCCGAGAGGTTCGAGAGAATATGGGGGATGTGGCTGGATACGCCGGGTTTGAGTCCCAGGGAGCTTGTTATGACCAGACTTCTGAGGTGTCTGTAAGGGGGGGGCACTGTGGGATCATGAGGGCTTGCCTGTTGTACTATTGGTATTGCGGTGGGAGGGCATGTATATTTGTAAAAGAGGGAAGAATGATATTGGTGGGTGGAGTAGGGGACATGTTTCTATTTGTGTATGATGTATGCTTTGAAGGAATCAACCTCTGTTTGTGCACTGGAGAGTTGTACTGTCTGTATAAATTTGTTTTTGTATCAATAAAAACCTTTCTGATTTAAAAAAAAAAAAAGAAACCTACAGTCCTTATGTTGTTTACACCGCCTGTATACTGCTGTTCAAAGTTTATAGGGCCAAACGGTCTTGTCAGGGCCGATCCTCGCTATAGGCTCACTATGCAAGCCGCTTAGGGCCCCGCAAAGCTGCAAATGGCCCCCCAAATTACTAGAGGCCCCGCCTGGTGAGAAGTCATTTTCGCCCCCTCACCCCGCTTCTAAACTCACTGGCTGAGTCATTTCCGACAGCAGAACACCCCCTCACCCCGCTTCTCAACTTTCTTTAATGTGACATGTCACTGTCGTCAGCGCCCCCCCCCCCACCCCGATTCTCATTTTTAATGTGCCATGTCATTTTGCTTAGGGCCCCAGGGAGGTCAGGATTGGCACTGGGTCTTGTAATGACCTGGGGGGAGTGGTGGCGGGGAAACTCATGCTATTTTTTTCAATGATTTTTATCCATATTGCAGGGACCAAACATTAAATTAAAGCCACAAGCAGTATTAAATTACTTTTTTCTGAGAGTAATCTCATGTTGTGCAGGGACATTTCTAAACACGTGCCACTACTATAGACACCCAGCAGGTACCATATTTATAGGATTTTTTTTTTTCCGCTTTAAGCATCACTAAAATCGCTGCTCAAGAAAAAACTACAGTTTTTAAAACTTTTTTTCCATTGATATATGTTTCCTGGGGCAAGACCCGGGTTCTCAAAGACGTTTTCCAACAATAACTTGAATATTGGGCTTTAAAATGAGCACTTTTGAATTCGAACGTTCGAGTCCCATAGACTTCAATGGGGTTCTAAATGTTTGCGCGAACGGTCGGTCTGTTCGAACGTTCTGGTGCGAACTGAACGCGGGTATGTTCGGCTCATCCCTACTCAAGACCTAGTAAGCCAGAGGATTTTCGTGGGAAAGGTGTCCAAGTCTGATCTTGCCCCTAGGTATTCCCGCACCATGTAAAACAGACGCTGGCGATGGTTGCTGGAACCGGTCATACCTCGGGGCTGCGGACTAAAAAATTGTCAGAACGCAATCGGTCAGACTGCAACCTTCTCCACTGCTCCTTCTGTGACTGACTGAAGCCTCAGCAACACGTTGTCCAGGACCAGGATTTTGTAACCTCCCAGTCTCTGGGAACGCGCTGCACAGACCTTTCTGCAAGGCCTCCCGAAGATGTTTCATCTTCTGCTCCCTCTGCGCCGGCAAGATAAGGTCTGCAACCTTACCCTTGTAACGTGGATCAAGGAGGGTTGCCAGCCAGTAATGATCCCTCTCCTTGATAGCACGACTAACGAGGATCCTTCCGCAGGCTTTTCAGGATCAGGGAGGCCATACAGCGTAGGTTTGCTGAGGCATTCGGTGCGGAATCCTCTGGGTCACTGAGGACGACAGGATCCGCAGCCACCTTGTCCCAGCCACGTATAAAGTCCATGGGTTTCTTGCGACTGTAATTGATCCCTTGAAGACTGCTGCTGATGCTGAGTGCTAGGCTCCACCTCCATGCTGACACAATCCTCCTCCTCCTCCTTGTCCTCTTCCTGTGTGATAGGTGGGCAAGCAGGAACACTGTCTGGATAAAGGGGGCCTTGAGAGGTAAGGAAGTCCTCCCTCTGTTCTGCCTCAAGGGCCCTGTCCATTATCACACGCAGCGTGTGCTCCAACAGGTGGATAAGAGGGACAGTGTCACTGATGCAAGCACTGTCACTGCTCACCATTCTTGTGGCCTCCTCAAATGGTGACAGGACAGTGCATGCATCCCTGCAGAGCTGACAGAACCTCTGCCCCAGTGTGGCTCCTTTCCCCCAAGAACACCAGCTCAAGCACCGCATAGAATCTCTTTGCCTGTAGTAGTAGCAGTAGTAGCATTTTGGAGGCGTGGTGGTGGAACAACCTCTAACACTACTGTACCTTGTCCTGCATCCTTTCCAGCTGCCAGCAGAGTCACCCAATGCACCGTGAAAGATAGGTAACGTCCCTGTCCATGCCTGCTGGACCATGAGTCAGCGGTAATATGCAGCTTACGACTGACCGCCCTGTCCAGCGAGGCATGGACATTGCCTTCCACATGCCGGTAGAGAGCCGGAATCGCCTTCCATGAGAAAAAGTGGCGTTTGGGAATTTGCCACTGAGGTACTGCCCATTCCACAAACTCACGGAAGGGGGCAGAATCTACCAACTGAAAAGGCAGCAGTTGAAGTGCTAGCAATTTAGCTAAGCTAGCATTCAACCGCTGGGCATGTGGATGGCTGGAAGAGAACTTCTTTTGGCGCTGCAGCAGCTGGGGCAGGGAAATTTGCCTGGTACAATCTGACGTCGGTGTACCGATAGTAGATTGCCCGCAAGTACTTGGCTGTGACACACCTAATTCTACACCTTCAGTCCTATCAGTACAGGCTTCAGAGAGGACTGAGGGTATAGTGGGGTTGGAGATCCCAGCTGAAGAGGAGCAAGGAGAGGTACGTCCTTTTCTTTTGTGTGGGTCTTTGAGGTACGCTTGCCAATGAACTGCATGGCAGGTCGACATATGTCTGGTCAAGCATGTGGTGCCCAAGCGGGTGATGTTTTGGCCACGCGAGATACGCTTGCGACATATGTTGCAAATAGCAGCGGTGCGATCTGATGCACTCGTCTCAAAAAAGGCCCACACCAAAGAACTTTTGAAATAACGCTGAGAGACAGCAGCGCCCTGCACATGAGGATCTCTGCGTTGTGATGCAGTCGGTGTGCTGCCCTAAAGCTGGCCCCTGGAGGGCATCCTGCCTAGTTGGAGATGTGGCTCCTCCTCCTCCTCTCTCTTATCAGGCACCCACGTGGAGTCAGTGACCTCATCATCCCCTCCCTCCTCATCACTGTAGAAAACCTGGCAGTATGCTGCAGCTGGAGGAACATGACTGCCAGATTGCTGTCCTTCTTGGGAACCCCCTCTCTCTGGGCTCGCGTTACTGCCTTCCTCTAGCTGTGTACCATCATCAGAGCCTTCAAAACGCTGTGCATCCTCCTGCAGCATGTAACCAACACTGTGGTCAAACAGTTCGGGGGACTCCTCAGGAGGACATGGTGGGGCTAGGGAAGGAGTGACTGATGCCATTAAGCAGAGGGAAGAGGCTGCGTTGGCAGCTGCTTTGCCAGACAAAGTACCCTAAGCCTGGGTGAGAGAGGATGAGGAGAATGAGGACGGCTTGGTCATCGGCTCTACCAAGTGTTCGGCATGTTGCGTCTCAACACGGCCGAAAAAAAGGACAATGCACCTTGTCCACGACCAGCACTGTTGCTTCTAGATGCAGATCCTGCTTGCCCTCTTTTATCAGCTCGTGACTCTCTGCCTCTTCTTGTTGTCCTTCCAGACATACTAATGGCCTGCAGGGAGATGCACAAATACTGACAATACTTGCTGATCACTGCCTGTGGTATTAATCTGAGAACACCAGCAATTGTATTGACATAGCTTTAGGTGCACACTGTGCAGAGGACACAGTACACCACGTAAAAAAATACTTGCAGATCCCCAGCCTGTGGTATTAATTTGAGCAGATCCCTGCTTGTGGTATGAATATGAGAACACCTTTAGGTGCACACTGTGTAGAGCAGTGTTTCTCAACTCCAGTCCTCAAGGCACCCCAACAGGTCATGTTTTCAGGATTTCCCTCAAATGAAACAGCTGTGGTAATTCCAAAGGCAGTTAAACTGATCAAATCACCTGTGCAAAAAATGGAAAGCCTGAAAACATGACCTGTTGGGGTGCCTTGAGGACTGGAGTTGAGAAACATTGGTGTAGAGGACACAGTACACCACATGAAAATACTTGCAGGCACCCTGCCGGTGGTATTAATATGAGCAGATCCCTGCCTGTGGTATTAATATGAGAACACCAGCAAATCTATTGACGTAGCTTCAGGTGCACACTGTGCAGAGGACACAGTACACCACGTGAAAATACTTGCAGATTCCCTGCCTGTGGTATTAATATGAGAACACCAGCAAATGTATTGACGTAGCTTTACGTGCACACTGTGCAGAGGACACAGTACACCAAGTGAGAATACTTGCTGATCAGTCACTGCCTGTGGTATTAATATGAGAACAACAGCAATTGTGTTCATGTAGCTTTAGGTGCACACTGTGCAGAGGACACAGACAGTACACCAAGTGAAAATACTGCAGCTAGCACAATCACCTGCCTGCCTGTCAGTATATTAGGAAGAGCGTATGTAGCTAAACTCAATACAGTGTATAAATATATGTATACAAAAATAGTGAAAGATATGGCCTAATTCCACTATCTCGGCGCTATGGGGCTCAAGGTATTCACAACAAAACAGGGAATAAAATCAACATTAAAACATCTAAAGTAGATTTAGAGAAAAGGGGTATGATGCTCAGAAATTAGATGCAATATCTGAAGAAATTAAGTTAATCCCACGAGTAGAAGTTCTTAAAGATGTTGTGAAAACTGCGAATTTTAAGGATCATGAATGGAGTTTTATGTCCTCCTTTCATTGACAATACAAGGAAGTGGAGGCCATACTCCAGAATCATTGTCATGTACTGTGCCTTGATAAAATTTTGAAACCTGCACTTCCGGAAAACCCAAAATGTATTTACCGAAAAGCACCCAGTATAGGGGATAAGGTCGTGAAAAAAGTATTGGACCAACCAAAAAAAACGGTATCCTTTTGGGATCAAAATGGCTTTTTTTCGTGCCGGAAATTTAAATGTTGCAAATCAGTGTCTGTACCCATGAGAGGTATAACTAACATTATGTCTACAGTGAATAACAAAGAGTTTAATATTAAAGAGTTTATAACGTGTAATACCACCCATGTGGTATATGTCCTATGTTGTCCATGTGGACTCATGTATGTAGGCCGTACCAAAAGACGTCTAAAAATCAGAATTGGTGAGCACATTAAAAACATTAGGATCGGCTACGAGGACCATAGTGTTTCCCTTCATTTTAAATTACATCACAGTCAAAACCCCTCAGGGTTAAAATTTTGGGGTATTGATGTAATTAAGTCAGCATGGAGAGGGAACAATATGATTAGAGAATTATCCAAGCGTGAAACTCTATGGATATACTTAATAGATACACTCACACCCAAGGGGTTAAATGTAGAGCTTGACATTAATTGTTTTATAAGTGATGCGTAATGAAATCTTGTGGTCCTATGTTTTATATATATTTATTCTATGAGAGAGAGAACTAATATTACTTATCCACCCAGATTGGTGATCCACCGTTTTATTATCTTTCTATTTGTCTATTTTTCTATTGTTTTTAAATCAATATATTTAGTATTATATATTTCATAGCTATCTATTATAACTTGAAATGTGTGTGCTCTTTTAAAAAAATATATTTTTTAAGGATACTTGGTTTTTAGAAAAATATGTACATCTGAATTATTCATGCATGCCTGCATTGTTATTTTGTATGGCATTAGACACGTCGTTTTAGCATTTGCATATTACTCGATATCTATAAATTGAGGTACGCGTAATCTATTGACAAATGTATACAGATTTACCTTTATTATGTTTGTATCTGATATACCTATATGGCAGCTGTTATTTTATTTTGATTTGCTGCTAGCAGTAGTCGGCTATAGGGTTCACTTCCCTGTGGTGCATCCCTGACCCCAACTGGGTGCACTTGTCACCTGGCCACGGGTGACCTGACACTGTCTTTATATAGGTGTGCAGGAGGTACCCTTTTTAATTATGTTTATTATCATGTTTACTTTGTTTTGAAATCATAACATACAGTATTATCAATCCGTAGTTCTATCAGGTTATTTGTCATGAAAAATCTTATTAGTGACGGTTGTTTAATATTGTTAGTCTAGTTTTATTATATGCGGATACGATCGTTGACGTTGTGAGCATATAATGTGCATACTCCACATGTCCCCAGTGAATGAATTCCCTGTACATCCTCCGGAGCTGTCCGTGAGTGATGGAGTGGAAACGAGGGGTTAATGTAGGAGGCGCGGCTCACCCAGTCGGATCGTAATATATACTGTGTGTGTCCGTCAGGAGGCCACGCCCTCGGAGGAAGTCAGAAGGACGAAACGTCAGGGCGTGACCTCACGACACACAAGCAGCATTCCAGTGTGTGCTGTTGTTTATCTGAGCTCCAGTGTAAGGAGAGATAGCAAGGTTTGCGAGCGGTGGATGCGGACAAACCCATGCTAAAGTGACCCTACTGTGAGCCTGGAAACCAGCCTTAAAAGAATGCTGCAGAGTTATAGGATTTAATTTTAAAATTTAAACAAAAGCTGTTATTTAAATGCACTAACACAGCTTGTGTAATAAAGACTTGGAACGTTATCACACTATATTCAGTCCTTTTATTTTTGGGCATACTGACATCTGGTGGATAAGAATCGTATAACACGCTGCTCAGCTTGCAGTCCCCCAGAGTTGGAGAGGATCTGGAGGATTTTATGTTCAGAGCTCATTGATTTCTACTTTCTCGTGAGTAGACCCCCTTGGGGGGACATTGGCACGGGAGACGTCTGGAGGGGTGTTTCACCGGCAGTGGAGAGCTGAACATTTTGTTTAAGAACGCTCTTATTCACTGAACTTTCACTTACCTTCCAACCTCTGGAGAATGTTTGAACTGTTACTTTTATGTATAGATATAATTTTTACATGAAAAAGAGTAATCATAGTTTTGAGTGATTACTATCGCCGCTGTATGTTTTGATAAAGTTTCTTTTTGATTTTATCGATTTTTACCATTGATACATTATAAATATATATACAACACCTGGGATGCATATATATCCTCTACACACTGTAAGTCTAACTGACTAGCCTGCCTGCCTGCCTGCTCTATCTAACAAAAAAAAATTACACTCTCTCTCTCTTAACCACCGCAACACACTACACAAGGCTGCCAGGGAGGCGGCCTTATTTAGTGTGGGGCTTGTACTAAACCCCCTGAGCCATAATTGGCCGAAGCCACCCTGGCTTTGGCCAATTATGGCTCTCCATTTTTTGCGCGCTGTGATTGGCCAAGCATGCGGGCCATAGTGCATGCTTGGCCAATCATCAGCCAGCAATGCACTGCGATGCCGCAGTGAATTATGGGCCGTGACACGCCATTCGAATTTGGCGCGAACGGCCCATAACGTTCGTAATTTGAGCAATATTGTAACTGGGAATTAATCTGGGCTAATGAAATGGACTTTAGGCGGTACAAGTAAATATTGTAGAAAATCTATTGTAACGGAATGACCCGTGACACTCAGAGACCTTTGAAAGATGAGGGGTACTCCTGTGCTAGCGTCACTAATAACTCTTGGGTCTAAGGTCACCCTGTGTCCCTTTTGGGCATAGGGTGACTGAGAAATATTAATTAGAAATTACATGAGATGGGACATTACTGTTAAATCATGTATTGAGCCAGGAAATAAGGGACATATGTTGGATTGCTTTAGCATGGACAGTAATCCACAATACATTCCTTAATGTTTGCAAATAACTAATTACAAGTTTTTGGCTTATCCTGAACCTACCAGTCAATAATGACTCATTCCTCTGTGTAACACATGCTGTTGATATGCTAATTGAGTCTGGACTGGGGTGAGGTGGATTTGAGCTTGGTAGACAGCCTGGCTTCTGGATCTCTCATTAGGTATGCTAAATACTGTTTTGTGTGTGGAATGTGACCGTTATGCTCCTGATGAAGCGTTTTGAACGCGAAACATGTTGAGTAAAAGCAAGTAAAAATCAACATCCATCACTCCGCATATTCAATCCAGTCCTAATGATTTAAACGTTTTTATATACCTCCTGGTGCTGTATGGTCTTGTTTTATAAGCATATGTGCACTAGTATAAACTGTTATGTAATATTTCCTAATGTATGTACTGTGAAAATATGCTGATATTGTACTATTGTGTTCACGAAGTCTTGTATATTATCTTTTCTTTTGTATACTTGTTATTTTTATGAATAAATCTATCTATAGATTTTCTACCATATTTACTTGTACCGCCTAAAGTCCATTTCATTAGCCCAGATTAATTCCCAGTTACATATTATCGGGACGTTGGTACACTGTTACATTGGCATTCACAGCGTTAGTCGCCCTGTGTTTTATGTACTTTTTCTAGCAAGACCCATTTAAACAAGAGCAATATTGGCTTTTATCCTGTCACATATTGGAAGTCAGTTACAGATTGATTAGCAGGGGGCTTTGGAATCAATTCACACCAAATGCAAAGGGAAAAGGCAAAATAACTTCTGTGTGCCTGATTCACCCCACTGTGTTGCGGTGATGTGCGGGCACAGTGCATTGAAAAGTAGTGCATTGACTGTTTATTTTTTTTCCAGCACAGTGCTGCGGGCAATTGAACTTTATAAAATGACTTTGTGAGTTTGTAAAAAAAAAAAGAAAAAAGGGGAACAGTATGGTACAGAGCAGTGATTCCCTCTGGACGGCACCGCACCGCACACCAGCCACCGCGTTATAAAGCTGGCTGGTGTAAAAGGACACATATTCAGCGTGGACTGTGAGGCCTCGTACACACGGCCGAGGAACTCGACGTGCCAAACACGTCGAGTTCCTCGGCGAGTTCAGCCCTGAAGCCGCCGAGGAGCTCGGCGGGCCGAGAGCTCCCATAGAACAACGAGAAAATAGAGAACATGTTCTCTATTTTCTCGACGAGTTCCTCGGCGGCTCCATCGGGCCGAAAGTGTACAGACGACAGAGTTTCTCGGCAGAATCAGGCTCTGACCGAGTTTCTCGCCGAATTCTGCCGAGAAACTCTGTCGTGTGTACGAGGCCTCACTGGTGCAGAAGATGGACCAGCAAAGGACCATTTTCATTCCACAACCAGACTTTTACATGCTGACCTGTGATGGACTGGATGTACTAATATGTTATTACAGTATTTTTGCCAACAATAATGAAAATATTTATTGTAGCTTTGAACACCATTTATATTAGAATTATTATTTACAGTAATATTTCACAAGCCACCAGATAGTGCACCTTTACTTTATTATTTACTTTATTTTTATTACCACTTTTCAGGGCTCAAAATATGGAAAGGGATATATATTTTAGCATGATCCAACTAATGAGAATGGACTTATTGATTTCCTTTGTTTTTTTTACTCACCACAGAAATCTAAAGCCCACAACTATTACATTGTATTGAACAGGAAAGGGAATTATTTGAAGACGGAAAAATATTTTTACTTCTAAAATGAATAAACACGTAAAATGAGTTTACAAGTTATCTTATACAGAGGATGTAACATGCAGCACTACAATAAACTTACTTGTGCGAAAAGATAGTCTATTACTTGATAGCTGAGAATAGGGTCAGGAGACAGATTCATGATGCTGCAGCGGGAGGTTTTTGCTCCACCTGTACCAATCCACTCAGGAAAGAAGAACCTTTAAATTGATAAATATGTATCAGTTTGATTAATCACATTAAAGAATTAGAAACATGGAAACACAGAAGAGTGATGGCAGAAAAAAGTCCAAGTGGTCCATCGAGTCTGCCCCATGTTTATTTATTTTTTATTGTTATTTATTTAGGGCCAGATTCACAAACAGCGGCGCAAATTAAGTTACTCAAAACGTATGTCATTTAAGATCCGGCGCCTTAATTTTTTGTCGTAAGTGCCGTATTCACAGCGCATTTGCGGCCCAAATTGCGCAAGCGTAACTTAAATCCCGAGGCGTAAGGCGGGGTTATTGCAAGTGGGAAGGAAGTGGGCGTGCTCCATTGTAATGAGCCGTGACCCCATGCAAATGAAGGGCCGGCCGTACTGCGCATGGGCGCACGAATCAGCACCTCACTGGGCATGTGCAGAACTTGGCTCGGCGCAATCAGTGAGATAGGAAAAAGGCCAAGTGTACTTAGTTTGAGAATCGCCCTGTGTATAAATAGCCCCAGACAAACACACTTCCCTTGCAAAAGTACATCCCTGTGTTCCCCTTCCTAGAGCAAGTTGCTTCTGCTCTGTCATCTGTTGGTGTGTGTTGGTGAGTTTCGTGTTAGTTAAAAGATTTGGAGTAGTAGAGTGTAGTAGTTGTGTGTTTTTTCTGATTGTATTTTCTGTTTGTTTTTTCTGATTGTTTTTTTTCTGAGTGTATTTTCTGTGTGTTTTTTCAGAGTTTGTTTTTGAATTTGTAGTAGCTGTCTGCTTGTGTGGTTTGATTTTGTGTGAATTGTTGTGTGAGTATTTTTGTTTGTGTGTTGTGTGAGTATTTTTTGTTTGTTTGTTGTGTGAGTATTTTTGTTTGTTTGTTGTGTTTGTTTTTTGTTGGTGCTGAGTGGTGGGTGTTATGGCACCGAAGCGCAGGAAGCTCAATTTTTTGAGCATAGAGAAGCAGATTCTTGCTAGGGGCATCGCCCAATATGGGCGTTATTTGCATGGCCCTGAGAGCCGGAACACCCCCCCGGCCAGGAGGAAGGTGATCATCCAGAAAATTACGGATCAGATCAATGCGGCGGGGGGGGGGAGACGAGGACCCCCAGTGGGATACAAAAGAAGATCAACGATCTTAAGAGCCTGGTCCGTGAGAAGATGGCCAAGATCAATGCCCATGCCAGGGGCACTGGAGGAGGCGCACCCTGCCCCATCAGGCTGAGTGAGGAGGAATGGGCAGTGGCCCGGTGTTTCCACCCACAGCAGGTGGTGGGCCTGCCTGGCTATCAATCTGATTCTCCTGTGAGGACAGGTAAGTTTTGGCTTTTTCTATCTGGTGATTAGCATGTGTGGGTGGGGGAAGGGAAGATGTGCCAAGTGTGTGCATCCTCCAACCTGTGATTGTTTTGTGTCCTCCACAGATGGCCAGGAGGTTGCTGGCCCATCAGGCCAGGAGGTTGCTGGCCCATCAGGCCAGGAGGTTGCTGGGCCATCAGGCCAGGCTGCTGCACCATTCCCTGGACAACAGGCTGCAGAAGAGTCCCAAGAATGGCAGGAGTCCCCAGGGGAGGGGAGTGGCCACACCTTCCCTCATGGGGAGGTTGAGGGGGAGGAGGATGAGGGGGTGGAGGCTGAGGAGGAAGATATGGACATTGCCAGGCATGTCCTTTTGGCCTCGGATTTGTTTATCCCTGAGGCTACCCCTGAGGCTGGCAGCAGTCAGGCCACCATCAGGGGTAGCCCCTCCCACTCCTACCCCAACAGGCCTCAACCCACAAGGGTCTCTCTCTCCCCTCCTCCCAGGCCACAAGCCTCAGCGGCAGGCAGGATGGCGACCCATGAGACCAGGGGGGTGGCCGAGCGTCTGCTGGGCAATCTGCAGAGGGACAATGCCCGGCAGACCCGCAATCTGGCTCAGATCAAACAGACTCTGAGCCAGATGGAGGCCAGCCTGGGTTCAATTAAGGAGTCAATCACTGATGTGGCCACAAACTCCTTGGCGGTCATCACATGCCTTTGTGACCTGCAGACCGCCACAACAGGCGTGGCCCAGGAGGTGAGTGCCCTGACCCAGGCTGTCCAGGACAATACCCGGGCTGTCCAGACCAATACGGCTGCCCTCACTCTCAGTCTGAACAGGATAGCAGTGGCTTTGGAGGGCAGGCCAGCAAGAGGACAGTCACCAGGGGAGGCTCCTCCTTCCCCTGCTCACCCACCCCCCCAGGATGATCCTCCTTCCCCTGCTCACCCACCCCCCCAGGAGGCTCCTCTGGTTGCCCGTGGCCGTGCCCGTGGGCAGCCCAGGCGTAGCAATCGCCGCCGCCGTTAATTTGTGGGGGTACTTTTGATTTTTTATTTGTATTATTTTTTTTATTATACTGTGATTATGATTTGGTTTATGTGTGTGAATGATGTGTGAATGTGGGGGTGGCATTCCTGATTAAATAAGGGTGTCACCCTCAGTTTTGGTGGAGTAGGGATCCCCAGGACCAGGGAGAAGTGATCCTAGGTCCATGTGAAAGGTGTATGAATGCACAGTGACATAATTGGAGCCGTGGCTTACTGCTCCCAAGTACCATTGGGGGTACTTGGATCTAATCCAATTAGATGTGCATGTGATGTGTCTGTGCTAGGGACCACAGTGGTGTGCATTCATGCATTCTCATTGTGACATGATTAATGTGTGTGTTTACTGTGCAAAGATGCATTCTGCGAGGCGTCTCCTGACTGCTGTTCCCTCAGAAGAGGGGGTACCCTCGGTTACTGAAGTCACTAGTATAGTTATGAGCATGGATGCCCCTGGCATGTTGGCATACAGATTGTTGTCCTGCAAGTGTGTGCTTGCTCAGCTCTTAATGGTGTTGCTTTAGCTGACCTTTACACGGCTTGTGTAAAATTAGGGCACCTTTTATAAAGTGTAATTTTACACCATGAAACTAACAGAAGCGCACAGGGCGTAATCTACGCCGCACCCACTTAATTTTGTGGATCGCCTTATCTCCCTCATTTGCATCTTTGCCTATCAAAACAGCGGCGTGTCTAGCGTATTTTGCGTGCGAAGAAGCGCCGGTGTAATTATTTTAGGTAGGACGGAAAAAAATGAATTTCAGGCGTATCTCGTTTTGATGATCAGGTCAAAAATACGCGCGGTGCAAATTTCAATTACGCCGCGCATCTCGAGTTAAGTCGGCGCATCTGCTTTGTGAATCTGGCCCTTATTGTCTAAGTATAGATCTATGTTTGTCTCAACCATATTTAAACCCACCTACAGTTGATTGACCCACTACCTTTGTTAGAAGGCTATTCCAAGCTCTAAGTCGATTACTAATAATAATAATACTTTCTAAAATGTTCCCGCGATTACTAATCGATAAGTTGATTACTAATAATAATAATAATACTTTCTAAAATGTTCCCGCGCTCTTGGTACTGCCCCCTAAATCTTTTTCACCCGACCAACGTTGTGGTTGATTTACTAAATGCAAATAGGCTGTTCGCTTTGCAAGGTAGGTTTCCCCCGAGCTTAGTGAATGTGATAAAATTTCAGGAAATTAGAAAAAAAATAAAATAAATTCTTGCACATATTTGGATGTCAGTCATTTCATTCAATAAACTCAGCGGGGGGCATCGATAGTTTAAAAAAAAAAACTATTAGATAAGCACCTGAACGACCACAACATACAGGAATGTACAAGGTAATACTGACACATAATCACACACATAGGTTGGACTTAATGGACTTGTGTCTTTTTTCAACCTCACCTTCTATGTAACTATGTAACAATAAACATGTTACAGCTAGTACGTGAGGTAATCAAACACACGGCTTATTTTGTATGTATGCAATGATACCCACTTAATGTAAATAAATCTTATCAGTAGCTGTTTTAGTCTGGCTTCACAACTATGCATTGCAGCAAAAGTAACAGTAGCCTTTTAGTGTGCTGCATGGTAACACATGACACTCCGGTTGGTGCATTGTAATTCTTTTTGTAGCACCCTCCTAAATAGGTGATAGGATTAGGTAAATTTTGTTCTGGCTCATTGTATCTAGCGGAGCTGTTGTTTTGTTTAGACAAATTTAGTTGTGCTCACTGCACTTGGTGGATCTGTGTTGATTGTTTTGGTCTGTTCAGTGTTTCAGCTGCTGCATGTTTGACTGTTCTCTCTGCTTTCTGGAGAACTGTGGATTTCTATATATTATGGGTATCTTCTAGATGGGGGGTCAGCAACTTGGAGATCGCGACCAGGTGACTGGTAGATTGCGGTCTGGGCTTGCTGACCCCCCATCCCAAAGCATCAAACAGAGTTCAATGCAGAGGGACTACTTGTAAAGTTGGAGGTGTAGTACAGAGCAAAAGCCACATAAGCCGATGCCTTCTCCGTCTCTGTTCCCATACAGAGTGATACCAACTGCACTCCACCTCTTATCCCGGCTAGCTGTCTCCAGAGTGTTGCCAACAGCAGGAAAGAGACCTTTAGGTCAGTGTAAAGCAATACACTGGGCATAATAGTATAGGGCTGCTTTCACACAGATGCGCTGTGGTTTACCTGTACCCCGAGTGCAGTGCTGTGTACCCATAGCTTTCCTGTGGGTTTGCTGCACTTAGCCATAAATGTCTATTATATCCCACAGGTTTGGTGTACTTTCTGAAAGCACATAAAAACTCTTGAATGCAAGAGTTTTGTTGCACTTTCAGAAAGTGCACCACACCACCTGATTTAAACCCATGATTGCCGTGCAATTCACATGATTGCAACACGGTAGTGTGGCAATTAGAGGTTTAAACCAGGTGTGAGGAGGTGACACTGTGCCTGGTGATCTTTGACTTCTCCCATGTTGTTCAGGTAGATCGCCACCTCTTTAAGGTTGACTACCCCTCTTTTAAATCATAGGTGTGAAGAAATGCAAATGGCAGCATGAATGTTTATACAGCCTTGGCCAATCCCAGGTAGGGTAGCCATGAAGGCTGCTGGGAACTGTATAAATACTATAAGACACAGATATTCCAAGTATTTTCCTGTAGGAGAGGAACACAACCTAAGGGGGGCTTTTTGCCCCCTTAGGCTATCTTGCCATGTGCTTGTGAGGTGCTAGGCTTCAGGTGGGTGACCTGAGGGGCTGTTGTCTGAAGATCTAGTCTGGTATAACAGGAGAAAAGGTGTCGCATGGATGTTAGAACGAGGGAACCAACTTTCCAAGGACATTTTGTGAGTACAAACTGCTGTGAGAGATCCTAGAGACTGCAGGCTGCTGCCACCCCTCTAGTACTAGAGAGTCAGCTGTGTGTTTGTCAAAAAGTGACATTGTCCAGTGTCCTGAGGAGCTTAGTTTATTTAGTTCTTTGTGAAGGGACAAAAGAAGAGGTTTCTGTGCCTTTATTTGCTACTACTAAAAAACCATGACCAATGTAGTCCAGATGTCCCCAACCTTCTTTAAACTGCCCAACCACTCATACTCGACAATCCCCCTTAGAATTATGCAAATTAACAAGACCACATCTGAATTTGGAGTATAAATGGCCATAGCAGCCTTTTTATTAACAAAATATTAATAATTCAAAACTTTTAACATATGAACATCTGTAAAACGACAAGTCTGTTGGTCTTTGACGGCACCCCAAATTTAACACATATTCCACCACTACACTGCGGGACCTTTTCTCCATGATATGCCTCCAGCTGTACCACGCCAGCTTGGAGACAACCCCTTCCCGCAGTGCAACCATTACCGTATTGCGGCTAACCGTTTTAACTGGGTTACACCAGAGGGGCACATACTATGGATGAGTCCCCAACACTTCCATCTTGTATGTTTTCTGACACCATCAAAGACCAAAACACTGCCACTGCTCAGCTGCTATGACGAAAACCTGCTCCCACTTCACCTGAAAAAAAATAAAAAAAATAAACAGACAAACGAAAACCAACAACACAAGGAGGGTGGGTGGGAAACTGATTCCTCCTTTCTGCCCCAGCCTCTGCTGCCTGGAAATCCTGCCTCCCCCTTAAATAAACAACGCTCCTTCCACTATGGCCCAGATTCACAAAGCACTTACGCCGACATATCTTAATATACGCCGCGTACGTCTAACTATGCGCCGTCGTATCTGTGTGCCGTGCCCACAATCTGAGATACGCCTAAAAATAGGCTTCCTACAACCGACGTAACTTGCCTACGCCGTCGTATCGTGGGTGCATATTTACGCTGGGCGCATTTGCCGCTCCCATTGATTTTCTATGCACATATGCAAATGAGGGAGATACGCCGATTCACGAACATACTTGTGCCCGGCGCATAATATACGCGGTTTGCGTAAGTCGTACGTCCGGCGTAAAGTTATTCCCCATATAAGAGGCGCAACTCATGCAAAGGTATGGACCAGGGAACAGAGCCGTCGTATTTTACGTTGTTTAAGTAGTACGTGAATAGGGCTGGGCATATGTTACGTTCACGTCATAGGCAATGATCCGTCGTATCTTAGGGAGTAGTTCCGACGTGATTCTGCGCATGCGCACTGGGATGCATCCACGAGACGGCGCATGCGCCGTTCGTTTTAAGTACTTCTATGGCGCTTGGCCCATCTTTTGCATGGGGTCACGCCTCATTAGCATGGCTCACGCCCACTTCCACCCACGCTGGCTTACGCCGAGGAAACCCAGCGTATCTTTAACAGCGTGTGGGAGCGAGTGCTTTGTGAATCCAGTGCTTGCCTCTGTGCGCTGCGTCGGCGTAGCGTAAAAGAGATACGCTACGGCGGCATTAAAAATGCGCCGATGTATGTGAATCCGGGACTATGTCTTTACCCAGTCGTACCATCCCCTTCCTTCCTTTCCTGATTTTAACCCTTTGTTTTCTCCCCTCTAAACACTGTCATGCCGGACCCTGCGCTACTTTCTCTTTTAGCTCCGGGCCTCACTAGTTCACGGTCTGATTTTAAACACCAATAATAAAAACACCAAAAAGAACATCTCTTGGCCGCTTATTGAGCTGAAGCATGACTGTGGCCATGTGCCTGACTGTGGGGCAATTACTGGGAAAAAAAATCCAGGCTTTTTTCAAGCCGCTCCTGCGGGGGTAGTACTTCTTATTTATTTAGAATGGCACCCCCAATGCAGAAGTACCCTAGGGGCTAATGAACCTACACTGCCATGCACCACAATGTACACGCTGTGCATAATGGTGACCTGCATTACATTTTTTTATAAAAAATAAACAGTGCAGCTTCAGTTGCTGCACATTGTTGTCAGCTCCTTTCATTTGAATGGGCTGCCTTATTATTATGCACTTTAAACGGCAAAAACATGCTCCTTAACATGTTTGTGGTTTTGCACCCCAATGGAATATATAGGCATGAAGAGCCCTTAATATTTATTATATCTTTGAAATTATTTTACTTACTTAGGGCTGGTTCACACCAGGAATCGCACAGGAACACTCTGTGTGTTCCTCTGCCATTCACATGCACTTTTGTGCAGTGCAATTTCAGCCTATTCATTTTGAATAGGCTGATATCGCAACCCACCAAAAGTAGCTCATACACTACTTTTAGAAACTCACTACAACCTCTCTACTGTGCAATCCAGTGCGGACAAGCAGACAGCGTTTGTGTCCTGCATTTGGGGTGTCATTACCTTTTTTTGCAAATGTATTTTTATTACTTTTGCATAGTAAAAAAAGGAGAAATAAAATAAAAAAAACACACCTTGCCACGCAGGGTGGGAAATATAATAGAACATTAACATTCCCCCCCCCCCCCCCAATCCAGGTTTACCACCCTGTGGGCAAATCCGCCCTCCCGGCTTAGGGGTGATAGGGGTACACATAGCAACATCAAATGAAAGACATTAATATGGCAACTGTACAGTGCTCATAGTAATGAGTCCAGAAATCATCTCTACAGTACATACAGCCATTGTAACAGCAGCCAGTCCCCAGAAAATCCCAGTGGGAATGCAGGAACAACAGAACCCTGTACTCCGATATCCAGGCCCAGGCAGACCTCCCCTTCTAGCTCAGTGAAGTCTATACAGTGGTACCTTGGATGATGAGCATCATTTGTTCCAGAAGAATGCTTGTAATTCAAAGCACTTGTATATCAAAGCGAGTCTACCCAGCATACTGCTGGGTAGACAGTGCTGGTCATACAGCAGAAAAACAATAGTCTTTTGATTTTTTTTTTCACACAGAAAAAATCAATCCTCTCCTCAGACCTTCTGGCACTGCTCTCCTTACTCACAAAGACTCAGGGTGATGCAGCCAATTAGTGGTAATCCTCTGGGCTACTTATAGAGGCCTTAATTGCCTCATTCTGAACAGCTGAAGTTTTTCAACGGCCTTTAGCCTTTCTCTGGCTACGTTTGTAGCCGATGCCCGATAATGATTGGTGTATTGTCCAAACAAGGCAGAAATGTATCTCCCGTCTGTGACAACACCCACAGATTTACCTGACTTCCTGTCACATACCCCCCCTCTTGTTTCAACCCTAGGGTTGGGACACAGGTTGCCAGGCAGGCATGCACTCGGGACAACTCATTTTTTTTTCGGGTGCGCTTCCAGGTAAGTCCTACCCTGACTCTCCATGGGATCCCACTTTTTTGATATAGGGAACCTGTTCCCAATACTTCGCCTGATGGGGAACCACCTTTTCCCTCAGCGACACCAGATTTTCCCATTACAACAGGTTTTTTTTGTTTAACAACTTGTCTGAGGTTACCCATGGCAACTAAACCCTTGTTGTAGAAACCAATTCCGGATACTTTAATTTGTACCTTGTGCGACTGACAGGAAAAATCTCTGCTATTGCCATGTCCATTTCGGTCCCTTCCTTCATGTGAAGTCTAGTGGGTGAGGCAGTGTCCATGCCCTCTACTGACCACCGCTCAGCCGCACTTTGGACTGTATCAGCAGAAATCTTCCTAGTCACTGCATCAGGCGGAGAGACTTCTAACGTTTTCAAACGTTCTCCTGAGCGCCTTCCATCCAAACTGGTAACTGGAAGCACCCTCTTAGAGAACCTTGAGACCATCTGCCACACTGCTAACAAATTTGGTACCAACCAGTTCCTCTTGTGACTAACATTAAGCATAGCCTGTACAATTTGGCTCCGCCTACTGGTACTACGCAGTACCACCTTGTCCGACCACGGTGGAGACACTCAAGTGTACCGCAAATGCGCTTTTTGGACTTCAAGCATTTTCAACAACACATTAGTCATCTTAATGCGACCCGCATCCAGGGGCGGACTGACAACTCATGGGGCCCCCGGGCAATAGAAGATTATGGGGCCCCTCTGGCTTACAGATGGCCACCACGCCAGGAGGCAGTGCAGAGGCAGGGCAGCTAAAATCTTGGGATATTCACATTAAAAGCATGTCAGTTTCGGACATATCAGGGACAGATCTAAAAAAAACACAGATTTTTACATACTGTCCCTGGTTTTACTGAGCCTGGCAACCCTGATGGGGCCCCCTAGTGGCATGGGGCCCTCGGGCAGTGCCCGAGTGACTCAATGGTCAGTCCGCCCCTGCCTGCATCTACATACCAGACCCTTCTAGGGTCTTTTCCCTTATCAATGACGTGGAGGGACTCATCCACTGAAGCTGGAAAGGTAGAGACATTTTCAATAACCTCCACCTCACTGGCGGTATCGCGAGCCTGGTGCTCAACTGAAGCGCCGTCAGATGTACGTCTCACATTTATCCCTTCTCCCACAGCATCAGTGAGGTCATAAGTCACATTGCCATTTTTGCGCTCACTATTTTCCAGCGGTTGGGCTGCGGATAACACAACTGCCATGCATGTGCCCTTAACCGGTCCTTCTGACTGGAGGGGATCAATCTCTGCAGGGGCCAACACGCCCTTGGTCACTGGCCACCCTGCAGTCCCTCCGTTGGGCATAGCAGGTGTTATGTCCACATCTGTGTTAGGTAACCTAGTCTTATCCAGCATGGCTAGCAATTGTTTGGCCCAGCTGTCCCAGACAGTGGTACTTCCCTGACAGGCATTCTGCAGCGCTGCATCACCTTGTACAAACACAGTTTCACTTATGTCACATTGGGACGATGCTTCGCCACAAACCGCAGGGTGCAATACACTATTTTGACCAGATTGTTCTGGTGGCGCTACCATCACATCCTGCTTTACACTATTAGCTTTTACAGGATGAATACATTTTTCACCAAATTGGTCACATATCAGGCGGGTGGTCTGCACCCACACACTCTCATTGTGTGGTGCAGTCCCTCCTTGTCCCCCCAGAGTAGTGCCAGAGCAGTCCACAACCTCCAGTTCCAACACAGGGAGATCCTGGGAGGTTTCCATGGACAACCCTGCAGCTCTGCCTCTGGCGGTCACGGAAGATATCCTACTCCCATCCTTTTTAGTAAACATAGCACCAATATTACTCTCAAATATGACATTTAGGGAAACACATTTTTCAATGTCATCATCACCAATACCATCACATTTTCCAATAGTAACACTTTTGTCAGTATAACCATCAGCATTTTCAGTGGCTGGCATCATAGTCTTCACTTGAGTGCGCTGTCTCTTAGCTGCATCTATACCAGCTACTGTCTGTTTGGGGCCACAGGATGACACTGCAGCCTTTCCAGACTCCTCAGCGGTGTTCCAGAACTTTGGGCAAGTAAAGATGCCATGTCCCACCTGGCCACAGTCCAAGCACGGTACGGGACGCTGAAATTTAATTTCTTGGCATCTCCTCAATGCCTGGCTCTCCTGATGATTCCCAGCTGGCAAGAACACACAGACCTCTTTGTGGGGATGTTAAGCCAAATCTCTCTTGCAGCTCCTCCCTCCAGGCACAACTTCCACTCTTGTTGCCATGGGAGATCGCACTCTTCCAGCAAAGCCCTGTTGGCTCTCTCCAACATGCTGTATTGGCTCCTCCAGAAACCACTTGTCATGACGCTTGGCAGGCCCACCCCATGGTCCACAGACAGCCTGACTGGCCTCCTCTGTGTTGCTATTGGCAACCACTCTTTGTCCTGGCCTTTGGTCAGTCTCTCTTCTGGCACATAACACAGGCTTCCCTCCGCTGGATCCTGTCTTAAGCTGTGTCACTTTCACACTTTCTGCAACAGCTGCTGGTTTAACTGCAGCAGCGTTGCCAGGGGCAACAACACCTCTCTCCCAGGTATGGACATCCGGCAGCTCTCTCTTTGTAGCGAAGGTTGGCTTGCCTTCCACTTTAGCTTGGTCCATTCCTGCCAGGTGCCGCTTGCACCAATCCACTGCAGATTCAAACGCTGGTGGATGCTCCACACTAGCAGTTACATGTGCACTCATTACAGCAGTGTTGTTAGGGACAACCTCTCTCACTTCCCTTTTAACTGGGGGTGACATGAGTAATTTACGCCAGATCACAGAGACTTCACACTCTGACAAATTCTCTGGTTTTCCTGGGGCATGTGGTGAAATACCCTCTAGCCACAGTAGCCTTTCTCTTGCTTCAGCAAAGATCACCTCCATTTTCTGTTTTGACCGCCCCATCCTTGCGGTGTTGCACACAGCAACCGGTAACAGAGTTCACAGCAGAGAGGAAAGAAGAAAAAAATGTGACTCTCCTTTCACAGGTACACAACCTGTATGCCACACAGTCCATCAAAACAAACTTCTGCGCAATGCAGTTTGCCTGGCTGCCACACACAGCTAGCAATAGTTCCTGCTGCGACTCACCACGGAGCAAGGACCCGGATTCCACCATCTTAGTGCCCGCATTCTCCACCATATGTGAGGGGTTAGCTCGGTAGTGGGGTGTGTGACCCCTTGGATGGGTTCACCACACACTGAATTTATACAGACTGGCAGTCGAAGACGGTTGAAAACAAAGTTCTTGGTTTATTTTTCCATCTTGCTGGAAAACAATTGCAAGCATCTAAACAGCATAAACAAAATCAAAAATAAAATAAACCCTAGCCACTCTGGGCGTCTACCTTCCACACAGGAACCTATCTATGAAGTCTAACACAGCATACTGCTGGGTAGACAGTGCTGGTCATACAGCAGAAAAACAATAGTCTTTTGATTTTTTTTTCACACAGAAAAAATCAATCCACTCCTCACCTCCACAGAAGACCTTCTGGCACTGCTCTCCTTACTCACAAAGACTCAGTGTGATGCAGCCAATTAGTGGTAATCCTCTGGGCTACTTATAGAGGCCTTAATTGCCTCATTCTGAACAGCTGAAGTTTTTCAACGGCCTTTAGCCTTTCTCTGGCTACGTTTGTAGCCGACGCCTGATAATGATTGGTGTATTGTTCAAACAAGGCCGAAATGTATCTCCCGTCTGTGACAACACCCACAGATTTACCTGACTTCCTGTCACCAAACGTAGATAATTTGTTCCACAGTGACGTCTATTGTATGCAGTACCGCATGTGGCCAGAGGTGGGGGGCGCGGGAGACACTCAGAAACCGATCAGAGCTGCTCGGATGCACTTGGAAACAGTCATGCCCGTACACACCATCACTTTATGTGATGAAAAAAAACGACATTTTCTGTGAAGTAAAAAACTAAGTTTTTGAAAGTTCAATTTTCAAAGACGAAGTTGCCTACACACTATCGTTTTTCTCACAATGTTCTAGCAAAGCGAGGTTACGTTCACCACGTTTTTCCATTGAAGCTCGCTTCATAACTAGCTTCTGGGCATGAGAGGGTGTAAAAAAGTCGTTTTGAAAGACGTTTTTGCTCCACACGGTCAATTTCTGTGAAGTAAAAAATGACGTTTTCATCGGACATGTCTCCTGGGAGCTTTTGGTCTGATGTGTGTACACACCATCAGACCAAAATCCCCGCGGACAGAGAACGCGGTGACGTAGAAGACACCGACGTTCTCAAACACGGAAGTGCAATGCTTCCAAGCATGCGTCGAATCAATTCGACGCATGCGCGGGATTTCGGGACGCTGGTTACACGTCATAACCAGCGGACATGTCCGATTAGGTGTACTAACCATCGGACATGTCCGACGGACATGTTTCCAGTGGACAAGTTTCTTAGCTTGCTAAGAAACTTTTGTCCGCTGGAAACCTGTCCGCTAGGCCGTACACACGGTCGGACATGTCCGCGGAAACTGGTCCGCGGACCAGTTTCAGCGGACATGTTCGACCGTGTGTACGCGGCCTTACATTTGATCACCGAAGGAGGTGAACCAGGAAAGAGCTCCTTATATAATTCAGCTAACGTTTTTTTCATGGAGTCATTCAAGACAGCATTAACCAAAATGTAAGGTATAATATCCAGCTTAGAGGAGCCAAAGTGGCACACAAAAGCGTGACGTAGCTGGAGAGCGAAATAAATAAGTAATAAGTATTTGGGAGCTTAAACTTCTGTTTAAGATCTGAGAACTGTAAGAGCTCGCCCCGTCTGGTGATGTCACTCAAAGTTTTAATCCCTCGGGACATCCATAGTATTGGATCCGGTATAGTGAGCAGATGGGGAAAACAGGGGTTCCCCCACAAAGGCGAGGCCGGTGATATGGCGGTAGAAGTAGGAGTCAGCATCCTCTGAACACAATCCCCAGAGATTGTAATAACAGTGGCTCGTATTGTGTCAATCAGAGAAAACTGGGCCCCGGGCCCCCTAAAAACAAGGAAATGCCGGGTCTGATATGAGCCCAGCACCACTGCCTCTAAGATCATGGCAGAATCCCCATCATTCCCAAGAAGCCATCTCCAGGTAAAAACTCCTTGGCCAGCCAAAAAGTATTTAAAGAGATCAGGAAGCCTTAGGCCTCCCTGTCCCCAGAGCTCCTGTAATGCAGTGAGGCCCATTCTGGAAGGGGAGTTCCCCCATATGAAAGGAGCAAAGATGCCATGGACTTGACGAAAAAAATGAGCATGGGATCCAAACCGGCAGGTTACGTAAAAAATATAGGAAATTCGAAAGTATCTTTATTTTGAAAAGGTTTATTCGCCTGATCACAGAAAGTGGAAGATTCTTCCGTATCTCAATTTTCCTCTTCAAAAGATTTTAACAAGGGCTGCAGGTTCAGACTAAAATAGTCTGCAACCCTAGCAAATATGCAAACCCCCATATATGTAAACTTATTAACCCGTTGTAATGGTAACCCAGGATCTGCTGCAGCCCTGGTATCAGAATCTAATGGAAGAATATTGGATTTGTCCCAATTAACTTTGAGACCAGAAAAAAAATTATCCAAAATGCCAAGGACCACACGAAGAGACATACCTGGATCTTTTAAGAATAGCAGCATTTCATCTGCATACAGCGATAAGACATTCTTTAATTTTCACAATTATTTAGGCCCCGACTGCAGGAGAGGAATGCAGCACCACTGCCAATGGTTCAATCATTAGGGAGAACAGGAAGGGGGATAGAGGGCAACCCTGCCTGGTTCCGCTACCCACTTCAAAAAAGGGAGAGATGTAAGATCCAATCTTTAACGCCATTCTAGGTTTACTGTGTAACAAGGATACCCATTTACAATACTTTGGCCCAAATCCCAAATGCTCCAACATGGTCATATAACCCCAATCAACTGAGTCAAAGGCCTTGGCCATAGCTAATCAAACCACAGCCCTAGTCCCAGTGGTATTGTGAGAGATCTGCAAATGGGTAAAAAGATGAAGTAAATTGGTGTCTGTGGACTTCCCCGGCATAAAGCCAGTTTGATCCACATCAACCAGGGATGGAAGCACTATAGATAATCTAGTGGCAAGAACCTTTGTGAGAACTTTAAGATCAGCATTAAGGAGTGCTATTGGTCTATATGAGGAACAACATGTTAGATCCTTACCCGACTTAGGTATGAGCACCACATAAGTATCTAGCATAGAGGAAAGCAGAGCCCCTTTTTTAAACAGGATAAGTACAAGGTTCTCAACCAACCCAGTGTGTCTGAATATTGCCTGTACCACTCCACCAGAAAACCATCCAGGCCTGGAGATTTATTTTAAGGAAATTACAGAATGGCCTTTTCTATTTCTTCGAGAGTAATATACTGGTCCAACCATGCTCTATCATCGTCCTCCAAAGTTGGGAGAGGAAGGTTGGACAAAAGATCTATTCATTCTCCAGTATAGGAGAATATAGATCTGAATAGTAGGCAACAAAGCGATGCATAATAGCCTCAGGGTCAGTAAGCATATTCCCAATCTAAAAATGAATATAGGGTACACTAACAGGAGCCCTCTGCTGCTGATGATTAAAGATATTTAGCAGTTTATATTTACTAAAATAATTGCATTTCCATGTTCTGTGTACTGTGGGAGACCAGATATAGTGAATGCAGAGTCCTGGGTTTAGTAACACCTTAATATTTACACCTGCTGCAGATAGTGTTTTGAACACAATTTCGGGAAACTCACATGGAGCATTCTGGTGTGAACTGCTCCTCAGGTAGATGTGAATTTGATTGCCTAATGGTGCTGCATACATTTTGTTCTTACTCAGATCTTGATATGTTAGCTCTAATCTATATATTAAACAAGCCCTGTAGTGTTACAATATACACAATGCAATGTTGGGTGATGCAATGCAATGGGTGACTTATGTTGTAATACATTTTTTTGCAGCAGTTGTTTAGCAGGATTACCATCAAAAGAAAATAGTCTTAAGCCCTGGTTCACATTGATGCTACTTTGAAATTGCGCTACTTCACTTAGAAGTAGAGCGATTTGAAAGTAGCAAGGTCAGCGCGATATCAGGTGTTACTTGAAAGACATTTGTGTCGCTTCATGCACAGATGACTAATGAAGTCGCACCTGAAATTGGCAAAAGTAGTGCAGGAACTACTTTTGCAAATTGATGCGGCCATAGGCGTGCGCACAGGGTGTGCCAGGTGTGCCCAGGCACACCCTAATCACCCTGTGCAGAACAGATTCCCCCTACTGATCTGGCTCCCCCTCTTTCCCCCCAGAGCACTTCTGGCTTCCCTCCTCTCCCACCGGTTGTTGCTGTGGATGCTATAGGATGCATGGGGGAAGGGGCCAGTAAATATGCCATTTACCGGCCCCTTCCCTTTCTGAATGAAGATCGTGAGTGATCGGTAGAGTGTGTTTGAGCTTTGGGGTGCACACCCTAATGCCAAAGGCTGCGCACACCTATGGATGCGGCGCCGCAAAATCTGTGTCACACCAATTGAAACAGTGCCATTGCCTCCAATAGGCTGTGACTTTTCATGCAATTTGATCACTCAAATCGCATGACAATTCGCTTACACAAATAATCTATGAAACTGTATATGAGTAATCAAAGTGACAATACAAGCAGGTAAAACTGTACATATAAAACATACTTTTAGCTATACTTAGGAATCATATCTAATATGTACTGTACTTACTGAAAATTGTACATTAGTTCCTCTACATATTGGTCTCAGAATAAAAACAGCCTATAGCCATATAAAGCTATCTTTCAGCTGACTTTTGATTGCTGTAAATGTGAGCAAAAGGCTGTTATCTGGCAAACTATTATGATAGTACTGAACAAGCAGTACAACATTAGAGACAAAGAAGGATGCACATCACATGCTATTTATAATATAAATTGTTAAAGGATAACCACATTCATTTTAAATGGTTAAAGGAATGTTTGATTATGTTTGAATAAACATTTCTGAAATTATTTTAAAGCTTAGTGCCTTTTTATAATAATCTAACATACCCTTATTTACTGTTTGGATTATATTTTAATAAAATAAAATATTTTATAAAAATATTTTTTAAAGCTCAGCATGTGGGAAAGTGCAGCATGGTGCAGCAGTAGTAAACATTCACAGCCCAGTTACAGAGAACAGAACTTGTATTCATGTTGAATAATTCACAACAAACCCAGCGGGAAGGTGCCCAACTGGGAACATTTACAGAATGTAACAGCAATGTGTAGCAGAGCAGGTCTCAGAGGTGCCAACAGCCTCTGCCTTAAGGAGCGAAATGTGGCCTGGCCAGTCCGTAACCCAAATAGGGAGGTCTCCAGGGAGGGTGACATGTCCATATCCTTTCCTTACTCATCTGAAACCTCTCCCTGACACTAATCTCTGTCTCTGTCTGACGGGTGACCTGTCCCTACACTACCCACATGCGAAATGCGTGCCAAGCCTGTGATAGGCTCATCCTGACCCAAGATGGTTGCCAGAGTCACATGAAGCTGCAAGCATACAATTGGGTAGCTTAACCAGTGTTCCAGGAAACCATAGCACAGTGATATCTGAACTGCGGCCCAAAGGCCCGATGCGACCCTTTTTTTTTCCAGCCCTTGGGGAACTATTTTATTCACTGACAACACCAACGAAGGGGCACAATTTCGCCTAATGACACCAATGATGGTGCACAATCCCTTCCAATGACACAAATGATGGGGCACCATTTCTCCCTATGGCACCAACAATGGGATCCAATGACACCAATGATGAAGCGCAATTCCTACCAATGACACCAATGATGGGTCGCAATTCTCCTCACTGACACCAATGATGGGGCATTGTTATTCCAACTGATGCCGGGACATTTTCTACTCCCGATGGCCACAGTCGGGCTCCCCTAAAGTCTGAAGATCAGATAAATCGCCCTTTGTTTAGAAAGTTTGGAAACCCCTGCCATAGAGAAACCATGTTTCTCTTGACTTCCCCTCCAACTGCAATGCCGCTGCGGTTGAGTGCCACCAACAGTGGAGAAAATAGACTGCACTTGTCTACAGGCAAGTACTGTAATATCAAACCTAATTTAAAGTGTGACTAAAGGCATATATATATATATATATATATATATATATATATATATATATATATTGGGGCAGATCCACGTACATCGGCGTATATATACACCGGTGTAGCGCATCTCCTTTCCTCAACTTAGAGAGGCAAGTACCGTATCCACAGAGTATTTGCGCCCAAATTTGCGCCGGCGCGACGTAAATTCCGAGGCGTAAGCCGGCATAATTGAAAGTGGGAAGGACGTGGGCTTGTTCCATTGAAATGAGCCGTGACCACATGCAAATGAAGGGCCGGCCGGACTGCGCATGCGCATGATGCTGACTATGGTCAGCGCCTCTCTGCGCATGCTCAGAACTCGGCCCGGCGTAATCAGTGAGATAGGAACTAGGCCCGGCGTACTTAGTGAGATACGCCCAGGGCATAAATAGGCCCAGACATACCACTTGCAAAAGTACATCCATTTGTTTCCCCCCCTGAAGCAAGGTACTTTTGTTCCGTTGTCTGTTGCTGTTTGTTGGTTTGTGTCGTGTCGGTGTGTTTTTTGGAGAGTGTTTTTGCAAGATGACAGAGAGGAAGAGGAAGTTAAACTACTCACCCCGGGAGAAGGCGATCATTGTGAGGACCATGACCCGATTTGGTCAGTTTCTGCATGGCCCTTAAAAGTGCCAACACCACCCCGGCCAGGAGGAGGCAGATCCTGCAAGACATCGCAGACGATGTCAATGCGTTGGGGGGTGAGACCAGGACCCCCAATGAGATCCATAAAAAGATCAATGATCTCAGGCGCGTGGTCCGTGGGAAGTTGGAAAAGATGGTCGCTCATGCCAGGGGCACTGGAGGGGGACCTGCATGCACTATAACGCTCAATGCTGAGGAGCGTGTGGTGGCCCAGTGCTTCCACAGGCAGCAAGTGGAGGGGCTGCCTGGCTTTGACTCCATTCAAGAGGTCTTGAGGACAGGTAATTTTTTTTTCTATCTGGTGTGTAGCATGTGTGGGGGGGGGGGGGGGAAAGGGAATATGTGACAAGTGTGTGGATCCTCCAACATGTGAATGTTTTGTGTCATCCACAGATGTGCAGGAGGGTGCTGGGCCATCTGGCCAGTCCGCAGCCTCCCCCGGACATGAGTCTGAGGAAGACCCCCAGGCAAGCCCGGAGTCCTCTGAGGAGGGGACTGGCCCCAGCTCACCTCATGAGGAGGTTGAGGAGGAGGAGGTGATGTCGGGGAATGATATCACGCTCCATTTGGAGGAGGCTCCCCCTAGGGCTGGCAGCAGTCAGGCCTCCATCAGGGGTAGCCCCTCCCACTCCTCCCCCAACAGGGCTTCCCCCCAGGGGTCTCCCCTACTCCCAGGACACAAGCCTCATCAGGAGGCAGAAAGGCGACCCGCAAGACAAGGGGGGTGGCAGAGGTTCTGCCGGAAAATCTACGGAGGGACCAGGCCCGTCAGACCCGCCATCTGGGTCAGGTCACCCAGACTTTGGGCCGGATGGAGGAGAGCCTGGCCTTCATCAAGGAGTCCATGCAGGACATGAGTTGTAACTCCCTGGCTGTGATTACCTGCTGCAACGACCTGCAGACTGCCACAGCAGGCGTTGGGCAGGAGGTGCGCGCCCTGACCCAGGCTGTCCAGGCCAACACGGCAGCCCTCAATGTGGGCCTCATGCGCATCGCCGTGGCCTTGGAGGGCAGGCCGCCAGGTGGGCAGAGACCAGGGGATACTCCTCCTTCCTCTGATTACCCCCCCATGAGTCTCCCCTGAGGAGCCGGGGCCGTTTTGTTTTTTACTGTGATTATGATTTGTTTTATTTTTGTGAATGATGTTTGATTGTGGGGGTGACATTCCTGCCGGAAAAGGGGTGTCACCCTCGGTTTTGGTGGAGAAGGGATCCCCAGGACCAGGGAGAAGTGATCCCTAGGTCCGTGTGAATGGTGTATGAATGTACAGTGACATAATTGGAGCCTTGGCGTGGCGTTGCTGCTCCCAAGTCCTGCATGGTGGGCTTGTGCTAATCCAATTTGATGAGGATGTGATGTGTGTGTGCTAGGGACCACAGTGGTGTGCATGCATGCATTCTCATTGTGCCATGATTAATGTGTGGGTTTAACGTGCAAAGATGCCTACTGCGAGGCATCTCCTGACTGCTCTTCCCTCAGAAGACGGGGTATCCTCGGTCAGGGGGGGATTGTCTGGTTCGGGGGTCAGGTCATCATGTATGTCAATCTGCAGGCCCCTTCTCACAGCGAAGTTGTGCAGCATGCAACATGCAGCGATGATCTGGCACACAAAGTTTGGGGAATACAACAGGGTACCCCCAGACTTATCCAGGCATCGGAAACGGGACTTCAGGAGGCCAAAGGTGCGTTCCACCACTCCACGGGTGTGTGCGTGTGCTTCATTGTATCTTTGCTCTCCTGGGGTTTGGGGATTCCGGAATGGAGTCATGAGATGGGGCCCAAGTGCATATGCAGAGTCACCTGGAAGGGAAAAGACAGGAGGATGTTAGTCATACATGTGCCCCTCGTGATGTCTGCATCATGGGGGCGGACAGTCATGCCTGACACCCATGTCACTCACCAACCAGCCAGCTGTCCCCATACACGTTCTGTTCAAATTCTCTTGGGATGGGGCTTTGATGGTATATGTAGCCGTCATGGCTGGATCCTGGGTGTTTGGCACGGACGTGCCATATGAGGCATTGGGCATCGGCTATCACCTGTACGTTGATGGAATGCCAGTGCTTCCGATTGCGGTATAGGTGCTCTGTCTCACAGGGGGGCCGTAGTGCCATATGTGTGCAATCAATGGCCCCCACGGTGCGTGGGAATCGGGCAATTCTGCAGAAATCACGCATTGCCTTCACCCGCAGGTCCTCCTGGGTGGGTCTGATGATTTGGTTGGCCATGCGTCTGAGGATTGTGGGGATAACCTGGTGCACACATCTGCTAATGGAGGATTGTGCCATCCCACCCACCACTCCACTTGTACGCTGAAAAGAGCCACTGGCAAGGAAATGGAGTGTTGCCAGTACCTTGACCAGTGGCTCCACTGCATGTGAGCGTTTTGTCTGGCTGGTGATGTCATCTTTCAGGGTTGTGGTTAATTCCATGATGGCAGTAGGGGTGAATCTGAAGATGTGATACACCTCAGAATCACCCATGCCAAAGACGTTTATGCGCGGTCGGTAGATCCTCTCCCGTGCCCTCCTCCTCCTCCATGCCCTCCTCCTTCTGCGCGCATCTAAAGCCAGTAGTATAGCTATGACCATGGATGCCCCTGGCATGTTGGCATACAGATTGTTGTCCTGCAAGTGTGGCTGCTCAGCTCGTCCCTAACGGTGTTGCTTTAGCTGACCTGCACACGTCTGGTGCAAAGTTAAAGCTGCTCTTATGAGGGGTAACTTTAGACCGGACATACAGCTAATGCGCACAGCGCGTAGCCTGCGCCGGACAAACGTACTTTTGTGGATCGCGGTATCTCCCTCATTTGCATATTTGCATAGCAAAACAATGGTGCGTCTAGCGTATTTTTGCGCCCACGATGCGCCGGTGTAGAAAAATTACGTCAGTCGGAAAAATCTAGTTTTCAGGCGTATCTCGTTTTGGGGATACGGTGCATAGATACGCATAGATAGATTTTTGAGAGCTATTACCCCTAGTAGGTTTTTTTTTGCTACTTGTGAGGAAGTGAGAGAAAATGCCTACAAAGTGAGGAACCTCAGGGTTTTACTAGGATCACCAGAACTAGCATCCCCATTGGAAGATTTCCCCTCTATAAAGGAGAATGAAGGGCACAACAAACATAATAAATAAGTGACAAGCGGATTATAAATGTGAACTGTACCAATGTGTGAAAATAAAACAATATGCACAACTCATATGATCTTAATAAACAAAAAGTCCATATAAATTCAGCAAATATATTAGTGATATTAATCTTCTGTATATACTCCAATCACTGTGGTTTTCTATTCTAAAGTGAAAAGTGCTTCAATAAGGTGCTTCACCCAAAGTGGTAAATCTAAGCGCTCACCAGATAACTTTGGCCAGCAAGTGACCCACAGGCATATAATAGAGGATGTCTTTTGGACCTCCAATGTGTCTGTCCAGGAATCACACAGCAATCACCATCTGTAGTAGATGTGCCAATTTTCCAATCCAATCGATAGTGGCATATATATGTAGATACCCTTATATCAAGCTCATATCCCAATCATTTGCAAATGTAGGCTCCTCCAAACAGAGCCACAAAAGGTATAGATAGTGTAGTAACGTTTTTAATCTCTTAAAATGCAGCACTTACATATCAAGTTCAGTGTAAGATACAGCAGGATCGTGAATGCAGCTTAAAGGAGAGCAGAAGCCGGTCTGTCACCAATGAATTGCTCCTTGGTGTTCGGCGTGCGTCTCAGCTGTAGGGCGGAAGTGGAGAATTTGTGTAGTGTGTTTCGAGCCTCGATTTCAGTTTTTTTTGCCACTTGTGAGGAAGTGAAAGAAAAATGCCTCCAAAGTGAGGAATCCCAGGGTGTCACCAGGATCACCAGATCTAGCATCCCCATTGGAAGATTTCCCCTCTATTACTGTGTTGATGTCAACCCAAAATGTAGAGATTTTCTTTTACTTTCAATGATAATGGTAAGCAGGACAATTAGAGATGTTGAATCTCCGTACCAGGGGCACAGGCAGAAATTAAACTGACAGGTGATCTAATATCTCTCCACTCTATCCAAAACTAAAAAAACAAAATAGACTTTATTATATTTTAACCATAAACAGCGCATCCAGCCAACAGGAACAAAAATACCTGATTCGATAGACCACAGTGTAAGCAACTCCACCATCCACAGTGAATATGTAGTTTGGATTATACCATGTCTTCAGATCTGGAGATGCCAGAGCAAATAATGACTGGTAGATTGGAAAGACTCCTACAGGGCAACAAATTATTAAATTAGTCAAAAGGTAAAACATTGTTTATCATATACTTTTACCTTATGTTAAATTCTCAGCAACAATGGGGGACATTTGTAAAGGGTGTCATAGACACTCTTCAGAATTCCGTCAAGCCTGCTCACCAAAGTTGTCCGTGCTTGCATTTGATTAGTGTACCTGGAAGAGACGGGTACATGAATATGTCAAAGCTGGATGCTGAGGTCAGAGTGTCCATACTGAACACTTTTCCTTTAGGATGCCCTCTCTCCAGGCCACTGTATCTGCAACACTGGATGAGGAGTTTTGTAGTATGGTGAGTGTAGCTTAAAATCGAACTGAGAGACTAGTTTGTCATCAGATCTACCTTGCTGTTGATTGACAGGGCACAGCAGTGAGCACATACACAGCCACTATGCAGTTTAATAGTAACTTTAAAATCTGTCCACTGACATCTGCTGTCACACAAAAGTAAGGTGGATCTAATCGGGAATAGGTCTCTCAGTTCACCTCCTTTTTGACCTCCTTTGTGACTCAAGTAATTTAACAAATACAGGGATTGCCATGTTTGGATAATGACATCAACATTACCCCCGCCCCTTTCTTTATATTTAGCTTTTGGCAGGGAATCTTCTTGCCGACAGCTTAATGGGGCCAGGAATAGAGCCCTGTGTAGGAAGCTGACACATTCATGACAGCTTCCCAGCACAGACTTGCCCTACTCTGAGCACTGGCAGACCTTAGCTCAGAGCTAGTCATAACTACTGCCAGTTTCCTCATCTGAAAACTGGCATTAATTATTTAAGAAATTGTTGCTGTCGTATTGACAGGTTCCTCAAGCGTCAGTAGTTAGAACTACCTGAACTTGTTGTACGTGTTGGTACTGTTAGGCCTCGTACACACCAGCGGATCTGTCCGATGAAAACGATTCGCGGACCGTTTTCATCGGACATGTCCGCTGCCGGATTTTGGTCTGATGGCTGTACACACCATCAGACCAAAATCCCAGCGGAAAACAAACGCGATGATGTGTCGCGACGTGGCCACGACGATGACGCGGCGACGTGCGCGACCCTGGAAGGTCAAAGCTTCCACACATGCGTCAAATCAATTTGACGCATGCGAGTGCTTTCGGCCGAGCAGACATGTCCGGTAAGTCGTACAGACGACCGAACATGTCCGACGGACTGGCTTCCAGTGGACATGTTTCTTAGCATGCTAAGAAACATTTTTCCACTGGAAACTTGTCCGATCCGCCGGACATTTGTCTGGTCGGCTGTACACACGACCGAACATGTCTGCTGAAACTGGTCCGCGGACCAGTTTCAGCAGACATGTTCGGTCGTGTGTACGAGACCTTACTGACTCTGACACAAATGCTTGGCTGAATGAGGCGCATGTAGTTCCAAAAGAGACTACCTCCAGTAAATTGTCATAAATAATTTTTTGAATCCCCCCCAACAAGTGGACGGGTGCCGAGATTCTGGCCGGACAGGAGCGCTGTGTCTGTTCTAATTACAGAAGCCTGGCTTCTGTGCTTAGAAGTGACAGTACTGACTGGAAAGCACAGGGCAGTGCCGGAGATGGCGGAACTCTCTTCCACCATGTTTCAGCTGAAAAAAGCCCTGGTGTAACCCCTTTGGCGGGTGTCACCCAGATGCGGACCGCACCCCCTGCCCCCCTATAGTAACGCCACTGAGACTAACCATGTAACTATGTAACATTAGGGCATTTATAGGCGTACTGGCAGAAAAGTGTTTATAGGCAGAAAAAAAACATCAGCGTTTCGTTTTTGAGAGGAGCTTCTGGGCAAAAAACGTGTCAGAAACGCGACATTTAGGAGTATTCAAATGTTTTCAAGTGTACATTGATGTGGACCTTGCTCACTTGTCTGACAGATTCTAAGAGGTAGCTATTGTTCTGCCAAAGACGCCCTTATGGGTGTTTTGGCTTAGTTTCTGGCTACTCCAGGTCACTGAACAGAGAAAGGTTGGTGCTAGGTAATAGGGAACTTCAGCATGAGAAAGGCACATCGCACTGGGCAGCTGGAAGCAGAAGTGAGGGTGGAAGATGCATATACAAAGATGGCTCAGCAGAGGCTCAGATTGTAGATGCAGCAACGATGCATAGTAGCAGAGTCTGTGGGTGTAGCTGAGTTATAGTGGAGGTGCAGTTGGGACTGTGGATACTTTTGAGCTGTAGGTGCACCAGAGGAGTAGCAGAGACTGTGAATGCTGCTGGACTGCAAAAGCCGCAGAGATGAAGCAGAGTTTGTGAGGATTTGTGAGTGTAGCTGAGATACAGCGGTAGCTATAGGTACAGTAAAGATGCAGCAGAGTTTGTGGGTGTAGTTGAGATGCAGCAGAGACTGTGAATGTTGTTGGGGTACAGCAGAGTCTCTAGGTGTTTCTGAGGTGCAGTGGAGATGTAGCAGAGACTTGAGATGTTGCAGAGATACAGCAGAGGTGTGTGTGCTGCAGGAACTGTGGGCCTTTAGCACTGGAGGGCTGAGCTGAATAGCTTTGGTAGCTCAACAGAGACATTGAACTCCATGGTCAAGCAGTAACAACATGTTACACTTAGGCTTAAATAAAGGATGCAGTCATATGACATGTCCTATGCCATGTAACATGCTGCAACAGTCTGGGCAAAACCTGTGCCCACGGCCACAGAAGATAGAGAAGTTGTTGGCACTGTAAGTGATAGCGACACCCAATTGCCAGTGAGGTAGTATATCATATTGATGGGCCAACAAGAATGTGTAGAGAACATTCCATGCATTAAGGTAAAAAAAATGTAGGCATCAGTATTGCCCCTTCACCGCCCCCCCCCCTTTTTTTTACTTTCCCGAGCCCTCATTTGATCAAGCAATGTGCCCGTCTGCAGCTCTTCTATCTCCTCACTTCCTGGTCTCACAGCCTTTGGTGAAGCAGCAGGAGCCAATCAAAGCCAGTGATGAGGGAGCGGGCCGAGTCCCTTTCTCTGTGTTAATAGACTCAGACAACGAGGCTTGGGAGCGAGTGCCCCCATAGAAAGTGGCATCCTATGAAGGCACTCACCAGGGAGAAGGAGCCAGAAGCACCGGTGGAGAACCCGAGAAGAGGAGGTTTAAGGCTGCTCTGTGCAATTCCATTGCACAGAATAGGTAAGTATAAACCATTTTTTTTTAATGTATTTACAATCACTTTCAGCATTTTTAGAATGATGCCAGTAATCTAGGCAGCCTATGTGATTCTAATGTCTCAGTATACGTAAAGCCTAACTCATATGTTCTTACCACATGATTTGGCAGCTGCTATGCACAGATCTTCCGCAGAGTACTGCCCACCAGGAAATATGAGCTGTGAGTTAGATGAGTCAGAAGTTGATGGCAAGGTGGATGAGTAAAGTATTACTTTGAGAGAGCCAGTGGCAGAGGAGTAGCTGCTGCAAGATTGTGAACCACAAAGAAGTGGAGCATCTTCACCGGACATCTGTAGAAACATCACAAAATATGCTAAATTTAATAAAAAAAAATTTAAAAAACGTTTTTTTCATTATACAGAAGCAGATTTAAATGTTAAAATCAAATATTGCATTGTATTACAATGTGCTCCCTTTGCGCACAGTGATTTATTATGCCATTTAGAAGGTTTGAAGAACAGACAAATGAAGGTGTATGTTATTTTGTGCACAGCACACTTTGTGCAAAAATAGAATTTACCCTGTCACAATGGGGGAATTCTATTACACAGAAGGTTTTTTACCGTCATTTTTGTGTTTTTTTTAAATTAATTTGAAGCATAGACATGGCCAGGCATTCACAGGACTTCTTTACTTAATTGCTTACATGAAAATACAGGAACCATAGATGCTAAACAAATACATCACTTTACCAGGCTTCCCCCTACTAGATGGAGAGCAGTATAACACACTAATACATAACTCCTTCCCCCTTCGACCAGTGGTCGTCAACCCTGTCCTCATGGCCCACTAACAGGCCAGGTTTGCAAGATAACTGAAATACATCACAGGTGATATTATTTTCTGCTCAGTGATTGCAGTATTCTAGTCTGCATCTCCCCAATACATAAAATCTGGCCTGTTAGTGGGCCCTGAAGACATGACTAGTGTAGTCCAGATGTACGCTTAATACCTTTGACCGCTGAGACCCCTTATACTCCACCCCTTACTTAAACCCCAATACTTAACTCTAAAGTAAAGAGACCACACCTTATTTTGGAGTAAAATTGGCCACAACAGCCTATTTATTTAAAACATTGTAAGATAAAAACTCCAACTCAAATAATCAAAACATATCAAGCATATAAGTAAATAACACATTAACACAACACTGTTAGTCTTTTTTGGCAGCCCCCCAGTCTCCACCACTTATAAACCAATATAACCAATACACTGCGGGCAAACATTAACCTTAGGCCTCCAGCCGTGTAGTACGCTCTGAGACAACCCCCGCCCGCAGTGCAACCATTACAGTATTCCAACCAACCTTCAGCTGAAATACACCGAAAGGGCCCATACTACTGATGAGCCCCCCACCCCCATTTTCACACGTTTTCTACTGCCACCATCAAAGACCAACAGAAAATTACCGCCACAGCCCGCAAGGATGACACCTCCACCTTAAGGGCCCCCCCACACTCTCAAAGCTCGCTGTATCCCCTCCTGGAGATCCAATGACCACAGAGCAATCCCGACGTCCAACAAATGTACCCCATCCTTCCTCAAATAAATGGCCACGTTGGACTCCATCTCCTGATGCCGAACAACCAGCCCCCCTTGGCGAGCTACAAACATACCCACCACCCGATTGACCCGGATCCTGGCCCTATTGATCCTGGCTACAGACCTGGCCCTGCGCCACTGTGTTCGAGCAACAATATCCGACCACACCAGAACATTTGAAGGAAAAGCCGATCGCCGTTCAATGTCTGCTTTGACGTCCGTGATCAGAGCCCTGATCTTGCGGACACCCAAATCGTTACCCCCAGCATGGATAACTAGCACATCAGGGGGCCTATCCAGCCTAGCGTACCACTCAACTTCTGGCAGAACTGTACCCCACATCATGCCTGGTATCCCCAGCCACCTCAATACCGCCTCCCTCCTTGAAATACCCAACTGTCTGCCGTCAGGCTTCACATCTGCTCTCCTGGCCCCCCAACAGACGTATAAGTGGCCAATAATCCAAACGAGGCGTGCAGAACCTCCATCTGAAATGAAACAAATAGGCCACAAGACCCACCAATGAAAAAACCCCAGCAAACCAACACACGTAAAAAACATCCAGGCCTATTCCCCCCCCTCTTTTTAACTGACAACCAACTGCGGCCTCACATAGGAACGGAACCTCCTCGATTCCCACCTCCCAATCCTCCGTACCGCAGGCTCATCCATCCCACACCTGGCAGCTTCCGTAGCCGCCCCGATGCAAAAGGAGTGAGAAGCATAGGCGGAACTGTCCAACCCCACTCTCTGCAAGCACCTGCGAAAAACTGTTACAAATTGATACTTGGACAAGAAGGACCCATCCGCATGTCTAAACAACGGCCCGCCCCCAGCCGGCCTGACCCCCAAAAATTCCCTGACCGCTGTCACTGGACAGACCCTGGCCCCTGGCAAGGAAAACAGCACCACGTCCACCCCTCTACCCCTCTGGTCAGTTTTTCACCTACGCAGCCGAACACACACCCTGTCCTCCGTCACCCGTACATCCTCTCCCATCAGCCCACCGGCCAACCACCGTGAAGGGCTAACAAGCTCACTGATGCGAAACGCCCCATAGAACGCTAACGAAAAGGCCGCCGTGAACAGCAGACATTCGTAACGCCCCATACACACCCCATCCAAGACCTCACAGATGTTCACTAGATTAGTAAAAGAGACCGGCCTCCTAGTATCCTTCGCCTTGCGCCCCTTTTTGTAGCCCTTTACCGACTGTTTCACCCAAAAATCCTTGGTCCAATCCACACCGCCCACTAGTTTAAAAAAGAATGCCAAACCCGCCAACTTCTTCTCAATGGCTGACGCCGACACCCCCCGTTCCATGTTCCTAGCCACAAAGTAAATCACCTGCAATCGAGCATCGGGCCCCTGGCTAGAGACCCCCGCCTCGGCACCCAGATCCAACCATTCCCTCCATACCTTGGCGTAGGCCGACCACGTGGCCTCACTCACGGACTGATGTATCCATGCGGCGGCTATTCCAACGCCAGCTCTCAAATCCAGCCCGGGCAAGGAACCCCGTCCGCCTCCGCAGCCGGGGCCAGCTCTCTGAACTTGTCCCACTGAAATCGAGACAAGGATAGGAACAGCCCTGAGGTCAGGGGATTGGAAATTGCCTCCACAACCCACAAGATATGCCAATTTGCGGACGATGCACTCTTATTTGTGACCTCCCCCCGTTTCACCCTTCCAAAATTAATGCAAATCCTTGATAAATTCGCTAGTATTTCAGGTCTGGAAGTCAATCAATCCAAATCACGGGCTCTCAATGTGTCTCTCCCTGCTGAGGAAGTAACTCATCTCCAGGAATATTTCCCCTTTGCCTGGTCTACCGCTTCCCTGCCATACCTAGGCATAAAGCTCACAGGTGACCCGGCTTCTCTTTTCCCATCTAATTATCTCCCTATGCTGTCGCACTTATCGTCCCTGTTAGATTCTTGGAAGCCATTATGTGTCTCTTGGCTTGGACGGGTGGCTGCTGTTAAGATGTCTCTACTACCCAAGTTATTGTACCTGTATAGAGTCCTACCAATAGCAGTCCCATCCTACTTTCACCGGGTTATCCAGTCCCGAGTGTTTAAATATGTGTGGGGGTCCACTAAACCCAGGGTATCCAGGTCTATTCTTCGCCGTAATAGACTCAATGGAGGTCTTGGGATTCCCAATTTCCTCCGCTACTATCAGGCCTCCCAGCTGGCCCAGATCACTTTGCTTCATGCGTCTGCTGAAATCCCTATATGGGTCAGCTTGGAGGCCATTGATATTTCACCCTTGTTGGTCTATAACCTATTATGGTTACCCCCACTGGCCCGCACCTCTATTACGAACCCGGTTACGCGCCATTCACTTAAAATTTGGGACACCTTACGTATCCCTTTCCGATTGGTCTCCTCCCATACCCCCTTACTCTCATTTCTTGGCCACCCATTTTTTTATCCGGCCTTTACTGAACCGGAATCTTTTCGGCTATGGTCCCAGGCAGGGATATACCGAATCTGTGATATGGTAGGAAAAACGGCCCTCAAGACTTTCCCGGAACTCCAGGCCCAAGTTAAGCTACCCTCTGTTGAACACTTCCACTACCTACAAATAGCCCACTTCATTCGGACGACGATAGGTGCCCAACCATCTCTTGATAGTATGTCCTTCTATGAAAACATTTGTACTTCAGACCCGCATGCTCCAGGTATTATATCACGTATCTACAGTCACCTTACTGCTCCACCATCTGCACTTCCTCTGTATGCTGCACAGTGGTCCAAAGATTTACAAGTAACGTTGGAACCGGAGGACTGGATGGATATATGGGCCAACACTAAATCCTCTACTCAAAATGTGGTAGCTTTAGAAGCCAACTATAAGGTGCTCATGCGATGGTACCTAGTCCCAGCTAGGATAGCTAAGTTTTCCCCCTCCTACCCGGCCGTCTGTTTTTGAGGTTGTGGAGAAAGAGTTACTCACGTACATATTTGGTGGACGTGCCCCAGTTGTGCAACAGTTCTGGAAAACTATATTCTGTATGGCCTCTACCCTATTACACGACAACCTTCCCCCTGACCCATCTTTAGCCTTGCTAAATCATATTGAAGGTGATTACACTAAGGCCCAGGTCCGCCTCTTCCTTCAACTGACCATGGCCGCTAAACAGACTATAGCCAAGGCCTGGAAGACCCCTAAACTCCACATAACCGAAGTAAAACACAGAGTGACCCAAGCAATGATCCATAGTAAGACCGAAGCGATTGTCCTGGACCGGGTTTCTCAGCATGACAAAATATGGTCCCCCTGGGTGGAGAATTTCCTCCCCCCTGAGTTTGAAGTCACCTTATCTTCCCCATGAGCGGTAGGTCATTGCCTCGCTGTAACGTCACGACCCCTTGTGGGTTCGCGCACCGACGCCGACAATCTCCCTCCCTACTTCTTCTTCCTCCTTCCCTATTCCATTTCTAGCTTTTCTCTTCTTATTTCCTCCTCTCTGTCCCTATTTCTTGGGGCTCTCTTGCTCCTGTACTAAAAACTGTTACTTTTGTATCCGTGGGCGGTGTTGTGTTCTACCGCCCCATTTAGTCTATATTTCCTTAATTTTGAATTTACAGAGTACAAACTGTTGTTTTGCACTATTTTTGGAATGGAATCGTCTCCATTGTTGTCTTGGATCTAGTTGTACCTACTGTACATACAATGTCTCCAATAGTATCCGTTGTACAAACCTTTCTAGTATGTCTGCATTGTTCTCAAGCTATCTGTGCTCAGAAGTTCCCAATGTCACGTTTGTATCCATTATAACTGAGATGTACCATTGTATTCCCTTTACTGACTCAATCTGAAATGTTGACCATGTTACTCTGTGCACTTTATTTTTCAATAAAAAATTTGAACAAGAAATCGAGACAAGGAGTCAGCCAGCGTGTTATCGATGCCCGGGATATGCACGGCATAGATGAAAATGTTTAGCTGCAAGCACCTCAACACCAAATGACGAAGCAGCCGAATGACCGGTTGTGAAGACGCGGACATGCACTTGAACCACACCCATGTTGTCACAATTCAGCCTAAGTTTTAGGTTGCGGCACGCCTCCCCCCAAAGCTCAATGGCCAAGACCACAGGAAAAAGCTCCAGCAGCACCAAGTTGCGTAGATAGCCAGCCTCCTCCCAAGACCGCGGCCAAGGTTCCGTGCTCCACTGCCCTTGGAAAAAAGCCCCGTAGCCCGTGGACCCCGCCGCATCCGTCACCAGTTCCACATCAAAATTACTCACCGGGCCGGACATCCACACCGGTCTGCCGTTATAGGACGCCAGAAACTCATACCATACCTTCAAGTCCTCCCGATGATCTTTCGTCAAGCGATTGAAATGAGTAGGGGCCTTCACCCCCGCCGTAGCCGCCGACAGCCGTCAGCAAAAAATCCTACCCATGGGGATAATTCTACAGGCAAAATTTAACTTACCCAGTAACGACTGCAAGGTCCTCAACTGCACCTTCCGCAAACCCTGGAACTCCCTAACTTCTTTTTGCAAAGCCTCCAACTTGTCCCTGGGAAGGCGACACTCCATCGCCTCCGAATCGATCACTATTCCCAGGAAACTAATCTCCGTTGTGGGGCCTTCCGTCTTGTCGGCCGCCAATGGCACGCCAAAACGTCCCGCAATGTGCTGCAACGTTGACAGGAGAGTCGCACACACACCAGAGGAAGGCGGCCCCACGCAGAGAAAGTCGTCCAGATAATGAATGACCGAGTCAAGTCCAGACACATCCCTGATCACCCATTCCAAAAAGGAGCTGAAGGCCTCAAACATAGCGCAGGAAATAGAGCAGCCCATGGGTAAGCACTGGTCCACGTAAAATTGGCCCCGCCAGCAACAGCCCAACAGCCGAAAACTGTCGGGATGCACCGGCAACAGCCTAAAGGCGGATTCAATGTCCGACTTAGCCATCAGCGCCCCACGTCCATACCGCCGAACCCACCTGACCGCCGCATCAAACGACGTGTATGACACCGTGCACGCGTCCGGGTCGATGAAATCGTTGACCGAACCCCCTTTTGGGAAGGACAGGTGGTGAATAAGACGGAATTTGTTCGGTTCCTTCTTAGGCACCACCCCCAACGGAGACACCACCAGATCCGGCAAGGGCGTGACCGCAAATGGCCTGCCCATCCGACCCAGTGCCACTTCCTTGTCCAACTTTTCCCCCACCACTCCCGGATGAAGAAGAGCCGATTTCAAATTCCGCGCCACCGGCGGCACCACCGCCAGCGAACACGGTATCTTGAAGCCTTCCCTGAACCCCGAGGCCAGCAGCTCTGCTGCCGCCCTATCCGGGTATCTACTTAGGAAAGGCTGCATCCTTTCCCCCATCACCGGAGTCGTCCCTCTTCTGAGCAGAGTCGCCAGAACGCCTTCCTTTTTTGAAACACTTAGACAAGGGATGGGAACCCCCACACCCCGAACATTCATGTTTGAACTTGCACGACCCTCCGAATTTGCAGGCGTTCTCGTTGAACTGCCAGCAAACCCCCCACTTTTTCCTGGCCGACGGTCCTGAGGAGTTCGCACCCCCGGCCCCACCTGGAAAAGACTGCGCCGGGGCCCTAGCCGCCGCCATGAGCCGCATCCAGAGGCTGATATCCTTATGATCCCAGCGCAGGGAAGGCCTCACCGCCCTACGCTGCCTGAACTGTTCATCATATCTCAGCCATGCCGACCCCCCATAAACCCTGTGGGCCTCTCCAATCGAATCCATATAACAAAATAACGCCGAACAGTGTTCAGGGTTCTTTTCTCCTATGACACTCGCCAAAATGGCAAACGCCTGAAGCCAGTTCACAAACGTGCGCGGGATAAGTCTATACCGCCTCTTCTCCTCATCCTCTTTTTTGGAGTCATCCGGTTTCACCCTATCAAGGTTGAATTTCTCCAACGGCAATAGCGAGAAGATCTCCACATATTCGCCCTTGTAGATCTTCTCCCTGACCTCTTGTTTCAGATGTACCCCCAAAGGACCCTCGAAGCATACATACACCTCACACTTCGCAGCATCAGCAATGCGTACCAGATCCGAACGAACAGCCGCTTCTGGGGCCCCCCCCTGCTTTTCCTTTCTCAGACCCCGCCTGCTCCACCACAACAGGAGCCACCGGGGGAAGTTGGGACACCCCCGCACCCCCCGCAGCCATTACTCCCCCCCCCAGATGCCCCGCCAGCCACCGGTGCCCACGGGGCCACCTGCGGAGGAGGACCCTGACCCGCTGACACCCGGCCCACCAGATCCCTGAGGCCCCCCAACAGATCCCGTAACAATGCGTCTGACCCAGAGGAGGCGGGTACCCCGCCCGCCACCCCCGGGGCAGCCGCCGCAGCCTGCAGGCGGGGGTGCTGACACCCCCCCTCCCAACCCCCAACAGATCACACAAAGCATCAGACAGAGAAAAAACAGGATTTGAAGCTGACTTACCAGGCCTACCGGGAGACAACCCCGCAGCCGTCGATTGGACCTCCATCGCTGGTTCCCGTCCAGGCACTTCTTCCACCTCCTCCTCCTCCGACAGCTCGCCCTCAGACCTGTCCTCCCCGAGTGGGAATCGGTGTGGCCGACAGCCCCCCAGGAGAAGCGGACCTGGAGGCCGCGGAGACATCCCTCCGCTCTTTCCAGGCCGCATCTGATCCTCTGCCCCGCGTTGCTGCAGCAGGCAGACCACCCGACGTCCCTCCCGAGCTGCTGGCCTCCCTCCGATCGCCGCCATCTTGGGACCCCGAGCTCCGACTCTCCAGGCCCTGCCCACCCGCGGAACCTTCGGCCCCACGTGTAGAGGGCCCCGCGGCCATGGTGGTGCGTTCTGCGGCCTTCTTCGTCCCCCGAATCGCTCCCGATCCTGAAGAGGGGGGAGAAATCGTCCTCCCCCCACGACTAGCAGCCGGGGTAGCGGCGCCAAGGTGGCCCCGCCCACCGACTGAAGCCGGCGGCGTGGAAGCTGCTCGGTCCCCTCGGACTCACTCCTCTGCACTCTCTTCGCCGGGGGGGCCGTCCGCCCCCCCGGTGGGCTCCGCGCCCCCCTGACAGTCCTGGTAGAGGGCCCAGGCGAATAGCGGGCCGGAGGCCGCGACTTCCGCCCGTGTGGGGTCACCTCACCCCGATCTCCGCTTCCCGATCCGCCCGCCTGGTCCTCTATCCATTCGGCCGCACGCCGCTCCAATCCCCTGCTCGCCGCCTCAGCCCGCAATCTGGCTAACACGAGGTCTACCGACGCCATTTTGGAGGAGCAGCGCTGCAACGAACAACTCCTCCAAGTCTGCCTGAAAACTTCTGTCCCCCACTGGCCCCTGCCTTTCCTTTAAATACGGCCACTCCCCCCCACAGTTCCTCCTGCTCCTCCTCACCCCACCCCCCTTTTCTTAACCCTTTCCGTGTCACTAGACACACAGTCATGCCCGGCCCTCCACTATTTGTCTTTTAGTCCTTTTGTTCCGGGCCTCACTGGATTGATGACCACTGCCCTAGACCTCAAAGTCCTTGAGATAACTGGGAGGGTGAATATTTCTTCTTACACGCCTATGGACCACTGTTTGAGACAGTTCCTTGTGACCAGTTAGGTGCAATTCTTCTTCTTGTGCTGTGTCAGAGGGACTGGGAGAAACTGGCTCTGCAACAACATTTCCTGGAGGAATACTGTATCTGCATCCTGTATCAACCAATGGTTCACCATGATCTGGCATCAAGCAGGTGGGAGAATGGATGGACAGCCGCACTCCAAAAGGTCTTGTTGAAAAAAGACATGCTCTTTATTGTAAAAAGGAAAAAATGCACAGCACACAACAGCATACAGTGGGATAGACAGCTGACGCGTTTCGCATTAACAACTAATGCTTAGTCATAGCTATGACTAAGCATTAGTTGTTAATGCGAAACGCGTCAGCTGTCTATCCCACTGTATGCTGTTGTGTGCTGTGCATTTTTTCCTTTTTACAATAAAGAGCACGTCTTTTTTCAACAAGACCTTTTGGAGTGCGGCTGTCCATCCATTCTCCCACCTGCTTAATTCTATGCATTGCCAACACCCGTGTGATTCCTGAGTGGACATTGATTACCTGCCTGTGCTCACCTGGAGCGGCGGTCTCCCTACCTATGATCTGGCATCACTGGAATCCCAGTTCAACTAGAACCAGCAGTAGGTACAATTTCACCACTTCTTGGATCTGATCAACGTGCCTTCATAATATTCTACCATCGGTAATTTGTACATTGTATGACAAAGGTCCTGTAGCCACAAGCACCTTTTCCAGTATCCAATGAGGCCCAGCAGCATAGTTTCTGACATAGAGAGCACTGTCAAACACGCTCACAGAAAAATTAGCATCCTTTTTAAAATGCAGTTCTTGCTTTTCTTGTAACTCCGATGTCAGATCAGGGTAAAAACGATCCAAGCATGTTTTTAGACAACGGTTTATTAGGAGCTCTGCTGGGCTACAACCAGTGCCTGAGCATGGTGTCACATGTTGTTGCAGAAGGGAATTTGCAAGTCTCTGATTCCAATCTCCTTGAACAATTCTCTTCAATGAGTCTTTGGTGGTCTGAACCATACGTTCAGCTTGACAATTTAATGATGGGAGAAACGGTGCAATCGTAACATGTTGAAAAAGATTGCTTGCCATAAAGGTTTTGAATTCTGAGGAGGTAAATTGCATTCCATTATCAGCCACGATTGTATCTGGCAACCCATGTGTAGCAAACATCCTCCTTAAAACTCTTATGACAGTGGCTAAGGTGGGAGATGTAACTGATACAACTTCCAGCCATTTTGAGAAGGAATCGTTAACTAAAAAAAAATCTGTCCTTGAAAAGGCCCCATAAAATCTAAATGCAACCGTGACCAAGGTGACCTAGTCACTTCCCATGGATGTACTGAGACTTTAGGTGGAGCACAATGGGTGGATTGACATGGTACATTTCTGTACCCACTTCTCAATAACTTCATCCATTTTAGGCCACCAAACATAACTTCTGGCTAATGCTTTCATGCGGACTATTCCAGGATGTCCTTCCTGGAAAGCATGCAGTACTTGAGCTTGTCCTGCCTTTGGAATTACAGACAGTTCATGTTGGCGCACTAAAAATGGTTTGAACTTGTCTTTAACTTTTGATTTGGGCCATCCCCTCCACCCCCAGTTGAGACTACGGGCCAGCACGGGATCTTTAGCATTCATACCAGCAATGTCTCTAGCATGTAACGGTGGGTTTGGAATGGATTGCAACATGAGAACCTCAGTCATAGACATTCAGCATGAGTGACCGTCTGAGCATTCCTGGGGAAAGAATTTTAGGAGTGGGAGTACTTCTGGTGAACAGACCCAGCAAAGGCTGTTACAATGGTAAACCTCCGCCCATACAAAAAGCCATGAAACTTTTTTACCCTGGACACTATAGCCAAAGCCTCCTTGTCAATTTGAGCATAATTCCTCTCTGTCGTAGACAATGTCCTTGAATAGAATGCAATAGGAGCCTCAACACCAGTTTCCAAAACATGACTCGAAACAGCTCCAATGCCATATGGAGAAGCATTGCAGGTAAGAGTGAGTGGTTGTTGTAAATCATAGGGCCAGATTCACAAAGAGATACGACGGTGTATCTACAGATACACCATCGTATCTCTGACGTAAACTGGTCCTATCTATGCGCCTGATTCATAGAATCAGTTACGCATAGATAGGGCTAGATCCGACAGTGTTACAATATGTTACACTGTCGGATCTTTTTTTCAATTTAAAAATGGCGCCGGCGGCGTTCCTGCTGATTTACGATAAATAATATGTAAATCAGCGAAATACGCAAATTCACGAACGTACGCGGACCCGTCGCAGTGTTCTTACGTCGTTTCCGTAGCGGTTTTCCATCGTATACTTACCCCTTCTTTTATCAGGCGCAGCCAATGTTAAGTATAGCTGGCGTTCCCGCGTCGAATTTGAATTTTCCTACGTCGTTTGCGTACGCCGATTCACGAACACGCGCGTCGCAAGTCCCGCTCACGTCGCAACCACTGACGTCCTAGTGACGTCAGTGGGAGCAATGCACGCCGGGAAATTTCCCGGACGACGCATGCGCATTTAAATCGGCGCGGGAACGCGCCTGATTTAAATATGACACTCCCTTAGCCGCGGAATTTGAATTCCGCTGGGGGATTTAGGATCCGCCGTCGCAAGTTTGGAGGTAAGTTGTTTGTGAATTAGCCACTTGCCTCCTAAACTTGCGGGAGCGGATCTTAATTCACGTAGAACGAGCGGATCTATAGATCCGCTGCGCTACGTGAATCTGGCCCACTGTGTACAAGTACACTGTCAGAAGATAACAGCTTTTTTGCAGCATTGAAAGCTGTAGAATGAAGATCAGTCCACTTCAATGGAACATCTTTATTTAGTAACCGATGCAAAGGTTCAGCAACAGTGGCTTAGTCAGGCAGAAAAGAATGGTAAAAATTAAGTAACCCTTTGTTGGGACTGGATCTTTATGGATATGAAAGGGTGTAGTCCCTGGTGCTATCAAGTGAACCTACTTCAGTGAATTAAAGAAATACGCAAAAGATGTTGCCAGATCTAAAGTGTACAAGTGCACCAAACTTGGTTATGAAAGTAAACAATGATCAGCGCACCTTTCTAAAAACTTGCTAAAACTCATGACATGTTGAGGACCAGTCCTGAGTAATGACCCACCTGATATACATAACCTCCCCCACATACCCCAATTACCTAATAAAACGACTGACAAAGTTGTGAAGTAAAAATTGGCCTTACGGCCTATTTATTTAACAATTTCTCAACTTAAAATAAATAACCATTTTAAATAACATTAGTCACATTTTCCAATTACTTGGTGGTCTTGGAGACAACAACTCACAAATTGGACACTGGGACAAAACTATTTAACTTAGGCCTCAGTCGCAAGACACCGACACAGAGGCAGTACACATGTCCGCAGTGACCTACCATTTTACCCCTTCCTGGTTAACCCTTGTTAACCGAAAGGTACCCGATAACCCCATACCACCAGCCTTTTCCTCCTCTTCCAGAGACCCAACACTGCCACCGCACGCAAGGGGTAAAGCCTTACCCTTGCGCGCACCTCCAAACACTCAGTGCCCTTTGGATTCCCTCCTGCAATCCCAGGGCCCAAAGATCAATGCCAACAGCAATGAGGTGAACCCCATCACTCCTAAGATACCGCCAGGTATCCACTTCCAGCTCCCTGTGTCGCACCACTAGACCACCTTTCCGCATAATAAATCTTCCTACCTCCTTGTTATCCTTGACCCAAGCCTTGTTCACTTTCTCCACCGACCAAGCCCAATGCCAAGCTGTCCTACCCACCATGTCTGACCAAACAATCCGCATCCCTGTGAAGGAAGTGTGCAACCGCAAGAAGTCATACTTCACATCGCGTATCAACTGATGCATAGACCTGGCCCCCATGTCATTACCTCCTGCATGTAGAACTAAAATATCTGGTGCTCCATCTAGGAGTGCAAACTTATGCACCTCTGGAATGACCCAGCTCCATACCATGCCTGGCACCCCGATCCACCGGACCTGAGCTTCTTGTCGGGGGATACCCAGCTGCCTCCTTGGGCCGTACATCAGCCTGTCTGGCCCCCCAAAACACATAAGAGTGACCTAGAATCCAAACTAGGCCGATCTCACCACCTGAAAAACATTGAAACACAAAACAATTTTTCAATGTCCCCCCCCATAACCAATAAACAGACTGAACAAGGAGCCCAACATGTGAATCCTTATGCTGCGTACACACGATCATTTTTCCGCATGAAAAAAACAGTTTTTCGGCATGTAGAAAAAACAAAGGGCCAAATTCTCAAAAAAGCTGCCTAACTTAACTTTCAGCAGTTAAGTTACACAGGCGTTAAATTTCTACCTAAGTGCCCGATCCACAAAGCACTTACCTAGAAATTACACGCCGTGTAACCTAAGTGCCTCCGTCGCAAGGCGGTCGTCTGCTCGAGGGGGCGATTCCAATTCAAATGAGGCGCGCTCCCGCGCCGGACGTTCGGCGCATGCGCGTGACATCATTTTTCCCGACGTGCATCGCGCGAACGTACTTTACGCTGGGCTTTGTGGATCGCGACGGGACAATAAAGTTGCGTCGGGTAAAAAAAAAAATAGGCGCCGGGAAAAAAAATTTGACATTTTAAAAAAAACGCGGCGATCGAAAAAAAGGTTTGTTTTTACAAGGTCTAAACAGTTTAGGCCTTGTAAAAGCATCCCTAATTTTACGTATGCAAAACGTAACTTACGCAGAAAACACAAAGCTAAAAAGCTTTGTGGATCTGCCTAAGTCCTCATTTGCATACGCAAAGCGGCATTTCGACTCGAAATGCCCCCAGCGGCGGATGTGGTACTGCATCCTAAGATCCGACAGTGTAAGTGTCTTACAGATGTCAGATCTTCTGACTATCTTTGGAAAAATCCTTCTGAGGATCGTTTCCAAAGATAGCCACAGGGATACGCAGGCTGAACAGCAGTTCCGCCTGCGTATCTCCTTTGAAGATTTGGCCCAAAGTTTTTCCAACTTCATCATTAAAAACGACGTTTTTAAAAATGCTCTAGCAAAGCGCGGTGACGTACAACACGTACGATGACACTATAAAGGGGAAGTTCCATGCGGATGACGCCGCCCTTGGGGCTGCTTTAACTGATTCCGTGTTAGTAAACACACGATCATTTTAAATAAAAAATTTTTAAAACTACGTTTTTTTCATGCTGAAAAATGATCGTGTGTACGCGGCATTTCTCATGCATCAGCACAACTGAGAGAAACAGTAGCTCTCCCAAAGTGAGGGATTTTGAAGTGAGAGACGTCAATGCTGTTTAAAGGTAAGCACACTAGACACAAATTGTTCAAAAAATGTATCAAAATGTAATAATACTCATTTAAAAGCAATTATACAAATATTGGCATGGACCACAATAGTTACAAAAGCGGGATAAAAAGGCAGTATGCAGCTGGCCAACAAGTTTCGCACAATGGTGCTTCGTCAGGGCCTTGCAACCTTTCTTTTGAATTGTGTGGTCTGTGTAAGACATAAAGGTACGTCATTAATACACAATATATAACATCTTATTGCATAGTAACAAAAGAAATAACAAAGAAATTGCTGTGTGCTCACCTACTCTGCTAAAAACTGAAAATTAACCAAAACCCGGCCCATAGGTCCCAAAAGGCTGAGAGGAACAAACAACTCGGGCAGTGACTAGTGGTAGCCAGATCCACTAGGTCAAAGATGTGCGAGTATTAGAGCGTTAGAATCCACCATCAACAGATCAGAAATATGTAAATTGTTAAAAAATAATATGGTAGTATAATAATAATGGCTACAGCTATACCAGCTTAATGTGTGTTCAGATGAAAATTAAGATAAATAACTAAATTAATGTAAATTTAAATTACTACACTATACACCCCGAAACTACCACCCATACATGGATAAACCAGAATAAATATCAAGAAGATTAAAATAAGATTTGAATACTATTCTTCACTATTCTAGTTCCCATCCTCACTCTCTAGTGCGCAGTATTCCTTTTAGCCAATACCTAAGGGTACGTCGGAACTGCACTAGGGAGGAGGATTTTGAATGGGAAGCACATGCCCTTTATCTGCGTTTGTTACAGAGGGGATATAGCAAAAAAGTTTTGAAAAAAGCCTATGCTAAGGCAAAACATAATACATGGGAAACTTTGCTATTTAAACCAAAGCCTCAGGAACCAAATCCAAATACTAAATTAATAACTACCTTCAGTACCCATCAGGACACTTTTCACCAACTGATTGGTAATACCTGGAATTTTCTATCGGAGGACCCAATCATTTCTAAATATGTATCTGACAGACCAGAAATTGTATATAGAAGATCACAAACAATCAGAGATGGCTTATACATAGTCACCTCTCTCCCGACACTCCAGCATTAGAGGCGTCTGGTAGATGGGGGACATATTGATGTGGCCATTGCGATCAGTGTCCTTGGATCCGGGAGGGTGGTGGGTGTCCTCTACCAAGAGGTTGTTTTCTGTAGTCCAGGGTGTTTGCAGACTGCAGTAGAATTGGAATTGTATATTTAGCCACATGTCGGTGTGGTGCGTTTTACATCGGCAAAACGAAATGCCCTTTTGCCAAAAGAATTCAGGATCATCTATATTACTTAGATGCAGGCCTCTTGTATACTCCGATCTGCAAACATATTGGACTTAACCACAGTTATAACCAGTCATTGGTCTAATTTTTTGCCCTGGAAGTCATCCCTTTCCCAGAAAGGGGAGGTGACTTTGATAAAAAGATTCTCCAACGGGAGGCCCACTTTTTGACCAACGAGCCACCTATCCGCCTGGCCTCAATACATCATTATCTTTTAAACCCTTTCTTTAGGTGTTTACAGATAATTTATTACGTTTATAGTCGTGGGGTTTTTTTTTTTTTTTTGGGGGGGGGGGGGGGAATCCTGCAGAATACTGTATATTGATTGATATACTACTATTATTAACACTAACATGTTTTTGTTATTGTTATACTAATACATCTATATATACACTTAATATTCTTGTTTTTGTTATGGTGTAACCTTGTATAAAATCATAATTACTCTGCATTACTGTATGTGCCTTGCGCTGCCCCTTTTTGTCCCTATGCTGTGATGTGCATATCGATTTTAGCTGTGAGTTAGTGCGACTATTTGTGTGTCCTTGTTGAGAGGGGAATTCCGTCCTTGTTTTCCCCTCATTTCCTGTCTCTACCTTGGTATTGACACTGTGTGCGCGCGCTGTGTGCTTCTCGCACTAAGCTTGTGCCGTGCGTTCCACGTGGTGCGCGTGCGTCGTGCGTCATATGTGCGCACACACAATTAGGGACACACACACACCGGAAGTGACGTCAGGGGTCATCGACCCTTCACTTCCGGTGAGAGCATGCGCTCTTAAGACGCCGCTGACGGCTTTCATGTCAGACGCCACCTGAGAAGCAGTAAGCACCAGCCCCGGCCAAGCCACCCATCACTGATCACCGCACATGGTAATGGATGACTCTCCAACTTGCGGACACAAGAGAATGACCATACCAGTTTACAGGTATTGAGCCCCACTCCTAATTCATTCTTGTTATCTAATGGTTGGTGCCTCTGGCTTTGGCGATCTCTGGCTTGCTGTGTAAGCCTAACCTCTATGACCATAGCACCGTTCTATGTAACCCCTTGCATATTATTCCTGACATTTATAGCAAGTGTAATTTTATCTACCCACTACCTGGGGGGGCTGGTGTACCAATTTATATGTGATTTATTTACCAGACCTTCATACTCTTAGGCCCTGTACACACGGTCGGACCAAACCGATGAGACTGGCCCGTCGGACCGTTTTCATCGGTTCACCTCTGAAGTGGCCGTACGGCCTGATGTGTGTACACACCATCAGTTCAAAATCCGATCGGGTCAGAACGCGGTGACGTAAAACACACGATGTGCTGAAAAAAACGAAGTTCAATGCTTCCAAGCATGAGTCGACTTGATTCTGAGCATGCGCAGGTTTTGAACCGATGCTTTTCTGTACTAACCATCGGTTTGGTCCGATCGGGCAGCGGTCCATCGGTTCGGTTTTGAAGCATGTTTAGAAATTTTGGACCGAAGGAAACCAGACCGATAGCCTATACACACGGTCGGTTTGGTCCGATGAAAATGAACTTCGGTCACAGTCCATGGATTTTTTGCTATTATAATCTTATTTCAATCTTCTTGATATTTATTCTGGTCTATCCATGTATGGGTGGTAGTTTCGGGGCGTATAGTGTAGTAATTTAAATTTACATTAATTTAGTTATTTATCTTAATTTTCATCTGAACATTCATTAAGCTGGATTAGCTGTAGCCTTTATTATTATACTACCATATTATTTTTTTAACAATTTACAGATTTCTGATCTGTTGATTGTGGCTTCTAACACTCTAATACTCGCACATCTTTGATCTGGCTACCACTGATCACTGGTCACTGCCGGAGTTGTTTGCTCCTCTCAGCCTTTTGGGACCTATGGGCCGAGTTTTGGTTCATTTTCATTTTTTAGCAAAGTAGGAGAGCACACAGCAATTTCTTTGTTATTTCTTTTGTTACTATGCAATAAGGGGTAGATTCACAGAGGAGATACGACGGCGTATCTCCAGATACGCCGTCGTATCTCTGAGTCTGGCCGGTCGTATCTATGCGCCTGATTCATAGAATCAGTTACGCATAGATTTCTATTAGATTCGACCGGCGTAAGTCTCTTACGCCGTCGGATCTTAACTGCATATTTACGCTGGCCGCTAGGGGCGTGTACGCTGATTTACGCCTAGAATATGTAAATCAGCTAGATAAGCAAATTCACGAACGTACGCCTGGCCGACGCAGTACATTTACGCTGTTTACGTTAGGCTTTTCCCGGCGTAAAGTTACCCCTGCTATATGAGGCGTATATGCGGCGCACCTATGTTAAAGTATGGCCGTCGTTCCCGTGACAAAATTTGAAAAATTTACGTTGTTTGCGTAAGTCGTCCGTGAATGGGGCTGGACGAAACCAATGACGTCCTTGCGGCGTACTTTGGAGCAATGCACACTGGGAAATTCCACGGACGGCGCATGCGCCGTTCGTGTAAAACGTTAATCACGTCGGGTCAGGGTTAATTTACATAACACACGCCCACCTCTTCACAATTTGAATTAGGCGGGCTTACGCCGGCCTATTTACGCTACGCCGCCACAACTTTCTTTTAAGAATACGGCACTTGCCTGTAAAAGTTGCGGAGGCGTAATGTAAATAGCATACATTACGCCCGCACAAAGAAACGCCATTCTACGTGAATCTACCCCTAAGTTGTTATATATTGTGTATTAATGACGTACCTTTATGTCTTACACAGACCACACAATTCAAAAGAAAGGTTGCAAGGCCCTAACGAAGCACCATTGTGCGAAACTTGTTGGCCAGCTGCATACTGCTATTTATCCCGCTTTTGTAACTATTGTGGTCCATGCCAATATTTGTATAATTGCTTTTAAATTAGTATTATTAAATCTTTATACATTTTTTGAACAATTTGTGTCTAGTGTGGTTACCTTTAAACAGCATTGACGTCTTTCACTTTAAAATCTCTCACTTTGGGAGAGCTACTGTTTCTCTCAGTTGTTCTTTTCTTTTATTCTTATCATACAATGGGATTGTGAGATATCGTCATCTGTTTCTGGAAACAATCCGACTCCTCCTTTTTTAGAATATACAAACAAAATCTTCAAAATGTGTCAAATCCTGTAGTGTAGTGTATCAACCAATTCTTCTGTGGTAAATCTTTGTGATAATCACGCAAAAATACGAAAGGAAACTTGGACAGCCGCACTCCAAAAATGGTCTTTTAATTAAAATCGATCACAAAATAAACATGCCACAGCAAAAAAATTGGAACAAAAGCTAACGTTTCACACTGTAGCTTCAGTGCTTAGTCAAAGCTGGTACCCTTTAGCTAGCTTGTTGCCAAGGAGCCAACACCTTCACAATGTACAAATGGTATTAGCTGTACTAGTCAGACAGCACTTCTTTTGAAATGAACATGTACTGTGATTGTGCTGTTCTGTTCTCCCTGCCTGTAGCTAGACTACAGGCTTGTATAAAATAAATACATCTATTTTTCAATCTGGCTTCAGCAGACAAAATGTTACTGAAACCCATGAGTCATGAGTTTTCCCTATCAATCCCATCCTCAGCCCCCTTTCTTCAGTCTTCTCAGCCCCCCCTCCAGCTCATCTGCACAGTTTTCCCCAGCCTCAGGATTCACAGTTCCCCCATCCTCAGGCTTCACAGCCCTCTCCAGCTCATCTGCACAGTCCCCCTCCCCTCTCTAAATTAGCAAAGCAGGAATAGCAAAGATGTATTTCTGGATATCCGCACTCTTGAACAAAAGTTGCCTTTATTTAAAATTTGGACAGCACTACAAGCCTCAGCAAACAAAAACTTGGAACAGCTGACGCGTTTCACACTATATCTAGTGTTTAGTCATGGAGCGGCCACCTTTTCCCTCCCTCTCTAAATTCACTGAACTTACACCAGTGTCAGATCTCTCTTACAGGTATGGTGGATTTCTTTCTCCTGGGCTCCAGCAGAGAAACCCATCCCCAGCTTCAGTGGCTCTCAGCTCCAGTAACAGGATCTGGGTGAGTGGAAATTGAGGCATAGAGATCCTGTGACAGAAGACAGAGGGCATGGCAGTGACAGGCAAGGCTGCAGCCTATCAGGCTTGTCTCATCGATGGGTGCAGAGTGGGTCAGAATACAGTGGGCCCATCCCCATTGGGACCCGTGTGCAGTGCAACACCATGCAGCCATGGATGATACGCAACTGCTCGGTGCCCTGGGCTGTATATGAAATTCTCCTGATTGCTGCGCTTTATAGACAACACCGCATTTTATACAAATGACCTACCCGCCAAGGTCCTTCAAAATCTGTGTGCAAGTGTACCTAGAAGTGTTGATGCTGTTTTGAAGGCAAAAGGTAGTCACACCAAATATTGATTTGATTTGGATTTCTCTTCTGTTCATTTACATTTTGTTAATTGATAAAAGTAAACTATTAGCACTTCTATTTCTGGAAGTGTACAGAGGGATTAGAACACCTGTCAGTTTTTATTGCTGTCTGTGCCCCCTTTAAGGAGATTCACCCACTCTAATTGTCTTGTTTACCATTATCATTGAAAATAAAAAGTAAAAGAAAATCTCAAATTTTGGGATGTCCCTAGAAAAGTAATAAGGGGCAAATCTTCCAATAGGGACACTAGTTCTGGTGACTAGGAGACCCCCAATTTGCAGGTATTCCCTCTCACTTTCTGTTTGGCTGTGGGACAGGAATTAAGGTAAATCTTCCCAATGGGACACAGATGGTGAAAATATTTTGACAGGGGTTACAACCTTCCCTTTCACTATCCAAAATGAAAAAAAAAAGTTTTGGCTATAGTTCTATTTTAATTTACAGCATTTTTTCACACCTGCAAACTTTTGTACAGAACTGTATGTTGGCCAAAATCCTGCCAGCCAGGTATACCTATATACAGTACAACAGAGATTATGTAGGAGCATCTTTTTCCTATTGAACATGGTAAACATTAAAAAGCTGGCATAGCAAAATCACAAAGTCAGTTGGTCTTACTTTGCGTTATGTAATATACTAGTCACTGTAATGTACACCTTTTACCCACTTCTCTATTATATAATTACAACTTCATCAAATAAAGGGAATTTATCAGTAGACAGCTCACAGGTATGGTGTGCTTTGCATAGACATTGCAGACAAAGCTGTTTTTAATATGTAGGTAAACACAGCACTCCAAAGCTTAGACTTTTCTTTCCGAGTAACAAAATTGAATTTTACAAACCTTAGGACAAATGTGTAGATATTTGTGCAAACCTGAGACGTAACTTGTGAACCTTTGTTTTAATCTAAGGCCTTGTACTCACGGCAGGACATGTCCGATGAAAACGGTCTGCAGACCGTTTCCATCGGACATGTCTGGCCGGGGACTGCCCGGGGACTTCTGTTCGATGGCTATACACACCATCGAACAGAAGCCCGCGCGTAAACATTACGCGGGGCGTGTCCGCGGTGTCGCCGCGTCGATGACGCGGTGTCGCCGCGACAATGACGCGGCGACGTGGGCGGGCCGCCTTAAATATGCTTCCACGCATGCGTCGAAGTCATTCGACGCATGCGAGGGATGCGGGCGGCAGGACATGTACGGTAGGTCTGTACAGACGACCGTACATGTCCGGGCGGACAGGTTTCCAGCGGACTGTTTTAAAACAAGTCCGGGAAACAGTTGTCCGCTGGAAACCTGTCCGATCCGTCCCAAAATGGTCCGCTCGGGCCAACACACGGCCAAACATGTCTGCTGAAACTGGTCTGCGGACCAGTTTCAGCAGACATGTTTGGTCGTGAGTACGGGGCCTAAGACTAATTTTAGACCCTTGCCCTATCCTGAGACCAGCTGTGAACCCTTGTCCTAGGCTGAGACCAACTTTAAACCAATCTCCTAACCTGGACCCTCATCAAAGCCTAAGACCAAACCTTTACAACCTCATTCAATAAAGAGTGTCAATTCGTAACTACAGTAGCCAGTAGCAACCAATCTGAACACATTTTGTCCTTGTCTATCTTGAGCAGAGAAAAATCTTTATTGCTAGCTATAGTAGTAAGCATCACATGATGCAAAACATGTCAGCTCCTTTTTCCTAGTCCACTTCTTGTTTGACTGCATGAATTTTGGCTGTTTTTTCCATATGAATTTGTGTTGTTTTAATTAATTGTTTTATAGAGCGGTATACTTTTCTTTGCTAGCTATAGTAGACTGCATTTCAAAGATATCACCCTTTATTATAAAAGGGCAATGAACTCATGTCAAAGCTTACAACCAGCAAGAAAGTAAAGAGAAATGTTTACTGGTACTCTAATTTTCAAACAATACAAAAGTAATGTAGAGAAAACTCATCTCAAATAAAAAGAATTTCATGCCAAGGGCTTCCTTATCGCTATCAGCGGCTTCTTAACTAGCCTTGACTAGCTCTTCCTTAAACACGCTACTCAAAAATGTCATTGCTGCAAGTTCGAGACTCATAAGAAGTTCACTACAGCTCTGTGTGCAATCACCGACCTTAACATTTACAGACATTTACAGACAAAAATCAACATGGCAAAAGCATGACTATTTCATGATTTTATCAGTTTTAGCCAATGACTGACATTGGACTCTATAGTGATACCAGATTGAAAATGCTAAAAAAAAATTGTGTCAACCAGAACAATATATTTATAATGTTGTATAAAAATAAACTTCTTTACCTTAAACGGTCTTGTACCAATTTTTTGCAAATTCACAATAGCAGAGGCCACAGGGTTCACTTGTTCTTCTCCCAGAAAGTGTGCATACAAATCATGTGGATGTAAGAATTTTTGTGAAACTAATTACATCTTGGAAACATGCTGATATGAAACGATTAACTGGTGCAGGAATTCTACATGTCTATGTCTTTCACTTACTATGTAAGTACGTATGTATTCTTGGCACCTTTGGTGTCTGTGTATCTTGATCTCTCTCTACTCTATATGTGTATCTGCGTATCTTGATTAAAAGTGTGTTTCATGCATACTTCCTGGCAAAAAAAATATCTCACCACATGTAGCTTCCTGTGCGAAAGAGCAAGCTGCTAACAAACTACGGTAGTATCTATGTATTTATGTATGCATATAGAATCTGTGAAAATCCGTTTCTGGTTCATAAAAAATTCTATAATGCAAGAGATTCAAAGATAAAATATAAATCCAAATGTTTGAGTTATACAATAAAATCTGTAAGATTTAAAAGTATCTATAGACATTTTTTTTAAATTATGGATAGAGTTGGGAAGAGTTGGACCCTATGACAAGTTTATGTTGCTATCTGTGTCCCCGTTGGGTAGCTCTGCCCCTCCATTTCTACTGATGGCCATTGTTACTGTGAAAGAAAGGGAGAGGACATTTTAGAGCAAGGTTTAAGGGGAAATCTTTGGGAGATTTCTTCTAAATTGTGTCTCTGGGACAAAAAGTAAAGGTAAATTTCCTCAATGGTACACAAATAGCAAAAAAAAATTAAAAAATAACCTGGCTGGGGTTGGTGTTGCTCTGTCCAAAACTGAAAAAAAGGGGCTATAAATAACCTTTAAAAAAGAGAATACCGTACATTAAATACATTTTAGTTAAAGTGGATTTTTGAGGTCACAATGTAGAGTATAAGATTTCCTATCATCTGTGCCCAGTCTTGCCACACAGAGTTAATCCAGCGCTGAGCAATCCTCTTTTAATGTTCAGTGAAAATGAACAGAATTCCAGATAAAAACTTGCCAAATTATAAAGTCCGTTTCTCTGTTCTTGCTTTGTGTTACAGGTTATTTACATATTCTGGTAATATACAATGAACTCTGGATCACCTCATATTATGATAAACATAACATAACATATGATAAACATGTCCAAGCTCTAGATATGTAAATAACCTGTAACACAAGGCAAGAACAGAGAAACGGACTTTATAATTTGGCAAGTTTTTATCTGGAATTCTGTTAATTTTCACTGAACATTAAAAGAGGATTGCTCAGCGCTGGATTAACTCTGTGTGGCAAGACTGGGCACAGATGATAGGGAATCATATACTCTACATTGTGACATCAAAACTTTAATATGTAGTTTCACTAGCAATCTATCTGTCTCTCCAGATTTGACCCATGTGACTGATTGCTTTAGCCTTAATTAATTTCTCCAAGGTGGACCTGGCCTTTCCAAACTTTTATGTCTATTACTTGGCATCCCAACTTCCATGAATGGCCTAAACCCACCCTAGCTATTGCCTCTACTACTACTGAGGCTGGTATAGTCTTGTTTTGAATCCTTGCAAAATATTGTTTATCAACATCAAGGCCCCTCCTCACAAGGCACTACGCTGCCTAAAACTACAATATCCTTGTCCCTCCGTGTCCAGAAGCATTTTTTGCCTGCCCAGTGGATGACCTCACCTAACTCTCCTTATGGTCTAATCCAGTGTTTCTCAATTATTTTCTTTGTAGTATAAATATAACTCACCTCTCAGTCTATACATCTAAATCTCAACATTTTCTTGTGTATAATTTTGTTGTTTTACCTGACTTTTTAGATTGTGCCTAAAGGAGTTTAAAATGATCAGCTTACTCTGTGTTATTGCATACAAAGTGCATTAGATTGAGTTTGCATTCAGAGCTCAGCGAAGCCGCCCCCCCTACAATCAGCAGAAATAAAAACTCAAGTGTGTTTCTTTAGTGCTGCGTTTGTGCTGTTTTTTGCCGCAAGAATTTACATTTGTGCTGCTTTTATTTTGAAGCAATTGTTTTTTCCAGACTATGACATCACCTTGCCCCCCTACAACAGCCAAATGGCACAAAACTGGTCTCGTTGGTTAGTGCTACGTTTGTGCTGCTAAAATTTCCTGTCTATCTTTTATCGTTTTTGCGTTATTTATGATTTATTAAAGGTCACTCAGCCCCCCTACAACACCCAAATGACACAAAACTGGTCTCGTTGATTAGTGCTACGTTTGTGCTGTTAATATTTTTGTTCTGTCTTTTATCGTTTTTGCGTTATTAATGATTTATTAAAGGTCACCAAAGGTCACTCAGCCCCCTACAACGCCCAAATGACACAAAACTGGTCTTGTTGGTTAGTGTTATAACAGTTTACTTTTTTTTTTCAAACCCCACTCACTTTTGCCACCCTACAATCAGCACAAATAAAAACTCAAGTGTGTTTCTTTAGTGGAAAAAGGTGGAGTTGCACTAACAAATATAATAATGGTGTTTATCCCGTAAATAAGGGAAAAAATAAAAAAATCCAGTGATGAAGAAATTTTTTTTTCTCAATAATAAAAACTGAAGAGTCTTAGGATAAAAATGTGATAACTGAAATCATAAAATCATAAAGTCATTTCTGTGAACGATCAAGTACATAAACAACTTGTTCAGAAATGGTGAAGATCTGGAATGAAGACAAACAATGGACATGGATCCCAACTTTCTGGTATTGATGACCCTTACCAGATAAATGGATCCTTATGGATCAGGCCAAGCAAGCAGCCACACACCTGGACTGCACAGGGGATCACAATCTTTAGGATCTTCCCAATGGTTCTCCAGCAGAGTGTCCAAGAAAAAAACAAATAGGCAGAAATAGTGTGATATTGTAGGAACACTTATAGGTAATTATCACCCAGTGACTGGCAGACCAACAGTGTAACAAAAAAGACCACCACCACAGCACACACTGCTCCTTACCAGAGCCCTAGGAATGGCTAACGCAAACAGCAAATGAAGTGTGTGCAGCAGGAGAGGGACTCGTCAGATCGATCCTCAAGCAGATATTCAGGTGGTAAATACGCATGTGGAAGAGAACTCACAATAGTGTGACATCATTTAGGGATTTAATGAATAAAAAAGTAATGCACTTACAGCATGGATGAAAACAATCAGCATAAAACAGTATAACAGCCGGTAATGGAACGAATTCCTCACGTCAACACGCCTCCTCCCAACGTTTCGTCCAATCAGACTTGTTCACGGGGTATCACGTGTGTTTCTTTAGTGCTATGTCTGTGCTGTTTTGTGCTGCTAAAATTTACGTTCTATCTTTTATCGTTTTTATGTTAATAATAATTTATTAAAGGTCACCAAAAGGTCACTCAGCCCCCCTACAATGCTCAAATGACACAAAGCTGGTCTCGTTGGTAGCTTAGCGAAGCTGGCCCCCTATAATCAGCACAAATAAAAAACTCAAGTGTGTTTCTTTAGTGCTACGTTTGTGCTGTTTTGTGCCGTAAAAATTTACATTTGTGCTGCTTTTATTTTGAATATATTAGCAACTGTTTTTTCCAGACTATGACATCACCTAGCCCCCCTACAACAGCCAAATGGCACAAAACTGGTTTCATTGGTTAGTGCTACGTTTGTGCTGCTAACATTTCTGTTCTATCTTTTATCGTTTTTGCATTATTAATGATATATTAAAGGTCACCAAAGGTCACTCAGCCCCCCTAAAACTGCCAAATGACACAAAACTGGTCTCATTGGTTAGTGCTACATTTGTGCTGTTTTGTGCTACTAAAATTTCCGGTCTACCTTTTATTGTTTTTGTATTATTAATGATTTATTAAAGGTCACCAAAGTTCAGTCAGCCCCCTACAACTCCCAAATGACACGAAACTGGTCTCGTTGGTTAGTGCTACATTTGTGCTATTTTGTGCCGCTAAAAAAACGATTTGTGCTGTTATGGTTTTTAAGTTATAACAGTTAAAAAACATAAGTGTGTTTCTTTAGTGCTACGTTTGTGCTGTTTTGTGCCATAAAAATTTACAATTGTGCTGCTTTTATTTTGAATATATTAGCAACTGTTTTTTCCAGACTATGACATCACCTAGCCCCCCTACAACAGCCAAATGGCACAAAACTGGTCTCGTTGGTTAGTACTACATTTGTGCTGTTTTGTGCCGCTAAAAAAAATATTTGTGCTATTATGGTTTTTAAGTTTATTTTTTTCAAACCCCACTTACTTTGCCCACCCTACAACCAGCAAAAATAAAAACTCAAGTGTCTTTCTATAGTGCTACATTTGTGCTGTTTTGTGCTGCTAAAATTTCTGTTCTATCTTTTATCGTTTTTGCATTAATAATGATTTATTAAAGGTCACCAAAAGGTCACTCAGCCCCCCTACAACACCCAAATGACACAAAGCTGGTCTCGTTGGTTAGTGCTACGTTTGTGCTGTTTTGTGCTGCTAAAATTTCTGTTCTGCTGCCCAATAGGGAGAAACGCAGTGTCGGGTGGAGCATCAGTAGCTGACGTCACCACGCTCCCAGCTGATCGGCCAGAGCCGAAGCTGGTTTTAACTTTTTCACTCGTAATTTTTACTTTGTTGCTTTGTTGCCAAAGACTTTTATTGATGTCAGTGATTTACTTTCATCAAGTGAAATAAAGTGAAACCCTTTTACTATATCACTGCACTATGAAGCCTTTCTTTTCTCTCCATTTACATCATTTTTAAAACCTTCACATTGCTTGGACTTCATTGGGACGCGTGTCTGGAGATCCTACCATCCCTGCAATCTGAAGAGAAGGAAGAGGAACAGGTGTGGACATCCCGATCCAGCCGACGTTTGGAATATTCAGTGCCTGAATGATCTTTGGATCTGGTAAGCGGCCGTTCACTTACTTTTTGAAGGATAATACTGAAGGCAGTCTTTACTGTGTGGGTCGATCGGAGCTTCTAATTCCCTCAGGAAGGAATACACTCATGTGGGATACTCAGATGGGACTCCATGTTCATTTGTTTTAGGACTTTATCACTCAGATGATCATCCGTTACTTTGACACTGTTTATAATTTTTTTCTGGTTGCGCACTTATTGTTTTATATTTTTTTAAATTTCTGTTCTATCTTTTATCGTTTTTGCGTTATTAATGATTTATTAAAGTTTACCAAAGGTTACTCAGCCCCCCTACAACACCCAAATTACACAAAACTAGTCTCGTTGCTTAGTGCTACGTTTGAGCTGTGTGAAGTTGGCCCCCCATGTTTGTAAAACCTGAATACAAATAGACCATTCGTTTGTGCCGCGTTTGTGCTGATTTGTGCCGCAAAAATTTGCGTTTGTGCCGGTTCGGTTTCTGAGATATTAAACATTCAACTTAATGTAATCCCCACCCACTTTTCACCCCATGTTGCTGAATTTTAAAAACAAACACGGCATTCGTTTGTACCGCATTTGTGCTAGTTTGTGCTGCAAAAATAAACGTTTATGTCGCTTTGGTTTCAGAGATATTGTGCATTATATTTGCTGAAACCGCGCCCACTTTGCAACCCGTGTTGCTGAATTTTAAAAACAAACACGCCATTCGTTTGTGCCGCGTTTGTGATGGTTTGTGCTGCAAAAATAAACTTTTGTGCATCTTTGATTTCAGAGATATTGTGCATTATATTTGCTGAAACCCCGCCCACTTTGCACCCCATGTTGCTTTATTTTCCTGGTCCAACACGACCAACACATCAACTTGAGGTAGACAGAATGGGTTGATGAAATCAGAATAACTTTGCAGTATCAGGCTTTGGATAAGGAAAGCAGTCCTGCCTTCTGTAATTGTCAGTACGTCGCGACTCTAGCCGCAGTGGGTGGAGTGCCCCTGGACAGACCTCTGCCACAGGCCTGGCAGCGAGAGCGTCACTTTAGGTTGCTGGGAGGAACAAGTCTCTGCCACATACTTGGCTCTGATTGGTTGTTTGAGGCCTCTGCCACAGGCCTAGTGCAGGATTAAAGGGGTTGTAAAGACAAAAATATTTTCCTCTTACATTAAAGTCTGACAGTAGCTGATAAAGTAAAAAGTAATGTTTTACATTATAACTAGTTTGATACCTGTTGAAATCGAGGTGTTTTATTCACCTCCAGCGCTCCTGAATCATTATTCTCACTGACTTCCTGGTTTGCGGTGCGCATTCATTCTTGCTACATCACAGCCTAATGGGAACTACAGTTCCCATTAGGCTTAGCCTCCATGCCTGTGAGGGATAAGAGAGCATCTTCACGCAGGGCTGTAGTCATAGGGAGGGGGTGAGCACATTCTGCTTTCCACCATGCAAAACAGCTCAGATGCTGGTGGAAAGCAAGAAGAGGAGTGACAGGAAATGGCATTTTCAAACCTGGATTACTGTATTGTGGAGGTCAAAAGGAAAAACGAGGTAAGTGATATTTATATGCTCTAGCTTACAGCAATCAATTGATCTAATAAAAAACGAACCTTTAGTGTTCCTTTAAGTTGAAAGATAGAGCAAATCCTCCTAGTAAGTCACGTTATGGTCACCGGTTGACAGCGCAAGTGCACCTGCCAATGTCCGGTCACCAGATCCCCGATGGTTCGCTCAAGCCCTTTTGGATCACCTGCCTCCGGGTTCTCCTTAAGCCGATCCCCCACCGAATGGCATACAGCCTGGGATCTCCTCAGTAGAAGTGGGGACCCAGTAAGTCACCCTTTGTAGCATCGGTTGCTCCAGGCCAGAAGGGCCCAGAGTCAGGAACTCCGTGCAGCACGCAACCCCAGGCCAGGTAGGCCATAGTGGTGGGGCCCGTGATGTGCGCACACCCTAAAGATGGGTGCCGCACCCGAAACCAGGAACCTGTGAAGAACCCAGAACAATGGCCTCCGCCACAGAAATACCCCTCCCCAGCATGCACAGCGAGGCCCAACTCCTCTCATTGGCTTCTGGGAAGAAGTGGCTCCGCCTGGATCCCTCTGGTGCCATCTGCCGTCCAGAGATGAAACAGTATCTCTGGACGTACAGACTGACCCACAGGACAATCCAGGATTTGGCGACAGCCAAATGTACCAAAATCAAGAATGAGAGCAACATAACTCTCTCATTCCCCCACTAAATTTAACATAGCCTCCTTTCTGAAGGTAAAGGAGCGCTACAGTAGTATACTGCATCTCATGCCCCTGTGGCCTCTTGTATGTAGGCAGAACGATTAGAGCCCTTCGTACTAGATTTGGGGAACACCGTTGTGCTGTTCATGCGGGTAATCCCAAGTATAGTGTCGCACGTCACTTTGCTACGCATCACCATAAAGACACTACTGCCTTGCAGGTCTGGATAATTGAGGCCATACCTGGAACCCCCACTGCAGTCGAAAGGTTTCAACGTCTTTGTAGACAAGAAACTTTCTGGATCTATTCATTAAATACCATGACCCGGATTCACAAAGCACTTGCGCCGACGTATCTCGCCCTCCGTAGAAGTCAGCGAATGACGAAACTAGTCAGGGCGTGAGTCACACGACACGCTGGAAAAGACTCCTTCGTTCCACGGAGCGGGACTAGGCAGCTTTTACACTTCTTGGAACCAAACTGTGGCTTGAACAGGAGACGCCGATCGCATTCAGGATCTGGTGACCTTTTCAATGTTCATTATTTTATGTTTTAATGTACGTTTGATGTATAGGGGAGCTTTTGTGTGAGGGGTTTCTTCACAAATTAAATACAGGATTACGCTATGTACGGCTCCTTGGTAGATACAGCCTGCAGAGGTTCACGGTTAATGGATCTGGTATCCATTGAAATGCCATTAACAAATTTTTTTTCTGGTGAGTTTGAACCCCGAAGGGGCGAGTGTTCACACGTGGTGGATTGGAAGAGTGTGGTGGAAGGTGCACGCTGCTATTCTCTCCAAAGGACTACTTTTTGAACATTAGAAACACTGTATTGTGTATTTCATCTATCACTCAACGTATAGTGGTGTTGGCCACTTTTTGTCACTCAACATTAGCGCTGTTTGTATTTTATTTCTTGAATAGACACATGTTTTATTCATAGTTGCTGGAATACTTTTAACATGTTTTACTTTTTAAACAGCTGCTCTTATACAGTTTATCTGTGATTTAGTTATCAACCATTTTTATTTGCAATATCATTATCTATTATCTGGTCTTGCTGAGGTTACTTACATCCGTCTGGCGCTGAGTAGTGTTTAGTAGGCCTTTTTACACTATTTTCTGTATCTCGAGATACGCCGCGTAAGTGCAAATATGCGCCAACGTATCTGTGCGCCGTGCCCACAAAACTAAGATACGCCAGAAAATAGGCTTCATCCGACCGACGTAACTTGCCTACGCTATCGTAGAGTGGGCGCATATTTACGCTGGACGTATTTGGCGCTCCCATTGATTTGCTATTCACATATGTAAATGAGGGAGATACGCCGATTCACGAACGTACGTCTGTCCGACGCAGTGCGCGTAAAGTCATACGTCCGGCGTAAAGTTATGCCCTATAAAGGAGGTGTAACTCAGCAGCATCAATGCAAAGGGCTGCACCAGGGAACTCAAGCCGACATATTTTACGTAGTTTACGTAGGATGTGAATATGACTAGGCGTAGGTTACATTCACGCCATCGGCAGTGATCCGACGTATCTTAGGCAGTTGTTCCGACGTGATTGTGAGCATGCGCACTGAGATGCGCCCACGGGACGGCGCATGCGCAGTTAGCGATACGTATCTGTCTGGCGCTCGGCCCATCATTTGCATGGGGTCACGCCTCATTAGCATGGCTCACGCCCACTTCCACTTACGCCGACTTACGCCTTGGAAACCCAGTGCAGATTTGGAAGCACTAGCTTTGTGAATTCAGTGCTGGCTCTCTGCGCTGTGTCAGCGTAGCGTAAAGGAGATACGCTACGGCGGCATAAATATGCGCCAGTGTCTGTGAATCCGGGCCCATGTCGCCCCATGGCCTAAATGAGGAAATAGAGACCAACACCATCATCTAATTTTATTTGATTTCATTTCTTGCATATTTTCTATAGAGGATATTTATGTGCATTATGTTTTTTTTGGGGAATACACTAACACTTACACATGGGGATACAGGATCCTTTATTTGTTATGTATATGTATATTGTTGATATATCATCTTGATATGTCACCATGACATATATATCTTCCATGTGTCCTCCTAAATTACCATATATGTATTTATACATCTATTTATGTATTCATTCATTACAATTCAATATTTTATTTTTTGTATTTTTATACATGTAGCTTCCCCTTAATATCAATTAATTAATAAATTTTTTGGTATATTTTTGGTAGTTTTTGAATTTTTTTGGACTATCAATTAACTGATGTTAACAATCTTTCTACTATATACGTATGTATACATATATATATATATATATATATATATATATATATATATACACTCCCTGCAACAACAGTCAAAACACTTATCTCCCCCCATTTCATTCTCTCTTTGATTTATTTATTTATTTACTATTATTGTTTATTTTCCCTTTTCTCTATGTAGCGCTACCCCCGAAGGAGCCGCTGGTTAGATTGGGACGGCGTGTTAGGTTACCTCTGTGATGTGTCTAGGGGTGATGATAAGATGATGACAAGAGCAATGACGGAATGTCCAAACAGCAGGGTGTCGTTTTCTGTGCTTTTATTCTTGCCCAACACGGCAAACAATCAACTGGAGGTAGATAGAGATAGTGTCAGGACCTGGATTTGAACCTGGGACCTCAGCTGTGTCTGGCAGTGAACCTTCTCACTGAGCTATCTGGGATGCTGGACAGCTCCCTGTCTGATCTGCTGGACAAACCCATCTGATCCATTGAACATTCCTGCCTTGTGTCTTGATTGTCTTGAACTTTGAACCCCTTGCTCCTCCCACGAACTTCCTGATATAAGCCATGTCTCTGCACTTCCTCCTTGCCAGAATATTGTGCTATCTCCAGCCTGTATCTTGCTCCTGTCTTCCCTGCTGCCGTCCATATTTGCTACTGCTCGTTACCGACCACTTGGCTTGTTATCGACTACGCTTCTGCCTGATCCCAACCTACAAATACTCATTACCGACCCCTTGGCTTGTTATCGACTACGCTTCTGTTTGATCCTTACCTGCTTATCTGCTATTGTACCCCGGCTTTCTCACCTCCTGGTGGGGCAATCCTGAGGACCGCGACCTGGCGCTAACACGCAGCAAAATCCATCTTCACCTTCAGAAGCTCTGGTGAATACCGGTTAGCGCTTAGATTCCGCACCTCAGGTGACCCCGTGTCATCAGCCAGGGTGACCTGTTCTGCTGCTATAGCTACTGGCCTCTGAGCCTGACTCCAGATCGTGACAGAATATTCTGGCCCAAAACATGGAGGCCGTTGTAGCAGCTGCTGTAGCTCCTCTCAGGGTGCAAATCGCTGAGTTGCAGACGTTTGCTGTTAACTACCAGGAAAAATGTTCTGAGTTACAAATTGAAGTGAAAGCACTACAAGAGGAAATCCTTGATATGAATAAACAATTGCGTGACTTTCGTGCTCGAGACACTGCTGCCGTAGATACTAATACACGAATGCCCCTACCACTTAAGTTTAACGGAGACCGCCGCCATTATAGAGGGTTCCTTAATCAATGTCGCATATACTTTCAGATGCAACCTGCTGCATTTACTTCGGACAGGAAAAAGGTGCTGTTTATTATCAACCTCCTGACTGAGGAAGCTTTAGCCTGGGCCTCCCCTTATGTGGAAAAAGATGATGTCGTCCTGGATAATTTAGATTCTTTTGTGACTGCGATGAACCAAGTTTTCGATGATCCTAACCGCTGCGCTACTGCTGAGGCAAAATTGCACAATTTACGGCAGGGTAGACGCTCTGTTGCAGAGTACACAACTGAATTTCGACGCTGGATCTCAGATACCAATTGGAATCCAGCAGCACAAAAGAGTCAGTTCCGTCAAGGACTCTCGGAACAAGTAAAAGATGAGCTTGCCAGAGTAGAAAGTCCTGACGACCTTGAAGCTTTTATTAAATTGTGTATTCGAATTGATCAAAGACTTACTGAAAGGAGAAAGGAGAGACTGGGAATCTTAGGCAGTAATGGTGGCATGCGTTTTTCTACTACTCAGTATCCTCCTAAGGTTTCAAGATTTACTCCTGATTCTGACACTCCTGAACCTATGCAGGTGGATGCTCTTAAAAGATCTATTACTACTCAGGAGAAAGAAAGACGACGTTCAGAGAACTTATGTCTTTATTGTGGAGACTCCGGACATTACGCAGTTAATTGTCCCAATAAATTTAAAAGAACAATTGCAGCAACAGATATTACAGTATCTGAACAAATAAACTCAATTTCTCAGTCCGTCTCTCCTTTGATTCAGGAAGCAAATAAGGTTAATTCTTTATTAACTCATTTTGTCATGCCCATTAAGCTAATTTCTGAGGGCCGTGAAATCCCCTGCTCTGCTATGCTGGACTCTGGGGCTGGAGGAAACTTTATGGATATAGAGTTTGCCCACCACAATAACATTCAAGCCATAAATACATCTTCTCCTATTGAGATGGAGACAGTTGATGGTTCACCCTTATCCTCAGGACCTGTTACCCATAAAACCGTTCCTTTGGTAATCCAGTTTGAGGCGGATCATCGTGAGACCATCAGCTTTCAGTTGATCACATCACCCAAATTTCCCATCATTTTGGGCATTCCTTGGTTCTCCACTCACAATCCCTCTATCAACTGGGGAGCACGGACCATAGATTTCACATCCTCCCACTGCAAGGAACACTGTAGGGAATCTTATCAAACAAGTTCTCTGCTGGTCAAGGAATTGCAAGTTGGTGTGGTAACTACCCAGTCATATGACGACTTGCCTCCACAATACCATGCATTCCGGGATGTCTGTGATAAGAAAAATGCAGATCAATTACCTCCTCATCGCCCATACGATTGCCCCATTGAGCTGCTTCCAGGGGCCGAAATACCTTTTGGCCGCCTTTTTAATCTCTCAGAACCTGAATTAAAAGTGCTCAGGGAGTGGCTTGATGAAAATTTAGAAAAGGGTTTTATTAGACACTCAACATCTCCTGCAGGAGCAGCTCTATTCTTTGTTGAAAAGAAAGACTCCACCTTGCGTCCATGCATTGATTACAGGCACATGAATAAGGTCACAATTAAAGGGTCACTAAAGGAATTTTTTTTTTTAGCTGAAATGACTGTTTACAGGGCATAGAGACATGATAGTTAACTGATTCCTTTTAAAAATGATTAAAAATTGATAAAAAAACAATCATATAATGTGCCTGCAGTGTAGTTTCGTTTTTGCTGTTGTTTGCTGGTTCTCTGATGTACAGAGAGCCACTAGAGGGCAGTCAGCCAATAGAGAGCAGTGATACTTTGTCTAAAACTCCTCAGCACCAATCCAGTTTCGTTTTACACACAGCTCCTTGATTAGTGACCACCGTGAGAAATCTCCCAGTACTGTGGTTATCAGGATACAGGCAACCAGAAGGTGTCCAAAACAGAGAGGATTTACAGCAACATCAAAGCAAAAACGAACAATGAGGACATGAAACCAGGACTGCAGCAAGGTAAAGGAAGCTATTTAGCTAAAAAAAAAAATTCCTTTAGTGACCCTTTAAAAACCGTTATCCACTCCCCTTGATCTCGGAAATGTTGGAAAGACTTCGTTCTGCCAAAGTGTTTACAAAACTTGACCTACGGGGGGCATATAACCTGGTCCGTATTCGTTCAGGAGATGAATGGAAAACCGCCTTTAGAACCAGATATGGGCATTTTGAGTCCTTGGTCATGCCTTTTGGTCTCTGCAATGCCCCTGCGACCTTTCAGCACTTCATAAATGATGTTTTTCGAGATCTGTTGGACCAATTTGTCATTGCTTATCTGGATGACATCCTTATCTTTTCTGATAACCTGGAAGAGCACCGCAAGCATGTTTGCATTGTCTTTGAAAGATTAAGGCAGAATCGACTTTACATCAAATTGGAGAAATGTGAGTTTGAACAAACCCAGATCCAGTTCTTAGGGTATATTATTTCTCCAGATGGTGTGGGCATGGATCCTGAGAAGATTAAAGCAGTGGTAGATTGGCCTGCCCCCGGAAACATTAAGGAAATCCAACGATTTGTCGGGTTTGCCAACTTTTACCGAAAATTTATAAGGAACTTCTCTAAGGTGATAGCTCCAATTACCCAGCTAACAAAGAAAGGGGTGCCCTTTGTGTGGTCATCTGAGGCACAGGCTGCTTTTGGAAAGTTAAAAACTCTTTTTACTTCTGCACCAGTATTGGTACATCCCAATCCTGAATTACCTTTTATAGTGGAAGTGGATGCTTCAAACTCTGCCGTGGGAGCTATCCTCTCCCAACGACATGGTGAAAAGATGCAGCTACATCCATGTGCTTACTTTTCTCGTTTAATGTCTTCAGCCGAAAGAAATTATGACATTGGGAATAAGGAGTTGCTAGCAATTAAAGAAGCATTTTCTGAATGGAGGCATTTGCTGGAAGGCGCTAAGCATCCTGTAACCGTTCTCACAGATCATAAGAATCTGGAATTCATTCGTTCTGCCAAGAGATTGTCTTCTAGACAAGCACGTTGATCATTGTTCTTTTCCAGGTTCAATTTTATTATCTCATATCGACCTGGGTCAAGGAATGGTAAGGCTGATGCCTTATCACGAATGTTGTCTGGGCCTCTCCAGGAAGACAACTCTGAATACACAGTCCTGCCTCAAAAGAACTTTCTAGGTGTCACAAGTTCTAAAGCATTCTTGAGTCTTCTCAAGGAAGGGTACGAGAATGACCCACTCCTCAAAGATCCTCCTATGAACATCATCCTTGATTACAAGAATGGCTTCTGGACTCAAGCACATCGCCTCTATGTACCTGAAGTTGCTCGGGTTGAAGTCCTCAAGTTGGTTCATGACTCCAAACTTGCTGGACATTTTGGAGTTTCTAAGACGGAGGAACTTTTATCCCGTTCCTTTTGGTGGCCTGGGTACAAAAGAGATGTCAAAAGTTATGTAGCCTCGTGCCTGGTCTGTGCTCGCAATAAGACACCCCGAGCTTCTCCTTTGGGGTTGCTCCAGCCACTAACTGTCCCATCAAGACCATGGGGATCAATTTCTATGGACTTTGTGGTTGATTTACCCCCCTCTAAAGAAATGACCACTATCTTGGTTGTTATTGACCGCTTCACTAAGATGGCTCACTTCATACCAGTGAAGGGGGTACCCTCTGCAGAACAAACTGCAGAGTTGATGGTTCGAGAAGTCTTTAGACTACATGGAATTCCAGAAGATGTAGTTTCTGACCGAGGAGTACAGTTCACTTCAAAATTTTGGAAAAGCTTTTGCTCAGCTTTAGGAGTAACAATTAATCTATCTTCTGCTTGTCATCCTCAGTCTAATGGTCAGACCGAGAGGACCAATCAAACGTTAGAGCAGTACCTCCGATGTTTTGTTAGTTATCTTCAGGACGACTGGGTGGACTATCTTCCTACAGCGGAGTTTGCTTATAACAATTCTAAACATAGCTCCACCTCTCAGACCCCTTTTTTCCTAAATACCGGGCTTCATCCAGCTTTTATCCCTGATCTCCCTATCTCAACTCCAATTCCTGCTGTTACCAACAGATTAACTGCTTTACAGGAGATCCAGGGAAAATTGATCGAGACTTTGAGGGAAGCTCAGGAAAGTTACAAGAAGGCTGCAGATAGACATCGCAGAGCACTTCCTACCTTTCATGTGGGTGATCAAGTTTGGTTATCTACCAAAAATCTGAAGGTTCATGTTCCATCTGCAAAGTTGGGACAAAAGTTTGTGGGACCTTTCCAGATCTTGGCCCAGATCAACCCAGTTGCCTTTCGCCTAAAACTTCCAGCAAGTATGAAGATTCACCCTGTGTTTCACATTTCGCTACTTAAACCATTTCACGAAAATACTTTTTCTGAAAGAACACTTCCACCCCCTCCACCTGTTGAGGTACAGGGTGAAGAAGAATACGTGGTGGAGAAAATTCTTGATTCCAGGATCTATAGGAACAAATTGCAATATCTGGTTCAATGGGAAGGATACGGGACAGAAGAAAATTCTTGGGAGCCTGAGCAGAACGTTCATGCTCCTAGATTAACAAGAGAATTCCACCAGAGGTTCCCTCACAAACCAGGCCCTAAGACGTCCAGTGGACGTCCTGGGAGGAGGGGAGTACTGTCAGGACCTGGATTTGAACCTGGGACCTCAGCTGTGTCTGGCAGTGAACCTTCTCACTGAGCTATCTGGGATGCTGGACAGCTCCCTGTCTGATCTGCTGGACAAACCCATCTGATCCATTGAACATTCCTACCTTGTGTCTTGATTGTCTTGAACCTTGAACCCCTTGCTCCTCCCACGAACTTCCTGATATAAGCCATGTCTCTGCACTTCCTCCTTGCCAGAATATTGTGCTATCTCCAGCCTGTATCTTGCTCCTGTCTTCCCTGCTGCCGTCCATATTTGCTACTGCTCGTTACCGACCACTTGGCTTGTTATCGACTACGCTTCTGCCTGATCCCAACCTACAAATACTCATTACCGACCCCTTGGCTTGTTATCGACTACGCTTCTGTTTGATCCTTACCTGCTTATCTGCTATTGTACCCCGGCTTTCTCACCTCCTGGTGGGGCAATCCTGAGGACCGCGACCTGGCGCTAACACGCAGCAAAATCCATCTTCACCTTCAGAAGCTCTGGTGAATACCGGTTAGCGCTTAGATTCCGCACCTCAGGTGACCCCGTGTCATCAGCCAGGGTGACCTGTTCTGCTGCTATAGCTACTGGCCTCTGAACCTGACTCCAGATCGTGACAGATAGGTTGGTGAAAGGAGAACTTGCAGATTCAGGCCTCTGGATGGTGGAAACAATCCTACTTCCAATGGGACTCTAACCCCTCGTCGCCACTCCAGCCAGAGTGGGTATAGTGTACCTGGACAGGCCTCTCACACGGACCTGGCAGCCAGGGTATCACTCGGAACCTTGAGAAGGAACAAATCTATGTCACAGACTTGGCTCAAATAGAAACAGGAGTGGAACCTCTGCCACAGGCCCGTGCTCTGGAACATAGATGATAGAGCGAATCCTTCTCAATAATTGCAAATTTGCCTGAATCTCCCTCAGGTAGCTTTTCTTAGTTTTGGGTCACTGACTGGCAAGTTGCAACGTACAACTTCCCAGTGTCCAGTGACCCCGATCCCCGATGGATTGTCTAGGCCCTGTTGGATCGCCTGCCTCCGGGCTCACCTCAGACTGACTCCCCACCGAACAGCACAACTTGCTTGGGATCTTCCTCTCAGAATGTGGGGACCCAGTCGATCACTGGGGCCCCTCCATAGCTTCAGTTGCTCCGGACCATGAGGGCCCAGAACCGAGAACTCTGTGTAGCACGTGCGCCCCGGACTGGTAGGCCATATCGCCGGGGCCCGTGATGTGCACACACCCTGAAGGTGGGTGCCGCACCCGGAACCAGGAACAGAAACCCCAAACCAATGGCGTCCGCTCTAGAAGTACCCTCCCCCAGCATGCCCCGCGAGGGAGAAACTCCTATCATTGGCTGCTGGCAAGAGGCGCTTCAAAACTGAACTCCACTGCTACCACCTGTCGCCCAGAGATGGAAAGGTATCTCTGGAACACGAAATGAACTGGCAGTACAGCCCAGCTAGAGTAGAGGCCTAATTTACATTAATTAGTTGGATGAGAGTAAACTAACTCTCTCATCCCCCTCTAAATTTAAGATAGCACCTGGACTGAAAGTGCACAGGAGCTACATCTATATATATCTATTTATATTTATTTATTATTATTTATTATTATTTTTATTATTATTATTATTATTATTATTATTATTATTATTATTATTATTTTTATTATTATTATTATTTTTATATATATTTTTTCTGGTCATACTGACTTATTAATTATTGATCTAGGGGTATTTATTTATGTATTCACTCATCTATTTTTTGGTGAGCAATTGACCGATCCTTTTTATATATATCATATATATATATATTTATGGATTGTTCTAATCTAGACTAGTGGGCCCAGATTCTTAAAGCATTTACGACGGCGCAGCGCCATGTACGCCGTCGTAAGTCCTAATCTGACCCGTCGTATCTATGCATCTGATTCTTAGAATCAGTAACGCATAGATATCCATTAGATCCGACAGGTGTAAGTCTCTTACACCGTCGCATCTTAAGTGCTTTTTTTTTTTGCCCGCTAGGTGGCGCTTTCGTCGAAATCCGCGTTGAGTATGCAAATTAGCTAGATACGCGAATTCCCGGAAGTACGCGCGGCCGACGCAGTAAAGTTACGACGTTTACGTTAGGCGTTTCCCGGCGTAAAGTTGCCCCTGCTATATGAGGCGCAGCCAATGTTAAGTATGGCCGTCTTTCCCGCGTCAAAATTTTAAAAAGTTACGTCGTTTGCGTAAGTCGTCCGTGAATGGGGCTGGACGTCATTTACGTTCACGTCGAAACCAATGACGTCCTTGCGACGTCATTTAGAGCAATGCACACTGGGATATTTTACGGACAGCGCATGCGCAGTTCGTTCGGCGGGGACGCGCTTCATTTAAATGATACACGCCCCCTACCCGCTGAATTTGAATTCCGCCGGGTGATTTACGCTACGCCGCTGCAGCTTTACAGGCAAGTGCTTTGTGAATAAAGCACTTGCCTGAAAAACTTGCGGCGGCGTAACGTAAATGACATACGTTACGCCGCCGCAGAGATACGCCCAGTGTACAAGAATCTGGGCCGTGGTGTCTGGTTTCTAATTGATTGATATTTGGTATCTGCTCTATTGTTTTTAATTGTCCCTTATTCGTAGGATATAATATTGTTTAGATAATTTTTTTTTTTTTAAAACACGTCTTTCAAAAACCCATTTCTAATCTATTTATATGTTTTCTGCTCATCGATAGTGTGTCTTTCTATGTATGTTTATCTCTGACCAATCACAGCGCCTATCAGCCCATATAGTACGTCCTCTCTCTATGGACATCATGGATCTGAAGAAACAGCGGAGGCTGTGAAACGCGTCATCCCATTGGTCGGCTCCGTGTTCCACGTCAATTCCGGTGCGACGACGGAGCATTGCGATCCACGCTGACACGCAATCCGTATTGATCGGCGCTTCCTGCTTCCCCATGGCTCCCAGCAACACTGGATTTCCACCATACCCAGCTCTCCTGTCTGCCGGGGATATCTGTTCGGGACCAGGGATCGCTGAACACCCTTAGTGTCAACGGACCTGCATTACTACTATTATGCCTTGTACCTCTCCTGTTTTGTGAGAAGCCATTTGGCTGTGTGTGATACACATTACTATTCAATTTTCTATTCTGCTGCACTTAGATTGTCGCATCTTCCTTTCTTTTCTTGCATACATTTCAGAGCCTGCTTCTGCTTCAGGATTGCTTCCGGTAGTGTTGTACTTGTATTTGGACTACTGATTGATTCATTATTGGACATTGGACTATATTCTAGCACCATTATTTATTCACGGACCATATAAATCCATCCTATTGACCATTATTGTGTATACCCTAATAATCGTGCGCCATCTTACCATATTTTTTCTACAGCTTTGCCCTTGTGTCCGGTGGGTGCTGTCAGAGAGTTTCTCACAGTGCGCCTGGATTTGGCTGGGTCCTTTTTGTTACATGCAGAAGGGTCCCCCGTGTCCAGATTTCAATTCATATCGATTTTCCATAAATGTTTAAGGGCATTGGGTTTGGAGGAGAAAGAATTCATCTTGCACTCTTTCCAAATTGGGGCGGCCATGTAAACCGCCAGGTGTGGGTTGGATGATGAAGCAGCCAAGCGTATTAGTAGGTGAGAATCGAGGATGTTCATCCTCATCTGTTGTCTGATTGGGGAAGGGGGGTATGTCTTTTTGTTAGTGTTCTGTGTTGGTAAGCCTGTGTTTGCGTGCTTGTTTGGTGTTATTTGGTGTTGTGATTTCTTCTCTTTTGGGTGGTGTGATGGACCTTGTCTGGATACTGGGCCACTCCTATGTGTTTTGGGGGGCCAGGCGAGCAGACGTTAGGCCCAATTGTAGGCAACTAGGCATTTTTAGGCAGGAAGCTTGTGTCCGCTGGGTGGGGGTACCAGGCATGCTGTTGAGCAGAACGGTGCTGGAAGTGCATTGCTTTGCACGACTGGATAGACCGTCGAACGTTCTGGTGCTACACGTCGGCGGCAATGATTTAGGACTGAGGTCCATGTTGGACATCATTCGTGATGTCAAGTTTGATTTCCTGCGGCGCCGCATGGCCTTCCCGGATATGCTTCCTTCCGGAAGGTCAATAGGGAGGTAGGCAGATTTGTAGTTAGGAATGGGGGCCTGGTTATCTGGCATTTGGAACTGGAAATGGATACTTGAATGTGGTGGGAACTGATTTGTGGGCCTTGGGGTTGCAGGATGGTATTCAGAGAGCTTTGAGGGTGTGAAGCAGCACTAAAGGGTAAGGTCTTCCCCTTGTGCTCTGTGGCGGAGGTTGGTCTTTGCTGGCGAATGAAGAAACCTCTAATAAGGAAAAATTCGGGACCCATCGGTGGTATCGGTCCCTCTGGTATATTCCAGGTAATGGTGGTTTAGCTGGAATTGGTTAATGGGTTCACTGCGGTTAGTGGGTTATCTCCAAGCCAGTATGTCGGCTGGAGGTCTAGTATAGTAAAAGGTACCGCAGTGCATTCTTGAAAATACAATAGTTTGGGGTTCCTGCAAAGACCAATGCGATTAGTGACTGATGGGTTTTTGGTTTAATAAATGTTTTTTTTATGGTTTATGTTCATTTAAGTTTATTTGTTAATAAAAAGGCTCCTACAGCCAATTCTTTACTCCATTTATTATGTGGTATTCATTAATGTGATTTAATGGTATGGGTGTGACAGAGTATGGGGTTGGTCTTGCAGTTATTGGCTAAGGATGGAACATCTGTTCTACAATGGTCATGCCTTTTCCAAGGTACAGTATGAAGTGCAGTGCCCGTTACAGTGGGAGGAGCATTACATTAAGGAAACCCAAGCTGAGTATAAGTTTTGTATGTAAGATTTAATAACGAAGTGTAAAGTCAGTGTAGTTTGGCAACAGATAAAGCACAATATCTCCGAAACCAAAGCGGCACAAACGTTTATTTTTGTGGCACAAACCAGCACAAACGAGGCACAAATGAATGGCGTGTTTGTTTTTAAAATTCAGCAACAGGGGTGCTAAGTGGGCAGGGTTTAAGCAACTATAATGCACAATATCTCTGAAACCGAAGCGGCATAAACTTTTATTTTTGCGGCACAAACTAGCACAAACGCGCGGACAAAACCCCTGTTTTTAACGCAGACTGTTAGACAGGTTAATTTGGTTGTTCTGCAGGCTGGTCGGTAAGGAGGCTTGGTTTTTCCCTGGGCATTCCCCAGGTTTTTGTTGTTATTTAAAATTCAGCAACATGATGTGCAAAGTGGGCGGGGCTTACATTGAATTGAATGTTTAATATCTCAGAACCGGAACCGGCACAAACGCTAATTTTTGCAGCACAAATCAGCACAAACGTGGCACAAACGAATGGTATATTTTTATTCAGGTTTTACAAACATGGGGTGCCAACTTCACACAGCTCAAACGTAGCACTAACCAACAAGACCAGTTTCGTGTCATTTGGGCGTTGTAGGGGGCTGAGTGACCTTTTGGTGACCTTTAATAAATCATTAATAATGCAAAAACGATAAAAGATAGAACGGAAATTTTAGCAGCACAAAACAGCACAAACATAGCACTAAAAAAACACACTTGAGTTTTTATTTGTGCTGATTGTAGGGTGGGAAAAGTGAGTGGGGTTTGAAAAAAATAAATAAACTGTTATAACTTAAAAACCATAACAGGACAAATAATTTTTTTAGCAGCACAAACATAGCACTAACCAACAAGACCAGTTTTGTGTCATTTGGGCTTTGTAGGGGGGCTGACTGACCTTTGGTGACCTTTAATAAATCATTAATAACTCAAAAACTATAAAAGATAGAACGAAAATTTAACAGCACAAACATAGCACTAATCAGCGAGACCAGTTTAGTGTGATTTGGGTGTTGTAGGGGGGCTGAGTGACCTTTGGTGACCTTTAATAAATCATTAATAACGCAAAAACAATAAAAGATAGAACGGAAATTTTGGCAGCACAAAACAGCATAAAACGTAGCACTAACCAACGAGACCAGTTTTGTGTCATTTGGGTGTTGTAGGGGGGCTAAGTGACATTTGGTGACCTTTAATAAATCATTAATAACGCAAAAACAATAAAAGATAGAACGGAAATTTTAGCAGCACAAAACAGCACAAACATAGCACTAAAGAAACACACTTGAGTTTTTATTTGTGCTGATTGTAGGGGGGCCAGCTTCGCTGAGCTTACATTCAGCACCATATGCTATTGTACCTGTACGTGCAAGGCTCATTGTGTAACAAAATTATAGGTGCCTTTGTAAACATTGTGTAGCGCTTACCCCCGAAGGAGCCGCTGGATAGTTTGGGGTCGGCGTATTAAGTTACCAAGTTCTTTTGTCTAGGGGTGTAAGTTGAGGAGTCCCAGGGATTCCCCACAAACCCGGAGTCTCCAATGAAAAAATGTGGGCAGGGAGGACTATACCGGTACTCTATGTAAAGGTTCAGAAACCTAAGTAACTCATTTAAGGTAAGTTTAAGAAAATGTTTATTTACATATAGACATTAAGACAGAAATAAATAAAAATTACATCACATTAAAACCCATTACAAACAAAACAAACTTGACCACAATCAGGTCACCGGTTGTGCAATCCCCATTTTGTTACAGACGGGGTAGGGTATCGGTGAAACAATTAGGATCGTGAGACCAAAAGTCTCGAGTCTCGACTAGTTTCGCTTTCGCTTCTTCAGGAGACGGTCTAAAAACATAACATAAAACAAACATGAGGCATTAGAAACAACACATTGTTATTTGTATCTGGGGTTCTTTGTGTAAAAAGAGCGCCCCAAAGAACAATATAGTATATAATAGGGGAGGGGAAGGGAATTAATTCATATCATGTCTCCTACCTGGAGGCACAACGTTCCTTGGCCCCAGGGAGAGAGTCCCAGTTGAAACGTGAAGAGGTAGATCACACGTGAACCAAGACCAAAGTCTAATCAAACAGACCTGGATAATAGAATTGTAAATAATAAATTGATTGCATAGATTCTGTGACTGTGATAAGTGCAGAAAGCTACTGCAGACGAGTGGGTGCGAGGTGCAGTGATGTGAATCAATTGAGAGAGAGTTCTCAAGTGTGTACCTCACAAACGAGGCTGAAGGTGAAGTGATACCACCAAAAAAGGGGGGGAAAAGGAAAAGGGAAAAAGGGGGAGGGGGAAAAAAGGGAAAAGTGGTGGGAGGGGGGGGGGGGGAGTTGGGGAAGGGGGAAGGAAAGCAGCGGATAAAAAATAAATAATAAGGATGATGTAAGACCAGAGTAGACTCGGATAAAGTAGATTAAAAAATAAAGGAACAAGTGAAGATCCCCAAAAAGTGGGTGAAACCAACATTCAAAAAGACCCATGGTGAGTTGACGGTGTGAAAAAGAGGGGAAGTGGGGGAAGTGAGGGGAGGGGGGGGGAAGGGGAAGGGGGGGTTTAGGGAGTGTGTGGGGGGGAAGGGGAGGGGGGGGAGAGAAACCAAATATCCTGGCTTCCTGACACGTTGTTAATGCCTGCCCAATTAAATTGGTCTTGGTTGTCACCCAGACATCACGTCTTTGATTGATTTATAACACTGTCTGTTAAAAGTCTTGTAACCAACCTCCTGGTATACAGTAGGTTGTCTTATATTCAATTATTATAATTTTGGCTGTATTGCTATATCAATTGTCAATTGCAATGTGTATTTTTTATTATAAACGATGTTTAAAATTGCCAATGTATTGAACTACCCGATATTACTTGATCTGTCATGTCTCCATACCCTAATCGTTCCTTGGGCTCCATTTGGATTGGTTACCCAGTTTTTCCCTTCTCCTCCCACCCTTTCCCTTTGCAATTTGTTTCACCGAGCATTTTCATTTATTAAATGACCGCAACGATCACAAGCCAGCACATACTATTGTATTGAGTATAAATGTTGTGCTTTGCCCTGGTTCCTTTTTCCTTTCCCTTTTGTCTCATGATGCTGTTCCTTTAAAGAGCTTCACCCACAATCTTTGTTGTATGTGGAGATCAGCTGTTTCAGCATGGACAGACAGATTAGCCATGCTAGGCTCTGCCTGTTCACACGCCCACTGGTGATGCCCACCGGCGATCACCTTGACAGCAGCGGTGACGCTGCCCTCCCTTCGCTTCTTGGATCTTTATGGCTGTGTATGGACGGACTATAGATTGGAAGCTCCGTCCATTCACACGCCCACTGGCGACACCCACCGGCGATCACCATGACAACAGTAGCTACGCTGCCCTCCTCGTCCATCGCGATTGCATGACTATGCACAGCCCCGCCCCTCGTCTTTCCCATCAGACGTATCCCTTGCCTTTGATTGGTTAGCTGGACCTATTGGGTCCAGACCAAGTCAGGGGCTCGACTCCACCCTACACACGGCGGCACGCTATTGCCTTCTCGGCGTCCTAATTAAGGGGATATTTAAACGCAGCTCCAATGTTGCAGTTCGCACCGGAGCCAGGTCCCAGGACATACAGGCATTACCACGCAATAAAGTAAGTTTATGGGGTGGGGGCCCAGTGGTGCTGTACTCTGATACCACACTGTGGAGATCGCTGTCATATGCCTTAGCCTCATTTCATTTCCATTATTTTTGTTTCTCCATCAGGCTCGCTCTCTGGTTATGCCCATGGTTTGGTGATTGCTATATCACCAGTTTCCTGTATTGGACACTCATCCATAGTGCCATTACTGAGAGCATCCACACAGTCTGTATATAGGACTTTTATGTCCTGGGACTCATACATATAAAAAACCCCCTAAATATTTTATGCCCGCCCGGGCACGCAGGTACCATTAAGATTATTCTTAAGCTTTATATCAGCCTCTTTGTGGGACTTGGGATAGATGCTTTTCTTTCCTGCTTGGGACAAAAACCCCTCCCCCCCTCCCCCCCCCTCCCCACCAACCCACTCACTCTCAATCCCCCCCCCCTCCCCTTCCCCCCCCACACACTCCCTAAACCCCCCCTTCTCCTTTCCCCCCCTCCCCTCACTTCCCCCACTTCCCCTCTTTTTCACACCGTCAACTCATCATGGGTCTTTTTGAATGTTGGTTTCACCCACTTTTTGGGGATCTTCACTTGTTCCTTTATTTTTTAATCTACTTTATCCGAGTCTACTCTGGTCTTACATCATCCTTATTATTTATTTTTTATCCGCTGCTTTCCTTCCCCCTTCCCCAACTCCCCCCCCCCCCCCCACCACTTTTCTCTTTTTTCCCCCTCCCCCTTTTTCCCTTTTCCTTTTCCCCCCCTTTTTTGGTGGTATCACTTCACCTTCAGCCTCGTTTGTGAGGTACACACTTGAGAACTCTCTCTCAATTGATTCACATCACTGCACCTTGCACCCACTCGTCTGCAGTAGCTTTCTGCACTTATTACAGTCACAGAATCTATGCAATCAATTTATTATTTACAATTCTATTATCCAGGTCTGTTTGATTAGACTTTGGTCTTGGTTCACGTGTGATCTACCTCTTCACGTTTCAACTGGGACTCTCTCCCTGGGGCCAAGGAACGTTGTGCCTCCAGGTAGGAGACATGATATGAACTAATTCCCTTCCCCTCCCCTATTATATACTATATTGTTCTTTGGGGCGCTCTTTTTACACAAAGAACCCCAGATACAAATAACAATGTGTTGTTTCTAATGCCTCATGTTTGTTTTATGTTATGTTTTTAGACCGTCTCCTGACGAAGCGAAAGCGAAACTAGTCGAGACTCGAGACTTTTGGTCTCACGATCCCAATTGTTTCACCGATACCCTACCCCGTCTGTAACAAAATGGGGATTGCACAACCGTTGACCTGATTGTGGTCAAGTTTGTTTTGTTTGTAATGGGTTTTAATGTGATGTAATTTTTATTTATTTCTGTCTTAATGTCTATATGTAAATAAACATTTTCTTAAACTTACCTTAAATGAGTTACTTAGGTTTCTGAACCTTTACATAGAGTACCGGTATAGTCCTCCCTGCCCACATTTTTTCATTGGAGACTCCGGGTTTGTGGGGAATCCCTGGGACTCCTCAACTTATATCATAAAACTAGGACGATGGTACACCCCCTATTATATTGTAAGCTTTTTAAAAATAAAAGGTTTAATCATATTTTGTCTAGGGGTATAATTTGTGAGTGTGGATAAGGAGCAATGTCCAGACAACAGCGTGGATTTTCCAATGCGTTATTCCAAGGCTAACATAGCCAACATCAACATAGCACACGATAGGGAAAGGGTTGATGAGCAAGAGGAAACTGTGGTATCAGGCCTTGGATATAAAAAAAAAAGCATGGAGAGCAAGCCTGCTCTCAGCACAAACAGCTGAAACGTCGCCACTCCCGCCGGAGTGGGTAAAGTGTCCCCGGACAGGTAGTTAACTTTAGCCTGGCAGCCGGTGGGTCACTTACAAATAGAGTCACTGGGAGGAACCAGGGCCTCTGGACAGGCCTGATAGGTATTTAAAAATGGTTAAAGATTAGGACTGACAATTCCTCCCAGTAAGCGTAATTTAGGGTCACCCATGGACAGTTGCAATGTACCTGTCGTGTGGCGTGGTGACCGGATCCCCGATGGTACGTCCCAACCTCGCAGACAACCTCTGTGTCTAGGTTCTACCAAGCAGACTCCCCATCGTACAGCTCCCAGCTTAGGATCTGGAACCCAGCCAGCCGCTGGGGTCCCTCTCAGCATCAAGGTGAAACTCTGCCCGGTGTGCAGTTTCGGTCGGGCGAGCCTCGGTGGCGGGGCCCATGGATGCGCGCACCCTGAAGGTGGATGCCGCACCTGGACTCGGGCCCCGCGTAGCACACCTACTCATGGCCGCAGCCACAGATTTACCCCCCGCCAGCATGCCCAAAAGAGTGAAAACTCCTCTGATTGGCTGCTGGGGAAAGATAGGTCCGTCAGAACCCCTCTAGCGCCAACTGTCGCCCAGGGGTGATAACACACCCCTGGCACGCACTGACCTATGAGGCAGTCCCAAACTGGCAACAGCACAAACTAACAATTTGTGAGTGGGAGCAACTTAAATCTCCCACTCCACTAACTTTAGCGTAACGCCCCACTAACTAGAAAAAAAAGGGGGGGCGCTACAATTGTATTTATTTTTTTCTGATACTCTCTTTTTGGATTTTCCACAAAAAAAACAATTTTGAAAGATAAAAAAAACAGTATCCCATACTTTATTATAAAACATATCAAATAAATAATCGTTCTTCAAAAATTGGGACCTAACTGTATTCGGCCACATTTCTTTGATATAAACCCAAATTGGACATAGGGCCATATTCTTATAGATCTCCGGCGGCGTAACGTATGTCCTTTACGTTACTCCGCCGCAAGTTTAACTGGCAAGTGCCTGATTCCCAAACCACTTACCTGTAAACTTGCGGCGGCGTAGCGTAAAGTCCACCCGCGCAAGCACTCCTAATTCAAATGATCCTGGTAGGGGGCGTGGATCATTTAAATTAGGCGCGCTCCCGCGCCAATCGTAATGCGCATGCTCCGTCGGGTAAATTACCCGACGTGCATTGCGCTAAATTTTCAAATTTCGACGCGGGAACGACGGCCATACTTAACATTGAGTACGCCACCTAGGGGGCATGTTTATCTTTACGCCGCGTATCGCTTATGGAAACGACGTAAAATCACTACGACGGGCAAGCGTACGTTAGAGAATCGGCGTGACTAGTCATTTGCATATTCTACGCTGACCGCAAAGGAAACGCCACCTAGCGGTCAGCGTAGATATTGCAGCCTAAGATACAACGGCGCTGGCCGTCGTATCTTAGGCATGTTTAAGTGTATCTCAGTTTGAGAATACACTTAAACATAGGACGGCCTTAGAATCGGACTTACGTCGGCGTATCTGCTGATACGCCGGTGTAATTCTTTGAGAATATGGCCCATAGTTTCTTCAAATGATATGAAGGTAGCAAAACTGCAATTTTTTTGTGTAATGTATCTTCATTATAATTTATTTCCCCCAAGGATACAATACAGTCAATCACCTTTTATTTGGCTTTCGCACATGAGATAACTGATCATGTGGCATGGAGGAGCTCAGCTATGAGGGAAGATTAGAGGAACTGAATTTATTTTCTCTTGAGAAGAGGAGATTAAAGCAGAGGTTCACCCAAAAAAAAAAAAAATTTAACATGACATTCAGCCGAGTTGTCAGAATGACAATCGGCTGTGTTTTTTTTTTTTCAGTGCAGCACATACCGTATTTTTACCGCCGCTTCCGGGTATGTAATGTGCGGGACTGGGCGTTCCTAAATGATTGACATCCAAAAGAAGCCGAACGTCGGTGCGCAGGCGCCGTATAGAGCCGACTCGCAGTCCGGCTTCTTTTGGCAACTAGTGACGCGCTGTATGCGCCGGTTGGAAGGATGTCAATCACTTAGGAACGCCCAGTCCCGCACATTACATACCCGGAAGCGGCGGTGAAAATATGGTATGTGCTGCACTGAAGGAAAAAAAAACAGCCGATTGTCATTCTGACAACTCGGCTGAATGTCATGTTAAAATTTTTTTTTGGGGTGAACCCCCGCTTTAAGGGGAGATATGATCAACATGTACAAATATATAAGGGATCCATATAGTGAACTTGGTGTTGAATTATTCACTTTACGGTCAACACAGAGGACACAGGGGCACTCTTTACATCTAGAGAAAAAGAGATTTCACCTCCCAAATACGGAAAGGTTTCTTCACAGTAAGAGCTGTGAAAATGTGGAATAGACTCCCTGCAAAGGTGGTTCTGGCCAGCTCAGTAGATTGCTTTAAAAAAAGGCCTGGATCCTTTCCTAAATGTACATAACATAACTGGGTACTAACATTTATAGGTAAAGTTGATCTGGGGTAAATCAGATTGCCTCTCAGGGGATCAGGAAGGATTTTTTTCCCCTGCTGTAGCAAATTGGAGCATGCTCTGCTGGGGTTTTTGCCTTACTCTGGATAAACTGTGGCATATTCAAGAATATGAGTTAGTACAGACATAATTGTAAATATTGAACCTAAAAGCAGTCAATCTACAGAATTATCGCAATGTTCAGATAGTAGGCAATCCATCAATATTTATTGAGTGATATCCCCTTTGATATCTCCTGATAGTAATCAGCTGCAAGGTATTGGCCTAATGGGTGAAAGACAGGGCCAACTTAAGAACATCATGGGCCTGGTGCTGAGGATTCTGGTGGGCCTTTTATAAATAATAAATAAATATACAATTTTTTTTGTTATAACAAATTAGTCTAAAGAGAGAGAGGGAGGATGAGAAAGAGAGAGAGAGGATGAGAGAGTAAGGGGGATGAGAGAGAGAGGATGCGCATGAGCATGCAAGGGAATGACATCAATTCAGCCCAACACCGGGTGAAGATGGAAGTGCCTGGGACCCGCCGGACCGATCACAGTGCAGCACTGGAGAGCTTAGTCTGACAATTTAAGTGTACCCTAATGTGATAATATGCTGTGCATATTTGTACACCATGGCATAACCTACCTCAGGGCATCTAAAAAGTAGTAATGTTAGCAAAGTTTACTACCGCTTTATTATCACAGGATCCCAGGAGCCTCTCATGAGGCCCCCTACTGACCCGGTGGCCCTTGGGCAGTGCCTAAGTGCATAGGGCCAGATTCACGTAGAGCGGTGCATATTTAGATAGGCGTAACGCATGTTATTTAAGTTACGGCGGCTGAATTTTGTGGCGTAAGTGCGCCCAAATTTGCGCCAGCGTAACGTTAATTCCGAGGCGTAAGGCGGGGTAATTGAAAGTGGGAGGGAAGTGGGCGTGCTCCATTGAAATGAGCCGTGACCCCATGCAAATGAAGGGCCGGCCGTACTGCGCATGCGCGCACGAATCTGCACCTCACTGGGCATGCTCAAAACTCGGCCCGGCGCAATCAGTGACATAGGAAATAGGCCAAGCATACTTAGTGAGATACGGCCTGTGTATAAATAGCCCCAGACAAACGCCCTTCCTTTGCAAAAGTACATCCCTGTGTTCCCTTTCCTGAAGCGAGGTGCTTTTGCTCTGTTGTCTGTGGCTGTGTGTTGGTTTGTGTAGGAGTGTAGTAGGTAAGAGTTATTGGATAGTGTTAGAGGAGTTTGTATTAGGTGTTTATTTGTTCTGAGTGTTTTTTGTGTCTGTTTTTTCTGTGTGGTTTTTGGAGTCTGTATTAGCTGTCAGTTAGTTTTTTTTTTTTTTTTGCTGTGTGATTTTTGTGTTTGTTTGTTCTGTGTGTTTTTGTGTTTGTTTGTTCTGTGTGTTTTTGTGTTTGTTTGTTCTGTGTTTTTGTGTTTGTTTGTTCTGTGTATTTTTGTGTGTGTTTGGTGCTGATTGTTGTGTGGTGTTATGGCACCCAAGAGGAGAAAGCTGAACTTCTCGGTGCATGAGAAGCAAATCCTCGCTAGGGCCATCACCCGATTTGGGCGATATTTGCATGGCCCTGAGAGCCGGGACAACCCCCCGACCAGGAAGAAGGCGACCCTTCAGCAGATTACTGATGAGATCAATGCGGGGGAGGGAGGCGAGGACCCCCAGTGGGATAGCTAAGAAGATCGATGATCTCAGGAGTCTGGTCCGTGATAAGGTGGCCAAGATTACAGTGCATGCCACGGGCACTGGCGGAGGACCACCCTGCCCCGTCAGGCTGACTGAGGAGGAGTGGGCAGTGGCCCGGTGCTTCCACAGCCAACAAGTGGTGGGCCTGCCTGGCTTTGACTCCGAGGAGGGCGTGAGGTCAGGTAAGTTTTTTTTTTTTTCTATCTGGTGAGTAGCATGTGTGGGGGGGGAGGGAATATGTGCCAAGTGTGTGGAATGGATCCTCCAACCTGTGTATGTTTTGTGTCATCCACAGATGGCCAGGAGATTGCTGGGCCATCAGGCCAGTCTGCACCAACCCCCGGACAACAGGCTGCAGAAGAGCCCCAAGAAGGGCAGGAGTCCTCAGGGGAGGGGAGTGGCCACACCTCACATCATGGGGGGGAGGATGAGGGGGGAGGTTGGGGATGATCGGATGGACCTTGCCAGGGAAATCCTTTTGACTTTGGTTGTGGCTGCCCCTGTGGCTCCCCCTGTGGCTGCCCCTGTGGCTGGCAGCAGTCAGGCCTCCATCAGGGGTAGCCCCTCCCACTCCTCCCCCAACAGGGCTCCCCCACAAGGGTCTCTCTCTCCCCTCCTCCCAGGCCACAAGCCTCAACTGCAGGAAGGCTACCCAGAAGACCAGGGGGGTGGCCGAGTTCCTGCCGGCCAATCTGCGGAGGGACCAGGCCCGTCAGACCCAACATCTGGGTCAGGTCACCCGGTCTTTGGCCCAGATGGAGGACAGCTTGGGCTCAATTAAGGACTCGGTCAGTGAATTGAGCTCAAACTCGTTGGCGGTCATAACTTGCATTTGTGACCTGCAGACCGCCACAGCAGGCGTGTCCCTCGAGGTGAGTGCCCTGACCCAGGCTGTCCACGCAAATACCCAGGCTGTCCAGGCCAATACGGCTGCCCTCACTGTGGGTCTTAACAGGATAGCCGTGGCCTTGGAGGGCAGGCCAGCAGGAGGACAGTCACCAGGGGAGGCTCCTCCTTCCCCTGCTCCCCCCCCCCATGAGTCTCCCCTGGTTGGCCGTGGCCGGCCCAGGCGTAGCTCACGGCGCCGCCGTTAATATTGGGTGTACTTTTTATTTTATTTTTATTTTAATTCTACTGTGATTATGATTTGTTTTATGTGTGTGAATGATGTATGAATGTGGGGGTGACATTCCTGATGAAAAAGGGTGTCACCCTCAGTTTTGGTGGAGTAGGGATCCCCAGGACCAGGGAGAAGTGATGCCAGGTCCATGTGAATGGTGTATGAATGCACAGTGACATAATTGGAGCCTTGGCGGGGCGTTGCTGCTCCCTAGTACCATGGGGGGTACTTGGGTCTAATCCAATTCGATGAGGATGTGATGTGTCTGTGCTAGGGACCACAGTGGGTGTGCATGCATGCATTCTCATTGTGCCATGTTTAATGTGTGTGTTTACTGTGCAAAGATGCATTCTGCGAGGCGTCTCCTGGCTGCTGTTCCCTCAGAAGAGGGGGTACCCTCGGTTACTAAAGTCACTAGTATAGCTATGAGCATGGATGCCCCTGGCATGTTGGCATACAGATTGTTGTCCTGCAAGTGTGTGTGCTCAGCTCTTCCCTAACGGTGTTGCTTTAGCTGACATTTACACGGCTGGTGTAAAGTTAGGGCAGCTTTTATAAGGTGTAACTTTCCTCCGTGAAACTAGCAGATGCGCACAGGGCGTAGCCTACGCCGCACAAGCGTACTTTTGTGGATCGCCCTATCTCCTTCATTTGCATATTAGCATAGAAAATCAATGGTGTGTCTAGCGTATTTTGCGCTTCAAGATGCGCCGGTGTAATCGTTTTACGTCGGACGGAAAAATCTGGTTTTCAGGCGTATTTCGTTTTTAGGATACGGCGCAAAGATACGCGTGGCGCATTTTTGAATTACGCCACGCATCTCTAGATACGTCGGCGTAAGTGCTTTGTGAATCTGGCCCATAGTTGGCAACATTTAAAACTAAAAAATACACTTACACTTTACAAGTGCTATATTTAGAGTAGCTGAGATCCCCTATGTTCCTCTATACATCATAGTAGTAATCACAAAATTAAATAAGTATTAATAATTGGGCAGAACAAATATGAGGACTGAGAAGATTTCCTTTAGTTGAACTAACAAAAGTGTGCCCATTCTAAAGCTGGTAACATTAAAGCGGAGGTTCACCCTAAATATCAAGTTGGCATGATAAATAGCAGCAGCCAGCGTTAATGTACAATCCGTCTCTTTTTTTTTTTTTGATGTCATTCTTTACCTTGTTTATCCTGCATTTAATGCAGCTTCCGGGTTCCTTTTCCCGCAGGAGTGGGCGTGCCTATTTCTTTCACCGGCTGAGCGAGCGCTATGTACTGTGATCTTGCGTTATTTCGCGGGTCACGTGACTCGGCAAGTGGGTCATGTGACGAGGGCGGATACGAAATCGCCATTTTAGGTAAGGGAAAACACAACTGTGTAGTGTTGATGGCGACGCTCGCCGTCAACACTGCACATGCGCGGGATAGAGCGCTGAATGCTGGGAGTGCCCACAATCAAGATGGAAACGTCCATCTATGAATTTTATAAACTATCGTTTGCGGGACAAAACCAATGCTGGCGGGTAGAAGATTGGGACACACAAGTTGCTGATTAAGCAAGGTAAGTGTGACACAAGGATGTAAAAAGAAAAAAAAAAACACGGAAACCCCGCTTTAACTACTTGCCGACCTGCCGCCGTCATTCTACGGCGGCAGGTTGGCTCTCCTGCACGAGAGCCCGTAGCTCTACGTCGGCTCTCTCGCAGGCAACTAGGGGTGCGCCCCGCTCGCCCCCGACTCCCATGCGCGTGCCCGGCGGGCGCGATCGCTGCCGGGCACACGCGATCGCTCGTTACAGAGCGGGGACCGGGAGCTGTGTGTGTAAACACACAGCTCCCGGTCCTGTCAGTGGGGGAAATGCTGATCTTCTGTTCATACAATGCATGAACATCAGTGATTTCCCCTAGTGAGGCCACCCCCCCCCCCCACAGTAAGAACACACCCAGGGACATACTTAACCCCTTCCCCGCCCCCTAGTGTTAACCCCTTCACTGCCAGTGGCATTTTTATAGCAATCCAATGCATTTTTATAGCACTAATCACTATAAAAATGCCAATGGTCCCAAAAATGTGTCAAAAGTGTCCGAAGTGTCCGCCATAATGTCGCAGTACCGAAAAAAAATCGCTGATCGCCGCCATTACTAGGAAAAAAAAATATTAATAAAAATGCCATAAAAATACCCCCTATATTGTAAACGCTATAACTTTTTAGTAAACCAATCCATAAACGCTTATTGCGATTTTTTTTACAAAAAATATGTAGAAGAATACGTATCGGCCTAAACTGAGGAAAAAAATAGTTTTTTTATATATTTTTGGGGGATATTTATTACAGCAAAAAGTAAAAAATATTCATTTTTTTAAAAATTGTCGCTCTATTTTTGTTTATAGCACAAAAACTAAAAACCGCAGAGGTGATCAAATACCACCAAAAGAAAGCTCTATTTGTGGGGAAAAAACGACGCCAATTTTGTTTGGGAGCCATGTCGCACGACCACGCAATTGTCAGTTAAAGCGACGCAGTGCCGAATCGCAAAAAGTACTCTGGTCTTTGACCAGCAATATGGTCCGGGGGTTAAGTGGTTAAGGATATTCAGTATCATTTTAAAGAACTGTTTTTGTGGGTAAGAGGCGTAGGAGAGGAGTATGGACGGTATAAAACTGGGAAGTATGTGCAGGCGATGGAGTGGAATGTGGAGGGTCTAACAGCGGGCACTATGTACCGGAGAGTGTGGAGGGTATGAAAGTGGGCAGTATGTACAGGAGAGTAGTGTGGAGGGTATGATGGGAGGTGGTATGTACAGGAGAGGAATGTGGAGAGAAAGATAGTTGGCAGTATGTAGAGTGTGAAGGGTAAGGTTGGGTTACAGTATGTACAGGAGAGGTGTGTGGAGGGTAAGGTTGGGTTACAGTATGTACAGGAGAGGAGTGTGGAGGGTAAGACAGTGAGCAGTATGTACAGGAGAGGAGTGTACAGGGTATTACAGTGGGCAGTATGTACAGGAGAGGAGTGTGGAGGGTATGATAGCCGACACTATGTACAATAGAGGAGTTTATGAATGTGGGCAGTATGTACAGGAGAGGAGTGTGGAGAGAATGACAATAGGCAGTATGTACATGAGAGGAATGTGGAGGGTATAAGAGCGAGCAGTATGTACAGGAGAGGAGTATGGATGGTATGATACTGAGCAGTATATACATGAGATGAGTGTGGAGGGTATGACAGTGGGCAGTATGTACACGAGAGACGTGTGGAGGGTATGACAGTGGGCCCTATATATAGAAGAGAAGTGTAGAGGGTATGACAGTGGGCACTATGTATAGGAGAGAAGTTTGGAGGGTATGACAGTGAACAGTATGTACAGGAGAGGAGTGTGGAGGGTATGATGGTGGGCACTATGTATAGGAGAGAAGTGTGGAGGGTATGACAGTGGGCACTATGTATAGGAGAGGAGTGTGGAGGGTATGACAGTGAGCAGTATGTACAGGAGAGGAGTGTGGAGGGTGCAACAGTGGGCACTATGTACAGGAGAGAAGTGTGGAGGGTATGACAGTGGGCACTATGTATAGAAGAGGAGTGTGTAGGTATGACAGCGGGCACTATGTATAGGAGAAGAGTGTGGAGGGTATGACAGTGGGCACTATGTATAGGAGAGGAGTGTGGAGGGTATGACAGTGAGCAGTATGTACAGATGATAAGTGTGGAGAGTATGTACAGGTATATACCCTATGATTAAGTGGCGTGCACAGCCACGATATGCGTGAGGGAAGTGAGCTGTTGGTGACGTCGTCTCTGCTCTCGGCCAGGAGTGGAGATACTACTGTGTTTGATGTCTGATGTTTGAGATCCTTAACTGAAATGTGAGTGTTTATTATGTCTATATTAAAATTATGCTGACGTTTTTACACTATTGTGAGCGTTATTCCTTCCATATGTGCCTTATGGGGAGTCATTGATTCAATTGAAGAGGGACTTGTACACTGGCTAAGCACTGCCTTTGTAGAGTGAAGTTGATCTGCAACGCTGCTGCATTTGGAGGGAAAGAGGAGCTGCCATTGGAAATTCACATAAGGCTTATTTTAAGCCTCTTAGGCCTCGTACACACGGGCGGATCTGTCCGATGAAAACGGTCCGCGGACCGTTTTCATCGGACAGGTCCGCTAGCAGATTTCGGTCTGATGGTTGTACACACCATCAAACCGAAATCCCAGACGGACAGGCTTCCAGCGGACATGTTTCTTAGCATGCTAAGAAACATTCGTCCGCTGGAAATCTGTCCGAACCGCCGGAAAATTGTCCGGTCGGCCGTACAGACGACCGAACATGTCCGCTGAAACTGGTCTGCGGACCAGTTTCAGCAGACATGTTCGGTCGTGTGTACGAGGCCTTAGAGGTAAGAGGCTGGTGAGACTGGGCACGTGGGGAGTGAAGCACTTTCTGAGCTAGTTCTGAGCACTGCACATTTGGAAAACGTTGTGGACTTTACTTTTTATATATTTTTTTGCATGTTTGGATTTTTGATCCGGAATTTTGGAATTTTGCACTTTCAATGCGTTTTTGCACAATTGCATGAAGATATTTATTTTTATTGTTTATATTGGACTAATTTTGCACATCCAGTGCTGTTTGCTGAATTTAGTTTCAATGTATGGATGCACCTGATTAGCACTTATTTAATTGATCCGGAATTTTGGAATTTTGCACCTTTAATGCGTTTTTGCACAATTGCACGAAGATATATATATATTTGTTTACATTGGACTTATTTTGCACATCCAGTGCCGTTTGCTTGAATTTATTTTCAATGTATGGATGCACCTCTTCAGCTACATATTCCCCATATGTGGGGTCTATGTGACCCCTGGTCGCCGAGCTACAATCCTCAAAGTCGATCTTTTTTATTTTTTTGGGCAAATGGGCCTATCTTGAGGAAGGGGCCTGGAGCTGCAGCTCCGATAGCCCCTATGTTAATTCGGCCCTGGTGAAAGAATCCAGGTTGAGCAAATCAAAGAATATATTGAAGTCCATGGGGGAAATAAGGATCCGGATTCTCGTAGAGCGGCGCATCTTTCTGATGGCGTAGCGCATCTCAAATGCGCTACGCCGACGTAACATAGAGAGGCAAGAACAGTATTCACAAAGCACTCGCTCCCTACGTTGCGCCAGCGTAACGTAAATTATCCGGCGTAAGCCCACCTAATTCAAAGTAGGTGGGCGTGATCCATTTAAATAAACCGTGACCCCATGCAAATGATGGTCCGAACGAACGGCGCATGCGCGCGCATGCTCAAAATAACGTCGAAGATACTCCCTAAGATACGACGGCTCAATGCCTACGACGTTAACCTAACCTACGCCCAGCCCCATTCACGTACTACTACGTAAACGCCGTAAAATACGACGGCTGTTCCGTCGTCCATACCTTTGCATGGGATGCGCCTCCTATAGGTGGAATAAATTTACGCCGGTCGCAAGTACGTTCGTGAATCGGCGTATCTTGGTCATTTGCATAATTAACGCGTAAATCAATAATAAGCGCCCCTTGCGGCCAGCGTAAATATGCGCCCAGGCTCCGACGGTGTGGGAAACTTACGTCGGTCGGATGAAGCCACATTTCAGGCGTATCTTGCATTAAGAATCAGGCGCATTGATACGACGGCGCATCTGTGCACTTACGCGGCGTATCTAAAGATACGTCAGCGTAAGTGTTGCCTGAATCCGGGCCCATGTGTTTTTCATTTGAGTGAGTAGACAGAAAATAGAGAGAGTTAAAAAAAGCATTTCAACTGAATTTCTCTAAAGAAAACAACCTGCATCTTGGCCTTAAATGTCAATATCAAAGCTGATCTAGGGGTCCCAAACTTATTCATAAAATGAGTGGAAGCTTTAGTTTTACCTATTAAATAGGAGACTGTAAGGGTACAGGTCCGCCTGTCAGTTTTTTTTGCGGACCTGTACGGGCGCTCCGTGCCCGCTGACATCCGACCCGCTCCGATCCGCCAAAGTGTGACGGAGGAAAAACCTACTTTTCCATCCGTCTGGTGGATTGGATTGGGTGAACACGGACATACGGTCTGTGTTCATCCGATCCCCCCCATAGGGACCGCCATGTCATCCGCCGGCTCAGCGGGGATCAACGGAGCGATCCCCGCAGAGCAAGCAGAGGTGCAAGGGGCGCATCATTACTGATCTGCCCCATGTGAAAGGGGCCTAAAACTGGCCATACCCTAATAGAAACTAATTAGAAAACGTTTGTTTTCAGAAAATGTGTTGTTTTCTAATCATAAGTTGGGTAAAATCAATGTTTGTTTACTACTGTAGTAATGGAAATATTCAAAGGAAAGGATGGACATTTATTATCAAATGAGCAGAAAATGTGTTTTTTATTTGGGAAAGTCCTTTTGTTCCTATATTGAATCCTAAAAGCAAATGAAATTCTGAAGTTCTTTCGAACAGCATTCATTACGTCATGAAATGTACTGATGAGAATTTTTGTATAGATGTTTTTAAGAGTGTTCCTTTGGAAATCAGCTAGTGTATGGCCAGCTTAAAGTAGTGTTCCACCCATGGGGATGAGACCGGATTCTAATTGCCCCCGGTGTGAGAGAGACCACAGGGACCTAATTCACCTGTTATGGAGGTGCCCCAAGTTACACCCATATTGGACAGGGGTTTTAGCTACAGTCAATAGAGTATTTCAGACCAACGTACCTACGGACCCGAAGCCATGTCTACTGGGTATTTTGGATGACATCCCCATGGACGATAATTCCAAACAGGCCATAACCAGGGCCCTGTTTCAGGCCCGCAAACTCATTCTGAGGCATTGGAAGGCTACTGAGCCACCGACGATGAGGGAATGGATCGCCCAAATGGGAGACACCATTCGCTTGGAAAAATGTATATATCAGCACAGGGGTCGGCCGGGGAAGTGCGACAGACTGTGGGCACCTTGGTTGGATGCCCCCCGGCTGTCACCGGTCGATCTAGTGATGGACAGACTGCTGAGGTAAGGAGGTTACCCTCTTGTGGGGTAAGAGATATATATGGTGGGGTGGGATTATGCAATGAATATCCCCAGTGACAGTGAGACCTGTCTTTGTGTGTTTTAGGTGGTGGCGGGTGATAGCAATGCAGTTACCACATCCCTCTTGTAACGCTGATAGGGTTCACTGCCGGAACGTCTGCCCTGTATATGAGCTGTGAAACTTCCCCCCCCCCTTTTTTTTCTCCCCCTTTTTTCTTTTTCTTTTTCTCTCTTCTTTTTTTTTGTTACCTTGTTTCTCCTCAATAAGTTTCCCTGAGTTGAGGAAGGGAGGGAGAACGGAATTGGATGTGATATGTACAGCGCTAGGTATGACAATGTTAACAACTTAGTTTGGATACAGCATATATTTTTTAGTAACCTTGTGTACGAGTAGAAAGATCTGTGCTAGGATGCAGCCTGTATCCAGTGTTTTTTTATGCTGCACAATGTAACGGATATGCTTGTAAAATTGTATGGTTCTTTTCTCTTAATAAAACCTTTTCTGATTTAAAAAAAAAAAAGTAGTGTTCCACCCAAAAATGGAACTTCCAAATTTTTGGATACCTCCCCCCCTCCGGTGTCACATTTGGCACCTTTCAGGGGGAGGGGGGAGCAGATACCTGTGTAATACAGGTATTTGCTCCCACTTCCTGACATAGATCACTGCGGTAATCACGGTGACCTGCGTCATGTCCTGCGCCTACACTGTCTTCTGGGAAACACACAGGTCCCAGAAGATAGCGGGGACCAGTGAGGAGGCGCAGCGTGACTCACGCATGTGTTGTAGGGAACCGGGAAGTGAAGCCGCAAGGCTTCATTTCCTGATTTCCTCACCGAGGACGGCGGCGGAGGTAGCCGAGAACCGAGTGATTTATTGTTAGTTTTCAGATCAGCAGCAAGTGCCAGAGTTACCAGTTTCCTGCTCAAAATCTGTACCAGTGTTTCCAGTTTCCTGATCACAGCCAGCGCCAGTGTTTCCAGTTTCCTGATCACAGCCAACACCAGTGTTTCCAGTTTCCTGACCACAGTCAGCGCCAGTGTATCCAGTTTCCTGATCACAGCCAGCGCTAGTGTATCCAGTTTCCTGATCACAGCCAGCGCCAGTGTTTCCAGTTTCCTGATCACAGCCAGCACCAGTGTTTCCAGTTTCCTGACCACAGCCAGCGCCAGTGTTTCCAGTTTCCTGATCACAGCCAGCACCAGTGTATCCAGTTTCCTGATCACAGCAAGCACCAGTGTATCCAGTTTCCTGATCACAGCCAGCGCTAGTGTATCCAGTTTCCTGATCACAGCCAGCGCCAGTGTTTCCAGTTTCCTGATCACAGCCAGCGCCAGTGTATCCAGTTTCCTGATCACAGCCAGCGCCAGTGTATCCAGTTTCCTGATCACAGCCAGCGCCAGTGTTTCCAGTTTCCTGACCACAGCCAGCGCTAGTGTATCCAGTTTCCTGATCACAGCCAGCGCCAGTGTTTCCAGTTTCCTGATCACAGCCAGCGCCAGTGTTTCCAGTTTCCTGATCACAGCCAGCACCAGTGTATCCAGTTTCCTGATCACAGCCAGCGCCAGTGTTTCCAGTTTCCTGATCACAGCCAGCGCCAGTGTTTCCAGTTTCCTGATCACAGCCTGCACCAGTGTTTCCAGGTTCCTGATCACAGCAAGCACCAGTGTATCCAGTTTCCTGATCACAGCCAGCGCTAGTGTATCCAGTTTCCTGATCACAGCCAGCGCCAGTGTTTCCAGTTTCCTGATCACAGCCAGCGCCAGTGTTTCCAGTTTCCTGATCACAGCCTGCACCAGTGTTTCCAGGTTCCTGATCACAGCAAGCACCAGTGTATCCAGTTTCCTGATCACAGCCAGCGCTAGTGTATCCAGTTTCCTGATCACAGCCAGCGCCAGTGTTTCCAGTTTCCTGATCACAGCCAGCGCCAGTGTTTCCAGTTTCCTGATCACAGCCAGCGCCAGTGTATCCAGTTTCCTGATCACAGCCAGCGCCAGTGTTTCCAGTTTCCTGATCACAGCCAGCGCCAGTGTTTCCAGTTTCCTGATCACAGCCTGCGCCAGTGTTTCCAGGTTCCTGATCACAGCAAGCACCAGTGTATCCAGTTTCCTGATCACAGCCAGCGCCAGTGTATCCAGTTTCCTGATCACAGCCAGCGCCAGTGTTTCCAGTTTCCTGATCACAGCCAGCGCCAGTGTTTCCAGTTTCCTGATCACAGCCAGCACCAGTGTATCCAGTTTCCTGATCACAGCCAGCGCCAGTGTTTCCAGTTTCCTGATCACAGCCAGCGCCAGTGTTTCCAGTTTCCTGATCACAGCCAGCACCAGTGTTTCCAGTTTCCTGATCACAGCCAGCGCCAGTGTTTCCAGTTTCCTGATCACAGCCAGCACCAGTGTTTCCAGGTTCCTGATCACAGCAAGCACCAGTGTTTCCAGTTTCCTGATCACAGCCAGCGCCAGTGTATCCAGTTTCCTGATCACAGCCAGCGCCAGTGTATCCAGTTTCCTGATCACAGCCAGCGCCAGTGTTTCCAGTTTCCTGATCACAGCCAGCACCAGTGTTTCCAGGTTCCTGATCACAGCAAGCACCAGTGTTTCCAGTTTGTAGATCTCAACAAGTGCCAGTGTTTCCAGTTTCCTGATCACAGCCAGCACCAGTGTTTCCAGTTTGTAGATCTCAACAAGTGCCAGTGTTTCCAGTTTGCAGATCACAGCAAATGCCAGTTCCCGTTTGAAAATTACAGCCAGTGCCAGTGTTTTAAGTGTTGCTGATTGCAGCCAATGTCATTGTTTCCAGTGTTGCTCATTGCAGTCAGTACCAGGGTCTCCAGTTTGCAGATTACAGGAAGTGCCAGTTATTCCAGTTTGCAGATCACAGCAAGTGCCTGTGCCAGTGGTTCCAGTTTTCAGATCACCGCAAGTACCAGGAGTTCCAGTTTGCAGATCACCGTAAGTACAAGTATTTCCAGGGTTCCCGTGTTGTTGTTTGTTACCAGTGCCATTATTTCCAGTATTGCTGTCTGCAGGCAGTGCTTTTGTTTCCAATGTTGCTGTTTACAGCCAGTACAAGTGTTTTTTTATGTATGCTTCATTCTGTGTTGCTCCAATGTTCACAACAATGTACAATGATGAAGAAATGATGAAGAGATGTACAATGATGACCTCACCGTACAAACCTGTCTAAAGCAGCAGTACAGTAAAGACCACCTCTGATTTGATATGAGTTTTAAGGTGAAACTTTTTACACCCACACAGTTTTTAAAATTGTTTTTCACTGAAGAACAATTCAAGTTAATTGCAGAACAATGTAACCTTTATGTCAGATCGTTCAGTACCAGTAATCTAGAATATGTCAGATTATTTCATTGGAAGCTTATCACTGTACCAGAATATTAAAACATTTATCTGCCTGACTCTAAACATGGGATTCACCACATAAATTAACTGCTGTCATATTGGTCCATACATTCACTACACCACGTCCATATATTCTTCAGTTATGCTCAGGACATGATATAAAATCATAATGGGATTTTTGCATTTTAGTGACAATTCTCTCTGTCCCCCCCAGAAGTGTCCCTTTGTAAGATATGACCCACAAAATTAGGCCACTCATCAAGTTCCTTTAAAAAAGATCTGATATTTTTACACTCTAGAAAAATGTCACTTAACCACTTGCTTACTGGGCACATATACCCCCTTCATGCCCAGGCGAAATTTCAACTTCCGGCACTGCGTTGTTTTTAACTGACAATTGCGCGGTCGTGCGATGTGGCTCCCAAACAAAATTGACACCCTTTTTTCCCCACAATTTTTAAAAAAAAACTATATATATTTTTTTACTTTTTGCTATAATAAATATCCCAATTTTTTTTAAAAATAACGATTTTTTTTCTCAGTTTAGGCCGATACGTATTCTTCTACATATTTTTGGTAAAAAAAAAAAAAATCGCCATAAGCGTATAGTGACTGGTTTGCGCAAAAGTTATAGCGCCTACAAAATAGAGGACAGAATTATGATTTTTTTTATTATTCTTTTTTTACTAGTAATGGCAGCGATCTGCGATTTTTATTGGGACTGCAACATTATGGCGGACACATCAGACACTTTTGACACATTTTTGGGACCATTTACATTTATACAGCGATCAGTGCTATAAATATGCACTGATTACTGTATAAATGTGACTGGCAGGGAAGGCGTTAACACTAGGGGGCGAGGAAGGGGTTAAATGTGTTCCCTACTAGTGATTCTAACTGTGGGGGAAGGGGACTGACTGGGGGAGGTGACCGATCTGTGTCCCTATGTACAAGGGACACAGCATCGGTCTCCTCTCCCTGACAGGATGTGGAGCTCTGTGTTTACACACACAGATCCACGTCCTTGTCTAACGGCCGATCGCGGTTACCTGGCGGACATCGCGGCTGCCAGGCACGTGGATCGGCATTGCAGTGATGCAGCGGGCGCGTGCCGCCACTCACGCGCCCCCCAGTGGCCGGAGGAGCCGAGGACGTCTATAGACGTCCTCCCGGCAATTGAGAGCCACACTGTGGCCGTCTTTTGCCTATGGTCGGGATACGAAGTGGTTAAATATGGATGTTCCCAATGACCATTTGTTTGCAGAACAAACCAACATATGAGGCGTTCGTGGAAAATTCAAGCACCACGGAGCTCCCCATAATGCACTGCAAGATTGCAGTGCATCGACGGCTGCTGATTGGCCAAAGCATGCACCTGACCTGCATGCTTTGGCCAATCACAGCACGATCTGCTGTAAGAGCCATGATTGGCCAAAGGCATGGTGCCTTTGGTCAATCATGGCTCGGGGGGCAAAGTCCACGCCCCACACTATATAAGGCTATTTACATATATATGTATATATTAGGGATGCATTGATACGGATACTAGTCATTTTCTCTAGTACTTGCGAAAATGCTCTGATACTGGAAGTGACGTCGCTTGGGAGCGGACTGCCTCCTCCTCCCCTCCCCTCCAGACAGTGACATCCCCACTGCTTCCTCCCAGTGGCATCGCTTGGTGCAGGCCTGCCAGGCTGCGTTTCCTAACAGCCCACCAGCCTTGTCTCCGCACTGCACACCTCCCTCCTCCAGCTCTGACTCCTGGCCACACACAGCACTGGATCCGGGCTCTTCCTGGCTGTATGAAGACACTGTACAGCGGTATCCTGTTGTACTGAGAAGCAGGGCTCTGTCCCTCCTCCGTATGCTGTCCGGCCAGATCCTCTCCCATTGTAACAGCACTGGTGAACGGAGTGAACCACAACTGCAGTTAGCAAGGAATTCAATGCGCTTCTTTATGTGACAACTCAGTATTGGGCCCCAGGCATCACTCCTCACAAACAGGAGTTTGGGGGATCTCTACATCATCTCTCTGTCACATAAAGAAAGGCGTTGAGCTACTAAGGATGGACGCATTACAACATTTGCCCAGAGCTTAGCGTTTAAAATTATATAATATACTTTAAAGATCAAAATTCCAATACACCTCTATATGCAAGTGATTATCAGTATGGAACCCCAGGCGTCACTCCACACAAACAGGGAATGGGGGTTCTCTACATATCACTTTTAGCATATAGGGATGTATTAGGCCACTAATGGAGATTGTATAAAATACCATCAATGCCTAGCATAGAAAAGGTAGAGCGAACATGTTCAAACAATTAGGACAAGGCCTATAAGGGATTTATACTTATGTCAAGCTCGTAGTAAATAGGAGTTGTAGTGACAACTAGTAGTTGCGTATGAGAGGTAATATAGCTCAGGTAATAGTAGTTGCATATAAAAAGCTCAGGTAATTATTATTTTTTTATAAATCTCTTTATACATTTTTCTTTTCCTATACAAAAAAGAATTAACATACATACATATATACATTCACATTATACATTTAACACATATCTGCTCTCTTCTGGAGCCTCCTTAATCTCTTCCGGCCCACGCTATAGCCGAATGACGGCTTCAGCGCGGACCTCAAAATCCAAGAGGACGTCAGTTCACGTCCTCCTCTTTGCTCGTTCCCCGCGCGCGCTCCCGAGCGCGCTGCGGGGATATTCTGTGTTGGCCGTGTCCCCTGGACACAGCCAATTACAGATCGCCGCAAACGGCCAATCAGAGTGGCCGTTTGCGATGCGATCTGTGTGGCCAATGAGAGATGATCTCAAATGTAAACATATGAGATCATCTCTCATTGCCGCCTCTCCCTCCTCACACAGACAGCGCGTGTGAGGAGAGAGAAGGTCTGTGATTACTGTCATTTACTGTGGAAAGTCTTAACAGTGCCCATTTACAGTGCCCATCCCAGTGCCCATCCCAGTGCCATCCCAGTGCCCATCCCAGTGCCATCCGTGTTGAAGAACATACAGTGCCATCCCTTTGCCACCTCATCAGTGCCAATCAGTGCCCACCTGTGCCGCCACATCAGTGCCCACCTGTGCCACCACATCAGTGCCCACCTGTGCCGCCACATCAGTGCCCACCTGTGCCGCCAAATCAGTTCCTACCTGTGCCGCCAATCAGTGCACATCTGTGCCGCCAATCAGTGCCCACCTGTGCCGCCACATCAGTGCCCACCTGTGCCGCCACATCAGTGCCCACCTGTGCCGCCACATCAGTGCCCACCTGTGCCAATCAGTGCCCATTTGTGCAGCATTATCAGTGCACATATGTTCAGCATTATTAGTGCACATCTGTGCAGCATTATCAGTGCCTACCTGTGCTGCCAATCAGTGCCCACCTGTTCCGCCACATCAGTGCCCACCTGTGCCGCCACATCAGTGCCACCTCAGTGCCCACCTGTGCCAATCAGTGCCCATCTGTGCAGCATTATAAGTGCACATCTGTGCAGCATTATCAGTGCACATCTGTGCCGTCTCATCAGTGCCCATCTGCTCCGCCAATCAGTGCCCATCTGCTCCACCTCATCAGTGCCGATCTTCTCCACCTCATCAGTGCCCATCAGTGAAGGCTTAGCACACACCTGTGCAGTTGCATCAGCAACCATGTCCAAAAGGTCCTATTCCCTTCAGGAGGCATTCCAAATCATTTCTGCCCCCGACGAGAGCAACGGGGAGCTCTCTCATTCAGAGTCCCTTTCAAATTCAAATTCTGAGTTGGACGTCAATTATGAGCCCGCCCTCAGTAGCGGAACACTGAGTGACTCAGAGGAGGAAGATAGCCGGCCGGCTAAACAAAGGCGTTCTAGTGAGGAGGCAGTGCCATCCACCAGCACCGCAGTGCCATCCGCCAGCACTGCAGGGCCATCCGCCAGCACCGCAGGGCCATCCGCCAGCACCGCAGGGCCATCCGACAGCACTGCAGGGCCATCCGCCAGCACCGCAGGGCCATCCGCCAGCACCGCAGTGCCTCGGCAACAAACTTCCAGGACCCATGCTAGCCTTCCATATGCCCTTCAGAACCCCTTGTGGCTTCCTCCTAATTCAGGAGAAGCCAACATTCCCCCTTTCACGGCCCAGCCAGGAATCCAAGTGGACACAGAGAATTTTTCACCAATCCCTAAGAAACTCAATTCTGTAGTTGGACCCTCCGTCTTATCTGCCGCCAGCGGCACTCCAAACCTTTCCGCCACATGCTGCAATGTTGCCAGCAATGTCGCGCAAACCCTGGAAGCCGGGGGTCCAACGCACAGAAAATCATCAAGGTAGTGGATGACAGAATTTACCCCTGCCACGTCCCTAACTACCCATTCCAAGAAAGAACTGAACTTCTCAAACAAGGCGCACGAGATGGAGCACCCCATGGGCAAACACTGGTCTACATAATACTTCCCCTGCCACTGGCAACCCAACAGCCAAAAACTGTCCGGGTGTACCGGCAGCAAACGAAATGCAGCCTCAATGTCCGATTTTGCCATGAGCGCTCCCTCCCCATGGCGCCTGACCCACTGCACTGCCGCGTCGAAAGACGTGTACGACACTGTACAAGCCTCCGGGTCAATCGCGTCATTCACCGATCCCCCTTTTGGGAAGGACAAATGGTGAATGAGGCGGAACTTGTTCGGCTCTTTTTTGGGCACCACTCCCAGGGGCGACACCACCAGCCTGGGCAAAGGCACCTCCTCGAACGGCCCCCCAATCCTACCCAATTCCACCTCTTTGGCCAACTTGTCTGACACTACCCCCGGGTTCTCAAGAGCCGACCGCAAATTCTTAGCCAAAGGTGGCACCTCTGACAATGCGCACGGAATGGTAAAACCCACCGAGAATCCGGAGGCAAGCAGCGCAGCTGCCGCCCTGTCTGGATACCTATTTAGGAAAGGACGCATCCTTTCCCACTTCACCGGAGTCATCCCTCTTGTTCCCAGCTTCCCCTGTTCGCTTCCCTTTTTTAAAACATCGCGACAACGGATGGCTCCCCCCACACCCTGAACACTCGTGACGGAAACGACAGGTTCCTCCATATGTGGAGGAACCCTCGTTAAACTTCCAGCATAACCCCCACTTTTTTCCGGCCGGCGGTCCCGAGGTGGATGTACCTCCGGCCCCCCCCCCGAAAAAAACTGGTTCGGCGCCCGTGGAGCCGACATCATGCGCATCCACAGACTGATATCCTTGTGGTCCCACCTGAGAGATGGGCGCACCGCCCTGCGCTGACGAAATTGCTCGTCATAACGCAGCCAACCCGTCCCCCCATAAACCCGATGAGCCTCCCCAATCGCGTCCATATAGCAGAACAACCCGGAGCAATGCTCCGGATTCTTCTCCCCTATGACGCTGGCCATAATGGCAAAGGCCTGTAACCAGTTCACAAAAGTGCGCGGGATCAGCCTGTACCTCCTCTTCTCCTCATCCTCCTTTTTGGAGTCATCCGGCTTCACTCTATCCAGATTGAACTTCTCCAAAGGGAGGAGGGAGAAGATTTCCACGTACTCACCTTTTACAATCTTGTCCCGCACCTCCTGCTTCAAATGCACCCCAAGCGGACCCTCATAACAAACGTAGACTTCGCCTTTTGCAGCGTCAGCTATGCGCACCACATCAGATCTGACCACCGCTGGCTTGTCCCCCCCCCGCCTTATCCCCTCCTGTGCTGCTATCCGGAACCGGCCCCGACCCCCCGGTGAGGGGGACGTCCGCCACCACCGCGGGGGGTGCTGCCGCTGCAGCCCCCCCACCCACGGCGCCACCTGTGGATGTGGTTGTAGCCCCCCAGAAAACCTCTGCACAAGATCCCGCAGTCCCCTGAAAAATTCCCCTAGGCCCGCCGGTGTCCCCAACGCAGCAGGCGGAACGCCCGCCACCCCAGGGCCCGCAGCGGGGGGTGGGGGCTGGGCAGGCTGCCCACCCCCCCCTGACACAACACCCCCCACAGAAACCCCCGGTGCCCCCCCCCCCCCACCCCCAACCCCCAACAATCTACACAAAACAGCAGCTACATCCCCTTCCATAGAATTAGAGTGCTTACCGTGTCGGCTGGATGCGTCTCCCACAGCCCTAGCAGGCCCGACCACCGCCGGCGACGCCACCGCGGGCTCCTCTCCGTCCGACTCTGAGACTTCGCCCTCCGACCTGTCTTCTGAAGCCGGCGTCCGAGACGAAGTCAACCCCCCAGGCGGACCATGCCTGGGGGTCGCAGACCCTGGCCTAAGCGCCGGGTGACCTCTGGATTGTGACCCGGCTGTCGTCGGGGCGGACTGCCCATCTCCTCTCCCAGGGCCCCGACTAGGCCCCGGCCCTCCATCTTCCTGCAAGGGGGGATCCGACCCCCCTCCCCTCCGGGAACCGGCGGCCGCATGGGAATCCAGCCCGCCGGTCGAATCCCTGCTACTCCCACGCCGAGTCCCCCCCCTCGATGTCCCTGGGCTAGAGGGGGAGACCGAACGATCCCTGTGTCCCCGACGGGCAGGCGAGGAACGGGCGCCATCGTGACCCGCAACCCCGCCCACCGAGCTCCGCCGACGGCGAGGATTCCGGTCCGCCTCACCCCCCGCCGAAGCATTGGCGCACTTGGCCGGGGGGGCGCCGGGTCCACATGGGGGCTCCTAACTGGGCGCTGAGCTCTCACCGTAGGGCTGGGCGAGTAACGCTCCGGGGCCCTGGACCTCCGAGCGCGAGGCAGCCGCGCTTCTGCCTCCTGGGACCCCCCCGCTTCTTCCCTCAGCAGACTGACGACTTGCTCCTCCAGCCATCCGGGGTCCCGAGACGCGGCCGCCGCCCGTAGCCTTGCGAATATCAGGTCAATATCCATCGCACTATCTAAAAGACCAGGAGCAGAGAAAAAACCTGCCTCCTCTGGTCTTTGCTTCCCGCACTTTCCTCCCTGGTCCACGCCTCCCCCTTTTATAATGCTCCTCCCCTCACTGCAAGTCCCTGCATTTTCCTTCCACCAATCAGCTTCCATCCTTCTTAACCCTTTCTTGTCCTACCTCCCCACAGTCATGCCCGGCCCTACGTTATTGTCTTCTGGCTTTCTACTCCGGGCCTCACTTTCACAGTGATTTGAAAGAAGCATCGTATAGTGCGGCGCACTTCCACATATCACGGTGGAATGCACAGGGCGCTGTGCGATGACGCGGTCGCCGTAATGCGTTCCAGCGTGTAACGCATTACAAAAGAAACAGGCGCGCGGAGAGCCTGTTACACCCATGAGAGACACCTGTACCCTGCCTGCAGTCCTTAACTGTCTCCTGTACCATGCCTGCAGTCCCTAACTGTCTCCTGTACCATGCCTGCCGTCCCTAACTGTCTCGTGTACCATGCCTGCAGTCCCTAACTGTCTCGTGTACCATGCCTGCAGTCCCTAACTGTCTCGTGTACCATGCCTGCAGTCCCTGACTGTCTCCTGTACCATGCCTGCAGTCCCTAACTGTCTCGTGTACCATGCCTGCAGTCCCTAACTGTCTCGTGTACCATGCCTGCAGTCCCTGACTGTCTCCTGTACCATGCCTGCAGTCCCTAACTGTCTTGTGTACCATGCCTGCAGTCCCTAACTGTCTCGTGTACCATGCCTGCAGTCCCTAACTGTCTCCTGTACCATGCCTGCAGTCCCTAACTGTCTCCTGTACCATGCCTGCAGTCCCTGACTCCCCTCCCTTGGTACGCCTATTCCTCCTCCTTCTGCGCCCGCCAACAAAGTCCTGACTCTAGTGATGGGGTGCAGTTCACCCTAGCACCAGCAGAGGTGGGAGAGCCAAAGTGCCATAATGCTCCTTTTCATCCTCCCTCTCCTTGTTTGTTTCACACACACACACACACGAGTCGGGCTGTATCTGCTTGTCTTCCTGGACTCATGTGACTAACCTGAGTTGTAAGGTACGTGAGCTTTCTGCACAACCCCCTCTCCCCCTGAATTCTTTTTTCTTTGCCTCTACTTCTCTCTCACCCCCCCCCCCTGCAAACTGAGGGGGGGGGGGGTGATTGTGCAGACTGAGGGGGTAATTGTGGGGGAAGGGGGGTAACTGTGCAGACTGGGGGAAGGGGAGTAACTGTGTAGACTGGGGGAAGGGGGGTAACTGTGCAGACTGGGGGGGTAATTCTGTAGAGGGGGGGAAGGGGGGTAATTGTGCAGACTGGGGGAAGGGGGGGGGTAATTGTGCAGACTGGGGGGGTAATTGTGCAGACTGGGGGGGTAATTGTGCAGACTGGGGAAGGGGGGGTAATTGTGCAGACTGGGTAAGGGGAGGGGTTGTGCAGACTGGGGGAAGGGGGGTTGTGCAGACTGGGGGGAAGGGGGGATAATTGTGCAGACTGGGGGAAGGGGGGGGTAATTGTGCAGACTGGGGGAAGGGGGGGGTAATTGTGCAGACTGGGGGGGAGGTGGGCTTGTGCAGACTAAGGGTACGGGGTGCAGACTGGGGGTAAGAGGTATTGAACAGACTAGGGGGAGTTGTGCAAAATGGGAGGGGGTGGAGAACTAAGAGCAGCGCAGAGGAAACTCCCAGAGTCTTGGAGAGGGACACACCAGGGAGTCGTGACGAATGCGTGACTGGCTCTGGTTGTGGGTCTAGACACTGGTTTGCAATAACTTGACCCCTGGACCAGGAGCATCAGCCCCCCAGGAGGCCGTGCAAGGACCTGCTGAGATCACATCGCTAAGGTGAGAGACCCTGACACAGCTAACCCCCCACATCAGGTTACATTGATGGGCACTGGTGAGGCTGAGCTTATGGGCCCTTGTGAGCAGGCCCGGATTGGCCATAGGGCAAACTGGGCATTTGCCTGGTGGGCCGCGGACCGCTGTTCTTGCTTGCTGGGCCAAGGCAGGCTGCTCTTTAAGCAGGCGCCGGTCCTCCGACTTTTCCGTGGCTGCCCGGCTGCCAGTTCAGCTTAAGGCTCAGCCTTCGGCATCAGTAGCAAGAGGAAGTAAACAAGAAGGGGGAGGGACTAGAGGAGACACCGCTCCACGGCCGCCAGTATAGTTCAGCCGTTGGTGCCGGGGGGCGTGACCACGAAGGGAGAGGAGCCTGCTACAGCCACCTGTTCTGCCGATGTGATCAGAGAGAGAACTTAAGTGCGGCCCCTGTAACCTGAATAGGAGGAGCGGTGGGGTGGCTGCATATAGAAGAATCATTCTCTCCATCTTCCTCACACGGTCTCCGAATGCCTGCTTCTGCTTCCGCTCCTCCTATCCTGCTTATAATTAAAGGAGGAGTTTTTTTGGAGTGCGGCTGTCCCAGCTTTTTTCCTTCATCCTATACTGCGGGAAGAAGATGGAGAGAATGGTTCTTCTATATGCAGCCACCCCACCGCTCCTCCTATCCTGCTTATCTCTGGCAAACAGTCCTTAGCATAGCAGCAGGGCTCAAGTCCTGCGGGAACGCGTGGGAACGGAGTTCCTGCACTTTTTTCACAGCAGGAACGCAGTTCCCTTTGCAGGACTAGAGCAGCCGAGCCGTCCGAGCCAATCCTTCACTAAGTGGCGATGCCCAGCTTGAGTCACTGTCAGGGGCAGGCGAACCTTTGTAATCCTTTATGTTACTGGCCGCTTCCTGTATATGGATTCATCGGGTAGTGTCAGACATTGCGGCATCGAGGAAGTGACGGAATACCCGCACACTACACGATGAATCCATATACAGGAAGCGGCCAGTAACAAAGGATTACTAAGGTACAGTGGATCGAAAAAAAAAAAAAAATACGGTTTAGTAATTCTGCATATGAGCGTATAATTTGTATTTATTTTTTGGTGGGGGGTGGATTTTGGGTGGGAGTTCCCACACTTTTTTCCCCAGGACTTGACCCCTGCATAGCAGTATATCCCAATTAGTATGTTGATATCCACAAAGCATATTAAGTAACAACAAAAGTATTAGATGGAACATAAGTAGCAGATCTTCCTCTAGGACTACAAGTGATACAATAGCTACTTATCTGTTTGCAGGCTTCAATGTAGGAAATAGGGATTCCGTGGTGTAGGGTGTTCAACAAGAAGGCCTCAAGGTTGTCCCCAGCAATGGCTCTGTGTTGCAGTAGGCACAACAGCACCAAAGTAGTAGTTGTTGCCTGGAGCGGTGTTGCAGCATGGGGAGCGATGGCAGCGGTATGAGTAGCGTGGCCGAGCTACGGCTGATAATAATAGAACGCTGTCTGTGTACCCGGTGAATGCCTTTATAGGCAGGAGACAGGTACCAGACAGCTATAATACATTCACAGTGATTTGAACGAAGCGCCGTATAGTGCAGGGCACTTCCACATTCCACGGTGGAACGCACAGGGCGCTGTGCGATGACGTCATCGCGCGGTCGCCGTAATGCGTTCCATCGTGTAACGCATTACAAAAGAAACAGGCGCGCGGAGAGCCTGTTACACCCATGAGAGACACCTGTACCCTGCCTGCAGTCCTTAACTGTCTCCTGTACCATGCCTGCAGTCCCTAACTGTCTCCTGTACCATGCCTGCAGTCCCTAACTGTCTCCTGTACCATGCCTGCAGTCCCTAACTGTCTCCTGTACCATGCCTGCAGTCCCTAACTGTCTCCTGTACCATGCCTGCAGTCCCTAACTGTCTCCTGTACCATGCCTGCAGTCCCTAACTGTCTCGTGTACCATGCCTGCAGTCCCTAACTGTCTCGTGTACCATGCCTGCAGTCCCTAACTGTCTCGTGTACCATGCCTGCAGTCCCTAACTGTCTCTTGTACCATGCCTGCAGTCCCTGACTGTCTCCTGTACTATGCCTGCAGTCCCTAACTGTCTACTGTACCATGCCTGCAGTCCCTAACTGTCTCCTGTACCATGCCTGCAGTCCCTGACTCCCCTCCCTTGGTACGCCTATACCTCCTCCTTCAGCACCCGCCAACAAAGTCCTGATACTAGTGATGGGGTGCAGTTCACCCTAGCACCAGCAGAGGTGGGAGAGCCAAAGTGCCATAATGCTCCTTTTCATCCTCCCTCTCCTTGTTTGTTTCACACACACACACACACACACACGAGTCGGGCTGTATCTGCTTGTCTTCCTGAACTCATGTGACTAACCTGAGTTGTAAGGTACGTGAGCTTTCTGCACAACCCCCTCTCCCCCTGAATTCTTTTTTCTTTGCCTCTACTTCTCTCTCACCCCCCCCCCTGCAAACTGAGGGGGGGGGGTGATTGTGCAGACTGAGGGGGTAATTGTGGGGGAAGGGGGGTAACTGTGCAGACTGGGGGAAGGGGAGTAACTGTGCAGACTGGGGGAAGGGGGGTAACTGTGCAGACTGTGGGGGTAATTGGGTAGACTGGGGGAAGGGGGTAATTGTGCAGACTGGGGGAAGGGGGGTAATTGTGCAGACTGGGGGAAGGGGGGGTAATTGTGCAGAGAGGGGGAGGGGGGTAATTGTGCAGACTGGGGGGGGGGGTAATTGTGCAGACTGGGGGAAGGGGGGTTGTGCAGACTGGGGGGAAGGGGGGGTAATTGTGCAGACTGGGGGAAGGGGGGGTAATTGTGCAGACTGGGGGGGTAATTGTGCAGACTGGGGAAAGGGGGGGTAATTGTGCAGACTAGGGGGAGGGGGGATTTTGCAGACTGGGGGGGAGGTGGGCTTGTGCAGACTAGGGGTACGGGGTGCAGACTGGGGGTAAGAGGTATTGAACAGACTAGGGGGAGTTGTGCAAAATGGGAGGGGGTGGAGAACTGAGAGCAGTGCAGAGGAAACTCCCAGAGTATTGGAGAGGGACACACCAGGGAGTCGTGACGCACGCGTGACTGGCTCTGGTTGTGGGGCTAGACGCTGGTTTGCAACAACTTCACCCCTGGACCAGGAGCATCAGCCCCCCAGGAGGCCGTGCAAGGACCTGCTGAGATCACATCGCTAAGGTGAGAGACCCTGACACAGCTAACCCCCCACATCAGGTTGCATTGATGGGCACTGGTGAGGCTGAGCTTATGGGCCCTTGTGAGCAGGCCCGGATTGGCCATAGGGCAAACTGGGCATTTGCCTGGTGGGCCGCATACCGCTGTTCTTGCCCGGCTGCCAGTTCAGCTTAAGGCTCAGCCTTCGGCATCAGTAGCAAGAGGAAGTAAACAAGAAGGGGGAGGGACTAGAGGAGACACCGCTCCACGGCCGCCAATATAGTTCAGCCGTTGGTGCCGGGGGGCGTGACCACGAAGGGAGAGGAGCCTGCTACAGCCACCTGTTCTGCCGATGTGATCAGAGAGAGAACTTAAAGCGGTAGTTCACCCTCACTTGCTTGATTTTACCATCGAGACAGGCATTGTAGCGCGAGCTACAGTATGCCTGTCCCGATTTTTTTAACCCCGGACTCACCTTGTAATCGGACATCGTAGATTTCGGCTCCCGCGGGGAATGGGCGTGCCTATGGAGAGGGAGGATGATTGACGGCCGGCCCTGGCACGTCACTCTCCCCGAAGACAGCCGGAGTAGGTCTCGGCTCTTCACGGCGCCTGCGCACAGGCTATGCGCAGGCGCCGTGAAGAGCCAAGCCTATTTCGGCTATTTCCGGAGAAGCGTGACGCGCCAGAGCCGGCCGTCAATCATCCTCCGTCTCTATAGGCACGCCCATTCCCCGGTATCTTCGATCTACGAGTACAAGGTGAGTACGGGGGTAAAAAATTCGGGACAGGCATACTGTAGCTCGCGCTACAATGCCTGATTTTATGGTAAAAGAAATTTTTTTTTTTTTTTTTTCGTTGATAGGGTGAACCCCCGCTTTAAGTGCGGCCCCTGTAACCTGAATAGGAGGAGCGGTGGGGTGGCTGCATATAGAAGAATCATTCTCTCCATCTTCCTCACACGGTCTCCGAATGCCTGCTTCTGCTCCTCTCCCTCTCGCAGGCATTCAGGTACTGCGGGAAGAAGATGGAGAGAATGGTTCTTCTATATGCAGCCACCCCACCGCTCCTCCTATCCTGCTTATCTCTGGCAAACAGTCCTTAGCATAGCAGCAGGGCTCAAGTCCTGCGGGAACGCGTGGGAACGGAGTTCCTGCACTTTTTTCACAGCAGGAACGCAGTTCCCTTTGCAGGACTAGAGCAGCCGAGCCGTCCGAGCCAATCCTTCACTAAGTGGCGATGCCCAGCTTGAGTCACTGTCAGGGGCAGGCGAACCTTTGTAATCCTTTATGTTACTGGCCGCTTCCTGTATATGGATTCATCGGGTAGTGTCAGACATTGCGGCATCGAGGAAGTGACGGAATACCCGCACACTACACGATGAATCCATATACAGGAAGCGGCCAGTAACAAAGGATTACTAAGGTACAGTGGATCGAAAAAAAAAAAAAAATACGGTTTAGTAATTCTGCATATGAGCGTATAATTTGTATTTATTTTTTGGTGGGGGGTGGATTTTGGGTGGGAGTTCCCACACTTTTTTCCCCAGGACTTGACCCCTGCATAGCAGTATATCCCAATTAGTATGTTGATATCCACAAAGCATATTAAGTAACAACAAAAGTATTAGATGGAACATAAGTAGCAGATCTTCCTCTAGGACTACAAGTGATACAATAGCTACTTATCTGTTTGCAGGCTTCAATGTAGGAAATAGGGATTCCGTGGTGTAGGGTGTTCAACAAGAAGGCCTCAAGGTTGTCCCCAGCAATGGCTCTGTGTTGCAGTAGGCGCAACAGCACCAAAGTAGTAGTTGTTGCCTGGAGCGGTGTTGCAGCATGGGGAGCGATGGCAGCGGTATGAGTAGCGTGGCCGAGCTACGGCTGATAATAATAGAACGCTGTCTGTGTACCCGGTGAATGCCTTTATAGGCAGGAGACAGGTACCAGACAGCTGTAATACATTCACAGTGATTTGAACGAAGCGCCGTATAGTGCAGGGCACTTCCACATTCCACGGTGGAACGCACAGGGCGCTGTGCGATGACGTCATCGCGCGGTCGCCGTAATGCGTTCCATCGTGTAACGCATTACAAAAGAAACAGGCGCGCGGAGAGCCTGTTACACCCATGAGAGACACCTGTACCCTGCCTGCAGTCCTTAACTGTCTCCTGTACCATGCCTGCAGTCCCTAACTGTCTCCTGTACCATGCCTGCAGTCCCTAACTGTCTCCTGTACCATGCCTGCAGTCCCTAACTGTCTCCTGTACCATGCCTGCAGTCCCTAACTGTCTCCTGTACCATGCCTGCAGTCCCTAACTGTCTCCTGTACCATGCCTGCAGTCCCTAACTGTCTCGTGTACCATGCCTGCAGTCCCTAACTGTCTCGTGTACCATGCCTGCAGTCCCTGACTGTCTCGTGTACCATGCATGCAGTCCCTAACTGTCTCGTGTACCATGCCTGCAGTCCCTAACTGTCTCGTGTACCATGCCTGCAGTCCCTAACTGTCTCGTGTACCATGCCTGCAGTCCCTGACTGTCTCTTGTACCATGCCTGCAGTCCCTGACTGTCTCCTGTACTATGCCTGCAGTCCCTAACTGTCTACTGTACCATGCCTGCAGTCCCTAACTGTCTCCTGTACCATGCCTGCAGTCCCTGACTCCCCTCCCTTGGTACGCCTATACCTCCTCCTTCAGCACCCGCCAACAAAGTCCTGACTCTAGTGATGGGGTGCAGTTCACCCTAGCACCAGCAGAGGTGGGAGAGCCAAAGTGCCATAATGCTCCTTTTCATCCTCCCTCTCCTTGTTTGTTTCACACACACACACACACACGAGTCGGGCTGTATCTGCTTGTCTTCCTGAACTCATGTGACTAACCTGAGTTGTAAGGTACGTGAGCTTTCTGCACAACCCCCTCTCCCCCTGAATTCTTTTTTCTTTGCCTCTACTTCTCTCTCACCCCCCCCTGCAAACTGAGGGGGGGGGGGTGATTGTGCAGACTGAGGGGGTAATTGTGGGGGAAGGGGGGTAACTGTGCAGACTGGGGGAAGGGGAGTAACTGTGCAGACTGGGGGAAGGGGGGTAACTGTGCAGACTGGGGGGGGGGTAATTGGGTAGACTGGGGGAAGGGGGTAATTGTGCAGACTGGGGGAAGGGGGGTAATTGTGCAGACTGGGGGAAGGGGGGGGGTAATTGTGCAGACAGGGGGAGGGGGGTAATTGTGCAGACTGGGGGGGGGTAATTGTGCAGACTGGGGGAAGGGGGGTTGTGCAGACTGGGGGGAAGGGGGGGTAATTGTGCAGACTGGGGGAAGGGGGAGTAATTGTGCAGACTGGGGGGGTAATTGTGCAGACTGGGGGAAGGGGGGGTAATTGTGCAGACTAGGGGGAGGGGGGATTTTGATGACTGGGGGGAGGTGGGCTTGTGCAGACTAGGGGTACGGGGTGCAGACTGGGGGTAAGAGGTATTGAACAGACTAGGGGGAGTTGTGCAAAATGGGAGGGGGTGGAGAACTGAGAGCAGTGCAGAGGAAACTCCCAGAGTATTGGAGAGGGACACACCAGGGAGTCGTGACGCACGCGTGACTGGCTCTGGTTGTGGGGCTAGACGCTGGTTTGCAACAACTTCACCCCTGGACCAGGAGCATCAGCCCCCCAGGAGGCCGTGCAAGGACCTGCTGAGATCACATCGCTAAGGTGAGAGACCCTGACACAGCTAACCCCCCACATCAGGTTGCATTGATGGGCACTGGTGAGGCTGAGCTTATGGGCCCTTGTGAGCAGGCCCGGATTGGCCATAGGGCAAACTGGGCATTTGCCCGGTGGGCCGCAGACCGCTGTTCTTGCTTGCTGGGGCAAGGCAGGCTGCTTTTTAACCACTTAAGCTCCGGACCTTTAGGCAGCTAAATGCCCAGGCCAGGTTTTGCGATTCAGCACTGCGTTGATTTAACAGACAATTGCGCGGTAGTGGCTCCCAAACTAAATTTACGTCCTTTTTTTCTCACAAATAGAGCTTTCTTTTGGTGGTATTTGATCACCTCTGCGGTTTTTATTTTTTGCGCTATAAACAAAAACAGAGCGACAATTTAAAAAAAAATGCAATTTTTTTTACTTTTTGCTAAAATAAATATCCCCCAAAAACATATATACAAAAACATTTTTCCTCAGTTTAGGCCGATACGTATTCTTCTACCTATTTTCGGTAAAAAAAATCGCAATAAGTGTTTATCGATTGGTTTGCGCAAAATTTATAGTGTTTACAAAATAGGGGATAGTTTTATTGCATTTTTATTATTTTTTTTTTTTTTTTACTACTAATGGCGGCGATCAGCGATTTTTTTCGTGACTGCGACATTATGGCGGACACTTCGGACAATTTTGACACATTTTTGGGACCATTGTCATGTTCACAGCAAAAAATGCATTTAAATTGCATTGTTTATTGTGAAAATGACAGTTGCAGTTTGGGAGTTAACCACAGGGGGCGCTGAAGGAGTTATGCTTCACCTAGTGTGTGTTTACAACTGTAGGGGGGTGTGGCTGTAGGTCTGACATAATCGATTGTGTCTCCCTATAAAAGGGATGACACAATCAATGCAGCCGCCACAGTGAAGCACGGGGAAGCCGAGTTTACATACGGCTCTCCCCGTTCTTCAGCTCCGGGGAGCGATCGCGAGGGGGGGGCTAGAAACGAATAGCCGCGCCCTCATCCCGGATCGCTCCCCAATGATTTCCAACCGCCGCATGTAGCGGGGGGGTCCAGGTCGGACCCCCGACCCGCGGAAAGGCAGGGACGTGCGGGTACGCCCATATGCCTGTACGTGCCATTCTGTGGACGTACATATACATGCGGCGGTCGTTAAGCGGTTAAGCAGGCGCCGGTCCTCCGACTTTTCCGTGGCTGCCCGGCTGCCAGTTCAGCTTAAGGCTCAGCCTTCGGCATCAGTAGCAAGAGGAAGTAAACAAGAAGGGGGAGGGACTAGAGGAGACACCGCTCCACGGCTGCCAGTATAGTTCAGCCGTTGGTGCCGGGGGGCGTGACCACGAAGGGAGAGGAGCCTGCTACAGCCACCTGTTCTGCCGATGTGATCAGAGAGAGAACTTAAGTGCGGCCCCTGTAACCTGAATAGGAGGAGAGGTGGGGTGGCTGCATATAGAAGAATCATTCTCTCCATCTTCCTCCCACGGTCTCTGAATGCCTGCTTCTGCTCCTCTCCCTCTCGCAGGCAATCAGGTACTGCGGGAAGAAGATGGAGAGAATGGTTCTTCTATATGCAGCCACCCCACCGCTCCTCCTATCCTGCTTATCTCTGCTGCACCCACAGTGCTCTCTACCCCCCCCCACAGTGCTCTCTAGCCCCCCCAGTGCTCTCTAGCCCCCCCCCACAGTGCTCTCTAGCCCCCCCCCCCAGTGCTCTACACCTCCCCATGCTCTGTGCTGCCCCCGCCTCTCTTCCTGTGTCCTGCACCTCCCCCTGTGATATCCACCTCCCCCATGCTCTCCGCTGCCCCCTGTGCCCTCCACTTCTCCACCAGTGCTATCCAGCCCCCCCTGTGCTCTCCTCCTCCCTCCTGTGCTCTCCACCTCTCCCCTTGTGCTTTTTACCCCCCCCAGTGCTCTCCACCTCCCCCCATGCTCTCCACCTCCCTCCTGTGCTCTCCACCTCCCCATTCTCTATGCTGCCCCCCTCTGCCTCTCCTCCCCCTGTGCTCTCCACCTCCCCCCAATGCTCTCCGAAACCCCCCCAGAGCTCTCTAGCCACCCCCCCTTCTCTCCACCTCTCTCTTGTGTTCTCCACCTCCCCCCATGCTCTACACTGCCCCCCTGTGCCCTCCATCTCTTCCCCTGTGCTCTCCACCTTCCCCATGCTCTACACTGCCCTCCTGTGCCCTCCATCTCTCCCCCTGTGCTCTCCACCTTACCAATGCTCTACGCTGCCCCCCCCCCTGTGCCCTCCGCCTCTCCCCGTGTGCTTTTTACCTCCCCCTGTGCTCTCCACCTTCACCATGATCTACACTGCCCCCTGTGCCCTCCGCTTCTCTCCTTGTGCTCTCCACCTCCCCCTGTGCTCTTTTCAATTCCCCCTAATTCTTTCCAGCCCCCCCCCCAGTGCTCTCTATCCCACCCAGTGCTCTACAGCCCCCCTCTTCTCTCCACCTCCCCCTGTGCTCTCCACCTCCCCCATGCTTTACGCTGCCCCTCAGTGCTCTCTAGCCCCCCAGTGCTCTCTAGCCCCCCAGTGCTCTCCACCTCCCTTATGCCCTCTGCCTCTCCCCTGTGCTTTCCACCTCCCCTTGTGCTCTCCAGCCCCCCAGTGCTCTTTAACACCCCAGCTCAGTGCTCTCCACTCTACGCTGCCCCCTGTACCCTCTGCCTCTCCCCCAGTGCTCTCTAGCCCCCCAGTGCTCTCCAGCTCCCCTTGTGCTCTCCACCTCCCCCCATGCTCTACGTTGCCCCCCTGTGCCCTACGCCTCTCCCCCAGTACTCTCCAGCCCCCCAATTGATCTTCACCTACCCCCTGTGCGCTCCACCTCCTCCCATGCTCTCTGCTGCCCCCCCTGTGCCCTTTGCCTCCCCCCAGTGATCTCCGCCCCCCCTGTGCTCTCCGCCCGTGCTCTCCTGTCCTCCCTGTGCTCTCTGCCCCAACCTGTGTTTTTGCTTCACCCTGTGCTCTCCAAACCCCCATTTCCTGTGCTCTCCAGACCCCCATGCTCTCCGGCCCCCTTGTGCCTTTCTCTTCCTCCCTGTGTTCTCTGTCTCTCTCATGTGTTCTCTGTCTCTCCCCGGTGCTCTCTGTCTCTCCCCTGTGCTCTCTGCCTCTCCCCTATGCTCTCTGCCTCTCCCCTGTGCTCTCTGCCTCTCCCCTGTGCTCTCTGCCCCCCCCATGCTCTTCACCTCCCCAGTGCTCTCACCCCAGCCCATGTTCTCAAGGTTGTTCCCTGTGCTCTCTGCCCCCCTGCTCTTTCCCTGCACCTTTGCAGGGTTTCCCCCTCCCCTCTCTTGGGGGATCCGTCAGAATGGAGAGTGGAGAAGGGGCTGGTTAAGATGTCATGGGCTGCTCATTCCAAAATGCCCAGGCCTATTTTTTGTCCCAGTCCGGGCCTGCTTGTGAGGCTGCATTGATGGGCACTGATCGGGGATTCTCTGACCATTTCTTGATGGGCACTGATCAGGCTGCATTTGATGGGCACTGGTAAGGCTACATTACTGGGCACTGATCAGGCTGCATTTGATGGGCTCTGATCAGGCTGCATTGATGGGCACTGATCACGCTTGGGTGAGTTCCCACACTTTTTTTCCCAGGACTTGACCCCTGAGTAATTGGTATCGGCGAGTACCTGCAAAAGAGTATCGGTACTCTGTTAAAAAAAATTGTATTTGTGCATCTATGTTATACACACACACACAGGCCCAGATTCTCAAAGACTTACGACGGCGTATCTCCAGATACGCCGTCGTAAGTCTGAATGTGCGCCGTCGTATCTATGCGCCTGATTCACAGAATCAGTTACGCATAAATTCGGCCAAGATACGAGCGCCGTAAGTCTCCTACGCCGTCGTATCTTGGGTGCATATTTACGCTGGCCGCTAGGTGGCGCTTCCGTTGATTTCCGCGTCGAATATGTAAATGAGCAAGATACGCCAAATCACGAACGTACGTACGCCCGTCGCAATTAGTTACGCCGTTTACGTAAGACATACGCCGGCCTAAAGATAAAGCTGCTCTCTAGGTGGCGCAGCCCATGCAAGGTATGGACGTCGGAACAAGCGTATCTTTTTACGTCGTTTACGTAAGTCGTACATGAATGGGGCTGTGCGTAGGTTACGTTCACGTCACAGGCATTAAGCCGGCGTATCTTAGGGTGTAAGATCGACATGATACCGAGCATGCGCCCGCATGCGCCGTTCGTTCGGCCATGCATCTACATGGGGTCACGCTTAATTTAAATACAACACGCCCACGACCTGCCTACTTTGAAATACGCGCGCTTACGCCAGCCCATTTACGCTACGCCGCCGTAACTTAGGACGCAAGTGCTTTGTGAATACTGCACTTGCCTCTCTAAGTTGCGGGGGCGTAACGTAAATAAGATACGCTACGCCCGCACAAAGTTACGCCGCCCTACGTGAATCTGGGCCACAGTGTAGTCAGTGTAGACTATGGCCCAGATTCACAGAGAGTGGGCGCACATTACGCCGCCGTAGCGCAAACAATGTACGCTACGCCAATGCAGCGCATAGAGGCAAGCATGGAATTCACCAAGCCAGTGCTCCCAACGCTGCACTGGGTTTCGAAGGCGTACGTCGGCGTAGGTGGAAGTGGGCGTGAGCCATGCAAATGAGGCGTGACCCCATGCAAATGATGGGCCAAGTGCCAGACAGATGCGTATCACGAACTGCGCATTGCGCCGAGACGTGGACGCATCCCCCTGCGCATGCTCACAACCACGTCAGAACAACTGCCTAAACTGCGTACGGCGTGAACGTAACCTACGCCCAGCCAGACACGTCAAACGTAAAATACGCCAGCTTGTGTTCCCTGGTGCAGACCTTTGCATGTCTGCTGCTGGGTTACACCTCCTTTATGGAGAATAACTTTACGCCGGACGTACAACTTACGCGCACTGCGTCGGGCGCACGTATGTTTGTGAATCGCCGTATTTCACTCATTTGCATATTTGAATGGCTAATCAATGGGAGCGCCACCATGCGTCCAGCCTAAATGTGCGCCCACCCTACGCCGGCGTAGGCAAGTTACGTCGGCGGTATGAAGCCTGTTTTTAGGCGCATCTTAGTTTGTGGGTCCGGCGCACAGATACGACGGCGCACATTTGCACTTACGTCGGTGTATCTTGTTATATGTCGGCGTAAGTGCTTTGTGAATCTGGGCCTATCTATACTTAAGGTAATGTATTAATATACAGGTGATACTCAAAAAATTTGAATATCGTGCAAAAGTTAATTTCACTAATGCAACTAATATATGAGAAAGACTTATTTAGCCAGATTCAGAGAGACGGGCGCATCTTTAGTTAGGCGTAGCGCATCTCATATGCGCTACGCCGACGTAACATTGAGAGGCAAGTACTGTATTCACAAAGCACTTGCTCCCATATGTACGCCGGCGTAACGTAAATGGGCCCGCCTAATTCAAAGTAGCAAGGCAGTGGGCGTGTTGTATTCAAATGAATCGTGACTCCATGTGAATGCATGGCCGAACGAACGGCGCATGCTCAGAATCACGTGGCAAATACTCCCTACGATACGACAGCTCAATGCGTACGACGTGAACCTAACTTGCGCCCAGCCCCATTCACGTACGACTTACGTAAACGATGTAAAATCCGACGGCACTTCCGACGTCCATACCCTAAACGACTTAGACCAGCTTTTTGGTGGTTTAACTTTACGCCGGAAAAACTACGTAGATTACAGCGACGGGCGCAAGTACGTTCGTGAATCGGCGTATCTAGCTCATTTACATATTCAACGCGTAAATCAACGGAAGCGCCCCCTTGCGGCCAGCGTAAATATGCACCCAAGATACGACAGCGTAGGAGACTTACGTCGGTCGTATCTTGGCAAAATTCAGGCGTATCTCATTTTAAGAATGAGCGCATAGATACGACGGCGCACATTCGGACTTACGACTGCGTATCTACTGATACGTTGGCGTAAGTCTCTCTGAATCTGGCTAATTACATGCAAAGCAAGATAGTTCAAGCCGTGATTTGTCATAAGTGTGATGATTATGGCTTACAACGCATGAAAACCCCAAATCCACAATCTCAGAAAATTTGAATATTACATGCAATCAACAAAACAAGGATTGTACATAGAACAATATCGGACCTGTGAAAAGTAGAAGCATGCATATGTACTCAGTACTTGGTTTGGGCACCTTTTGCAGCAAATATTGACTCAATGCGGCGTGGCATGGAAGCTATCAGCTATCAACTCCAACGAGGCAAGATGTCTTCTAGGGGGAAGGTTAAAGCGGCTGCCGACCTGGACAGGTAAGTGTCCATGTTTTAAAAGCCAGCAGCTGCTGTGTTTGTAGCTGCTGGCTTTTAAAAAATGTTTTGCAGATGAACTCCCGCTTTAAGGGCAGCCACCCTATTGCATCACATCGCAGTGCTCCGCAGGCACAGGGCGCTGCTGACTCTCCACTGACTGTTAAAAGTTCCTTGGTGTGGACCTTTTTTGACACATGTGCAGCAGATAGCACCATTGATGTTTGCAACCTATGTCTGAAGTGGATGAAGCGTGGCCAGAACAGCAGCTGCTTGGGCACCACATGCTTGACCAGACCTATGACGACCTGCCATGCAGTTCGTTGCCAACAGCACTTGAAAGACCCACATCATAGAAAAAGGTGGACTTCTCCTTGATCCTCATCTGGGATCTCCAACCCAACTATACCTACAGTCCTCTCAAAAACCTGTGTAGCGCTACCCCCGAAGGAGCCGCTGGTTGAATGAATGAATGAATGACTTGTATAGCGCAACTCATGCGAACTGAATCGCCTCTGGGCGCTTTTTCCAGCCAGAGTCTGCTTGGCTGGTGCGTTTTTTTTACCCCGTAGGATCGTGACACGCTTGGGACACACAGTCATACACACAGATATACATATATATACTGGTTGATTTGGGATCTACTCTCTTTGGCTTGGCTCATCCATATTTAACTGGCTTGAACCCTCACTTGACACATCAGAAGTCTGGTGGGTAAAGTATTGTGACCTCTGCTTGGCTGGGGGTCACAATAGCAGGCACACAACATGCAGTGACAATATAACAATAGTATTACCTGCTTTCATGGATGGTCCCTCCAGATGAGAAAATACACTTCACACAGTTGATATATTTAAATCAAAAGGGATAAGTTTACTTTATGTGAACTTAAGAAACAAGCATAGATTTAGATCACAAGCAAACAACTGTTAGGAAATGACTCACTATGATTCCGCAAGGGCCCTTACAGGAATCAGCAATTTAGATAGCAAATAAAAGGTCAAACTAAAGAATAGTGCTATTCACTTAAACTAAAGTAGGAAGTCTATGCTCGCAAGCTCCCTCTAGTGAGCAGTTTCGCGGAACAGTTAATATCACGTTGTGGCCGGTTGGTGCACGTTAAATTTGTAATCCACAAGTGGCAATCGGAAAGAAAGTACACAACGAAGTATCGGGAACAGTAAACGCTGGTGAACTGATCGCTCGTCAGCGTCAGTCACTTCTATGAACATTTAAACAGTTAACTGGGCATTTAAGAGTCAGCCGGAGGCCGAACGTGTGTCTGCGGCCTGTGGGGTGGCACTAAGGTGTCTGTCTATGTGGAAGTCAAAAGCTAATCATATGCTCTCTCACCCGGCAGGCCGGCCCGCCTGAATTCTCCTCAGAAGGCGCGTTAGTGAGACACTGCTCCACGGCACAAGGATCCCGGACGAGAGTGGCTCCACTGTTTCAGTTGTCAGCTGGGCTGCCTCTTCGATCTTCGGGAACATGCTGGAGTCTTGCTTCATTCCGGATGTTTGGCCTCTCAGTGGGTTTAGGCCCAGTCTTCTGGCCTATTCGCACGGCTGTGCTCTGTCAGCAGCTCCGCAGAGGAAAAGATGCAGGTCCCAAGAGACCGAAATCAGCCGCGCCCTCTCTTTAAGTAACCTCCCCCATAAGTCTGTACTGAGGTGTCACATGTTCTAATGTCGCAGGGCATTGTGGGATGTGTAGTCTGTTTCTCCTAAGAGTCAATGGAGTCCATATCTCCCGCTACTTGCAATCCCACAATGCATAACTCCTTAAAGGTAACTCACATATTTACAAGCATGAATAAAGTCCAGTGGGGATAGCCTGTCATTAGACTTCTGACAGGACGACCCTGCTACACATTCACTGAGAGAAATGAAGGTATAGCAATAGGTGTCCCAAGTACTTGCAGTCAATCTGCTAGCAGTACACCACCAATTGATTTTAGAAATCAAATTTCCCTAACACAGTTGCTGAACCGTAAAAATAAATTGGGTCCCAGCCATCCACATGCTCAGCGTCTAAATGCTGGCTTGGCCAAATTGCTAGCACTTCAACTGCTGCCTTTTCAGCTGGAAGACTCTGTCCCCTTTCGTGAATGTGTGGAATGTGCTGTACCTCAGTGGCAGGTTCCAAACGCCATTTATTTTCACAGAAGGCCATTCCGACTCTCTACCGGCATGTGGAAAGCAATATGTTGGCCTTGTTAGACTGGGCAGTCAGCAGTAAGGTTCATATTACCACTGACTCATGGGTCCAGCAGGCATGGGCATGGACGTTACCTTTACTTCATGGCACACTGGGTAACTACTGGCAGCTGGGAAGGATGCAGGACAGGGTTCAGTGTTGTTGGAGCTTTTTCCGCCACCATGCCTCCAAAATGCTAGTGGTGAGTCTGCCACAGCTCTCTCCTCCACCCCATCCTCTTCTGCAGATTTGTCCTCTGAACAAGCCGTGCTCTGTAAGCGTTCAAGGGGCTATGCAAGCAGTCAGGCTAAAAGATGCCATGCAGTGCTTGAGTTGGTCTGCCTAGGGGACAGGAGCCATATAGATTCTGTCAGCTCTGCAGGGGCAGGCTCAGAGGTGGTTGACGCCACACCAGCTTCAGCCAGGAATGGTTGAATTTTTTTTTTTTTTTTTAATTTTTTATTTATGACCAGAAAGCCAGTCCTCGCGGACCTTCAACATACAATGTTAACAGTAGATACAACAGTTCTCGTACATTGGTAAAATAACAAGTGTGAAGCTAATGTCCCCGACACATTACAGCGTGCATGTTAGAATATAACTAGATCTCGGTGAGGGAGTGTCTGTCGAGGCGATGAGTACTTCCTCGTGCCACGATGCCGGGGTCCGATCGGACCGGCCTCTATAACCGTTTTCCGTTTTCAGAGTAGAGAGAGATAGAATAGGGGTTAGAGAGTAAATTAGAAGAGAGCAGGGAGGGAGGCAGGGAGGAGAGGGCGGGGTAGGGGGGGGAACTGCCCGAGCAGGGCTAGTGTAAGGCGCCCCCAAGGGGCGTAATGTATTTCTATGTCAATCCTGGACAGACTGTTTGTCAAAAGGAGCAGGCATTAAACCTGTGGGTGCGTAGACGGTTGGCAGTCGGTCTCTCTGAGCTGTTGTCCTTCCTCTGAGTACTTGAAGATGTTGTACATCTGCCAAGTCTCAGAGTACGTCTCCTGTCGCTGTTGGCTGGAGAGGATGAGGTCTTCCATTCGACTGATCTCGTCTACTTTGTTTAGCCAGAGAGAGATAGTCGGGGGGTGAGGGGATTTCCAGCGGAGAGGTACGCAGGCTCTGGCTGCATCCAAAAGGTGACGCACCACCGACTTTTTATAAGACCCAGGTGGTATATTAGTTGCCTGTAAGAGGAAGTAAGCCGGGTCATCCGGCACTGTGTACCCCGTAAACTTTTGGGTGATCCGGCGTACCTCTCCCCAGAAGCCCCTGATCCATGGGCAATCCCAGAACACATGGAGTAGGGTGCCCTTCTCCTGCTGGCATCTCCAGCAGGTGTCGGTAGTGTTGGGAAATAGCTTATTTAGGAGATCTGGGGTTCTGTACCAGCGAGTAAGGACCTTGTAATTTGTCTCCTGAGTTTTTGCGCATAATGCCCCGTACACACCATCACTTTATGTGATGAAAAAAAACGACATTTTCTGTGAAGTAAAAAACAACGTTTTTGAAACTTCAATTTTCAAAGACGAAGTTTCCTACACACCATCGTTTTTCTCACAATGTTCTAGCAAAGCGAGGTTACGTTCCACCACGTTTTTCCATTGAAGCTCGCTTCATAAGTAGCTTCTGGGCATGCGCGGATGAAAAAACGTCGTTTAAACAACGTTTTTGCTACACACGGTCAATTTCTGTGAAGTAAAAGTTGACGTTTTGAAAAACGACACATAAAATTGAAGCATCTTTCAATTTTTTTTGGTCGTTTTTTAGAAGACATAAAACAACGTTTTCCCCCACACACGGTCAATTAAAGTGACGTTTTTAAAAACGTAATTTTTTTTCATCACATAAAACGACCGTGTGTACGCGGCATAAGGATGACTTTTGTGCGAAGCGGAGTATGTTCTGTCTTTTGGTGGGTGAGAACAGTGTGTTCAGGTCTCTCTCCCATTTTGTCAGGGCCGGGATTCGATAGTCTCCCGGGGGGGCGATCAGCATGGCGTATAGTAGGGACAGAGCATGTGGGAGCACTCCCGTCTCTTCGCATAACTCCTCCAGTTCTGTCAATGGCCCCTGTCCGGTTGGGGGGGCCGGAATGGAACTCAAAAAATGAGTCAGTTGGCTCGCCCTCAAAAAGTCTAGGCGGTAGGCACCCCTAGGGTCTGTCAATTCGGTTGCTGATTTCCACCGTCCGCCTGAGCTAAAGTGAGACGCCTGATAGAGGCCCGCCTTCCCCGGGTCCAGAAACCTCCCATCTCGTAGGCCTGGGCCAAAGAGTGGATGTCCAATAATGGGTCTGAGGGGGGAGTTTCCAGAGGTCAGGGAAAATTGGGCGAAAAGGTCGGAGCACACTTTAATCGTGGTCCCCACAAGTGGGTGGCGTGCAACTGTGGGGGGGAGCGAGGCAGAGCACCACGGGGCGCGATGTAAGGGGATCTCTGTCTGGCCCTGTTCAACCTGTGTCCACAGCTTATTGTGTCTGTGTCGGCACCAGTCAATTAGTCTAACCAGGTGTGTTGAGCGGTAGTACATCCGGATGTCCGGTAGGGCTAGGCCTCCCTGTAATTTGGGGAGGGAGAGGACTGTTCTGCATATCCGTGACCTTTTCCCCGCCCAGAGAAACAGGTTGAACGTAGAATGAACCTGCTTAAAGTAGCTCCCCGGGATGGAAATCGGGAGGGCCTGGAGGAGGTACAGGAACTTGGGCAAAATTGTCATCTTTAAGATGTTGCATCTGCCCACCCAGGAGTGTAGTCCCCCAGTCCACTGAGTCAGCAGTTTCCGAACCTCTGTCAGGAGGGGGGGAAAGTTCAACTGAAATAGGCGTGCGAATGTAGGGGGGATGTACGTTCCTAAATATTTTAGTGCGACTGCCGTCCACTTCAGGCTGAAGGCAGCCTTGAGTTGGGCTAGCCGTTGCTGTGGAATCCCAATGCCCATGGCCTCTGACTTTGTATAGTTGATTTTAAGGTTGGAGAGGTTACCGTAAATCTCGAATTCCCGGAATAGGGCCGGGAGGGAGGTGTCAGGTTCCGTAAGGGTGAAGAGCAGGTCGTCTGCGTACGCGGAGACTTTGTGGTGTGCCTTTGTGGTAGCTACACCCTTAATATCAGGGTTCAGCCGTACATGACACAGAAAAGGCTCCAGTGACAGTGCGAACAGGAGGGGTGACAGGGGACATCCCTGTCTCGTCCCGTTGGCAATTGGGAGGGGCTCCGATAGAACCCCGTTGGCCCTTACCCTTGCCGTCGGTCCGTTATAGACCGCCGATACCCAGCACCTCATCCTATCGCCCAGACCTATGTGCTCCAGAGTAGACATCATGAACCGCCAGTCCACCCGGTCAAATGCCTTTTCGGCATCCGTTCCCACAAACAGACTAGGTGTCTTACTGGCTGAGACTATATGTAGGAGGTTAAGCACCTTGATAGTGTTGTCGCGGGCTTCCCTAGTGGGCACGAAGCCCACCTGGTCTAGGTGGATCAGCTGTGGAAGATGACTCTGAAGTCTAGATGCCAAAATTTTAGTGAACAGTTTAAGGTCCGTGTTAAGAAGGGAAATGGGGCGGTAGCTACCGCAGAGGGCCGGGTCTTTATCTGCTTTTAAGATTACGGATATTTGGGCTTGCAGTGTGGTGGCGTGGAAGGGCTTCCCTGAGCCTATTTCGTTGAACAGCTTCGTCATATGCTGTCCCACGGATGGTAGCACTGCCCTATAGTATGCTGTGGTGAGTCCATCAGGACCTGGGGCTTTACCCGGTTTAGCGCTTTTCAATGCAAGTTAGATCTCCGATAGTGTAATGGGAGCCTCCAGATTGTCCCGATCCTCAGCAGAAAGAGAGGGCATAAGGGATGTGGCTATATAGTCCCGTAACGAGTCTGGGGGCGCCGGGGGTTTGGTCAAATTATATAGGGAGCTATAGAAATTCCTGAATTCGCGTGAGATCTGTTGTGGGGTGGACTGTTTCTGTCCTTTTGGGGATAGTACATGTGGGATATATGAGGCCAGGCGGCGCGAGCGCAACGTGTTAGCCAGCAATCTGCCGCATTTATTGCCCGATTCGTATGTGTATCGTCGGCAAGTCTGCAGTGCCGCTTTGGCTTTAAAGTGCATGAGGTCCGTGACCTGTGAGCGGATGATATCAAGTTCTGCTCCAGTCTGTCTGTTCGGGTTTATTTTGTGTGTGGATTCTAAGCTCTGCAGTCTAGTAAGGAGCGAAGTCAGTTGTGCCGAACGCTCTTTCTTCAGCCGCGCGCCGTGCTTTATGAGCACTCCCCGGATCACCACCTTATGGGCCTCCCACACTACTCCCACGTCACTGTCAGGGGAGCTGTTAGTGGAAAAATAGTGTCCCAGTTCCGTGGTCACCTCTGTCATCACGTCAGTGTTCTGCAAGAGACCTTCGTTAAGACGCCACATAGGTCTCTGTCCCCCGTTTAGGTCGGATATGGAGTACCTCAAGGTGACTGGGGCGTGGTCTGACCACGTGATTGAGCCAATGGCAATGTCCTGGATCGCGTCTAATTGTCCGTGTGGGATAAGGAAGTAGTCGAGTCTCGATGTTTGGTGTGGTTTAGAGAAAAAAGTGTAATCCCTGTCTCCAGGGTGCAAGAGGCGCCAGGCGTCTATCAGTTGCATTGAGTGCAGGGTAGTGTTGATACGCTTCTGTGTGTCTCGGGTCAGGGAAGTCTTCCCAGTGGACGTGTCTTCAGTCGGAATCAGGGATACGTTTAGGTCACCTCCCAGTATCAAATGTCCCTCCGTGAAACGTCTGAGCTGTATCAGGGTTTTCTTAAGGAAAACATCCTGCTGGGTGTTAGGTGCATAAAGATTAGCGAATGTCACCGTTCTGTCCCCTACTCTGCCCTTCAGGAAGAGGAATCGCCCTCCACTGTCTGTCATGGTGTCCAGGGGTGTCCAAGGCACCCTCGCAGAGATGAGGACCGAGACTCCCCTGGACTTAGCTTCTGTATATTGAGAGTGGTATGTCGTGGGGTAGAACCTGTTTTTTAGG